>NC_084508.1:19310776-20653276 GCF_024500385.1 Phyllopteryx taeniolatus | reverse complement strand
CTCTACTGTACTACTATATATTCATTGTAGCAGATGCATCATATTTTTGCCGATCAGAATTACTGCACTACTGGACACATGAGGGGCCCTCCCCCACTGTGTAAAAACATGAGTGCCTTCTCGCATCAGTGGCTTTCCTGTGCAATGGTGGATTAATTATCAGAAATTTTTATTGCAATGCCAATTTCCAGCTCTCCAGTGTTCAGTTAACAAGCAAGCTAGGCCTACAAGGTGTTGTTATTTAAATTCCCAAATGTTATGTATTTTGTGATTATTCAGGCTTGTCTATCGTGTGAGCCACACGATTAACTTTCCCTGATGTGTTTTTGTTATGTGGACCCGCATACAACACCAAAAGAGGCCATGACGTATTGGATGTATTTTTATTCATTCAAAATTGGCAGCCCTGTTAACAGCATTCTTCTCTGCGGTGTGTCAAATTTTTATTGGTACTTTGCTGGGACTTTAAAGATAATTCTGTAGAATGAGTGAATGGTCACTTTAAATTTCTTGATGCCTCTCTGGATCATTTACACAATGGTCATTGTATCAGTATTACCGCACTACTGGTCACCTTTCATTACTTCATGACTTGCTGTACGTAGGTGTTTATGTCCCAACAAAGAATCTTTTAATGCTCGTAGCTGGTGGTTTAGGCTGGCACAAGACACAACGCATTAGTTACGACCAATTGTAGTTGATAAGATCAACTGATAAATATCTTGCTTCTCCAAATTTGTTGTGCCTGATACTCTAAGTGCCCAAGATCTCAACTGCGGTCCCTCTATTTCGTTGTCTTTTTTACATCGTGGCATCATCCAAAAAGTAACGAGCCTATTTTCACAAAGTAAGAAGTAGAACATACAGATATCTCTGTTCAAATATAGGGAGTACAAGTTAAAAATGTTCAGAAAAACACTCATGTAAAGGTACTATACCTGGAAAATCTACTTAAGTACAGTAATTAAGTATTTTTACTTCCCCCCACTGTTATGAGTAAGCCCGGGCCACTTGGTTTGCCAAATTTGTTGTTCTGACCTGGAAATACCATTGAGATTAAACTATTTCACTTGTTTCAAGTTGTTAATCTTGCATACACACGGCCGGACTCAGGCTGCAGGTCATCATAGCATTCTGGCTGCTTAAAGACTGGTGGAGGTGTGGGTTTACCAGTTGAGGCTTGGGTTTAGGGTGTCTAAGCCTTGAGAAGGAGTTTTAACATACAATTCTTATGAATTATTACCACATGGATGCCCCTCAGCTCAGGGATAGAAGTCGTTTTGCAAGATGGCAAAGAGGGTGTTCAAAGTGACACACATCATTTAATACCTGAAGCCAGGGACATACCATTCTGCTAGTCTAGTTTGCTCAGAACTAAGTCAACAGACAGGGTTTGGTCCCACTTGGTGCAGTTAATCACACTGACTGGATTTCATTGTTGGAAGCTATGAAAAATGACATACTGTAAACATAACTACTGTATTCTAGGCAGAATGTAATGTGAAGTGTTTGTGTGTCACATGAACTCATCTATCCATCCATCCATCTTCTGTACCGCTTTATCCCCACAAGGGTTGTGGGCATGCTGGAGCCAATCCCAGCTATCTTCGGGCGAGAGGCGGGGTACACCATGAACTGCAGGAAGAAGGCATGCCAAGCGCTACAGTGCAGAGTGCAAGGTAGTCAGCAGCAACTCCGTGTATGGACCCAACAAGGTGGCTGGAATTTGACTATCTTTGCTGGTTCTTTAGCAATAGTGAGGAACAGAGAGCCATTCACAGATGGCGAGTATGCCAAAACATTCATGCTTGATGTGGCCAATGAACTTTTTGATGACTTTTCGGATAATGGTACTCAAAAGAATAAAAGACAAGCCTCTGTCAGCAAGAACTGTTCACAATCATACCATCATGATGGCAAATCAAGTGGAGGAAACACAAGTGAAGGACATAAATGCAGTGCCCGCCGTACGTTTCCCTCACTTTGGATGTGTTGACAGACATAGCCATTCATCCCACCTCAGGGTGATTAAACATGTTTGGCTCTACGTATATATGTGAACAGTCGTTATCATATTTAAAAAAGATCAAGACCAACCCACGATCACATTTAACGGTTGGAAGCCTCAACGCCTGCGTGAAACCATCACGTTTGAACCAGACTACAAAGCCATCAGCAAAACCGTGCAGCACCAGAAGTTGCTTTAAGTCATATTCATTTGATACAGAAACTTGTGAGAGAGCCTTGAAAATGACACATTTCTACTGTCACTAAAGTAATGCATTTTCACCTTCAGATTCGTCACGGTGAGTTGAGGCAACAACTTAAAGCTTCCTTGTGAACATGATAGGAGACAACAACGTTAAGTAAACGAGTACCAACACAAAGCTCCTACAGACATCGGCATGGCGGAGTTTATTTTGCCAAATACACTCTGCTAACTAAAACAAACATGTACGGGAGTTTCTCTTCTACCATTCAAAAAAGATGGGACGCTTATTATAATATGATGATATCAATCTGCGATATGCGGAACGTAATGTGAGGAAACCCGGAAAACACGTAAGCGGACTTCCTGTGTATGCTACTCTAACAAGCATAACTACGATTTTATGTCATGATTGTTTGAAGCTGAGCTTACAAAATGTTGTTTTCTTTATGGCTGGTGTCTGAAGACAAATGTTAAACACATGGATATCATTTATTTATACAAATCTGATATATGTAAAAACAAACGAAGCCTAAACATCAGCTATTGTCATCTTTGGTTGCTCTGTGGTGACATTTTGTGTTACAAAAAAGACATTTGTAGATGTTAAACGTTCCTACGAGTACTTTGTCATGGTCCCCATCGCCATTCACCCGATGGGAGGAAGAGTTTCGACCTATTTTGCGGAATGCAGAAGTAGGTTGCACATATACCGCATTGATCAGAAATAAAACGTAGACAGCATTAAATAAGATGGTTATAAATGACTTATTTAGCCAGTTGTCATTTAGATGTGTACAGAGGACATTACGATGTGGTCCAAACGCCACAATGTGTTAGCTAATCCAACTTCATGGTGTTAAAAGGCTAATTGATCAGGAGACAATCCTCATTAAGTCTTGTCAACAAAGCAGTCAACACTGTCTGAGGGAGGGAACAAGAAATACTTCACCACATCATTGTTGTCAAAACAGTTTGAACAAAAGGATTCTATTGAGCTAATATCTTGCAAGTCCACATTTTTCTTCCCCCTTTTCCCAGAAAAGCTTGTTTATACTCTCTGACCTGAAGAATTACATCATAGAGAAGCTTAAAATCAAAGCAATCCAAAGATGAAACAGCTCAAACCGTTTTTCTAGATTTAGTCTTGCATTGTTGCACCACAGCTTTGAACATTCCTATCAAAATATTACATTGTGGGTGTGTTGCCATTCATTAGTCCTACTGTTTCTATGCCTAAACACACACAAACGCATGCCCAGTCATCATGAAAATGTAGCGGAATAAATAATGAAACTCTGGTCTGATTATGCTGGAACGGTGGACGACTGGTTAGCACACCGGGGTTCAAATCCCGGCCCCGCCTGTGTGGAGTTTGCATGTTCTCCCCGTGCCTAGGTGGGTTTTCTCCGGGCACTCCGGTTTCCTCCCACATCCCAAAAACATGCGTGGTATGTTGACTGTAGACTCTAAATTGCCCGTAGGTGTGAATGTGAATGTGAATGGTTGTTTGTTTCTATGTGCCCTGCGATTGGGTGGCGACCGGTTCAGGGTGTACCCTGCCTCCCGCCCGAAGATAGCTGGGATAGGCTCCAGCACCCCGTGACCCTAGTGAGGATAAGCAGCAAAGAAAATGGATGGATGGATGGTCTGATTATAAGATACCAAACATTTGCACACATACCAGTACAATAAAAAGTCTCTCAAAATGTGTTTCCTTCATTTCATAACTTTTTTTTTTCATGGAATGTACTGCTCTGCTGTGACAGTGTGTGTAATAAGTGGTTAAATGATACTGAAAAAAAAAGAATCAAAAACAAAATAATTGTTTTATTGGATCTTGGATTAAAAAAGTCATTTTAATCATGTATTTTCCATTTTAATGATAATATTGAACATTTTGCTAATGTCCCTGTCATTATGGGGTAACTGCTTCTTTAAGAACCCCTCTGATGTTTTCAGTGACATTACTACCAGCATTTTGTCTTTCTTCAACACAGGCTGAAACAGTGTAAATATTTACGCTTGTGTTACATAATTTTTATCATATGTGTGTATTTGGATGTTGACAAGGTTAACATTTCCACTCTGTGATAGTGAAATACTAAGTGATACAAAAACCTTTAAAAAATGTGAAATATGTTTGTTGAACAGTACGGCACCAGCTTGCTGTGTCATGTTGCTATGAGTGAAGGTCCATGGTCATAAATTGCTAATATTAGCCATAAATGTCCACCCCGTTATTGTCTTGTACATGGTTAAAAAAAAAATTAAATTATGATTTTAACCCATTTGATGTGATGCAGTGCAGGCCCAAGTCAGAGCTGGTGCACTTGCTGGTTCTTTAACATGATAAAAACACTTCACACATTGCACCTGATGACCAATTTGATGTTTGACAGGGATGGCTACTACTTGGCAACTGTGTATTGTTTTTAGACCAATACCAGTATGTTTATGCTCATTACCATCACACCCACTTTTATGTAATAGCTGCTCATTGTTGTGAAAAGTGAAAGAATTCGTGAGGTTGTCAAAAAATATCCAAGGGAACACGTCAGTGTGAAACAAAAAATACACCCGATGATCTCCCAAAACACACCAGACTTTAACTAAGCCTGTTTTGGGAATTGTGTGTTCAGAGCTTATGAGAACAGAGACACACCTTGAGGCCTACGGTAATTTCAGTTTTGCCGTCTTGATTAGTGGTCAGACAGTGGGAAATGAATCATCCAGGTCAGAATGAACATGCCACTGGAAAACATGCCAAAAACACCACACACAATGTTCACATGCATTTCCCCCCCATTATTTTGGTGTTTTACTGGTCAAGTCCTGAACGAAGCCTGTGTACACTTTCCTTCAGGGAAGCCGTTTTTAGCAAGTCTTGAGTGGTTTGGTCACTTTGTTTATTCATCGTGCACCAACGCTGCTTTGCTAAAAGCCACAGGTCTCCCAAGTTGGGGCTGCTGTAAGTGACCACTGGCCCGGACCCTCGGGCCCCAAAATACAGACAGCACAACGTTTGTCTTGTTTCTGCGGTGGTTCGCTGAAAGTGACCTGCGTTTCAGCTTGTGACGCGCTGCAAGCACAGCCTGGTAGTCTTGAGCCTCGGCGCAGGATAAATAAACACACACAGCTACACAAACATATGGTCTGGAGCAGGGAAATGCAAAGGCAAGCAGGGAGCCTAAATATATACGGACTGACTGATATAATGTTGCAATACTGCCTTTACAAACTATTTGTTAATATGTATACAGTTGAGGCCAGAAAAATTTGGATGACGTTTACATAGTGTAATAAATAAATGTTTAAAAAAAAATCAGTTGTAGACCATCAGAGAAGGCCTTGCTGGTTCTGACAACTTGCTAAATACTATCAGAAGCATTTGTTCCAGGAAAGTGTATTATTTTATTCCCAACAGTCTAATCTTTTCAATTGGTAGTGTTTCCCTTGGCTGCACTGCTTCATGTACGTGTAAGTGATTTTTATATTTTTTGTCCAATCAGATTTCAGCCTCTATGTGCTGCCATGTCAAGTTGATCCACCTAAGGCCTTCAGAATCAGTAGTGTTGGCTGACAACATCAGCATTTTTCTGTCCTCTGATTGGTTGGTCGAAGCAAAATGTGTTAAACAGTCAAGTTCGACAAGCAAAACAAGTTTGTAGCGATCTGCACACATTAATACATTGAATAATCAGCATCTCTGGTCATTAGTGTTCTGTTTTATGTTTTGTCATTTGCCAGTTACGTTCTGTTATTTTGAATTTTTGTATATTGATGGGTTCTACCCCTCCTGGAAGCCGTCACCTTATCGTGGTGGAGGGGTTTGTGTGTCCCAATTATCCTAGGAGCTAAGTTGTCTGGGGCTTCACGGCCCTGGTAGGGTCACCCATGGCAAACAGGTCCGAGGTGAGGGACCAGACAAAGCACGGCTCCCAAGACCCCTATGAAGAATACATTAAATGTATCTAGGTTTCCCTTGCCCGTATGCAGGTCACCGGGGCCCCCCTCTGGAGCCGGGCATGGAAGTGGGGCTCGAGGCCGAGTGCCTGGTGGCCGGGCCTGCACCCATGGGGCCCGGCTGGGCACAGCCCGAAAGGGTAACGTGGGTCCCCCTTCCCATGGGCTCACCACCTGTGGGAGGGGCCATAGGGGTTGGGTGCAGTGTGAGCTGGGTGGTGGTCGAAGGCAGGGACCTTGACGATCTGATCCCCGGCTACAGAAGCTGGCTCTAGGGACGTGGAATGTCACCTCTCTGCCAGGGAAGGAGCCCGAGCTGGTGTGTGAGGTCGAGAAGTTCCGACTAGATATAGTCGGACTCTCCTCCACACACAGCTTGGGCTCTGGTACCAGTCCTTTCGAGAGGGGTTGGACTCTCTTTCACTCTGGAGTTGCTCACGGAGAGAGACGCCGAGCAGGTGTGGGTATACTTTTTTCCCCCCAGCTCGGCGCCTGTACATTGGGGTTCACCCCGGTGGACGAGAGGGTAGCCTCCCTCCGCCTTCGGGTGGGGGGGACGGGTCCTGACTGTTGTTTGTGCCTATGCACCAAACAGCAGTTCAGAATACCCACCCTTTTTGGAGTCCTTAGATGGGGTGCTGGAGAGCGCTCCCGCTGGGGACTCCATCGTTCTGCTGGGGGACTTCAATGCTCACGTGGGCAATGACAGTGAGACCTGGAAGGGCGTGATTGGAAGGAACAGCCCACCTCGATCAGAACCCGAGTGGTGTGGCCAAGCGGAATGCAGCTTTGGTGGTCGCTGAAACAAAAACTCGGGCATGGGAGGAGTTTGGTGAGGCCATGGAGAAAGACTTCCGGATGGCTTCGAGGAAATTCTGGTCCACCATCCAGCATCTCAGGAGGGGGAAGCAGTGCACAATCAACACTGTGTATAGTGGGGATGGGGCGCTGCTGACCTCGACTCGGGACGTTGTGAGCCAGTGGGGAGAATACTTCGAAGACCTCCTCAATTCCACCGACACATCTTCCCATGCGGAAGCAGAGTCTGGGGTCTCTGAGGCGGGCTCTCCTATCGCTGGGGTTGAGGTCACCGAGGTGGGGAAAAAGCTCCTCGGTGGCAAGGCCCCGGGGGTGG
This sequence comes from Phyllopteryx taeniolatus, assembly GCF_024500385.1. Taxonomy (NCBI): domain Eukaryota; kingdom Metazoa; phylum Chordata; class Actinopteri; order Syngnathiformes; family Syngnathidae; genus Phyllopteryx; species Phyllopteryx taeniolatus. The sequence goes on along the minus strand of NC_084508.1, from coordinate 20,645,966 downwards.
ATGAGATTCGGCTCTGGATGTTGTGGGGCTGTCCTGGTTGACACGCCTCTGCAACATTGCCTGGACATCGGGGACCGTGCCTCTGGATTGGCAGACTGGGGTGGTGGTCCCCCTTTTTAAGAAGGGTGTGTTCCAACTACAGGTGGATCACACTCCTCAGCCTCCCTGGTAAGGTCTATTTAGGGGTGCTGGAGAGGAGGGTCCGTCGGGAAAACGATTCAGGAGGAGTAGTGTGGTTTTCGTCCTGGCCGTGGAACAGTGGACCAGCTCTACACCCTCGGCAGGATCCTCGAGGGTGCATGGGAGTTCGCCCAACCAGTCTACATGTGTTTTATTGACTTGGAGAAGGCGTTTGAACCGTGTCCCTCGGGGGATCCTGTGGGGGGTGCTTCGGGAGTATGGGGTACCGAACCCCCTGATATGGGCTGTTCATTCCCTGTATGACCGGAGTCAGAGTTTGGTCCGCATATCCGGCAGTAAGTCGGACTTATTTCCAGTGAGGGTTGGACTCCGCCAAGGCTGCCCTTTGTCACCGATTCTGTTCATAAATGTTACGGACAGAATTTCAAGGCGTAGTCAAGGCGAAGAGGGGTCTGGTTTGGTGGCCTCAGTATTGCATCTCTGCTTTTTGCAGATGATGTGGTTCTGTTGCCTTCATCAAGCCGTGATCTCCAACTTGCACTGGAGCAGTTCGCAGCCGAGTGTGAAGCGGTTGGGATGAGAATCAGCACCTCCAAATCTGAGACCATGGTCCTCAGTCGGAAAAGGGTGGCGTGCCCTCTCCAGGTCGGGGATGAGATCCTGCCCCAAGTGGAGGATCTTGGGGTCTTGTTCACGAGTGAGGGAAGAATGGAACTGGAGATCGACAGGCGGATCATGCCCACGTTGTAATGCTTCCTACATCATGCTTGACACATTAGGTAGTATGCTTTGGATCAAGACTTGCTCCTTTCCTTCCCCATACTTTTCTCTTCTGTCATTCTGATGCAAGTTGACCCTGGTTTCTTCTGTCTAAAGAATCTAATTTTGTAACAAGTCTAATCTGACTTGTGTTTTGTTGTTATTGTCTGTATTTAAATCCATGAATGGGTCTCTTAGTTGTAAATTTTGACAATACACTTACCTTCTATGGTATATTCTTGACTTTTGTTGATAATAGCTCACCCGTGACCCTACAGTGAGGATAAACGGCACAGAAAATGGATGGATGAAATGTTGTTTAATTCACAAAGAAAAGCATTCCTTGATGAGCTACTTTAGTATTATAGTTCTAAGCCTTTAGAGGAGCTCATTTGGGAGTTTTCAAAGAACCTACCAAACAGATCATTTGAGAATCAGAATCATATTTAGTGTCATCGCACAGTAAAACAACATTTCCTTGTGCAGCTCTAAAAGCAATGTCCACACTCACACAGACCCAAGAACACTACCGCATTCAATGTACCAATTAATATCTAAATACTGTAATACCCAAAATAAATTCTTACATGTCAATAACTACTGCCTAAAAATACTAAATTTAATTAATAAACTTAATATTAAGTTTATTAAATGTATTTTCATAAAAATAAGTACAACACTATTATATTATTTATTGAATAATTATAACTTAATAATTTGTTCACATGTGTTTTTTGCTCATCTCTTTTAAAGATTTCTTATTTCACTTGCATTGAGATCTCCTTGATTATCATGGGCTTCCAAGACGTGTATTGAGTTGTTTTCCTTCTCCAATATCTTAGCTTTGGACTGCATAAAATTGTTTTGTCAGACAGACCTTGTGAGTTGGCACATTATGTAACCATGTAATTTGATGATTAGTGCGTCATGTTGGGGGAGCAATACTGTATGCCATAGCAATTTCTCCCCAGCTTTGGATAAAGAGGGAATTGCCTCATACTGGCAAAATGAAAACTATATTTGAGCAGGGGCATGCAGAGACTTTTGGAGGGGCAGGTGCTCTAAGTTAAACAGGGGCACATGCAGCAAGCTTTTGAAACATCTAACAGAAACATACTTTACTAGTATATAACTCATTGCACTACGTATGTGTAAATGGCTGAAATGACAATAAAACCCTCTTGAATCTTGAACTGACTGAATTGAAGCCACCCACATTAATGAAGAATGTTACATGCGACCACAACGTACCATGTCATTGTACACACCTGATACTGCTACATTATTTGGTAGGAGCAGTCATAATACGTGGTGTGCAATTGCAGTGTGTGTATATATCTCACACACACACACACACACATACACAAGCATGCACACACACACAAGCGTGCACACACACACACATACACACTCACTAACACACACACACACTAACAGAAGCTACAAGTAGCAAGCTAGAAGCAAAGAGACATAAAATTACTTAACTATGAGTCAATGACCAAGACTTGGAGAAGGGAAGAAGAGCAAATACTTATACTAGCACGACAAGAAAAGCACGAAGCAACTAGTGGTGAGCAGATAATAGACCAGCGACTATCCCCTGTTACTCCTGTGCTTTAAAACCAAGCTGATCGCAATGCATGACAGGTGCGCACAGGATGCTTCGCCCCTTCTTGACATCCACTGGAAAAAAAACAAACAGACAAGGCAAGTTCACAGGGTCAAGACAGGTTCATGGTAAGACAGTCAAACTGATAAAAGCTTCATGTATTTTAAGCAAATCGTATCTCAAAATTGATCGGAACCCTGTGAAACAACAGACAGAGTGGAATGAAAACATGACCCTTGTGGTGAAGATAAACAACAAATGCATTGATATCATGCCAACTACCATCACTAGGGAGAGAATACACAGTATAAACCTTTCCTTTTTTGCCAATGTCATGCCCCGATCTTGTGATAAAATGTTCTGCGGTCGACTGTTACACAATAACCGAGCAGCAGTCAACAGACTGTTGCATAAATGACTAATAAACTATATAGAACTAATAAAGCCACTCTTTTGAATGGAAGCATTACTATCGTGAGTATGATGTTGAAAACATAGTGCCCAAATAATTAACAGCACTGTCATGCAGTGATGTTCTTATCCTGTTGTGAAAGATGATTGTGACTCAGCGTGGTCACATGAATTTAAGTTGATTGTTCAATTGATTGTGAAATCACCAGAGGGTGACGTTCCTGACTTGATAAGAGACGTGTCATAGGCCTATGTTCCACTTCCTGTCATTTTTTTTGTTTTGTTGTTGTCTTGGAAGTCATGCCTCAAGTCTTGTGTCGTGTTCTTGGAATACACGGGTTAATATTTTGAATAATAAAATAATCAAGTGTCTATAAGTGTCAGTGGTCATGTAGCCTCAATATTTTGGATATAACTGTAAGTCAGGAGCATTGTACTTAACAAATTGGTACTTAACATACAAATCAAATATTATGCAAATAAATACAGTAAAAAATACGACATATTTTTTCTCAGCACCTCAATGTGTTTCATTTTGTGCTTTCCTCTTGAGGGCTGTCAAGAGTCATATGTCAGAAGAATTTCACCAGCCAAACACCAGTGCCATGATCACCCAACACAGTACACCTACCAGCATGGGGGCTTCCATGACGAGACTGGAGTAAAACTTAAAAAGTCTAAAGGAGACAATAGGACAGGATAGAAACTGAAGGGCAATAAGAGAAACAAGAAAATAGAATAGATATAAATAGATAAATGAGTAAAATTAGAAATAAATAAATGGTTAAATGAATAAGAATATGAGTAGATCAATACATTAATAATAAATCAATTAGTAAAAACCTGAGAAAAATCAGTTAAAAGAGAAACCAAACAGGTGAGCCTTGAGCCTTGTTTTAAAAGCATAAACAGTCTCTGCATTCTTGATGCCCTCTGGCAGGCTGTTCCAGAGGCGTGGGCTGTAATGGCGGAATGCAGCCTCTCCGTGGTTTTCTGTTCTACTTTTTGGAATATTTCAAAGTGCCAGTGCCAGTGTACCTCAGGACACACGAGGGTTGATAAGATAAGCGCATATCAGAGCGATATGATGGCCCAAATATGCAATAATTATCAACAATGAATTAACAAGGTAGGCTACCTTGTAAATTCATTGTTGATAATTATTGGGAAAAATCATGAACAAAATCTGTAACTTCACAGATAATTATCAGAATTATTAACAATAGCATATAATTAAAGGTAATTTGAGCACATTTCAGATGTATATCAAAGTGTTAGCCCCTTGCATTAATTCAAGAAGTAGCTTTCAGAAAAGAAGTTGGTTAACCCTCATTTAAACGGAAATCTGGGCTCAACAAACAAGTTTGTTACTACAAGTACATCCATAAAAAGACATTTTACAGCCATTTTGTGATTGATGAAGACCATCAATGTTTTCACAGTAAGCATTTTATTTATCCATCCTTCCATTTCCTGAACCGCCAATTCTCACTAGGGTGTGCTGGAGCCAATCCCAGCTATCTTCGGGCGAGAGGCGGGGTACACAAGAAACTGGTCGCAAGCCAATCGCAGGGTAGATTTAAACAAACAACCATTCACACCTACGGGCAATTTAGAGAATTAACCTATCACACATGTTTTTGGGATGTGGGAGAAAACCGGAGTACCCGGAGAAAACCCACGCAGGCACGGGGAGAACATGAAAACTCCACACAGGCGAGGCCGGATTTGAACGCGAGTCCTCAAAACGTGCCGCCCGCACTTTATTTATCCATCCATTTTCTGCACCGCTTATCCTCACTAGGGTCGTGGGTGTGCTGGAGCCTATCCCAGCTATCTTCGGGCGAGAGGCGGGCACATATAAACAAACAACCATTCACACTCACATTCACACCTACAGGCAATTTAGTCTTCAATTAACCTAGCACGCATGTTTTTGGGATGTGGGAGGAAACCCAAGTACCCCGAGAAACCCCATGCAGGCACGGGGAGACCATGCAAACTCCACACAGGCGGTGGCCGGGATTTGAACCCTGGTCCACAGAACTGTGAGGCCGATGTTCTAACCAGTCGTCCACCGTTCCAGCATAATCGCCTATTTTATTTATCCATCCATTTTCTGAGCCGCTTCTCCTCACCCGGGTCGCGGGCGTGCTGGAGCCCATCCCAGCTGTCATCGGGCAGGAGGCGGGGTACACCCTGAACTGGTTGCCAGCCAATCCCAGGGCACATCGAAACAAACAACCATTCGCACTCACAGTCATGCCTATGGGCAATTTAGAGTCTCCAATTAATGCATGTTTTTGGGATGTGGGAGGAAACCGGAGTGCCCGGAGAAAACCCACGCAGGCACGGGGAGAACATGCAAACTCCACACAGGCGGGGCCGGGGATTGAACCCGGGTCCTCAGAACTGTGAGGCTGACGCTCTAACCAGCCGTCCACCGTTCCAGCATGATCGCCTATTTTATTTATATTGAAGTAAAATAATACAACTCTTTCCATGGGAACTGAATAAGTACCAACGGCCATAAATGACCCGTACACATTCTGGAAAGCACCTTGGATTTATATACCCTTTATCACATGTAATACTGTACTTAAGATATATAAAGTACGTACGACTCGGTAAAACACATACCGGAAGTGACGACACGTTAATTACTTTTCCGTATTAGTAATTTAGTATAATTCGTTGTCTCCGTAAAAGAAAATTATTCTCAGTAAAAGTAACACATTATTTTTAGTTGCATTATTGAAAAATATTTATTACGCTCGGGGTAATATGTATTTGACCTGTTTACCCAGGATGCACTTGGCTTTTGCCATCTTGTCTGGTGGACGAGAGGCAGGCAGCAGCTAGCAGCAGCAAGCAGCAAGCAGCAAGCAGCAAGCAGCAAGCAGCAAGTAGCAAGTAGCAAGTAGCAAGTAGCCGAAAGCTTCCAGTGGCTATCTGTCAGCTAACAGCCACAAGTCACTTACGACACTAAGAGGCCAGACTTCAACGACTTTGACGTATTTTTTTTTCTCTCCGCCGCTGGATTATACTTTCTTATTCGAAGGACCCGAGAGGAATGTTTACATTATGATTCCACACCTGTTGGTATTGGGGCAGGCGAAACTAGCTCACTTGAGCTAACTCGGCATATCGAGAAAGAGGGAGAGGTGGCCTCACAAACCCGGGCCTGCCTCCGATTGAAGTCCCGGGGACAGCTGCTGAATAAGTGCGACAAGGGGCTGCTTGTTGTGGACTCCGTAGGACGCAAGGGCGGCTGACCGGGTGTCAGAGAGAGGCCGGGGAGGAGTGCAGTGACTGGACACTGCACAACGTCTCAGGAGTTTGGGAGAATCTTGGACTGTGCTTGTGACTTCTCAACGGGTGGACTTGGCGAGAGATAAACGATATGGAAAAGTACTGTGTTGGTACGTCTCCGTTTCTCATCCTCAACCAGTGAACTGACCAGTAAGAACCGACGTGCGGCGCTTCGTTTCATGTGGGAATACACTGAATCGACAGAGCTAGCCAACATGTCGAAAATGCCAGCGAAAAAAAAGAGTTGTTTCCAGATCACGAGTGTTACGCAGGCTCAGGTGGCGGCCAGCAACACTGCAGACGACACCGAGAGTCTGGACGACCCAGACGAGTCCCGAACAGAGGATGTGTCGTCGGAAATATTCGATGTTTCACGAGTCGACCTCGCTGTGTGTGATAGGAACTCATCCGAGGAAACATTAAATAACGTGGGAGACACGCAAGAGGGTCAGGCCGCTTTGACAGCTTCTGTCAATGAGGGTCTCCCCAATAATAAAAGTGCAGTCGGCGGTGTTTTGGCCCCGCATCATTCAGCAACAAATGTGTCTGCAGCAGCAGCAACAGCTCAGCCAATTGCTGCTCCTGCTGCCACTGTCCCTAGTACCACTGTTGCTCCTGTGAATACCTGCAGCTCTCGCTTCAGGGTCATTAAATTAGACCACGGTACCGGAGAGCCCTTTAGAAGAGGGAGATGGACTTGCACTGAGTTCCATGACAAAGACTCAGATTCAAATGGCAATCGGACTGTGGATAGCATCAAACCAACTGTAACTCTTGATCACAGTGTAGAACGGGACAGTGGAATAGGGACCACCAGTAACATCGCTCTCTCAAGCAGTGCTTCCTCCTCCCAGGCTTTGGAGAATGCTGTGGACAGCGGCCACACGGCTACAAATCCCACTCATTCTTCTGAGACTGTGCAGCAAGGCTTTGGCTTGGTCCCCCAGATTGGGAGTGGGGCAAGTGCCTTCCAGCCCACAGGTTACTCAACAATATCATCAAAGCAAACGCAACACGCGCTGGTCAGTATGCAACCTGCTGCCCCCCAAACTTTCCTCTCAAATAACCTCAAGGGTGTGCACCAGGGTTCCCTACAGCAGAAGTCTCCCATCCCGCCTCCTGCCACACAAGTCCAGCACTTTCCATATTCTAACCATCCCGTGGGCCAGCCAGATTACCGTCAACAGCAGTTTGGTTCAAACCCTCTTCCAATAACTCCTCATTCTGTGGGCCCCTCATCTCTTATCTTGCCAGCTGGCTCCTTAGCCCAGGGACTAGGGGTCGAGGCACCCTCTGCCCAGGGCCTCCTGCTGCACATGGCACCACGCGGTGGTCAGCAGCAGCTGGTCAACCATACACAGCCCTCAGGAGGGTTAGGCCTTGCTCCCAAATCCTCTGCCACCAGCGGTGTCCTGAATGTGCCTGTCACATTGCCCACTACCACCAGTACCCCTACAGGTGGGGCGAGTCAGGCGCCTTTCATCATTATTCAGCCCCAAGGGGCCCATGGAGGTGCCACCACAGGCCTTCTCACTGGATTCAGTAACCAGGCAGAAAATGGTCAGCCCAAATCTGAAGTCCTACCTCAGCCCAGTGGCAGTGTGTTGCCAGGGAAAGACAATATGAAGCCTTTCATCACGGAGGGTCTCGGCCTTCCCAGTCCTGCTGTCAACAGCCTGTTTGGCATCCATATAACCATGGATGGCGATGAGGACAGGTAAGAAGTTGTGTTGTGATCATATATGTTAGGCTGTTGAAATTGTTATAGTATAACAAAGAGATTGTTTTGGGAGTCACTGATGGTTTAGTAGTTCCCTCGCCTGAGTCCCTTGCAGGCAGCTTGGGTTCACTTGTCACACAGTGATGGTGTGAATTTGAGTGTTGATGGTTGTCTCTCTCGATATGTGGCCTGTGATTGACTGTGATCAATCCTGGCTGACTTCGGCTAGACTCCACCTCCCTGCAGCCTTGAACAGGAAAAGCAATGATTGATGGATTATTTTGGGAGTTTTAATCAAAATTGTATTTTCTAATCTCTCTCTCTCTCTCTCTCTACCCCCCCCCCTCAAAAAAAAACAACCTATATGCAAGGATCTCGTTGATGTGGGTCCTGCTTCCGAGACGCGCAAAAATGAGCAGGGTCGCATAAAACATGATCAATCTGCCAAGCATTGCTTACCTGTGTGTGTGTGTATGTGTGTGTGTGTGTGTGTGTTGCTGAAGTGCTTCAGCAAATAGTGGATACAGGAAATACAAAAAAAGCATGAAAGAGAAGACATTTGGCTGCAAATGCGTCCACCATTACAAGATTTATGCAATAAATACAGTAAAATAACATTGAAGGTATAATTTATTAACTATTACAATTATAGAGTAATGATTATGTTGTGAAACTGAACAGTATGGAGAATTATTTTTATCCTACTATAAAACATACTGGAATAACTTTCTCATGGTAATGTTCTTGACATAATTTTAAAAATATGGAAATTCAAACTAATTGATGATGTTAATTTCTATAGGTTGGCAGCTCTGCAGTCATAGAGTAAAAATATATCAATTCGTCAATGCATTGCAATTCTCTGCCGCGCTAATCAATATAGATTAAGCATTCAGTCGATTCACCTGGCGCTTTGCGTGTGATTCGCGTTGTATGTATGTATATATATTTATACTGTATATATATATGCATGTATGTATGTACAGCAGCTGAAATAAGTATTTAACACGTCACCATTTTCTCATTAAGTATATTTCCAAATTTGCCATTGACCTGAAAACAACCCAAGTAATCCACACATACAAAGAAAGTAGAACAAATATACTCAGAAATTAAGTTGTGTGTAATAATGTGAAATGATACAGGGAAAAAGTATTGAATACACCGACTGGTATTTAGTAAATACTTTGCACAAAAGCCTTTTTTTGCAATGACAGCTTCAAGACGCCTCATATATGTAGAAACCAGTTGCATGCATTGCTCTGGTGTGATTTTGGCCCATTCCTCCACACAAGCAGTCTTCAAATCTTCTTTTATGGACCTTGAGTTTCTGTTCTTTCCATAGATTTTCGATTGGATTCGAGTCAGGTGATTGGCTGGGCCATTCCAGCAGCTTTATTTTATTTATTTGAAACCAATTGAGAGTTTCCTTAGCAGTATGTTTTGGATCATTATACTGCTGAAATGTCCACCCTCGTTTCATTTTCATCATCCTCGTAGATGGCAGCAGATATTTGTCAAGAATGTCTTGGTACATTTGCCCATTCATCCTTACTTCAATAATGTGAAGTTTACCAGTACCATTTGCTGAAAAGCAGGCCCACACCATCATGTTCCCACCCCCAAACTTCACTGTTGGTATGGTGTTTTGAGGGTGATGTGGAGTGCCATTTCTCCTCCAAATGTGGTGTGCATTATGGCATCAAAACAGTTACATTTTGCTCTCATCCGACCAGACTATATTCTCCCAGACAGGAGACAGACAGTCCTTGGCTCTTAGACAACTCTTCTGATAATTCTTTGCACTCCTCTATCAGAAATCTTGCGAGGCAAATTTATGGTGTATGATTGGCTTTCTACTTGCGTATTATGGCCCCAACCGTGCTCACTGTAACGTTCAGAAGCTTAGTTATGCGCTTGTAACCAATGCCATCATTATGTTTTGCAACAGTTAAATTTGCGATCGTCTTGCGACAGCTCTCTGCTCTTACCCATCATGTGATGTGTCTTGACTCACACCCTGGCAATAAGACCTTTTTGTAGGCCATCAATTAGGACTGAACCAGCTGATATTCATTGGCACTGACAAGGGGCTGGGTTGCTGTTTGATTATTGATAGATTTTTGGGGTTGTCTTGGTTTCCATGCCTTTTTGCACCTCCCTTTCGTCATCCATCCATTTTCTGAGCCGCTTCTCCTCACTAGGGTCGCGTGCGTGCTGGGGCCTATCCCAGCTATCATCGGGCAGGAGGCGGGGTACACCCTGAATTGGTTGCCAGCCAATCGCAGGGCACATACAAGCATTCGCACTCACATTCACACCTATGGGCAATTTAGAGTCTCCAATTCATGCATGTTTTTGTGATGTGGGAGGAAACCGGAGTGCCCGGAGAAACTCCACGCAGGCACGGGGCGAACATGCAAACTCCACACAGGCGGGACCGAGGATTGAACCCCGCTCCTCAGAACTGTGAGGTTGACGCTCTAACCAGTCGTCCACCGTGGCGCCCTCTTTCGTCATGTGTTCAGTAATTTTTCTCTGTCATTTGTCATTTTTACACACAACTTAATTTCTCAGTTACATTTTTTTTTACCATATTTTTATGTATGGATTACATGGGTTGTTCCCAACTTCTGGTGAGATTTTCAGGTCACCTTTGGAAGTATATTTAGTGAGAAAAATGGTGACGTGTAAAATTAATATTTCAGCCGCTGTATGTGTGTGTGGGTGTGTGTGTGTATGTATGTATGTGTGTATGTATCTGGGGAGATGCCAACAATTTAAATGCTGTCATTTCTTTCTTCAGCAGTGTGGGCATGCCTTACATGCCTCTCTTTTGACCACAACCATAATTAGGCACACTGAAAGTACTGGGGTTATTCCTCAAGACATAGGCATTTTTCTGCTGTTGTGTTGAAGGGGGTCATGATTGATTGATGCTCCAATGAAACTGGCAGAGACGGGAGGAATTTTCAGTCTTTGACATTAAAAAGGTTCAAAGCACTGCATGGTTAACATATCCTTTTTAGATCTTCTCAGCCCCCTCATGCAAAACTCTATTCAGCCATGGGTGGGTGGAGTTTAGAGAGGTGTTAACAAGCAAGATACACAGCAGGAAGTATTTAAGGGCCTGATTTTTATTTGTATTTCCGAGTGTGACTATGAGAGACACTATTCTGCCCTATTAGCTGTAAAACCATGTGAATGTCGAGTCTTTACTTGCTTACAATACCCCTTCACACACACAGCAGCTATTTTTAGGGGCTTTCACAGGGCTCCCATACTCCTTGAACTAAAATGTTGCCACTTGCCACACTTTATTTGGCAGTAAAAATTAGCTGGAAAAAAGGATGTTGATACCACAAATTTCACAGTTGGCAAATCATAAATATGTGCGTCCTGTACATGTTAACCAATGGTCTGTTCTTTAGTGCTTAATCAATTGGTACAGCCATAGGAAAAGGAGGAGGGTTAAGTTTTCAAAGGTGGAGGGAGGCCTGCTCTGTATTGTCCACTGTCTAGATCACAGGTCTCAAACTGGTGGCCAGGGGGCCAGATCCGGCCCGCAACATCATTTTATGTGGCCCGCGAAAGCAAATCATGTGTGTCGACTTCATGTTTCTTGTGAAAATACCAAAATTGGTGTCTTGTATAATGTTGAGATATTGTAAGCATTTTATGTTAACAGTCACCTTTTTGAAATAAATAAAATAAATAAAAAAAATTTATTGGCTTCTGATTTTGAAACTAGTTATCCATCAATCTGTTGTGTATATGTCATTATATGAGACAATATTTTATATGGGTTCACAGTCATAACGGCCCTCCGAAGGAAGCCATAACTACAATGTGACCTGTGACAAAAATGAGTTTGACACCCTTGGCTCTAGATACTGTTGAAGCTTATTGTTGTTTACTAAGATACTTTCTCCCTGCAGCATCACTGCAACTGACTTGATAATGTGCACAAGTCAGGAACTGTGTCTGTGTGTTGCCCCATATATTCATAAAAGGAACAACCGGTGCCCCTTTGTTGTTCGGAAAGACAGGGAAAGAGCGGAAAGTGGACTGACAACACTGCATGCCTGTGTAGCTATGACGATGTTGGCAGCTGGACAGGGCATTTAATGGCCGTAGAGAGAGCGAGATCACTTTTAAATAACTCACACACACATGCACACATCAATGAGGACCACAGTGAGCATCTAAAGTTTGTTTGTGCGTGTGTGCGCGCATGTGTGCATGAGTATAGGATGACATGGCAGGATGATGTCTGGTCTGTGGTCTGATGCTCAAATCAAGTCGTCATAGTGTTTTTGTTGACAGCGTAACTAGGTGTTGACTTATTCATGACAGATTTTTTTTCAAAATTGTCTGGACATTGTAATTTGTCAGTCTTGTCAAAGTTTAGTTTGACATCACCTTTTCTGAGTTTTGGCACAGGAACTTGTCTTCTTTTAATCCATCCATCCATCCATTTTCTGAGCCGCTTCTCTTCACTAGGGTCGCGGGCGTGCTGGAGCCTATCCCAGCTATTATCGGGCAGGAGGCGGGGTACACCCTGATCTGGTCGCCAGCCAATCGCAGAGCACATATAAACAAACAACCATTCGCACTCACAGTCACACCTACGGGCAATTCAGAGTTGTCAATTAACCTACCATGCATGTTTTTGGGATGTGGGAGGAAACCGGAGTGCCCGGAGAAAACCCACGCAGTCACAGGGAGAACATGCAAACTCCACACAGGCGGGGCCGGGGATTGAAGCACGGTCCTCAGAACTGTGAGGCAGAGGCTCTAACCAGCTGTCCACCGTGCCACTCTTCTGTTAAGGATTATCAAATAATTTGTTCTTCCCTGCTAAAGCTACTGCTCCCGTGACCCGGAAAGAAAATGGATGGCTGGCTGGATAAAATGTACATTTCAGCTACATTAAATACTTTCTAACTAAAAAAAAAAAAATATAATCAAAACAGCTAAGCTTGAGCCGGAACTACACCTGTTTACAATTGAGACATTTTAGCAAAACAACATGAACAAAGTATAGAGTCACCAGAAATTAAACAAGTAACCGAGTAAAAACATTTGAAATAATGATGAGATACTGACGAGGTAGCTTTGTTAGCCTGCGTTCTAAAGCCTGGATAAACTCACACTGTTCTCTTATTTTCCCCTTAGTTTTCTGAGCTGCTGATTTTATGCCTTCGCAGTTGTCATATTCTTTCGGCCACAAACTAGTTCAGACTGAATCAACAGGGTCTTTGCTGGTTGCAGCCAAGTGGCGCACTCCATTTTTCCTCATTTCCCTCAAGCCACCATTACAAAATCAATTCCAGCCAATTGACAAAATACTTAACACTTGATTAAATGAAAAATCGGTTACTGTGTCCATCCAGGTTCTGCTAAAAAAGCTGGAATTCTGTTGTAAATGGCCTCCTGGGAATATCGTTCAAACCAGATATTTTCAAAGTAATTGTGCAGGTTTTTAAAGAAATTATAACTAAATATATTTGCGCATAAATACTCATTTAAACCTGAGTGTCCCAGCACATATTCGGCCAGCAATCAACATCTATCAATGCCTGTGCAAAGGTTAAGTTTCCCTTTCTATCCAGGGTGGGATAGAACAAACCACCAGAACAATTACATTAAAATGATTGAGCTCAGGTTAAGTCTTCCACCCACAAGGCAATGAACTTGGGCCCAGACATATGTGATAGCTGGCGTGTGATGTCACCACGAAACCTTGCACATCCACATGTACTGAATGTCAAGAAAAGTTCCAGTCTGATAAGGAGTGTTTTGAAATGTCAAGTTGCAAACTGGGTTCCATGATCACAGTGGAAGGTGTGAGCTTGTCTTGATTTTGCTGTTGTTTAACTTGAGGTTAATTGGGATGGTGAATACAGGGGAAACATTGAGATCTTTAATAATGGCCATTTAAGGCAGCAACAACTAATATGGCCACAAGGATCCTGTGTCACCACAGTAGTTTTTAGTTTCTTCTGTGATGGACTGACTCCAAGTTGCTAAAAACTGTATATTTTGCATTGCCTTGCCAAATATACAATGGTAAAAAGTTTTTTCTCAGTATATTCTAGGGCTGCACGGTATTGTAAAAAATGACATTGCGTTTTTGTTTTTTTTAAACCTGCGATATATTATTGCGATGTGAAATAATACAGGATCAGCGTTGGGAAAGTTCATTTTCTACGCAAACTAGTTCAAAGTTCAGTTCATTGTTCCAAAATGAACTAGTTCAGTTAATAGTTCATAATTTAGAATTTTGAACTAAGTTCACCAGTCCAAAAACAAACTAGTTCATAGTTCTTTTTTTTCATTATGTTCCTGACGGGCTATTACCCTCAAAATACTGGTATTTCATTTCCCCATTGTTGCCACCCATTCAGTCCACACTGGTCCAGCTGCAGCTTTCACCCTACAATCTCAAAAATATGAGGAAAAGGTTGGGGTATCAGAATGTGCATGTTATGTATTTATAATGTCGTGCCTGCCCCTCCCTCCATTCTCCCTCTTGGCAGTTTGACAGTTTAGGGGGAGGGTGTGTGGATGGGGTGCAGTGGACATTCAAACTGGGGACATGTGTTATGGTTGATAAATGGGTTGCTGCTATGGCATATACACAAGGGAGTATCTCATTTTCCACTGATAGCCTGACTGTGTTAACTTCCATGGGACAAATTCCTGGAGCCTTGAATGGCATGGATTGTCAGCTTGAGCTAATGGATCTCTACCAGTTTGATTTTGGGACACTGGCCGAATGTGGCTAATCTGATATACCCCCCATAGTCCTAATTCTTCTGAAACACTCTCTACTTTACTCTAGTTGATCTGCAGTATTGTATATATAACGTGGCTTCTACCTTTTGTCTTGTGAATATGAGTTGATGTTTCCAGAGTGTTTCTCAAGGTTGCCCAAGGCCGGACCATGCAAAATTGCGGAAAATACTTCTTGCTGTCCGGGGAACCCACTTTTATACAAAAAAAAAGAGATTAGGTAAAAAGTCTGTTTTTATTTAAGGTTGTTAACGTGTTCGTAAGTCAGGGCTACCACTTTATATTCCGTACCATGTTGCAGTTCACGGATTCATGACTTGAGAGTAGTCGACTTTGCCCACACACACGAGGAATTTGGGTTGTAAATATTGAACACATTTATTATTTGGGATTGTCGGCCCCGGCCCGTTTCGGAAACTTATCTAGACAAATCCACTCTTAACATACCTCAAATTTAAGGATAATCTTATAGGATGATCTTATAAAACATAATATAGTCTGGCATTTGACATCCTTTGTCAGGAAGGGGCAAAATCTGGACAAAAGCAGCCAGATTGTGTTTGTGTGTATGTGTGCCTTAGCTGTAAATGGGGCAAAAGTCACTCCATAACCCTTTGCTGGGCCTCTGGGGCTAATTAAATTTGTCGCCTTAGGCCACATTCTTAAACTTGCCCCCTACATGTAAACACTGTAGTGTATACAGTATGTTAAAGCTCCAAACAGATCAGTGGTTGAATAATTTCTGATCACAGCACCTGCCCGATTATGTCAGCAAGGTATCAGGGTTTACGTCCAATTAGACTGGACCAGCCAAAGTGAGTAAACAACTAAGAGCCCATTATAACTACCTCTCTTTGTAGTGAAGCTGGGGCCTCATGTACAAAAGGTGCGTCCGCACAAAAATGTGCCGTACGTTCTTTTTCACGGCAAAGTTCAGTTGTATCAAGAAATGACCGAGGAAATGTGCGGTGCATCACGCCAACTTCATCGCTGGCGTACGCACGTTTCTACAGCTTTTGGTGTTTTGGCGACACTTAGAGGTTATGCTGGGAAACTGTTATAATAAATCTGCACATCAGAGACACGTGAACAATTAGGACTGATGAACAATTAATACCCGGCAACATTTGATTTCAACAATGTAAAAGAGGCAAGGACTCAGAAATTATTTGTTAACTAGTGTATTTAATGAATCACTGATATTTGTAAGGACACCTATTAATTGATCAAGGCGCTCAATTATGCCTCCTGTTGCCCTCACAATCGCTTCTTGTGACTCTAGCACATGCACTGGGAAAAAAAAAAAAAAAAAAAGAGTCCTTTGAATTTACTTTATGTGAACATGTATATTGCTTGCACATGATTAAAATGTGTTAAAATTACATTTTGGAGAAAAGGCGTCAATTATGTCATTTTAACACATTTTAATCATGTGCAACCGATGTACATGTTCACATTAAGTAAATTCAAAGGACTCTTTATCAGTGTGCATGGGTGAGGACACGGCCAGTCGGGCGGGCAGTAGCAGCCGGTTGTTGGAGCGTCGTAGACGCTGGGGATGCCGGAGGAGACGGCAAGAACGGTGGATGCATCCCCCGTCTATGACACTATAGAGACACCGGGGAATGTTGACGAATCCTCTGAACATGTAGCGCGTGGCTTCGACTGCGTGACCTCTCCTGTGTATTCAAATAATAAATCGAGTAATGAAACAGGAGTCAAAGTTTTTGATAACCTATTTAATATGCTGACATGCTTCTATTTGTGTGTTTTTTTTTTTTTTTGTCCTGTTCGGCTGTTAGGTCAAGCAGAATGGAAAATCTGTATCCCTTTAATGCCGGAACAGTTTTACTGTGTCACAGTGGAGTTTTTAAGCTTCCGCTGTGGTATTATAATTGAGGTTTATTGAGAATCAGACTTGATCAGTCGAACAGAACAAAGTTTCTAGAAGGGAGAGAGAAACAAAGACAAAAGACAAAGCACTAATTGTAAACAGGATGAGAGAAGTAAATCATTACATTATCTACAACAATGAAACATTAAATATGAGTGTTGCATGGGACTGTAGTGCTACACCCTGTGAGGGAAGGACAGGACAAGATAGAACAGGACAAGGACAGGAGAAGAAGCATGCAGGACAAGTGTCGTGAACCTGGCTGTACAACTGAAGTGCGGTGGCATTAATTATGTAAGTTATAAAAGTCTACAGAGTGAGAGTATAAGAGAGGGGATACACAAGCGATTTGCATATTCATGAGTTATTTCTTGCAGTGCGTGACCCCACACCCAGTGAAAGAGTCTGAGGGGTGTGTGCCTGCGGATACATGCAAGTAAATTGATACCAGTTTACATGCACAAAGACTGACAGAAGTGTCCTGTAATTGCTGTGGCCGCACTGCCGCGGCTGAGGAACCGAGTCGCCCCGAAAACTGGCCACCCAGCGGGGGCCGCAGAGACCCAATGCCACCCTCCAAGCCAACCACCCCACCCCACCCACCGACCCCCACGGCCCCCCCACAACCCGCAGGGCCCGCGATGCAGCCAGTCCCCGCCCACCCCGAGGGCGGGAGAGTGTCCCTTGTTGGTTGGAATGGAGGGCGGATAGGGGCACCCGACAAGGGAACAATTAAGGTGGGGCGTGGGGGGGAACCCAAGGAGCAGCCGCAGGGCACGAGAGGTCAGCCCCAACACCAAGCAGTCATCCAGCCCAGGGGGGCCCGGCCTCAGGAGCAGGGCCATGCAACTAAGTGAGATCCACCTCCCCCCCGTTACTATGACTGTCAGTTCCCCGACTGGCAGTCATTGGCCCTACCCCATGTACCCCACCCCCCCAAACCCACGACCCACCGCCCCCCAGAGATAGGTGTATGTGGTGTATTAAAACATAGGGAGTGTGTGTGATGTATTTAAAATCCAGGGGGGGAGGCAGGGCGGAGGGGCAAGGCGAACGGACCGGGAAACAGCACAGACGTGGTGAAACCCAATCCGACACCCACAGGCTCCCGATCCCATACCAGTCCCCCAGGAACCCTTTGATATGTGTATGTGCCCAGATGTGATTAGTGAGAAATATATACAGTGAATGGTGTGAGTGTGTGCTAAGTGAGTGATTAACAGGCATGGCTCTCAGGTCGGGCCCATTAGGCCGGACAACCACCGATGAAGAGGGCCATCCCACCCAGACCCGCAGCACCAACCCCGCCAGCACCCACTACCCGCCCCTGAGCGTAGGAGCTGGACCCCCCCGCCCCACAAACCAGGCAGGGAAAAGAACCCCACAGCCCGCAGGGGACCGCCCGTCTCCCCCACGGGAAGAGGAAGAGGCGACCGCAGCGGGACGAAGGAACGGAGCACCCACGGAACATGGGCGAGTCACCATCCCACCACCATTACTCCCCAGGAGGTCACCCCAGTGGTTCCCCCCGACCCCCGAGATCAGGAAGGAGTGAAAGAAAAGTCCCGCCCCCACAGACTCCGGAACAGCAAACACAGGGACAAGAGGAGAAGATCCCCACAGCATGCATGTGTCTTTTCACCATGCAAACCGATCTAAAATGTGTGAAAATAAAAGGAAATAAATAGAATAATAAAACAACAACAACCTCGACAACAAAGAATATAGAAGTCCATTGTTTACTTTCATACTTATGAAAATAGTCTTGCTATTGTCAAATGTCAGATGGCACCCTACTCAGGCAAAGGAATCAAGAGTCTAGATTTAGCATGTTGAGGAAAGGTGACCAGCTATCTACGTATATGTGTAATTTATTTTTTCGTTCTGCTGATATTTTTTCTTACTTCTATTTGAATTCAAAAGATTTATTACAAATACCATACATACAACATTTACACATTGGACCTTTCTCTCATAGGGCTGAGTGTAGGTTACTGTATGAACACTTCTGTTGTGAGTTATAAAAATATATGGTATTTACCTTGGGGTAATCCGAGTCAGCCACATGTGAGAGTAGTGTCCCCCATGATTGCACCGACTCTCTTGTCAAACGGGGTGAGGCCCTCCGCGCCGGTTCTTCCGCCTGTTTTGGCCACACTTTGGCGGTGGGCAGCTGTCCTCCGCTTCACATCCACCTTAATGTCTGACCACTTGTTTTTTTTGTGTGCGCTATTCTGATTCCACAGCATTGACAGCCGCACACACGCTGTTCCATTCACTCCTCTTTCGCTTGTTGCTAACACCGGAGGACAGCGTGCCAAAAGTGGATTTTCTTCCGCACCTCCACTTCATTGAGCAACTTCCCATTCATAAAAAATATTTTTCTTCATTACCTTGCTCATTTTCCTTTTTTTCTGATCATGCAGAGATCAGGATCACAGGTGCAGGGTTCATTTAAATATGATTTGCATATTTAAATGTGGGCGTGGACAGGGAGAGGTCAACTACTCTTAACACGTGCGCTCAATTCTACGGTGATTGGGATGTACGAAGGAAATGTGCTTGGATTCATGCTTACGCACAGATTCATACATATGGATATTTTTGTGCGTACGACGTTTTATGGATTTGAGCGTATGCCATGTTTCAGTAGAGAATCCACGCAAGTCTTTGTACACAAGGCTCCAGGTCTTTGAATATCCTGCATGCTGTTCCAGGAATGAGAATTATGTGTAAACCACTGGTGTTTATTGGCTTTTCCGAAATGCTCTTAAGCCAGAACTGGTTCGACCCCTCTTTTGAGTGGTTAAAGTATGTTAAGTATGCCTAGCTCATTTCAAAGGGAGTCCTCAGCCCAAAGAGAAATTGACAGCTGCTTGTTACCAGCCTGTTCTTGCTACCTAGGTAGAGCTATGTTGAACCCTACGTGATTTTCCAGTCCAATGTGAATGTCACACCTTCTCCAAGGGATGTTCACAATCAATTGGTGATCACTTATTTTCATTTCGGTAACTTTTGATACAATCTTGATATTTTACCAACGGTAAGGATAATAATAATTTTATTTTATCATAACTATAAAGGGAAGAGCGAAATAATCAATAATTATTAGATACACAGATGTGTAAAAGATTACGAGTCGATTAATACATCTCAGTAATCCATTAATTCTGGTGGAAAGTGACTCAGAACTGACAGTCACAGGAAGATACTCTCACTGCCAAACTTATTTTTTATTTGATTCAGTTATATTGATTATTTTATAGTTATGTCAGAGAAGTCTTTTTCTTACAAATATCAGTTATGACTTAAAGTGGAAGTAAACCCTGAGGTAAAAACTTCCTGTTATATTCTAAATGTCCTTATCTTGTATATCTTTTCCAGTTTACTTAAATCTACAAAGTATGTATTCTAAAATATAATTTGGAAACACTGCATCGTAAGCCGCCATTTTTACAACCCCAATTCCAATGAAGTTGGGACGTTGTGTTAAACATTTATAAAAACAGATTACAATGATTTGCAAATCATGTTCGACCTATATTTAATTGAATACACTACAAAGACAAGATATTTAATGTTCAAACTGATAAACTTTATTGTTTTATGAAATAATCATGAACTTAGAATTTTATGGCTGCAACACGTTGCAAAAAAGCTGGCACAGGTGGCAAAAAAGACTGAGAAAGTTGAGGAATGCTTAGCCAAACACCTGTTTGGAACATCCCACAGGTGAACAGGCTAATTGGGAACAGGTGGGTGCCATAATTGGGTATAAAAGGAGCTTCCCTGAATTGCTCAGTCATTCGCAAGCAAAGATGGGGCGAGGTATATACATATATATATATATATATATATATATATATATATATATATATATACACATATATATATATATATACACATATATATATATATATATATATACACATATATATATATATATATATACACATATATATATATATATATATATATATATATATATACATATATATATATATATATACATATATATATATATACACATATATATATATTGTCCTAAAATATTGGACTATTTTCTCACACACTTGTTCACAAAGAGGTGAACCTCGCCCCATCTTTGCTTGTGAATGACTGAGCAATTCAGGGAAGCTCCTTTTATACCCAATTATGGCACCCACCTGTTCCCAATTAGCCTGTTCACCTGTGGGATGTTCCAAACAGGTGTTTGGCTAAGCATTCCTCAACTTTCTCAGTCTTTTTTGCCACCTGTGCCAGCTTTTTTGGAACGTGTTGCAAATATGTAGATGTATATGTAGATATATACAGTAAATGAGCAAGTCTTTTAAATAGACATATTGCTCCATGATCGGAAATGATCGGTTATCATTTTTATTTTAAACTCCCTGATTGGTGATCGGCCCCAAAATCCTGAATGTGTAAAGCCCAGTAAACTTAATAGTGTCAATAAAATGGCATGCCAGTTTGCGTTCCATAATTACGCAGTCATCAAAGTTAAAAACCAATAACATTTTATATTATTCAATACTCGATTCTGATAGCAGCCTGGGAGATAAGTCATCTTTTTGGGGGATTCCCAGTTAAGGATGGACTAAAAAAAACAAAAAACATGCGGTTCATAGTCGTTATTCTGCACCAAATCTGCCAGATGATCATTTCACTGCTGCTGTGAAAACACATCATTTAAACTGTGAACAGATGGTGGTGGTGCAGTGAATTGCTCAAATACAGAAATGTCTCATTTGGATTAGCTCCCTCTTCATATTTTAATGAGAAAAAAATAGTGAGGGAACAACTCATCGCTTTTAAAAATGGAAAATGTGCCCGAGATGGATTTGGTTTTATATTATGCAATTTTTGAAAGCCGTTTGCGCTGCGTCACCATTTTCTCTGACCTCCTGGGGTGCTTCAGCATCTTTCGCATCCTTACTCATTGACTTTCTTCCCTTCACGTTCAAAGAATGTCTCACTTCCTTCACTCATATTTCTCCTTTTTTTTTCACCCCCTAAAAAAAAAATGCAGAAACCCATCTACGGTTTTCTACCAGGCTTTTCAGCCTAGCAGACTGCGAGATTCAAAGCCTGTCAACGATAGGTATGAGCTTGGGTGTGTTTACATGTTTGTGTTACCTGGAGTGGGTGGCTCAGAACCCATTCAATGCACTTATGCAACCTACTAAAATTTGTCCACCATTACTATTCTATTACTTTGACATTTATGTCATCCAAAGGTGTAATTTACTAACAAGTAGATCAGTTTATTTGACAATGTGAGAACAGATCAAGATATTATGTCACAAATCTTATGTAATTTTATTTGTTGACAGTTGCTAAATAGGGACTATCAGGCTACGTCAACAGTTGCGAGTTTCACTATTTTCACCTGTATTGTCATTCTGTTTTTTTAATATGGCAGTATGGTATACGTATTAGATTTACTTGTATGATTAACAAACTTTATTAATGGGTTTTACCCACCATTCTGTAGTTGTGGTGTTTTTGTTAAGTGTTTTTTTTTATTTTTATTAACAAATGACTGCACAATTATTTTTAGAATTTGCATTCATAATTTTTGGGACTCAGCAACTATTAGGAACAGTTTACTCCTTTAATAGAATTTCAGGTTTATTGAAGGGCTAGTTGCCAAATGAAATGACTTGTCATGGTGGGTATTTCGGTCACTGAATTCTTAAAGTGCATGGAGATAGATAGCACAGCACTCTCGTGAACGTCAGTGCATTCGGTGACACTCCTGGCTGCTTGTCAGGCCTCAGTGATAACGTTTTGTCAGTCACGAGTCACTGGTGGTTGGATTTCTCGTTCCCTACAATGTGCCTAGCGTAGAGCCAGGAGGTTTTAGCACGGCAAAGAGATCATATTAAAACAACACGACCAAGGCTGTAATAGATCATGTATTTTCTCCTGAAGTGTGCCGTATTCTATTCTCAGATGAGAAGCTGATTATAACTTGAGTTGCATTCTTGAACTGTTATACCAGCCAGCCTTGTACCTATGCTTTGGTTCTCTTGTGTTACACGAATACCTCATATGTGAGGCTTTGGGGAGCAATGAGGGTGTTGGGGAGTAGGCTGCAGAAAATGAATATGCACTCAGGTTCTGTTATGAATGAGAGATGTAAAATATTTTTTGCTGTGTTGACAAGAAAAAAAAAAGTTGACCAGTTGAATTTTGGACTGCTGCCAATCGTTTATGTTTACATAGTTATGCCATGTGCTAGTCCCGTGATTGAGATCCTGCTCAGGCATGGCTGCCATCAGAAATAGACGAGGCACATATTTATAAAGGACAAGAATGGAGAGACACCTGTGGGAAACATGAAACACATTGTGCTGTCCCCTTTGGAATTAGGAGTGGTGACTAGAGTGTGCCCACTTTGGCAGAAACAAGACTTGATCAACTCATCTGCTCAATATTCAAAAGGTGTGTCTTAGTTTGCAGTTACAAACTCTGTTAATTAAGTACGTTGTTGATCAACCCTTTGTGACAGTTTTGTTCCATAATCACACTGGGCCAGTTGTTGCTGAAGCACATGGCTCCCTCACCTTCCGCTGTTCCTCGCTGCCCTGCATTCACACTGTAAGAGATTCAACCATGTTTATATTTGGTTACTTTGTTTATGTACAATACATTCTCGTCATGATACACAGCGATTTCCTTGTCAATCAAAACTTGTTTTACAATCCAAACAACTTCAGCTTCTTTTTCTCCTTCCAAAAAAAAAAAAAAAAAATGACAATACAACAACATCTGTCTGTTTGTGATGTAATATTAATAAAAAAAAACAGTGGTCCCCAACCTTCCAGTCATGAACCGGTTCAAGGATGTACATCTAATTCGCGGACCAGCAACCATCCAGGGGGGGTTAGGGGTTTGCTGACCGCTTTAGTTTCTTTACATATGTTTATTTACACTTCAACACACCACCCCACACCGTAGAATTAAAAGTTCAAACTTACAAAAAAGGAAAACATAAGATATTACAATTATGACGAAGCTAGCATTGCTTAATTAGCACTGAAGCTAATAGCGATAGCCAATGCAAAGTAATACTTGACCTTTTAAGCCTGCTTCTCAACCAATGGCAGTCATCTCCCAGAAATAATCTTCACAGTGATAAACATGATATTCAACAAACTTATTAATAATGTACATTCACACAGCTGTAGCAAGCAATGATGAAGGGGGAGAAAAGTAATTCACACGCAAGTGATGTGACAAGCAGGGTCCGAAATTAACAGTTGCCATGCGCAGAATGCGACTAAATTATCCGTTGGCGGGTGCATCTCAGAGCGCTCCTCGCCACGTGGCGAGTGAATGTTTGTACCTACGTGTACAAACATACACGCACCAATCATAGTGCAGCGGTGTGTGTCCTGGAGCAAGTTATATTGGAGCATATTAATATAATATTGGCGTGTCCTGCCAGGAAAGTGTGTGGGATTCCTAATAACGGCGATCTCAGTTATCAGCTATGTGCATATTTCCTCGACCTAAAATGACATGAATGTGTGCGACAGCTCATCAGAGAGGTCCTTTTCATGATCCACTTCCATTCGCAAGTAGCGGGAGTAAACAGAAACTGCACCTCCTCGACTGGCTTGCCTTATAGCGAGTTCGAGCCTGAGTCGGTGGCGGCCCATCCTCGGGCCGGTAATGGAGGCGACGTCGGTTATGTAGTGGTGTCTCCAAAGCGACGTGGGGCAATGCTAGCCAATGTGTAAGGTATGTCGCCGCCCTCAAAAACGGACAACACTATGTTTATTCTTTTGAAGAAGTACCACCCTAGTGATTATGTGGAAAGCAAAAAAATAAAAATAAAAATATGCGATTGCAGTCAGCCTGTTGTTTTCTGTTGCCATCACAAGTAGCATTAGCAGTTAGCCACTAAATCGTGTCATCATTATTCAGGTGGTTTGTAAAATGACCAAAACTAGTTCATCTGTATTGTTATTAAAGATGATGCACATATGAAAGTAGCAATAATGTTAACAGGATATGTACAATCATAACTGGAGAATGATCGTGTTTATGATTCAAGGTATCTTTGTTATCCCTGAGGGTGCAGTTTATTTTGCATCTTGTACCTCCAAAAATACTCAGGACTTCAAACTTGGTCGGTGAGTCAAAAAGTTAATTTCGGACATTGTTGACAAAGTGTTTCTCACTCTGCGTCAAGCTTACGGCGATACAGTAGCAGGTCAACCCTTCGCTGTAAATATTTTAAAAATCAAAGCATGTATTTCAAAACAAATTTAAATGGCTGCATTTACACTAATCATGAAGCTTATTGTTGACTGAGAGGGTGGACGGAGTGTCCCCGACGGGGTGGGGGTGGCCCTGTCTCCCGCTCCGCACAAAAAACTATTTTGATTTTTTATTTTTTTTTTCAAACCTACAGTATCTTTGCGGCCCTTTACCAGATGGTCCACGGCCCGGTGGTTGGGTACCACTGATATAAAAGGTCTTGCCTGCAAACCAAGCATGATGTGGCCTTATAATGATTCCACCATGACTGAAGACTTGATCAACTGGGGCGTGTCATTCTGGCACTGCAACTGCAAAAAATAGTTTTTGGATGAGTTTTGAAATTAGTTTTTTATTTATTAAATTCATTAATTCATTTTTAAAACCGTATTTATACTACCTATTGTTTTAAACTTTACAATAATTTTGTTTCCACGTAGCCTACTGTTTTTAACTGACTAACCCCATTTTAAAACCATTACTATGTTCACTCAATTGTTAACTGACCATTTCAAAGCATATTTACACACAGCTTGAGAGTCAGTGCCTGAACGTCAGCAACCCTTAACTTTGTATCCTATCATGTGTCAAACTAACGTTCGCTAACTACTGACTGATTTTAAGAACAAGCAATGGAATTTATAGATATTTACTCTGCAAAATGGGTCTTCAAATGGTGAACAAAGTTTGATGATGTAGTCTGGCTTTCCGTTTTACATCACACTGTCCTACCGCTCCAGTGGACATGACAAAGTTGCTTGTCTTTAGTAAGGGAGGAGACTTCAAGCGAGTAGTACGATAGTCTGGGACAATGTTGATTGTGCAAATGTTGCAGATACTCCTCAGTCAGTATGCAAATGGGGCAAATGTTACTCTGGCATGAGTGGCCAGTATTGGTCAACAACAGAAATGCAAATAGTGCAGCATGGTGAGACTACTACAGTGAGTGCACGAGTAATATATAATTGGCCCGACAGAAATGTGACAACAAACTCAAGGCAAAAAGACAAAAAATTGCCAGCATGTTGCAATGGAATTGTAGGATAGGTGTTTAAGAAGTTGATTACAAGAGGGAAGAAGCTGTTGGAATGTCTTCTAGTTCTAGTTTGCATTGATCGGTTGCGCCTACCTGAGGGAAGGAGCTGGAAGAGCTGGTGACATTTTCGTATATTTATCAGTTCTAAAGCATCTTCTTTTCGCCACTGGCTGTCTTCTGCTCCTTCGTCTGCCGTTTGCTTTTGTCGCGTGTCTGTTTTGTCCAACAATTGTGACGTTTTTCGCCATTTGATGTACAGGTCAGATGTGCGCCCCATGAGCGTCCATACTGCACTTGCGTCGGATACAATATCCGATTTATACCCACATATGAAAGAGGCCTGGGTCGGATTTGAAAAAAAAAATAATTTTACTGTTCACTTTGACATGGAAGCATTTGATACATGTCAGATTGGGTAAGAAAATCAGAATTGACCTGCGGTGTGAACGCAACCTCAGCGTAGTTTTTGTCAAGTCAAAAGTAATCAAAACAGTGTTTTGAGACATATTGAGTCTAAATCACAATGACTTGAGCCAACTCCTGTCCAAGTCACTATTGCTTGAGTCCCATTTTTGCTATATTGCTCTCCTGCGCATGTGCTTGATCACTCACACTTTCAACATTTCAGACTTTAGAGGTCTGCTTAACCACGGTTACAGGTTGCCAAGTGTGACTGTGCCCTTGGTTTTATGCATACTCGAGACGACGAGCTAAATTATTATTATACCATTTTTTTTTTGGATGGAACCTGGTATTTTGTTACTTTTGGCCAAATCAGTGTTGATTTTATTAACTTGGAAATATATATATATATATATATATGATTCAGTCCAGTCTCATGGCTGGTTGGGGGTCTTAACATGAATTGTTGACTGACATTTTACCTGACAAACTAGTGGTTATGTTTCTTTTCACACCCAGCTCTTTGTGGCCTGTGGGCTTGCTGATTAACACTTGAACTGTATTTATGACTTCCACCTAATTGCAGGGAAAGGAGGTTGCTTCTTTAAACCTCCCTTTGTCTGGGGAAAAGTCATCTGCAAGGTTGGACTTGCAAGGTTGGACATGCGAGAGGTGCAGTGGGATAGCTCTAAAAGTGTTTGAGGGCAAACAGAAGCATTCCTGGAAATCTATATTTGCTCCCTCCCAGCGCTTTAAAAAAAAAAAAAAAAATTCAGCCTGTCCTTTATTAGATGAAATGAATCTAACATTTCACAAGTTAAATTTTACATTCGTAAATATTACTTACATAGGCTTCTCATTTGATGTCCATCCCAAAAATGAGCAGGCACGCAAGAAGCATATTCATTCTGCGTCTGTAGACTCATGGGTTAAGACTCACCCTATTTATGTCTGTCTGAGTGCGTGCACGCGTGTGTGTGTGTACACACATATATGTGAAAGTTAACTGTTTATAAACATGTTATCAATATTCAGGGAGTAGTTGACTTCAGCGAACTCATTTTCAGCGTCATTGGATTGACAGGTGGTCTCACATCACAGTCCAGCAGCTCGAGGGCAGGCCTTATTTTATATTTCATCCTTTAACTAGGTAAAAGCTTATTGAGAGATACAATCTCTTTTTCAAAAGCCAAGAGGCAGCAGAAATTATACAGTACATTACACGACAACATTCAATCAATAAATAAAAATAAAGACTATAAAATAACAGTGATATTAAAATGTATGGCGTCTGATTTGAAAACAGTGACAAATCCCAAATGCTTTCGAGTACATAATTATTATTTTTTTTAATTCATTCAAAGACTACATTTTTTGCATCTCTTTAGTTGGTTAATGACTCTATACCAATGTGCTAAATGTTTAATATTTGTTTTAAGTGCTGTTTTTGCAAACAGAGCCTGAGTCTTGTTTAGTTAAGATATTTTATTTATTGTTCTACATTACAAAGCCAATGGTCAACCTTCTTTAGAATTGAAAGATAATTGTTCTGAAAAAGGATCTACTTGAATTACTATGCACTATAATATCATTCTATCAGTGGCATAAAAAACATAGATACTATTGTTTATTGTGATAGTTTTTGGAAAAATATATCTCCCTAAAAAATTTGGTATCGTGGCAGGTTGAAACAATAATACAGTAATTTCTCATATATAATGCGCATTTCCCCCCCCCCAAAAAATGTCAAAAGTCAGTAGTGCGCATTATACATAGGTATAGGGGGAAATGGAAAAAAACTTTAAAATTTTATAAATGTATGCCACCATCTAGAGGTTATGAAAAAGCTGTACGCTTTCATTCCAAAATCCCACCGCCACCTTAAGGTTATGAGAAAGGTGTACATACCCTGGCAGAATTTGTGAAATATTGTTTTTTTTTTAAACAACTGAACAACAACCATCATTACTTGAAGGTTATGTTTTGTTTAATGCTAATGCCTTTCTGAAATGCTTGACCGTTTAATTTGAATCTCATTAATATAAAATTAAATGTGTTTTGCCTGGTCCTCCATGTTTTCTTTAAAGAATTGTACCCATCTTACAAATCTGCCAGAGTAATCAAACATGTGAGCACAACTGTGTGTTTTCTAATTTACTAAATAAAGGTAGGGCTAAAAAAACTAACAAAATACAGATAATACTTTGTTTTGATCATATGGGTAGAAGCAAAATCATGCATTTTAAAAATGCATTATACAAAGGTAGAAGGGTTTTCCAGAACTTTGTGGTCAACTTTGGGAGTGTGTATTATACATGGGTGCGCGTTATCCATCCATACATCCATTTTCTCTACCGCTTATCCTCACGAAACACGAGAAATTACGGTATACTGAGAGAGAGCAAGAGCAATGGATAACACAAACAACACTGTACAAATGTGCAAATAAAAATCTGCAATATAGCGGGACCGTGAAGCAACAACCGTTATATAGCGGAGGATTGCTGTATCTGTACTCCGTGATAAGTTCCAGGGACTCACTGTTCTAGGGCTGGTACTCATTGTTTCCAGATATATACATCCTGTGACTCCTATAGTCTCAAGTATAAAATGATCTATGCTTTACATCAACAGAAGGATGCTGGAAAGGAGTTAAGGACTTTAAGTGCTTGAATTTTACTTTGGAAATGTGTATAAATAACAGTAAAAAGATTTATATAATTAACATTTACTAAATGTCCATTTACAGTTATGAGTTAAGGTAACAAACATTTAAACATATAGTATTATGTTGCTGTAAATCAGCAGCTTCACTGATGATCTACTGGCCTAAATAACATTGAATGTAAATAACATAACTGAATTGGAAATAACATAACTGAATTGGAATCACATTGTAAAAATGAGAAGCACATTTACTAACAGGCTGTGGGGCATACTTAAAGTACCCAACCAAATTCAATTGAAACACTCTTCAAAGACCTTCAGTACATAATTTTGAACGGATTACTGGGGTTGAAGTACACTCCTTTGTACATTGTGCCAAACTGTGATTTTAAACAAGCAAAGACTTTTAAGTTGTAGGGAGGACTTGATGGGCGGTTATCTTAACCATCCCCCCAAATCGGTCCACTTGCGTAACTGACCACAGGTCTCAAAGTTGCTACTGATTGGAGGCAACATTTGCATCTTGTCAACTTTATCTTTGGAAACCTGGATGACATTTGACTTGTATTTATACCACAAGCGTTTACTGCGCACACATGCCCTCCTTACAGCATCCTATTGCCTCACACTTGGTCAGTTAAAGGCCTTGATGCTCATGAAAGACCTATTACAAGCATAGATGTTTCTATTCAGCCTTTGGCAAACTCTCTCTCTGTGCATCTTGGAATTAGCAAAGATTTCCATAAACCCTTAGATTTTAGGAATCAAACATTTGTTCACAAACCGATTTCTATTTGTGACTTTGAAGCAATATCCAACCTAACGTTCGTTTAAGATGTTAGGACGCCATGCCTAATGATTTTAGACGGACAATGCATCTTCTTGAGAGAGGGTACCCAGAGAACATCCTTGATCCCGTGATGCTGCTGCAGAGCACAGATGCTCCTTTGCCGTGAACCCTGCATTTTCCCAACATTAACTTTGGTGTATCAGCTAATGGATTCCAGTAGGGTTTCAATCAGACCTGGTTTTAGTCAAGCACCACTTTGACATTGATGACTTTAGGCTAAACAACCATAAACACAGACCCCTGCTATGTTTGCAAATGGAGCTTGATGGTCACACAACATCTCACGTCTTCAGGAGCCCAAGTGGTGGAGTGCTAACTGCTAATTTTTTCGTTTCCCCCCCACAAGTTGCAAACATTCCTCTCCCTATGCAAGGGGTCTAAAATAACAGGACCTAACATAACCCATTCAACATGATGGCGAAAGCTCATCCACATTCTCAAAATTGTTGATTTTTATCAGCTCATTGACTACTTAAGGGTTTTGATTACTGAATTTCTCATGCCCTTCATCATCCGGTCCTTGTGTCCTTTGGGAGTTTCATTGGTGGGCTTTGAGACTTACAGTATGTAGCACTAAGGCGTTGTTTATGCACAAGTCTGGGGATTATGTAAAGAGCAAGGGGGTTAGTGGGACCGTTCCTTCTGTATAATTTTGAGCGGAAGCTTTGGGGGCTTTAGGCACACCTATTAACGACTTGATTTTGTGCAAGGAAAATAAAACGTACACCCTCAGACAAGGCGTCCCTCATGTAAGTTTTTGTTTAGTCTCTACTGTCTATACTCGGACCTCCCCTTTTGATAGACAACACATCCAGCAATCCTTTTGTTCATAGGCACATATTAACTTAGTTGCAGCATCCTGCAATTGTCATTGTTAACCTCATGTTACATTGAGGACAGCAGCCGTTTGTACAGGTTATTTATTCAACAAATGTTTGTAATCAGTTTTTAAAAAAAAATTGTTTAATGACTACACTTTCAGGTTGTGTGCATCATGTCCATGACACGTCAGTAAAATAACTCCACATTACTCGTACTTCAGACATGAAATTGTTTGAGTGTTGTATTTTAATAAGTAGCCTTGAGAAATTTCTTGTAAGACGTAAATACAATTTCAAGTTAAGGTACTTTTCAGCTTATTTTAAAGAACAAATGAAACTTGTTTTTTTCTGATTTCAGTTGCTTTCTACGCCGATTAGGGTCGGCCATCGTTTGAATTTGAACAATTCCGGTCCCGATTCCTTGTTTCGATTCCGGTTCCAAATAATTCTTGATTCTGATTCTTTTCGGGGACAGGGTCTAAAAAGCAACCTTTTTGACATAGAGAGCTACTTCTTGGGTATGGTATCTATGTGAAGACACTGATCATATTAATGTTTTCTCACAATATTTATCAACAACAGTCATAGTCCAGTTTGTATAAGTCTCTGCAGCGTTTTACATTTGATCACTTCTACAACATTCCTAGAAAAATCACAATGTCCCTTCACTGGTGGGCTAATTTTAAAACGGGCCCGCAGGCTACACATATGGCCGTTAGGGGCTACCCGGTGGCTACAGGCGCCATGTTGCTGATCCCAGCACCAGGCACTCACCCCACACACAACGTATGTGAAAATACCTGCCTTACGCAGAAAAGGTAATTGGTCCAGGTCACTGCTCCACTCTGTATTTGAAATTTTGCACCGATCCAAACCATTGTTTATTTTTCTCAAGTGTTAGTCTCTGACATTGCGGTCTAATTTTTCTCTGTAAATTGCCTTTGCCTTCTCACATTTTAGCGTCTTTCACTATGCATTGGCTACACAGTGACTGCAAGGTGTTTTTATGTTCTCTGTACCATCAAACATGCCCACAGCCCGCGGTGCAAAGCGGTTCCTAAACCCTGTAGGATTCCGTTCACTCAAACCTATTTTCTAAGTTGAAAGGCTGGGTTCGCCCCCTGCCTCTGTTGTATTTATCTAGCAAAATTGGCAAACATGAGGGGCTCTGAGGACCCCCGTTAAGAAATGGTCTCCTTGTTACCTGATAAGATTATTCATCGCCAAGCAGCCAATGTCAGACTTGACCTGGCTTGGTTGGTTTATGTAATCTTTTGTCATTCATTACGATTGCATTTACATTTTCTGAAAAACATAACACCATCCATTTTCCATACCGCTTATCCTCACTAGGGTCGAGGGCTTGCTGCAGCCTATCCTAGCTATTTTTGGGCGAGAGGCGGGGTACACCCTGAACTGGTCGCCAGCCAAAACAGGGCACATATAAACAACCAAGCCCTCGCACTCACATTCACACCTCGGGGCAATTTAGAGTCTTCAATTAACCGAGCACGCATGTTTTTGGGATGTGGGAGGCAACTGGAGTACCCGGTAAAAACCCACACAGGCACAGGGCGAACATACAAAATCCACACAGGCGAGGCCGGATATGAACCCGGGTCCTCAGAACTGTGAGGCAGATGTGCTAACCTGTCGTTCACCATAATCAACACAAAATGCAAATAAGTATTATTAGACGTTAATGTTCAAGTTCTCATGAACAAACCTAAGACGTGTTTTAACACCTTAATACATTTTTTCCCTCTGGTTTTAGGCATAGGAATAATTGTGATAAATATTGGAAGACATACTTTGGGTCATATAATTGGAAACTTTGCTGACATCATATGGTAATGTAGCTAAACTGCACCTTGAAGAGAATGAAAAAGAGCAACAGTGAGTCATCAGTGAGTGTACTCCTCTGTTGATGTCGTCCCCACCCTCCCACTATTGTTTTGAAATCAGGTCACTGTTGGGGGTGTTATCTCTCAAAGACTGAGGTCTCATTTATCCAGCTGCCTCCCCCCCACTGGGAGTATTTGTATGCTTTGGGACGGGGACGTGTGCTGGTCCATCTGTAGCATAGTGGAGAGCTCGTTGATTTATGTGACGCCATGGTGAGTCATGTGATGTGGTGGCATGTGCTTGTCTCCTGTCATACTTGTGTGAAGTCTATTTACAGTGGTCAACTTGTAGTGTGCCTGGAGGTCATGTCTCCTAAAGATACGTTCTCTAGAAAAGTTGGTTCTGAACTAAAAAGCTTGTAGAAACAAATTGCCTTGGATGCCCTCGAGTACTCTGTGCAGGATCTTACCGTGTTGTGTCACAGCATGATGCTGGCTCTGACACAGATGTCTGGCTCTAGAGGCACTGGCCTTGAGGCCGGAGGTGTCCACGGATGGAATGTGCTAAGGTCCCCGTTGGAGGATGCGTGTGTGGATGCCGCTGCAGTCTGCAGGGCAGGCCCATGTGGAGGTTAGCGCAGTAAGAGGTCCTTATATAAACCACCACGTCTTCCCTCTTGAATAGAATGTACTGGGTACTTTGTTTTTGTTGGAAACGGAATGGCAACAAATTAGATGAGGGGATTTTGTCTTCCTTTAGGCAAGAAGCATCTCAATCACTATCCATACATCCATTCATCCATCCATTTTCCTTGCCGCTTGTCCTCACTAGGGTTGCGGGGGTGCTGGTGCCTATCCCTGCTGACTCTGGGCAAGAGGCAGGGTACACCCTGAACTGGTCGCCAGCCAATTGCAAAGAGCACACAAAGAAACAACCAGTCGCACTCACATTCACACCATGGGCAATTTAGAGTCTTTAGTCAATCTACCATGCATGTTTTTGGGATGTGGGAGGAAACCGGAGCACCCAGCGAAAACCCACGCAGGCACGGGGAGAACATACAAACTCCACACAGGCGCGGCCGGATTTGAACCTAGGTCCTCAGAACCGTGACGCAGTTGTCCAAAGTGCCACTGTCAAATGATCCATTGATCCCAAAAAAACAACTCAATACTGAACTGTGAGGCAGATTTGCTAACCAGTCGCCCACCGTGTCGTCACCTCAATCACTAAAGTAATTTAAATCCAACTGGTGTGTCAGTCGCTTTTGTTACAAAACAAAACACATTTCAAGCAAAGTTGTTTACATTCTTCTCTCCCATTGACACCCACATGTTTAAAAGAAAAAAGAAAAGGCTGGAATGTATTCGCCTTGTTTATCAGACTCCCAAATGTGACACATTTAACCTGCTGTCAACATGCATGGGGTTAAAAAAATCCTCAGGTGAGATTAAAAATTAGATGCTATTTGTCATGTTTTACTTCCTCACGTTTGCTTTGTCTTCAAATTATGCAAATACACTGTATGAACTCAGAACTTTTGTGATTTTTAGAGGCTTGTTTGTATGACGGGCATTTTGGAGACAAATTGGTCAACTGTGAGTGATCTAAAAACATTTATTTTTGTTCCCATTTAAACACGGAAATGTTCTCAAAAAGAGGACATGCATGTGTTAAGTGTTCAAATTCCTTGTCGACAATGTTCCCCCCCATTCTCTGTTGGTGCTGTTTATATACAACAGTGGGACGGAAAAATGGAAGCTTTTACAGGCAGTGTAAAAGGAGCTCATCCACTACAATTATTAGGGTACACTTAAAATGTACTACCACCACTACTACTACTAACCTAAAGTGTACCAGCTGTGACATTTCCATTCTATTTTCCCAGACACATTTTCCACATGGTGTGCATTTAACAAAAATAACCTCATTTTCACAGAAGGATGTAAATACTTAATTAATCCCATTCCAATATTTATTTAATGTGTTAATGTGGTTGTAGTTTACATTGGTTCATTGCATCGTACTGAGAGCTGTTTCAAATAATCTTGACACTCATAACTCATTGAGGTCACAGCTCGCATGATGCAGTACGGTTCACAACTGCAAACTTACCTACTACTAACCCCAGTAATAAATGTATTCAACTGATATCTTTGAATATGTCAATTAAAACTGAACATGATTGCCTTTAGTAAAAGCTGAATATTATATATTATTGGGGGGGCAAACCCGGTGAGGACGTGCAATAGTTCACTCATAGGACAAGATGAGAGAGCACAGAGTAGGGTCGGTAGGACAGGACATGGGAGATGAGCAAGGCAGTGCTACCGATGAGCGGTGTGGAATGCTTTTATAAAGGAAGTCCTCGAGTTACGACGTACTCGACTTACGATGTTTCGACTTTACGACGCCCATGCCTCGTCCGCCATTTTGTCCCAACACCATAGTGTTTCTGCTTAGCTAGTGCATAGTGCTTGTCTGTTTGTGCGCCGGGAGTATTTTTGCCTTTTTCCCTCTCCTTTTTTCACACTCTCAGCAGTAATGGTAAGTACAGCATCTTATTTTTTTTATTTTAATTTTAGTTTCTTTATACGAAGTGTTAACCTTTGCTGCTACGGTCACCTGACCGTGGTCAGTAGACGCAGGGGTTAACTCCCTTCACTCGTTGCACAGCTGAGCTGGGTGGCGGCAACAATAAAGGCACGAAGCACCGATTTGCTGCTTTAATGGCTTTATTAGCTCCGCTAATCGCTACTCTTCACCGGTCGCCGTCACTGCACTTGCTACTGTACACACTCGCACCGGCGCGCACTCCTTCAACCTTCACAGTCCCGCCGGACTTATTAGTGAATAAACACCATATCACATGCATGTTTGTCAACTGGTCTACGGAGTTGCTGTGCCGGCACATTGAGGAAGGGAAGGCCCAGCCCCCTCCACCCGCAAGGACCCAGGGCGGTCCCCCTAAATGAAGCGTCCCGACCAGCCCCCAAGGGAGAGAGGCAAGGGGACCGGACCACCATCCCTCACGCCCAATCCCCCACACCCTCACCCAGTGTACCCCACTGCTGACACCGCCCCACCATGCCCGTAAAACATGGGGGCCCCAACCAAAAACAGAACCCAACGCAGGAGCCAGCTACAGATTAATACAGGTTCATTAAACACGTTGAAATACTCTTCAGATGGCCCATTTCTACATAATTTCAATGCTAAAAATATTGTTTTTTAATATTATAAATTGGGGTTTTCATTATCAATTATTATAAAGTAAAATAATTTTTAATTGAACTACTGAAGTAATTTATCATTTGAGATGCACCTATGTATTATTTTATTTAATTACATACTCGATATATTACATCGTGTCATTACACAGAAATATGAGATTACAAGTATAATTATATTTGTGCCATTTAAATTGAAATAAAATAAACTAAGCCTAACTCAGTGTTATGTAAATGTGAACAGTGAATATTTTAAGTAATGACCCTCTACATCGTTGTTTGTGGCATGACAATAAGAAAACAAAGTAGTTCTTTTGAATGGGAAAAAAAGGACGTTAGATCAAAAAGTAACAAATCACGCTTGGCCTCGGGAGTCACAATGGACTATTTCTGTCAAGCTGCTGAATAAAAATCTAACCTGTTCGAAAGAAATCAATTTCAGTGTACGGTAGGCGTTCTGCTCCCTGTGCTCCACCCCTGTGTTGACGTCTCATGTGACCACGCGAGCTGCCTTTTAAGACAGCCCTCGTCTACCAGGCTGTTGGATACACACACAGCGACGGGACGGCGGAGTAGCTGAGTAATAGCTGAAAACTAGCTGGAAACCTTTTATTTTATTATTATTATTATTATTTATTTTTTTGAAGCGCTACGAAAATGCGCTGCATAATGAGCTACAGTCTATCGTGCTCGCCGGAGTCTTCTCCCACTTACTCGGGACGCTTGAAGTCCTATCGAGCGAGATGCGGCAGGTAAAAAAAAAAAAACAACACACACACATTACTTTATACTTTTGAGATGTCTTTCTCCTTTATCGCAGTGTACGTTAATGACTTTTCATAATTTGTGCCGCGCTCCGTATAACCTGAATCTCCGTGTATGCACGCGTGTGTGTGTGTGTGCGCGCGTGTGTGTGCGCGCGCGCGCGCGCGTGTGTGTGTGAGAGGGTCTTCTACGCGTGTTCCGTGCTGTGGTCGTGCAAACGCGCTCGACGTGAGCGCTCCAGCACGCCGCGTGTTGTTGTTGATGTTGATCAATGCTCACATTCGAGCATTCAAATATTAACTCAATAAACAACCAAAGTCGTTGCATTTCAACTTATTAACACCCCCCCCCCCCCCCCCCCCCACACACACACACACACCACCACCACACACACACACGCATACACGTACAGTAAAATCTCCCCATTTATTTCAGCAACCCTACTTGGAATTTGAATGACCCTTGTGCCTGTCACTCACCATCATGTCTCACAACTACCCCTAGTGGCAACTTTGCCCTATACTTCAGTGATTCCCAACCATTATTGAGACTGACATACAGTATTTTACATTAGATAACTCTCACAGCACGTGAGCAAACAAAAATGTCACAAAATGTGGATACACAGGTTAATTTTGGCTCTTATGCCATGTAGTAGAATTAAGTGAAATTTGGTGATTTCCTGAGGAACAGCTGATAATTTCACAGTGCAGTTGTTGGCAATCAGTGCTCAAGTGACTCTGGTTTCCAAACTGTATTTGGGCCAAGCAAATATGTTACACTAGATGCATCTCTTGGCACAACACCGAATAAAAATGTCAAAAAAGTACATACAGTATTTTCAAATAATGATTAACCTGTCTCAAGTGTCTTGCAAATCTGCATAGTGTGAAATTGGGCCTGTTTATTGAACACAAAGTTTATATGCTTGCAGAATTGAACTAAGTGACAGATTATTCTGTTTATGAACAGCTGCAGGTGGATACACAGGTTAATTGTACCTTTTGCAATCTAGTGAAAGTGTAATTATTCCGCCTGTCACTATACATCACTGGCATTGATAAACATAGTGTTTTCAGTAAATACATTTCTGACTAATTAAATGAAATTAGCTGTTTTCCAGAGCACACGTGATGATCTCTCACAGCACACTGGTTGGGAGTTACAGCTTTAAAAGGCGTCGTTCTTTTCCACCCTCATGGATCTTGTCTGTGTTTTGAACAGAGAAATTTGATCTGAAAGTTGACTTGTTGTGGAGAGGATACATTTGTTATTTTTGTGAACTGCACTAAATTCTAAAGGTCCATTAAAGCCTAAATTGTACATAAGTGGGAATGTGAAATCCTGTAAGTACCCTGCAATTGGCTGGCAACCAGTACAGGGTGTACCCTGCCTCTCACACAAAGCCAGCTGGGATAGGCGCCTGTGACCCTAATTGAGGACAAGTGCAACAGCAATTGAATGGCGAATGGACTCAAATATCTGTAGTAATAAAATGATTAATTAACCTGGGCTCTTCTGTTTTGGCCAGAAAATTATTTTCATTTTATTCATGCTTTCAATTTGTGGCAATAGTTTTGGGTTTTTATTCGCTGCCATTGGCTGGCGACTAGGTGATCCCCCACCTGTCGCCCAAAGTCAACTGGGAAAAAGTCAGGCTCTGTATTTGCTGTAGTAGACACATCACAGGGTTGACTGACTTGGTGTTGTACTTTCAATGTCTTTATGTCTCAAAAGTGTTCTCTGTCAATTGACTGTCTGTTGTCATACTAGAGCGGCTCCAACTACCGGAGATAAATTCCTGGTGTGTTTTTTGGACATACTTTGCAAATAAAGATGATTCTGATGTAGCAACTCCACTGAAATGATATTGTAGAAATGGATTTGTTTCGTGTGTGGCTTCATGTTGGTGTTGACACAAACTTTGATAAAACTAAACTTGATATAAAAGTCCCACAAATTTTAATTAGTTCTACTGCCCAGTCGGGGATGTATGTTTTTATTTTAGTTTATTCATTGTATTTAAAAACATTTTATTTTTTTTATTTTTTTTACATCGACATCTTTGTTGAGAAACAGAGGGTGATTGTACATCAGTGTTCCCCAACCTCTTTTGCACCGCGGATCGGTTTAAAGTAGGCATTTTTTCTCACAGACCGGCTGTCAAGGTGTGGCGCATATACATATACATATATATATATACATATATATATATATATATATATACACACACATATATATATATATACACATATATACACACATATATATATATATATATATATATATATATATATATATATATATATATATATATATATATATATATATATATATATACCCATGACATAACTATTTGTGTGTGTCCTTATTCATGACTTCATGTCGACTCCTAGCAAAATCCTCAATAAATCTCTTTGTGTAACTCTTAAGTCGCTAGCAGCTGGTCGAGCGCTGCTCAAAGGAAGTGATAATGTGAATGTGGCTTCTGTACAGTATCGATGTGAAGCATGTAGTAAGATGTGTGGTTCTCATGTTTTTTTTCTTTTTTCTTTCCAGTGCATCCGGTGCCAGCGTAGTCGCCATAGACAACAAGATCGAGCAGGCCATGGTGAGTTTTTCCCTCACACACAACACAGTGTAAGTAGGGTACACGCATTCCGATTTTTAACATTTGTTTTTAAATGTGAGAAATCACCATGTATGTGGTTGCTTACAACTCTAATATTATGTAGAGTATAACGATATCTCCACCGACAATCGTGAGTCTCTTCCCCTAAACTCGATGTTTGTCCTAGTACCAAATCTGACCTGTGGGAGGCAGCATGGTGCCAAAGGGAATCCAGACTGCGGGAAAATACCAAGAAGAAGAAATTAGTAATAGAAGAAGAAATAGACAAAGCTATGCTAACTGTTGTCTTATTTTGTAACTACATCGCAGTTGGAAATTCTTCTCCTTTTAATTTTTATTGCGCCAAATAACTTGAGACCAGTTATTCAAACACTCAACACAACCAGTTGTTCCTCTATTTATATCATCCAGAAGCACGAGCTTCAGGTCGCTTCCTAATTGGCTGTTATGTGTTATTTCACAAACACGGCCAAAACAATTTATGATTGAAAATATTGAACTGCTTTTACATTTACAATTGTCAGCCCTGGCTGTTTTCCCAGTAAATCTGGGAGGAAATATTCTTCACAAAATCCACAAAGCTGATAAACCTTCACGATACTCTTGAAGCAATCTGATAATCGTCCCTTTGCTGACTTGCACCAGCTTCTCTAAATAAACTTTGTTAAAAACAGGGACTGTCCAGTTTTCATTAGGATGCCTTAAGGAAGTGTAGCCAGCATAGTGACAGTTTTTTCCTGGAAATCAACTGGCGTCTGGCCAGCCGCAAATAGTGATGCTCGATTATAACTCACATTTTGGCTCGGAACACAAAGCAAAAAAATCAACCAAGCAATGGCTTGTAGCTTGAAAAACCGGAAGTCAGAGTACCGCTGTATGTGTGTACCCTGCTTAAGTCGTATGAATAATAATGATGATGATGATAATTATCTCTCTTTCTTCAGGATTTGGTGAAAAGTCACCTGATGTATGCCGTCCGCGAGGAGGTAGAAGTGCTGAAGGAGCAGATCAAGGAGCTGTACGAGCGGAACTCGATGCTAGAGCGGGAGAATGCCGTGCTCAAGTCATTGGCCAACTCGGATCAGCTCAACCACCTTTCCAACCATGGCAGCACATCTCCTCCTCCGCAGCAGCAACAACACTCAGCCATTACAAACAACAGCGCCCCCTTGACCCACCACGAGGGAAGTCAGAGCGTCCCCCACCAGCCCAACATCACCTCGGCGTGACCCACCCCCACGCACCCTAGCGCATCCACTGATCCACATGCTCAATTCCACACCTCTCTTGAGCAGAGACAAACGTATACCGTCCCTACAGCGCTGCGTTACACATGCTCCATTTAAGGAAAATAAGGACATAATCTTAAAAGAGAGCCGTCATCACCCCTTAAAAAGTCTTATTGTGCCTACTGGCTGAAGTAGATGGCAGGACAAGGCAGAAGGAGCATGCCATAACACTGCAGGGGGGGCAACAAGTGGTTCAAAAGGACAGGGCATCACATGCGGGAAATCCCCAGTGGGAAATCGAGCTCCCGCAATGTCCAGCATGGCCTCTAGGCTTCCACATGCCACATCGCTCATGAGGGCCGGAAGTGACCAAGGGATGAGTCATCAGCGGAGGCGTCCGGCGGAGCAAGTCGAGTGCCTCGTTCATGATATGCTGCAACAAAAAGCTTATGTTAGTTTTTGTTGTTGTTTCCTCAGAGCCACCATCCTGTGACATGTACCATTTTCATCATTAATTCACTTTTAGTATTTGGATTTATTTATTACAGGGCTGCTATTTTCATAATGTCACAAACAATGTCACAAAAGACAAAAAATCTATAGTCTTTTTAGAATCGGTCAGGTTTTTTCGGTATTCTCTCACAAACAAGTCAGTAAATAGAGCAGACAGTTGGAAGAAAACACTAAAGCAGAATTTACATGAGTTGTGAAATCCAGGTTGAATGTATATTTTGTAAAGTATTAAGAGTGAACAAGGTATGTACAGTACAGGGGAGAACCTGATAAGATATGGAATATGTGCTGGGAGGTTTTGATAAAGCAAACTTAATTCTCTAGATGGTCTTTGTCTAAATGGGTAAAAAAACAAACAAACACAAAAAAAAAGGTTAGGGGCTTGGTTGGGGGATGAAAAGCTGTGAATTTGTTGGACCTACTTTATAACCAAAGACGCAAAGCTGTGTAAGTCTTTTTTTCTGTTTTCACCCCTTTATTATTATTTTTCAACGCACACTTTCTCCCTTTATTTTTTGACTCTTTTGCATGACCTGCATGCCCTATAATCAAACCACTTTCTTCAAGTCCTGTTTTTAATCCAGCACTCAGTTTTCTCTGTCAATGTGTTTGTCTGTGGCTATAGTTGTGATGAACGTGAAAGGGAACAAGTTCAGCAGGGGTCAAGGAGAAGTTGAGAAAAGGAGCCATTTTTGTTACCCAACAGATTTTAATGTATTTAGCAAATTCAGCATTCAGATTTTGATTGTAGCGTTCCAACACACCCTTAAAAAACACACGTACCAATTTCCAAAATCCAAACCACAAGGAACTATTAAACATTTCTCAACCTGAAGCTGGAACTCAGTCAGTCTTGAGAGAGAATCTATGAATTGGGATGTTCGTGTTCTGTCTTGTCTGTTGTGCCTCCTGTCGTCAGGTGATTCTGATGCGGTCTGTGTGGCTTAGAACCAAACCAAAATACTTGGTGATTGTACAATGAGTTATCTTGCTAGAGAATGGACAATTGCTTTTTTTCGGTGACAAATTCAATTATTGGTTTATGTTTTCTTTTTTGTTTAATTTGAAGGAGATGCTGTGTACATACCAAGTGTACTGTATGGAAGTGATCACTGAGCCTTGGAGAAAAATCTTAACGATGCCCTTGTAATGTGCTGTTCAGACAGTTTGTTTTCAGACAACAATAAATTTCTGTTTTATTAAGAACATATGCTTGTCTTTAGTTACCTAATCGCACACTACACCTAATTTGATCAGCAAAATAACCAGAAGTGGGTAGGAATGCGCTACATTTACTCTGTTACATTTACTCAAGTAACATTTTGGATAAATTGTACTTGTTAGAGTAGTTATAATGGAGCATACTTTTTTACTTTACTCGAGTATTTGTTAAGAAAAGGTACTTTTACTTTGTTACAATAACCTACATGCCGCTCGCTGCTTTTATTTATCAATAATTGCGTGCGCGGGATCTATTTTTACACTTTCGTTTTTGACTTCCGCATCGGGTGCGGTTGCTCCAATCCATCGTGATTGCCACAGTGACGTTGGTTCACCAATCACATGACACAAGAAAGTCACGTCAGCACACAAATTCTTCTATTGGGCTTCGCGGGCCAATCAAAGTGAGTCGTGACAGCCATGCATGACTCATGTTTACATTACAGACTACGAAAAACAACAGCTTTAACATGCAGCATAGTTTTGTCATTGCCTAAACTTGGATATTTCAACCCACTTCTAACTTGAGAAAACACCTTGCGGTAAGTTGCAGATGTTTTTGCTGTTGTTTTGGCTGTGCTATGCAACATTTGCACTATTTTATGGACACAAGTAACTGTAAAACATGCATCATTTGGGATATGTTCTGTTCACTCTCTCTCTCTCTCTCTCTCTCTCTCTCTCTCTCTCTCTCTCTCTCTCACTTTCCCTCTTTCTCTCTCTGTCTCTCTCTTTCAGGCACAGACACACTAGCAATATGTCTGGTCAACAAACAGCTTCTTCATTGAGTAATTTTAGTGGATAATGTAAATAATGTTTATGTAAGGCCCTATGCATATGTTGTTTATTTTATTTTAAAAACTGAAATGGTGGCAGGTGTGTCTGGACTCCCATTGAACATGATTTTGAATGTTATCTGTTACTTCTGAACATAGCCACATCCCAGTTATAAGAGTGTGTCCTTGTGCAACCAGATTTATTTTGATTTTGTCTAAACTTTATATAACCTGGTAAAAGACCAGTTAAAACAGAACATCTCTTTTGCAATGGTGACCTGGCCAAGAAGGCAGAAAGTTAAACGTGAAGTCCAAATCAGTAACATTCAAGTTTATTTCAGTTGTTTAATTTTCACCTCGCCTCTCAAGGAGATTGAGTTGTACTAATTCTATGTCACATTAATGGTGGAAAAAGTTTTTAAATTATTTATCTTGGTCAAAATTATTTTGCAACACATAAACCTGGCATTTGAACAGGGGTGTGTATACTTTTTATATCCGTTGCAGTCTTGTTCTTGTTTTTATAATCTGCCTGGTGAGCCTAAAGTATTGTGCTGTTTAACAAGTAGAAACAATATAGTATAATACCATTTCTTGGAGCTGAAGTTGCCTGAATTTGTTATTTTACAAATGTTTTATTTCATAAAGATTTTATTTATTATGTTCTAGATTAAGTGATATTGTTCGGCAATATCTGAATTTACACTTCATATTTTATTTAGTTTATTTTACTTGCAGCTCATGCTCTGATTTAAAAAATAAGTTACTCAATAGTTACTCAGTACTTGAGTCGTTTTTTAACTGAATACTTTCTTACTCTTACTCAAGTAATTATTTGGAGGACTACTTTTTACCTTTACCTGAGTCATATTATTCTAAAGTAACAGTACTCTTGCTTGAGTACAATTTTTGGCTACTCTTCCCGCCTCTGAAAATAACAAGCAATTTAAATGGAGTACTCACATGCCAACTTTTAACTTAAACTAACAGTTTTTAAAATGTGAGAGACACCACACATGAGGAAAAAAAAGTGGCAAATGTATGCTTAATACTCTTAATGTCTGGTGTACTCGATGTGACCAAAACAGCTCACCACACACACCACCATACAGCCTGTGGTGGGAAGTAACCGGGTACTGTACAAAGACTTTCTTAATTTAAAATGATAACTATGATGAAAGATTTTCCCCATAAATAATAAAGCAATGGTGCTTTATTCAGCTAAGACAAATGTTTCATGTTGTTTAATGTTACTTACAGTATGTACTGCCAGCTTGTATCAAAAGAGAGGAAAAATGCTCGAATCCGGACCACTTATCGGTATGTGTGTATATATTTGACCGAATAACCTTTTGGTAAGAACATGACTTGTTCTCCAAGGAAGTGTAGAGAGCATATACAGCTTTGTCATTGAAGAGTAACATCAACTGCCATCTTGCCACCCACAAATAGTATTACCTGAATCTGGATCACCTCTCTGACAAAATGTCTTTATTTTTTACCATGTTGTGTTGCTCTGAAGTAGTCTCATTACTGTCCATCACAGGAAACATAGATAAGCAAACATTCACACTCACAGTTTATATAACTCAAAACTGGAGTTCCTCATTATACAGGCTCCAATTTGATAATAGGTCATTCAATGAGGCGCAAATAACCACAACAGTGTTGCTGGCAACGTCTGTATGTAATGACGTTATTTATTT
The DNA here is from genome assembly GCF_024500385.1 of Phyllopteryx taeniolatus. Lineage (NCBI taxonomy): Eukaryota > Metazoa > Chordata > Actinopteri > Syngnathiformes > Syngnathidae > Phyllopteryx > Phyllopteryx taeniolatus. Next base: position 20,601,358 of record NC_084508.1, on the reverse strand, counting down.
GATTGCATTTAACATGTTTAATGCCCCATCTGTCTTTTTGTTTTTTTTTTAAATAAAAAATAGCCTTGGATTATTATATTTGCCAAGTTAAATACTGTGATGGCGAAAATGTTTCTCAGTTCTGTAATTCAAAGATGAGAGAAACCCCAACAGATTTGTTAAAAACATTGACTTCGCTTTCAGAATGAATAGTATAATAGATGCATACTATACTACAAAATACTACTTGGCAATGTCACTTCGTTTTGTGTTGCAAAAATAAGTATACAAAGATAAATGTTGAATTAGAAAACAAAGAATTCAACCACAGATCATTATCAATATTCTTGGAAGCGTTTATGTGTTCACTGAGAATTGGATAAAAAGTTTACTGATCAAAGATTTCTGTTGCGCACTGCATGTGCCTGCCACTGGTGAATTCCAAAGAGACCAATAATATTATTTATAACCTCTTATATCTGTCATCACTTAGTTTTCAGCTGAGCATTTGACACGTAATTTAGTGGCCGGTGAGGTATGCGTCAGGTTTCAGTCCAACACAGGCAGGAAGGAAAGACACCTGTGGCATGTGTAAAATCCAGAATGAAGTCATCCTTACTTATACCTACCTGCCAGGTAGTTATCATTCATACATGAATAACATCAACACTGCTTGTTTATTACCAATGCAGTATTCACACTATGCTGCTACTGACTCATAGTGACAAGGTATGTATATATATATGTATATATCATAATCATCATCAGCCATTAGCTATCCACTGCAGGATGAAGGCCTCTTCTTCACGTTTCCAACTACTACAACATTTTGCAATTTGTTGCCAGTGTATTCTGGTGTGTTTAATGATTTCATCTATCCATCTACTTTTAGGTCTTCGCTGTGGTCGCTTTGTGTCCAGTGGTATCCAATTGATAGTTTCTGTGGTGCACCTTTTGTCAGCTCTTCGGGCAACGTGGCCAGCCCATTTCCATTTAGGGCTTTTTATTTTTTGAATGACGTCGGTAACTCGCGTCTGCCGTCTTATCCAACTGCATCTTTTCTTGTCGCGAATGCTTATTTTTAATATTTGGCGCTCCATGTTCCTTTGGGTTACACATAGTGTTTGTATAACTTTGGCATTCGTAGTCCAACTTTCACTACCGTAAGTGAGAACTGGTAAAATATATTGATCGCAAATTTTTCTTTTCAAGCAAATGGGAAGATTGTTCTTGAATATAACACTAAGCCTTCCATAAGCATGCCAGGCAAGCTTTATGCGGTGTTCAACTTCAGTGCTTGTATTTCCATGCATTGTTACAAGTTGGCCTAAATAGATGTAGTTGTCGACAGCGTAGTCCTCCATTTTGATATCTTTTTGTGGACAGTAACGATTGAACATGACCTTCGTTTTGCTTTTGTTCATTTTCAGACCTGAGCGATAGTAAAATTATTTCTGCGTCTTTCCATGTCGCCGTTACTTCTCGCAAGTCCAAGCAGCGTTGAAATAGTTTTACAAGGATCTTATTAAGTTTGTTCCCTCCCGCTTTAAGCATTTCAACAGAAATTTCATCCAGACCACAAGCTTTTCCGGCCTTAAGTGAACTAATAGCATTTTCAACCGCTTCATTCAGGGTACATGGAACTGAGTCTGCTTCTAGCTTTCCAGTAATCATTCGGTGAGGGTCACTGTATAGGTTTGTATAAAATTCTTTAACTCGTTGTACGATTTCTTGGCGGCTGTGACATATCATTCCATCTTCCATTTTCAAAGCAAAAATTATTTTCTTGTGGCGAATTAATGCACGTTTTATGTTTTTTATTCCGTGTCCAGCTTCAAGCGTTTTGTGAACAACCCGAACATTGTAAGTTCTCAATTCTTCTCGTATCTTCTTCCGAATCGTTTTGCACAATTCATCATATTCAATTTTGTTGATAATGCTGCCCCTTTTCTTCATTTCTCATCGCTTTTTCATTACTTCGAGAGTAGCTTTAGATATTCTGGATGTTGTCGTCTTTCTCGTTGATGGTGCGACTTTGTGTGCAGTTTGAACAATCCCATTTACAATTTCGTTGTGTGTTGACAGATCTGTGTCTTCCAGCGTTAGAAGAGCTTTAAAGCGATTAGCCAAAGGTATTTTAAACTCGTCGCTTCTTTCTTGAATTAAGTTTAATTTGGTAAGCTTGCTCTTTAGACGTTTCTTTGGTTCAAGTTGGGAGTTGATTTGCACTTTGACCTGAACCAATCTGTGGTCACTTCCAATGTCAAATTTGTTTAGGGTGGTGCAATCCGTAAATACCCCTTTATCGTTGGACACGAAGTAGTCTATGATGCTAGTGTTACCTTTGGGGCTTTCTGTTCCATTTCTTGTTAAAGAACGAATTGATAAAGTATAAGCCTTCTTGTTCAGCAAATTCTATGAAGCGTTCTCCTCTTTCGTCTCCTGATCCCATTCCATAGGATCCAATTGATTTCTCGGCAGAGTTAAGGCCAATCCTGGCGTTAAAGTCATCCATGTCTATTTGAAATGTGTGCTTCGATGACTATAAAGACGGAATAAATCCTCGTAAAATGCTACCACCTCATCGTCGGTGTGGCTGATGGTCGGCGCATATATTTTCTTTCTTCAATTGAAGTAACGCTTTGTAATAGAGATGGTACATGTGGCGATTCTATCGGAAACACTTTTGACGCTGGTAAAGTAATTGCCGATACTTTTATTAATAATGACACCAACTCCACCATTGGGTCCGCTTTCTGATCCTCTGTAAGAAAATAGATAGCCATTATCGAGAGTCAACATAGCTTCATCTTTCCGACGTATTTCACCAAGTCCAATTGTATCCCATTTGATGGCTTCGAGCTCTTCTAATCGAGAATCGTCCTTTAGCATTCGCACGTTGAGCGTCCCAAAAATAAGATTTCGTGCGTTTGCTTCTTTCTTGCTACTTCTAAAGATTGTCCTTTGGTTTGACTTAAAATGTTTGTAGGACTAACCGTATTCTGGTCTAGCCTAGCCAAGTCCGTTGTCCGTAAGCAGCCAGAATTAACCCGGTGATTCTTAGCACCCATTTCCGCCAAGCTTGTCTGCCCGCTGCCATAGGCAGAGACTCTTTGGCCTCCGGGGAATGAGGGCCGTGTTTTTTGTTGTACTGCCACGAAGAAGGAATAGGGCTTAATGTGCCATGCTGGCCCAATGCGTATTGGCAGATTGCCCAAACTTAGTCCCGTAGTTTTACCTACAGTTAAGCCCTTAAGCGATGACAACGCGTTGGGCATTTAGGGGATATATGTATATGTGTATATATATAAATATCTCTGATCTCTCTTCTTTTTTAAAGAAAATGCAATTGTCTTCACTCTTCATTGTGGTTGGCTGCTGATGTTATGCCTGATGCATATCCTGTGGGTGGTGGGGAGTTCTGGACCAAAACTCTCACCTCGTAAAAGCCTTCTCCTAAACTGCAGCCAGTGTGTCACAAGCCAAGTAACAACCTGTTTCAAAAACATGCTTCTTCCTCAGGTTTGTTGGAGCGTTCTATTGATGGAAATTCTCATAACAGCTCAAGGGAACTTCAGAGCAGGTTGTTGCACATTTGTCCCAAATAAACAGCAGCTTCCAAGAACCTATGGCTCTTTCTGGGTTTATCAGCGACTCCATGTGAATCCACTTTGCGTTTGTAATGTCTTACAGAATGAAGTTAATGTAATCTGATCAATGATCAATTAGTCCCAAAGGAATTTCTAATGGGATTTGGATGACCATTTATTTCTAATTTAAATTTTAATGTAATTGAAGTGATCAAGTTGCCTTATAATTTTATTTTTTCCACTGTAGAACATAACAGCAGTTATGACACACACACGACAAGTGTTACATAATATGGTATAAACAACGGAGACACTGTGGTGCTGCTTTAAAGAAGACTTGTTTTTTTTTCAAATGTAAAACAGTTCCCAACGTCTTTGACTTTGCGTTTGTTAAAATACCACGAGGATGAAGAATTATATTAGACTTTATTGACCCTATTTTCTGTCTTCTGAACCAGCCCGTTTTTAGGGGGCTGATTGAGTACTGTCTCATACAAGTGTGGATCTCACCAGCAAGTGTGCACATTCTTGCCGCTGTTTTGCCATCTCCTGCTCCAGTGTCACTCAGCGGCCTTTTTTTGGTCATCTTGCTGGCAAGGGTGCACCTGGTCAGCTGCTTGCGTCCACATGCGAAAGACGAGTCACCAAAGGCAAGTACTCCCCACTGCCACTGCGTCGAGAACTTCACCGAGCAATCAAGTGCCGCTTATCCGCAGAGGTGGGTAGTAACGCGTTACATTTACTCCGTTACATTTACCCGAGTAACATTTTCGATAAACTGTACTTTAAATGCACTGTACTTTTTAATTTTACTTGAGTATTTATGTGAAGAAGGATCGATACTTTTACACCGTTTATCGCTACTTTTATTTCTCCATTCCTGCGTGCCCGTTGCGCCAGTCAGACGTGAACACTAATGTCATTTGACTCCAATTCACCAATCAGACGACACAAGGCAGTCACATGACCGCCCAAGTAACCTTTGCGAGCTAATCAAAATGACTCATTTTAGGGGGGGAAAAAACTGCCGAGTAAATGTAACGGAGTAAATGTAACGTGTTACTACCCACCTCTGCATTAAAGTGAATAAAGCAAATAATGTTTCTGTAGGGACCAATGCATGTGTTGAAATGGTGGCAGGTGTGTGTTGACTCCCATATATATATTTTTTGTTTTATTTGATGTTCATGCTCTGATTTAAAAAAAACATCTGAAGTGACTCACAAATTACTCTTTACTTGAGTAGTTTTTTCATTGAGTACGTTCTTACTCTTAATCAAGTAAATATTTGGATGACTACATTTTACTTCTACTTGAGTCATATTATTCTAAAGTAACAGTACTCTTACTTGAGTAGAATATTTGGCTACTCTACCCACCTCTGCTTATCAGGAGCTAACACTACTACCTAATGCAAATCTGTGCACCCAAGAAAACTGAATACAGCTCTGCACCACAAGGGGATGTTGGTGTTTCTGCATGCTAGTGTCTCTGCATGTTACTGTTTGATTCCCGGTTTCCAGTTTTCGACCAGCTGAGGTTGAGGTCGGGTGCAGAAACTCAGGGTAGGGGGTGTTTTTCAGAGTCAACTACACTTGTACATAACAGTGGGGCGAAAGTTCAGAAGGGCTAACTCACAGACACATTTCCATAAATAAGCAGATAGCAAATCATTTATTTTAGTGTTTAATTTAATACTCGATGTGTCGGCAGCCACTGCAGAGACCCAAATACAGTATTTGTATACATCCATCCATCCATTTTCTGAGCCACTTCTCCTCAGTAGGGTCGCGGGCGTGCTGGAGCCTATCCCAGCTGTCATCAGGCAGGAGGCGGGGTACACCCTGAACTGGTTGCCAGCCAATCGCAGGGCACATACAAACAAACAACCATTCACACTCACAGTCACACTTACGGGCAATTTAGAGTTGTCAATTAACCTACCATGCAGGTTTTTGGGAAGTGGGAGGAAACCGGAGCGCCCGGAGAAAACCCACGCAGGCACGGGGAGAACACGCAAACTCCACACAGGCGGGGTCGGGGATTGAACCCGGGTCCACAGAACTGTGAGGCTGACGCTCTAACCAGTCGCCCACCGTGCCGCCGTATTTGTATATAAACAATAATAAATAAATTTTCCATAATAAGTTCCCTTTCAAGACTGCATGATAATTTCAGCTAAACTACAAAGTCAGAATGCACACGGACCCGTCCTGACTCCTTAACACGTACTTGAGACTTGCCACACGACTTAAAAAGCAGACATGTAACTTGAGGCCAGCAGATCATTTGCTATGCGGAGAAAAGTAGCGACAGGCCCAACAAATTTGGTAACTAATCAATCAGGGGCTGAACCCTCCAAAAATCAATTTTCTGTAGCAATTGTCCTCATTCGGGTCACAGATGAGCTGGGCCCTATCCCAGCTAACTTTGGGCGAGAGGTGGAGTATTCTTGGACTGGTTCCCAACAAATTGCAGGGGACTCCACTCAGGAAGGCCAGAGCCAAGATATGAACCTTGAACCACAGACTGTGAGGCAGATGTGCAAATCACTAGTTCACCATGCTGCCCTGAGCTGAACCCTATTTCCCTTTATTCCTAATTCTTCATCAGGGGTGTCAAACTCATTTTTGTCACGGGCCGCATCATAGCTATCTATGACTTACCTCGGAGGGCTGCTACAACTGTGAACCCATATAAATGAAAGATTACCTCATATACTGTAATTACATACAATATAAACAACACATTGATGAATAACCAGTTTTGAAATCAGAAGCCTATAAAAACATGTTTTTCGACTATTACATTTATTTTCAAAGTGGGATTGGTAACAAAAAAAAAATGCTTGCAAATATCTCAATGGTATTACAGCAGAATACAATGAGCAATTTTGATTTGCTTTCGCGGGCCACATAAAATGATGTGGCGGGCCGGATCTGGCCCCCGGGCCACCAGTTTGACACCTGTGTTCGACATCACACAAAAGTCATGCATCCAACTTTGGGGAAGGTCATTTTCTGTTCCAGCATGAGGTCCATGAAGGTGTGGCTGGCTGAGTTTGGTTTGGAGGAACATTTCCTGTCGGTGTAATGGCCGGGGGTTCCAGTATTTTTGTCCATAAAGAGTACTGTTCCGTAGATATTGAAATTACAGTGTGCACCATTACAGTTGTGTTTAGAATAACTATGTTTTAAAAAGGAGAATAAAGATTAAAATCCTTACAATAGGTATTATTTCAAAACAGGCACATGCTTCACATCTGCGTTGCATGGCATCGACCAACTTTAGGCTCCTGTGAACTGCTACCTGTGGAATGTAGTCCTGTGCTGGAATAGCAGTTCAGGTTAACCCAATGTTACACAGAAGTGAAGGAGTTTTCCGAAACTGTGGGTACACGACTAAACATGATTGCAGAGAATCCCCACTCTTTTTTCACGTCATATAGTAAATGGAGTTTGTGGCTGCTCACAGTCAGGAAATCAGGATTAGTATTCTATTCCTGTTCCTATTGGAACATCTCTGTGTGGAATTTTTCCTGCTCTGTTCCTGTGAGGTTTTTTTTTGGGTCCTGAGGTTTCCTCCCACATTCCAAAAATATGTCTCTTAGGTTAGTTAAAGACTCTAAATTGTCCATAGTGACACACATGAATGTGAGTGTGAATGGTTACTTGTCTCTATGTCCACCCCAGGGTGTACTATTCTAGCCCGAAGTCAGCTTGGAGAGGCTCCTACTTACCTGTGCTGTGAGTTGACCCTAATGAGGACAAGCACTTGAGAAAATGGATGGATGGATGTTTGCGTCCGTAATGAAAAATGCAAACATAAATTTTTAGAAAGATCCCAATATACTTTTTTCTTAACTTTCTGTAAATGAATACTAATTTTGATTATCTCTTCTTCATGTGTTGATTTGGAACAGAATCTACAGTTATTTGCATTTATAACAATAAAAGCTATGAATCCTTTTTTCTTAAACACTGCTGTTATTCTGTACACAGCTGTGTGACGCTAAATCAGAACATTTTTTCAGGCTTATTCAAATAAGACACTATAATTAAACTGTTTGTGTACTAGTTGAAACCGTGAATTCAGCCATCTTATGTCATAGGTGCTTTCCAAAAGCAATCCATTGGAGTCATTTTGAGCCAGTAACCCAATATAATCAAATTTCCGTCTGCTTATGGCACCACATAACAGTAGCAGACAATCACAAGCATCATATTAAAGCGGCACAGAATGTGATCTAACTCAATGTCACATGGCCCCACACAAATGGGATCTTGTGTAATCCATTTTTTTCTTCAATGCTCTTTGCAGGGCTACCCGCGTGTTATGAAATGATTACTCACCGTTCAGTCATCTGAAACCACACCTCATAATTCCTATGACGAAGACTTACAGTCACAGTACGTGTGACGCACCCCGCTGCAGCCACGGGGGAGTTTACATATGTGAACTTGATGACTTGATGAAAACATCTGTCACCATCCTGTAGAAACATTTTGCATGGACAAGGTTTGCATAATATGCTCATGAATGTGTTTACTGTCATTGAAGAAGTGATGCAACGGTTTCATATGATGGAGGGGGTACAAACCAAAGCAGAATCCAGTCACAAAAACAACTTTGCAGGCTATTTCTATAAATAAAGTCAGATATTGATGAATGCCATAAATGTTATAAGGATTGGGTCAACACTGATCATAAAATGACTGAAAGTCATCATTGACCTGGAGCCTATCCCAGCGGACTTTGGGCGAATGGCGGGGTACTGTCTAGACTGGTTGCCAGCAAATCACAAGGTGCATATAGAAAAACAAGCATTCACACATACATTCACACCTATGGTCAAGTATTTCATTCATCTAACATGCATGTTTTTAGTATGTGGGAGGAAGCCAGACTACCTGGAGAAAACCCACGAACGCATAAGGGCCAGAGGAAAAATTTCAAACCCCAAACCTCAGAACTGTGAAGAAGATGTGGTAACCACTATTCCACCGTGCTGCCAGGATTTGAAAAGTTGACTTAGATTATGATTGCTGTCAGTTTCTGCTGGATGCATTTCACTTTAGTGATGGACACGGCAGTTCTTTTGAGTGTACTGAATCATCATTTTCAATCATTCTTTAAAAAAATTCGTTCAAAAGGGCTTCCTGTTCACTCACCTTACTGTTATTGTCATCTGATTAGTGGAAAGTGTCTTTGAGTTTCTTGAGTAGCGCTATATAAATTTAATGTATTATTATTATCATTCAAATTATTATTATTATTAAATAAAAAGCTTTAATAATCGCATTAGAGACACAGAGGGAACTAGATGCATTTATTATTAATTTACATTTATTTTAAATATGTGTGCTTGTTTTCATGTGCTTGACCGACTCAACATTAGCCATTAGCTTGAAGAAACGGCTGCTAGTGAACGCTATCCCCACGAGGACTTCAGGACTTGTGGTTAAAATCACTCATGAGTACGTTCACTGCGTAGTACGCCGTTGCGCAAACGAATCACTCATCGTACTAGTAAATCGCTCCTCAGTGGATCACAAACGAAGAAGTTCAACGAACGAATCACTCTTTAGGCACGGTGGGCGACTGGTTAGAGCATCTGCCTCACAGTTCTGAGGGCCGGGGTCCAATCCCCAGCCCCGCCTGTGTGGAGTTTGCATGTTCTCCCCGTGCCTGCGTGGGTTTTCTCCGGGCACTCCGGTTTCCTCCCACATCCCCAAAACATGCGTGGTAGGTTGATTGAAGACTCTAAATTGCCCGTAGGTGTGAATGTGAGTGCAAATAGTTGTTTGCTTATGTGTGCCCTGCGATTGGCTGACAACCAGTTCAGGGTGTACCCCGCCTCCTGCCCGATGATAACTGGGATAGGCTCCAGCACGCCCGCGATCCTAGTGAGAAGAAGCGACTCAGAAAATGGATGGATGGATATTATTAGTGTTGACGTAATATTTTTTAAATCAGTACTGTTTAACCCACAGACTAAATTACTATTAAAAAAATACAAATATTAACTGTAAAAAAAGATAAATTGACTTTAAAAAGAATTCCTTATGAAAGAAAATAGAAATATCAGTTTTTTGTGGGATACGAGAGATGTGCAAATTTGTCATGTACGTTTATAAATGGATAGGTTTTAGCAACACAACAGACTGTAATTTGGCGCCATCTTGTGGTCAACAAAGGTGGCGATTTCTTTTTGGTAAACGGAAGTTTAATCAATATTACGCATGCGTACATTATCCGCCCTCTTGGCTCAATACTTATGGTGCGCCATCGAAGACGAACAACAGGGGGGGCTGTCCGCTCACTCCTCGCGGATGCAAGCAGGTCACATGGCCTCCGCCACTGTTTGGATTCCGGGCTCGCCTGAGACAGGCGGTGCCGAGATGGCTGACAACTGCAAACCTGTGCACATTCTTTGAGAAACAAACATATGCTGCTGTTGTGATATATTCGGCAATTCCAGCTATTTTCATGCAGTAACTCAGAAAGCCCGTTACTCGATTCCTGCCAGAAGTCATGGAGATAACGTCGGACGGAGAGGCGGCGGAACGCAGGTGAGTGAGTGAGAGCCGGGGATGTGGCTTGCTCTCTGTACGGGTATAGTCGGCTGAAGGTTGAAACGCATGTGTAATACATGTAGTCCACGCTGGGCATATTGGCGACGTGACACCGCTCTCCAGAATTGTGCGTTTACATGGGCGCCTGTCAGCTGGCAAAACTGATAAAGCTAACACCTAGCTGCTAGGCTAATTAGCTGGCATTCATGTTGACAGTTGTCAAATTCACAAACAGAAACTATACTCATTTAAAATATATATATATATATATTTATATTTATATATATACGCGTTGTTAGTTGGCGTGTGGTAGGGCAGTGTGTGCGCTGGAAGCGAGGTCTTTGACCTTGTGTTTTATCAGAAACTGTCGTTTTGGAACAGTCTTATTCTGGAATTTTACTCGTCAGGCCTGCCTGGTGAGGAGTGCTGACACAAACACACAAGGTCGGAGCCGAGCGCTTTTCTGGTGCTGTTGCTTTGGTCTGAATGCGGTAGCTCCCCTTTTACCATTCGTTTTATGAATACAGTACCGCACTGGGGGTCCTAAGTGTTCATACCACGGTTCAAACTTAACATACTTTGTACTAACGTCGAGACGCGCCCTAGGGGACTATAGTAACAGTAACCTAAGGTAACGCACTAGTGAAGTCGAAAGTGGAAAAAAACAGTAAAACACTTATAGGCGATAAATATAAAAGTCAAATATAAAACGGTAAGTATATAACACAATACTAAATGCTTTCATACAATACACTGTACAATATTGCTTCCTGTAATATATCAAATCAAATATACAGTGAACCCCCGACATTTGCGGGGGATACAGAACAAACTAGACTTGCGACTAACAGTGAAAATCTGGAAAAAGTTGATGCCATCCCTATTAAAGAGGTTTGTAATTGCTTATAGATGCCACAAAATGACGTTAAAGCACTTAAAACAGGGAGGATCATAAAGCATCAACACCACGCAGCTAGCATGTATACCTGGTCCTATCCAAACTATGGCCCTGGGGCCATTTTGGGGCACGCCCATTTTTAGGCTCCATCCCCTACCATATGCTAAAAATAACTTAAGAAAAATCTGAGAAGGGGGCCAATAAATTCATGGCACTGTATACAGAAAACAAATCAATCAACACAAGATAAACAAAACAAAGTAAACAAAGAAATGATAATCAAGGGAATCTACAATGTCTATGTTGGAGGAAGTAAAAAACGGGTCCTACCCCTAATACTGCGACCATACCTGACAAGTATAATAGTAATGAGTTAGGAAGCTGGTTGTACATATTCTAAGAATCTTGAACAAGCCGGTCCATGTAAAGTGGTATTGACATTATAAAGTACTAAATTAATCATGTGCCGTATATTGTGAGTATCGTTATATTCATCCGTCCATTTTCTTTACCGCTTAACCTCACTAGGGGCTGCTGGAGCCTATCCCAGCCATCTTCGGGCGGGAGGCGGGGTACACCCTGAACCGGTCGCCAGCCCATCGCAGGGCACATATGTATAAACAAACAACCATTCGCACTCACATTCACACCTACGGGCAATTTAGAGTCTTCAATCAACCTACCACACATGTTTTTGGGATGTGGGAGGAAACCGGAGTGCCCGGAGAAAACCCACGCAGGCACGGGGAGAACATGCAAACTCCACACAGGCGGGGCCGGGATTTGAACCCCGATCTCCAGAACTGTGAGGCAGATTTGCTAACCAGTCGCCCACCGCACCACACATGCATACCTAATACATATAACTTTAAATAACTATGAATAAAGGGTCCATCCAAGTTTAATGGAGATTGACAGTTGAAATACATAAAAACTGCAAAGCTATCTTTTCATCATCCTCATAGTTAATCAATATTAGTGTGTTTATCTCTCATACATACATATACACAACATACAATATTTTATTTGATTCCCTTATACCTGATTCGTGATTTCTTTATCACTCTTGTTTTAAACAACTTTTTAAACATAATTAGGGAGCTATGTTTTCAATTCATAAGTAAATTCCTCTTATGGAAACGCATCTGCTTTATATGTTCTTGCTTTAGATTTTTTAAGTATCCCTGTTCCTCTCGGATTATAACAACTGTCTCTTATCTTGAACAGCCTCTGAGTAGTGAGAGGAAGTGAATTGTTGTGTATTTTATACATCAGCTGTGCTGTTTTGAATTCAACCAAGTCGTAGAATTTGAGTGCGTACATAGTGTATTGGTTGGTTCTATGGGACCAGATCGATTAATAATTCTGATTGCCTTTTTTGTAGATGGAATACTGAGTAAGTTTTGGATTTATACATATAGCCCCATATTTCAACACAATAAGTCATATACTGTATGACAGTACCAGTGAACAGTAGAGTGCGTATGTTTTGTTTAAGACCTCCTTAGATTGCTGTAGAATAGCTGTGGTTTTTGACATCTTGACTTTCACATTGTTTATATGGGATTTCTAACATAGTTTATCAGCAGTAATTACTCCAAGGAATTTATTTTCACACTCTTTCTGTCTTAGTGGAGTTAATCATGATTGTTGCCTGTTTATTTATCTGTCTAATGCCAAAAAATTATCACCTTTATTTTAGTTAAATTTAGTGACAATTTGTTGATGTCAAACCAGTTTTTCAATATATTTAATTCCTTTTCCACAGTAGTTAGAAGTTGTTCCAGGTTTTTCCCTGACACACACACACACGCACAAAATATATCTTAACCTTCTTGTTCTGGAATTTTCCTCCTTGGCATGTGTATGTAGAGATGTACAGTACATGACTTATCAAATAGATAATGTGATCATGTGATCTGATAAGTTGTTTTTCAGATATAAACCTTGCCGTGCCTTTTGCAGGTTCCATAGCTTTTTACAAACCTCCTTCAGTGAGTCAGCAGCGTCTTTAAAATCTGATTACATTTATTGTCATTGTGTGGAGTGCAGTCACACAGCCAATGAGTTCTTGTTAGTCTGTAGTTCATCCTTCCTTCCCTCCAGCATATTTCAAGACTGGCTGTTAAAGAACAGGTCACATGTCAGCTGAAGCCACATAACCAGTGTTTTCTAATTGACCCTCAAGGATTGCCCGAGTTGGTCATCCTCACTGAGAAGGCATTTAATTGTTGCTTTGATTTAGGGGCAGCGTTTCAGCAGCCTTCCTGTCTGCTGACTTGAGGCAAAAGGAAGTTAGTCCTATGTCGATACAAGCCAGTGCTTAATAGCTTCAAGAAAGTAAACTTTTATTCACATTTTTGGTGCATCAGCATTCCACCGCTGTGACTTGAGTATGAAAATGCAAAATAGCTGTGAGAAGCGAGTTAGTCACTGTTTGGAATACCGCATGTCATTCTGAAGACAATGCACCCATATTGCATTTCTGAGTGTTCCTCTGCAGGCACAATGAACAGATGATGGCTGACATAACAACACGAGGTCATGCACATTTTGTGCTTGTGTTTGGCTAAAAGCGCAGTGGAACCTCCAACCTTTATTAACACAACAATGTTTTAAGTAGTTTCAACATGCAGTTAATAGCGGTATAACAGAAGGTAAAATGAAGCTAAAATACTCAGTTATGCTTTCATCTGCATGTTATGTTTGGTACAATTAATTTGTCTATGCCACTTATATTAATTATATTGATCATGTTTTAGTGAGCAGCCAGAGCCTTTCCTATGTTGCAGTATGTTCAGTTTACTGTTCTGTGGTCCTCATCACACTTTCCTGGTTTGCCTTCAATGTTTTTGTGGGGGCATCACACAAAGCCAAAGAAAAAGCAAAGCACACTTTGTGAGTTAATCCTTTCGATGGTCACCAAGCTGAAATCTCCCAACATTTGCTGACAAAAATTTAGGACAAATTGTACAACGTTTGAGGCATACGACTGTGGAAGTTCTTAAAACCTCTACTCTTGAGGATTTTGAACTCAAAAGGATTTATCTATTGCAAAATAAGCATGAGATGATTTGTCTGTTATTTTTTAGCTCTCAGCACTTTCACTTTTTTTGCTGATTCTAGTTTTAAGGGCAGTTACTGGAACTTAGCAATTCCTGAAAATATATTTAATTTTAGTTGACGTAAGTAATAAATTCAGCCACAACACTGCTAATGCCAGCACTTCTTCAGCGTCCTTCCTCATTCCTAAACTTGCTCCCCTCATGTCGTTACTCTCCTCTGCATGACTTTCCTTCCAGGCGGGAGCTCTGGAAGTTGTTGTCCAGCCTGAAGACCACAGTGGAGGGCCTCCTGACCACAAACAACCCCAACGTCTGGTCCCGCTACGGCGGCCTGCAGCGCCTACACAAGGACATGAACAACATTCTTAGCCATGGCCTGAAGAATGAGCAGGTCAGACACACAGGCCAGTTCAAAATCACAAGCTTTTTCAAAACAACCTGACCACCGATCAGTTTTAGCATGAACTGCAGCCAAGTGAGCCCGGTTTACTGGGTATATAATATAGCTACATTAACCATTGACATACAATTAGTGCCTTTCTTGATGCATCTGTTGTGTGCGATTATGGATTTAATTATAATGTGGATGCTGTTTATTAAAAAAAAGTGGATAAAAAAAACAAAGTACCTGTTTAAAAAAGAAAGTGCATTATTTAATGCCTAAGAATCGCCTTATCTCAAACAATACAATCCATTCATGGATTTATTGTAATTTCCAACACAACCCAGATTCTGTGAAACTGGTCCAATTTTTACCAGAGCAATATATTATAATATATCTAAAGTGCTCCTGAGTCATCATAAAACCTTTATTAATTGCACAGGGAGTGTTTTAAGTAATATTTTAATATGCTTAATTTTCATTTGTTAAAAAATATATTAAAAACCTCAATTCCAAAGAAATTGGGAAATAAATACAGAGTGCCGTGGATTGCAAATCAGTTTCAACTTATATTCAATTGAATACACTTCAAAGAGAAGATATTTAATGTTCATACTGATTAATGTTATTGTTTTTGTGCAACTACAGTGCTGTGAAAAAGTATTGGTCCCCTTCTGAAATTCTTATATTTGTGCATAGTTTCCCCACTTTAAGATCATCAAACAAATGTAAATATCAGAATAATATGACCCAATTATTCTTATATTTGTCTGATGTTTACATTTGTTTGATGGTATTAAACATGAAAGCTGGAAAACTATGCAAAATATAAGAATTTGAGAAGGGGGCCAATACGTTTTCATGGCACGGTATTAACTAATTTTGAATTTGATTCCTCCAGCACTTTCCAGAGAAGCTGGAACAGGGGCAACAAAAGACTGGTAAAGTTGAGGAATGCTCAAAAACACCTGTTTTGAACAGGTTAATTGGAAACAAATAAGTCTCTACTGCGTGAGCAAATAAGCCAACCGTTTAAGAACGTTTCTTAACGTACAATTGTAAGGAATTTCGGGGTTTCATTAGGGCTGCACTTTGTTAAGAACCTCATGATTCTCTCGCATGACACCCCACCACACATTCACGGTACAGGGATAATGGTTGCCAGTCAGGGACCCGGTAACCATAGTAATAGGGTCAGTGGTCAATATTCATATTTCTCTTTGCTCTACTCCTTTGGCCTACCCCCCGTCCCTCTGTCTGTCCTCTAAAACCATTTTCTGTCTGGCAGCATTTTTCAATGAACATCAGAATAATTGAAAAACTAAAAAAAGCAGAAAGAGTATTTCCCATTACTCATTTAAAAACTGCATTTTGTGTGTACTTTTGTGGTCTTTAAATTTATTTGATGATGGGAAACATTTCAGTGTGACAAACATGCAAAAAAAATATGAAAGGGGATTCTCATAATGTCATGTAAGTGTGTTAGTTAATCATTATACAATCTTCTTGTATTATTGTCACTTTAGTTATATTGTACTGAGCATCCAAGAAAGAGTCCAAGTCCAATGCTAATAGTTCCCTTTCTGGCGCTGTGGTTATTATATTTCTCTTCTTTGCCATGACTGCTACCTTTCTTTGACAACATCACAAAATAGACAAAGAAAAAGCATTATGTATTAATCAGCCTAAGAATTCATATTTCTTTGCGAAACGCTCCATTTCTCGGAAAGTGTAGTTGTGAAATGATAGTACTCCCTTCTAACAAACTCTCATGATTATATCAATATTTGCCAATGAAAACCAGTTCAACCTGTGACATTGTAACATTGCATCAGGCTTTTGAGAAAAGTAAATCTCTTGTTTGCCAAAATAAATATCATTGACATGTTCATGTTGCCCAAAAAGGCATGAAGAGCTTTCATGATAGCAAACAGAACACTAGGACAGTTGTGTGCCTGAGTACACGTTTCATCAGAGTTGACTACATTGTCAGTACATTGCATTTATGTATAAAATACTTCATATGATACTTGATCTTTTTTTGGGATTGCAGGTGTATTATAAGCAGAGAGACTACTGGCCATTTGTGTGGTGTGTTCGTTACATCAACCCTCAGTTTGCCTCACATGTTGAACAGGTACACTTTTCAACATAAACTCACACTCTAATGCACGCATTCATGTTAATAACGAATAGAGGTATTATGCACTTGTACATGTATTTTCTATAATGTACTGTATGTATGCCGTTATGATTTTAAATGGCAATTTAAATTATTTTCAATTTATTTTTATAAATCTCCGATGGTGGTAGTGGGCGCATGCGTTGTATTTTCTACTATTGTGGTCCCTCATGTAGTTAAATAAGCGAGTCACAATATGAACAGCAAGCAACGACTAATATCGGGCATTATTGACATGAGGTTGATTACCATAGAAGTGAAGAATACATTTTTAGTCTTCTTTTCCTTATTTAAATTTTTTTTTTCTTGCTGTCTCTTCCTGCCGTTGATAGTTCAGTCACCTGGAGCCTGTAGTGAGCAGCAGGGTGCAGAGTGCTGGTGAGAGCTACAAGGCTGAGCGCTGGCTGCTTTACAGCTTGCAGGTCCACATGCTGTCAGCTCAGCTCAAACCTCTGCTTCGGCATCAGGGACATACAAGAAAATACTACAACGGTATGACATTTGTTCATGAAACTGCCTTCACGATATTCTGTCATTGTTTTCTCTTCGTGACCTCTCTCCCGCCATAATCTTTTGATTTTCCAGAGGATGCCTACCTGCTCAGCGAGCCACACGTCACCGCCATGTTCCAGTGTCTTGAAGCTGTGGAGCAGAATAACCCCAAACTGTTGGCCCAAATAGACACAGTGGGGGTGGGTCTGAGTTTGATTTTTTTGAGTTAGGAATGGTGATTTCACATGTTTTTTAAATGTACCTATCAGTGATGACAGATCCTATCTAACCTGAACACATTTACATCCTACAACCTCCAGCTGTCCCCTCTCAAGAACCCGCCATGCCTTGGCCTGTTGAAAAGCCAGAGCCTGTGTGTGTTGCCCGGGGCTGGTGGGGCCTGGCGAACCGCTGACTCTGCACCTGCAAGAGAGTCTTTAAACCGGAGGCTCACCACATCGAACAACTCCCTTAGAGATGTGGCCGCCTCGACCACCAGTGGCAACATGACAGGAGTCAGCAAGAGTGCAAGTGAGGAAATATTGCTAATTCCCAGTAAGCATGTAATCCGGTGGTCAATTTAAATGAGTACATCATTTCCTTTCAGAATCAAGATTTTTAATTGCATAGTATACTAAAAACATACTTTACGGTGATTGCAAATGAGAATTGTTAATGTCCACACACAATATTATTTTTTTGCAAACAATATTATTTTTTTTGCAAATCGCAAATCTGGGGGAGAAGACGCTATTCATGTTTTTTTTGGAGTATTTGCAGCAGGGCTTGTGACTTCATCTCTCCATCTGTTGAATTCTATTGTAGATACTACCTCACGAGCCAGCAGCCTAGGTCCTCCCTGGGTGTGTTTGACCAAGCCAGAAGAGAGCGAGCAGGGTGTGACACCCCCTCCTGGACATGCGTCCATACCCTCCAGCTCTCTTTCAGAGTCTCCCTCGCCCTCCTCCGCACAGCCTGACACGGGAGATTCAGGTGACGGCGAATTTGACGACGGTCCAGAGTACCTGGCCATTGGTAATCTGTGCCAACGCAATCGCCGCAACACCCAAAGCTCCACACAGAGCAGTGAGCCCAGCGAGAGCAAGGACCTGTCCCCACAGCCAAATTCTATGGCTCTACCTCCACCCAGGCGCTCATCTTTTTCAGAGGGCCAGAAAGAACCAGTCCGAGGGTCTCGAGGACACACCCGCTCGTTTTCCGACACAGGGATTGCCCAAAAACTCAGGAAAGGTAAGTAAATCTGAACTAGTCGCAGATAATAATCTGATTACTAAATTAATGGGGGTGATGAGGTAATTCGTGATTTTTTTGGTCATACACACTTGCTTTGTGGAATGTTTTGTAACAGTACAATTGGTTAGATTGGAACTGAATTGAAATGATCATTAGCTGTATCAATATTCACAACACAAAATATTGGTGAATAGAGATGAGCATTTGAGTACATTTACTCAATTGACTAATGAATTACAGTGTTCCCTCGTTTATCGCGGGGGTTACGTTCCAAAAATAACCCACGATAGGTGAAATCCGCAAAGTAGGAAACTTTATTTTTTTACAATTATTATAAGAAAAATAAGTACATTATTGTTATTATTATTACTATTATTGTTGTTGTTGTTGTACTTGTTATTGTTAATATTATTGTATAGCGAAACAAAGGTCAAAACCTGTTTTAATGCCCAAACATTTGTTTAAGAAATACAAATGTAAACATTTTCTGACAAATAATGATGAACATTTTTAGAAATAACAAATTTAATTGTAATGAACAACTTATGAGGTTGGAAACATAAGAAGTTATTAATTGTGACTCGCGCGTATTTCACGCTTCCTCTGACCGTCCCTCTTTGTCCTGACGCAGCTCCGCTGTAGCGTCCTTTTCCACTGTCTTTTTCCAAGAGAAGAACATAGTTATAGGTAGTTGTTGCCGCTTTTTTTTCTTCTGGGCGAGAAGATTCTTATAAACAGACATGCCACCTTCGATAGTTAGCACCTTCCTTTGCCTTTTTGGTGCGACCGCAGGTGCCCTTGTCGGTGCAGCACGTTTCGTCGACATTGTTGGTTTTGTCTGGGAGAAAAATTGCATACAGGAGGCCCTTTAGAGTCACACTGCTAGCAATGGAACACTAATTTATATTTAGCAAGCCGAACGCATTCTGTGCTGTACAGGAGACATGGCACGGAAGAGATGGATTCAAATTGGTCTACAGTACCGTAGCCAATCAGGACGCAGAATACAATGCGGGTTTGTACGCTGTAAAACACAGCATGCAGAATTGCACTGTAAAAAATATGCAAAGTCAATTAGGACACAATGCGGGTTCGTACGATGTAAAAAACAGCATGCAAAATTGCATTGTAAAAAATCTGTGATTTAGTGAGGCCGCGAAAGGTGAACTGCGATATAGTGAGGGACTACTGTATTGGCAATTTAAATATAATTTTTAATGGGATGTGAGAATCTTTTCTCAGTGTACTGAACTCCTGTTTCGATACCAGAATAATACTGCATGTAAGCGTTGTTGTAGCGTGGATGAAGCTTAACTTCCTAAAGCTGATGTCATGTTTTCATTTTCAGTCCACGAACTAGTCGAGACTCAATCAGCAGACCCACTGCTGGTTGCAGCTCAGTAGTGCTCTCTGTGTTACTTCAATTGATTCAAGGCATGAGTAATCACTTAGCAATTCCACACATTCGACCAAATTTTTAACAGTTAATGAATTGAATATTATCCTTATCTCTATTAGTGACACATGATACATTATAGCCAGCGTACACTAGAGAATATTATGACCTTTTAATTACACATGGTGTAATTACATTTGACTCTACCTAGAAACTATGTATAATTCAACTGGGAGAAAGTGGAAATTTGCTCCAGAAATGACTGATAGACTCACATTTTCTCTAACTTAAAACTGCTTTACAGTATTCTCTTTGCTCACAGTTTTCCTTTCTTGGTTGAGGTAACATGCTCTCTTTCTGCTCTACCTCTTTTTCTACTGTTTGCATGAAGGAGGGGCCCACCGGAAAGTCACCATAATAATAGAGGATCCGGTAGCAGGTTGTCAGTGCAGTTCCACTGTACTCCATCACTTGACCCCTTTCACCCTTTTTTCCTTTCCACTGCATGTGGATGAACTTTTCTCATAATTTAAATCAAGTTCCATTTGTTTTTCAAGATTGTTCATTTTGAGACCATCATGCACCTTCCTTGCTGTTGTGCGTTCCTGCAGTGATCATTACATCCTCATGAGTCACATTATCAGTGATACTGTACATTGAAGTAAAGCTGTAAACCAGAAATTATTGCAGCTCTTATGATGTTTATAACAATGTTTTTAATAGAGGGCCGTCATATCGAAGCTCAGCATCCATTATTTTGTCTCTGCATGCAAACAAAAAAACTTTCATTTTGTGGGGAAAAAAAAAAAGAAACCAAAATAATTAAAAGCCCTTTTATTTTCCCATCTTCAGGAATGATGTGGCTTAAATGAATTTGCTGAAAGTCTGTGGCACTAAATATGGATGTTTTGTCCTTCAGAAACGGTGAGCGAAGACTGCTGCGTTAAGGAGTACAACCCTTTCTCATCCCAGCGCAGTGATGCCAGCACGCCCACTTCCCTTTACATGGAGTCTTGTGAGTTTAGATGTCCTGACACAGTACACAGTCTCCTCCAAAAGTATTGGAACGGCAAGGTCAATTCCTTTGTTTTTGTTGTATACTGAAGACATTTGGGTTGCAGATCAAATGATGAATATGAGACCAAATGTTCAGAATTCCAGCTTTCATTTTATGGTATTTACATCTAGATGTGATAAACAACGCAGGACAGAGCACCTTTTGTTGGAAGCCACCCACTTTTCAAGTGAGCAAAAGTATTGGAACAGACATGATTAAATTAACTTAAAGTAAATAACATTAAATACTTGGTGGCATAACCCTTACTTGCAATAACTGCATCAAGCCTGCGACCCATTGACTTAACCAGACTGTTGCATTCTTCACTTGAAAGCTTTTCCAGGCCTTTCCTGCAGCCCCTTTCAGTTCTTTTTTGTTCTCCCTTCAGTTTCCTCTTCAGGAGGTAAAATGCATGCTCTATTTGGTTGAAGTCCAGTGATTGACTTGGCCAGTCTAAGACCTTCCACCTTTCCCCCCTGATGAAGTCCTTTGTTGTGTTGGCAGTGTGTTTTGGGTCATTATCTTGTTGCATGATGAAACTTCTCCCGATTAGTTAGACCTCTTCTGGGTCGCAGGCTTGAGGGATAAGAATATTAAAAAAAAGCGAAAACATAATTGTAGGGCCTCTCCGTCTATTGCCGATTTTGACCCATTGCCGGTAGGTTTGTAACGGCTTTGATAAATAGGGGATTTGCAATGTGTTTTTGTTTTATTGTTTCCTAGCTTTCTGTTTATGTATTTGTTCTGGTTGATCCAGATGGGTCTCAGCACAGCAGGGCACCGGATGGTTTGTTCAGGAAGCCATCAGAGGGCCAGAGCCTCATCAGCTACCTGTCAGAGCAGGACTTTGGTAGCTGTGCTGACCTTGAAAAGGTGCTCAATTATAGAACTTGATGCTGAAATTGACAAAAATGGTCAGATCCTTAAAACAAGCTTCTGTTTCTGTTTCATTATGTAGGAGAACGCTCATTTTAGCATCTCAGAGTCTCTCATTGCGGCCATTGAGCTGATGAAGTACAACCTGCGGTGTCAACAGGAGGGGGAGGAGGAAGGAGACAGTGACTCTGAGATTCAGCAGCTCAAGCAGAAGATCCGCCTACGAAGGCAGCAGATCCGTCGCAACCGCTTACCGCCCTGCACGGCCTCCCAGCACCGTAAGCTGCAGTTAAACTTCCCAGACACCCAGCCATCCATTTTCTGAGCCGCTTCTCCTCACTAGGGTCGCGGGCGTGCTAGCGCCTATCCCAGCTATCATCGGGCAGGAGGCCGGGTACACCCTGAACTGGTTGCCAGCCAATCGCAGGGCACATACAAACAAACAACCATTCACACTCACATTCACACCTAGGGGCAATTTAGAGATGTCAATTAACCTACCATGCATGTTTTTTTTTTTGGGATGTGGGAGGAAACAGGAGTGCCCGGAGAAAACCCACGTAGGCACAGTGAGAACATGCAAACTCCACACAGGCGGGGCTGGGGATTGAACCCCGGTCCTCAGAACTGTGAGGCAGACACGATATACAAAATGAATATGGGCACATCTATAACCATTACACATACCGATGTATGACTAAGAAGGTCGGGGGGGTTTGATTGTTCACCCAGTCAGAACCTGGCTCTCAGTCGCTGGTGTAGTTCAGCCGCATGCTTTGATGGCATAGCTCTTATGCACCAGACTCCTCCGACCATGTCTTCATAGAACTTGCTGTGTGCACTGGGACGCAGTCAGGCTGGAACAGAAAATGTCCTTTACCACACTGTTCCCACTATGGTGGAAATATAAAGTTTTTTCCAAAGGTCTTGGTAAGATGAAGAATTAAGGTTCAGTGACAACTGAGGGGTCTAGTCCAAACCCTGATTTGCGTAAATCAATATTTGTATTGGGCATTTGTGTTGTTTCCTGTATTACGATCTATTTGATTATCAAATGTATGACAAGACAGCATCCATCCATCCATCCATTTTCTGAGCCGCTTCTCCTCACTTGGGTCGCGGGCGTGCTAGAGCCTATCCCAGCTATCATCGGGCAGGAGGCGGGGTACACCCTGAACTGGTTGCCAGCCAATCGCAGGGCACATACAAGCAAACAACCATTCGCACTCACATTCACACCTACGGGCAATTTAGAGTCTTCAATTAATGCATGTTTTTGGGATTTGGGAGGAAACCGGAGTGCCCGGAGAAAACCCACACAGGCACGGGGAGAACATGCAAACTCCACACAGGCAGGGCCGGGGATTGAACCCGGGTCCTCAGAACTGTGAGGCTGACGCTCTAACCAGTCGTCCACCGTGCCGCCATGACAAGACAGCAACTCTGTCAATTAAACATCTAATATTCATGTATGCCAATCTAATTCTGTTGTTTTTACTAGTGTTCCCTTCGACTGATAGCAGTGGTTCAAGGAGGAGCTCCCAGGACTCCCATCACGGCCTATTAGATTCCGACTCGGCCGAGGAGGTGGAGGAGTGTGAACTACGAGGTACAACGGCAGAGAGAATTGAACTGAATCAGTGAACAGGAAGCTTTGGGTCCACATTCATAACCCCATCATCACATTCTCTTCATACTGCTAACTATACATGTCACTGTTAATCATTTACCACACACAAATGCTAAGCGTGCACAATAGCTGGGTGAAGTGTTTTTGTCTTTGTAAGGGTTTACCAGTCCCTGTCTCTGAATTATTGGGCCATAACAATTTAATAGCGCATAGTCTCAGAAAGGTTCCCACCTGTTCTAAGTTTTATATATGATAGGCAATTTATTGTATGTATTTTGCTCTGAATAGGAAGCCCATGCAATTTTAAATTCGGATGTTGTAGTGGTGGGATTGCAAATTATTTGGTTTGGCGTTCCTAGTTTCAAACATGTCCTGGACACATATGGACGTGCTTTGTTTTTATTGTAAAGCCTGCCGGTTGACTTCTTTTGTGCATCTATACGTTTTATGTTATAGACCTGTGAGATTTGCTTCGTTGTGCGTCTTGGGGCCCGGGTGACAACGTGTGTGTGTCTGTGTTTGTGTTTGGATGCAACGTAAGCAATCTTTGGGTTTGAAATGTTGGTGCTGTTTGCTGATAGAGGTGCTGAGTGTTAGTTTTTGTCTCTCAGATGGCTGTGAGGGTCAGTCCCTGCTGGCGGTGTCTCAGAACGGCCTCTCCTTGTCACTTGCCTCCCTCTTCTCAGGTATCTGCTGGCTGTTCAGAGGGATGGGGTCCTCATAAAGGAAATCCACTTCTTGACTCCAAACTGATAAATTCTGTCTCACAATAGTCTGTCATGATAAACTAGTTCACACCACTCACTAATAACAATTAGCTGATTAAAAAAAAAACAAAAAAAATCCAGTTAACTGTTTGGTGGTCATGTTACATGTTTCATACCTCAGAAGAATGTGAGGGCGACGTTTTCAATTTGGAGTCAAGCTGGCTAGATATTGTGCAGGTGCTTGTAGCTCAGTTTTCTGTGTTTTTGCCTCCAATGATGCCTGCAGAGGGACTGGTTAGTTATCTGTATAGCTGCCATCCATCCTCTCGTGAGTCCTCTTGTTTCCTCTGTCAGGCTTTCAGAGGCCTACTGAAAGCCTTGTAGCTGTCATACTTTCGTTCATACACATGATTATGCCTTCCTGTTACAGTGGGTACAGAAAGTATTCAAACCCCCTTCACTCTTTGTTATATTGCAGCCATTTGCTAAAATAATTTGTTAATTTTTTCCTCATTAATGTACACAGCACCCCATATTGCCAGAAAAAAAAACCGGAATTGTTGAATTTTTTGCAGATTTATTAAAACAGAAAAACTGAAATATCACACAGCCCCACAGTATTCAGACCCTTTGCTCAGTATTTAGTAGAAGTCCCCTCTTGAGCTAATACAGCCATGAGTCTTTCAGGGAATGATGCAACAAGTTTTCCCCCCTGGGATTTGGTGATCCTCTGCCATTCCTCCTAGCAGATCCTCTCCAGTTCTATCAGGTTGGATGGTGAACGTTGGGGACAGCCATTTTCAGGTCTCTCCAGAGATGCTCAATTGGGTTTAAGTCAGGCCACTGTTCTCTTAGGAACCTTAAGTGCAGAGGAATATTTTTGTAACCTTGGCCAGATCTGTGCCTTGCCACAATTGTCTCTGAGCTCTTCAGGCAGTTCCTTTGACCTCATGATTCTCATTTGCGCTGACATGCATTGTGAGTTGTAAGGTCTTATGTAGTAGATATATAGTGTGTGGCTTTCCTAATCAAGTCCAATCAGTATAATCAAACAGCTAGATTCCAGTGAAGGTGTAGAACGATCTCAAGGATGATCAGAAGAAATGGACAGCACCCGAGTTAAATATATATATATAAATTTCAACAATTCCGTTTTGTTTCTGTCAATATGGGGTGCTGTGTTTACATTAATGAGGGGAAAAAATTAACTTAAACGATTTTAGCAAATGGCTGCAATATAACAAAGAGTGAAAAATTTAAGGGGCTCAGAATGCCAACGTTTGTACGCAAATCAGAATAAGCAGTGGTCTATCACTAACCTATGCTAATGCAATAGTAAATTCATAATTACAGTAAATATTTGTATGAGAAACTGTCCATAGATATAAAACAATCAAATGCAAAACAAGTAAAAATGAGTACGACTGTCACTGAGCATTCCTTCTTGTGCCACATGGCTATGTATTCTTATAACACTGTGCAAACTAAGGACTCCCTGTCCTGTATAACTGAATTCTGACATCTGATTTTAAAAATACTTCTTCGTTGAAATAACTTTTATATCATTTAGAATATTATAATAATGTTGCCAATGTTCTGCTCTCTCAAATATAACATGATGCTCATTTTTTTTTCAAAACATTTTGTTTAAAAACTGTGCTGCTTAGCTTTAGTAAGTAGGGTCATGTGACTTGTGGTGAAAATATCATCCACTGAGTGCTTGCAGATATTTTTATAGTATAGAAGTTTGTCCCCCTGACATTATTTGGCCTGATTAGTTCAATTATCACTTTTAATGTTGTTATATGTTCCAGAAGCAGACATAAAGCGCAGCATAGGCTCCAGCAACAAGTCTTTCCTGAGCTCAGAGTCCATGTAAGTGAAAAACAATGTTCTGGTTTGCATTCTTGTAGCTCACTTGACACTTACTTGCACTTACACGTTAACCAAATAATGTAAATGGCTCAAAGTGACACAGTAGAGTTCTACATTTATAAACATACTGTTAAATTAATGTCTTTAGTGTAACTCAAAAGTGAGAATTTAACAATTTTTTATGCAGTTCTTGTATTGAACCTCATTCGCTTGTGCAGGTGTACCTAATAATGATTCGTTTGGCAAGTGTATTATGTGTATCGTAGGGATGCATAAGGGTGACGTGGCTCCTACCCAGAAGGTATATGTCAGGCTGGTGATATGCTGTATGTTATATGGTATCAATGTGTAGTATCGTAGAAGGTTTCTGGTATTGGTATCAGTATTGGCGCACACCTCGTAGATAGTAACTTTTAGTTCCTGCACCAATTATATGACTTGTCCTGCAGTTCCACCTCCTTCCTTCAATCCAACTCAGCGGAGTCGGTTGCCATGGGTTTGCTCAGGCAGTTTGAGGGCATGCAGCTTCCTGCCGCCTCTGAGCTTGACTGGCTGGTTCCAGAACATGATGCGCCACAGAAAGTATGCCTTCCTGCTCACATGGAGTACTGCGCCCACTAAAACATTGGTGACACTCTAACTAAAGTCATAACTTCTTTTGTCGGACGTCTCTCAGCTGCTGCCCATCCCAGACTCTCTGCCCATCTCCCCGGATGATGGAGAACATGCAGATATCTATAAGCTAAGGATTCGCGTACGAGGGAACCTGGAGTGGGCGCCACCCCGACCACAAATCATCTTCAACATTCACTCTCCACCCAAGTACACGAGCGCCAGTGTTTTCTTTTGTTTTGTTTGTCTCCATTTTATGTTGTTTGAAACGTTGAAATGCTTTACGAAACACCCTTCAGCATGGTTATTATTTGTGTTTCAACAAGAATGAACTGATTTAATGTTATTCTATTAGGAGGAAGATAGTTGTGGCGAAACAGAATTACCGCTGTGCTGGCTGCGGCACTCGCATTGACCCAGGTACGAAAACATAATGCGCTACTTCAGCTGTTTCAACACTGATTGGCCCTTCTTACACGTCTATAGCAACCCTTTAACCCTTTGTGGCACAGATTATATTAAGAGACTACGTTACTGCGAGTACCTTGGTCGTTACTTCTGCCAGTGCTGCCACGAGAATGCCCAAGCGGTGGTTCCCGGTCGAATTCTCATGAAGTGGGACTTCAGCAAATACTACGTGAGCAACTTTGCCCGTGACTTGCTGAGCAAGATTGCTGGAGACCCGCTCTTTAATCCAAATGACATCAACAGCAGCCTCTACAAGAAAGTTAAAGCTCTGGAGGCTGTCAGGGTGAGCCATTGTTATGAATGGGAAACCTGTTTTATACAGAAGACAGTGCATCATGCATAATGACAACAAGAACAATTTTTGCAAATTTATTATGATAAACTAAGAAATCACATGTACAAAACTATTCACATCCTTTGCTCAATACTTTGTTGATTGATATAACTTTGGCAGCAATTATGGCCTCAAATATTTTTTAATATGATGTCACAAGCTTGACATCCATCTTTGGGTAGTTTTGCCGAGTCCACTTTGCAGCGCCTCAAGCTCCATCAGGTTTCATTGGGGCCAATGCTGATATTTGTCAGAAAAAAATTCTGATCACCGATTACGGGTAATGGTCCAATAACTAAAAACAAATATAATTAATAACAGGCAGAACATTTAAGTGTTTTACAGTACTTTTTCCAATAGTATTTGTTGAACTTTACAACAGAGAGAAATTTTCATGTAGGAAACATGCTAAAAAAGTATTACCGTAATTTCTCGTGTATAATGCGCATCCCCCCCTCCCCCCCAAAAATGTCAAAAATCAATGGTGGGCATTATACATAGGTATAGGGCAAAATGAAAAAAAAATTCCCATTTTATAAATGTATGCCACCATCTATAGGTTATGAAAAAGCGGTACACGTTCATTTCAATATGCCACCGCCACCTAGAGGTTATGAGAAAGGTGTACACTTTCATTCTAATATGCCAGTGCCACCTAGAGGCTATGAAAAAAGTGTAGCCTACACTTTCATTCCAATTTGACAAGGCTACATTATGACTGCATAATATGGACAGTTGTGCTCATAAATTTAAACACCCTGGCAGATTTTGTGAAATAGTTTTTTTTAAATACGACTGATGACTGGACAACAACCATCCTTAATTTCTTTATGGTTATGCTTTGTTTGATGATAATGCTTTTCTGAAATGCTGGACAGTTTAATTTGAATCCCATTAAAGTAAAACTAAATGCGTTTCTCCTGGTCCTTCATGTTTTCTTTAAAGAATTATACCCATCTTACAAATTCTGCCTGGGTAATCAAACCTATGAGCACAACTGTGTGTTTTCTCATTGCCTAAATAAAAGTAGGGCTGTGAATTTCAAAATAAGAGCAAGTAAATAAAATAACGTATTACGTGTTCAAATAATGTGCTTAACTTCAGAATAATTATTTGAAAAAAATGAACAAAATACATATACTTCGTTTTGATCATATGGGTAGAAGCAAAATCATGCACTGTAAAAATGCATTATACTTATGTAGAAGGGTTTTCAAGAATTTTGAGGTCAACTTTGGGGGTGCGTATTGTACATGGGTGCGCATGATACACGAGAAATTAGAATTAAATGGATTTATCTTTAGATTTAGCCCATAGATGTATGCAGTTATTGTATATAAGCAACATAATGAGTGAAGTTACCGGCAGAACATTATTTATGCGTGATGTCCTTTAATGTTAAATCACATTTCTTCGACTCATGTTTCCTTTGCCATCATGTGCTAACTCATATGACCCAAAATAAAAACCATACGCCTTTCTCCGATTTCAAAACATTTAATCTTTGACAGAGTTGCATTTTAAATATATTACGTACAGAGAGTGAAACGGGAGCTGATCTTTTTCTTATTAATTTCTAAAAAGTTTCCCAAAAACATGGAATTGTCCCAACTTTCCAAGAAATGTGTGTGTCCACATGCAAATCAAACATACTCAGGGGATGATAGCTTAAACGATGTAAAATCACGTGAGGAGGCTCAACTTAATATAACTATACAACTTAATATAACTATAATATTATATTATTATTTATTACTATAATCATAAAAATAAGCACACAAGTCAACTTACCCTTGTTATTGGTGACATTAATGTCACAGCCGGACACGGCACCTGACGACATCGGAACGGTAGGAGGAAGCCCGGGTAGTTAAGCACTGCCCCATTTACTTGTATCAAGTTGCCCACGAAGCCATGTTGTCTCTGGTGAAAGTTTGCAAAACTATCAATCATAATTACGCACTGCAGAGTCGGCTGCTGGTAGTGTTGATGTTCAGCTCGCCATCCGCGTGTCTTCAAAAAGCCAATCCATCGCTTTTTTATTTCCTCATTTTTTGGGAGCTTAAAAAAACGTCACCGAGCTGTTCTGTAAATTGATGCATCCAGCGAAGATGCATTATCGGGGTGTAGCCATCGTTAGCTTTCTAACTGCACTCTAGCGTGGTAAATGGGGCTTGTTATGGAAGCTAAGTACAGCTAACACTCAACTGAGCAGCCAAAAAAAATTTCACTTTTTCCTCATATAGTGGGGGATCACGGGGCTGTGTTTTAGCCCCGCCCACAAAATCACGACAATTCAAACGTGAAAAAGATGCATAAAGCTATATCTCAACAATTCAGCATTATATTGTGATAAGTCTTGGCATATGTTTTCAGCACTTATCTTCAAACATATTTAATGTATTTAGAAACAAAACACTATCTGCTTAGAGCCCCTTGAAGCACTGTGAATACTTTTTGAACATTGACTTTCTGTTAAAGCATAATTCAAAGTGCTGTGTTTCTCCATGCGGCATGTTAAGTTTTAAAAACAAATCCTTTTATTGTTCTTCAATTTTAGGTTTTGAGAATGCAGCTCTTTCATATGAAAAATCTCTTCAAGACATGTCGGTTTTCAAAGGAGTAAGCTTTGTTTATTGTTTTGACAGTCACCATCATGTCACATCATTTGGGCTAATGTGTACAAAATGTCTTCCTGTATGACACCACACACCAATAATAATGGGTGTGCTTGTCGTCTCTCAGGGTCCTTGAGCAGTTTGACATCCTTCCTGGTCACTTGACCGAGGACCTTTACTTATTTTCCCTAAATGATCTCTCGTCTGTGCGCAATGGAGAATTGGCCCCCCGTATGAAGGAGCTGCTTAAACTTGGGACTGTGCATGTAGCAGGCTGCGTGGTAAGAGAACCTTGGGTTTTATTCAGAATATCAAGTGTTTATTTATTGACTCTGTTTGTTGTCACTTAACCTGTCACTATAACTGATCTTAAAGGGTTTCTTTGCCCTGTTCTGGTCTTCCCAATCCCAAAGGTTATCCAAATTTCAAAATATTTTAGGTAGCTGAAGTCTTGACCCTGTTTTTTAGAACACAATCCTTAGTTATTTGTAAAACTTGTAAGGATTTATAGTAGCACCTTTAAGGTTAAATTTGAAGGATGAAAGTTGACCTAATTTATTTTCAATTAAAAATATTTTTTTCTAATGGAAATAATATAAATATCCTCTTCCTGTCACCACTGTAAAACGTTTAACTGTGCACTAACCTTTAAAGCAACATTTAACAAATATCTTAAGAGTCAAATGAATGTAAAAACAAGTTAACCCCAACAATTAGTAATATAATTAAACACACAGATGACATAATGTGCTGTCTAACCGTGCTTTCATGGTCTTCTCTTAATAACTCTTGTTGAAGCTGATATTTCCTTTAAAATTTGTACTGCAAGTGAGTCACAAAAAGCCAGAGAACAAAGAAAACACAAACACAGAGTTAACCCTTTAATTCCTACCGACGAGTGCGATATGCTTGTATGACGCCATCCAAGTTTTGGGAGATTTCGGAGGCATATTTTACCCCAAAAGGTTTATTTTTTTAATTTTTTTTAAACTGTGAACAAAATAGGTTTCCCCCCCCAAAACAAACAAACAGTAAAAATGACATTTTACACAAGTGGGCACACGTAGCTCAGATATAAAACGGAGATGTTTGTTGTAATTTCTCAACCAATCACAACTTTTAACCAAATTCAAACTAACGATTGGGTGATGTCTGATCCAAGTTTCATATTTGGTCATGGTTTTTTTTCTGTCAGTTCTTTGTGGAGACGACACACTGTTCTAATTATACACATCAAACAAATTACTGGGGGTCTTCGGTTTATGGCCAAGACGTAACCCACATTTGTATGCGTTGTTTACCTAAGCCAGTGTTTCTTCTCCAGCTGTGCCAGGCAAAGGGCTTCGTGTGCGAGTTCTGCGGCAACGACAAAGACATCATCTTCCCCTTTCAACTGAGCAAGTGCCAGCGCTGCGAAGGTGAGCCCTCTCTGCTGGTAGCAGGCCTGGGCGCCCTACGAGCGCCCCCTCGCCGCAGCTCTGCTCCCATTATCTGGATAGACTGGAAGATCTCCAAACCTCGTAGGCTGGCAAGTGCCCTCTCCAAGGACCGGAGGGAGGGGGAAGGCGGGGAGGAGGATTTAGAGTCAGCTGAGGGAGCGGAGGGTGGGGACCAAGAGGAGTCAACAGACAATACAGAAGCAAGAGTGGAAAAAGTGGGATTATTTCAGGGTTTCTCCCCTGGGAAATTTGCAAAAGCTTTTTCCTGGCACCACAGAACTGAAGACAAGCAGGAGGTGTCGGGAGGGAGCGAGTCTGAGAAGGAAGGAGGAGAAGACTGTGATCAAAGAAGTGAGGAGAGATATGATTCTTTCAACAAAGAAAGGTCAAAGAGTGAAGAAGGGGAAGATGGTCATGAGAAAAGAATCAGTTTACTTAAAATTCTCCACTTAGAGCGACTGAAGCAGAGCCTCTCTAAGAGTAACAGAAAGAATAGTGACAGCGAGACGTGTAGCAGCCAGGAAAGTTTAGATGAACTGGGAACAGATCAAGGGAGGAAGGAGAGATGGTTTGGCCGTCTAGGCAGGACCTTCTCTAAAGGAGATTCCAGTGACAGCAAAACAGAAGCGAAAGAGGAAGACATACAAGAAGAGCCTGAGAGAATGTTATCAGAGCCAGGAGGTGGCACTATGGAGGTGGCAGAGGGGAAAGCCAGAGAAGTGGCGAAGGAGAGTGAGGAAAGAAAGGAGAAAGTTGCCATCTCCAAAGTGCTGAAACTATCGGCCGTGTTTTCTCGAGAGCCAAGCATAAGCGAGGAAGACAGCGGTGGTACGGGTGACGGGCAAGTGGATTCGGCTCCGATCCAAACCAACTGGCGAGCTCGAAAAACTCGCAGAGCCCGGAGAGTCACTAGAGGCAGAAAGACCTGTGAGGGGAGGGAGGGTGAGAGCAAGATGGTGGGGGGCAATGCAGACGACATTCATGGTTGAGAAATAACAGACTTGGCTATGTACAGTTGAGCACAAAATGAGTCATACCCTGGCCAAATTTTGAGTAACTGATTTGGTAAATGGCTATCTTGTAAACTCCATTTTCCGAGAACAGCTACTGAAGCAGCAACTCAAGTCATTATGTACATTTGACAGACTTAAGGGTTCTCTTATTGTGTCTGCTTTTGCTATGTGGGGACCACTAGATTAGATATTTTTAAACCAATTATCTAATGAAAGGTAAATCAAGTGCGTTTATAGAGTTTGGCTTTCTTGATACTATCACATATTTTCTTTCCTTACCTTTGTATGGATGAGAGGCAATTATTGCATGGATTATCAGCAAAGACGTTATTAGACACGTTCATGAAAATTGATTGAACTCTTCATTTTAATGTGACGGTGAGTTGCAGTTTTTTTTAATGTTTTTTTATATATATAAATGAAGTGTTTTAGTCACTCTCCTTTTGACTGAGCATTCCTCAGCTTTTCGGCTGTGTGGTGGTTTCCCGTTTGTTCTTCCTAACTCTCTGAACTTTGTGTGGTGGGGAATTTATAGATTGTGATCACGTGGCTTGTCGATGTGCACAGATGGTGGCTGGCTAATATTTTTGGGGCAATTATTTGGTGGTGGATGACTTCAGTTGAAAATGTTGGGATAACTAAGGCTGCACTGTCCTTTTCTTTGTTGCTTTGCTCCTGCACTCAATACCCTCTTTCACACGGAGATCCTGCAAAACTGGTGCAACAGAGCTTTAACATAAGATCAGGAATTAATCAGCCTGTTCCTTTTCAGGGTAGCTGCATGTTTAAGGATGCCAAAACTTTGAAAGACAAATTGAAGACTGCTTAGTCATTCACTAAATGAGTCTAGGAGGAGTTAGTCTTTGATAAAGAACTTGTTCAATATTTTCATGATTCTATACATAATAAGTATAAGTAAAATTATTTTAAATTTACTTAAGATTGAAGGATTGTCATTTTAAATTATGATTAAGGAGAAGCGAGTCAGATCTTAAATTTAAGAAAATCCCATAAACACAGTCAGCCTCTGTTACATCTAACTGCATGCAAAGACCAAAACAGAAACAACAACAACATAACATTCACATGGAAAACAGGTAGAAAAATGGAAGCCTGTAAAGGCATTGTGAAAGGACCCAATGTTTACACTTGTGCTTTTCGGTTGGAACATTTCTTAGCATGTTGCACTTTCATTCCATTTCATTCTTTGGTAGTGTCACCATCATGCAGATTGTGACGTTGAAGGCATTTTGTCATTTTTTTTTAAATTTTTTTTTAAATTTTTTTTTTAAGTTTAATATTTTTTTCAACATGTTGACATTTCCATGCTGTTATTTGAGCTTCATTCCCCATGAACATGAAATAAATACTTTTTGGAATGTTTTTCTTGTCGTTTTGAGTCTGTCCATCATAGTGGATCATATAGTGTGGAAGTTGTGTAGAGGCTTTGTAGTGGGTGAGGAAGTGGATGTGTCTGAACTGGTGAAAGGTACGGTCCGTAGTGTCACCTTCCTACTTGCTAGTCCCTTCTGCCTCTCTGCTTTTCACCCTTGCACCTTTTTATAGCCTGCCTCTCATTCTGATTGGCTGGCACAGTTCTAGGGCCAAACTGGTTGGACTGGTTATTTTGCGTGAACCACGTTTAAGCTCTGTAACACCCCTGTTATGTTACTTGACAGTATGGTAACTAACTTGTTTTTATGTTGTTTTTCCATACAGAGTGCCATGCTTGTTACCACCGCGGTTGCTTCAGAGTCACCAAGGACTGCCCCCGGTGTCAGAGGCTGGCCGAGCGTCGAGAGAAGATGGCATGCAGGAACATGGAGCAGCAAGAAGACGAGGGCGGCGGAACTTAATGGGGAAAACGCGGAGACAAGGAGAAGTAGAGCACAATGTGACCGTGATTGTAATGCCTCCCGTTGCACCCGTTCCACCTGGCTGAGTGCTTTGTCAAACTAATTGCTGGTTATTATCACAAGCACCTTTCACTCTAGCACTTAACACTGGAGAATGTGTTCAATGTGAAAAAGGAGATTTGTACAGCTTTTTTGAGAAGTGAGCGTTTGCTGCCATGCCAGGTGAGATGTCTCAATTCCTCTAGTAGAAAGGCAAGCTATGGTGCACCACCACACAGCCAAAGATTGTTCATTGGCACTTAAATTGGTTTTCCTCTGCAGCAAAACACAGGAGCTGATAAAATATCGTACTTGTGTTTTTTTTCCGTTTTTTTAACTCCTGCCGACAATTGCTTTTACATGCTTCAGGCCTGCTGAGGACGAATGGTTTTGATTTAAAATGGCTGAATTATTATTTGTCACGTAAAAGAAAGACTGACTGACTTTCAATGTACATTCCTCCCATTATTATTTTAATTCATAATTTTATATAAGAATGTTTTCTTGGGGGGGAGGGGGGGGGGGCATAGACACTCATGCCTTGAGACCAAAAACATTTTCCAGGGCTAGTATGCCAGGCTAACTGTAGAGCTTAACAGCTGCGCTAAAGCTGGGGAAGACCAAGCAGAAATGGTACAACCACAGCAAAACTCGTGCGTAACCTGAAACTTTGGGCAGAACTTTATTCTATGGACCGTCCCTGTTGACAATAAACAGAAAACATGCCTCAGTAATCCTGTTTAGCAGGTACATTAAAATGCTGCAAGCTAGTGGGTATGTTGACAACAAACCTCCAGCTATTTGTTTTTTTATTTTGTATTTTTTTTTAGGACTTCAAATACAGAGAATATAGCTTCACAACAATTTCTTTCTTGCAAGTATTTTGGCACAGCATTATTGGTCAATGCTGGGGCATGAGCTAAAACTAGGTCCAAGTTATTGCTAGCAGTGTGGTCAACGCTAGGGAAGAGTTAGTGACTCGGCGAAAGCTAGCAGCAAAGCTTAAAATGGGACTAGATTTAGCCGTTGAGCTAAATCCAAGACTGAATGACTGAGCTGAAGCTAGGACTAGGTTTGTCGTTGAGCTAAAGCGAGGGCAGAGTTGAAGCTTACTGCCTTGCGTTGGTCCAGTGAGATTTCAGGGTGATGAAAACATTCTTAAGACACATTGTTTTTTTTCCTGTATTGTGTGTTTTGTCCTTAGAGACTGACGTGATTTAGTTTGTATGTCTACCTTGCTGTACTTTATGCACAAAGGTTTACACGAGCCTAATCAGCACTTAGCTTTTTCTCCAAATGTCACTGAATTGGCATTCCTGGAGAAAATCAAGTTTATTGCACTGATGTATGTTTGTTTTTGTGGGAGATGGAATGGAATTGTCACTGGTGGGATTGTTTTCTGATGTTTATCAGAAGATGATTCTTCACTCTCTCCTTACTGGTCCGCAAGACAGGAGAAAATGCACACTGTTATGAATTGCATCCAAATTCTAACCAAATGTACTTTTTTGATAATTTTCCTCAACAATATCTTACTATTATTACTCCATAATTAAGACAGTAACACCAGACAATATTGGGAAACCACAAAAAGGACTTGTTTCCATCCATCTTCCATCACCTTACCATTTAAAACGGTGACATACTGACATTTTTTTTAGTCCTCTTCATAGGTCCACCCAAAGGAGACCAAAGTACTATTGTCCACAAATCTGTCCACTAGTATCACAGTGACCAACTTAACATAAATTAACAGCATAGCTTCTCCTTATACTACAGATTCAGCACCCACCACTCTTATGTGTGACTGAAGGTGCACTACAGATGGAATTATTTTCAAAGGCTGAAATTTAGATTGTTATAATTATTTTTGTTTGTGTTATTTTATCATTGTTATAGAATGATGTTGACAATAAAAGAATGGCCAGACTGTTGATGCGGGTTGGTGCTTGTTTGCTTAACTGTTTCACATTTGAATGTGACTTGACAGCCATCAGATTTCAGTTATAACCTACACTTTCCTGACACTCAAGCACATACACCCTGAGACACAGGCACAGTGGTGCCATATGGTGGTAGTTCAGGAAAAGGTTGGAATCTGATCAGTCATTGGCGTTGTCTTGTACAGGAGTCCCCAATTGGCCATTTAGTACAGGCCCGCACAGAGCCACTGAACACTTTTTTTTTTTTTTTTTAAATGGTCATCAGAGTCTGAAATAACAGTTTTATTTTTGAAAACCCCGTCACATAATACGGGGGAAAAAAGTAAACCCACAAGCTAGCAAAAATAATTATGTTGGAGACTTCATTGTCCAATAAATAAAAAAATCCAATTTGATTAGTTCCTTTTCAAATGTGTAATTTAACTTCATTTTTATTTTTTGTTGAAATCTTGTTTGTTTTGTTGTTTTTCTGTCACTTTTTTATTTTTTCACATGTTCGAAATAAAGAACTCGATTCAATTCAACATCCATCCATCCATTTTCTGTAGCGCTTTTCGTCAATAGGGTCGCGGGCGTGCTTGAGCCTATCCCAGCTATCTTTGGGGGAAAGGCGGGATACACCCTGAACTGGTTGCGCCTTCGGGCAATTTTGAGTCTTCAATTAACCTAGCATGCATGTCTTTGGGATGTGGGAGGAAACCGGAGTGCCCGGAGAACATGCAAACTCCACACAGGCGGGGCTGGGATTTGAACCCCGGTCCTCAGAACTGTGAGGCAGATGTGCTAACAAGTCGTCCTCAATTCAACATAATATATGATATTATATTATGATTGTGTTTTTTGTTTTAAACTGCAAAATGTACCTTCACCATTATTTTCTAGGATAAAATTACTTCTGAACAATGTGGCAGTCCACCAGTGTCACTTTGTTCTGTCGTGCATACTATAAAGTCTATAACCTTAGTGTATGTACTCACATAGTATTTCATCAGAATCAGAATCATCTTTATTTGCCAAGTATGTCCAAAACACACAAGGAATTTGTCTCCGGTAGTTGGAGCCGCTCTAGTACAACAGACAGTCAATTTACAGAACACTTTGGAGACAAAGACATAGACAAAAAAAACAATTGTGCAAAAAGATGCAGAGTCCTCTAGCACTTAGAGCAGTTCAAATGACTAATATTGCAATAGTCCGGTGCAATGACCATTGTGCAAAGGGCGCTGAGACTTCAAGGAGTGGATGCGGTTTAAAGTGACGAGTAGTGCGATAATCTGGGACAATGTTGGTTGTGCAAATGTTACAGATACCCCTCAATCAGTGTGCAAATGGAGCAGATGCTACTCTGGCATGAGTGACCAGTATATGCAAATAGTGCAGCATGGCGAGACAACTATAGTGAGTGCACGAGTAATACATAATTGGCCCCACAGAAATGTGACAACGAACTCAAGTAAAAAAGTTGCCAGCTTGTTGTAATGGAATTATAGGTTAGGTGTTTAAGAAGTTGATCGCAAGAGGGAAGAAGCTGTTGGAATGTCTACTAGTTCTAGTTTGCATTGATCGGTAGCGCCTACCTGAGGGAAGGAGCTGGAAGAGCTGGTGACCGGGGTGCGGAGGGTCCGAGAGGATTTTGCACGCCCTTGTCTTAGTTCTGGCAGCGTGCAAGTCCTCAAGGGTGTGTAGGGGGGTGCCGACAATGCTTTCAGCAGTTTTGATTGTCTGTTGCAGTCAGAGTTTGTCCTTTTTTGTAGCAGCACCAAACCAGACTGTGATGGAAGAACACAGGACTGATTCGATGACCGCTGTGTAGAACTGTCTCAGCAGCTCCGGTGGCAGGCCGTGCTTTCTCAGAAGCCGCAGGAAGTACATCCTCTGCTGGGCCTTTTTGAGGACGGAGTTGATGTTAGTCGCCCACTTCAGGTCCTGAGAGATTCTAATTCCTAGGAACTTGAAGGTCTCGACGGTTGACACAAGGCAGCTGGACAACGTGAGGGGCAGCTGTGGCGAAGGATGCCTCCTGAAGTCCACGTGTTCAGCTCCAGGTTGTGTCGGCCGCACCACAGCTCCAGCTGCTCCGCTTCCTGTCGTAATGCAGACTCGTCACCGTCCTTGATGAGGCCGATGACAGTGGTGTCATCTGGAAACTTCAGGAGTTTGACAGTCTGGTTCGCTGAGGTGCAGTCGTTCGTGTAGAGAGAGAAGAGCAGCGGAGAGAGGACACAACCTTGGGGCGCCCCAGTGCTGATGCTGCGTGTGGATGAGGTGGCCTCCCCCAGCCTGACCTGCTGTGTCCTGCCCGTCAGAAAGCTGTAAATCCACTGGCAGATGGCAGGTGAGACGCTGAGCTGGAGAAGCTTGGATGAAAGGAGTTCAGGGATGATAGTGTTGAATGCTGAGCTGAAGTCCACGAACAGGATCCTCGCGTAGGATCTCAGAGTAGCTTCATCCGTTTAATTTTCGAACCGATGGTGCTACTTTGAAGTCGACAAGCTCCCACTCCCCGTTGGTCTGAATGAGTTTTTTGGACACTTCCAGGGTTTCCTCAGATTTGGCACCCTGAATCATCTTGATCTCCGAATCTTGGCACATCCATTAAGTAAGTCACATGTCAAAACCAACAATATTGAATAAAGTAGATTTTTATTGTATTTTTCTTTAATTACATGCACAATATTAATTTCATAATTTAACTGATTGCATTTTATTTAGCAATTCAAGATATTTCCTTTTCCAAGCTGCATGGTCTATTTCAGACTTGCCTGGGAGTATGTGACTGACTGAAGGTGTGGGCAGTCTTACCTTGGTGCAGATATGATTAAAATGTCAAGGAGCAGTTTTGCACATCAAAGGGAAACGTGTAGATGTCCAGTTGGCAGGAACTGACCACTCTAATGGTTTTACTGTCAAAAACATGGCCAGTGTTGTGTAAGAAGACGTGCGTGGTTTGGGGAGAGTCGTCCTCACCCATGCTGGATGAAAAAAGGAAGGTAAAAAACAGTATCACACAATGTATTTTCATGCCCTCATTTGACATTTTCTCCCATTTGTAGCTCCTTAATTGATAGGTGCTTTAGAAAAATAAGAAAAAAGAGAAAAGGTGAATATGCTCTATTGATGATGTACAACAGTTTCATTTTAGTTTTGTTTTTGTTAAATACATATACAACTGAGATGTGAATGTCTGGGATCCAAAGATTTTCCCGAGAGACAGAAACTCTTTTAGTTCCACAATCCCTCTCATTCCAGTGCAGCCCATCTATTCTCCATGCCTGCAACAATCACAACCATTGATGTTAAAGCCAAGCATCAAACCCTGGCATTTTCAATTGTATTTTACATACAGTCGAAGTACAATATTGTATACTTTTATCCGTGTAGATTCTGCCATCCAGGTTATGGTAATCCGCAAATGGTGAATGAAGGCAACGGGACGGTTCTTTGTTGAAGATGTTTCCTTTTCAGTCCAAAAGGCCTCCTCTCTTATGGCTGGATGCAATAATGGATGTAAATTGCAACAAGAATATTGTGGATAAATTCAACAGTTCACCATAGGAAAAATAAGATAATATTCATCGATGGCAAAAGTACTCAAGACTATAATCAAGTGAAGTACAGATACCTGAAAAATCTAAGTACTGTAACGATTATATCCCACTACATTGACATAAAAGACAAACAGATATCCCAGTAGTGCACATAATAAAAACACTTCAGGCAAAATAAGCAAATAAGTGAATGCAAAATGTTATTGCGTGTAATTAACAGTAGAGTTGAAATGAGGTTGATTTTCTGATGCAACAAACACATCTTGGAAGTTTATGTTTGCTCAAATATAATTAGAATATAATATGATTGAACAAAAAAAAAAGCTCTAACATCAAGCTGAGTTGACGTGATGCAACACTGACTGCCAGCAAATACGTGAGCGCGCACACACTTATAATTACAGTAGCATCACATTGGCTGCATGATATTAAGAATCTCTGGGGATTATTGCAATTCACTGGCAACATCTTCATGGACAAATGCCAAATTTTAATTTCACCCTTACTGGGAGGCAAATTTTAACAAGAAAATATTGTTTGCCTTTTGGTAGCACAAAATATGGTAAGTCTTAGGGTTTTATTATGAACATAATAAAATTGAGCTCACGCAGAATACAAAGTGTTCATGCTCAGTAAACACCAAAGACATAATCTTCAACATAACCGAATGTTACTCAACTGTAATCTCCTCAAATAGATTTTTGCATTGAATTTAATTCTAAAACATGACATCTTTGACATCCACAGAACGGTTGTTTGGGAGATAGCTAGGGAGTTAGATATTCATTAACCTTGCACTTGTTGTTTAACACCTCCAATAACCATTCGCCCATTTTATTTTTGAACAGTTTCACCTGAGGGACTTGCAGGCTGGTAAACTCTAGACTCTTGCACCTCAGTATGTTATTAAACCATATTCTTATTTTTTTAGATGGGGCTGTTTTCAGAAAAATATGCAACATTTTTGCTCAGTATTCAACTTGTAAATATTTTTTCCGCACTGCACCAAATCCATTTTGAGCCATTAAACCGGTAATTAAGACCATATGTCATTGCAGAACTAAAGCAGCAAGTTTTTGTTTTGTTTACAATAATACGTTGTATGTGCCACCACTAGTCTAAACATGGAATTCTGATTAATATTGCATTTATGGAATAAGAATGAAAACACATGAATTCATCAGTTTTCATCCCTCTCAGGGAGCCACCATGTTGGGCAATATTGATCGAAATTGATGTCACGACTACCCTCGCGTGTTGCGTCTGGAATACGCGGAACGACACACGACCAAACGCGGAAAACAGCTGAGCGGACTCCCTGTATACTGTATCTTGCAATAACTACCCTAACTAAGGGTTGATGACATGATGATATGAACCAAAAGGGTTCTATTTTCGTGACTGGCGTGAATGCGGTGCAACGCGTGATGTAACTATGCGCGGAGGTGGGTTAGACCCGGCAGGGGCGGGGTGGCAATTGGGAAATTCGGGACAACTCTGACAAGAAAACGGCCGGTCCATTTCAGGCCAACCTGGGCCAGCGTTTTGTTTCTTTCTTTGTAGTGTGGGACAGACATCCGTTTTCTGAGCCGCTTATCCTCACAAGGGTCACGGGAGTGCTGGAGCCTATCCCAGCTATCATCGGGCAGGAGGCGGGCTACACCCTGAACCGGTTGCCAGCCAATCGCAGGGCACACATAAACAAACAACCATACGCACTCACATTCACACCTATGGGCAATTTAGAGACTTCAATTAACCTACCATGCATGTTTTTGGGATGTGGGAGGAAACCGGATTGCATGGAGAAAACCCACGCAGGCACGGGGAGAACATGCAAACTCCACACAGGCGGGGCCGGGGATTGAACCCCGGTACTCAGAACTGTGAGGCAGATGCTCTAACCAGTCGCTCACCGTGCCGCCACGTCTGAGACAGACAACAACACGTAATGCCCGGATCCGACTACAAGACAAATTTGCTTTTTCACGATTGCACTATGTCAGACTACTGCAATAAA
This sequence comes from Phyllopteryx taeniolatus, assembly GCF_024500385.1. Lineage (NCBI taxonomy): Eukaryota > Metazoa > Chordata > Actinopteri > Syngnathiformes > Syngnathidae > Phyllopteryx > Phyllopteryx taeniolatus. The sequence continues at coordinate 20,559,510 of NC_084508.1, read as the reverse complement.
ATCTTGTATTCCGATACCACCGCATCCCGTTTTTTTACGATCATTGGGTTTTATCTTGTCAAAAGCGACCGGATACACTCGTTACAGTGGTGACGACAACAAGAGTGGATCGTTGTAAGGACAAAATGGGGAAAAATGTGTGTTGGTGGTCACCGGTGCTGAGGACAGAAGGCTTGCTTGAGGTATGTTCCCGTACTTTAATACGATACGGCTCACAAGCAGGCAACATAACGTTATGTAGCCTAGCAAACTAGTGCTAGCACTAACAGTTGTACGTAAACATGCCGCCGTTCTGTCGAATCATGCTCTAAAGCAGACGTGCCCAAAGTCCGGCCCCCGGGCCAAATCCGGCCCGTGTTCATATTTCCACTGGCCCGAAGCCTCTGTCATAAAATCAATAATATGTGGCCCGGCAGTACAAAATACACACGCAATTTTATATTTCACCACAGGATGGCAGTAAACTTGTGGCCGAACTGTCGCGGGGCCGTCTCGCGCATGATATGTTTTTTGCCCATTTCTAAAATGGCAACTAAGAAAAGGAAAGTAAGAAAAGGAAAGTTGATAGCGAGAGCTGCCGTTTCCAGGACAAATGGAAGTCTGCATATTTTTTCACTAAATTTAGAAACAACTGCATCTGCCTAATTTGCCAAGAGACTGTGGCTGTGTTCAAGGAGTTCAATATAAAGAGGCACCAACAGACGAAACATGCTCATTATGACAAGCAAACTGCGAACGAACACAGTGAAAAATTGAAGCAACTGGAAGCTGGTTTAACGGCACAGCAACACTTTTTCACAAGAGCCAATGAGTCGAATGCAAATGCAACAAAGGCAAGCTATGAGGTGGCAATGCTGATTGCCAAGCACTGCAAACCTTTTACTGAGGGTGAATTGTTTTACTATGCTGTCTGCTGCTAGGTAGATCTGATAACGGCCTGACCTGGATAAATGAAGGTTAAAATAAAAATTAATTAAATTTCTAAAATTCTATGGAATTTGACTCCAGCTCAAACTTTATTCATCAGAATCAACAAACAACATGTTTGCATTAATGTGAACGGTGATACTGAGATCTCGACTGCAGTAAATGGGGCAGGTCTGGCTCAAAAGCGGTGGTTTTAATGCGCAAGATGTCACGCAGGTGGGAGTCACTTAGTCTTGTCCTCACGCGGTTCTTATTCATGTTCATGACTGAGAATGTCTTCTCGCACAAGTATGTCGAGCCAAACAAGCTCAACATTTTCTTTGCAAATGTACGAATCTCTTGGAACCTGTCTTTATCCAGCTGCTGGTAAAAGTTGACAAGAGGGAGTTGTTGGTACGGGCTGCGACACTCCGTGTCACTCTGCAGCTCAATGAGCTCCAACTGCAGGTGGGCTGGAACGTCACTGAGATCCACGGAAACGGGAGAAGAAAAAACCGTGATATCCTTTTTAATAGTTGCAAAATCCCTGAAACGTTGTTGAAACTCCTCAGTCAGAGATGAGATGTTTGCAGCATACCTCCTCATTTGCGCACTGATATTGTGCGCTGGAAAACAGGTCATTATTTCTTGCAGAGATTGGAAATGTGTGGTATTGGGCTGCGTTTGTGACAGGTGGGTTTGGAAAAGTAGCAGCTTGGTCCGAAAGGCTTTAATATGTGAATACAGTTGGCTTATCAATGGATTTTGCCCCTGAAGGTTCGTGTTCAGGGCGTTCAGATATCGGGTTATGTCAACTAAAAATCCAAAATCAGACAGCCAAACAGGATCGGTTAGTTCTGGCATCGGTTGTCCCTTGTTTGCCAAGAATTGTCCAATTTCCTCTTTGAGTGAGTAGAAACGCTGCAGTGCAGACCCCCGACTGAGCCATCTTACATCGGCGTGATACACAACATCTCCGTATTCAGCGTGGATATCCAGTAGAAATTGTTGAAACTGGCGGTGGCACAGGGCTTTGGAGCGAATATAATTAATAGCCTTTATCACCGGTTTCATAACGTGATCATATTTCAGATGTTTGGCACATAGAACCTGTTAGTGAATAATACAATGGAGTTTATAGCTTCACCTCCTTCTTCGCTTACTTTGTTACACACTAGGGTTGATAATCCACTGTGCTCGCCAACCATGGCAGGTGCGCCATCCGTAATAATCCCCGTGATTTTATTCCACTGTAATTTTATGTCATCTACGGCGGAACAAACAGAAGCAAATAAATCTTTCCCTCTTGTTTGGTCCTTAAGGCTCTGGAGGTCAAGTAGTTCTTCACACACGTTCATTTCACTGTCCATTCCTCTCAAAAAAATCAGTAACTGAGCGGTGTCGGATGCATCCGTGCTTTCGTCACAGGCTAACGAAAAAAATTCAAACTCCACTCCTTTTGCGTCCAACTGTCTCTTAATATCAGAAGAAACTTCTTCGATCCTTCGTGACACAGTGCTACGAGCCAGGCAAACATTGGCGAACTGTTGCTTTTTCTCAGGACAAATGCTCTCCACCATTTACATCACACAGTATTTAATAAATTCACCCTCAGTAAAAGGTTTGCAGTGCTTGGCAATCAGCATTGCCACCTCATAGCTTGCCTTTGTTGCATTTGCATTCGACTCATTGGCTCTTGTGAAAAAGTGTTGCTGTGCCGTTAAACCAGCTTCCAGTTGCTTCAATTTTTCACTGCGTTCGTTCGCAGTTAGCTTGTCATAATGAGCATGTTTCGTCTGTTGGTGCCTCTTTATATTGAACTCCTTGAACACACCCACAGTCTCTTGGCAAATTAGGCAGATGCAGTTGTTTCTAAATTCAGTGAAAAAATATGCAGACTTCCATTTGTCCTGGAAATGGCAGCCCTCGCTATCAACTTTCCTTTTCTTACTTCCAGTTGCCATTTTAGAAATGGGCAAAAAACACATCATGCGCAAGACGGCCCCGCGACAGTTCGGCCACAAGTTTACTGCCATCCTGTGGTGAAATATAGAATTGCGTGTGTATTTTGTACTGCCGGGCCACATATTATTGATTTTATGACAGAGGCTTCGGGCCAGTATAAATATGAACACGGGCCGGATTTGGCCCGGGGACCGGACTTTGGGCATGTCTGGTGTAAAGCCTAGATGATACCAAGGTTGAACACTTAGGCCATGATTTCAAAAGGTGTGTTTGGCACAAATACGACACAGCTCATCACAAAAACAACACCATACCTACGGTAAAGCATGCTGGTAGCAGTATTATTCTTTGGGGTTGTTTTTCTTCAGCCTTAGTCAATGTGGAGTGAATTATGAAGAGTTCCAAATATCAGTTAGTGTTGGCACAAAATCTTTTGAGCTTCTGCTATATAAGAAATGTCAGGAAAATCCCAACTAGAACACGTGAACTTTATTTGGGTTTAATCAGATGCATTTTAAATGGTGGCAGGTGAGTGCCGACTCCTATTTTTAAATTCACTTCAGTTGTACATTTTATAGGTCACAATAATGCTGGAAAAAGATTTGAAATGATTTATCTTGGTTGCCCTGCGATTGGCTGGCAACCAGTTCAGGGTGTACCCCGCCTCCTGCCCGATGACAGCTGGGATAGGCTCCAGCATGCCCGCGACCCTAGTGAGGAGAAGCGGCTCAGAAAATGGATGGATGGATGGATTTATCTTGGTGTCATTTCTTTTCTTAAGTTTTCACAAAAACCTAGCATTTGAACAGGGGTGTGTAGACTTTTTATATCAACTGTCAAACACCCATCTAGGTGCAAAATGATCTGGTCCTTGCGGTCCAGGATGATTTGTCCGTCAAGGAGTAGCATCATATCTTATAAATGTCTTGGTTAGCATGTGGCACACTTAAGTTCATTGATAACAATTGATTGGACTGTTGATTTAAAACACACACACACAAACACACAAAAGATTTGAACAGACCAAACTGCTTCATTTCTCAAATGAGTTATTAGCATACATGAATGAACCGACATTACATGCTGATTAAGTTATTTTTTTAAGGAAATAAAGCATAAAACAACAAAAACTATCAAAAAAGAACAAACAAACAAAAAACCCCACTAGATACAATAGTGGTGAGTAATAATATAATTTAAAAGGGGATAAACTGTGCTGCTACATTGTCATGCAAATAACACACTAACAGGACAATCCATTCAAACACGTCATTAATGCACAGCATGCCAGTTTATAAGTGAAATCGTGATGCGTTGTATGAGTTGACCCACATGACAATGATGCTAATGAAGCTGACAGATATGAAGAGGGTGTAGATGCCAAACAGCAGGCGGTCTATGATAAAACCAACTTGGATCCACTCTTCTGCGCTCTGGCTGACATCCAGCTCCTGTTCCACTTTCAGCCGGATGACTCGGAGGTCTCTTCCCAGGCTCCTTAACTCTTCCACAGCCTTGTCCTGGCCCAGTGGCCCTTCTGGTCTTTGGGCCGCTCCTTTACCTGCTCTCTGAGTGAATGGCTCCATTTCTGTTTAGGAGGTGCCAGGTGAGAATGCATCTTGGCAAAAACTGAAACTTTTACTGTAATTTCACGTGTATAATGCGCACCCATGTATAATACGCACCCCCAAAGTTGACCTCAAAATTCTGGAAAACCCTTGTACCTATGTATAAAGCATTTTTACAATGCATAATTTTGCTTCTACCCATATGATCAAAACATTAGTATTTGTATTTTCTGTATTTTGTTAGTTTTTTCAAATAATTCTGAAGTTAAGCACCTTATTTGAACACATAATACTTTGTTTATTTACTTGCTCTTATTTCGAAATTCACAGCCCTACTTTTATTTAGTAACTAAGAAAACACAGTTTTTCTCATATGTTTGATTACCCAGGAAGAATTTGTAAGATGTGTACAATTCTTTAAAGAAAACAAGAAGGACCAGGCGAAAAACATTGAATTTTATTTTAAAGGGATTCAAATTAAACTGTCAAGCATTTCAGAAAAGCATTATCGTTAAACAAAACATAAAGAAATTAATGATGGTTGTTCAGTCATCAGTTGTATTTAAAAAAAAATATTTCACAAATTCTGCCAGGGTATGTAAACTTATGAGCACAACTGTACATATATGCCTCACAAGTGTAGGCTACACCTTTTTCATAACCTCTAAGCGGCGGTGACATATTGGAATGAAAGTGTACAGCTTTTTCATAACCTCAAGGTGGTGGTGGCATATTAGAATTAAAGTGTACACCTTTCTCATAACCTATAGGTGGCGGTGGCATATTGGAATGAAAGTGTACACTTTTCTCATAATCTCGAGGTGGCGGTGCCATACTGGAATGAAAGTGTACAGCTTTTTCATAACCTCTAGATGGCGACATACATTTATAAAAAAAATATATATATTTTTTATTTCCCCGTATATGTAATTCTTGATCTTTGACCTTTTTTGCGGGAAAAAATGCACATTATACACGAGAAATTACAGTACTCCTCTTGTGTGATCGGGTTTCAAATGCACACAGCGTGGTCTTACCAAGTGTGCCAGGATTTCGGATGATCTGCTCCACTTGTGTGGGCTTTGGAGGAAGCAGAACCAGGTGCCCCATTAACTGGATGACAAAAATGCGGATCCAGCGAGGAACCTCTGAGTAGTGAGCAGAATTGTGCAGTAGGTTGGTGATGAGAATGGTCTCCAGAAGACTCACCACCATCAGAGCGAGGCAGAGGGACAGGAACACATCTGACATGAAAACAGATGATGTGACATGATGTGTGAGCCATAGACAATTCTCGAAAAATTACATTATTACTCCATCATGAACAATCTTTTTTTTTTTAAATCCATCCATCCATCCATCCCTGACTGATTTGGCACAATATTTTTTTAACCAGGCAGGCTGCTAAGTTGGTAAAAACGTCACTCTGTTTGGCTCATGAAATTGTAACTCTGACTCAGTCCCTCATCAGCCATGAACCCCACCACGTCACTGCAATCACTCTTCAACATCACCGACGCTGCCCTCTCCTAGTTACACACCTACCTGACCGACAGAAAACAATTCATCTTCATTAACAACTGCTCCTCCTCAACTGCCCCCCCATCCTAAGGTGTCCACCAGTGCTCAATGATTGGCCACTTCCTCTTCATCCTTTACCTCATCCTACTTAGCCAAATCACACTGTACGTCCTCACACTCTCTCTTTTCTCTGCTACGCTGATGTCGTCCAGCTCTACATTTTCCTCCCAATCCTGGATGCAACTCAATTGGGACAAATCAAACCTAATCATAATCATTCCAAATTTTATTACCCATCGAGACAATGACTTCCACCCCACCGTCGACAACTTCACTCTGTGACCCTCCCCTCACTGCTGCAATCTTGGTATCACCTTCAACGCCAGCCTCTTCTTCAACCAACACATCAGTCACATCACCAAAAAAAGCTTTCTTTTATCTGGAAATCATCTCTCGCCTCCAGCCTCACTGTCTTTCACAGCTGCCAAAACGCTGATTCACGCCTTCATCAATTTCCGTCTTGACTATTGCAACAGCATCCTTAGTGGCACAAACACCCGTCTCCTCAAGAAACTCCAGCTCATCCAGAACGCTTCACCCTTGTCCTCCACTGGCTCCCCATTTCCCAGCGTATTAATTTCAAACTCATCCTTCTTACCTATAAATCCCTCCACAACCAGGCACCCTCCTACCTCACAGACCTACCCCACGCCATAGCTCTGCATACAGCCTCCGCTCTTCCAGCTCAAGTCTCTCCATACCACAAACCAAGCACAAAACCTGGGCAGACAGAACGTTCTTCGTTGTTGCCCCTACCCTATGAAACTCTCTCCCACAACACATACGACACTGCACTGACCTCCCATCATTTAAATCAATCCTCAAAACACAACATTTCTGCTCTGCTTTCATCACCTAGCCATTTGCACACTCCCCTACTTTCTTATTTATTTTTGTCTCTATTTTTTTTCCTATTTATTCCTATGTGTTACCCATTTTGTAATTTTTCATTGTTCTTCACCTGTGAAGTGTATCTGAGAACCTTTTAAATACGCTCTTGAAATACAATTTGTTATTCTTATTCTTATTATTCAAGATACTCATAAACCTACTTATGAGGGGTATGGTGTTTCCAGTGATGGGCAGCAGGTCGTTCATGAGGAGCAGGAAGACGGTGTAGCCCAAAATGAGGGTCATCTTGAACAAGGAGCGGTCCACCTTCTGAGGAGGCAGCAGGAAACTGAAGAGGTCCACTGTGATGAGGAAGCAGCAGGGGATCAGCAGGTTCACCACGTACAGCATGGATCGGCGTCGCATTGAAATCTGTCCGTGAGAAAATGATGAATATGACATTTTGTCAGTTTTTGATTACATGTGGACACTTTTCCAGATACAAAATATGACATGCAGTTAGATTTATCGCAGCAGGAAAGTTTCCGTGACTTCATCATTGGTGGGTGCGTCTACAGCCGACTTCATTCGTCACTAATCAAAGCGACTCGTATCAATCCTTTTAAATGTGGAGCAACGGCAGTCTCGCATGGAGACATCTCTGTGCGGAAGAGGACAATGCGTAATCACAGCGCGCCGTGCATTGTCACTGCTCTTGGCCTGTGTGGCAATAGACTATCTAAGCGGGTACCCTATTAAATACTATGAGCTGGTGAAAACCGCTGGCGACTTAAATACTGTAATTGTGGTTAATCAATCATAGTTGAATTAATATTCAATAATAACATTGAAAAAGTCGAAGATTTATCATTGACTTATCAAAAAAAACTGTTTTGCATAAAATAAAAACTGTTACATTACATGATGTTAGTAAAATAAACATTTTAATGCATTTTACGTTATGAAATAACTGTTTCATTAATTATCATTTAGTTAAATATACATATACAATACAAATGACCATGATTTATTTTATTTTATTATATGATATATTTTGTTCTTCAAATAAACTATCTTACATAAAGTAAAAAATATTTGCAGAATCATTATTTTACATTTTATTTTTAATATAGTTGATTAATATTAATTCAATTCATCACAAGTAGCTTGTTAAAATGAGAAATATTACTGTATTAAAAATTAGTAAATATTACTTTTATTATTAAGATTTTTTTTACAAACACATTTTAACTTTTTTTAATTAATTTTTATTTTATTGTTATTTATTTTTACCTTATCTTCGAATGACCATCCATCTGTCCGTTTTGCAAATAAAATACAGCTCTTGAGCCCCAAAATTTGCCCACCCATGTTGTAGCTTTACATCCTTTCGGACATAAATAATATGTAAGGGGAGTAAGTAAGTCCTTACAAAGAAACGAAGTTCTTCGTAAACGTCACCATCCGAAGACGATATCTTCCGTTGTAATGCTTTGATTCCAATGAGCTCCCATTCACCCATAGTTGTCATCAATGTTTGGGAATATTTTAATATTTGCTCTGTTGACATTACGCGGCCAATCTGTATCGAAGACACTGAAAGAAGAAGTTTTTCAATTATTTAATTTATATAATACATTACATTACATTTTTTTAGATACACCTGTATGACTCTTTCTGGTATTGTTTCTAATTCCCCTTCCCTTTTTCCTTAATAGCAGCACATTATTCTTGCAGCATTACAACTTTTGACCTTATATAATTATTGTAAAATTTAAAAGACAGTCTCACAATTTAATACATTTTCCCCTCATATTTTTTCATAGAATCCAATGTAAAGCATAAGAGAAAACAAAAACAACACATATATTCACAGAAAAACAGAATTCCAATCTAACAACAAAGGTGTTAGGAACTTGTGAATATAAAAGGAGTATGGATGAGTTCGTACTTACAACGATGCAGGTAGGCGTTGAAGGTTAAAGTGCAGTTCTGGATGTCAAATGGAAAAGTGTATATGTCGAGCCTGCAGGAGCTCACCACTCGGAGAGGCTGTAGATCGATCACAAAGCCGTCGTGATACACATATGTGTATGGCGTGAACGGAGCTGAGTTCCTCTCCATGCTGCAGGAAGCGGATATTTCCGAACACAAATTGAATTGGAATGTGTTGATTTGTACTTTTAACTTAAATGATTTCAGGGTACTAATTATTGCTCCTCCTTGATTGTTGCAGCGACTTACAACTCATTGATGACCATATCGGGGACCCACAGCACTTTTCTTGGGACTGTAATCCATTGGGCACCACACTTGTTTGGCTCCCAGCTAATAAACTCATTTCTCCACCTCTGCAACACAGGAGCACTGATAAAGAGTCACATCATAACATACTCTTCAAGATAAAATGTAGTCCCAGTCGAGCAGCACTAACTCAAGGCACATATTTTACAATAGAAAAAATTGGAAAGTGATGACTCACCAACATTTGGATGATAAATGTTGTCACTATCTGAGCCTTTTCATCCTGAAAGAAGAAGTCAAAATGTATTAGTTTTATAGGGGTCGCCATTAAACAAGAGAAGTTGTGACCTTTTTTGTAATAGATGTCAATGTCGCTTACCACCCCGAGAATGCCTATCAGGACAAAGTCAACACTGACAAGCGTGGCAGTTGAAATGTTCACAACGGGTCGAATGGAGCTGAGGCTGAAGACGGGCCTGAGAGCCTCCAGTAGGGCGGGGCTATCCGGGCGAGAGCAGTTCGGCATGATGGAGACGCATGACGCTACACGAAGACCAAAGACCATCAGCAATATTGGGAGCCAGCAATAGGAACATGTGCTAGTTTGGGTCCACTTTCCCCCCAAAAAACTTAAGTGCTCTTCCTTGCTCTCCAGAAAAAGTGTTACTTAATGTTTTCTGGTGAAGGTCCACCAAGAATCTTTCCAAACACGCAGTAGTCAGTAGAAACACTGTTCTCAAAGACAAGTAAATAACAATCCAACAACTTATCATGAAAGATTCCGTAAAACGGCACACTCATTTTCTCCTATTGCTATAGTCTATTTGCACCACCTCAAATGTCTATTGGTATTTTATTGTATTTGAAAGACAGTTAACCACAAACATTAATCTACGTAATCGCAAAAGAATACCGAAGGAAATTGTACATAAAGTTTAGCAATGTACTGTATTACATACATATTGGACTTGATTCAGCGAAGAGTGTCAAAAAGCTTCAGAATGCGGTAGAAATATTTTGTCACAAAAAGCCTTATTTTAATTTAGGATTTTAGGGTGCTAAGTTCTGAAAATATTTGTTTCATTATGTTCATTCAACAAAAAAGTAATACAAACATTTGTTGCACTAATTACAATCCTTAACATAAGGAATGTAATTAAATTGGCCTTATTTATTGCCACTTTCAGTTTGCTGAGGATGTTTGAAACCATCTCGTGTAAATTAGCATGCGTCAAAAGGTCAAACAGGAGGTTTGAACAATAGATGTGATCTGAATGTTCTTACCGTGCATGAAGAGCGAGACGAAGATGAAGAGAACCATAGGCTTGACTTTCTGTGGGCAGCACTAAAAACATTACATAACAGTGGGTCAAAAGCGGTTGTTAGGTTAACAATGGTGATGGTGTGTGAAATGATCCCATTTACTGCAAGTGAATTACACCCATACTTGCTCTGTTCAATTGTTTTTTTTATTTGTTTTATTTTTTAACTCAGTTTTAGGTATTCAATTTTAGAAGAGATTGATACATGGCATAAATATAAATGTTGATACATTTCTGATACAGGACAAACATTACCGGTAATTAAGAAACCCTTAAGGTCTGTTTTTTATTTATTTATTTTTTTTTTTTTTTGCGTGGCCAAAGGGACACTAAACTCTTCAGTCAGCATTGCAAATACTGTTCTTTTCAAAGCAGATATCTACAGTATTTAATGACTACGTTTATTAACAAAGTGTTGGACAGTGAGACTCCTCTCAGAGAATGTGCAGTCAAAGAGCTGGGGCCTCCCCTTCACTCTGGCCCCCAACTGCAATGCTGCACTGTATTACCCTTTGCTTTACTACTGTGTAGCAATTATTGTGGTCCCCCCCCCCCCCCCCCCCCCCCCCCCGCCCACCCATTTTCTTCACTTCATCAAAATACGTTTTTATGTCAAATCAACACAATTTTCCTCTGTTTATAAATTTTGAAAAACGCTACCAGTAGTTTACATGCAACCCAAAATTTCCCATTGCACACCATAATTTGGGCCTACTTATATACATATTTAATATAAAAACACGTTAAAAACTCTTTTAAGAGTAGGTTCTGACAGCTGTGAACAAAAAATCTGCTATTTTGCCTTGAAGATTTAAGTTAAGTTAGCTATGCCAGTTTAAGAAAAAAATAAATAAATCATTATTTTCAAGCTGCTGTACCTCCTATTTATCCACTCATCCATCTCACCGTTGATCCACTTTCTATTGTGCTTGTCTTCATTAGGGCCACGGGTGAGCTGGACCCTTTCCCATCTTACACTGGGCGAGAGGCAGGGTACACCCTGGACTGGTCACTAGCCAATCGCAGGGCACACATATAGACAAACAAACCACACTCGCATTCACATTGAACAATACATTATCATACGGTTAGATTTTTATAGTTACAGCTATTCAGTTAATGATGTCTGCTTGGTTTAATGTTTCTCATTCTCATATTGTAAAGGAGATGATTTATAGAGAACTGAAATTAAAGTTTCTAAGAGGAATAACTAGATTGAAAGGAATATCAGCCAAAACTATGAGGTATTTGTTCATATAATTTTATTTTTTTAACATTGTAGACTTTCACACAACATCTAATCAACACTAATTGTTGATGAGGGATCATTTAAAAATTACTTTTCAAAGTAATAAAATAAGCATGTCAAAATGACCTATCAATCAATTCCACAAACAAAAAACAAAAAAAACACTGACAGTCACTGCTATCATCTACTGCCTACAGGACTTGACCCAGATGATCATGATGGTGATGAAGCTGACAGATATGAAGAGCAGGTAGATTCCAAACAGCAGGCGGTCTATGATGAAACCCACCTGGATCCACTCTTTTGAGCTCCGGCTGCACCCCAGCTGCTCCTCCACCTGCTGGCGGAGGACCTTCAGGTCTCCACCAAGGCTCCTCAGCTCCTGCAGCGCCCTGTCCTCCACTGCTGGTCCTTTCTCCTCATGAGGGTCATCTTCAGCTCCATGCTGTGTGGACACACTGGTGCGTCTTGTGTCTGTTTGTTGAGGGAGATTCAGTGAATAATGGGGTGTCAGGAAGGTTCCAGGACTGGTGTCACAAAAGATATATTTCAAACCTAAACTCTGAGGTTTGCCCTTCAATCTGGGCCAGACGATCAACCAGCAAGTCTACAAAACGATCCTGCGGCATTTGCTCTCTTCAGTACGTGAGAAGAGGAAAAAGTTGTGGCAGGCCAACTCATGGCTACTTCACCATGACAACACGCATGCTCACAGTGCCCTGAGCATCTGACAGTTCCTGGCCGAGAAGATCTTCACCGTGCTGGAGAAACTTCTCTACTTACCCGACCTGGCCCAGTGTGATTTATTTCCCTCTTTCCCAAGCTCAAGGGGGTTATCCAGGGTCCCTGTTTTGAGGATATGGAAGACATCAAGATGGATGTGGAGCATCCCAGAAGAATCCTTCCAGCAGCGCATGAAGACGTGGCACAGAAGACTGGTGAAATGCGTTAGACTCCAGGGGGGATTACTTCAAAAGGGAAAACTTGCAGTTTGTAGGTTGGATTTGAAATATGGCTTGTGGGACACTATTCCTGAAACCTTTCTGACACACCTCGTATATCAAATCTCAAAATGTTTTTTTGCATTATTTCCAATATAAAAGTATTAAGCAGAACTAATCCCAGTATACCTGCATCTTTGACTTCTTCCCAAGGCAGACCAACAAGACGACCTAGAATGTGCAGAACAAGCACACGGATCCAGCGAGGAACCGGAGTGACATTTTCAGAGGTGAGCAATAAGTTGGTGACGATGATCGTCTCCAGGAGACTGGCCACCATCAGAGCCAGACACAAAGAGAAGAACACATCTGGTGTGAAAGACAGGGGGTAAAGCACACACACATTCAGCTCTAGATTGAGTGGTGAATAATTAAATCAACGAGCAGAGAGATCGACACAAGTTGCTTCTTGCGGTAAGACATGTTTGCTTGACATTTGAATTGTGACGACATGGAAATCGGTAGGCCTATGTGTTTGCCCATGCTGTTTATGGATCATGCAAATGATCAATACTTGCCACTGTAGCACTTCAGCACACTTCCTGCACCTCGGGCATTTGTTTATAAAATCATTGGGTGTGTGACTATTATTAAGCTGTGGCGGGGAGAGCTCTGAACATGAACGCATTAATTTGACCATGATAGTTGGAAATTGCAAAGCCATGACAGAAGTCCATTCATCCAATCATTTTCTATACCGCATGTTTTCATTAGGTTCACAGGTGTGCTGGAGCCTATCCCAGATGATATCGGGCCAGAAGTGGTACACCTTGAACTGGTTGCCAGTGAGTCACAGGGAACATAAATAGCCATTGAAACTCACATTCACACCTACGGACAATTCAGAATCGTCAATTAACCTAACATGCATTTTTGGAATCGGAGAGGAAGATGGAGGTAAGCATTTTTTGTTGTTAAAAATCAGAAAGCAGAAAGGGTACACCCTGGACTGGTTGCCAGTCAATCTCAGGGCAAACATACAAACAACCATTCACACACAACAAACCTATGGCCAAATTAGGGTCCTCAATGAACCAAACATGCATGTTTTTGGAATGTGGGAGGAAGCTGGAGAACCCATGAAAAAACATGCAAGCACAGGGAGACCATGCAAACAGCACAGAAGCACAGAACGGTCAGACCCAAGATTCGAACCCAGACCTTGGATTGAGGCACACATTCCTTCCAGATGTTACACCTCTCACAGCCAGGCATACAATGTGCTTATTTGAACGAGGCATCTATTGGAATGAGACCTTCATTTTACACATGCTTATATAGGATGGAGCAAGACATACCATATTGACATCAGTTGATAGGTCAATGGAGAATTGTTACTTCTCACTTGGTATGGAATGTGTAAAATGCTCTATTCCCATGTCTTTTAACTTTGGTTCCTATCAAAAAGGCAGTGCAGTTGGAGGAGGAACTAACTGATTCCTGCTTACATTTTCACTGTTACTTTTGATTGATGCATTTGCGACCAAAGCCAATGCCTACTAAAGTTTGCACTTGCTGCATGGTTGTAAGATCAAGCTGATAGTTTTGATTGTCATATGGTTTCTGAATTTAGTGATGTTAGAATAAATGTAATTTTGTGTGTGTGCGCTACTCGGGCATTTTTGGTTCTGTTTCATTTTGACATCATTGCTGTTCTGTTTTCTGTGTTGACTCTGTCCTTTTGTTTCAGGGCTGGGCGCGGCTAGGTGTGCTGAGCTCCTCACACAGCTGTCCCCCATTACTCATCACCCTTTGCATTTAACCTCCGGTCTGACTTCCACTCCTCGCCAGAACGTCCTTGTTACCTGCATGGTATTGGTCAGCTTTGCCTTTCATTCCCGGTTGTTCGAATTGCTTGCTTCATGTTTTAATACCTCCCTTGGTTGAACTTTTGGTCTGGCTCCTTGTGCTCACTCGTGATTTTTTAAGTGCATTACCTTGTTGGAAGTTTTAGAATTTTTTTCCCCCTGGCTTTTTCCGAGTGACTTTTATTTAGACTGATTACTTTAAAAAAAATTTTTTTTTTAGCCTTGCCATGAAGAGAGAGAGAGCTCAGTCGCTGCCACGCTCTGTCCTCAGTTATTTTGGTACTTTGTTTCTTTGTTTATTTAAAGATTTATTTGCTACTTTGGGGTCAGTGTCAGCTTTTGGGTCTAATTCCTCCTCTAATGTTACAGAAATCACCCTCATTAATATTTCATTCAGTAGTAACTGGTTGTTGAGGCACCAACAAAAGTGTTTGTTGGTTATTTGTTAGAGGCTAGATTATTGAATCGCTACAGAAGGGATGAAAAGACAGCATTGTAGAACATGTAGCGGATAGGTGGTGTTGGGACTTAAGAATGTCATTGCCGGACAGAGGCCTCTCCACTGTATCTTAACAAATGTTGTTTTGCATCCTAAAAGAGTGATACCCTAATCCAAAAGCTAACCCATTTGTGGTTGAAGCGTGTCTCTAACCTATAGGATATATACTTGAAGTCCTATCTAGTCTTTGTGCATGAACTGATGAAGCCGGCTCAGAGGAGATGTGAAACGTCTTTTAAACAACCAGAACAGTCTTGTTACGCATGAGGAAATGTACTGCCTTGTGGAAACTTGACTATAATAAGTACATTAATTACCAGTGCCTAGTGGTGCCAGCTGTTATAGTCTTTCCTGAACGGAGAAAGATGTCATCTATTTGTGAAGAGGTGTTAAAGTGGATGACACATTTGAGACAAGGGGCTCTATTTTTGTAGACACCGCATTGGCAGTGGAGCGCAAATGCCTCTGGATGCTGATTTTCGTGCAAGCGCAAGGCTTGCTGCGCGTGTTTGCCAAAGTGGTAAACCTTGTTGGGGCGTTCCGGCACAGCAAAGGGAGTGTCCTTGCAGATGGACCTGGCAGAGTGACAATTTTATGGCAGAAACTCGATCTAAACTTACGCCAGCTCAGACTACATCTAAGTCCTGGCCCAGTAGTTAGACAGCTGGTCTAATGTGATTTTGGTGAATTTGATCAGGATATGACTGAAACATTATGAACTTGTATGTAGATCCTCAATGTAACAACTTTATACAAAGGGAAACTGACCGTGAGTCTGGCACTTACTCATGATGGGAATGGTGTTTCCTG
This sequence comes from Phyllopteryx taeniolatus, assembly GCF_024500385.1. Classification (NCBI taxonomy): domain Eukaryota; kingdom Metazoa; phylum Chordata; class Actinopteri; order Syngnathiformes; family Syngnathidae; genus Phyllopteryx; species Phyllopteryx taeniolatus. The sequence continues at coordinate 20,543,726 of NC_084508.1, read as the reverse complement.
TGATAGGCAGCAGGTCATTCATGATGAGCAGGAAGACGGTGTAGCCCAGGATGAGGGTCATCTTGAAGGAGGAGCGATCCGCACTTTGTGGAGGTAGCAGGAAGCTAAAAAGGTCCACTGTAATAAGGAAAATGCTGGGGATAAGCAGGCTCACCACGTACAGCGTGGACCTGCGTCGCAATAGGATCTAGCAGAAGAATTGAAAAAAATTCAATAGTATTTGCTTTCTTTGGACCCAGTGTATTCGGATTTGGTTCATTTGTGTGCAATACAATTGGACATACATGAAATTGAAGCTTTTCCACATAGGTATCCTCACTCCCAAATTGATGAATCTGCTTTACGGCCGTGATGTTCAGCAGCTCCCATTCCCCTAAAGTGGTCATGACACTCTTGGATTTCGCTGTGATAAAATCTTCAGACATCGATAGGGACAACTTCAAGTCACTTGCTGAAGACAGGAAAACATTTAGTTGTAAAGGCCAGTAACCGCCCCATTTTATATTGCATTATAGAAAATGCCGACATTTGGGTAATTTTTGTTGTCTGATTTGTGCGTGTTATTTTTATTTTTATTTTTTTATTTGGACTTGTTTCTAGCGATACTTCATAGGGCAAGGAACCATATTTGGCTCCATTTTGAAAGTACCAGTAGTACAATTTGGAATTGAAGCAGTATTTTCTGGAAGAAGATGCCCCAAAAGTTAAGCAAAAACCACGTGATGAGCAGATCTCATGAGACTATCTAGAAATCAGGCAAGGCAAATAAAGTGTTTTTCGTTTCTTGCTAAAGGTATTTGTTCTTTTCATTTTGGCAGAAAATGTGTTCCGGGATTGAAACGCTTCTTCACCTTCAACAAATATTACAAGGCTTTTTCCTCCAACAAATCCCTTCTTAACATGACTTCTGATTTGGAATTCAATTTGTTGTTTCAAATATATAACAATAAATTGCAGGGAAAATTGTGTATCTGGAATAATATGATACGGTGATTATACAGTCATAAGGTTTTCACAGTCATAACAGACCTTTGGGGGAAACCATAACTACGAAGACAAGGGCGACTAAAATGAGTTTGAAACTTGAGGATTAATTCCAAGTGGGTTTTGCTTTGTTATTGGCCTTTTTGTGATGCTGCCATGGAAGGGAACCAATGGCCAAGAGGGAAAGTGGGATGATGACAATAGAATTGGAAAATGTAACTGAATTTGACATATGAATGCTATATGTATGTCTGGTTCTGTCTTGGCTGCTCAGTACAATACTGTACTGTTAAAGAGACGATAAATCCATATTAATAATTTCAAATACTGTAGTGGAACGTACACACACCATCATCAAAGCCAGTTATGTCATACAGTATATCGCTGACATCGGGCGGAATCCTCACACTTCCAAGACCATCATGTTTCAGGAAACAAAATAGGCGTTTTTTTTTGTGGAGCCATTAACATTGCATCGTCAAAGAGAACAAGCCATTTTCAACAATTCAGATTGGTAAGTAATTTGTAAAAATAAGAGACCCATGTGGGCACTGACCAATAGTATACATTTGAGGAAAAATCTAAAATTGACCAAATTTGGACATGGGAGGTTTCTGCTCAACAGTGAATATATGATACTGTATTTATTTCCCCTATTTACATTACAATTCAAATCCATCCATTTGATCAATTTTCTATAGTGCAACCTGCGCGTTGCAGGTGAGTTGGAACCTTTCCAAGCTGACTTCAATGAGAGGCGGGGTACACCATGGACTGTGCACCACCCAATAGTAGGGCACAATCCACATGTAGAAAAACAACCATTCACACTCAAATTTACACCGATGGCTAATGTAGAGATTTTAGTTAATTTAACATGCATGTTTTGGAATGTGGTAGGAAGCTGGAGTGCCCAGGGAAAATCCACACAAGCCCAGGGAGAACATGGAAACTTCATACAGGAAGGCCGGAGCACAGATTTGAACCCAGAATCTCTCGACTGTAATTATTTAGAACGAAATGGAAGCCGACCAGCATCAAGAAATGGATTGTGGTTGCACTACACACCAACAAGTCCTCTATAAAGGGATGATGTGTAGACCTGTGAAGTTAGTGACTACTACATTTTACATCTGCTACAAACGTGTTCCTCTATGATTAGCTACAGAAAGATTTGCAGTAAATCTAGTTAATGACATCCGCTATCTAACATTAATCTATCGCATCTGTTCTGGGGAAATGCTCATATGAACATTCATTCATTCATTCCATTTTCCTGAGCTTATCCTCACTAGGAAACCGGAGTAACCGGAGAAAACCCACGCAGGCATGGGGAGAACATGCAAACTCCACACAGGCAAGGCCGGATTTGAACCCACATCCTTAGAACTGTGAGGCAGATGTGCTAACCAGTCGGCCAATTGAATTTAATTGATGACGAGCACCCACAGCCCTCTCACAGTCCCATTTATCATTCGAGCCTAATAGGAGCAATGGTTTGCACTAAAAACCTCTTGAGGATGGTACACACAAATCACATCTAAATTACTTCTTATTTTTACAGTATCCTTATAGTTCAGAGTTCCACAGCTGATCAAAAGTCACCATGCAAAGACTGTTACCCAAGTTGATGAAGGAGCCAAAAGTAAGAGTGCAGTCCTGTATGTCAAAGGGGAAGGTGTAGATGTCGAGATTACATGTACTGACAACTCTGGTCGGTTTTGCGTCTTCCATTTTTCCATTGCTGTGCAGATTCACATACGGAACAAATGGAGCTTTGTCTTGATCCATACTGCAACACACAGATACAGACTTAAGGGTATACAAAATCATGTTTTACATTGTTTATGGCTCCCGAAAGCAAGGGAGATGTGTTTCATATCTGTTCATACAAACCTGGCAATAGTCTTACACCACCACTATAATATATTTTTTAAATAAAATTTTCACGTTAGTCATTTGGACACAGTAATAATATTTCCGTGTGAAAGTTGTTGTTGTTGGTGTTTTTTGCCTTATTGTTAGTTTTTAGAAATGAGTATTTTGGCCAAACTAAAAAAAATAAAAATAAAATACTATGATAATATAGTCATACAATACCAATGCCCAATGACTGGCAGACTTACAAGCAGACCACAATAAACTCCCAGGAAAAGAACCAGTAGTCGTAAAGTGGCAGATATCCAAACATTCTGCATAGGCCTGAACCCCTCAGTCAGATCAAAAATAAGATCCAGACCATTCACACCTATGCCCTGCCGGTAATCAGATATCCCATTGGCATAATACCCTGGTCACTGGAAGAAATGCAATCCACTGATATCAAGACAAGAAAGCTCCTTACAATGCACAGAGGGTTCCACCCCAAGTCCAGCATCCTGTGGCTGTACACAAAGCGGAAGGAGGGAGGTTAAGACTAGCGAGCATCACAGACACTATCCAGGAGGAAACAACAGGCCTCTAAGAATACCTGAAGACGATGGCCCCCAGGGAGGACCTACTAAATTAATGCCTCAGGCAACAGAAGCCCAGTAAGGAGAAGGAGCCAGATGGTCTGTCATGGAAAGACAAGCCCCTGCATGGCATGTACCACCCACAAATTGAAGAAGTGGCTCACATCGAGAACACATACCAGTGGCTGGAAAATGCTGAAATGAAAGACAGCACGGAAGCACTAATCATGGCAGCACAAAAACTGGCCCCAAATACAGGATTAATAGAGAAAATTCTACCACAGGGTCTACCACATTAGATAGGACCCCAGATGTAGGCTGTGCAAAGAAGCCCTAGAGACAGTGCACCATATCACAGCAGGGTGTAAGAAAATAGGACACACAAGACATTGTGGTGGTGGCTAAACATCAGAAGACAGTTGTTGTGATAGATATAGCGATCCCGAGTGATAGCAGTATCCAGAAAAAGGAACATGAAAAGAGAAATGCCAAGGGCTGAGGGAAGAACTAGAGAAAATATGGATGGTGAAAGAAATGGCGGTGCCAAAAGTGATCGGGGTGCTGGGGGCAGTTACCACCAAACTGGGTGGATGGCTCCAGCAGATATCGACCTCTGACGTCTCCTTCCAGCAGAGCACAATACTGGGAACAGCTAAGAATCTGCGCAGAACCCTCAAGCTCCCAGGCCTCTGGTAGAGGAGCCAAGCCTGAAGGCGATACCACCCGGGTGGGTGAGAACATTTTTTTTTTTTTTTGAGTGCGAGTGAGAGAGAGGGAGAGAAATATAGAATTACAGAGAGAATAATAATTATTATTATTAATTATCATGACAACTTAAATTCATATAGCGCTTTTCAAAATACCCAAGGTCCCTTTACAGGGTCAAGGGGGATTAAACAATGTGTTGGGAATAAGCCTTCATGAAAAGGTGTGTTTTGACAGCTGCTTTAAGTTATCAGTCCATTATTATTACAGGTTTCTCTCTCTCAAAAAACTGAATTCTAATGTTCAACTAATACAATGGTGTTATTCTCATTGCCGAATAATAATAATTTTTGTTATATTCCTTTTTTTCATCATTGTACGATTGTTTTTGCTTTTCAGTGTGGCCCTCATGTTCCTTAATTGTGTATATTGAAGAAAACAACTAAGCTGGTTAAATTAAGTTTATAAGCTATTTTCCACAAGGCTTATATGTAGTGTGTTTTTAGTTTTCTAAGTAAGACACTAGGAAACAATTAGATTTGGGCATGAAAACATGTCTAAAACAACACATCTAATGACGGTCCAAGACTGTACTGATGTACAGACGTGCCTGTGCATCTAGTATAAGTGATACACAAATTATGGTTTGAAACTCACAATTCATGGATGATAAGATCTGGAACCCAAAATTTATGTCTGGGAAGAGAAATCTTGTCAGTGCCGCACTGGACTGGGTCCCAACTGACAAACTCATTCTGCCACAGCTGATGCAACAATGAGAACATAAATGCATCATAAATCACCATCCCCAACATAAAACAACTAATAAGGATATATTACTTACAAAATGTTGCCAAAGATAAGTTGTCAGGAGTTGAGCCTTCTCATTCTGAAGAAGAGATGCTTCAATTATGTCAGTGTTACATTCAGTTATTATGAATACAGCAATTGACACAACTCTCCATTCTGATACGTTAATTTGATGTCACCTATTGTTTGTACTGACTTAAAGGTAAGTGCCGGTTGCCTTTCGTTCCACTTACTGCCATAATTATTTATGCATCCATCCATCTTCTATAGCGCGTGTCCTCATGAGCTGACTTTGGTCGATAAGCGGGGTACACCCTAGACTGGTCGCCAGCCATTCGCAAAATTAACCTCATACTCACATTCACACCTATAGACAATTAAGAGTCTTCAACAACCTTACGTGCATACTGTATTGTTGGTGTGCGGGAGGAGTGCCGGAGAAGGCTTACCATATTTAAAATGCGATAATTACCAATCATTTAATAAATGAAGGTGATATTAGCGCAAAAAATGTGTAAGAAATTGTATTTTTAAAATACTCACTATCATATGCACATACAGTAACTGCCTTAAGTATTTAAAACTGTCCATAATGGGTCTGGGGTTGTTAAAGTAAAAAAAGTTATTCAATAAAAATACACCATCTTGACGTTTCAAGTCATCTAAAGTAAAGTCTACCATTTACGGTGCTACTATCCCGTAATATCACTTTTCATAAATACAAATGCCAATCAAATTATTCAGAGAACAGGCTCCAAAGTTTGCCTGAATACCACATTTGATGTACAGTAGACCAGTCCAGGGTCTCATTTGCCTTTCGGCCAATGTAAGCTGGTATAGGCTCTAGCTCCCCATGACCCTGAACAGCATAAATGGTATAGAACCATTATAGAGGGATTCATAATGAGCTCAACATACCACTCCTAATATTCCATAGAGGAAGAAGTGTAAGCTGACGTTGGTGGGGGTTGCCATGTTTGTGACTGGCCGTATGGCGCCCATCTTAAAGATCGGCTTCAGGGCCTCCAGCAGCGCCAGTTGGTTCGGTTGAGAGCAATTTATCATGATGGCACTGCAAGGAGCTGATAGATCAGAAACAGCAGGTCTTTAATTTTTTACTATACTCATTAAAATACCCCAAGGGGAAATTCAACTCACACTCTGCACACCACACAGACAATAGCATATATTCATTAGCTCGCTACTCTGTTTTGGTCTGATCTGTCCTGTGCGTTCTAATGCTGACAAACGAACATACCTGGAATAAAAACCAATAGCGTAATCAGCGAGGACTCCATTGAGAGAAGGGCCCACTAGAATTCAAGTGGTATCAGTTACAAGTTGATCAAATACAGGATGTACAACTGGAGAAGAACCTACCTTAAGTGAAGGATTCTTGAAGGGCATAACACCAAATCTTTTCCTCATGTGTGCCTGCAGAGAATTGGTAATACAGTATTTCTTTATGATATTATTAAAATATAGCTGTCAATTCTGACAGGATAAACATTAATTACCGAGCAGTCCCTACCTAGAAGACTTGAGTCCTCCTTATCGACCAGCTTGTACATACTGTATATATAATGGTACTGCAACTGTAGCGTGAAGTTGAGATTTTAAAACATGCAAATAATGTGGTTAAAGCAAAGCTCTGCAAGACAACGCAAGGAATGTATCCAAAAACAAAAAACAAACCACGGTTTCAGTGCACACGCATGTGCGTATGTGTGTGGGACATTCATTGTCACGCATGTTGGTCACAAACAAATAAGGTGTTGCTACCATATGAAGAAGAGGCACGCTCTGTTATGGCCACACACTACCAGTAAGATTCTTTCTCACCACACTTTTGGTTAAAATAAGCAAGTTTTGTTACAAACATACAATGTTGACTAGATCACCAAATGACTGGCAAACAAACAGGAAAAATAGTAATTGCAATCATAATGTTCAAACATCGAGTCACTGTGTAAATGAAATAACGGTGTATGTTTTGGTCTAATTCGGTCTGTACTCTTCTGGGCCATTCAAAAAGTTGTTTTTTTTTTTGGTGAAGCCATTCTTTTTCTGATTGGGATGTTGAGACAGATATTATATGCTAATAAACCTCTTCCCAAAGACTGTCGCCATTAATTAAAGCAAATAATGGCCAAATATATTTTTTAGTGTTTACAACTTAATCCCCGCCGACATATTACATTAATTAATGGGTGTCATTTTATTTTTGCACATCAGAACAATGTGCTGTTTTAACAGGTGCGTCCACTCGTGCCATCCAGTTTTTGATTTTAAAAATCCTTGAATCATGTATGTTAGAAGGGTTCTACCCTGAAAAATAAATACAAATACTAAAAGCCCAAAATGAATAAGACATTCACGACCACCATTAGTGTATGTCAACTTCTGAGCACAACAGTACAGTATCTGATATCGCTACCCTGCTGTAGACTTGCAGTCTCCTAAATAATGAGCAATTCAACTGAGCAATGTTGAATTATTATTAATTATTTTTTTTTTTTTTACACCTATAAGGCTTTTTGAAAGTCACAACATTGTTCAGGAGCTCAGTGTTGAGTCTCTTTAATGACATATTGTATATTAAGAGTTATTAAGTTGTGCTGTTTATCTAATAAGAGCACTCTACCAGTAATGAAAGTCATTATATGTTGCAAAACATATACTGTAAATACCTATAGAATATCATATCTCAGACGAGGACTTTTAAAAAAACAATTTTCTTTAAATATAGTACATTACAACCGGTGGAACGGTAGTACAGTGAGGCACAGAACTGCCTCACAGTTTTGGGGACCTGGGTTCAAATCCGGCCTCACCTGTGTGGACTTTGCATGTTCTCCCTGTGCCTGCGTGGGTTTTCTCCAGGTACTGTGGTTTCCTCCCACATCCCAAAAACATGCATGGTTGGTTAATTGAAGACGAAATTGTCCATAGGTGCGAATGTTTATTTGTTTCTATGTGCCCTGCGATTGGCTGGCGACCAGTTCAGGGTGTACCCCGCCTCTGGCCCAGAGTCAGCTGGGATAGGCTCCAGCACACCCGGGAATTGTATTGCTCAATATATTTTTGCAAAATTTGGTTGCTTAAACTTTATCTTAAGTTGCAATAACGAGGCGGACAAAATTCTGGTAAAACTTTTTTTCCACAACCAATTTCTATTAGCATGGGCCCTTATTTATTTGCAAACATAATTTCTCACCCCATAAGTACGTAATGTGGAACAACATAGATATTTTGTATGAAAACAAAAATCGCTCTGTTTTCTTGGTTGGGTACCGAAACAGGTGCTTTTGCATATGCAGCTATTTAAGCACAAGGGGCAACTTACCTGTATGTCTTATTCAGAATCCTTAAACGCTTATAAATTTTCAATCATGCCAAAACAATAGGCTGTTCTATTTGATGCGATACCTACAGGGGTAATGATGCTCTTTAAAAATAACTGTCTTCTATTGTGCCACCCTGTTTCTCTTATCTTTAGATACAGAGATTAGTACGGTTATATTTGTTTGGATCAAAATACAAATTGTTACAAGAAGGTCCATGCCATGTTTCAGAAAGATGCTGTCTCCATTCCGCATGTTGTATCATATTGTCGATGATATTCAGTGGAAAAAGGTCTTGTCCATCCCAAATAAGTACCTTATTATAAATATAGTGAAAGAAGTGTCTTTTAAAATATTACATAAATACTATCCGGCCAACCATTACATGGCTTCATTTAAAAGGGACATTGACATGAATTGCTCTTTTGAGGAAACTTCCCAGAGACAGTTCAACACCTTTTCTGGAGAGATGTATCTTTCAAAATAAATATGTTAATAGTAAGGGCAAAATTGTATTCACAAATTCAAATGTAACAGTCAGAAACCTAGTTTCATACACTTTCACAATGATAGTCTCTCCTACATCAAACTTATCAATGATTCTAATAATAAAAAGTAAATATTTGTAAATCTTTCAAATTATTTGAAGGCAACTGAAAATATGTATATACTATATTGTATGTGTGTCTGTGTTTTAAAAAAAAAAAATATAGTCTATGTAACTTACTGTTCTGACTATTTGTTGTCACTTAAAAAAAAGCGGCACACTCAGCTAACACCATATAGGCGGATTCGTGAAACATCATTGTGAAGTAATTTTTGCGCATGCGCATCACATTGAGTGGCAAGAGCACCATTTGTTCCCATATAATACTGGCTGAGAAACTTAGTTTTTGTGTCTTTTTCTCACAGTATGCAAGATTGGGCCAAGCAAAGATATGCAGCAAAGCTTCTGTACTACAGTGGCACCCAGGATTTCCATTAAAGATGACGTTATATGGACAATTGTAAGTTTTTGTCGGGAGGGTGGGGGTTAAAAAAATAAATAAATAAATAAAATAAATATATATATATATATATATATGTGTGTGTGTGTGTGTGTGTGTGTGTGTGTGTGTGTGTGTGTGTGTGTGTGTGTGTGTGTGTGTGTGTGTGTGTGTGTGTGTGTGTGTGTGTGTCCGTAAACCGAGGACCCATTTTTATTTTTTGCTTTTAATGTCCTTCAGTCACTTCCGGTGAATGCCGGCGGGATAATCAACTTCCGGCGGTGTTGGTCTTACTTTACAGGACTCCTCGCTTTTATTTTCTGTGTCTCAACTCCTTGTTGAGTTATTATATCACTGGTGTTGGCATGCCATGGAAGGCCCAGACACATACCTCATACGACCCAACTATCAGCACAAGTGAGTTGCTTTAAAGCCAAGCTCGTATCTTGTGACGTTAGCTTGTAGCTGTAGCTTCGCCGACGCTCCCGTTACCCAGCTACCGCAAACCGACGTTTTCCTGCCCCGTTCTGAGTGAAGCCTCCGCTGGTGAATTATTCGTTGCTCTCATGTGACATCTCAGGATGACGCTGGGAAGTTTTTCCAAATCACCTCCGCAAGCCAACGTGCAATATATGAAATTACTAAACTGTTGTTATATTAGCCTCATAGCAAAATAAGGTATGTTACTGAAATCTATCAAAATACACGGTATCATTGAATAGCGATATGAAACATGAATAAAAAATAGTTTGTAAGAATCTGCTAAGGATGAAGGATTTTTTTTTGCAATTATTTTTATGTCGCAAAATCGTCCCAAATTGCGCAATGTAAATCAATAGGAAATGTCTGACAGAAACTTTCACTCTTTGGTTTAAAAAAAAAAAAAAAAAGTCTGGTTGTTTCTTATTAGTGACACCAATTTTAGATCTTTCAATGGCAGTGTCCGCTCGAGCTTTCTGGGCCACACTAAGAGCAAATTAATTTTCAGATTTACATCAAACTTCACAGAAAACAAGAATAATAATAGTTCATTGTTGATATATCTTTAAATGGTGCCCAAGGCAGAGTGAAATGGAAAGAAAATGGATGCTGTTTTTCTGGATTTAGTAACATACCTACATAAATGCCAAATGTTATATTATTAGTACTATTATTGGCATGAAAAATGTAGAATATATGTGAGAAGGATTTGTTGAATAGCTTTATTTGACCGTTTACAGTACACACATATACAGACACAAAGTCACGCAGGGCCACATGCTCACCTATTGGTCAGCAAGTCTGAACGGTTCTTAGGTTCGGGGTTCAAATCTCAGCTCCTGGTCAGCATGTCTGCACAGTTGTTAGGTTCCAGGTTCAAATCTCAGCTACGGCCTCTGTGTGGCATTTGGGTGTTCTCCTGGTGTTTGCGTAGGTTCTCTCTGGGTACTCTGATTACCTCCCAACATTCCTAAACATGCATGTTAAAAGAAGACTAAATTGTTAATACGTGTGAATGTGAGGGGCTGAATCTCATTTCTTCACTTGCATCCCACTGTCATTGATCCTTGTTCGTCTGTTTACATGTTAGCGCCTCACGCCGGAGATCCATCGAGCAGTCGAGTAGAGCAATGGAGCAGCGAGGAGAGACAAATGTTTGGAGAAAAGTGACGTTTGCTTATGGTCATTGAAGTGTCACAAATCCGTCGTCTACGTGAATTAGTTATTACTATCACATAAGCGTTATGTTTCAAGTGATATTAAACTCACAAATGATCACCACTGTTACTCCGATCGTGAGTTGGCTTCCCCAGGAACTCACCAGCTAGCCCCCCACATCTGTCGCCAGCAGCGCATATTTGTTCCGACTTGTAAAGATATATAGTGTTGATATATTGCTTAAGTTAATTAGTTAAAATTAATATCGTATGAATTGTATACCTTCACTGTGAGAATATATAGATATAAAAGTAAGTGTAAAATCACAATGGAAGTACTTATGAATGGGTTATATAGTCCCTTTGGAAAGCTAAATTGATTGAAAAAACAGATTTATGTCACTTACTTGAGAAGATTGAGTAGTTCCCGAGCAGCGGGGAGAGCAGGGAGGAAGAGTCACTTCATTATTTGATGGGAAAGCAGGATTTTTTTAGCCAGCTTGGAGAGCTGTTTAAAAAAAATGGTGCTGGCAGCTTCGTGGTCTGATGTGCTTGAAGCCATTTTCCTACTGAGGCAGATACAATGACGTCATCAAGCGTTATTGCGATTGGTCGGTAGAGTCCAAATCTGTGCTTGAGGTCAAATTTATAGTCTACCGCATGTAATGTATATACCCTGCACCCGTAGCTCATTTATTACATGGAATGTAAAAACATCAAAACTTCAACACTTCTTGATGTGATCAAATGCATTTGACAAAATTACAAATCTTATTTATTGCAGACTTTTATTGTGTAGTAACCTTGAGGCAGTGTAATTACGTAATTTCAGTATTAAATACTGCCCAAAATAAAACATCCATCCATCCATTTTCTGAGCCGCTTCTCCTCACAAGGGTCGCGGGCGTGCTGGAGCCTATCCCAGCTATCATCGGGCAGGAGGCGGGGTACACCCTGAACTGGTTGCCAGCCAATCGCAGGGCACATAAAAGCAAACAACCATTCACAGTCACACCTACGGACAATTTAGAGTTGTCAATTAACCTACCATGCATGTTTTTGGCATGTGGGAGGAAACCCACGCAGGCACGGGCTGAACATGCAAACCCCACAGAGGCGGGGCCGGGGATTGAACCCCGGTCCTCAGAACTGTGAGGCAGACGCTCTAACCAGTCAAACACCGCGCCGCCCCAAAATAAAACAGAGTCAGCAAAATGTGTATATTTCAACTGAAATAGAAATGAAATGAAACTGTTGAGTTGCTAAAAGAGTTCCGTACATGAAACATCAGTGGTTGCTCCTCATAGCTCCTCTGCAGAACCTCCTTGAGGCTCGATCCTTGGTACTTGATGCACTGAGGAGAATTGAGATGCTCCTTAATACTGCGGCATGAGAACAACTTCTGGGTCACAGTTGAAGCATCAAGGAGCGAGGAACATTGAAATTAAGAGAAATTAGTTTCACCCTGTGTTGCGGATAGTTTTTGAAAGAATGTTCATAAAATTGTTGTATGGAGACAGTATGATTTTGAACACCTCATTATTGGCAAGGTGTATTTGGGCCACTTTTAAAGTGAGTTTTTAACGTCCGTCTGGCCATTGTCTAATTCTAGATTCAAGCCTGCAGTCGTAAAGGAGTGCATTCGCGAAACAGTGAAGGCACGCCTGTCTGAAGTGCAATACGACCCAGATGAGGTCTCAGAGCTTACCCGCACACTGGCGGACTGTGTGAAGAATAAAGTGAAGAGTGAGTAATGCAAGTCCACACAAACACATGCATGCTCCTAACCTAACAGTGAAAAGCAATCCTTTATCAAATGTTTAAACAATCAAATTGAATATCCAATTGAATGTTTTCATTATTACTGATCACCGTGTTGTTGAATTTTTCTTCATACATAGATCTAGGGTTTCACAGGTACAAGTTTGTTGTGCAGGTGACCATTGGAGAACAACGTGGACAAGGAGTCAAGTGAGTGTCATGTTGTTTCAAATTATTTTAATGTATAAAATTTGTTAAAACATGTATTTATTACTGATTATAAACTCTCAGGCGTAATACAGATCACATAGTGCTGTGAAAAACTAATTTCCCTGTCTCAAATTCTTTTTTGTTGTTGTTTTTTTTGTTTTTTTGAGCAGTTTCCCTACTTAAATGTTTCAGATCATCAAAACAAATGTAAAACATCAGACAAAGATAAACCAAGTAAACACAAAATGCAGTTTTATGTTGCACAATGTACCTACGCCTGTGTGAAAAATTAATTGCCCCCCCCCCCTTTGTTGAATCATGAATTAACTGTGGCTAGTCAATTTTGTTTTGTAAAGCTGAGTTTATTTTCACTGACCACACCCTAGCCTGATTACCTCCAGACATGTTCAATCAAGAAATCACGTAAATATAACCTCTTTGACAAAATTAAGTTAGCCAAAAGATCTCAAAAAGCTGCAACAAAATGTCATGGTCCAAAGAAATTCAAGAGTAGACAAGTAATAAAGTAATGGACATCTATCAGTCTGGAAAGGGTTACAAAGCCATTTCTAAAGCTTTAGGATTCCAGTGAATCACAGTGTGAGTCATTATCCACAAATGGAGAAAACAACAAACAACAGTGGTGAACCTTCCCAGGAGTGGACAGCCTACAAAGATTACCCCAAGAGGACAGCAATGACTCATCGAGGAGGTCACAGAGGAAATCAGGACAACTCAAGAACTTCAGTTCAGTTAAGGTCAGTGTTCATGGACTTATGACAGTCAACGATGCTTTACAAACAACACAGAAACAATAACAGTAAGAGTGAACGTTTAGGAATCTGTCCAAGCCGCAGTCAAAACACAGAGATGGGACACCGTCCAGCCTGGCGAAATTGTGGACAAGTTTTGGGCTTCATCAGATGCAGTGGGGACATCAAAAGAAAGCGTCCGATCGCTGAGCCTGAGGAGCCGCACAGATGCACAGGGTAGCGCCACAACCGGAGTCTTTGTCCGGAAAGGAGCCAACACTGGAGCTAGACATCGGCCATGACAGATGAATGGGAGAAATAGGACAGGAACAACCACCATGTGGTAGATGGAAAAGAGTCGAAGGTGGCGCAGGACAACCACTGCATGGCAGAGAGTCGTGCACCCGAGCCATTAGGGTGGATGCTGACGAGAGCAAGCCGACTAACTGAGGGAGCTCGCTAGGTACTTGGCATGAAAAAGGGGGGAGTGGTCCCTTCCAGTGACAGCCAACTACACCGAGACAATCGAAAGCCTGCCCAAGTTCCACTTTCAGCCACAGTATGGCTCTTGTTCCCAGTGAATGTAAACCATTAAACAATAAAATAAACATTTCAGATGGAGAAGCGGCAGCCAAAATGCGCCAGCGTACTCTCCTTTCGGTAACACAGCATTTCAGAAAAAGAACATCATACCAACAGACAAACGTGGTGGTAGTGTGATGGTGTGGGGCTGCTTTTTAACTCTGAACCTGGACGACTGGCTGTGATCATTGGAACCATTAATTCTGTTCTTTAACAGAAATCCTGAAGGAGACTGTTCAGCCATCAGTTTGTGACCTCAGGCAGATGCGCATTTGGGTTCTGCAGCAGGACAACAATTCCAAAACACATCAGCAAGTCAACTTTTGAATGGCTTAAAAAAAAAAAAAAAAAAAATGGAGGTTTTGCAGTGGCCTCGTCAAAGTCCGGAGTTGCTGTATTTGAACAATTCTGCAAGGAAGAGTGTGCTAAAATATCTCCACTGAGATGTGAAAGACTCATTACTGCTGAGGGTAGCTCAACCAGTTATGAGGTCTAGCGGCAATTACTTTTTCACACAGTGCCAGGTAGCTAATATTTTTGTCCTTAATAAATAAAATCACCATTTAAAAATTGCATTTCGTTTTTACGTATGCGCTGTTGAAAATGTGCCATAATTTTAACTAAGTATTTAGCATCTCATCAGGGGTAAAAATAGACTTCTCCTTCTTTAATGTTTGTTAAATTTATGCCATTTGTGATGAAACAACAATTTACCAACTCCCCCACTTGGGAGAGCAACTCTTATTTTTTTTAGAATATAAAAATACAGTTTATCAGCATGCATTTTTAGTTTATTGTGACACTTGGTGATAATACTTTAGTTTCATGAGGAAGTCGACCATTTCAGCCATTTCCATTGTCAACATTTCATTTATAGTTATTTAGAAACTCAGAAACACCACATCTGTTTCTTCACTGATCAATATTATCACAGCACTCAAGTTACAGTAAACATTCAGAACACGTTAAACATTGTATTTAACAGTAATAGCTAGTTTTAGTCTCCGTCAGGGTAGTCTGATTTAATCAAATTTAATCACGTTTAAAGCAAATATCAAGTTTGATGTGTTGACGGAACAACAGTCTCTTTCTGTGATTGTTGTCAGTACTGTGACTGAGACACTTAAAGCTGCACTTGTCCTTCACATATTCTGGAATGTTGGTCCCAATTAATGATGACTTTGTGTCTTTTGTCAGGATGTCTTCAAGGTGTTTATGGGATGCTGATACTGACAACTATGCAGAAGATGTTTTCATGAATGTAAGTACATTTATTCTTTTCAGTCTCCTGTGTTATTTGTGGAGGGCATTTGTGTTGGTGTGTGTTTTTAAAATATTTTTGTCACTTTTACAGGAATAGTTTTATCACTTTTACAGGAAAGCTTGTTCTGTGCGGTGGCCGTGTTTGGAAGCTATTTCTACTGAGGAGCTGGGAGTATGAGTGTGGAGGAGGATGGCAGCTGCTGAGGCGAAAAGATGGGCCAGAAATCTGTCGGTGACATGACATCATTCCGATTTTCCTTTGTTTGACTTAATGTGACTGCGTGAAGCCCTTTATAATTTAAATTTGAAATAAACTACATGTTTCTTACTGAAGCAATAGAACTGTGTGGGAACAGAAAGATTATGATAATAATTTAAAAAACTATTCAAATATAATGAAAGACGTAAATAATACTGATATAGCAATATTATGAATGTAATAATGATATGAGTAAATTGTATATTTTATGAGGGTATCATTTTAAATATAAATAACATATTTATTTATTTATTTATTGATTACTTGATTTATTGATTACTTGATTTCAAAAGTAACTAAGTTAGAAAAAAGTAACTTTAGTTACTTTCAGCAGCTGCCAAGTGGGAGTAATATCACTTATCCACAGTACAAAAAAAAGCATTAGATTAACCTTACCCATTACTTGGTAAGTTACAAAATGATGTCATCAACATGAACCAGTAACTTAAATGTTACTGTAGTTGAAGCCACATGAACTGAGGAACTTAGTGCAGATTTGATATGCCAACACAGTATAGTAAGTACCTAAATGTAAACAAGCACACCATTCTCAGTACACTTCTTTAAAGACTCTTAACTGACAGATAGATGGATGCCGATTGTGGTCCCATGAAGGCGGGTGTGTGTGTGTGCGTGTACGTAAATGTTAAAGTGAGTGTCGGTTTGATATTCGGGGGCATACAAACACACACAAACCATTGCTCCCACCATCGTAATTTTGATGCGAAGAGCGAGAAAAAGTGACAAGATTACGCAACTGTTTAACGAGCAGAGCTGTGGGTGATTGACGGGGGGAGAAGCACTTACTTACAGGACGTCAGCCCTACAAGCGCGTGTCACCAGCTCACAGTCCGGACTACAGACGAAGTTGAAACTTCTTACTTTTCATTGTAAATATTATTTAAGATAAATATTGTAAGTCCTTCAGTGAGTCAGTCCTTAATCTCCATGACCGATTTATGACCGCGCACTTCGGTATGAATAATTAACCCACAATGCATTGCGCACTTAACACGCCAGTAAAACTGTATTCTTAGTGTAAATACAAAAGTAACAACAATCAAATACACTTTTTACATTTGCTTTTATTCTCTCTTAATAGTATAGTTTGATTATGTATCCTGTATTATATTGTCTTGTAGATGTATTTTACTGCTTTTTTACATCATGGCCAGGGGACTACAGATGAAAACTAGCCTTCTGGCTAATTCTGGCTTTTTTAAACATGTGTACTTCATGTGTTTTATGAAATTGCATTGTCCCCTTTCAAAAATAAACTGATAAGCACTTAAACAAAGGAATATAAAAATAGTGTGACGATAGTGAAATCGTGCATTTCTTTGCACTTTTATGGAACTGCACTGTCACTGTGCATTGTAAAATTGACAATCACCTCCCAATCGCTTTCTTCAGTTTATTGAGAAATCAGCTGTTTGTGTGAATCATTAAATGCTAATGAATGGCTGGACTGTGGCTTTTCCGAGTCACAAATCACTTCTTGGTGACAGACATTAATGACTCAAAAGTATCTATTGCTGGTTTAAAAAAGTAACTGTAGTCTGATTACTCTCCCCGGGGAAAGTAACGCGTTACTTTGCTCGTTACTCAAAATGGCCGAACTTTGGAGTAAGGCTTTACCGGTATCACTGCTGAAATGGATTTTGAATGGAAACCATAAGCTGTCACAGGTTGTTTTTCAGGTGAAGCATGTTCAGAGGCGATGATTTTCTTTGGAATAGCAACAAGCTTGATTTATAGACACACCAAAAACAGAAACGTTCAAAAAAATAAATTGCTGGCTCCCCTTGTTTGGATGTGAAACTTTTTTAGTCCCACTACCTCATTCCACCTTTCTAAAGACTCTCACTAGGATGAAAAACTTGCTCCCCCACTACCACTCCCCACCGCACAAACTGCATACACTTATGTGGGTATGTGTATCATAGTTTGCTAATGATAATTACTATAACTAAACATTTCAAAGTAGGGGATACTGTATAGCTATAAAAAAAAGATATATTTGAATATATCAGTGCTTCATAATAGTATGTCTTCCAACACAAATATATGTTGCAGTCCTTGTTAAAACAATTTCCCAATTCAAATGAATGTATGTCAGATTTTTTCATCATATTTGTGCTTGTTCTGGATTTGGTGTTGGAACTTTTTCACCTTTTATGCTAATATTTTACTATTTAAATAACCATTTAAGAGGATTTCAGTAAAATAGGGAATTCTGTAGGCTTTCTATATATGCAAAGTATTCTCACAACAGCCTTAAAGAACTTCCGAACAAATAATTTCTGATTTCCATGCATCCTTTTTCATCACACTAGAGACCTCACTATCCACTTCAGATATGAATGTCATATTGCTAGTTATAACAATGTTATGAGTTAATAACTGACATTATATGAAACCAAACTACACCCTCACATTTCAATATGCAGTTGCATTTGCTTCTGATCATTGAATCCAATGGTGTGCGCCCTTGATCCTGATCCATCTCGAAAAAATTATGGGATTAAAAGTTTATTATTATTATATTTAAGAGAAGAGGTAACTCAGGAAGAAGTTGTGAACTATATGTGAAAATGAGACTTTTAGAATGGGTAATTTCCAGTGCTTTAGGAATGACATGGGCTCTTCCTTAGTCAATTTCAGAAAATCTACACCAGTTGGAAAATATTATGCTTGTCACTCAGCCACAGTAGACAAATGAGGCATCTGTCCATCCATTTTCTATTCCGCTTATGCTGATCAGCGTCAGAGGGAGCTGTACCCTATCCCAGCTTACTTTGGGTGAAAGGCAGACTGAACTCAGGACTTGGTGCCAGTCAATCAGACAACCATTCAGACCTGTCACTGAGGGCAAACTGAACCCATGCTGCCTGCACGGAAGTCAGGCGAGTGAACTGCTACAACATTGGTGAGTTCCAACAAGGCAGAAGTGAGCAATTGAGTGATCAAGCTCAGGTGTATCAGTTAGTGAAATGACTCATACTGATTACATAAATAATGCCAATGAAGTCTTTCACCTGCTATTTTTGGTACTGCAGGTGTTGCAAATGAACCTTTTGAAAGTCAAAATACATAACAGTAATTTATGCAGACGTAGTAGCTAAATGTGTTGACATTTGTAATGACTAGAATGTCTTGCTAGCAGGAAACCCTCACATGATGTTGCCTTGACATTGCCAAAAGTTGCCACATATGAATAAAATGTATTCAGTACCGTGCAGTGAAAAAGTATTGGCCCCCTTCTGAAATTCTTATATTTATTGCATAGTTTCCCCAATTTGTTTAATATCATCAAACAAATGTAAATATCAGATCATTATAACCCAAGTGAATTTAAAATGCTGTTTTTAAATGATTTAATTTATTAAGGGGAAAAAAAACCCTCTTGAAAGTTATCTGGCCCTGTGTGAAAAATTAACCCCCTTGTTAAATCATTACTTAATTGTTGCTAATCACAATTTGTGGTTAATTTTCAGTGATCACACCCATGCCTGATTAGCTCCAGACCTGTTTAATCAAGAAATCACTTTAAAATAATCTGTACCGACAAAATCAAGTCTGACAAAAGATCTGATCAGAACAGTCGAGAAATAAAGTAACTGACACCTATCAGTCTGGAAAGGGTTACAAAAGCCATTTCGAAAGCTTTAGGATTCCAGAGAACCATAGGGAGAGCTGATATTGTCTGATAGTTACATTTATTTGATTATTTTTAAAGTGGGGAAACAGCAAAAATATAAGAATTTCAGAAGGGGGCCAATACCTTTTCACGGCACTGTATATAAAGGTTCATATCTTTTCATGAGAAAACACACTTAGCTACAATGCAAAGTAGTCGGTGTACAGTACATTAAATTGTGAATTTACTGTCCCCTCAAAATAACTAAACAGAGCATTTTATGTGGCCACTGGCAACAAAAGTGATACAACCCTAAAAGAAAATGTCCAAATTGTGCCGAAAGTTTCAATATTTTGTGTGGTCACCATTACTTTCCACCACTGCCTGAACGCTCATGGGCTTGGCGTTCAACAGATCTTCACAGGTTGCCACTGAAATCCTCTTCCACTTCTCCTCGATGAAATAATGGAGCTGGTGGCTTTGAGCAGTGTTTCTCAACCAGGGGTCTGTGGACCCCTGATGGTCCGTGGTGTAATTGCAAGGGGTCCGTGAAAATAAATACCTTTTAAAAAAGATCTTTATCTACCTAAACTATAGAGGGTACAGGATATTTTTTTTCCTGCAATTCCATCAGTTTTAAAAGTGTAATTCATTGCATTTTAATAAGCTGTCCTGTCTCCATTTGCTGTGTTAAAATCAGGGAGTCCTCAGGGTCTATCAAAAAAACTGCGAGCAGTCCCGGACCCTAAAAAGGACATGTGCTCTAGAACCTTCCATTTTATGACACCCCACAGAGGACTCAAAAGGGTTTAGGTCTGGAGACATGCTTGGCCAGTCCACGCCCTCATGCAGTCCTAGAATAATTCTTCCGGGATCCTCCGCAGCACCGTTGTCACAGCCATCTTGATGTGTTCTGCATCTTCAAAACGGCTCTCGTTAATGACGCCCTTGAGCTTGCGAAAGAGGAAAATTATCACACGGAACCTGGTCAGGTGTGTAGGGAGGTCGCTTCAGCATGGTGATGTTCTTCTTAGCCTGCAGGAACATTCGGGTGAACAGTGTGAGCAGGCATGTTGTCATGGTAAAGCATCCACAAATTGTCCTGCCACAACTTTCGAGTCTTTTCACGCTCTGAACAATCTCTTTGTAGACATG
Source organism: Phyllopteryx taeniolatus (assembly GCF_024500385.1). NCBI lineage: Eukaryota > Metazoa > Chordata > Actinopteri > Syngnathiformes > Syngnathidae > Phyllopteryx > Phyllopteryx taeniolatus. Next base: position 20,523,185 of record NC_084508.1, on the reverse strand, counting down.
CTATTTGACTGTCAGGTCAGTCTATGTCCAGAACTTTACATCAAACCTAAATGAACTTGTTGCCAAGAAAAGATGCCAAGCATCCAGCTCTAAGAGAATGGCATAAGAGCAAATGTTTTGTTTTTGCCAAAACATTTGCTGAAAAGCACAAATTTAATGAATCTTTTCAGGGTATTTTGCAGCATGATCATATTTGTATTATATAATTTCTGAAAAGGCATAAGCGCAAAGAAAATTGAATGTTTTGATTTATTGTTGATTGAATGTTTACTTAAAAGCACTACCTTTATGTATTTTTCAGGGTTTTTGGCCTCATGGTACATTTTTCTCACTAGTGCAATTTTGACAGGAGGTATTTTTATGGCGCGCAAAATAATTTCAATTTCAATTGATTTATTCTGGATTATTTCCTGTCTGGCTTTATTCATATTCATGTTCAAAAAACGTTAAATTTCATTGTGTTTAATAAAGGTTTCAAGTTCGGCCCGCGACTTGAAGTGTTCTTTGAGTTTCAGCCCCATGTGCAATTTGACAGTTTGACACCCCTGCTCTAATCAATCAATCAATCGATCGATCAATCAATCAAGGCTTGGATTACACCCCTTTGTTCCTGCTTATTCTTAATTTTTCTGTCTCGACTCTTTGTATGTCATATTGTATACTATTATTTAATATTTATTGTATTATAACATACTGTATATATTTCTTTGTGTTTATTTTCTGTTCCTGTAACTATAGTATTCCTTAGGGAAATATCCATATTTATAGAAACCCATTTTTTCTAATTAATACTGGTCTTTGCTCGAAGTTTCCATCCTGCTGTTGATTGCCCAGTCATATCAAGAACAGGGATCAAATATACCTTGTAATTAATTGACATAAAAATATCTGTGGCTGTCACCTTTTTTTTTTCTCAGCAAATGCTAATGTGACCAAATGCCCCCGTAGAGATGTAAATGAATTGTAAGCGGTCAGTCCATCAATTTTCTGTCCTACTTGTCCTCATTCGAGACTATCACAGCTGACTTTGGGCGGGGTCAACCTGGCACTGGTCGCCAGTCATTCAATCAGATGATGATTAAAATAAATAAATAATAATAATAATAAATTAATTTGATGCACTTTTGGACAATAATTCATGGAGTAATTAATAACCTCAAAAACCTAAAACGAAAAATATAAACAAACAGTAAAGGAACAGAGTAAGGCCTACCATCTACACACCCAGGAGAATTAAGTCATAAGGTGTGATAACACCCCTCATTCTAATTCTCTCTCATTTTGATTTCCCCCCTTTTACTGGTTCTAGAAGAGATGCAAAGGTACACGGAAGCCAGCATGACACTACAGTATATAAAGTACTCACCAATGGAGGAGGCCGAGTTGAAGTGGTTGATGTAGATTAATGCTTCTGAAATGTTTCACACAAAGTATCACCTCCAAAAATACTTGGAACTCCAAGTACCACCAGAATGACCAACATTAAAATACAGTAGCATAATAGTCAGTGTTCAACAACAACAAGGCAGAAGTTTCTTTCTTAAAAAGTATATTTAATATTATAAGCCACTGTAACATTATACACAGTTTGAATATTAACAGTGTTCTGAAATATAGTCAAATGTACATAAGTAATTAATTCAATTCATCCATCCATCCATCCATTTTCTGAGCCGCTTCTCCTCACTAGGGTCGCGGGGGTGCTGGAGCCTATCCCAGCTGTCATCGGGCAGGAGGCGGGGTACACCCTGAACTAGTTGCCAGCCAATCGCAGGGCACATAGGAACAAACAACCATTCGCACTCACAGTCATGCCTACGGGCAATTTAGAGTCTCCAATTCATGCATGTTTTTGGGATGTGGGAGGAAACCAGAGTGCCCGGAGAAAACCCACGCAGGCACGGGGAGAACATGCAAACTCCACACAGGCGGGGACGGGGATTGAACCCCGCATCTCAGAACTGTGAGGCTGACGCTCTAACCAGTCGGCCACCGTGCCTAATTCAATTCAAATATTTTGAACACAAACGTTAAATAAAAATTGTACCTGAGTAAATATTTGGAAACAAAGAATTCTAAAATTCTTAAATGCAAGTGTACTAAACTTAAAAGTTCTATACAACTGAACTGTACTCAACAAATATACTGTACTGGATTAAAAAAAAAAAAAAAAAAAGGTTTAAGCCACTATAACATTGTTTACATTTTGAACATTTAATTCAAATGCTAAGCATTATGTGTCAATGTCAACAATGTTACCATCGACTGATCGATCGATCAATCAATCAATCTATCGATTTTGTACCTTCACATTTGCCTATACTGTACTGTTTAATGGACGTGCCAGCTCTGAATGCTACATCGTCTTAATCTTTTCAGTGACAACACACATGCTGTCCATCTGGTTGCATGAAACCAATGAAAACAGACAGAAATGCCCCCTCGCTTTACTTCTGAGGCACAATGACCTCAACAAGCTTTGTGCAAATGTAAAAGAATACAAGTGCATCCGATTCAATCGGGATCCATTTTGTTTTCAAGTACAGAGATGTGATGAAGAGGCATACAGACTTTATAGCTTGCTGATATATGACAAATGTAGTAAAAGTAGATTCGAGTAATATATAGCCTCAAGTGGAATAATCACATAATTCATCTGATCCAGAAAAAAAAGACACATTTCACTATGCAAATCTCTCACAAGTACTATAATTTATTTGAGGCAAGGTTTGACAAATGCCAAATCTATTCGATTCTTTTTTTGAAACAACGGACAATCCTTGCGAGGATGGTTGTGATGACACTTGTGAGGAAGTATATCCTTTAGTAGACTACATGTTTTTGGAGTGCTTTTTGTGTGTGTGTGTGTGTGTGTGGCCAGATTTGTCCACAGTCATTAATGCGCTGCATTAATAGCTGGTAAACTCACAGACTGTCATATTTTGTACGCCCCTTCCCTTCTCCCATATCTCCACCCTTACCTCTGAGAACTCCCCCAGAGGCGTCATTTTTATAACGTCCACAGATCCTCTATGACTTTATAATCTCATCACCCAACTTCCATCTGCTCACATATTCCAATTCCATTATCAGCCCTCCTCACTGTCATTATCAGTAAGTAGTGTGTTTATATGCATCATTTATGACCAGTTATCTGGTTCCCCTATGCCAGATTGGATTCCAGTGTATTCCTTTGTATCTGAACTCGAAGCTGCAATTGTGCTCTATTTCACACACAATGACCCTGATTGAAATATAAATGTCAAATGTTGAAATGAATATATATGTCCCACCCCTGTACTTTTAAACATTGGCGCAGATGGTACTGACGGGAGGCCATGTCACCTTCAGATTGACTCCAATCCGTCCCCCTGACCTTCGCCACAAAAAGTGAGAAAAATCTCGGGTAAACCAGAGGACTAACGTTCCGTTTATATTGGCACAGGCATTGAGCCTCTATAACCCAGTGTTGTTGGTTTTTTTTGTGTTAAAAGTATGATTTTATTTTAATTTTCTATTTAATGTGTTGTTTTCCACTAAGTATTGTTTTTTTCCCCATGTGGCATGAATGCACTGCAGTGGCCCACACATTTGAGTTTCTTTTGGGCCTATTCCATTGCACCGGTTGTACCCCCAAACAGCCTCGCTCCGCCCCGTGTGGTCACCTCTCCAATACACTTTTTCGAGGCCGAGCTGTGTCAATGTTACCGGTTTTGAGAACCTCCTCCGACCTGCTTCTAAAATGCAATTAATTAATAAATTTTTCTTTGGAGTAGGTGAAGATTTTGGAGCTTTTGTCGTCCCGCTACATTTGCCAGAAACCCTGAGCAGCATCCACCCATCTCACTTGCAATTTCCTCATGTTTTGGAATGTGGTAATGTTCCCATTTTATGTTTTGGTTTGAAATACCAGGGTCCATGCATATTGTCAGTTCTTTGTTTTTGTTCTTTTCAATGACATTGTGCCGGTGTAAAGAATTGTTTAAGCCGATTGACCGTGAATGTCAACAACAAGCGAAGCCGCACTTACTGTACCCTGCCTTCAGTAAAAGCTTTCCTTCCAACTACAACAGTTTCTAGGGTCTCAATATAAATATTAGTATTATTATCGAGATGAGACATAATCAGAATGCGTATATGACCTTCAATCATAATGCTGTTTGCTAGAAGCTTGCCCTCGATGTCACCTCAGTAATGGTGGCCGGAGACCGAGCATTGTGGGTAATCGAGCGATGTGTGAAGTCAGCATCAGTGATCGAGTTACAATTTTTTTTCCTTTAATTGGTCATTTATTGTGCTATCATTTTTGGGAGACGTATGTATTGTTATTTCCAAATAACTGATAACTTCAAGCAAGACATTTCTGGATTATAAATTGTATTTTACACATTGAGTAAAGGCTCTTTTTTTGTCTCATCTCATCTCAAGGGCTGAGCTGTGCTATCTTCTGACTGGATGCCACCTCAGATGTCTGCAAGACATTTGGCCACCCATTTTCCAGGAGACTGGTAGGACAAATAAGGGATTTCCCATTTTTTCATTGAAGGACTATCTTGATTTTTGACTTCATATGAGTTCTCAGATGGATTTCTTTTTTCTTTTGGGTTAGGCCTGTTACCATATACTAAGAAACTGAACAATCTAAATCCTAAAGGAGAAATACTGAGTGTATACAACTGAATGCTATTATTTTGCAACAACTTGATTCAAGTCATTCAGTAATGCTTGCTGGCAGGGTTAAATTTGGAAATACACTTTGCACCTTTCTACTAATGCAATTGTTAGTCTCATTTTGTTGTTGGGATATATCTTTTCTCTCCAAGCAGAGATGCCATTGCCAATCTCCTCTCAAATCTAATGAGCTGTTTGAACCCTAAATGCATGTGTCTCACTCCCCACAGTGTAAAACATTAACAGTAACTTTATTTTTACATAGTTTACCACAAGACTTCTAAGTCTTGTGGCATTTGCTCAAAACTACCCGAAATGAAATGCCTACAAAAATATAGTTACATCACTTTTTAGTGTAGTGAGTGCAGCCAGATTCCTAAGGAACAGGTAGTCATGTGGTGCCTGTTCTAGTGTTGAGAAAGAATTTGAAACAAATTTGAAGAAACAAAAAAACAATCACAGCGTTTCTTTCTTTTTTTAGGCTATCCTATGCATGTTGCCTGTTGCTGAGATGTGGGAGTTAATTGTTTTGTAATGTTGAGTAGCTGGTCCGACAATAATAAAAGATAAACAAAGATATATTTTATATAATTAATTACAGTTCATACACAAATGTTAAAGGTGCCATATTTTACCAAACCAACCTTTTCTACTATTACAGATTATATATATATATATTATATTATATTATATTATACTTGTTATTTTTATAAACTTGGTCCCCGTCCCCCATTTCCAAAATCCTATCTGTGCCCCTGCTTTTGAATAAAAAGCACACGTGCACTCGGGCATAGCGCAAATGATTAAAAATGCAAGATGACCTTGCACGCTGCATTGCAATTTCAACTGAAATGGGTCATGGCCGAAATGATGTCAGGGATAAGACTGCATTCCAAGTTTCTAAGGACAATATACTCATCCCACCACCCTCTGCACACGTACACACACGCGCACACAAGAGTTTTTACCATTGTCGAATTTGCTGAGAATGCAATAAAGGTTGTAGTGGGTCTGTGTTGAATACACAAATGTCAAACTCAAGTGAATATATTTTTCATCATAGCTCAAAACCACTGATTTATTTTTGCTGATTTCCAACAATACAATTTCATCTGCTTTTTTAACTGTTCATAATAGTATGACATTATTAATGGTTACATCCACAATAGCACATAAACAAGACATTTAGCTACAGTTTCATTTAGTTCACATTTAAGCCACTTTCAGCGGTATACAAAATTTTCTTAAATATTAAGCATGTGTGTCATGTAATGGTACTCCAACATTTTTAACATACATTGGTTTTAAGGTCATTGTTTAGTTCACATTCAATACAGCAAAGGAGCTAATTATTGGACAAAAAAAAGCATATCTAATTAACAAAACAAAACAAACAAAAAACAGGTTTAATGGCATTTAAAATCAAACCTAAAAACAGCAAACGGTAGTTAATTCTCTGATAGATGTACACAATAAAATTAAAACATTGAATATATATATATATATATATATATCTATATATATCTATATCTATATATATCTATATATATAGATATATATATAGGGCGGCACGGTGCACGACTGGTTAGAGCGTCAGCCTCACAGTTCTGAGGACCCGGGTTCAATCCCCGGCCCCGCCTGTGTGGAGTTTGCATGTTCTCCCCGTGCCTGCGTGGGTTTTCTCCGGGCACTCCGCTTTCCTCCCACATCCCAAAAACATGCATTAATTGGAGACTCTAAATTGCCCGTAGGTGTGACTGTGAGTGCGAATGGTTGTTTGTTTGTATGTGCCCTGCGATTGGCTGGCAACCAGTTCAGGGTGTACCCCGCCTCTTGCCCGATGGTGGCTGGGATGGGGTCCAGCACGCCTGCGACCCTAGTGAGGAGAAGCGGCTCAGAAAATGGATGGATGGAAGAACTTTACATGAACGCCACTAGTGACTGTATTTCTGCAAACTTGAATGTCTGATGTCGAATCTGTTGTCAACTGAACCAGATGAAAAGTTTCACTCCACAACACACAAATGCCTCATTGAAAATATTAGTGTTCTCAACAATCACATAACATTTGAAACATTCATTACAGGTATTAATGAGGATGGGCGTGTGACAATACAAAGCAGGAAAATTGTCCCGTTATCTTAAATCCAATAATGAATATTTTATCCAATCCAAATCCAATAATGAATATTTTATTCCATTTTAAACCACGAAATTATCCTAAAATGGAAAAGTGACCCTCAGAGGCGGTCCAGCTTCCCTTTTGGTCCCGAAGGTGGTGTGAAAGAAAGGGGGCGGGCCCACCCCACCCCCTTTTGTCTTGGTCGCTCATTGTCAGCTCTTGTCTCATTCGACCAATTTGCCGAAGACTGGCCCAGGCAGGACGCCCACCTCACCACGAGACACCTGGGCTCCGGCCGTCCTGCCTGGGAACTTTTTGGGTTCCTTGTTTTTTCTTTTTCTTCTTCCTTTCCACCAAATCCACCTGTTCCCCGTGCGGATCGGGCCGGCCGAACACCCGGAAGCGTGACTTGCCTGCCTCAATCGTGTTCAAGACACGCAAGTCCAACATTGCGGTCTACTAAAAGTACAGATTAGTGCATATTTGGGTTTAAATTAACGAGAACAGGAATCCCCAGCTATATGCATTCACTACACGCTCATTCTACCAATCTCACATCACAAGTCAGTTTCCTTTGCCAATGTTCGTCTGTACTCTGTTTGTTTTGTGTTTTTCTGTATTGTTTCCCTGTAGATTCCCCATGTTAGATCATTACATTTTCCATAAAATTCACTACCTGCATTGTTGTGTGTGTTTGTTTGTGTTGTTTAGAGTGTATGTGTCTGTAACTCATTTTGTCCACTGACAACCTCATATCTCCACTTCATGATTTTGACATAATATGATAAGTTGTCTTGTCCTACACGCCCTGCTACAAGCAGTAGTAGCTAAAAGATTAATGAAAACACATCATAGAACCCTGTCTATATAGCAGGAATGTCCATTCGCTGCCAGAACTATCCTTCAAAACATGCACTGCAGCTTTAGACTACAATCATCCATTGTCTTTGAACTGGACACAAATGCTAAGATCTTCAGTCTTCTCCAGGTGCCAATCCTGCAGTTGAGTCTGCTCTTGAGACACCTTTTCTTTTGAACTTTTGCCATAGTTCAGTTAGATTTTTTTTTGTACTGTAACTGTAGTTAATAAATCAAGGACATTGAGTCCTAAATCTGACCAGGCACAGCAGTTATTATTTGGACATGGAAGCGAGTCGGCCCTTCTGATTTGGGAAAATGGTAACCCCCGTTTAAGCCTAAAAAAAATAGAAGCAAGTGTTGATCACTTTGGATTTTGAGCACAATGTTTTTAGAAGATGACCGAGTCTGATTGATGTGTCCAGGTCAAAAGTCGGTGTCTTAATTTGTCATGAAACTATCAATTATGCTGATTTCAATGTAAAATGTCCATGCCATGCTTTGATGACATTGACCTTTGTTGGAGTATGTTGCTGGTTCTCTTTACAACATACAGGAATGGCCGTGAAAACAGGTCTGTGTGTCTGGTGCTGTTTAATGACATTATTTTGTGTTTTTATGAAATACAATGCTGTAAAACTGTTTTTGTTTGTTTTTTTGCCCGTGAAAAAAAAAGAAAAATGACATTCACAGTTGGTTGTTTTTACTGTAAAGACACAGATGTCTGGAATAGGCGTATACTGTATCTGTGGATGTCTATGACAGATAAATTGTGGACAAATACAAATGCTATTGAAGACAGACTATCCAAAACAATAACTACAAGAATCGGACAAGCACAGTCACGGATAATAAAATTCAATCGTCCTTTAAATCTGTCCTCATAATTTGGCTTTTGAACAATTCATGCTATAGATGTGGTCATTTAAGATATTAAGCTGAGTCAGTGTTCATTGTGAAGGACAGAAAAAAGATAATGTTTTTCAAAATCACAATACTTAACATGTGAGAGTGGACTCCTCTTTCGCCACCCGCTCTCCATCCTCTACCTCGCCTTCCACAACATTGGCTCCCATACTGAGCGGCGCTTCATTTAAGGTACTGCGGAGTGTCACTCGAGTAACACTTAAAGAATATTTTCTCGGGATGGCATTGTGTGGCCGATGGCACATCACATCCTTGAACATTTCTCGAAAACGCGTGGACATGAGGTTGTAGAGAATTGGGTTGACTGCTGAGCTGAGGTAGAATAACACTCCAGAGATAATGTGCACATACTCGAAGATTTGCCGACAGCTGTCAGTCCACTCAGTGATGAAACTCCACACAAGGCGGTCTGTGTGGAATGGGGCCCAGCAGATCCCAAAAACCACCACTAAAACAACTGAAATCAAGCAATGAAAACGTGAATGCATTAGAGTTTTCAACATGTAATATTAGACAACAAATGGGGTTACACAGTTTTCACCACTACCAGAATGACCTAAAAATCCATGATCATAATACAGGGCAATTAATTCTAAGAAGATAGAAATTAATCAAGCATAACATTCAATTCCAAAAACATATTCTTCTGTTTAGGAATGCAATAGTAATAGTTTGGCATCTTAAGAAATAATAATGTGGTTACTGTAACTCTTTCTCTTGCTTGTAAAGCAGAAAATGTGAAAATTTATGGCTAACAAGAATAATAATATTTTACCAATAATATATCATTTTGGTTGTAGAGCATCTACGTTTGTACATACTCGTTTATTAACCAAACATTAAAAAGGATTTTGGGGATAAGCAATGTGTTGTGGCATCGATCTTACAATATGTAAGATTCATTCATTATTGACTGGGAAATTACATGAAATACTTGTAATTTTGTTTGATTTTTTGTTGTTGTTGTTTGTGTGTGTGTGTAATCCGGTTAACCTATTAAGGGCCTGAGTTACTAAAATCCCCAATGTATTCTTTGTGTTACACAATACAAACACCCAAATCAGACACATACAGGCATCCAAAAAGAGATTCAGGGCTCTATTTTCCTGACCGGCATGAATCTGACACGGTAGGTGGTGTAAATCTTGCAGAGGCAGGTGAGACTGGGTTTTGGTAATTTCGTAGAAGAGCGCAAGACAATGTATTTAAAAGAGGGAGGTCTGCGCCGCTGTGGTAGTGAACAAAGCCGATTTCAATCATGTCCAATGAAAGCGGCTCCTCTCATTCATTTTAAATGTGGCACAATGTCTCACATTGAGACATCTCTGAGGAGAAGATGATGAGGCGTAGCGATCCGAGCATGACAGAAGCATTGTCACTGGTTTTGACAGCAAACAATGTCAGCCGGTACATACAGAATTAAATACAGAATGAGCTGGTGATAACCGCTGGTGACTTATGTCTGCGGACCTCACGTATCCACTCCTGATCATTTGTGTAGCCCCCCATAGCGAACCAGTGGGATGGTTTACAAAATCATGCAAATAATAATAATACCGTATTTTCACGACCGTAAGACACACTTAAAAGTCTTAAATTTTCTCCAAAATGGACGAGGCGCCTTATAATGTGACGCGCCTTATGTGTGACTTTGATGAGCGCTCCGCTTGACTGACTGGGAGCATTTCCTGCCGACTCGCTGCTTATATAGAGGAAAGGTGGATGTCACTGAGTACAGTATGCGGATATAAAGGGGGAAGGGTGCGCGTAAAGGAGGACGCTAAAGGCACCCCCCCAGTAGGTATATAGTGCCGGGGTGTGCATTGTGCAAAACAACCGGTTTGGCTAAGGACCCCCAAAAATGGCACCTATGAAGACACATGCTTACGAAGCACAGTTTAAACTGCAAGCTGTTAGTTATGCGGAGGAACATGGGAATCGAGCAGCTGCGAGAGAATTCAAGATCAACAAATCTATGGTTCGCAATTGGAGGAAGCAGGAAAACGAGCTTCGCCAAGACAAGAAGACGAAACTGAGTTTCCGCGGAAACAAGACGAAGTGGCCCGAGTTGGAAGACCAACTCGAGCAATGGATTAATGAGCAAAGAACAGCCGGGAGAAGTGTCTCGACAGTCACCATTCGACTGAGGCCAATAACGCTTGCAGAAGAAATGAAAATCGAACATTTTCCGTCTTGGTGCTTTCGTTTTATGAAACGGCGCCATCTATCCATCCGGGCAAGGACTACCGTGGCGCAGCAACTTCCGGCGGATTACAAGGAAAAGCTGGCCATCTTCCGCTCATACTGCAGTAAAAAGATTGCCGACAAACACATCCAGCCCAACCATATCACCAACATGGACGAGGTGCCGCTCATTTTCGCTCACTTTCGACATCCCGGTGAACCACACTGTAGAGAAGAAGGGGACCACCACGGTAGCGATACGCACAACGGAGCACGAGAAGTTGGCTTTTACTGTTATCCTTGGTTGCCATGGTAATGGACAGAAACTGCTACCTATGGTGATTTTTAAGAGGAAGACGCTGCCTAATGAAAGGTTTCCAGCCGAAGTCGTCGTTAATGCCAATCAAAAGGGCTGGATGGATGAGGAGAAAGTGAGAGAGTGGCTGAGTGAGGTGTAGGAAAAGAGACCAGATGTTTTTTCCATGCGTCACCGTCCCTGTTGATCTGTGACTCCATGCGCACCTATCTCACAGCCGCTGTGCAACTAAGACTGGGGGGCAATGCCGGGCAACGAGACTGACTCTGACAATGACGAGAGGGAACCTGGCGTGTTTGATGGAGAACTTGCCCAGCTGTTCATTTCGGATACAGATTTGTGGATGAGGATTGATAAAAAAATAACGTGAGTACATTGTTAAATACTTCAATAAAGTACAATCAAACTCAGTTTTGCTCCCGCTGCCTTTTTTATGTTTGGAGTATTTGAAAAAGTGTCTCTAACAAGTCACAAATATGAATGATGGGAGTTGCAAGAATTATGCTCTCTCCTCGCTGGCTTTTCAACAAAATATTTTCAATTAGCTGCTCCCTGGTTGGAGGTCATTGTTATCAAGTAACAACTACTATAATTTCCTAATTTTAACATAGAGGAAGTCAACAAACAACACCTTCAACATCTTTTGCTATTTTCTTCTAGGGCATAACTGTGGTCATAGTGACATTTCTACAGGTCCATTATTTTCTTCATAATTGGAAGCATGTTGGAAAAGAAACTGAACATCAAACTTGTGCCTAAGGGCCATGCCGATAGTGGCTTATTAGTGTAAAATAACAAACTCTTGACAAACCAATGAAAGGGCTCGAAGTTTACTTATGAATGGAATACCTCTGGGCGGTACGGTGGTCAACTGGTTAGCAAATCTGCCTCACAGTTCTGAGGACTGGGGTTCTAATCCCGGCTCCGCCTTTGTGGGTGCATGTTCTCCCGGTGCCTGTGTGGGTTTTCTCCGGGCACTCCGGTTTCCTCCCACATCCCCAAAACATGCGTGGTAGGTTGATTGGAGACTCTAAATTGCCCGTAGGTGTGAATGTGAGTGCAAATGGTTGTTTGTTTATATGTGCCCGGCGATTGGCTGGCGGCCAGTTCAGGGTGTACCCCGCCTCTAGTGAGGAGAAGCGGTACAAAAAATGGATGGATGGATGGATGGAATACCTCTGTCTACCTGTACCCCACTCAAATTCGCCAAAATCACATTCAACCAGCTGCACCAAGATTTAATTGGCAAACACATCCAGTGAGCAATCAGGATACGCCAGCATTTGCGCTAAGATGCAGATGTGCCATCTATGAAAACAGAGCCATCCATCCATCCTTTTTCTACGCCACTTATCCTCACTAGGGTTGCAAGTATGCTGGACCACTTGAGCTGGGGTTGTGGGGACAATGCCTTGCACAAGGGTACCTCGACAGTAGCCAGTAAACAGACTAGCATCTCTCCAACAACTAGTTGCCATTTTTACATTTTTGTCCAGAGTGTGACTTGAACCTGTGTCCTCTGACACTAAAGCCCAAGTCCTTACAGACTGCATAGACGATGTGTCTCAATAATTTTGACTTCTAACTTTTAAAAAAAGTTTATACTGCAGAAAGGTTATACCCCGCCGCTTCTTATTTTGCCTATGCCTTTTACTCAACAAAATAAACGCAGTCATCGTTACACACAGCTGTGCTGGTTTATCACCCAAAAGTGCTAAATGAAATGTGCGACAAGTTAGCCCAAAAAAATCCTGGTACATACACTACTTATACATTAGTCTATCCGATCCACATCAGCTTGTGTGAGCATTTAGGTTTGTGCCTTTAGTAAATCATATCTAATCATACACTAATTTAAAAATGATAACAAATCAAACGTTTCACTGGAAAATGTAACAAATCAGGTGATAATACGTACACAACATTTTGGTGACCTGCCGTCGTCTGGCTTTTTGTTGTTGAGTGCGGGCGCTACAGAAACTGTCCTGAACGGTGCTTGACTTTGCTTCCAGCGCTTGGTGCATCCTCTCCTGTTTGAGCTGCAGCCCAATGAGCGTGTACAGAACACTAATGGTAAGCATGGGTAGGAAGAAAAATAGTAAGGTGGTGACTTGGATGATCAGGTTATATGTCCACTGAGGCTTCACCACTGTACATATGGCCGAGTCAGGGATCTCCACCTTCTGTGGCCCGTCTGGACTGGAGGAATTACTGATCAGGTAGGAAATCCCATGCAGACTTGTGTTGGGAAGAGCACACAACACTGACACACCCCAAACCGTGAGGATGACCCGCTTGGCGTGGGTGCGCGTCACCATGTATTTTGCACGTAGCGGGTGCACCACGGCGATGTAGCGCTCCACGCTCAGTGCTGTCACATTGAGGATGGATGCCAAGCAGACGGTCTCAAATAGGAAAATCTTAAAGTAGCAACCTCCCTTCCCAAACAGGAATGGGTAGTTCTGCCACAGCTCGTACAGCTCCAGTGGCATGCCCAGCAGTAGCACCAGCAGGTCTGACACGGCCAAGCTGAACAGGTAGTAGTTGGTTGGTGTCCACATCACTTTGTTGCGTGAGATGACAGTGCAAGTCAGCACATTGCCAAACACACCCACTAAAAATATGATCAGATAAATGATGCAGATGGGAAGCAACATGGGTGAGCGACGGGGTCCCAAATATTTCTCCAGAGACTTGTCCAATGTCTCACTTGTGTTCTCCAGATGCATGTCACTGCCATTCGTGTCAGGAGTCATCTTGTTCAAGTGGTGACACCACCTGGGAGGAATAACATTAAACATCCATCTCCATTAAATTAAAATAGACAGAAATTCAATAGATTATTACAAGACAGAAATTGAACATTCAGCAGCCGAGAAAGCAGGGAGGATGGGTGACTGTGCAACGTGGACGTAATAATTTCTTTAAACAGCTCAGAACTGGTTAAAAAAATGATGCTTGTAGTCAGCCGCTCTTTCCGTTCAGTTCCGTGGTCAGACGTGCTTGAAGCCATTTTCCCACCGAGGCAGATATAAGATGACATATATCCATCCATCCATCCATTTTCTGAGCCGCTTCTCCTCACTAGGGTCGCGGGCGTGCTGGAGCCTATCCCAGCTGTCATTGGGCAGGAGGCGGGGTACACCCTGAACTGGTTGCCAGCCAATCGCGGGGCACATACAAACAAACAACCATTCGCACTCACATTCACACCTACGGGCAATTTAGAGTCTCCAATTCATGCATGTTTTTGGGATGTGGGAGGAAACCGGAGTGCCCGGAGAAAACCCACGCAGGCACGGGAAGAACATGCAAACTCCACACAGTCGGGGATTGAACCCCGGTCCTCAGAACTGTGAGGCTGACGCTCTAACCAGTCGGCCACCGTGCCGCCAGATGACATATATATCATGTCTTTTTTTTTTTGGTTGATATAGTCCAAATCTGTACCGTAGGTCAAACTTGTACCTGTATATACCGCACACCTCTAACATGTACTCTCTTCTCCTGACTTTGTCAAAATAAGCTTGTTACTTCTTTCAACCTTCGCGGATGATGACATGACTTTGACTAAAAAAGACAAATAGAAAGGTAAAATAAACTGTGGTTGAGATCTTGACTGATTGAGATCTTGGAGTATTATAAGGTGGAAAAAACAGTGACATCAGCGACATGGATGAACGTGAACCAGAGAGCATTAACGATGATGGGAACAGATTCAGAGACGCAAGATATTCTCCATGTCCTTATTTAAAAAAAAATGTTTGATGCTGTTGGCCGCAGGAATGATTGAATGTGTTGTGTCTTGTGCAAGCCTTACAACCACCAGCTTCTGGCAATGAAACATTATCTGTCTAATCTGAAGAAAAAAACAAACAAACACATACAGTACATTATCTTTAGCTATCCATCCATCCATTTTCTGTACTGCTTATCCTCACTAGGGTCGCGGGGGTTCTGGAGCCTATACCAGCTATCATCGGGTGAGAGACGGGCTACACCCTGAACTGGTTGCCAGCCAATCGCAGGGGACATAGGAACAAACAACCATTCACACTCACAGTCATGCCTACGGGCAATTTAGAGTCTCCAATTCATGCATGTTTTTTGGGATGTGGGAGGAAACCGGAGTGCCCGGAGAAAACCCACGCAGGCACGGGGAGAACATGCAAACTCCACACAGGCGGGGCCGGGGATTGAACCCGGGTCCTCAGAACTGTGAGGCTGACGCTCTAACCAGTCGGCCCCCGTGCAGGGCACATATAAACAAACAATATCATTAGCTAGTTTTGCATTTTTATTTATTTTTGCTACTCAATTCATCCATCCATCCATTTTCTGAGCCGCTTCTCCTCACTAGGGTCGCGGGCGTGCTGGAGCCTATCCCAGCTGTCATCGGGCAGGAGGCGGGCTACACCCTGAACTGGTTGCCAGCCAATCGCAGGGGACATAGGAACAAACAACCATTCACACTCACAGTCATGCCTACGGGCAATTTAGAGTCTCCAATTCATGCATGTTTTTTGGGATGTGGGAGGAAACCGGAGTGCCCGGAGAAAACCCACGCAGGCACGGGGAGAACATGCAAACTCCACACAGGCGGGGCCGGGGATTGAACCCGGGTCCTCAGAACTGTGAGGCTGACGCTCTAACCAGTCGGCCCCCGTGCCGCCCTACTCAATTCACAACATTAGTAAAGCCAAGCATACTGTATTGTTGTTTTTTATTCTTATGTTAATAGAAGAGTGCAGATAATTTGTTTTCCATTCTGCCAAGTTTTAATTAAATTTAAATTTAATTTAAAAAAAAAGCATTTTTCTTTTTACTCAAGTACATTTCAGATTCTGTGTTTTTTTTTTTTTACTTTTACCTAAGTATACTTTTATTTTCATATCTTTTTTTTTGTATTTGTATTTGTCAGCGCAAGTACAAATGTGCTCCCTCTCCATTATACATTCTGTATTTATTCATTAGAGGATGAGTACAACCTTTTTGTGTTACAGTGGTTGATTTCTCTTTTTACTTTTGTGACAGAATAGTTACCATTTATTTAAAACAATGCCTGTACAGTAAATAAAGTCTTTGTAATGGGCACATTTTAAGCCTGGAATTAAATGTTAATTAATCATATGGAAAGGAAAAATTAGGTTTGAAATTACAAGCCCAATTTCAATGAAGTTGTGATGTTGTGTTAAACATAAATAAAAACAGAATACAATGATTTGCAAATCATGTTCGACCTATATTTAATTGAATACACTACAAAGAGAAGATATTTAATGTTCAAACTGCTAAACTTTATTGTTTTTAGCAAATAATCATTAACTTAAAATTTTATGGCTGCAACACGTTCCAAAAAAGCTGGGACAGGTGGCAAAAAAGACTGAGAAAGTTGAGGAATGTTCATCAAACACCTGTTTGGAACATCCCACAGGTGAACACGCTAATTGGGAACAGGTGGGTGCCATGATTGGATATAAAAGGAGCTTCCCTGAATTGCTCAATCATTCACAAGCAAAGATGGGGCGAGGTTCACCCCTTTGTGAACAGGTGCGTGAGAAAATAGTCGAACAATTTAAGGACAATGTTCCTCAACGTACAATTGCAAGGAATTTAGGGATTTCATCATCTACAGGCCATAATATCATCAAAAGGTTCAGAGAATCTGGAGAAATCACTGCATGTAAGCGGCAAGGCCAAAAACCAACATTTAATGCCCGTGACCTTCAATCCCTCAGGCGGCACTGCATCAAAAACCGACATCAATGTGTAAAGGATATCACCACATGGGCTCAGGAACACTTCAGAAAACCAATGTCAGTAAATACAGTTTGGGGCTACATCCGTAAGTGCAACTTAAAACTCTACTATGCAAAGCAAAAGCCATTTATCCACAACAACCAGAAGCGCTGCCGGCTTCTCTGGGCCCGAGCTCATCTAAGATGGACTGATGCAAAGTGGAAAAGTGTTCTATGGTCTGACGAGTCCACATTTCAAATTGTTTTTGGAAATTGTGGACGTCGTGTCCTCCAGACCAAAGAGAAAAATAACCATCCAGACTATGATGGACGCAAAGTTCAAAAGCCAGCATCTGTGATGGTATGGGGCTGTGTTAGTGCCAATGGCATGGGTAACTTACATATCTGTGAAGGCACCATTAATGCTGAAAGGTACATACAGGTTTTGAAGAAAGATTTGCTGCCATCCAAGAAACGTCTTTCTCATGGACGCCCCTGCTTATTTCAGCAAGACAATGCCAAACCACATTCTGTACGTGTTACAACAGCGTGGCTTCGTAGTAAAAGAGTGCAGGTACTAGACTGCAGTCCAGACCTGTCTCCCATTGAAAATGTGTGGCGCATTATGAAGCGTAAAATACGACAACGCAGACCCCGGCTGAAGCTGGACATCAAGCAAGAATGGGAAAAAATTCCACCTACAAAGCTTCAACAATTATTGTCCTCAGTTCCCAAATGTTTTTTGAATGTTGTTAAAAGAAAAGGTGATGTAACACAGCGGTAAACATGACCCTGTCCCAGCTTTTTTGGAACATGTTGCAGCCATAAAATCCCAAGTTCATGATTATTTGCTAAAAACAATGAAGTTTAGCAGTTTAGTCAGTTTGAACATTAAATATCTTGTCTTTGTAGTGTATTCAATTAAATATAGCTTGAACATGATTTGCAAATTATTGTGTTCTGTTTTTTTTTAACACAACGCCACAACTTCATTGGAATTGGGGTTGTAGAACTACTTGGAAGTCAACAAGCATCATGGAAAGGATTATATTTGACTATGGAGTTTCCACTGTATGTCTTTTTTTTCCCATCCACAGCACTTATTGGTGACATATTGGAGCAGTTAGAAATGTTCCTATGCCTGGAAAGCACTCGGGAGTGTCGGGTCCCTTGCTCAGAGGCATTTTATCTGTGAATCCATGGGGTGTGCATACCCATACTCCAGCCACATAATCAAGCCTGGTGCCCTTTGGGCATGGGCAACATTTTTAAAATATACCTCCTCCATGTTGATGACATGCTGATGTTCATACCTGTGCACCATTTTCCAAGCAATCTTGAAAATTCCCAATTAAATGATCGGTTTCTCTCGTTGAAATCTTCTCAAGTGTGACAGTCAAGAGCAGACTGACTGAATGAAATCAAATTAGCATCTGCTCCCTGCCCTTGTATAAGAGCTCTAGACCATGTGACCTGAATATCATCTTTGTTGTTTTACCCAATACACAACTTTCTTTTTTGATGGTGACAACCGCTCCTCTATAGAATATGACTAAAACTGTATGAATAGATTTTTCACCAGTTTTTCTTTAATCTGCTGACTTTATGTTGTCATAAAGTATGCCATAGAAAATATTTATTCTAAAAGATTTTTCTTTCAAACAAATATGTTTGGGTGTAGTCATTTATGTTGAGTTCTGTGCATTATCATATAGGATACATCTTTGAGTGTGTCCCCTCCAGTTTTTTAGGCATTCTTAGCAAATGTCAGCAAGATGGCAATATAATGTCTTTCCTTTTCTAATTATTCCCATCTATAGGTCCCCACTTGTTGAGCCATTTTGGGACCTTGCATTCAGGATGTGATTTGAGACCACATGAATTGCCAATCTAATCTTGCAGCTTGTTTCATTTGTGAAAGTCAATCTGACAAACCTGTTGCCTGAACATATAAATCTGAAAGTGGTCTATGATTGGCAATTTAATTGTATCTTAGGTCCCTTGGGGACACCACTCCAGGCAATATTCAACATTTTCACAAATTGTTACTCATCGTTATTATTTTTAATATATTTGTACAAGGAAGCCCTGGGAACAGTGTGACCTGTTAGGCCTTCATAGCATCTAAAGTAGCACATAACTTCATTATTTTGAGGAATACAGCTTGTCTCATAAACAGTTTTGTTGTGCCAGTGAACAAATCATGTCAAGAAAGATGCAGGCCAAAAAGTGGTACATAGTGTTGTGCCATGTACTGAGTTGTTATTAAACAAGAGCAATTCCACTGTGCTTTGCTGAGGGGAACATTGACAGTACAGCTTTATGTTCATTTATTTTTGACTCAACCCACTGTTTTTTATTCTATCTTGAAGGTACAACTTCTAAATAGGAGATAAATCTGCAGCTCATTGCCAGCAGCAATGTCTTTAGCAATGCCTCTGTATGAACCGTTCAAAGCACAGAGAAGAAAGCAATGCGTCTTTTAGAAGTTCTGCTTTGGGGGCTTAAGCAATCATTGGAATTTTAGTGGTCATCACAGCATCCATAAGATGAAAGTCACAGTCATAATTCCATCTTGAACTACCGTAATTTCTCGTGTATAATGCGCACCCATGTATATGTTGACCTAAAATTTTTGGAAAACCCATTTACCTATGTATAATGCATTTTTACAATGCATGATTTTGCTTCTACCAATATGATCAACACATGAAGTATTATCTGTATTTTGAATTATTATGAAGTTTGGCACTTTATTTGAACATGTAATACTTTCTTTTTATTTACTTGCTCTTATTTTGAAATTCACAGCCCTACCTTTATTTAGTAAATGAGAAAACACACCGTTGTGCTCATATGTTTGATGACACAGGCAGAATTTGTAAGATGTGTACAATTCTTTTAAGAAAACATGAAGGACCAGGTGATACACATTTAATTTTATTTTAATGGGATTCAAATTAAACTGTCAAGCATTTCAGAAAAAAACATTATTAACCAAAACATAACCAGAAAGAAATTAATGATGGTTGTTGTCCAGTCATCAGTTGTATTTAAAAAACAACAACAATATTTCACATATTTTACCTGGGTATTTACATTTGTATGAATCTTAAAAGGGTTTAAATGTAACTTCAAACATTTTTTCAAAGAGTTGATGAAGGTTTTATGTTGGTGAAGCTTTGCTTTTCATTATTTCCTATGATAAAATAGCTTCATCAGCATGTGAGTGAGCCCCTGATCAGATAGTGAGCATATTTCAAATTTGTTCCATATGCTTTATTTCCTGCTCCTAAATTGCCTTGGTCACTGCAGCATAACAATGCACACTCAAAATAATAATTAAAAAACCCTATTGTTTTTAGTTCCTCCCCCAAATCTACAGGTAACATATAGAAAACATTTATAACAACAAAGACCTAAAACAAATCCATTATCCTATAAGAATCCAATGGTTATTTAACATGTACACTAATATTATCCAGAGAAAGTGATTTACACTTAATTAGAAAGTCAAAAGAGTAATTAGTGTCTTACCTTGTTATTCCCGAGTGTATTAGAGGTGAGTGGCTTGAATGGAGTGTGAACAATGTGCTACTCTCTTGTCTCTGACTTCTGCCTCTAATCTGCAGCTCTCTCCTCAAACCTCCCTCACCATCACCGCATGCCACCCTCTGTTGTCAAGCTCCACCCTCTATGTATTACACACACACACACACACACACACATGGCGCCCATGCATTCAAACCCACATTCATAATTGTGTCCATCATAATTGTATAATTACTGCAATGCTAATTACAGGAGCTGTGTGCGTCTGACACTCGCATGGAAACCATGTGCTCATGTGTTGAAACTGAGCATTCACCATCATGGGATTATGACTATCTTGGATATTAGCAGAAAGTGATGCTGCCTTTGAATAATGGCATGTCCTTTTCTGGAAGGGAAGTAGCAATCACTCCCACAAGTGGCATGGTAATTAGTTCTCGGATGTACTGTATTCGTCTTCATGTATCAGTGAAGCTTACCTGACCTTAGACAGCTTGGAACCTCTGCTGTTGCATGCATATGCAAATTGATGCGTTTCCCAGCACAGGTGTCCTCCCACAACCCTAGGGAAAAAAATAAATATTTGTTAAACGTGGCTGCAGAGGGTTGCGGGAAATCATCATTGATCAGTTTAAAATGGGCGGCTGGAAACAGACTGAACATCCGCCTGCTGCAAGGATTGTCAGCTAAGCAAAAATCAGAGCAATATGAGAGATGGCAAGTAGCAAGTAGCTGTGGGTGGGTACACATACAGTATACTTGGGGATAAGATTTTTTTTTTTGTACAGAAAAATAGCCCAATTCTCATCCTTCCGATTATCTAGGGCGATCATCCTGTGATGTGGGGTGTGGTGGGGTGATTTTTTTCTTCCAAAATGGTCAGGGGCTGACAATCAGACGCTGTGATTGTGACGAGAAATGCAACGATAGCCAATTAGAAAGACACCCGAAGCTAACTCGTGCTGTTGCTGACAACAAAAACTGGTTAATTGTGCTTGCCCAAGTGCTTCAACAAACAAAAATTTGAATGTTATCCTTCTTCTTCTCATTCCATGTTTTATTTATGTACATTACTTTGTTTCAGCTATGGTTGATTTTTAAAGTGCTGTATAAAATAAAGTTGAGTTTCGGAAATACGTGTCACATAAAAGCCACTAAAAGTCAAAGAAAATGCAAAACTCCTTCACTTATGAGGCATAGTGTATTTCCCGAAAAGTATTGGTCGAATTCAGATTTTGGACGGCATTAGACGACAGGTTTCAACTGTAGATTCATGGCCGTTAGGTTAAGAGGATGTGCTAGAAATAGAAAAGTTGCTTTTGACTCAAAGTAGTGAAGTCACCCTATGATTTCCCACAAGTTAGTGTGTTTAAGTTGGGTAACATTCAATTGGGTTTGTCGGTTGACACTAGGCTCATTCTTTGCAGCTTAACCTGGCTAGTTGCAATTTGGATCTTGCTGGACCAAGACAACACTCAACACATGTAACACATTCTCTAATATTCACTATCTTCATTTCTCAGGCAACCTTCAGATGTCCAACAAGCTTCATTGACTTGTCCACTTAAAAATGTTACATCCAGAATTGTGAGCAACGGTAAGCCAAAGGGAAACATGGAGCATTTGTAGGAAATGTTTGTGAATTTTCTAAATAAAAGTTCCAACTCATATCCTTAACAGTCAGGCAACATGATCCAGTGAGCTGGAAAATATTCATGCAAGCTGAGCCAATATCGTTTTCAATGACATCTGTTTGACAGCTGCCACGTTAGATGCAAACCGCTTCGGTCAAGAGGAGATGGGGACAACGAGTGGGATCACTAAAGGTCATAACATCAAAACAAATACGAGAGCAGATGGAGGCTTGAGACATCAATTTATTATAGTGGTGTGCAGATTTAACCTCTTTTTCCAGTTTCAATTTCCCACCCATTATTTTCTAATATTTCTTCAAATCATGAGAAAGATCAGTGCACTTTTATGTTGACAACAAACTGTTTTTAATCGCTCCATAAGAACGGGCCAGTAACAGTGTCTGATGGCATGAGCAGAATCATTTTCATATCGTGTGGCAATCCTAGTCAATTGTGCTGAACACTCCCAAAGAAATTGTGCCCATTTGTATACTTTAAAAAAATCCAGCAATTTATCCACATATTTGGAGGCATGTGCTTCCCAAATCTGGCACAATCCCAATTTTGAGATTAACAAAATACCCCTTTACTGCAGCACATGGGAACAAAGTGGAATTGACCGCTACATCATCTGTTAAAAAATAATGCATTCATGTCACATGAAAGCTTATTCCAAGAATTTCAAATTAGAGGTGGTGACTTCCTTCAATACATAAAGAACAACAATTCAAAAAAGATTCTTAACACACGTAAATACTTTTTAACTACCCGTTTTTGTTCAAAAAATAGTAGAACGGTGGTCAGCTGTCTTCTGCTTCACATCCACCTTAATGTCTGACCACTTCTTTTTTAGTTCAGCGTGTGTGCGCTGTTCTGTCTCCACAGCATTGACAGCCGCACACACGCTGTCCCATTCACGCCCCTTTTGCGTGTTGTTAACGCCGGAGGACAGCGTCCCCAAGAGGATTTTCTTCCGCACCTCCACTTCATTGAGCAACTTCACGTTCAGAAAAAATATTTTTCTTGATTACCTTGCTCATTTTCCTTTTTTCTGATCATGCAGAGATCGGGATCTCAGGTGCAGGGTTCATTTAAATATGATTTGCATATTTAAATGTGGGTGTGGACAGGGACTGGAGCACTCCAACATGTGCTCTCAATTCTACGTTGATTGGGATGTACGAAGGAAATGTGCTTGGATTCATGCGTACGCACAGATTTATATTTCTGGATATTTTTGTGCGTCCGACGTTTTCTGGATTTGAGCGTACACCAAGTTTCAGTAGGAAATCCACACAAGTCTTTGTACATGAGGCCCCAGGACGTTTCCCGGTCAGTCGATGCCAAATCCTCCACGGCAACAGTTCCAAATGAATGGTCCTACTTAGATATTGTCCCAGTCAGGTAATGCAATCCTCCACGGCAACAGCCGCACTTTGCTGATCGCCACCTAGCCTGGGGGGAGCGAAAAGAAGCGGCATTTAGACAGGCCAAAATTCAGATTTTCTGGGGCTGAGGCGGGGTGAGAGACAAGTTGCATACTAGGTGAGGTTTAACCAAAAGCAGCCAGAGTGTAGAAATAAGTCTTAAGTCGATATTTAAATATTTCTACAGAGGTAGCTGCTCTTCCGCAAGTCGGGCATTCTAGAGTATTGGAGCCCACATAGAGAATGCGCTAGAGCACAGGTGTCAAATTCATGGCCTGGGGGCCAGATCCGGCCCGCCGCATCATTTCATGTGGCCCGCGAAAGCAAATCATATGCGTCGACTTCACGTCTCTTGCTAAAATACCAAAACTGCAGATTGAGATATCGCGAGCATTTATTTTTTTTATCAATCCCCATTTATAATAAATTGAAATAAGTATTACTGAAAATTTATAAAATATTTTTTACTGACTTCTGATTTCATAACTTGTTATCCGTTATTTTGTTGGAACTATGCAATAATATTTGGGTATCCTACATTTGTATGGGTTGATAGTAAGGATGTTCAACACCACTTGTTTTTGGACTGATAACAGTACAAGTGTTCACTCCTAAGTGACAGACAGAAAATTGTGAACAAAGATCTTTCTTTGTGACCTACATAATGATTCCCTGTTGTGTCAAAGGTCGCAGTGTAGTGCCAACTACTGCCGAGTAGGACCTCGTCAGATTTATTTATTTATTTATTTTTTGTGCCTTAAGAATCTGTGGCTGGTATTGGCAGCCTTCGCAAGTACCATTTACCTTGAAATGAGGTAAATGGTACTT
Source organism: Phyllopteryx taeniolatus (assembly GCF_024500385.1). NCBI lineage: Eukaryota > Metazoa > Chordata > Actinopteri > Syngnathiformes > Syngnathidae > Phyllopteryx > Phyllopteryx taeniolatus. The sequence goes on along the minus strand of NC_084508.1, from coordinate 20,498,928 downwards.
GCGAGTACCATTTACACCTGGTATCGGTACCTGGTATCGGTACTTGCCCATCCCTAGTTCAGTCATAACGGCCCTCCAAGGTAAACCATATTTACGATGTGGCCCACCACAAAAATGAGTTTGACACCCCTGCTCTAGAACCTCCTGACTTCTTTTTAGCTTTCTTAGTTACAGTAATAATTTTCTTGAAAACTCATTTTAGCTAAAGTATTTTATATCCTGACAACATAAAGGGTATATGACAAATGCGCTTTTTAATTGCTTCTGAACAAGTAGTCTCTGGAAGACCTCCCCTCCCATCAAGTGTCAAATTAAATAACATTATTTAATGAGCAGCTCTTCTGAAAGCCTGTCTGTGAAGAAACCATTTAGAATTGGGTGTGTGTGGACATCCATCCATCCATCCATTTTCTGAGCCGCTTCTCCTCACTAGGGTCGCGGGCGTGCTGGAGCCTATCCCAGCTGTCATCGGGCAGGAGGCGGGGTACACCCTGAACTGGTTGCCAGCCAATCGCAGGGCACATAGGAACAAACAACCATTCGCACTCACAGTCATGCCTACGGGCAATTTAGAGTCTCCAATTCATGCATGTTTTTGGGATGTGGGAGGAAACCGGAGTGCCCGGAGAAAACCCACGCAGGCACGGGGAGAACATGCAAACTCCACACAGGCGGGGCCAGGGATTGAACCCGGGTCCTCAGAACTGTGAGGCTGACGCTCTAACCAGTCGGCCACCGTGCCGCCTGTGTGTGGACAGTATGATGTAAATTAGCCGAATTCTAAATCAAAATTGCTTTATTGTACCTTAAAGGGAAATTGGTGTTGGAGCAAGAGCACAGAAAGGACAAGGTACACAATGACAATATCAGCAGTGAGAATATCACCTTATTAACAGTCCAGAGCTTATACTAAAAATAGAAAATTTCTAACAAGTATTGCAAAAAGTGCAATGTACAAATAAGCAGTAGTAGTGCAATGAGAACATGACCAACCCAAGAGCTACTGTAATTTCCATTAAGTAAATAAAATGCACAGGGGATAACTGTAATATCAAAGTTTGGCTAATTTACATATTACTTTACCTATTTTTGTGTAGCGAAGTGTTTGCTTCATGCGCCTCATACACAGATGCAAACCCTAGAATGACAAGTGTAATATGGCAGCTTGGTGATTAAGTGCTGCCTTAAGTGAAAATCTCAGGGAGAATCAAGCAGTCCAGTGGGGGCTTCATGAAAGTGTGGTTGTGCTTTGCAACAACAGTCTACAAACGTCGCAAATAACACCAGAAGAAGTCGCTAGATCTGTCAACAGTCACTTTTTTAGAAAAAAGAGTAGAGAAAGGATTTTTTACTTTTACAATTCATTCAGTTACAAAATTCTGATTAATATTATTGACTTGGAGGTACAACCTGCATACAAGGTCCTATGAGGGCATGTATAGTCACATATTGTAAGTCTCCTAACCGTTAGAACAAATTATTTTGCATACCCAATATTTAATGTATTAAAATAATATTTTCAATCAATAAGTAGAAATATATTGCCTTTACAGTTAAAAACATTGTATTTATCTTTGTGTTCCACCTGCAGTATGAGCTCACAAGAAATTAATACTTCGCCCAAATGCCCTAATCTTGCCGCTTTTGATCTTCTTAACTTTGATCTTCTTAAGTTTTGGCAAATAATTAGGTTTGCCTGAAAGCATCAACATTCTGCTCTGTCAAGTAATTATTACACATTCCCAATGAAAAGATCTGCGACAAAATATGTTTTATTAATTGAGGAATACTAGTTTGATTCTCAGACTGTGAGGGAGCTCTCTTAACTCGAAACATCTACTCCATCCTTGTAAAATTGACATCCTATCAGCTTCATGCTACTCAGATGATATTCTAAATGGCCTATAACAAATTAGGGACAATGTAAAGACACACTTACAGAATAGTTCACAAAACACATGCATCATTTTCTCTGTGCAGTTAAACTCTCAGAACAACGATAGATGACACTTACTTGCAAAAATAATTGTTTTGTGAACCAATACAATGTTCTGGGAACATTTAAATGCCCCTGAATGAATCCACTCTGAAAATGTTTTATTTTTTATTTTTTAAATCAAGTCTATTCCGTCACCGGCGGCACGGTGGCCGACTGGTCAGAGCGTCAGCCTCACAGTTCTGAGGTGCGGGGTTCAATCCCCGTCCCCGCCTGTGTGGAGTTTGCATGTTCTCCCCGTGCCTGCGTGGGTTTTCTCCGGGCACTCCGGTTTCCTCCCACATCCCCAAAACATGCATTAATTGGAGACTCTAAATTGCCCGTAGGCATGACTGTGAGTGTGAATGGTTGTTTGTTTCTATGTGCCCTGCGATTGGCTGGCAACCAGTTCAGGGTGTACCCCGCCTCCTGCCCGATGACAGCTGGGATAGGCTCCAGCACGCCGGCGACCCTAGTGAGGAGAAGCGGCTCAGAAAATGGATGGATGGATGGATATTCCGTCACCCTGTGGCCGTTCATGACAGCATAAACTCACAATATCATTTTTTTCCTGCTTCATACTTGCCGCTATTAATACGAAACACATGCGATGATTAACCTTAAAACATAAAACATGAAACAAACTTCTCCAATGAGAGGGTTTCGGTATAATCCATGATTACAATTGTAATTAATAACAACAGAATGCAAGGTTAGGAAACTTTTAGACCTTTGGATACAACATTAACAGTTTAGTGTTAAAATGTGAGTCACAACAGTGAAGGACTCATGTGGACACAAATGGTCGTCACCTTCAGAAGTACTCTGTTGCACCTGGAGGGTATGCGTTGACTTGGCATGGTCTTTCCATCCTTGCAAACTTCATTCACAATGAATCCGTTTTCAAAACTCTTAATTTGAAGGCATACAGGCGGAACACGTTTTTCCAAGCGTGGTCGAGCACGTAATCTGCAAGCATTTGTATTTCTTTCTTTCTTTTTTTCAATATGAGGTGTGGGTTTCATTCAATGTTCTGCAGCAAACTCTTTCATTATAAACGTGATAATACAGTATTGGGCCAGGACCGCTACGCAATAGCTTTATTTTGAAAAGTTTGCCCGGACATTTATTTCTTCTTGTTCTTTCCTTTTTTAAACTAACGTTTTTGTATTATTTTTTTTTGCACACCCACTCCGTGGTCAGATGATAAATCCGAGGGAATTCTACGCCACCTTGTCACACACAACGAGGTAAGCTGAAAAGAGACGTTTTTCTTCTGAAGTTTGAGCTTATACTTAGCGCGAAGGAGAATCTAATTTGCTTAAGAGCACAATTCACTTGCGTGAAACTTCTGTCAAACTAGTTTCTCAAGTTAACACAATTAATATTTGCTCTCGCAGCTTCGTAAAGCTTTTCTGGGATGAAAATAAAAAATACTTAAGTCTCCAAGTAGGTACTACCATCATGACTAACATTAAGTCAATTTATTGTTCATAAAAACGAGATGTTTTATTCCTAAAAAATATATTTAATATGATTGTAAGTAACTGTAACATTATGCACAGTGTGACCATCCACATTTCTCTGAAATGTAGGAAAAAAAAAAAAAAAAGATTCAATTAAAATATCCATCCCTCCATTCTCTGTAGCGCTTATTCTCAGTCGGGGTGTGGGTATGGTATGGTGGAGCCTATCCCAGCTGACTTTGGGCGAGAGGCGGTGTACACACTGAACTGGTCAGCAGCCAATTGCGAGGCACCATTAGACAAACAACCATTCACACTCAGTTGGAATTAAAAGTCTTCAATTAACCTACCGTGCATTTTTTTTTTCACAATGTGGGAGGAAACCAGAGTACTGAGAGAAAACATGCAAACTCCACACAGGAAGGACAGAGCCTAGATTTGAACACTCGACCTCTGAACTGTGAGCCGGATGTATTAACCAGTCGGTCACCGTTCAGTCTGTACCTAACTAAATACATTCCATTCCATTTTCTCAACCGCTTTATCCTCACTAGGGTGTGCCGGAGCCTATCCCAGCTATCCTCAGGCGAGAGGCGCGGTACATCCTTAACTGGCCGCCAGCCAATTGCAGGGTACATATACTAAACAAACAACCATTCGCACTCACATTCACACCTGCGGGCAATTTAGCGTCTTCAATTAACCTACCACGCATGTTTTGGGGACGTGGGAGGAAACCGGAGTGCCCGGAACAAACCCACGCAGGCACGGGGAGAACATGCGAACTCCACACAGGCGGGGCTGGGATTTGAACCCTGATCCTGTTTGGCAGATGTGCTAACTAGTCATGCCGCCAACTCTCTCTCTCTCTCTCTCTCTCTCTCTCTCTCTCTCTCTCTCTCTCTCTCTCTCTCTCTCTCTCTCTCTCTATATATATATATATATACATATATATACACACACACACACACATATACATACATCCATCGAGCCGCTTCTCCTCACTAGGGTCGCGGGCGTGCTGGAGCCTATCCCAGCTGTCATCGGGCAGGAGGCGGGGTACACCCTGAACTGGTTGCCAGCCAATCGCAGGGCACATAGGAACAAACAACCTATATATATATATATATATATATCTTTCCCAAGGACGCTTCGACATGCAGAGCCGGGATTCGAACTAGCAACTGTGTGGAGTTTGTTATCTCCCTGTGCTTTCATCAGTTTCTCATGGTACTACAGTTTACTCCTACGTTTCAGAAGCATGCATAGTGGATTAATTGAAGAGTCTCCATTGTTCATCGCTGTGAGTGTGAATGGTTGTCTATATATGATTGAGTGGTGACCGGTCCAGGGTGCACCCTGTCTTTTGCCCAAAGTTAACTCATATAGGCTCCAGTCACTCGTGACCCTGATGAGGACAACCGGTGTAGAAAATGGATGGACGGATGGATAAACCCTAACACTGCTGCATTGTACATTACTGAAACAGGCTTGTGTTGTTTACAGGGACATGGCAGCGAACCACGCCAAGCCCAACCTCAGCCAATCTCAGGCAGCAGAGATTGTGAAGAAACACTACAAGCTGACTCCCCGTCAACTCCGTTGTCTCCCCAGCTATGATGACCAGAACTTTTTCATTGCGACTGTCGAAGGTGGCGAGTATTTGCTGAAGATTATGAACTCGGTGCACACAAAGGACCCCACCCTGATAGAACTGCAGACTTACGCAATGAACTTTCTGCATGAAAATGGACTTCCTACCCAAACAACCCTGAAAACAACAATGGGACAGAACATGATCCTGGAAGACATCGGTAGGAGACCAGCCACTGTAGACTGATAGATAGCTAGATAGATCGATCGATAGACGGATAGATTAGGGAATTTAAATTGTTACAGCAGTAATATTTAAACATAATCACTTGAATTAATACCGTAGTACAACCAACAAAGTACAAACAAAAGAAAAGACCAGCACTGAGGAGGGAAATAAATTTAAGCCTAATCTAATTATGTAAATATTAATAGTAATATTTGTAGTTGTACAATTAGTGCAAAGTGGGAAGTATATGATCGATATATACACTACTCACAGCAAGTAAGGGATATTCGGCTTTCAGGTGAAATTTTGCTGCGAATAGTGAAAATTGACGCCCATCTAAAAAGGTTTGTAATTGCCTATAGATGCCACAAGGTGATGACAAATATACTAACATTACTTCAATTTACTTTCTTGACAACAAGATGCTGCCAGTGCTCAATGTCAAAATTCACAATAGGTACTTGATACATAAATGCACAATAAATTTCCTGGTTCAATTATAATTAGTATTTAAACAGTCCTCTTCATCATGCTGTTCACATATTGACATCATGTGACCAAGACAAACAATTGAACAATAGCTCAACAGTACCTCACTAAACTGGATATTCTCAGAGGGAAGTGGCCGCTAAGCGTAGAGTGTCACAGGGTGTCATCAGCAGTTTGAAACAGACTGCACAGTGCTTAGGGAGCACTTCCAAAAAAGAGGGCAACCGTGCTCAAAAATGAAATCCGCATCATTTTGATGGGTTGCTAAATGTAATTATGATACTGACAAGCAACATATGGTGAGATAGGCACCACATAGTGCAATAAAGAAGGGGTGTGAAAACATACCGTAATTTCTCGTGTATAATGTGCATCCCCCCCCCAAAAAAATTGTCAAAAGTCAATAGTGTGCATAATACATAGGTATAGGATAAAATGAAGAAGACTTTCACATTTTATGCCGCCATCTACAGATTATCAAAAAGATGTACCCTACACTTTCATTCCAATATGGCAGGGGTACATCCATCCATCCATTTTCTGAGCCACTTCTCCTCACAAGGGTCCTGGGAGTGTTGGAGCCTATCCCAGCTATCATCAGGCAGGAGGCGGGGTACACCCTGAACTGGTTGCCGGGTACATATACTAAACAAACAACCATTCTCACTCACATTGACACCTGCGGGCAATTTAGCGTCTTCAATTAACGTACCACGCATGTTTTTGGGATGTGGGAGGAAACCGGAGTGGCCTTTTATTGTGGCCAGCCTACGGCAAACCTGTGCAATAATCATGCTGCCTAATCAGCATCTTGATATGCCACACCTGTGAGGTGGGATGGACTATCTCGACAAAGGAGAAATGCTCATTAACACAGATATAAACAGATTTGTGAACAATATTTGAGGGAAATGGCCTTTTGTGTATGTCGAAAAAGATTTAGATCTTGGAGTCCAGCTCACGAAAAATGGGAGCAAAAACAAGTGTTTCATTTATATTTTTGTTCAGTGTATATTTTCACTGAAACATCAACATTTCTACAGATCCTATTCGATTCTGCATGTGTTGTGCTCCTGTCAGCCTTGCGTTGTGTATATTATGATAAAATGTGGTTGCCTCCCTTCTTTTTAGTTCACCGTTAAACTCTACGTCAACAGCTGCAGGAAGTAGGCTAACAGGACCTGACTCAGTGCGAATTACATCCATATGTCAAGTTTCTCCTTTATTTGTACTTAATTTTTCTCCCCCAATATTAATGAAATTGAAAACAGAAGATATAAGCTGTAATACTAATTGTTGTATTTGTTACATTTGGCAGATTGTGGCTCTGGTTTACAGAAGCACCTGGTGCGCCTGTTGACCTATTTGCCAGGAATCCCCATTTCTGATGTGCCTTTCTCATCACAACTACTTTATGAAGTTGGCCAGACAGCAGCCAGAATGGACAACACCCTCAAAGAGGTTCACACAGTCCTACTGTAAAGCATTTGATGTCCTTTGGTGGGTTTCAATAGTTGAAACAGCAAAACTATACTGCTTTGCACAAAGGCCCCTGTTACGTAGTGATAGCTTCTTCAATCACAACGGAGGCTCAAATGTCTTTTCTGAACGTTACGGTACAAGTTTTTATTTGTGAAACTCACCATTTCTTTCTTAGAGTTGAAAATATTACCGGCAAAAGGCACCGAGAAGCTCCTGTTTAGTGTGTTGCACAATAAAACATTTCCGGTAAAGACAAAATAAACTCTTAGCACTAACACAGTTTTCTGTGCCCTTTCTTAATAATCAGAACCTGTTATAATTAGTATGTAATCGTGTAACCAGTATTTAAACACAAATAACTCAATAATAATAAGTCACAACAGCACCCTCTGTATACATTTCAAATTAACATGGTTTCAGTCAGAGCTAGAGTTTTCTCTTCTCTTAATCTATCTTGGGGATTTTAACCCATTATTATTTCATTAATTTATAAGTGTGGACTTCTGAACGCATGCCGACGATCCCACCGAATTTGAGCATTTTTCCTCTCTTCTGATGAAAGGCATAGTTACTGGCTCTCTCCAGAGATGATCCTGTGCAATTATCCTGTGGTGCCCGGTGAATTTTCCTCTCGACTTTCCTAAATGTTAAACGGGTTCAATAGTTCCAATTTCAAATACTTGTGCACGTGGTCGACACCGAGTTTAGCCGATCCATAGAGTCTGTGATTGTGACAAGTGACAAAGCCAATTAGGAAGCGAACTGAAGCTTGTGCTATTGCCTCACATAAATGGAGGAGCAACTGGTTGTGTTTAGTGTTTGTATAACGCTTATCACAAGTAATTCACCAATCACCACAGTAAAAAGGATAAGGAGATGTTTGCAACTGCAATGTAGTTACCAGATAACAGTTATCTTAGCTTCTTCTATTTCTTCTACTACTACTATAACTACTGCTACTACTACTTCTCCTCCTAATTTTCTTCTTTGTATTTTCTGGCAGTCTTGAGCAACTGTGGTGCCATGTTGCCTCTCACAGATCAGTCTTGGTACTTGTTTGACGTAGAATTTGTCTCCCCACGTTTTAAATATCGGTTAAATATTGGTATGTGTGTTCCCATAGTCTCCCTTTTTTATTTTTTACATGCAGACAATTACACAACATCAGTATGGACACATGAATCGTTTTATAGCAAGGCACAAAACGGGAAATGGTGCACCATCTAGAAACAGTTAAGATAAGTCTGGGCATAGAAAATTGCATTTTCAAATTTTGGCGAGGGCAGTTTATATATATATATATATATATATATATATATATATATATATATATATATATATATATATATGTATCTGTGTGTGTGCGTGTGTGTGTGTGTGTGTGTGTGAAAAACATGCATTGTAGGTTGATTGAAGACTCTAAATTGCCCGTAGGTGTGAATGTGAGTGCAAATGGTTGTTTGTTTAAATGTGCCCTGCGATTGCCTGGCGACCAGTTCCCCACCTCTCGCACAAAGATAGCTGGGATAGACTCCAGCACGCCTGAGACCCTAGTGAGGGTAAGCAGAAAGGAAAATGTATGTATGTATATGTGTGCGTGTTTATGTGTGTGTCTGTGTATGTGTGAATATATACACATAATACAGTTGCACATCCATCCATCTTCGGGGTTGTTAATATCCATCCATACACTGCGTCGCAGTGGGTTGGGACGGGGTTCGCATGTGCGTTTCACGGCATTTGGTTTCATCCATTGAAGGGGAAGGGTGGAAGGTCACCGGTGCCGTGTGGGGTTGCTTTTCGTGTCGGGGTGCGGTGTTTCGGTGCGTGCCCTTCGGGTTGGGGGGCTGTGTGCTTGGAGCAGGGGGTCAGGTTGGGGCTTGTGCTTATGGACCATTTGGTGTGGTGGGCCAGCCCCGGGTGACTGCATTAGCGGTGCTGTATTTGACTTATGGCTGGGACATCAATGGGTGGGTGCCGGCTTGATTGTGTTATTTCCGCACGCATTGCCTTTTGGCTCGTGGGTTTGATATTGGTGCTGGTTGTGGGGAGCCCCAGGTTGGGTGTTCATTTTGGTCTGTGCCGCGGCGCGGGCTGCTGGGAGGGTGTGTGTTTGTGGTTTTGACCCCCCCCCCCCTCCCTTATTTGGGCCAGGACTGGCACTAGGTATGGTGGGGCACACGCCGGGTCGGTTGTTGGCAGCTCTGTGCCGATTCCGGTCTGGGTCCCCCCGCCTTCACTGCTCTGCCGGTCCTCCAGTTTTAATGCATCATACACCCGTCTGTGGTGGAGGGGTAGGGCCGGGCTGAGGACCACACATGGCCTACTCTCTGTCCCGCCATGCTTCTCTCCCGCAGATTTTTTAATGCACTACATACATTCACACATCCTTGGGGAGCTGGTCGGCCTGGGTGGAGGTGACGGGGGCGGGTCAATATTCCCTTGTGACCGTCTCGCCTCACCCCCACCAGTTTCTCCAATTCACACACATTCACAGTACAGGGATAATGGTTGCCAGTCTGGGACCTGGTAACCATAATAATATTTTTATATTATAGTTGTAATGTTACTTATGTTCAAATATCAAGACTGTCTCACTATTGTCCTGCTGTGGTTTTCACCCTTAGTTCCGCTGTCCACTTTGTCCCTCTGTCTGTTCCCCCCCAAAACCCTTTTTTTGTCCGGCTGCATTTTCAATAAACATCAGAATAATTAAAACATTTAAAATAAACAGAGGGAGTGTTTCAAACTCCCCTGTTGCACAGCAAAACTTTGCCAGCACAACCCACGCAGGCACAGGGAGACCATGCAAACTCCACACAGGCCGGGCCGGGATTTGAACCCCGGTCCTCAGAACTATGAGGCAGATGTGCTAACCATTGTTCCTGTATATTTCCAAACATAATATTTCTATTTTTTTTCTCCCCCCCAGATGGAACATCCTCAACTGTGTGTGCTGCAGAGGGAGGGGTTCATATGGAGTTTGTCAAATGTTCCCCTTCTGGAGAAATACATGAAAGTACTCGATGGAGATCCTCTCCTGGAGGTTGTGAAGTCTGTCCTCCAGCAGTACAAGACTGCTGTGGCCCCCAAATACTCTAGTTTCCGCGCATGTAAGTGTTGTATTGGTTGATTCGTTAACTCCAGTATAAGCAAATACTTCATATGTCTTTGGATAGACAAATGAATCATTGTTTTATATGCCATGTGTTTTTGTCTTTCCTCAGGTCTCATTCATGGAGACTTCAATGATCTCAATGTGCTGGTGCAAGCTAATGAAAGTAATGGCTCCAAGATTTCTGGTATCATTGATTTTGGTGATATGAACTTCGGTTGCTACGTCTATGAGCTCGCCATCACCATCACGTACATGATGCTGGAGCACCCCAACCCAATTGATGTGGGCGGACCTATCCTAGCAGGCTGGGAAAGTGTCTTTCCTCTCAACGCGTCAGAGAGAGACTGCCTCTTTTGGTTGGTCCTGTCACGCCTCTGCCAGTCATTAGTCATTGCTCGTTTTTCGGTGACTTTGCAACCCGAAAATGAAGAATATCTGATGCATTCGTCCAAGAAAGGCATTCCAATTTTACGCAAGTTCTTTGAGATAGGAAAGGAGCAAGTGGAGAAAGTGTGGTTCCAAGGTGCTGCTCAGTTCAATGACAGAAAGTGAGTCAATCTATTTTTAGATGCATTCAAAACAATATGTTGATGAAAATAACTAGATATTTGATCATTTGTCAGGCCATCAAATCCCCTTCCATGTATTATTTACTGTAGGTGCATAGCTTTCCTGGGTTTTCATTCCAAACATACTGAGTTGGAAAATGTATATTTTATATATACCAAATATTACTTCTATTAGTTTTACACAACCTTCACATGCTTTATTGTTCCATGTTGTGACTGCTGGCTTTTTTCCGGCCGTTTTGTGCGTCCTGGTTGTTCCCAGCCATGTTGTGACTACTGGCTGTTTTTCGATAAAGATAAGTTGAGTGCAGCTGGACAAAGATAATTGTTTTGCTTTCCTTCTCTGTCTCTCTCACTTCTGTATAACGGAGGTGATTGTTTTGGTTCGATTTCTGTAAGAGGTGACAACTTGTCAGAGTTAATCTGCAAATCTACATATTCTCCATTTAGCATGCACCGGAAAGAGACAAAAGAGACAAAACACAACCTGAGCCAGGACTTTTCTCTTGCGGCAAGACGAGAAGCAGTCGCTATCTTAGCGAGCTGGACTCTTCTAACATTTGCCTCCCCTCTGCCCTTTTTATTAAGCTTGAGTAGGTGGTATCACATTTTATGACCTTTTCAGGATGTGGTCTCTGAATGGAGGTGTGGGGGTTTATTGCCTTGTGGAATGTGCATTGTAGTACTTTTCCAAACTGTTCTTGTTCCCAGTGAACAAGGGTGCTATCATCTTCATGCAGTTACAGCAACACTGTATTTTTATGAAATAATATATTTAAAAAATTGCATCATTTCCCTCCTGTTTATCAAATAAAAATACATTACTCATCATACTGTCACATTTCACAATGATTTTCATGACAATAACCAAAAATTAAGAAGCATACGCCGAACTAATTCAAGTTTTGGACGACAAGAGCCTCTCACTGATTATGAGAGAAGCAGCAGATGACGGGAGCACTATGCAGGCAAAGGAAAGCCGCGGGTGATTAGCCTTTATACGGAGCTAACTTTGCTACAAAAAGCAGCTAACGAGTGTGTCACGGACTATATTATTCGCGCGGAAACTGCAATTACCGCATTGAGGAACGCCGACGAGACCCTGAGCTACGGACTACTGCTTGCAATGATATTGAAAGGTTTACCGGACAACTTCAAGCCATTCGCTATCCACGTTACACAAAGCGACAAGACGATGACGTTCGTTGAAACCAAAGCAAAGTTGAGAAGCTACGAAAGTACGGAAAAATTCAACATCCACTCAAATGACGACAACGTGATGAAGGCAAGTGGCTGGATGAAACATAAAGAAGTTTAAAATAACTGAAATAACTAGCTATAACTGTAGACAGAAAGGTCACAAAGCACGGGAATGCAGTAGTGAACCACAAGAAAATACCTATAAACAACGGTGCAGTTTTTGCAAGAGCTCGACTCGTAAAAATGCAAATTGCAGACGAATTAAGAGAGACAATATGAGACAAGCAAGCGATACTGATGACCACATGATGATGATGATGAGTGTCATGGGTGCCACGATATCCAAACATGGCACAAAATTCTTGCTCATTGTAATTACGAGTATGTGTCAAAGCTTGAGTGTGTAACAAAGGGAATGAAAATGAAGGGTAAGATTGATCAATCTAATCTACATTGTGAAGTTTGCACAAAGGGGAAGTTTATGCAGAACCGTAATTGGGTTAGACCAGAGGTGTGAAGAAGGGATTTTTGTAGGCTATGACAAAAATAGTCCATCATATTTGGTCTACTATCCAGACACAGGAAAAGTCCTTAAACACAGACTGGTGAAGTTTGCTGCAAAAAGTGCGATTGCACAGCAAACGCAAACAGATCCGCAAATAAGTGATCCATGTGAGGGAAGGTTTAGAAGCTCTATGCCAAAAGCCAAAGTGGTTGATCAAAGTCTAGCGCAGACACGGGAACCCCACGTTGAACATTCCCTAAGTGATAAAGAATCCCAAACAGGACAGGAAGAAATTACCTCACATTATCCTACTAGAGAGAGAAAGAGACCTCAGTACCTCGGGGACTATGAATGTGAAAGAATGTGATGACTTGATATCCAAAAATGTAGATTTCTGTTACAGGATGGTGTGTAATGTACCACAAACCTACAGTGCAGCCGTGCAGTCGCCAAAGTCAAACATTTGGGCTCAGGCTATGAAGGAGGAAATGGACTCCAGGAAAATAACACATTCACATTGACCACACTGCCAGAGGGTAAACATGCAGTGGGGGGCAGCTGGGTTTACAAAATCAAAGAAAAACCAGATGAGACTGAAACATATAAGGCTAGATATGTGCAAAAGGATACAATCAGGTGGAAGGAATAGATTACAAGGAGACATTTTCTCCAACTGTAAACATGATATCTGTGCGTACTTTGATGCGACTGGCAGTACAATATGACATGACATTACATCAGATGGATGTGAAAACAGCCTATTTGCATGCTCCTATCGATTGTGAGATGTATATAGAGCAACACGAAGGATTTGAAACCAAATGCAACAAAGGTGCGAGAATAGTTTGGAAACTGAACAAGTCATTATATGGATTGAAACAATCCGGAAGAAATTGGAATAGGATGTTACACGACTACCTCATTGAAAACGACTGTGCAGAATTCAGCAGATCACTGTGTCTATAACAAACAGACAAGCAATGAATGGATAATTCTAATAATTTGGATCGATGATCTAATTATTGCATCAACTGATGAGGATGCTCTTAACAAGGTAAAGGCAATGCTGAAAGCAAAATTGAAGAAGAAAGATCAAGAGAAACTCAAACATTTTCTTGGTTTTGACTTTCCACAGAACAATGGGATCACAATGTACCAAACAAGGTGTCTCACAAAAATACTGGACAAATTCGGTATGTCTGATTGCAAGGCAAGGGTGACACCGTGTGAGCAAAAACAAAACATTGACAATGACAGTCTTCTTCTTTTCCTTTCGGCTTGTCCCGTTAGGGGTCGCCACAGCGCGTCATCCTTTTCCATGAGAGCCTATCTCCTGCATCCTCCTCTCGAACACCAACTGCCATCATGTCTTCCCTCACGACATCCATCAACCTTCTCTTTGGTCTTCCTCTAGCTCTCTTGCCTGGCAGCTCCATCCTCATCATCCTTCTACCAATATACTCACTCTCTCTCCTCTGGACGTGTCCAAACCATTGAAGTCTGCTCTCTCTAACTTTGTCTCCAAAACATCGAACCTTGGCTGTCCCTCTGATGAGCTCATTTCTAATTTTATCCAACCTGGTCACTCCGAGAGCGAACCTCAACATCTTCATTTCCGCCACCTCCAGCTCTGCTTCCTGTTTTCTCTTCAGTGCCACTGTCTCTAATCCATACATCATGGCTGGCCTCACCACTGTTTTATAAACTTTGCCCTTCATCCTAGCAGAGACTCTTCTGTCACATAACACACCTGACACCTTCCTCCACCCGTTCCAACCCGCTTGGACCCGTTTCTTCACTTCCCGACCACACTCACCATTGCTCTGGACGGTTGACCCCAAGTATTTAAAGTCCTCTACCTTTGCCATCTCTTCTCCCTGTAGCCTCATTCTTCCCCCACCACCCCTCTCATTCATGCACATATATTCTGTTTTACTTCGGCTAATCTTCATTCCTCTTCTTTCCAGTGCATGCCTCCATCTTTCTAACTGTTCCTCCAGCTGCTCCCTGCTTTCACTGCAGATCACAATGTCATCTGCAAACATCATGGTCCACGGGGATTCCAGTCTAACCTCATCTGTCAGCCTATCCATCACCACTGCAAAAAGGAAGGGGCTCAGGGCTGATCCCTGATGCAGTCCCACGTCCACCTTAAATTCTTCTGTCACACCGACAGCACACCTCACCGCTGTTCTGCTGCCCTCGTACATGTCCTGTATTATTCTAACATACTTCTCTGCCACTCCAGACTTCCGCATGCAGTACCACAGTTCCTCTCTGGGTACTCTGTCATAGGCTTTCTCTAGATCTACAAAGACACAATGTAGCTCCTTCTGACCTTCTCTGTACTTTTCCATCAACATCCTCAAGGCAAATAATGCATCTGTGGTACTCTTTCTAGGCATGAAACCATACTGTTGCTTGCAAATACTCACTTCTGTCCTGAGTCTAGCCTCCACTACTCTTTCCCATAACTTCATTGTGTGGCTCATCAACTTTATTCCTCTATAGTTGCCACAGCTCTGCACATCACCTTTGTTCTTAAAAATGGGCACCAGTACACTTTTCCTCCATTCCTCAGGCATCTTCTCACGCACTAGAATTCTATTGAACAAGCTGGTCAAAAACTCCACAGCCACCTCTCCTAGATGCTTCCATACCTCCACAGGAATGTCATCAGGACCAACTGCCTTTCCATTTTTCATTCTCTTTAATGCCTTTCTAACTTCCCCCTTACTAATCATTGCCACTTCCTGGTCCACCACACTTGCCTCTTCTACTCTCCCTTCTCTATCATTTTCCTCATTCATCAACTCCTCGAAGTATTCTTTCCATCTAGCTAGCACACTGCTGGCACCAGTCAACATATTTCCATCTCTATCCTTAATCACCCTAACCTGCTGCACATCCTTCCCATCTCTATCCCTCTGTCTGGCCAGCCTGTATAGATCCTTTTCTCCTTCTTTAGTGTCCAACCTGCCATACATGTCATCATATGCCTCTTGTTTTGCCTTTGCCACCTCTACCTTTGTCCTGTGTCGCATCTCAATGTATTCCTTTCGCCTCTCCTCGGTCCTCTCAGTGTCCCACTTCTTCTTAGCTAACCGTTTTCCTTGTATGATTTCCTGTACTGTGAGGTTCCACCACCAAGTCTCCTTCTCTCCTTTCCTGCCAGAAGATACACCAAGTACTCTCCTGCCTGCTTCTCTGATCACCTTGGCTGCAGTGGTCCAGTCTTCTGGAAGCTCTTCCCGTCCACCGAGAGCCTGTATCACCTCTTCCCGAAAAGCTGCACAACACTCGTCCTGTCTCAGCTTCCACCACATGGTTCTCTTCTCTGCCTTTGTCTTCCTAATTTTCCTCCCCACCACCAGAGTCATCTTACACACCACCATCCTATGCTGTCTAGCCACACTCTCCCCTACCACTACCTTACAGTTGGTAACCTCCTTCAGATTACATCGTCTGCACAAGATGTAATCCACCTGTGTGCTTCTACCTCCGCTCTTGTAGGTCACCCTATGTTCGTGCCTCTTGTGGAAAAAAGTGTTCACTACAGCCATTTGCATCGTTGTTGCAAAGTCTACCACCATCTGTCCCTCCAAGTTCCTTTCCTGGATACCGTACTTACCCATCACTTCTTCATCACCCTTATTACCTTCACCAACATGTCCATTACAATCTGCACCAATTACGACTCTCTCTCTGTCTGGGATGCTCAGAACTACATCATCTAGCTCCTTCCAGAATTTCTCTTTCACCTCTAGGTCACATCCTACCTGTGGGGCATAGCCACTAATCACATTACACATAACACCCTCAATTTCAAATTTCAGCCTCATCACTCGATCTGATACTCTTTTCACCTCCAAGACATTCTTAGCCAACTCCTCTTTTAAAATAACCCCAACTCCATTTCTCTTCCCATCTACACCATGGTAAAATAATTTAAACCCTGCCCCTAAACTTCTAGCCTTACTGCCTTTCCACCTGGTCTCCTGGACACACAATATATCAACCTTTCTCCTAATCATCATGTCAACCAACTCCCGGGATTTTCCTGTCATAGTCCCAACATTCAAAGTCCCCACATTCAGTTCTAGGCTCTGTGTTTTCCTCTTCTCTTTCTGCCGAAGAACCCGCTTTCCACCTCTTCTTCTTCTTCTTCTTTGTCTTCTTTGACTTCGACTTCGACCCACAGTAGCTGAATTTCCAACAGCGCCCTGCAGGTTGACGGCGCCGGT
This sequence comes from Phyllopteryx taeniolatus, assembly GCF_024500385.1. Classification (NCBI taxonomy): domain Eukaryota; kingdom Metazoa; phylum Chordata; class Actinopteri; order Syngnathiformes; family Syngnathidae; genus Phyllopteryx; species Phyllopteryx taeniolatus. The sequence goes on along the minus strand of NC_084508.1, from coordinate 20,482,058 downwards.
GGCGGACGTTGTTAACCCGGGCCACGACCGATCCGGTATGGAATTCTTTGGATGAGCGCTCATATTTGTTTGGCAAGGTTTTAAGCCGAATGCCCTTCCTGACGCAACCCTCTGCATTTATCCGGGCTTGGGACCGGCCTACAGTTTGCACTGACTTGTGCCCCCCATAGGGCTGCATGACAATGACAGTGCACCGATTAATCCGAGAAAATATCGTGAAGTGGTCGGCAGTTTGATATATGTGATGACATGTACAAGACCTGACCTAAGTTGGATGGTCAGTAAACTGTCACAACACCTTAAAGAACCAACAGAACAACAATGGATAACGACTAAACGTGTTCTAAGATACTTGAAGGGAACAATGAATCAAATATTGTGTTACAAGAAAAGAGATAATAATCTTGAGCTTGTAGCATATTGTGTTGCTGACTGGGCATCAGATCGAGACGACAGACGAAGAACGACAGGGTACTGCTTTAGTTTAACGAAAGATGGGCCTGTTATCATCGTCAGTCTGATTCTTACAACAACAATTTCCCATTTTCTGGTAACTATGACAATACTTGCAGCAAACAGTGAAAATCTCTCAACGGAGCAAGCTCAACCTTATCACAGGTTTCACTTGTTTTAGATTCCCACTTTTGACTTCCAAAATATCAACGACTTGTCACCATTCACTTACTTCAACTGATCAGACAGCTTTGAGTTAACACCGTTCGGTTACCAGCTGTCCCGCTGCTTCTGCGTTTGGTGACTCGTTGCAGGCACTCACACAATCACTCAACCTCACACACATTATTGTACGTACCTAACACGGGACTTTAACCCTGTTTTTGTATTGAGTGCAAGACTAAAACTCCACTCTTCTAGGCAGGGACTGAAACCCTCCTTTGTTCTAGGCGCCTGAACAATACAACTGCACTCACGGCTTGCGTTGTCTCGCTGTCGCGATGGGCGCTGTTTTTCGATAAAGATAAGTTGAGTGCAGCTGGACAAAGATAATTGTTTTGCTTTCCTTCTCTGTCTCTCTCACTTCTGTATAACGGAGGTGATTGTTTTGGTTCGATTTCTGTAAGAGGTGACAACTTTTCAGAGTTAATCTGTAAATCTACAGATATTCTCAATTTAGCATGCACCGGAAAGAGACAAAAGAGACAAAACACAACCTGAGCCAGGACTTTTCCCTTGCGGCAAGAGGAGAAGCAGTCGCTATCTCAGCGAGCTGGACTCTTCTAACATTTGCCTCCCCTCTGCCCTTTTTATTAAGCTTGAGTAGGTGGTATCACATTTTATGATTTTTTTTAGGATGTGGTCTCTGAATGGAGGTGTGGGGGTTTATTGCCTTGTGGAATGTGCATTGTAGTACTTTTCCAAACTGCTCTTGTTCCCAGTGAACAAGGGTGCTATCATCTTAATGCAGTTACATCAACACTGTATTTTTATGAAATAATATATACATTTTTCAATCACAACTCATAAGACTTGTACCTTTTCCTCTCTTTGCAAAGACTTTTCTTTTTTTCCTTGTAATAAAAACCCACAAAGACAAGATTGCTTCCTTACTCATTCTGTCAGAAAAAGATGTGCCAAAACAATACAAAACCTAAAATAAATTCAAGTCCAATGCAATAGTTTTTCATCTGGGGGAAAAACAAAACAAAACAAAAAAAACCAGTATGCTCATGAATATTTTGAAAGTGCAATTGTTTGAAGCCAGGTTACTGTACAGTATATAGTGATGCCTCTTGAAATGAAGTGTACGGTAGTTAAAATAAACAATGTAAAGCATTAATAATCTGCTCTGTTATGAGCTCTGGTGCTGGTTTGAACAATATCAGTATTTCTCATGTTTATTAAAAATATCAGTATGTAATGGTCAGTCCAGTTATGATTTATAAATGCTCTTTATGTAAAATCATTGATTTTATGTGATTACTAATGTCAGTAACTTTGATACTTTTGTACTGTATCTCCCCCCCCCCCCCCCCTCCCTGAAAAACATGGAAAATAGCCAACTTTGAATAGTAACGTTTCAACACTTAGGAAATTGTATGTGTAAATGAAACCTCAAGAGTATGTGTGACGTGGTCAACATTAAATTAATGGGAATACATTGCGACACAAAAGATTATCTTTGTGTCTGGAAGGCACAGTTCTGGGTTAAAAATTGCTTTTGTAAGCATGGTTGGAGGGAATACCTTTTTTATGCAGTGGTTATGCAAAGACTCACTGAATTTTGAATTTAAAATTCAGCAATGACCTGGGTTCAACACTAGATGGAGACATCATTCCATGTACCTTACAATGAACTTTGAGCCGCAATGGTTTCCTTACCTTTGAATCTTTCAAACGTCTGATTAAACTTGTATACCGTTCAGTGATGACGACTGTACAGTATTATATTCATTTAAGGGAAAGCAATAATCGCTAAGTTTGTTGGAGGAAAAAAAAGTTTGGACCATCAAGAACAAAGTGAACATATTGTGAGTGAAACCTTGATAGTACTCTGAGCTTGATCGCATCAGTTCTTAGAACATGAACAAATACAGATGTGCTTATTCAATATGAATTTTTCTCTTACATTCAAGTGCTATTGTGCTATGAAGGCCCAATAGTTTTTCGTCCCATCACATAGCACAATCTATATGAGTTTTTCAGTGTTCCAACTCAATGTCTCCGTCTGCCCTCTGCCCCTGTTGCAAAGTTCCATATACTGTATAGATACAGTACTTTAGTCATCATTCATTTTAGTGCTATTTATTGTATAATTCACTGTAGTTCCCTGGAATACAAACACTGAGTTTTCATTTGACTCTCACTACTGCCTTGATGCCTATGTAAGGCGTCTTCTCTGCCTTGTCTGCCGCTTCTCACATGCCTTGTCTCTTTCCCCCCTCATCTTTGGAATCCATGATCCATTTACAGTATGATGGCTGCAATACAAATGGCAACTCTGAGGACTTTAATATACCAACCTCACTTCAAAGTGCCATTAATCCTCTTGGCATTTGGAAAAGAGATCTTTCCTTCATACTGCATCTCTTTTGAATACTGCAGAAGATTCTAATTAGCACCCAAAAAGCAAAACAAAAAACGCATTTAGCCATAAGTGGGTTATTTAGTATGAGTTTATTTCCTTTGTATTGTGCATCAAGTTTGTACATTTGCATTTGCTTACTATTAAAACACAACATGATGCAGTGGAAAACTAAGGAAAACAATTGCAAAAAAATAAAAAAATAAAATAAAAAACTGACCTTCGAGCACGTAGACAAAATCTTAATGTTCAGTCACAGCATTTGGATTAGGTTGTTGATTTCCGATGTCACTTGACTTTTTCTTTTTTTTTTTGGTCAGGAGGAAGAAAACAAAGTTTTACAATACATAAAAACACAACTCAAAGCAGCAGCCTCTCCACAGCTTCCAGCCACTGGCAGGTAAAAACAAAAAGAATGCTCTTCACAATTGGGAGGCAAGCTAAGGAAGACCTCTAGTAAGCCGGCCCCTCCAGTCTTATCAGTTTGTTTTCAGTGTGACTTCCCGTGTCCCGTACTTCAGTCAAGGACTTTGCTCCTTTAGACCTGGAAAAGTCTCAAAGTTGGCCAGCACAGAATAATACATGAATTGAATGACTGTCAAACATTGCCACAGTTTGCTTTCACATGGCCTGTGCACTGAGCAGGTGGAAAACACATCAGTTTTGTAGATGTCTTACAGAAGGGATGCGCATACCATAGAGAGGTATAGATAATTGATTGGTCAGAGGTGGACATAGACTGTGGAATTTTGTGGAAAGTTTTAATAAAGTAATGCGAACGTGAGTTGTGTCGTTTCATTTCAGGCTAAAGGTGAATGAACAATACACGTTTTTTTTTGTTTTTTTTAATACCATTAAAACGCCAAACTAATATTTTTCGATTTCAACATAAAATAGACCTAAATAACAGCTAATTGCCAACGGCATCCAGACGAGTACCGTGCAATTTTGATGGACTTCTCCAGACTTTTCCTCCTGTTCAAGACTGACGGAATGGCATTATGATCCCAATCCACCAACACACACAAAAAATGTATGGCTTGAAGTCATAGTATAAAAACAATTGGTATCTGATACTTGACAGTATAGTTTCACACACCCCCTCATACCCAGCCGCCATAAGTACTGGATACCATCCATCCAGCTAGCTTTTATCCATCCATCCATCCATTTTCTGAGCCGCTTCTCCTCACTAGGGTCGCGGCCGTGCTGGAGCCTATCCCAGCTATCATCGGGGAGGAGGCGGGCTACACCCTGAACTGGTTGCCAGCCAATCGCAGGGCACATACAAACAAACAAACAAACAACCATTTGCACTCACAGTCACACCTACGGGCAATTTAGAGTCTCCAATTAATGCATGTTTTTGGGATGTGGGAGGAAACCGGAGTGCCCGGAGAAATCCCACGCAGGCACGGGGAGAACATGCAAACTCCACACAGGCGGGACCAGGGATTGAACCCGGGTCCTCAGAACTGTGAGGCTGACGCTCTAACCAGTCGGTCACCGTGCCGCCTAAGCTAGCTTTTATCCATCCATCCATTTTCTGAGCCCCTTCTCCTCACTAGGGTCGCGGGCGTGCTGGAGCCTATCCCAGCTGTCATCGGGCAGGAGGCGGGGTACACCCTGAACTGGTTGCCAGCCAATCGCAGGGCACATACAAACAAACAACCATTCGTACTCACAGTCATGCCGACGGGCAATTTAGAGTCTCCAATTAATGCATGTTTTTGGGATGTGGGAGGAAACCGGAGTGCCCGGAGAAAAGCTAGCTTTTATTTGTAGTTAATTTATACATTTTGAACAACAATACTGTTAATAATTCTGTTTAGATTTACAAGATTTCTTAGGAGGATTTATTGATAAAAAGAGCCATTATATTTGGCTATATATTTTTATATCTAAATTTTATGTCTAAAAAAAAAAGTAACATTTTTATGAACCCCCTCACATCCCTCAACCAAAATAAGTGGATACATAAATTATTTGTTGTACACTTCATAATTTTTTAACAATAATAGTACAGTATATCAGATTCTGTTTGGAGTTGTAAGAGTTCTAAGGATTTACCAGTGAAAGAGGCAAAATATAAAACTCCCTGGTCCAAAAGAGCTGATATTAGCATATCTTTCCACAATTTAAAACATTTCCCAGCTGCCTTAATAACACGTCTGTGACACACTTTTGTCAAAATACTCTGAGGATCAAGAATTACAGTGTCCTTGGCATCCAATTATATGGGCCTTGCTGAAATTAGCGTGCTTTGAGGGCTAATATTTACCTTTTTGTTAGAAGCGAACATTGATGATGCTGTTAGCTGACGCTAATCTACTGCAGCGTTGCTTACCTTTTGGCTTTGACATGGTAGCGCTTCTATGTGGTCTGGCGGCTTAAAAATTGTGGATCTTGTCACGGATGGAAAAACTCTGTGGGTTTGGCAATTCAACACACTTTCAGAAATAAGCATCTGACACGAGATTTACTTGGTTGTATTCAGGGATGCAACTAATGATTATTTTAATCACCGATTAATCTGTCAATTATTTGTTGTATTAATCAATGAATCAGATTTAACATTCTTTAATTTCCATCCCATTATTCAAAAACGGGACATTATTTCAAATCGACAGTGCAGAAAATACACAAACATCAATTGATTATGATTCAGTTACTGGTTTGGTCTGTAAAATAGGCATAACTGTTGATCATTGTTTTCCAAAGTAATTGCAAATGTCTTATTTTGAAATTAAACACAAAGATAATCAGTCTGCCTTCATTGACGGCTACAAAATTATAATAATAAAACTATAACTAATACATATATAGTGTTGAGACGCTCAAATTCTGAGGATTTGGACAATTTTAAGTTAAACAATGTCTCTAAACAATGATCAAACTAGTTGTTGATGAATTTGCTTATCGATTAGTTGTTGAATAATCGATTAATTGTTGCACCTCTAGTTGTGTTATTTGACACTTGATGAATGGGCAGGCACTCCAAAACCCAACTATTTGTATAAAAGCAGTTGATTTTCCAGATGACGATTTATTACATATACCTTTGAGTTTTATGCTTGAATAGGAAGAGCAGAGTTACGGTCCTCTCTTAAGTTTGGATGTTGGAAGCTGTATTATGTAGACACATACATCTAGAAAGAGCTTGGCTGCAGTATTTTCCAAGCATCGCTAATTTGATGTTAATGTCAAGGACAGCACAGCGCAGGTTGAGAACTGTTCCACTGTGACTAGGATAAAAGTCTGTATCCAAAATGTGATATCGGTGGAGACAGGCGATGTACACAAGACAGAGAATGAAGGGGCAAGATTTCTGGTTATCGGGAGTTTTTATTCCAGAGAAAAAGTGACATTCTGTTGGCCTTTCTTAAAGAAAATTAGCAGCAGATCCAGTTGATTGGCACTATGTTTGATTAGTGAATACCTTAGTCAAGGTTATGGCACAGAACATTTAAAAGTGTTTGACAATGTGTTTCATGTTATAACACACTACATGTAACAAGAGGATGGAGGGCTGTTGTTTTTACTTGGATAGATTAATTTAACTTGCCAAAGTCTATATTATGACCAGTGTTGTAACAGCTGCTTTGCTTTCACCTCAACAAGCACGTTCTATTTTCCCCTTACCTCTTGCGAGTCTGCTATTTTTTTTTTTTTAAATTATTATTAAACACAATGCTCTGCATCTGGCCTGTGTCACGAGTGTCAAGGGCCTCTGCACATAATAAAAACCACAACACTTAATCTCAATTAAAGAAAAAAATTGAAAAAGACCCAAGCATTCTTATAATAACATTATTATTATTTCTTTGGCATTTGATTTACATGGTGGCCAATTAGTGTTTCTGCATCTTACATATTTTTCATTTCTAATAAAATAAATACTATAGTTAGCCTGCCAGCATAATTACCGAAGTCATTTTAATTTAAGGTTACCAAATCAAATAAAATTACCAATGCTAAAAATATTTTTTTCTTGTTTTTTAAAAACAATGTTATTAGGCTAACGATATATAATAACTTTGCCAGCCACGATATTTAACTGTAATATTTGTTCACTGCAACAGAGCTGAATATTGTGGTTGTAAATGACAGTGGTTGTATAACTGTACTTCCTTCATACTGAGTTTGGTGTCTCTAATATTTTGACTCACGTAGCTAAATACTGTATTAGAAATGATTTTTCAATATGATGCAGTGCACACACTTGCAAACGCTCATAGATACTGTATATGTCATTAATGGCAAAGAATATGCACTGAAACGCCCCCAGTACCACAGTGGCCCAAATTCGATTTGAAGTCAACTTCATCCTCTTTTCCAGCATGTCTCTGTTAGAAGAAAACCATATATATATATATATATATATATATATATATTTTTTTTTTATCAAGAGGAACAACAACTGTTTAACAGCCAAGTATTTTTCAAAAACACACCAAAAAAGACATAGACATATATTATTATATATATTATTATATTAGACATATTTAGCAGCAGCATAGATCTGAAATATGTTTGCACAGCCATTGGCTTATGTAAAAAAATGCATTGAATGTTTTGCTATTTTAATCTAAACATGCCGTTATAAAACATGTTTTTGTTGGTTTTAATATTATGTTTTGTTTTGCAAATTGACACTATATGGACAGAAACCCAGAAGTTGCTCAGGGACGAGGACAAATGAGAATCCCATTTTTAAATCCGTGCAAAAGGGCTTGTAATCTCCTTTAGGGCAAATTGTATCGTTTGAAACGAAAGTCAAGGAATTAAGGGGAACTCGGGTAAAGTTGTTTTACTAAAACAAGAAGTCATATAACATTGTGCCGTGTGGCAGCAGAAGTTAAGACAACAAAGAGTTTTTTTCCAACAGTAATCTTGTGTTTCTCTCGCAGGCCCGCTGTTTTTAGATAAAACAGACGCCAGTATGTCATTTCCAGTAATTCTGCCAAATCAGCTTTTTCTCTGAGGGGAGAAATTGGGGTGACTAGGGGTTGACGTTTGTTTGCTTGCTATTGGCAAGATTAAAAAAAACAGAATTAAGATGCTTGTTTAAATTTAGCCATTGTTACTCATTACTCTTCCTGCACAACAAAGTAGTCACCATAATATTTGTGTTGCTCTTTGAGAGCTAAGGAACTAGAAGACATGTGTTTCTGATAAGAGTGCTAAGGTGTTTATATACGTGTAATTGTGCACACATATGTGGTTACCGGATCGCAAGTGAACGTCATTGGATAAGAAAAAAGCCCATCACAAATGGGGAAAAGATGAGTAGAAAAAGGTGAGAGGGTGGGCGATGCTGATAGCTCCTTTGTCAATCACTGGAAGGGATCGAGGGCGTTGGCGTGACCATCCCTCATCTTATAACACCTAACCTCATAGGCTAAAATCCCTATGTGTTACGTCATTGGCCTTGTTTGCATTCCTTCTGGCCAACACCACAAAATACTGCATGCTTATGAGACTCTCCCGCAAACTGTATTCAGTTTGGTCAACTTGGTCTCAGCAGCACCATATACCTTCTGTCCAAAGCTTTACTATTTGGTTGGGTATTTTGAGTTTTATGTGGTGCCATTTGTAAAGCTCATTTTCTCTCATTGTACTTCAAAATGTGTTTGAATCAGTCCTGTCTTCTTCCATCACAGTCTGGTTTGGTGCTGCTACAAAAACAGGAAAAACTGCAACGGACAATCAAAACTGCTGAAAAGATTGTCAGTACCCCCCTACCCACACTTGACCTTGCACGCTACCAGAACTAAGACTAGAGCTTGCAAAATCCTCTTGGACCCTCCACATCCTGGTCACCACCTATTCCAGCTCCTTCCTCAGGTAGGTGGAATGCAAACTAAAACAAGCAGACATTCCAACAGCTTCTTCCCTCTTGCCATTAACTTCTTAAACAGTTAACTTTACTAGTCCATTGTAACATGCTGCCAATTTTGTCTTGAGATTGTAGTCACGTCTTTGTCCGGCCAATTATCAGACATGCAAATACCAAAGGCATGAAAAAGGTGACATAAAAACAACAACAACAAAACAACTCGACTTACGACGTTTCGACTTTACGATGCTCGTGCCTCGTCTGCCATTTTGTCCCAGCACCATAGTGTTTCTGCTTAGCTAGTGCATAGTGCTTGTCTGTGTTTGTGCGCCGGGAGTATCTTTGCTTTTTTCACACTCTCAGCAGTAATGGTAAGTACATCATCTTAATTTTTTAGTTTAATGTATTTTAGTTTCTTTATACGAAGTGTTAACCTTTGCTGCTACGATCACCTGACCGTGGTCGGGAGACGCAGGGGTTAACTCCCTTCACTCGTTGCACAGCTGAGCTGAACAATAAAGGCACGAAGCACCGATTTGCTGCTTTAATAGCTTTATTAGCTCCTCTGTACATTCAACGTCAACGGGTCCTCCGCTAATCGCTAATCTTCCCCGGTCGCCGTCACTACACTTGCTACTGTACACACTCGCACCGGCGCGCACTCCTTCAACCTTCACAGTCCCGCCGGACGACGCCTGCGCAGTCCCGTCTCACTCACACATCGACGCACACGCCCACACACACTGAGCGTGCTGTCACAATCACGTGGGCCAATACCCGTAACAGAAGTATTTCGCCGTAAATTTCGACTTTAACGGTGAAATCCGACTTACGTGGAAGTTTGTGCTACGTCGCCTGCGTAGGAACGGAACTCGTTCATAAATTGAGGACTTCCTGTATACGTATGTATATATATATACATGTAAATTTAACTGCGACTGGCTGGCGACCAGTTCAGGGTGTACCCCACCTCTCGCCCGAAGATAGCTGGGATAGGTTCCAGCATGCCCGCGACCCTAGTGGGGATAAGTGGAACGGAAGATGAATGAATGAATGAATGTAATTTTAAATATAAATCTTAATACTAAATGTCCATCCATCCATTTTCTGAGCCGCTTCTCCTCACTCGGGTCGCGGGCCTGCTGGAGCCTATCCCAGCTATCATCGGGCAGGAGGGGGGGTACAGCCTGAACTGGTTGCCAGCCAATCGCAGGGCACATACAAACAAACAACCATTCGCACTCACATTCATACCTACGGGCAATTTATAGTCGTCAATTAACCTACCATGCATGTTTTTGGGATGGGCGAGGAAACCGGAGTGCCCGGAGAAAACCCACGCAGGCACGGGGAGAACATGAAAAGAACAAACTAAATGTTTATCTCTCTCTCTCTCTCTCTCTCTCTCTCTCTCTCTCTCTCTCTCTCTCTCTCTCTATATATATATATATATATATATAAATGTTAAATCTATATCTAAATATAAATCTTAAATTTAAGTTTATTAAGTTTATTTATTAAAACTAAATGGTACATATATATTGAAATGTTAAATATAAATCCAAATATAAAAATTTAATATAAATGTTAAATGCTAAATCTAAATGTTTTGGGCCGAACTAAATATTTAGGCAATATGCAAATCCACACTGCCAAGAAACAGATGTACCAAATAAAAGCTGTGTGTTTGTAGCATCAAATAACAACATAAAAAAAATATAATAATAAAATAAAAAAACATTTATTCAGGGAAATTGAGCCTTGGAAATATTTTATCACTCCTTGAAATAACAAACCATTTATGGAAACTTTATTTGTATTTATTTTATTTTTATTTTTATGTATTTTGAGTGTTTAGTGTCACATTCTATGAATAAGTGTCGCATGGAAGTCGCGGGAAAGCAGGGGGAAGAAAAGAGAGCCAGCCAGTGACCGGTGTTTCCCACTGGCCTTCCTACCTCAGAGTGCTTGTTCGCCAGCCGCAAGAGTGCGGACGTCAGCCCTGGAGGTGGGTTTGGAAAAACAAGTGGCAAGGGGGGTGAGGGGAGAAAAAAAGAACTGTTGCTGCTGCTGTGGTTCTTTTTTCCCCCCGGGCTTTTCAGCATGAAGCGTCTCCCCGTTCCCTCCTTCCCTCCTTGCGCTCCCGCGGTGTCCACACGAATGGCTGCTTTCTGCTTCGGTTGTCCAGCGCTGAAGGTGGATGGCGGCCGATGGCAGAGGCACTGAGGCAGATGCCGGTGGCTGTGTTAGCTCGCTAGCTTCCTTGCTTGAGAAAGGAGAATGAGGTCCCAGCCAGCGAGGATTTCCGGAAGGAGAAGGGGCCTATTCCAGCCATAACCCATTGCAGAGCTGTGGCGAAGCAGCACTTCTTCATAAAAGTGACACGAAACACTCAAAGTAATCGTCAAATAAAGTTTCCCTAACTGGTTTGTTATTTCAGATAGTGATCATCCATGTTCATGGGTCCATTTCCCTGTATAAGATGTTTTTAATGTTTTTAAGTTTTTTGACACTACAAACAACAACAGCTTTTATTTTGGTTCTTTCCTTTTTTTTGGCTGTGTTAATTAGCATAGTAGCTAAATATTTAGTTCAACCTGAAATACTTAGATTTAACATGTACATTTAATAATTATATTTACATATATATTTAACATTTAGTTTCAATATTTATATTTAAATGTAAGATTTATATTTAAGTGTAAGCTTTATATTTAGATATAGATTTCACATTGATAGATTTAACATTTAGTTTTAAATCTACATTTAAGATTTGTTTATGTATTTAACATTTATACTTAAGATTCATATTTAGATATATATTTAACACTTAAATATATATTTAGCATTTAGATTTGAGATTTAGATGCAACATTTAAAATTTGGATTTAACTATAAAGTTGACAAATATCATTCTAAATGTGCAAAAAAGTGACTCTCGAAAATTCACATGATATTTTTAAACAATGTTTGAAGCTAAATGTGACAAAATGTTGCTGTTATCTTCAGTGTGAGCCGTTTTACAAACGGCACCCCATAGAGTTTTCCGCTCTTTGAGAAAGTTAAAACACATTAAGGAAGATTTCTGACATTTTTATCATGGTTTCTAAGTATAGACGGAGTGGATGAAAATACAGAGGCACCTCTAAAGGCAAATGTCCCTGAGGTCATATAAATTCAGCATGCGACTGCATTTAAAGTCACGTGTCTTGAATGCTGTAATGATGCAAGATCTTTTAGGCACGATCAGAGTCGTAATGGATCTCTGTATGAAATTATAGGCTACTGTTTTTATGTTTTACTATTAACAGTCCTTACTGGTTTAAGGGTTTATGATAACAACAGTTGGACCCTTCCCAATGAGAATATATATATATATATATATATATATATATATATAAAGAAGAAAATATCAGAGGTTGACCAGTGTCGTGGAACATAGCAAATTCGATCTGAAAGGGTTTTACTGCATCCACAAATGAATTTTACAACATTTTTGTAGGGAAACAGTTGTGTGTAAACTTCTTCTGCTGTAAATGCAAATAAAACAAAAAACAAACCAAAAAAACCCACCACACCCCACCGACATTTGTGAGAATCGGTCAATACTACTGTACAGTATTCCCCTCTTGTCCAGCAGGTGACAGTAATGCCAAACAAGACAAGAAGCATGTCTTTAAGAATACCTTTTTTAAAAAAAAAAAAAGTTCTGCATTTGCCAGAAAATATTGTATATGGTTTCCTATGCCATTCCCTCCACATAGTTTAGTGATAATTGCTTCGTTTGGCGTTGAATTAAGCAAAAAACAAACACATGCATACATCTTCTGTTTCACGGTTCATGGATGGTGGGGCCTACAAAAAAAAAAAAACTACCCTGACGCTTTAACATGAGGGGCCCTACAAAAGATTTTTGTTCAACCGAGGTGGACGGAGGAGGAGAAAACTGTGGTGAAAGAGGTCAAAGGCGTTTTTTTGGCTCCATGCAAGCCTGAGCTCATGAATCAGAGGCTGGACAACTTAGATGAGAAAAAGACACAGCGGCGTCAGTTGGCCTGTGGGATCAGAAGCAGGCAAACACTCACGAGAACTACTTAAATATATGAGTATGTTTAAAGATGTTTGTACATTTACGTAAGTGTGCTAAATCTTCCCTCTGGGAAAATGAAATCTCAGCTTAGTTTATCTTTTACATGTGTAATGAGCATGTGTTTTTGTGAATAACTCGTGCGTGTCCGCTGACGTGTAAATGTTTTATGGCTCTATTTGTATGGTCACATCTGGTTGGTTCAAGGGATATGGATTTCTGACTTGAATGAAATTATACTAATCTATTTCAGCTACTACAAGAAATGCATTGCTGAGATTTATAAGTAGACTTAAACCAGGTTTGGCTGGACAAACAACAAACAAAATTATGTAATGCCATATGGTAATGCCTAAATGTTTTTAGGGAGGGAAAATAAAAATGTGAGAAATTTTTGTGCATCTAAGCCCAGTAGTTAACTCATCTGACTCACAAGAATCTTGATTCATGCCTTTCTTCTCTGTGTGTTTACATGTTCTCCTCGTACTTGTATGTTTTTAGAGGGTACCTCGTTATCCCTCCACATTCCCATAATATGTATTTGTCTGCTGCATCACTGAACAAACAGTAATAAATCAGTAACGAATCATCCTTCATCCCCTTCAATGCACAGCCACATCTGTCATTCCTTTAGCAAGACACCAAAAGGCTAGAACTGCAAAAGCCGCGCCCTACACCAGTATGCCACTAACAGTGTGTATTTGCTGTGTTGACTCCTGTGATAGGATAAATGCAGAGGGGTTGGGGGGGACATGAATATGCATGTTCATGACCGTAATAACAACGTTTATTCTTCTGTTTCTAGTACCTGGACACCTGGTGTGTCTTAAAACACTGCAAGTTGCTAATTAGTTGCGCATATTCGTCAAAATTTGACAATGAACGAGCTCGGAACATGCGTGCTAATGCATGTTCCCTCTGGACTCTGCAGTTCTCCACAGTCCCTCGTTCATTACTGTCGTTTGATAGTTGTCTCTTTCTCGCCAATTCGTTCAAGGAGCTGCGGCCTTTGCAGTGTTCTGGTGGTGATGGTTTATTTTACTCAAGCTGGGACCATAATCCATGAACTATACTGTACTTTATGCTCCTTTAAGGCTTAAAGGAGCTTGCAAGGTAAACCACTGATTTATTGCAATATCGGAGAAGAAACATTTTCTTGTGCTTTTTATGTGCTTTGTTTTTCTTACAATAGTTGCCCTTCAAGAGTAAGTAGAAAGTGTGTTCAGTAGATGAAAAGCTGTGCTTGGCTTCAGTTTTGAGATCCACTTCCTTTCCTTTATACTTTCAGCTACTTGCTACAAAAAAAAAAAAATAATCAAAACATAACCTATACCCAATGATACCAATGCCCAGGGCTCGAAGTGAACTTTTTAATATTCAAATTATTTTGCTTGCCCTGTTTGGTTAAGTGCACTCCAGTATTTGCTATATCTCACGCTTTGGTTTTATCATGGTATCAATCTCACAATACACCAATTATTGCAGCATTGTGGGAAAGCTCACGGTATTGCAAGAAGTTTGACGGTGCAGGTGGGGCGAAGAGGTGAAAGCAAGTGTCCATTGTCTATTGAGAAATTGTCTATTCATTACTTAAACAGAATTGGTTGTGTTTTTTTAATTTTTTTTTTAAAGTTATAACATTAAAAATTGCTTCTATTCAAACTAACATAAAAAACGACTGGCTACTAACAGTGATTTATTTGGATCTGCGTTTGCTGGGACAGAGGCCGGCGTGAACAACAAGGCGCCTCTATCTCGCCCAGCCCATTGTGAAGCGATGCTCTGACGTATCGTAGTACGCTGTAGCAACTTGCAATGCTAACGCACTCAACGCTGCAGTCCAGCGGGCCAGTCAGCCAATCAGTGTATTTCTGTAGATGTACACACACGGTCACATGGGTTACACAGCCAATCAGGTGCATTTACACTCAAATGAGGAAGAGAAGCTCTCTAGTAGCCTGGCTAAGCTGCCTGGCTTCATATAATCGGCAAGAAAACATAATTTTAAGCACAACGGCTCAGTATTTTATGCTGAGACACTTTCAATTTTTATTTTTGCCCGTAGGTGTGAATGTGAGTGCGAATGTTGTTTGTTTGTATGTGCCCTGCGATTGGCTGGCAACCAGTTCAGGGTGTACTACCGCCTCCTGGCCGATGATAGCTGGGATAGGCTCCAGCACGCCCGCGACCCTAGTGAGGAGAAGCGGCTCAGAAAATGGATGGATGGATGGATTGCCCGATCGCAAATGTATGCTTTGCAAGCTTGCCCATGAATATTTTTAAATTGCCCCGGGCAATCGGGAATCGGTAAACTTCGAGCCCTTTCATTGGTTTGTCAAGAGTTTGTTATTTTACACTAATAAGGCACTATCGGCATGGCCCTTGGGCACAAGTTTGATGTTCAGTTTCTTATCCAGCATGCTTCCAATTCTTGTGCAGTAACAATCACTATTCCTTCCAAACCACTCTGCATCTCAAGCATCCACACATAACTGCGGCTGTGGTCACAGCAAACATCAAGTCGGTCACTGTGATTAATTTGTGAATATATATGTGAAGTAAAGTTCTTAAAGAGGAGTACCGTATTTTCACGACCATAAGGCGCACCGTATTAAAAGGCGCAGTCTCAGTTACGGGCTCTATTTCTGTATTTAACACATACATAAGGGGCACCGTATTATTGGGCGCAGGCATGGTAAAACATACGCTAGCTTAAAACATACGGTAGCATGCATGCACGCTAAAACAATGTTTTTAAAAAGGCAGCGGGAGCAAAACTGAGTTCGGTTGTACTTTATTGAAGTATTTAACAATGTACTCACGTTATTTTTTGATTAATCCTCATCCACAAATCCATCAAAGTCCTCATCTTCTGTATCCGAAATGAACAGCTGGGCAAGTTCTCCAACAAACGCCGGGTTCCCTCTCGTCATTGTCAGAGTCAGAGTTACGTACACCACACTCAGCCACTCTTTCATTTTCTCCTCATCCATCCGGCCCTTTTGATTGGCCTTAACGACGACTTCGGCTGGAAACCTTTCTTTAGGCAGCGTCTTCCTCTTAAAAATCACCATAGGTGGCAGTTTCTGTCCATTACCATGGCAACCAAGCATAAAAGTAAAAGCTGACTTCTCGTGCCCCGTTGTGCGTATCGCTACCGTGGTGGTCCCCTTCTTCTCTACAGTGTGGTTCACTGGGATGTCAAAAGTGAGCGGCACCTCGTCCATGTTGGTGATATGGTTGGGCTGGATGTGTTTGTCGGCAATCTTTTTACTGCAGTAGGAGCGGAAGATGGCCAGTTTTTCCTTGTAATCTGCCAGAAATTGTTGCACCACGATAATCCTTGCCCGGATGGATAGATGGCGCCGTTTCATAAAACGAAAGCACCAAGACGGACCTCCTTGAAAATGTTCGATTTTCATTTCTTCTGCAAGCGTTACTGCCCTCAGTCGAATGGTGACTGTCGAGACACTTCTCCCGGCTGTTCTTTGCTCATTAATCCAAGGCTACCTCGCCTTGTTTCTGCGGAAATTCAGCTTCGTCTTCTTGACTTGGCGAAGCTCGTTTCCCTGCTTCCTCCACTTGCGAACCATGGATTCGTTGATCTTGAATTCTGTCGTGGCTGCTTGATTCCCATGTTCCGCCGCGTAACTGACAGCTTGCAGTTTAAACTGTGCTTCTTAAGCGTGTGTCTTCATAGGTGCCATTGTCGGGGGTCCTTAGCTAAACCGATGTTGTTTTGCACAATGCACACTCCGGCACTATATACCTACTGGGGGCGTGCCTTTAGCGTCCTCCTTCACGCGCACCCTTCCCCCTTTACGTCCGCATGCTGTCCTCAGTCACGTCCGCATTTCCTCTATATATTATCAGCATGTCGGCAGGAAATGCTCCCAGTCAGTCAAGCGGAGCGCTCATCAAAGTCACACATTATAAGGCACCTCGTCCATTTTGGAGAACATTTAAGACTTTTAAGTGTGTCTTACGGTCGTGAAAATACGGTACAAGATAATATGCGGTACTTCCATGTTCTGAGTTTATATTTATGCAGTCTAAAAAATGTTTATTGCATTGCCTGTGTGCTGTGATGTATGTTATGTGTTTTGTTGGTTTAATTTAAAATGCCCTAAATCTATTTTTCCTGTATTTGAGGCAAATCGGGGTGTGTGGGGGTGGGGGGAATGGATTCAATTTCATGTTCCCCTTCAGCGTGCAGCAATTTATTTGAATTGTTAAATGCTAATTGTTTAATTCTATCAATCCCCTTGCCGTTAGCACTTGGAGGGTAACAGAGTAACATGAGCTTGTATGCTTGACAGCCTATTATTAACTTTTCTGTGATTATAAACTGTGTATAGTATATATACAGTATAAGTGTTTGCGTGCGTGAAAGAGATTAATGGCTCTAACTTAGTTGCTTGTCATTGACTTGAAATGCTCCTCAATGGCATTCCAGCTTAATTATTTTTGAAACTAAATAAGCATGAAATAGCTTTTTCTCACTTTCCAATTATGTGTGAACGTTTATATGACCATTAAATTGATCTGTCCTCCTACGTGATCCGGTTCATAGTACTGCTAGTGATGGTTTGGCAAAGCGTGATGCTGCAACCTTTGTGCTTCACTGTTGGTATGGTGTAATTTTGCTGGTGAGCAGTGTTCGGTTTGCGCCAAACACACCTTTTGGAATTATGGACAAAAAGTTCGACCTTGGTTTCATCGGACCATACCACATTTTCTCACAAGCATTTGGGAGCTGTGTAGTGTATGTGTATTTTTTGTCTTTCAAACATAAGGCCTTGCCACCCAAGCCGATAGCCCAGACATATGAGGAAGATTGAAGATTGTTGTCACATGTTGTAAACAGTCATTACTTGCCAGAAATTCCTGCATGTCCTTCAGTGTTGTCAGCCTCTTGACAGCCTCCTGGCTCAGTTTTCTTGTCTTTTCATCAATTTTGTGCCATATTTTCACCACTTGATGATGACTATCATCACTTTGTCCTATGATCTTGGAAATTTGATTGTACCTTTCTACTGACTGATACATTTGAACAGTGAGATGCTGATGCTGTGCAAGATTTCTGCGGACCAACTTACGGACACGGATATTAATCAATAATTAATCAAGACTTTTAGAATGCATTAACTTTAATCCAGCATCTTTTTCATAGATTAAACAATTTGTCTACAAAATCTTACTTTGCAGTCAATACTGACCAGAAAAAAACCCATCAAGGTAACAAGTGAGAGGATTTATTTTTATTTTAAACATCTCAGGGAAAAGGCGATGAAACCATGAAACTGTTATGAGCGACATAACCCCACTAAAACTGATCGACTCAGTGATAACCAGGCAGGGAACTCAAGCCAACCTCTGAAAGCTCTCTGTCCATTTCATTTCTCCTTTCTCTTCATAAATCTCACCACTAAGGCTGCCAACATTGTTGCTCACTCAATAAGAAAGAATTTCTAAGCTTATTCTCCAGTTGACTAATTGGTGTCAAGGTTTGTTATTATTTCTTGTGAGGTGGGGGAGTTTCCTGTGATATTACAATCAAAAGCAAAGCATTTGTCAAAAAGAGTAGTTTTTTTTTTTTTTAAGCATTTGGAGTAGGTTGAGGTAGGGGGTGTGTGTTGGTTGGACATGGTTTGGTTAGTGAAATGGTGGGTGGGCGAGAGAACGGGAGTGACCCTGTAATGTCTCAGGAAAGGCACTGTTAGTACCAGTTTCCAGGCTCCCACGAGCAGAATCGGGAAGCTGAAAGGCCGGAAGCATTGGACAAGCTTGCCTGGTGCTAACTGAAGTATGTAAATGTCTGCTTGCTGTCCAGATGCAATATCTCTCCCATGTATCCATGAAGTTTTATACATTTAGGTCTTGAAGTACTTTGTTTTTGAACAAAGGAAGTTGAATTCGGGATTAATTAGATTTTTCCTTGTACGCCACAATATTGGAATTGAATCAAAACAATCAAGATGTGACTAAAGCGGGTTCACAAAAATGCTTTGAAATTACAGTCCAGACATTTCATGCTGAGTAACTAAATTTTCAGGGGCTCAATATTCATCCATCCATTTTCTGAGCCGCTTATCCTCACAAGGGTCGCAGGAGTGCTGAACCCAATCCCAGCTATCTTCGGGCAGGAGGCGGGGTACACCCTGAACTGGTTGCCAGCCAATCGCAGGGCACATACAAACAAACAACCATCCGCACTTACATTCACACCTACGGGCAATTTAGAGTCTTCAATTAACCTACCATGCATGTTTTTGGGATGTGGGAGGAAACCCACGCAGGCACGGGCTGAACATGCAAACTCCACACAGGCCTGGCCGGGGATTGAACCCCGGTCCTCAGAACTGTGAGGCAGACGCTCTAACCATTCGCCCACCGTGCCGCCAGGCTCAATATTATTTGGAGAATTATGTAGTTGTCAATGTAGAATGTAATGTTTTTTTTTTTTAACAATTATTGCTTTTCTGAAGTCTGGAGTTGAGTGAAAGAACAATCGGATGCTGTAAATACAAAACAAAACAAAACTGTTTTTGTTTCTTTGCATTTATGGAGCTACCAGGAGCTCCAAAAACGCCTGAAGACTCTTCCATTTGCATAATGTTCCGGTACTGACTGTACTGTTTATCCCTACAATCTTATCCAAAAGTGTATTTTTAACACTATTGGTTGACATTTTCAGTTACCGTGGTCA
This sequence comes from Phyllopteryx taeniolatus, assembly GCF_024500385.1. NCBI lineage: Eukaryota > Metazoa > Chordata > Actinopteri > Syngnathiformes > Syngnathidae > Phyllopteryx > Phyllopteryx taeniolatus. The sequence goes on along the minus strand of NC_084508.1, from coordinate 20,462,383 downwards.
CAGTAAGAATAAACTTTGTTGATGAAACCTGAGGCTCATTGTCACACATGCAACATCACCCTGTCCTGCCATTCATGAATGCATTGTATGCGGTCTCCATCTGACACTTCAGAATGAGAAAAAAAAAAAAAACACTTTTCCCCCCTCACACTTTTAATAGTTTGCCTTTTTACTCACAAAAACACAGTGATTGTGAATAGCAGCACCAAAATGACTCTGTTTTTATCAGGTTTTTATTAAGAACTCTCTTGTGTAAACAGAGCCTGAATTTTATCCCTGGAGATGCTTTGGCAGACCTTCACTGCAGGCTTTGTCTGTTGCTGCTTGTTTGTGAGTCTTCCTGCTTTCAATTTGGTCTTCATTGGCTTGAGATCAGGGCACTGATTTCGCCATTGAAAAATATTTTTTTTGCCTTCAAAAACACTTGAGTTGCTTTTGCCGTTTGCAAAAATACAAAGTAAAAAAAAAAAAGTGTAACTCCCCTTAACTTTGATATCAAGCAATGACATGAATGGTAATGCTGGAGCCCCGTTCGCTTTCTCTTACCTCCCCTTGTTGAAGCTGTTCTTTCTCAGGGGACAAGCTTTGCAAAACTGTTGGTCAAATTCCGAGTTGTATGACCTCAGGAGTTTTTGACTTTAGTGGTTTAACTGGATTTTCCCACACAGTGTCATAGGTACAAACATGTACAGAACATTATGATCGTTTAGCCATAAGCTCACAAAGTATTTTTTTCCACTGGAGAAACTCTTTCACTTATAGGGCTTGTCTGACTCAGATTCAATGGTGGTCTACCGAAGGGCTCTAAAGTTTCTACATTCCCTACAACAGACCATTCAAGCGGAGCCTGAAATAATACTAATACACATCACACTGAGATTGCACACCTCAAGGACTTGGGCCAAAAGGTCCCCACTGATCTGTCAAACGGACAGGTGATGGAGAAATACTGTGTCTGTGATGGATGGGATTTTGGCAGGGCTATACTGACCTGCATATGGTCATAGACAAAAAAAGCTATGCCTCATTCTCAAAGCACCAAGAAATTACAATGTTTTATGATGTGTTAACATTACATGTTATGGCCAAGGACTAGTTTGGCAAAAGAAGCACACTTTATTGTTGTTTGCTTTAAAAGATGACACTTTTCACAGTAAAAACAGTAATTATTGCTTGGAAAGGAACATTACCGTACTCACATTTGCTAAAGTGAATGCAATGATTGCAAACGGGAATCTGGTGTTGGTTTGGAACGTCGACCTCCACACCCATTCACCCCACTTGGAGGTTGCGGATAGACTAAGACAAAAATCTGTTTAACTCATTTTCTGTGCTCATTGTGGCATGTACTGCATGCATGCAACATTTGACTTTGGCAGATGCACTGTTCACAATTGGAAAGCGTTAAGTCAGTTTATTGGAATCCACTCTGAAGAGACCGAACTGTCTGGCCACCACATGGAGAAGCTAATTCCAGCATTACCTTTGCTTGCAGCTGGAACATTCCCTGATGAGAACTGTATGAATGAATGAAAAGTGATAATAAACAAAAAAATAAAAACTTGTAGAGTCCATGATGGTTACACATGATCATCTTATCTGTCAATGTACAATTTGAGTACTCATCGATTTTTAAGTGTCTACATAATCATTTTAACAGCTGTAAGTAGTCACATAACAAAATAGCAAGCTAAAGAAAAATGTTGTATTAACCCTGTGAGTGAAAACATCGAGCAAACTTTAATGTACAGTTCTTTGCATCTTATTTTGAACAACACAACTACCTGTATGACTACTTGGTGAATTTTCAACCTCAAACTCAGGACACCACTAAATTCTAAACCTTTGCCAGAATATAAACGCGTACTCCCAGCATCCCCTTAGTAACTCCAGAGGTTAGAATTTATTTGAAAAGTAGAGCTGACGCCCCTTGATTTATGGGGCTTTTAGAGAGGAAGGTTTATAATATCCATGCCAGTTGAAGGTTTTGGAGGTTGCAGTCTCTTTACCTTGGAGGTTGTTGTCTGTCAGACAAGACCATTACTTATGATATTTTGACATTCTCTTTCCCAGATCAGTACTGTACCATGCAGAATACGCATCTATTGCCTCCTTTCACAGAGACCAATGAAGAAAACATTGTTTATTTGAAATTTCGCTCAGAAGCATTCCCTCTGGTTCAACCCGAGCAGGGATTTTCTCCAAGTCTTCTGAGTTGTGGAGACAGGTTACAAATCAGCATATTTCATCTCTGATCCAAAGTATGCTTTCAAACTACGGATTGGGAATCACACTGTGGCCAAAAAGGCACTCATGCGTTCTTATTCTGACTGGCTCTTCCGCTAGCCCATACCCAGAGGTTGCTAGCGTAGCCAAATATTGTAGTCAAGTAAGAGTACTGGTGTGTAGTTTAAAAAAAAAATAAAAAATCAGAGCATAACCCTAAATTCTAATATATGGGATTCCACACACACATGCCACCATTTCAATTTTTAAGTGCCCAGAATCCAACAACACTTGCATCGATCCCTACAGAAACATTATTGACTTTATTCACTTAAATGACTGAATGAAAAAGCTGTTTGCTGACCAGACTAATTGATTGTGTGTGTGTGTGTGTGTGTGTGAGTGCGCGCGCACGGGAGAAAGAGACAGAGAGAGAGAGATTAAGCAGCATGGCACGTACCCCAAAAGATGCCTGTTTTACTGTGACTTATAACCATAAAATGACAAACCAAAACAACAATAGAAACATCTGCAACTTACTGAAAGGTGTTTTCTCAAGTTACAAGTGGGCTGTATTGTCCACGTTTGGGCAGACACAAGACTAGATCATCATAATCAGCATCCGCATAATAAAGCTGTTGTTTTTTGGAGTCTGTAAAGTAAACACTCACATTGATCACGGCGCCCTATTTGTAAATATTATAGTTGAAGGTGACGTCAAAAAATAGATTGCGCACACAATAATGGATAAATACAAGTAGCGAGAGGCATGTCGATCACTGTAACGGAGTAAAAGTATCGATTCTTCTTAACATAAATACTCAAGTGAAAGTAAAACGTATGATGCATTAAAACTATTCTGACAGGTACAATTTATCCAAAATGTTACTTGAGTAAATATAATGGAGCAAATGTAACGCGTTACTACCCACCTCTGCCCATACCTACAGTACATACTGTACATTCATACCACCTTACATACTTACTGTCCATAATTCTTCTGGGCCAATCTAACTTCTCCCAGCTGCAGATAGAGCAATATGTTCCAGTAGTGTGTAGCCTGTTTGAGAGCTGTGCTGGCTAGAAGAGCTCATAAATAATGCAGCTGAGAGTAGCTGAACCCTGGGAATGGTGAAGAGGAACATCTGCCCTCGGGGCGAAGGCAGAATGATTGGTTGGCGCCCTCGGGCCAGCGGGCCACTAACACCAGCATCTCTTGAGGAAGCCAAGTGAGAGGTCCTGCTGTTTGGATTAGTCCCCCTAGACTCTAGTTAACGTTGTGTGTGTGTGTGTGTGTGTGTGTGTGTGTGCACAGGAGCATGGTGCTTAAGTTAAATTACAGTGGATATAAAAAGGCCACACTCCTCTGATTTTATGATTTAAAAAAAGAGCCCAAAATATAGTAAATCATTTATTTTTCCACCAATAATGTGACCTAAAACCTGTACAACTCAATTAAAAAATATATATATATTAGCAAAGGGGAGTTAGAATCAACTGAGATAATGTGGTTGTACAAGTGCACACCCGCTTACAATTGGGGATATGGCCGTGTTCAGAATTAACCAATCACATTCAAACTCATGTTAAGTGGGAGTCAGCACACAACTGCCACCATTCAAAGTGCTTCTGATGAACCCCAAATAAAGTTTAGATGTTCTAGGAGGCTTTTTGTCAGAATTTTTATTTGCGCTCTAGCAGAAGCTTGAAGGTTTTATTTATTTATTTATTTATTTTTGCTAATACTGACCCATTTCCACCTGAAGAAAAACAGCCCCAAAGAATGATGCTGGCACCACCATGCTTCACTGTACGTATATTGTTTTGTTGATGAGCAGTGTTTAGTTTTGCGGCAAACATACCTTTTGGAATTATGGCCGAAACATTCAAACTTGGTATCATCACACCATAACACCCCATAGCCCAGACAAATGACGATGATGAGAGATTGTTGTCACATGTACCAGTACTTGCCAAAAATTCTTGAAGGTCCCCCAATGTTGCTGTGGGCCAATTGGCAGCCTCCCTGACCAGTTGTGCCATATTTTCTCCACTTGATGAGGACTGTATATTTAATGCCTTAGAATTTTTTGTACCCTTACCCTGACTGATACCTTTGAACAATCAGATCCCTCTAATGCTGTTGAAAATCTATGCGGACCATGGCTTGTGCCATAAGATGTGTCTACAAAAAATATAAGGAAAAGCCTATTAGAACAGCTCAACTTCATTTGGGGTTAGTAAAAAGCACTTTAAACGGTGGCAGGTATGTGTTAGCTCCCTTTTAAGTTTTCACGTGATACAATACAAAATAAATATTTGAGGATTTTTATTTTAAATGATCAATGGGATAGTTCAACCAACCACTTCCTCTTTGATTATACAGTACAACATAATATTTGGCAGATCAATGTTGCATAGTTTTAAAGCAGCGATAAATCACATTGAATGATGATATGTTTCCTATATCCGCTGTTTTGCTCGCGAGACATCTTGACAAACAGAAACCTGATACACACTTGACATTTCCAGAATGAAAACTCCAATTCTCCCATTGCCGCAACTATGGCAGCTTATCCTCCTCAGGTTCCTAGCTAAGAGTGATTGCTGCTAGCTACAATTATGACCAACACTAACCAGATGAGGGTTGTCCACAAGATGGAAGAGCGACGCTTATGCGGTTTGAAATCATATTCCTCTGGAGAAGCCTTTCCTAGGATGTAAACCCACCATGTATCCCCAAATTAGAGGAATTCGTCACTGAAAACTACGGCATGCTCAGTTTGATCCATGACTTTCACAGTTCAAGTTCTTTCTAAAACAATACTCTTTTGCCCAAAATGGAGAAGTTTGATTCAAATCTGCGGGTGGTCATAGTGAATTGTCTGTGGAAAACATCATTGCTTGGGTGATCCTGTTTCAGGAGCCCCAACTTTGTCTTCTTCCCATCAGGGTCCTGTGCTGTGGTTTGTGACCGTGAAAACCACTGTTGCTCTTGAATGCACCCTTCTTGTTTCAGTCACATATAGGAGAATATGTGCCTGCAAAAGGCCAAAAAAGGCAGCGCTGACTTCTAAACGCTGTGCATTTTCAAACGGTGTTTTTACAAATCTTATATTCCTTTTAGTCCTTATAACATCATGATGATGTATCGACAAAAACATATCGAGAGTATGATTTATTTTTTTTCAACTGATTTATTAGAAATAACATCCATTTTCTTTGGCGCTTGTCCTCATTAGGATCGCAGGTGAGCTGGAAAGCAACTCTCTGATGCTATCTTGTCAATACAGACAAACCAAAATCTTTCTGTTTTCAACACATTGTTGAGTCTATGCCATGTATTATAACTGCAGTTCTTAAGGCAAAACACAGTACAAATTCTAATAGCAAGGTGTCATAAAGTGGCTGGTGACTTTGCTTCCAATTTGATCAATTTGTGGAAATTTAGTACTGCATTGAGGGGTTTATCTGACAAATGAATGCGTCAAATGGCTTGGTCATGAATTTCTAGGGTGTCTTGTTTGAACGAACAGTGACTGCTACGAAACAAAATAAGATCATGTGCCGGGTATTTTTTCCTCCAGGGGAGGCAGACCATTCAAAGAATATACAGTAAGTCATGGTGAGTCTGCTGCAGTGAGTGTCTGTCATAGTTTCAATTTACCTGTGAAACTTCACACATAATTCACTGATGGTTTAGTAGTTTGCCCACCTGACTTTCATACAGGCCGAGTGGGTTCGGTTTCCACCGAGTGGTCATCTTTTTTTAATATGAGCCTTTTGATTGACTGGCTACCAGTTCAGTGTGTCGTATGCCTTTCGCCCCAAAATCAACTGTAATAGTCAGCGGTGACCCTGAACAGGATATGCAGTTAAAAAAAAAATGGTTGGATGGGCTCCACACTTAACAGGTGAAAATGGAATTGTAGATGGTTACTGGTGTTGAAGAGAACTTTATGTGTGCTGGTGGAGCAAAGGGGCATTAGATGCTTGGCTTTCATGCATATTGGATGTAAATCTTAAAAAGACGAAGACACTGCTGTTTGTTACTTCTCCAGCACCCTCCCAGACACACGCATACATTCTTTTCAAATACTTGTACACATAAACATATCCAGGTCTCCTCACTCACCACTCGCACGGGACTGATAAAGCCTAAAAGTGCTCCTTTATCATTTGCAAGTATTTATTTTACAGTGTTTATAGTTCTCTGTGTCTAAATCATCATCAGGGAAAGTGTACTCCAACATGTTGATAGAAGAGAACATTTACATAGCTGGTCTCCTTGGTCTTACCTCTTTGTCTGGACGTTTCCCCTCCCTAACCAGAACCACATTGACCTTGCCTTTGAACACGGCGGCATTGGGAGGGATCTCCACGTAGAAATGAACCGAGTGGCTCCATGAAGCCAGACAAATAGGCTAAGTGTACTGTATTAACAGGTCATAGAAAAGCCATGTTTTCATGCAGTGGGCTCAAGTCAAATAAACCCACGCTGCCGCTTAAGCTTTGAGTTTCCCTGTCAAAATGAATTTGGAAGTGGATTAATTCAGCTGTTGATCAAGATATGGAAGGCCCTGTTTTGAGGTTTGCATCCTCATTTTCTGCATGTTGCACGATAACTTCAATTACTTAAATGTGTCTGGTTTATTAAATACACCAGGAGTCCACCTCATATAAATATCAAATGTTGGAGATGAAACATTATACAATGATTGGCCACCTAGGTATGTAGGCAGGTAAGTAGGTACACCTGCACACTCTAATTAAATCCAAAACCGAAAATAATCTTTTTTTGACAAACAATATGTACAGTATGTATGGATCTAGTTTGCAAGGGTGTAGAATTGCACTGGCACGATGCCGAGATGCTTCTGATGTTTTGGTTTCTTACAGGAATGGCGGCAACGTTTGATTCATCAAAATTCAATGCACTTCAGTGCTGCATGACTGTAAAATGTAACACAATTACAAAATAAACACACTAATAACCTATCTGAGAGTGTTAATTAAAAGTTAGCATCATATCTTTGCAAGGGCTGAATGTTGCCGTGCAGCTGTACCTTATTTTGTTGCTATTAATACTCTCCGAATTTCGAAAACAGCCATAGTCTCTTCTTCTGACGCTCTGCAGGAATAACTCCAACTATGACGAACACAACAATGGAAGTGCATGCTTTGTACATCCATCTATTACATTTGTACATCCATCCATCCATTTTCTGAGCCGCTTCTCCTCACTAGGGTCGTGGGCGTGCTGGAGCCTATCCCAGCTGTCATCGGGCAGGAGGTGGGGTACACCCTGAACTGGTTGCCAGCCAATCGCAGGCCACATAGAAACAAACAACCAATTGCACTCACATTCACACCTACAGGCAATCTAGAGTCTCCAATTAATGCATGTTTTTGGGATGCGGGAGGAAACCGGAGCACCCGGAGAAAACCCACGCAGGCACGGGGAGAACATGCAAACTCCACACAGGCGGGGCCGGGGATTGAACCCCGCTCCTCAGAACTGTGAGGCTGACGCTCTAACCAGTCGGCCACCGTGCCGCCTACATTTGTACAAACATAGTTAATTGCATGCTAATAACCACAGGGCAAATAAATGACCAAACTTACTACAGCCCCTTAAGTTCATTTTGTCTGTTTACAAAGACAACCTCGACAGATTGGGATGTCCTTGACTGTGACCCCAACCGCATTTGTACTCCTGGCTAGAATGTGTTGAGTGATTGAAACTCAGAGCATCCTCAATGCTTCCTGAGTGCAGACACATGGCCATGTAGGAAGTCAAGTCAACACCAAGTTGTGTAAGGTACTGCATGAGAGAGTGTGAACGTAGTGTGAGCATAATGATTTCCCATTGGAGTGCCAGAACAAATTAACCACCAAATACTACTTCAGCGTAAGCAAAACTGTTGGTATTTGTCGATATCATTAATCTATCATTGTGGGAATACCGGTGCATTATTATTATGAGTTCAAAGTCATGTTGACAGTTTTCATGGTTAGACTGGCTGGTCATCACTGTTTTTTGTTTTTGTTTTTTTTTGTTCAGTCATTGTACAATTTAATTGTCCTTTGGGGATTTATTGTGTTGTGTTGCCTGCCACAACACTCCCTACTCCTCCATAGAGGTCATTATATTTGGAACAAGAAGAATAACCAGCCCACATTTTCCGGTTGCAGTGCAGTGCAGTCCACCCCCAATAATAAGCAATTTCAAATCATTTCAACTTGATAGACATTTCATTAGAAACACAGGAAGAATATAAGGAGATCCAATAAAAAAGCTGTTACAAACGTTCTTGCTTTACCAAGATAATAACCTAAAGTGGAACCTCCCAAGTCAAACATGATCGGTTCTGTGTGCTGTGGTAATATCGACAAGTACCACGATACATGGTGGGATCTGTCATTATAAGAGATAAATACAGCCATCGACTTCTAACGGATGCCACTATTTTAGGAAATAGGTTAATGCTCCATTTTGATCCCGACTGTCAGTACAGTAGCCTATTCATTTAAAAATATGTTCATATCTTCATGTTCATGCTTGCAGTTTTTGTGTTGTACAAAAGTGGCATGCCTCATACTAACATTTTGTCCTTTTTATATACCCAAAGTAGGTTGACAAAATACAACTATGGTGCACATATTGGCACAAAATCTTGAATTCCTGATTATTTATACAAATCCTCCCATTCAACTCTTTGCTGATTGAAACAGAGCCACAATAGTGCACTTGCAGGAAGCGATGTATTTGTATATACAGCGTTCGTGTATTTTATCAGCGGCCTTATGTTTTTGTGCTTCAGTATATCCTCAATAGCAATGAATGTGAGTTATGCATGTGTGTTGCCATACTGTAATCAGCAGTGTGACAAAAGAGTCAATGCATGTGAGCATTCATTTTGTTGAGGCGTTTTGGCTCCTCGGGTTCCAGCTATTGCTCATATAAGAACTTTTTAATGAGATGGTGCACACACATGCACAGACAATAGCTTATTGATGCCAGTGCCCTGTCACTCCTGGCCTCGTACTCCCTCTGTGCCTGTAGGTGCTGACAGACTGATAGGCAACGATTGTTCCACAGCTGAATCGGAGGAAGGCAAGCTGTGGCCTCTCCCTTGCTCTCCTGCTTCCCTTTTTGAAATTTGTGCTTGCACTCCTTGTCACTCTCTTAAATCTTACACGGTCTCACTGTCTCTCCTTATAAATATAAACGTGTAGTTTGATTCCACTGAATTCCCCCTTTTATCGCCTACTTATTTCCTCTTTACGCCAGTCTGACTTCCTCTCTCTCTCTCGCGTTCTCATCTCGCTAGCTCTTCCACATCTGTCACCGCCAGACTCCCTTCTCTTTTTATCTCCCGACTGTACATATCCGTCTACCCGGGCTGGTGGTGCCATGAGCAACTTGGCAGGTCACATTCTTTGCTCCTCCATCTGCTGCTGCCTTGATCTCCAATTTCACTTTATCGACATCTTCCTCTGCTTTCACGGCATTGTTCTCCCGCTGTGTCTGTCCCACTTGCTCCGCTCGTCAGTGTCATCACCTTCAATTGTGCACCAATCCACCGTCTTTTATAATCCTTTTCCAGGCGTCCTGCTCAAGGGACCAGTCTGGGGCGACTTCATGGTGAAAAGCACATTCCAAGTTCACAGCAAACTTTGTGCCACGGTGGCAATTCAAATTAAGACAGCCATCATCTGAATGTGCTGCAGCGTTAACACTTCTAATTATTACTGCAGCACTTGTGGGGGTGACAATTGGGGTGTTTTTAAGATTGCGCCACATTTTCTTCCACTTTGTCTTTTTTTCTCCAGCTTCTTTATTATCAGTGCTGTCGATTTAAGTAAGTCAGCTATCCATGTTCTATACATCTTATCCTATTCAGTGTTGCTGGCGACTATGCCAGCTGGCTTGGGGCAAAAGACAAACTACACCCTGCACTGGTCATCAGTGAATCAAAGGGCACAAATAGAGACAGACAAGAATTCCCACAAAACATTCAAACTGTCACTGGGAGGGAACTGAACCCAGACTACCTGCACAGAAGTCAGGCAGGTGAACCACTACAGTAACGGTCATAAATACAGCCCTAATTGGTTTTCTAAGATTTGTGATTTATGGATCTCTCATGTAGAAATGGGACAAAATGAAGGCAGTACGTCAACTGTAAGGACCTTGCTTTGGAACCAGAGGGTGATGGTTCAAGTCCTGCTGCAGACAAAATGTAAAAATGGTAAAAAAAAAAATAATTGTTGGAAAGATATTAGTTTGCTTCCTGGATACTGTTTAGGTGCTCTTGAGCAAGGCACTGTCCCCACCCTGCAATTAAAAAGGTGCGGCACTGTTTTTGTGCCCTTTTCACTCTGACATCTCTCATTGCAAGCCTGCATGTGTGTGATTTGGTTCTATTTGTGTGATGTGCCACATAAAACTATATATACAGTAGAGTGAAATTTACATTTCCCCTTTATTGGTTATAATCAGCATATACAGTGGAATTTGTTTTAAATCTGCATCCAGTCTTTCAAAATCCAGGTTTTTTTCAACTAAAATACAGTACACCCCTCCAAAAAATACCAAACGACAACAACAGCTATTAAAAAAAACAAAACAAAAAAAAAAACAACAGCTGTTCCAATTAAGCATAATGACGATTGGGTACATTCTGCTGTCTGTCCACTAAGCGGCAGTGTTACATCACTGCTACAGTTCAGGCACAGGGCACCTCTGGCTGCATAAACAAGCATGTGTGGTGTGGGAGCAGTTACACAGGCTTCAGTTCTGCACGACCTTCAAGGCAAGAAAGGACACTATGTTGGACACACATACACAAAACGCACGCACACACACGGAAGCTGTGAAACATACAGCTCGTAGATGATTATCTTTGGTCGCGACAGTGACACTTCAACACAATAATAACACTTGGCCGGCAGCAGATGAAGATGATTTGATGAAATCTATGGGAATTCAACTGTTTCGTTGTCCCACAAAAAAAGGACAAAGTGGATACAATGCACCAGTGATTCACTACCTTGAAGAATGTCATGGCAAAAATTACAACGTACAACATCAACTGCATATTCAGTTTTTAATCAAGTGGTACAAATTCAAATGAATCCTAATTTTGAGTAGCAGGACGGCGACTTCGTGGTTAGCATGTTTGCCTCATAATCAAGAGGTCCTGTCTTCAAATCTCAGCTCAGGCCCTCCTGGGCAATTTTGTACGGGTACTCTGGTTTTCTCCCTCAGTCCAAAAGCATGCATTTTAGGTTCATTGTAGACTCTAAACTGTCCATATGTGTGAATGTGAGAGTTAATGGTTGGGTTTCTGCACGTGCCCTAAGATTGATTGGCGACTCGTTGAGGGTGTACCTTGTCACCCACAACACTAATGAGGAGCTATATATATAAATGGATGAATATTATAGGAAACACCAACAACACATAGATTTTCCTCAAAATATTTAATTTATTTCCTAAGATGATACATGGTGTTGGTCAAATAAGTAGAACACATTTAATGTCTCTTTTACTCCTGAAAGCAAGACTATTTTCTGTTTGTTTTAATGTACCTGTACTCTTTCATCAGAATACACCACTCTCTCTCTCTCTCTCTCTCTCTCTCTCTCTCTCGCTCACACACACACACACACACACACACACACACACACAGAATATGATTCCATATGTTAGTTCAGTTAGTAAGCATGTTCCATGACACACATTTTGTACACACTGAGTCCAGTCAGACTTCTTAAAGGCCGTGTCTGTAAATACAGCGCTGCGTTGTTGAAGCCCAGCTGCTGTCTGTGTTTACATACTGATTTATTGCATTGATGACATTGCTTTCGGGGAAAGTTATTGTCTGAGATCTGCATACAAGGACTTACACAGCCTGTCAGTTTTGTGATGAGTTTGTAAATAAACCTTGCAGCAGTGCAACAGCAAACAGCACCTTTGTCTTGGTTTGAGTTTAAAAGTTTCTTCGAGATATTTTTTCACATCTTTTCCTTTCCTTTTTGTATTTTATCATCAATACAAAGTTGTGATTACATTTCAGACTTAATTTGTACCCAGCGGCACGGTGGCCGACTGGTTAGAGCGTCAGCCTCACAGTTCTGAGGTGAGGGGTTCAATCCCCGGCCCCGCCTGTGTGGAGTTTGCATGTTCTCCCAGTGCCTGCGTGGGTTTTCTACGGGCACTCCGGTTTCCTCCCACATCCCAAAAACATGCATGCATTGGAGACTCTAAATTGCCCGTAGGTGTGAATGTGAGTGCGAATGGTTGTTTGTTCGTATGTGCCCTGCGATTGGCTGGCAACCGGTTCAGGGTGTACCCTGCCCGATGATAGCTGGGATAGGCTCCAGCACGCCCGCGACCCTAGTGAGGAGAAGCGGCTCAGAAAATGGATGGATGAATTTGTATCCATAAAACCTTTTGTCTCATAATCTTTATGGTACTGTTTTATTAGAGCAATTCCCTTATTGTGAGTCTGTCTGACCTCCTGCTCCTGTTGGTGCTTAGTGCTGGGGCACAATGTTAGCCCCTAGTTTGTCATTTCAAACATCCGGTGGACATGGCTGGCATTTCACCATTTTTTTTATTGGCCTTTGGGCCAGTTATGGTTGAGGCCTATGAACTCTGCCTAGCAACTAGTGGACCGGAAAATAGAGTCTGAGCAATTCCGTTGAGCCAAGGTTTTGTGCCGCACAGATAAATGAAATGTTAATTTGTGAGGTTTTATGATAAATTGCAAGTGATTCGTGTTCTGGGCCATTTATGACATTGATTGAGAAATTTGCAATGCATCAGACAGTAAGAGGGAGCTCTATTGTTTTGCTGATATACAGAAAACACCCGAAGACTGTGCAAAAAATGTTATACCTTATTTATCTATACTATCAATCATTAATGAATATTAACATACATAATAGACACTGTCTATACAATTATCCTCATGCCTCTCAACTTGTATGACATAAAGTGCAATATTATGCATACTGTACATATTGTGCATATCAACAGTTTTTTCCCCACACTCTAGTGTGTCATAATTAATCAATAGGCCATTATATATCAATATTGTACTATTTGTATTACACTATATGTTTAAATAATGCTGTAACATAATTAGACTATATTTATTACCTGTGACCAACATGCAGCACCATAATCTTTTCTTCGTACTTAGATTTAATTTTTCCTTTAATTCCTTCCAAAGATGCTTGTATATTTCCTATTTTAATTAGTGTGTAGTTTTTAATATTACTGCTGTGATTATCCAATTTTCCTCATGGGATGTGTAAAGTATCCATCCCTCCATCCATCCATACATGCAGTCTACCTAAGTGCACTACCACATGTTTTTCTCATATAAAATGAACAATATAACCAGTGGAACTGGTCTTGTAAGAACCTATTCTGATGAAAAGTCTGTATAATTTAGAATGAAAAGTACTGCACTGTAATAGTAATAATAATAATAATAATAATAATATTAATATTAATATTAATATTAATATTAATATTAATATTAATATTAATATTAATATTGTTATTATTTGGTTAGGAATTAAAGCTTTTGTTGAATAACGATGATAATACTGTACGATCATAAGCTCTGACCTACTGAGCCTAACGATTTGAAAATGTTGGCAAACTATAGGATTTTCCTGCATTGCTCATTTTGCTGGGAGATTCTCCAATTTGAACATAATTCAGTGCTTGTTTTTTTTGTGATATTCCCTGCTAAATTCTTGTGAGAACACATTTCATGTGGTGATGATATATTACACGGTGCTTCTATTTTATTTATTTCCTTTCTTAAACCGGACATTAACTTGTATAATTTAGTTTTGGTGATAGCCTCACAAAGCGTCTTTCTCAAACAAATGCCAGTTAAAACACGTTCGCTGTGAACCAATTTAATTTCTCAGGAATTGCAAAATAGTAGACGCACACAAAAGGGTAATTTGTAAAATAAAAAAAAGTCAAATCAGTATCATACAATTAAAAACCCTGAAAAGTATATTAGCGAATTAAGAACAAAGGTGTTGCAAAAATTGGGAAGGTAAGTTGTCTCGTGTGTATGTGTTTGGGGGAACAGTCTTTTAGCACAATTGTGTGTGTGAACGTGTGTGTGTGTGTGACTGTGCGCGTGTGTATATGTGTGTGTTTGTCTGGAGATGGCCGACAGGGCTAACGCTTCCAGATGTGGAATGGGCAACCTGCCTGTCGGGACCCAAACACAGGAACTTCCCCCCTTGACGGCGGAGATTAATCAAAACCAGGGGAATCTGTACAGCAAGATGGAAGCAGAGGATGTGTGTGTCCATTTGTGTGAGGTTTTGTGTGTGTGTGGGTAGGGAATGATGGGAAGGGTTTTATACAAACTGTATGCTCCCTTTGCTTTATCTAGAGAGCTCCTAGCGTTTGCCAGGTCATTGATGGCGCCCCTTGGGATGAATGCATATGAACATTATGGAAAGACATAGTATCATGCTGGCATCTGCACATTATTTACATTACATCCAACGCAATAAAAGTATGATAATGTCTCTCCAAAATTTCAACGTGATGATACATCACGACATGTATATACAATAATCATGCAGTCAAAACACATTTACCACACCCCTAATGATGTTTTTCAAATTTAACATCTTGCTGGTGGAATGTCAAGAGTCACTGTCAGAAGCGATCGTAATTGCTTTTTTAACTCGTCATGGAAGACTTGCAGACTGCTTTAAGCTCAAGGCCTAAAACTCTGTGTTGCCCTCCTCTATCAGTTGGGGGCTTTTCTAGGTTAATGGTATTTTGCTAACTTTCTCTTGATTCATATTTCTGACTTTGATTCACGCCTCTGCGCGCTCTCTGGCAGCACTTCCATATTATCTTACAGGACATCATGTCTCGGCGTTTATCAATTAATTGCATTTGTCTCTTGGGTACCATTGTGAATGAGGAAGACTTTTCTCTCCTCAGTAAATGAGTGATACATGTCTCTTCTAGGCTTCCTTATATAGAAGAGAGTAATTACCCATCACGCCCAGGCAATATCTTTGGGTCATTCACCAACATGCTGTGACATCGATACTTATCAATTGTCTCACTATACAGTGGTGCCTTGAGATACTAGTGACCTGGCTTATGAGGTTTTCAAGTTAGGAGCTGTCTTTCGGCCGATTTTTTCTCTTTGACTTGCAAGCAAAACTTTGGGAAACGAGCACTGTATGGTGGCAGTGAGCAAAACTCAATTCACAACACAGCAAGCAGCAGTTTGGCAAATATTGAACAATTCTCCTAACAAGAGGATTTAAGCTTTTTATTGCCACTCCCGGTTGAGGTTTACTCTCAAACTAAAGCTAAAACAAAGAGAATTATATGATGTATATATATAAATCAACACATAGCTTTGCCTTAAAGTAAGTCGGTTTAGTTTAAGAATAACAAACAATGCAAAATGCCATAGATGGGGTAATAAATAGTGTTGTTGTTGCCGTGTTATATCCCTTTAAGCACCAAAGAGTGGTGCAATACATGTGCGCAGAGAATATAACAATATTCAAAGGCATATATTCTTAAACGTCACCGAAAACGACGAACTTAATTGCAGCTTACTGAAGACTGTCTCCATGTGTATATCCGTTTGTCTGTGTTATACTTCCCCCAGGTGACCAAGGCGTGCACACCAGAATAGCGGCACAATGTTCATTTAATTGAAGCAAAAAATGTGTCAAAAAACTTTGAATTCTTTACATTCTATTTAATTATGTTATTACGACATGTTTTCATAAAGTACAACAGTATGGAGTACTATTTTTCTTCTTAAAAACATTTAAAAAAATGTTTTTGGGGTGAGGCTGGAATGGATTCATGGCATTTCCATCCAATTTATTGGGGAAAGATGATTTGAGTGTTTTTAGTTACAAGCGGACAAATTAAACTCATTTATTAAGGCACCACTGTAAAACCTATATTTTGTTTTACCATAATAACACCTTCAAAAATAGAACGCTTACTGAATTGTGTTGACATTATGCAATCGTATTACCCCTGTTGTTTCACTGTGGTGATAAATTATCCATCCATCCATCCATCCATCCATCCTTCTATAACTACTGCTTAGGTGAGCTGGAGCCTATCTCAGCTGACTGGGCGAGAGGCATGATACACCATGGACTAGTTACTAGCCAATTGCAAGCTACCAAGTAGCTAACTTACAACCATTCACACTTACATTCACACCAATGGACAATTAAGAGTCTTCAGTGAAGTTAACATGCATGTTTTTGGCGAGAGCATGTTCAATCTCCAAGCAGGACATTTGTGTTTGGCGGTGTCACATGTCACAGCACTGCATTGATTGAAAAGTGCATTTACGCCGGATGCCCTTGCAACCCACCCATTTTTATCCGGACTTGATCTTCTGACACAAAAACCAAAAAGAGCATTAAAACAGCTGCAGCTCATTCAGAATGCTGCAGCTCGGGTTCTGACCATAACAAAGAGATCAGAACATATTACCCCAATTCTAAAATCTCTAGACTATCAAATAGACTTTAAAGTTTTCCTTCTGGCCTATAAATCACTAAATGGTTTAGGTCCTGCATACATTCAAGAAATGCTAATGAAATCTAAACCCAGTAGGGCTCTGAGATCGACAGAATCAAGTCCGATAGTGGAGCACAGAGTCCAAAGCAAACATGGTGATGCAGCATTTAGCTATTATGCTGAACACAAATGGAACATGCTCTCAATAGAAGTTAAGTCAGCCAAATCCAAGTTAAAAACTATTCCTTTTTCTCATGCTTACAGTACGATTGAGCATTTTAGAACATTTTAATTTTTTCCAACTCTCTTGCACTGTACTGTATCTTCTTTTAGTGATCTTAATAAGTTGTATTTTATTTTCTGTAATTTGTTTTGAAATGTCTTCTGCTCTTTGTTTTTGAATGTTTTTTTTTAATCATGTAAAGCACATTGACTTATCTTGTTTGTAAAATCCATCAATCCATTTTCTGGACCGCTTATCTTCACTAGGGTCGCGGGCGTCCTGGAGCCTATCCCAGGTACCGCCGGGGTACACCCTGAACTGGTTGGATATCTGAAGTCTCCTTCACAATTGCATCGTATATGCTGCGATCACAGCATGCATGACGTCGCTCACGTTCGCTGCAAGCTAAATTTAAAGCAAACACGCAACTGTCACATCTGTGGGTGAGTAACGTGACGAAATCATGCCAATGACATTAAGAAACCTTGTAACTGATTTAAATTGTGGAAAAACATGCATAATACGACACCGTGTCACCTGAATGACAGTTAAGAATGTTGAAAAGTGACTTTAAATTTCCTGTACAGTTAAAGGCGTGAAAACTGGATTATTTTTATTTGTATTATTTTTCATGGGAAACGATTTATTGTGAATCCGAACAAAGTGGAGGTGGACCGGTGTCCCAGATTGTGTTCAGCCTCAATCGTCTTTCAAATCCCACAGTGACTATTTGGTGCCTGCTTTAAAATTATGCTCAACTCTCAGTCTCTAAACTGCTTGCGGTCATTGGCCATATGCTCAATGAGGTCTTGCATTGTGCTTGTTTGTGCCATGGTGTAAATTCTTGGGTGCTTGTGTGGTCGTGTAAAAGTTTAATGATGTACACATGGATGCAACAATGCCGATCTGATTGCAATCACAAACTTTATCCGAAATGATTTGCCAACATTCACTCACAAAAAAACAAACATTTAACTCCAACTTTTAGAACATGTGCTCTCTGTCTGCACTATCTCCATAAGACTCCTCCCTGCTGCTTTTCTCCATGAGCAATGACATGACGCAACATCTCCATCCAACCTCGGGATGCGCAAGATTATTGTAATTACACGGATGTTGCTCTCCCACAAAAATTAGGAGCACTACATTAACGGCCACTAAACTCAGAGGGTAACTGTCTCCGAGCAACCAATAACAACAATTTAAAACTCTTATTTTTGCCTACGCTATTTGCATTTTGATTGGCTGCTGGAAAGTACCTTAAGTGAAGACATCGGGCAGATGAGTTAATTCTGCTATTAAAGTAGATGGAAAGCTGGAGAAGGGAAAAATAAATAGCCTTTGCCAAAACTTGTTTGCTTTCTTTTGCAAAAGAAAGGTGAAGCCATGCGTTCAGTGTATGTGAATGCAGGATTGATTGTAATAATATAAAAATCATAGATACTTGGTATATTTTGTGAGTTTTGGGGATATAAACAGATACATTTGTGTTTATTTGGATTTGATAGAAGTAAACCATCCCATTGTTAACTGTTCATTTACATTTTAACCTTCTAATAATGTTATTCATTTAATGCTTTCAGTGTTCAAATCGGCTCTCACCTCCCATGTCTGTGAATGCCCTCAGGGAATAACTGTATACCTCTGTTCGTTAACATTTTCAGGCTCCAAAAGCCGAGGCCAGGGAGTTCAAACATGTCCCAGACCCCAAGTTAGCTCCCTGAAGGATGCCTCAAGACTCATTGGTTCTGCATTTGCTCAGCTTCCTTCACGGTGTTGGCACCCGTGACAAGCATGTCATATCGATGAAGCCCATTCAGAGGCGAGGAGAAACAGGAGCGCAGCATCATCACAAGAGAACTGAGGAGTCTGGTGCAGAGTTGGAGATGGCGTGTCTGGGATTAGTTTTGTTTTGTTGGGCTGAGGTGTTGTTTAAATGTTTGTGCTCTTACAGCAACAACTCACACATTTCTAAGGCACCTCCAGTTCCCCTCACATGTGCAAAATGCGTTGGTTGATTCATAGCGACCTGATGTGAACTGTAGCTTTTGCATCTCGTTCAAAGACGCTGGCAAGAGATAAAAAGACAGAAAAGATATGGACAAAAGTGTTGAGCACAGCTCTTGAGTCAGTCAGAAGTTGCACTTCTCAGTCATAATCTTAATTGTTCTCGTCAAGACATTCTGGATTAACATTGTGGGAACATATTGGGGAACAGCCATTCCTGCTACAGCATTAATCTCCCCAAGTGCACAAAGTCCCTAAAGGCATGCATATTTGGTGTGGAAGACTCCAGAGCCCTGATCTCAACCCCATCTAACATTATAGCTGCCTAAATAGGACCAACACCATATTCTCAGCCTCCCTGTTTTTCTTTCCCATAGACGTAATAGGCACGTGCCTCACTACTTTTGTCTCATATATACTTACCTGTATGTATATTATATGTTGCTAAACTGGATAGCTTCAGTGAGTGCAACAGACCTGTATTCATCAGAGTGAGAGTGTAGGTAATTTAATCCATGGCTGTGTGTTTCAGTTGCCGCATAATATTTGACCTCTTCTCACCTTATCAAATATTATGAGAAGGTTAAATGGGGTCATTTAATCAGAACGATAACAATGGCCCAGGTTCACGGGCGGAGAGCTCGATTTTATGGTGTTGTTTGTTCTCCTGAGGCTCAGGTAATCATCATTACCCAGAGTTGGCCCCACTCACTCTCCGGCGATCCTTCTACCATCTCAACCAGCTACTTGCAAGCATAGTGAAATAATACAACCAAATTGCAGCAAAAATAAAGGGAATGGTTACGAAGATGCCTTTTCTTGCGCTGGGACTAGATGAATATGATTAATGTATAAAAGAGATTTTATCTGCTACATCCTTAACTTCACTCACTTCATCTTCTTTTCTCACGTTCTCAGTCTTACCCCATTTAATGAAGACGTGCCTTTAAGCTTTAGTTCAGCGCCCTGCTTGTTTTAGCAAATAGCTCCCCTGATGATAAGTGCCTCTTGGAACCTGAACTTAAAGATACATATTTTGTCTATTTCACTGCGCGTCAGGTCTTCTTTTTCTTTTCCTCAGGCATGCATTAGAATTTTACCAAACATCAGTTTTACATTCAATTTACATATGTCAGCAGTAAATTCAATGTACTTTAAAGCAACATTTTGGAATCGTAGATGACTCGTCGTAAATGACTACATAGTACAGTGAAATAAATCTCTAAGGTTGAACAATCTATTCTTCGATGCTGCTGGAACTCTGATTTCCAGTCAAGCTCTAATATTTGATGAGCTATTCAGCCGTAATCTGTGGGTTTTTGTTTGACTTAAAACATTTTTCTTAGGGTCTACTGTCTTAGCAAATATCCACCCTTTCATGTTTTTGTTTTATTTATTTATTCATTTATTTATTTATTTTTGCTGCTTATCCCTTTTAGGGTCGCAGGGAGCTGGAGCGTAACCTAGCTGACTTTGGGTGAAGGGCAGACTTCACCCAAGAGATTTTTCTGCTTAACTACCACAGCAATTTTAGTACTGACAGACGATGTTTTATGTTACGAACAGCGGACAATGCACTAGTTTGGACAGCTGCGTAAGAATACGTTGTCAGAAAGGCATACATTATTACCGCTTTTCCTCCTTTTTTTCAATTGATTACTTTATATTTATGGACTTGAAGTGTTTTGCATTGAAATATTTAATGTAATAATGACGTTACTATTGTGTTAAGGTCGGTTAGTGATAAACTACGGCGTCTTCCGAGATACAAATTAGTGTAAAGATTCAGTTACGTGGCTGCTGTAGGAAGAAATCTCCAAAGACCCCGGTACATCGTCAATTGAATGTGTAATTGAGGCCTTTTTATTATATCCCACTAATTAGACTGCAACATGTCAACTCCTGATTTAATTAGTTTTGATCAGTGGCATTACTTAAGTTACCTCTTTAGCCTTCACACGTCAATAATGATGATGGATTGATGCATATTTCAATGCCTTTCCTTGAACTTCCTTTTAGCTGATATTATGTGACATTGGCAGGGTGGTCAAGAATGATCGTGTCCATCTGGTAGCATCTGCTGTTTGACGTAAATATTGACATTTATTTGAAGATAAAGTAGTTAATGCAGGCCTGCATCATGGTGTGTTGTTGTGCATAGTGTCTCTCTCGCTCTGTGGGAGTCTCTCAGCCTCTCCACTTTTTTGTGGATTAGGTTACCGGGTAACAAGAGTCGCATTGGTGTGTGGCGTTCCTCATTCCCCTTGAGAACATCAGGAGCATGGTTTGGTTTTCATCAGATTCACTTGTGTTTAGCTGGCATGAAGGATGTGTGCATGTCTCTTCAGAGTGGAAGTATATACTGGACAAAGAAAGCCTATTATTTATCGCCTGTGATTGACTGGTTAGCTATTACGAGGGACCGAGCCTCTTGCCCAATGTCAGCCCCACCCACATCCCTGTACGGGATGTAAGTGGTTTAGCACCTGGGCGGATGACTGCATGTATAATTTGAGAAGTCGATATTGTAAGTCAAATGCCCCATTTAAACACAGCAGCACTGTATATTCATAACACTTAATATGTGACTTCGTCCTTTTTATATTACCCTGTACTAATCACTAACCTGTATCACTTTCCCTCTTTTAGAATTTGGATCTGGGCTTTGTCAGAATTAACCTATCCTCTTTCCAATATTTGATACTGTTGATTTAAAGAAATAAAAGTAAGATTGTGATCTGATCTACCCCTCACTTATAATGTCACACAGTGGATGTTGAAGTCATTGCTAATCAAACATGAGTTGGTGATGAAACAATAAACAGAACAGCACTTTGACCCACACTTTCATCGTACTGCAAAATGAAATGGTGTGGGATTCGCATACGGGAGTATTACCATTTCACCATTTATCATGCAGCTTTTAAAGTGACAGTACTTCCAGTTTACAATTCTGGCCAAGCCTCAAAACTGTATATCCCCTCTTATAGAGGCAGCCCAACTTAATCCCCACCAATCCACACATCTGTATTTTAAAACACAAGGTTTTACTTACAGTATGTGAGGGGATTAAGTATAATTTGATTTGTTGGATGAACCAGCAAATGCTCCCTCACGTTCAGTTTGTCACCTCAGCATACAGTACGTCACACATTGTGATTAAACCAAATACCAAGACGCAGCATGTATAAACCATCATAGGCAGATAAATATGTAATAAAATGCCAATCATTCCCATATTTTACATCCCACTCTAAGACTTTTCTTGTCTCGATTTTCTATCAGTCTCCCTCAAAACTGATGAATTTTCTGCACTATCAGTATTTTCATTATTAAAATTTATAAAACAAACAAACACACGAGAGGAAAAAAAAATACACCAGAGAAGGAGAGGATATGATAAAAGGTTCAAATAATCTTTGAAGCAAGTGACATAATAATAAATCATGTTTACACATTTCAAAATGTGTAGTCCATAGTCTTCCTGGTAAGTGGTTGCTGTATTTAGACAGCTGTGTCTATTGTTTTTTGACCAACAACTGAAGCCTGCAAAATCATATTTATTTTTGTCTACAGCAAAAAAACAACTTTCCTATCGTTCCAGTTTTGCATATTTATAGAAATAAACAAAAAGATGTGTGCAGGCAGGCAACCCGTTCTGAAAAACAACTTATCGTCATCACTAACAAATAGTTGTGTGCCCAAATATTCAGTTACAGGCTGAGCGATTTAGCGATATGTACTGAAGGCCACTGACCGAATTATTTGTAACAGAATGTTACCTCTTTCTTGCGATTTAGTGTTGGATGGTTGACAATGGGTAGGTTGATTGAAGACTCTAAATTGCCCGTAGATGGGAAAGAGTGCGAATGGTCGTTTAGTTTCTGTGCGCTGCGATTGGCTGGCGACCGGTTCAGGGTGTATCCCGCCTCTCGCCCAAAGATAGCTGGGATAGGCTCCAGCAGCCCGCGACCCTAGTGAGGATAAGCGGTAAAGAAAATGGATGCATGGATGGATGGATGGTTGAAAAATGAGATGTCTGAGAAATGTTGCTGGAAACCCGTTTCATTTGTACATTACAATCTTTGATAAAAGATAAGCAAATTGCTAAGTGTTATTTATCTTTTCTAATCTTTTTTAAGGCTTCTGAGTCTTGTCGCAGTAGTCACACCTAATTGTGTGGTTGATGTTAAAATCCGAAGTGCCTGTGATCCGAGTGTCGTAGGACTCACATGGCATGTGAAAGACGACGGCAGCAGCCCCTGTGGTCGCCTTTGTTGTGGTCATCGTTGACGAATCAAAGTTTCCTCCTAAGTCTAGGGTTTTTGCAAGGTCAAGGGCTTTTTCTTTCATAAGACAGCACACGTCCAGCATAATTGGTCAAAAGGGATGGCATGCTATCCTCGCCCCCTCCCCCCTGTGATCTTGTGATCATAGCTGGAGAGTTTAGGTAGCGGGATGGGATTCGGAATTGCTGCTGGTTAAAAGAAGTTTAACCTTCTCACCCCTTGTGCAAACCACTCCTCCTACAGATTAAACATTTTCCCTGCTTGTGGACAACACAACTGACTCTTCATTAATCAGTGGCACCAGCCTGTAGCCCCACATACATACAGTGCTCACACAAGATCACTCCAATTAGGGAGACACATTGAGGAACAGAGATTTATAGAAATAAAGTGTTGCATATTGATATTTATCTACTACCTTGTTAAATCATTGTTGATAATTATTGTGAGAAATGTATTCATGTGATCAGTGTCTTTAAATAGATGAGCTAATTTGTTATTTCTGAAGAGTATATCAAACTGGTAGCCCTTCACATTAATCACTACCCAAGAAGTAGCTCTTAGTTTCGAAAAGGTTGGTGAACCCTGTTCTAAATTGTCCAAAGATGTGGATGTGAGCGTGAACAGTTGTCTATAGGTGCCCTGCGATTGACGAATGACCATGGTGCCCCAAAATCAGCTGGGATTGGTTCCAGCCCCGCAACGACCCTAATAAGGACGGCTAGATGATATATGGCTAACGCTATCAACATACACTCACCAGCCACCTTTGCCAGGAAAAAGCCGTATCAAATTCTGCCAGTACAAAGACAACTAGAATGACAATAGGCTGAACAATCCTAAACATGTCCTTCAGATGGGCTTTTTTCCCGACCTGTCACATGACAGCCAAGTAGATTTTAAATGTATAAAAAATATATGAAAAAAATAAATCTAACTCTAACGCAGGACACGAGCTTTTCTTCTTCTTTCTTTTCATTTGCTAATTTTTGATTTTTTGGGGCAAGAGGAGATCATTAGTAGGAAAGTAAGAATACAACTCAAATGTAGAAATGAGACTGTGGCATTGTCCAAAATGGCAATAAATGTTTTAATTGCTTTGATGTCATCCCGAGTCACTCGATCTGATCATGCAGGCAGTGTGAGTTCAATTGCTGTCAACGTGAGTGTGAAAGGTTGTCTGTCTCCATATGTGCCTCGCGATTGAGAGGCGACCAATCCAGGGTGTACTGCCTTTCGCCCACAATGAGTGATAGAGAAAATCAATGGATGAATGATGTCATCCCTGGCCTGCTCACAGTGCAAAGGGGAAACATTTGCATGGTGTCTGGGATCTCATATGTCGTGATGTACGAGGTGTGGCAGAAAGGTTCAGGATGCAAAAGATATACCATGGTGCATTGTAACTCAAACCACACGTTTGTCAAATTAGCTTTCCCCATTTAAATGAATCAAATTGCCATTTGTCCCTTCCAGCCTCCCCATAAAAAAACAATAAAAACATTTGCAATGTGTTTTTGATAAGGAAAATAACACTCTCTAATATTGTACTTTATAAAACGTAGTAATAACAACAATTAACAATTAAAAAGAATCTAATAAATTCAGCAGTTTGTAGGCGCAGTATAAAGTCATGAAAACAAACAAAGAAGACTTTCACAACTATTGTAAGGAACTGCAGTACTATTTGTCGTTTGTTCACAGAGCATAAAGAAAATATGCCTGTGAGTCTTGTTTTATTTTCTGTCAGCATGTGCTGATGCACCGTTTGTGTTCAAATAGCCATTGCTAAAAAGGTTACAACACCATGACTATCGGTGGCATTCGTTAGGCCCTGCATTTTGCATGTGTGTTAGCATTAGGCTAGCGGAAGGCAAATTTGTGTGTGTGTATTAAATATTAAACATATAACTCTCTTTGTTTTATATTTAGTTTGACACTAAGCTTCAAATGGAAGTGGCATTAAATAACTTGAAGCCTCTTTTTTTTTTTACTATCTTCCAAATTACTGCTGTTGTGATGTGAGTTAATTAAGTTCGCTGCCACCATACAGTGCTTGTATCTTGAATTTTTGCTTGCAAGTTAAAGAAAAAAAACAACAACAACAAAAACAGGGACAACGGCTTGTATCTCCAAAAACTTGTAAGTTGGGTAACTCAACCTATCTCTATCTCAAGGCACCAGTGTATTTCAAATCCAGTATACAAACTAAAAGTCATCACAGCCGTCTTGATGTCATCCACCTCTCAAAACGGGTCACCTGATGACCCCCTTAAGCTTGGGAAAGATGAGAAAATTACACAGAGCCAGGTCAGGTGAGTAGGGAGGTTGCTTCAGGATGGCGGTATTCTTCTCCACCAGGAACTGTCAGATGCTCGGGGTATTGTGAAGTAGCCATGAGTTCTCCTGCCACAACTCTCCCCTCTTTTTGTGCACTAAACAAAGCGAACACCACATAATTTCTTCATTAAAGGTGCTAGTTGATCGTCTGGCCCACATTAAAAAAGTATAGTTTGCAAGTTGGGTTTGAAATACATCTTTTGTGACACCAGTCTTGGAAATTTGTCATGACACACTTTCTTTGTTAGGCATCTAATTAGCATTGCACTTTCTAGTTATTTATGAGAACTGACTTTGCATCAGTAGCTAACTGTATTGCGCTCTCCTGATGGGTGTTTCTAATATTTTGACCACATAGCTTCACGGAAAGGGACGGCTGGATCTTATTTATTGTGTTGGTATACGGTACCAAATAATCTAGTTAGTGAGTGCATGTTGCCTTTTTATGGACCACTAGTGTATCTGTGTTCTTCCACATAGCTCAGCAGTAAGCTAAGAAGGTAAGCCCTCCATAAGGTGGCTAGTGTGTTAGTGACAATCAGTGTGAGTTGACTTATGTGCCATCCATATACAGTGCATGACTGCATATAAGCAGTGCCAGTAGAGGTCTGTGCAGATGCCTTGTCCATTGTTATACTGCCGTAATTTATGAGTGACAGCTGAGATGTGATAAGAGATGTGGCGGTGGAAATCAGAAGCCCAGAGGTCACTTGCAAGGTCCTGGGGCGGAGTTCATTATAGTAGACTTTATCGATGTTCTTCAATTATATATAAATAGTGTGTGTGTGTGTGCGTGTGTGTGTGTGGTGACAGCACAGACTGTGAGTGAGCTGGGAGAGAGGACCACAGGAATAAAGATGAAGACTGTGATATGGGAACAGTGAACAGCCTGGCTGGTTTGTGTTTGCTGCGGCTGTTAGGATGTTTCCTTGGTGGCCACAAAACATCCGCGCTCGATTGTGTGTCTCTGCGTGTTTAAGTTGTTGGCTTATTTATCTCCTCTTTTGCTCCTCGCACAGGGCAAACAGCCACGATTGTGTGGTTGCACATATTATTGTGTATGTGTCTGTGTGTGTGTGTTGTATTGCGTGCAAGATGGAAAGAGGAAAGGATGTGGACCACTGGTGGAGGGCAGCTTAATTCCTCTGCTGTCTCCTGGCCTTGATTCCCTTCACTCACAAGTGTGACTGCAATTTGCACGCTGTCTTCAGGTTCAAATTTACGACCTCGCCGGGCCTCGCTGAACAAAAGAGTGGATTGAAGGCAGAAAGATCCATAGGGCCCCATCAAGAGCCGTTCTTGTGAGCGCCACTTAATTGATGCCAGATCTTCTCAGGGGCCAACCGTAAATGAAGGAGGTGGATTACTGTGGAGGAACATACTGCATGCGTTCATGATGCATTTATTTAACCATTGGCATGATAATCCTATTGCCCATCCTCTGAGGTTGCACACAGAGGGCCTGCCGCATGGAGGCAATCACAGTGGTAATGCATTATGTGTGTCTGTCTGTCCGTGTGTGTGTACGCGTGTGTGCGTGCCTGTGTAAGGGCTTTCTCACAAGTGTCAGTGCCTCACTGTGGCGTGAGTAAGTAGGGTGTTGACCCCATCTATCCCGAGAGACCATATGGATGCAATCACGCTCTGTGAGGGAGAGGGAGAGAAAATTCTAAGCGCCAGTGTAAAAAGAAGGAAAGCAAAACAGAGGAACACAAAAAGAAAAAGAGCAATAATTTGGCTTGTGGAGTGTATACTTGGAAGACTGAAAATCTTTCTAATTCCTTGTTCTTCCGTCCCTTTATGACTTTGCCAGTCGCGGGATTTGGTTCAGTCGAGCCGTGATGGTTTCTTCACCCAAGCTTCTTAAGAGAGGGACTGATGATCATGGGCACTTTGATTCTTAAAACATGGTCACCAGATAATTAACACACAAATAGCCCAATCCCAAACTTATTTCTAGCTATAGGAAACCATAGCCTCTTATGGAGGTGTTTACATATCCTGTAACCAGTAGGAACTCTAAGTCGAACGCCTCGGAAAATGTGCAATCCAGAATTTGGAATTTGAACCACCATGTATAATTTCAGTATATCACGCAACACCTCATCCATCAAAGGATTCATTCTGGGTTTCTGTTTTGCTTTGTCTTTGCCTTTTTATGGCTTTTATGTGACATTTATTGCAAAATAAGGATCTGCGTGGACAAGAGAACAACATGAGAAGGATAGAAGAAGAATATACACTTGATGTTTCGATAAGGAAGTAATCTTCCATTCCAGTGGAGTAAGACACCATCTGAACTTTATGACTTTTTATCAAGGTTAAGTGTGTCTTACCATTCTTATGTTTTACAGTTTTAACTTCTTTTTTATGTTTGTCATTTATCATTCATTAATGCTGAGACTGACTGTTTTCTTTTTACATCTTACACTTTATATTTATCTATATACTTTACATCCAATAGTGGTTAACTTGGCTGGTTATACGTGTATGAAAGTTAGGAATGTTGAAATATTGCTTAAAATAGTGCTGCACTTAAAGGGTTCGTGATGGGCTCAGGTAGCATGTTGTTCTAGTGGTTAGCACATCTGCTTTGCAGTTCTAAGGTTCAGGGTCCGAATCTTGGCTCTGGTGCCCCTGTGTGGGGTTTTCGTGTTCGCAAAAAGGCTTGCATGGGTTTTCTCCACAGACTATTACTTACACCCACATTTTAAGAACATACATGTTAGGTTATTTGAAGACCCTAAGATTTCTATAGGTGTGAATGGTTGTTTTCTAAAGTGCCCTTTGATTTACTGTCCATTCCACGCCTTTCACCTAAGGTCGGCTAAATGGATGGATGGGTTTCTATATCTATAGTTTACATTCAATAGTGTTTAACCAATTTTGGTGAGTGTCCTTGTAAATTTGATACACCACGGAGAAGAGTGTTGTTAAAAAGCCTGCCAAATTTGAATGAATGAAATAAATCTAAAAAACAAGGCTCCAAAATCATTAACAAATACATGCTGTGGATGTGTCCGCTGAATGTGCTGAAAACACGCCCTGCTCAACCTTCAACTGTCAATTTGTCATTGCTCGCTCCTAGCCCCATGCATGGCTAGGACAGAACAGAGACATTGTAACTCAAATACCAAAAAACACATAGCACTTCAGGGAAGATGCATTTTTTTCGACTTGTACCCATAGCTTCTGGGCGAACTGCAAGCTGTAGTGTTAGAAATGGGCCAAGTTGTTTTTACTATGGACACTGATGGAATGACAGCACTCGGTACTTAAGGAGTGGGGGTGGGCCGAATCAGGCCAGAAAGCCCAAGTGCGTACTTGGGCTTGTTTTTAGCCTTGCCCCAAAAATCCGGACAACTGAATTGGTAAAAAAAGAGTTTAATGCTCTATAGTAGTTCACAAAAAAAATAGTAAAGTGTAATCTGGTTTGTGTGATATAATTTATTTACCCATTTTCTAGTGTTATGCTAAAATTCAGTATAATAAACACCTGAGAATTTACTATACATGCAATTTGATTCTGGAGCAGCATGTGGCTATCTTTAATTAAAAGAACTGACAAAGGCTGTGGGCTTTGCGCCATTAAAAAAAAAAAAAAGTTGTAGAACTGAGTGAGAACCAGAGGGATAACTTCATTTGTGCAGCAGTGTAAGCATACAGTGGTTTTAGCCAGTTCTACTTTGAGATAATTAGGCTTCAATGGCTGACACGCACATTTATATTTTTGATGTTTGAAAGCCTTTTTAATTAATTATTTGTATATGGTTTGTGACAGTTCTTTTGACAGTTACAATCATATGCTAATTTATTAGCAAACACATGCCTCAATCCCATATTGTCATAGTTAACTAAATATCTGTATTTAAGTCCGAATGATTAACTCATGCGTTAGCAGATACACCAATAAATATTGTGCAATGATTGTCAATGCCTCTTGAAAAAGTAACTTTGTTTTGAGGCAATTAGCTGTCAGAGTCTGAAGGAGAAAAAAATCATTGATGCTAATTAATATTTCAAAGACAGACTTTCCTGTGTGCTGGTTACTGTGAGCCAAGTGCCAAGGGATTATGGTGTATTTGCCTCACACACTCAGGAGGCAGAGGAGTCATTAATTAGAGAGCATGTGCTTGTTTCTCTGCACGAAACTGTTCATGCTTGCACATGTGTGAGAGTGAATTGTGGAATGGCAGTATTTCTTCGCTGAACAGAAAAGTTTAAATAGCACTTGTGTAGAAGAGATCTGCTCACATATCAACAGCTTCCCTTTGATTAGCCTTGCATCTACTTTGACTCTAATATCACTTTATATACTGTGTGAGTGGGCATATATACTGTGCATATACTGTATACACACACACACACACACACATACACAGCGACTGAATTAAGTATTCAACACGTCACCATTTTTCTCATTAAAAAATATTTCCAAAGGTGCTATTGACATGCAAATTTCACCAGATGTTGGGAACAACCCAAGTAATCCATACATACAAAGGACATAGAACAAATAAGCTCAGAAATTGAGTTATTTGTAATAATGTGAAATGACAGGGAAAAAAGTATTGAACACGTCAACCGGTAATTATTTAATACTTTGTACAAAAGCCTTTGTTTGCAATGACAGCTTCAAGTCGCCTCCTGTATGGAGAAACTATTCACATGCATTGCTCTGGTGTGATCCATTCCTCCACACAAGCAGTCATCAAATCTTCAAGGTTCCGTGGGTTTCTTTTATGGACCTTGAGTTTCAGTTCTTTCCATATATTTTTGATTGGATTCAAGTCAGATGATTGACTGGGCCATTCTAGCAGCTTTATTTTTTTTTTCTTTGAAACCAATTGAGAGTTTCCTTGGCAGTATGTTTTGGATCATTATCCTTCTGAAATGTCCACCCTGGTTTCATTTTCATCATCCTCGTAGATGGCAGCAGATTTTTGTCAAGAATGTCTCAGTAGATTTTCCGATTCATCCTTCCTTCAATAATGTTATGTTTACCAATACAATTGGCTGAAGAGCAGCCCCACACCATCATGTTCCCACCTCCGAACTTAAGTGTTGGTATGGTGTTTTTAGGGTGATGTTATATTTTTCATGGATGTTTTGCTCAATATGCCTCTCATATAATTGGTCCTGGTTAGAAAGTGGACTTTTACCACTTGTATAACTGTTTGGGCAGAAAAGTTATGTTGACCTGTTTGTGCAAATATGCTGCTGCTTGCGTAAACTTGGACAACGGGGAGCCAAGTGTGGTTCAACAGCCATTGGATGAAGGTGCTCCTCCCATGATAGTATAAATAGTGAGGGCTGCTACGGGAGGGGTGCCATTTTCCTATCCTTCTACACCACAGGCTTGAGGTTCGGTGTCAGGGAAAAGGAAAAAGCCCAGAATTCTGATTGAAATGTACTATTTGATGAATTCCTGAGATAAAAACGGATCAAATTGCAATCTGTGTGAGTTATTTGACTGGTTACCTTTCCTCAGAGGAAAAAAACAAACACGCATTTGGTGAGTTTGGCAGCGCCACACTCTCCAACAGTGATGTGCAGTGCCATTTCTCTGGTGGTGTGCATTGTTATCCAAAACGTTCACTTTTGCTCTCATCAGACCAGACTATATTCTCCCAGTATTTAACTGCCTTGTCCAAATGTTGTTCAGCAAACTTTAAGCGAGCTTTGACATGCTTTTTTTCAGAAACAGGGTCTTGCATGGTTAGCGTGCATGCAGCCCATGGCAGCAGAATGCATTACTTACCGTTTTAATTGTGATAACAGTACCTGCTAATTCCAGGTATTTTTGAAGTTCTCCAGAGGTGCTCCTTGGCTCTTGGACAACTCTTCTGATTATTCTTTGCACTCCTCTATCAGAAATCTTGCGTGGAGTACCTGATCAAGGCAAATTTAAGGTGACCGTATTTTCCGCTGACCGTATTTTCTCGACCATAAGGCGCACTTAAAAGTCTTACATTTTCTCCAAAATGGAGGGGGCGCTTTATAATGCGGCGCGGCTTATGTGTGCACCGAGTTCCAACATCTATAAATGTTGTTGTGTGATGAGCGCTCTGCTAGACTTTTTTTGTTTTTTTTAAATATATATATATATATATATATATATATATATATATATATATATATTTTTTTTTAAGCATTTCCTCCTGACACGCTGCTTACACAGAGGAAAAGGGGACGTGGCTGAGGACAGGGGAAGGATGCTAAAGCCACGCCCCCACTAGGGATATGGGGCCGGGGTGTTTTTTATTTATTTATTTTTATGCATTTATTTATTTTTTACCACTTTACTGACTGGGAGCATTTCCGGGGTCTGCATTGTGCAAAACAACATCGGTTTGGCTATGGACCCCCGAGCAGCCGCGAGAGAATTCAAGATCAACAAATCCATGGTTCGCAAGTGGAGGAAGCAGGAAAACGAGCTTCGCTAAGTCGAGCAGACGAACCTAAGTTTTTGCGGAAAAAAAAGAAAACCAAAACGCGGAAGTTGGAAGACCAACTCGAGCAATGGATTAATGAGCAAAGAATAACTTGCCATCATTCCGGGAGGCTTGACAAACTGCTGGACATCCGTGTAAACAGGGCGTTCAAAGTGAACTTGCGAGCGGCGTGGAAGCGATGGATGACAGATGGCGAACAGAGCTTTACTAAGACTAGGAGGCAGCGCCGGGCAAGTTACGCCACAATTTGTGACTGGATTGTGGACGCTGGGCTAACGTGTCTGCTGTTCGAGCGTTCGCACGGCAACGACACTGACTCGAACCTGGCGTGTTTGATTGAGAACTTGCTCAGCTGTTCATTTCGGATACAGAACATAAGGACTTTGATGGATTTGTGGATGAGGATTGATCAAAAACAAACGTGAGTACATTGTTAAATACTTCAATAAAGTACAACCAAACTCAGTTTTGCTCCCGCTGCCTTTTTAAAAACATTGTTTTAGCGTGGATGCATGCTACCGTATGTTTTAAGCTAGCGTATGTTTTACCATGCCTGCGCCCAATAATACGGTGCGCCTTATGTATGTGTTAAATACAGAAATGGACCCCATAACTGAGGCTGTGCCTTTTAATACGGCGCACCCTATGGTCGTGAAAATATGGTACCTATTATGGCCCTAACCATGCACACTGGAACATTCAGAAGCTTATATATGCGCCTGTAACCAATGCCATCGTTATGTTTTGCAACAATTAGGTTGCGATGGTCTTGAGACAGCTCTTGCTCTTTCCCATCATGAAATGTGTCTTGACTCACACCTTGGAAATGAGACCTTTTTGTAGGCCATCAATTAGGACTGAACCATCTGATATTCATTTGCATATTCATCTGGACTCTTGGCAGGTTGCATTGTGCCGGCACATATTTTTACATATATATATTTACATATATATATATATATATATATATATATATATATATTCATCATTTATAGCTCACTTTTGAACAATTTTATTGGTTATACAAGTGTAATAACACATTAACCAAAGACTTTTAAGACGTCAATGTATCCATCCATCAATCCATTTTCTGTACCGCTTATCTTCACTAGGGTTGCGGGCGTACTGGAAACTATCCCAGCTAAATCCGTGCGAGAGGCGGGCTACCCCCTGAACTGGTTGCCAGCCAATCGCAGGGCACATGTAAACAAACAACCATTCGCTGTGAGTACAGCTGAGAATTCAAGTTCGTAAGAGTTGCACAGTCTTCTGATGAATGTGATGAAACAAGTGATTTGCTTGCCAATTTTACTCAAGTTCTGTTGTACCAAGTAAAAAGTAATACTTTGTGTATTGGTACGTCAGAATATCTTGTTGCAAATAATGTTACTGTAGTCTTTGTTTATGGATTGCTAACATTTACCTACCAGAAACAGCTAGGTCAAGCAGCAAGCCCTCAATAGTGCTGCTTAAGAGAGAGGTGTGTTTATATATGTGATTATTGCTTTGACCTCTCACCCTGAGTATGGCCATTTATAGTGCAAACAAAAGAAGACACCCCATTGATGTTGCGGTCCTTCTTGAGATGTCCCTCTTAACTAAAGTGAGAAGTGGTGGACTGCTTTTGAAAGCACCTTGCCACTTTGCAGGTCACCCTTTTCCCATTGAGAACAGTTTACTTGCAACAGGACATACTTTTGTTTTGATTCAAAGCAGAGACAAAATACCCACCGAGATCATGTGTGCATGCTCAGGTTTTTGTACGCCATTGCAATTGCAGGTCATCTTCCAAAAGTTGTATCAAAGGGGATTCTTCTTTAATACTAATGGAGTCAGAAAGTATGTAGGGAAAAAAACAATATAGGCAATGTATACTTTGGTTGACATGCTTTATTCCCACTTGCTCACCAGTTTATTGCTTTAAAAACATCCATCCATCCATGCATTTTCCGTACCACTTATCCTCACTAGGGACACAGGCGTGCTGGAGCCTACCCCAGCTTTCTTTGGACGAGAGGCGGGGTACACCCTGAACTGGTTGCCAGCCAATCGCAGGGCACAAATAAACAAACAACCATTTGCACTCACATTCACACCTACAGGCAATTTAGAGTCGTCAATCAACCTACTACCATGCATGTTTTTGGGATGTGTGAGGAAACTGGAGTACCCGGAGAAAATCCACACAGGCACGGGGGAGAACATGCAAACTCCACACAGGCGGTGCTGGAATTTGAACCCGGGTCCTCAGAACTGTGAGCCAGATGTGCTAACCATTAGTTCACCGTGCCGCTGCTTTGAGTTTAATGATACTATTGCATTCATTCAAATTAACATTGAGTTGATAATTCATTACACTATGATTTATGCTGATTTTAAAAATGTCAATACAATGATTTGATGGGTGGCACAGACAACTGGTTAGCACATCCGCCTCGCAGTTCTGAGGACTGGGATTCAAATTGCGGCCCCGCCTGTGTCCAGTTTGCATGTTCTCCCCATGCCAGCGTGGGTTCTCTCCAGGAACTCCGTTTTCCTCCTATATCCCAAAAACGTATGGTAGGTTAAGTGAAGGTAGGTGGGAATTTGAGTGCGAATGGTTGTTTGTTTATATGTGCCCTGCGATTGGCTGGCGACCAGTTCAGGGTGCACCCTCCCTCTCGCCCACAGATAGCTGAGGTAGGCTCCAGCACGTCCGCGACCCTAGTGAGGAGAAGCGGTACGGAAGATGAATGAATGAATGAAATGATTTGATGACATTGTGAGCTTGCTATCATTACAAGCTGAGGGGAACATGAACAGTTAATAAGTATACTGCACATTCACCAAAGGAAGCCACATTATTACATTCCCATGTACAGTATGTCGTTAGTGGTCTGATATTCCGGAGAATACCGCTTAAACGTTTTAAAATCCTCCTCTTGACCTACAAAGCACTCCATAACCCTGCCTGACTCTACGTTATTGAGCTCCACTATTGGTACACCACGACCCTCTGCTCCGCTGATGCCAATTTCCTGCCCCCCCTCCCCTCCCCAGGACTAAGAACAGAAGTGGAATCACTATTCATTACATTCACTTCTCATAGATAATTTCCCCAAAGCAACAAACTCTCTATCACCTACAAGAGTTTCATTTTATATTTTGATCAATTCATGTGTGAGTATTGCACATCAATTCATTATTTGAGTATTGTTGCGATGTTTAGAAGGGACCCAATAACGTGATAATGGTTGTGTATGGCGAGATATTTTTGTCTTTAAATATTGAATCTGTCTAGTTTGTCTTCAAGCTCAGACTTCAAAGCCATGTTTGCCTTTGGTTTAAAAAAATATAATTTTAGACTATCAATTAGTTGGCCAACTGTTTGCACAAGGCTGAGAAACACATCCAAAATCTCGTGTTGGTAAAGCTCAACCTGTGATGTGTATGCTTGCACGCTTACACAAATAAACCAAATGAATGAAAAAACTGTGGCTGAGCCAAAATCTTCTTAGTTTTTCGTATCTCCATGTTTTCATATTTGGATTGTGGAAGGATATCAGGATTTTCTTAGATATTTTTTCAACACTCTGGAATGTAACTTCCCAAGCTTTATTTTTATAATATATATAAAAAGTTATTTCTGTCTGTGGTCATTTGAAAATGTTTAAATCCAAGAGTTAGTTAATTGCAATTGTGTGCCTCTAAAAGTGCACTTGTATGATATGAATTACATTACCAGGAAAGATATTTACGTATATTCAATACATTACTGTGATCAGGGATCACGGTGACCTATTGGTTAGCATGCATTGTCTTACAGTTCTGAAGTTTTGCTTTACATCTCAGCTCCGACCTCCCTGTTTGGAGTTTGTTCTCAGTGCTTCTATGAGCTTCATCCCATGTTCCAAGTAACATTTATGTTAGGTCAAATGAAGACTAAATTATCCATAGATGTAAATGTGAGTGTGAATGGTTGTTTATTCATGTGTGTACTGTGATTGACTGGCAACCAGTTGAGGGTATACCCCATCTCTCACTCAAAGTCAGTTGAGATAGGCTCCTGGTCACCAGTGACCCTAATGAGGACAAGTTAGATCGAAATTGGATGGACATTACCAGGCACGTGCACAGAGATTTTCGGGGGCAGGTGCTCAAGCCAAAAAAAAGGGCACCCATCGCCAAAACTAACAACTAACTACTAAGAAAATTATGTATTATGTATATATTTCTGTTAACGCAATCAACAATGCAACCATTAACAAATGAGTTGAAGGGAAGCTACAGTGGATATAAAATGTCTGGACACCCCTGTTCAAGTAGCAGGTTTTTAGATATGCAAAAATTAGACCAAAACGCAGGAGAAAATAGACCCAGCAATACAATACAAGTAATACAATAACACATCTTTGAGTAAGATACACACAGTGCGTCTGTAGCTTCAAAAAATGTTCGGAACACTTCTTACTATACCACCAGCACGAGTCCACGCTTTACACTGTTTATATATATATATATATATTATACCACAGAGCTCAATTGTGTATGGCCAAGAATGTTTGAGTTGGTCTTTGGCAGCAAGCCTGTGGTTTTGAGACTTTCAGAATGAGAGCTGAAGTGACAGGGAAAACTCCGGTGACTCCCACTGAGAGGGAAAGTTCCAGTGAACACATCTGTGCCACACAAAGGCAAGGGGGTGGGAAATAACAATAAATAGAGTTTGACTGTTTTGAAATACAATACCTCGAATTTTAATCAAGTACATCTGAATACGTCTAATAGTGAATAATGGCTCTGCCCGCCATGTGATACACAATTAAGCAGATAATCCATTGTGATCACATTGATCTTTGCTATATTTCTTTCTGGATAAAACACTTGGACAGCCCTTTTGAACGCACTTCAAGAGTTTGTACCCAACACCCACCAGTGAAAAAGAATTGGATTTAAGATTTGGGGAGGTTTGGTGCATATTACCCATAATTGAATTACTTCTGCAATCCCTTCAGGCGTCCCCACCATTTAACCATCAGGCACGACTACTTGTGTCACTTACATGGACCCACCTCCAGCGGACAGAAGGACGCTTATTTAATAAAAACCTGTATTGAAGACACAGAACTCACACACTCCTAATTGTTTTCACCCTGCTTTAATAAAATCTGTTATTAAAGAGGAAAAACTGGACTTGGCGGTTTCTCAAGAGAGGCTTGACTGTGTTTGGATTTCGTCAAGATGGTGAAGATTATGTCTGAGGGTCCTTTTTAACAGAAAGCCGTGAGACAGTGTTCCAATTATGGAAAACACACAAATGGAAAGACCGCCGAGGCAAAAATGTGACCATTGACAAAGGCCAACATTACTGAGGCCACCTTGTGGGTAAATGTAATTTCTTATAAGTCATGCTTGAATAGCAGTGCTGTAAAAATCGGGTAGCATTAACAGAAAGCTCAAGAAGGCTGTGGCCAAGCACATTCCATACGAGTCTACTCAAATAAGTACAGTGGAATCTCAAAAGTTGTACATATGTCACTGCTGTTTTTTCTAATTTCAAATCAATTTATTCCCATTAGAAATAAGGTAAAGAATTTGCTATAGGCACAAACTGTCACCATCGTTAAACCTTACCAACACTGCAGGCATTTCTTTAAGATAATAATCACTGCATAGTAAAATTCAATACAAAAACAAATAAAGTAAAATTACTCCACCTTTGAAGACACCTGATGTAATGGTAATGGTGGTGGTGGTAACTTCATCTGTGTGGATGGACTGTTTCGGAAATTTTGTGAAATAAGAATAACTGGTGGTCATTTTCATGTTAGTCATTAGCCATTCAACTTTCAGCTACGTGTTATTTACATGACAATTATGGCAATAATTGATTTTCAAAATGAATTGTTTTCCTGCTGTAATCAGTGTAATTTCTGGTTCTATCATCATGTTTCCTATTTGCCATAAATACAATCCTTATGCCGTGGCAAAAAAAGCCACACACTTGTGTAGTTAACAGAGGTGTGGACTCAAGTCACATGACTTGGACTCGAGTTAGACTCGAGTCATAAATTTGATGACTTTTAACAAGACTTGGACTTGAACAGCAGTGACTCGTGACTTAACTTGGACTTGAACCCATTGACTTGAAAAGACTTCCTACTTTGACCAAGCAATGGAAACCCAACACTTTGTAGCTTTCTCTATTAACATATGTATGTTCCAGTCACTGCTTTGCTGTAGGAGTACTTAATCAGTGTCAACATAACGAGATCTGAATGATTATACAGTAGGTGAACGTGTTCTACACTAGTGTTGTTTCATTTGCGAACGTTTCGTTCAGAAGAACAAATCTTTTTAGTGAACGAACTGAACTGAATTAGTTTATGAAATGTTTCGTTCTTTTAGCTTGCCGTTCTTTTATTAATAATAATAATACATGAAACTTATGTAGCGCTTCTCAAGACACTCAAAGATGCTTTCCACTAATCAGATGACAATGACAGTAAGGTGAGTGAGCAGGAAGCCCGGGTGACGGGGGCTGGTGTCAGCGACGCTGTCCACTGCGGTGGAATGCAGAAAAGTCACGCCGGCCGGCGAGAGCCTAGTTGAACGTAAGGGGACGTGGAAAGATGTTCGGTAGCTGAGCTCGCCGCACGCATGTTCACAAATCCCAACCAAAGCCGGGTGTTCGAGAGCTTGCTGAGAGAGAGATAGGTAGGTGATAATTTATCTTAATTTTATTTTTTTGTTAATCTCCCCACCTTTCCTAGTTTACAGTATGTGACAACAACAACGCATTGTCCTTCGGGGAATGTGTTGAGTGAACGTGAACCTCAGGGATGGATCATTAACTGAATGAGGAAGCACTTGAATGATTTTGAGAAAAAGACCTGAACGATTCGGTGAACGAATCCTTTGATTTAATCTTTTTAACAAAGTGATTTGAATGATTCAGTACACTCAAAAGAACTGCCGTGCCCATCATTAATTTGCATGTGACGTCGCACAAGAGAATGGTTTGAAATCAAAGTTTTGTTTGGCCTTTGAGGCATAACACTCCATTGTTAAACTTTAATTTGTACCGCTTTTGGGGCATTCGACTTGAGAGGTTCCACTCTATGGCCTTTCCTTGTCATATAAATATTTAATATTAAGGCATCATTTTGGGCACACAATCTACGTACTAGTTCATAAGCTGAGGTGAATCTGTGTATGTGTGGTCGGGTGTTGGTTTGGCACAGGTCATGATCTGGATCCCATCAGGTCATGACATGTCTTCAATAAGGGGATGAAGGGAGGGAAACCAGGGAGGCAGAAAGATGAGGAGGGAAACCCGGAAGACATTGATGGACAAAGGGAGCAATAATAGTATTTTTGGATGTTTATTTGAATGTGGCACCGAGAAGAGGGAAGTCTCACAAAGCTTTGGAGTAATAAAATCAAGATGTAGTCTAAGCACCCCTGCTGAGCGAGATCAGTTTACCTCAGTAAAACCACCAGAACTGAAATTGGAGGACCATATTTACTCGTGTGGGTGAAACCACATAATATAATTTTGAGTTTTGCAGTAGCTTTAATTTATGGAATGCTTTATTGTTGCATATTAGGTCGCAGGGAGTATCTGACAGTAAATTTTACAAACAGAATACAAACCAAAATTTGGGAACTTTGCTGGCCTTCTAAATACTATATAGTAATTTCATAATACAGACTTGACTGCAGTTTGACACAAATGTTTTAAACCACAAATTTAGTAATAGTAAAGTTTAGTCACATTCTGGCCACTTTCAACCAGTCTCGACACCATACAACTTAAAATGTTTTTTTAAGCTGATATCACCTCCACTCCCCTGCACCGCTTGCACAAGTATTAAAGGTTAATTATTCTCAGGGACTTTAACAAAGCTAAACTCAACCACAAACTCCTAAATACAAACAGCACATCAACTGTCCCACCAGGGAAAATAACATTTTAGACCACTGCTATACTACGCTAAATAACGCATACCGTGGCAAACCTTGTGCAGCCCTGGGCTCGTCTGATCACTGCTTAATTCACTTAATACCGACACACAGCCAAGAACTTAAATGCGCGAAGCCTACAGTGAAATCGAGCTAGAAACCTGCTGACTAAGGAAATTAACATTGCAAAGAGGAACTATGCAGCAAAGTTGCAAAAACTGTTTAGCACTAACGACTCTAAATCAGTCTGGCATGCATTCCAACCGCTGACCAATTACAAGCGACGATCCCCCCAAGCTGAGAACAATAGCACACTAGCTAACGACTTGAATACCTTCTACTGCAGATTTGAAAAGGACACTTTCACACCCCACACCCACCTGGCCGCATCACCGACCACTATCACACATCTGACTACTGCGTTAACCATCCACGAACAGGATGTGAGACATATCTTCAAACAACAAAAGATTAACAAAGCGGCAGGCCCGGACCATGTGTCCCCATCCTGCCTCAAAGTCTGCGCGGACCAGCTCGCTCCAGTCTTCACACAGATCTTCAATAGATTTCTGGAACTGTGCGAAGTACCATCCTGTTTCAAATGCTCCACCATCATTCCAGTCCCCAAGAAACCTACAATCTCGGGTCTAAATGACTGCAGGTCTGTCGCCTTGACATCTGTGGTCATGAAGTCCTTTGAACGTCTCGTGCTGGACCACCTCAAGAGCGTCACAGGTCCCTTGCTGGACCCCCTGCAGTTTGCCTACTGAGTGAACAGGTCTGCAGATGATGCAGTCAACATGGGACTGCACTTCATCCTAGAACACCTCGACAGTACAGGGACCTACGCGAGGGTCCTGTTCGTGGACTTGGTTAGCATGTCTGCCTCAATTCTTAGATTCAGGGTTCGAATCTTGGCTCAGGCCTTCCGGATTGGTTGGGTTTTCACCGGGTATGCCAGCTTCCTGCCACATTATAAAAACATGCATGTTATATTCAGTGAAGACTTAAAATTGTCCAAAGGAGGGAATTGAAATTTCTGTTTGTCTGTGTTTGTCTATATGTGCCATGCGATTGGCTGACAACCAGTCCAGGGTGTAACCTACCCCCATCTCTTGTCCAAAGACAGCTCTCTTGTGACCCTAATGAGGATA
The DNA here is from genome assembly GCF_024500385.1 of Phyllopteryx taeniolatus. Lineage (NCBI taxonomy): Eukaryota > Metazoa > Chordata > Actinopteri > Syngnathiformes > Syngnathidae > Phyllopteryx > Phyllopteryx taeniolatus. The sequence continues at coordinate 20,421,170 of NC_084508.1, read as the reverse complement.
AGTGGTACAGAAAATGAATTGATGGATTATTTTTGATAAGGGCATCTGGTGTAAAAACTGTGCCAAACAAATCACGTGATAGGGAAAAGCCGAAGGTCACCTCTTCTTCTATTAACGATGAAGCTATGATATGCTTCATAGTGATATCTTGCTTCTTCCGTCTCATCGACAGCATTTCACAGCATTTCAATGATGATCCTGCAGGAATGCCGCCATTTCTCATTGACAGTCGTATCAAATGCCCCTCCTACCAAGAGCACAACGCATGACCTCAATATAGAAAACATTTAGTAGCAGTAAAAAGTTTTCCAGTTGGAGAGGTGGTCCGGGTGACGCCTGTGAAGTGAGCTAACCGTCTCGCCACTCCTTTTTCGCCTCTCTCCAGATCATTAGCAGTTCTTCTGCTGCCTTTTGAAGTTTGCAAGGTGTGCTGTGTGTGTCTTAGCTAATGCAAATCCAGGGAAATAGCCCAGCCACCTGTTCTCCCAAACATCTGTCCACAGAGCCCGGCATAGCCCCGTTCAGCTGCCTCCTTTAATTCTGATCCTACAAGAGCTGCAGAATGGCAAAGAGGCTATTTTTAGGGGCTCCGTTGATATGCAAGTGAAGACCTTATGCTGTCTAATGAACATACCTTTCTTCAGGACTGCTGAGAATAGAAATAAGTGTGCAGTTTTCAGGCTCTCTGCTTCAAAAGAAAATGCCTTCATTCTATTTAAAATGGGCAATTTCTTATATTCGAAGGACCTTTTATGCCACATAGTAAGTCGCTTCAAAGCGCATCCATTCAGCACACATATGCTTTATTGCTTTTAATGAAGTCCTTTATCTGGAAGCCTTCTTTTAGATTTACAGGGCTACTGAAGACTCGTGTGTCTCGGTGGGTTGGATCAAAGTAGCCAAGGTTTCTTTGGGAGCTGCAGCAGCACAATGATGACCAAATTCATTAGGCAGAGTTGCTATCTAACCTGACACTGTATATCATTGTTACTATGATCCGTATGTGCTTTATGTTCTTTGGTATTTTCTGCCTTAATCCCAACAGATTTTTGCATGTGCCACTGTTCATATATTCATGTTTAGCATGCATCTCTTTTTCATAGCAGCTGTTACATTGTGGAAGAAGTTAGTGCATACCCCTGAGCATTGACTGAGGGAGGCAGGAAGAGTATTACTTTTTGATTAGCTGCCAACAGCATAGCACATTTTGAATGCAGAGTCTCAATGGGCTACTTGGGAGATTCATGAAGGGGCAGAGGTGATATTGTCTGCCAGGGTGAACTAAAGTAAATATGCTACAAACTGAGGTAAAATAGTGCAACATTCAGATTATTAATGGCAAGGATCCTGAAGTCAACATAGAAGTAAACTTAGAAGTCCACGGTGTGGACCAGATCTTTGGTAGTCCAACATCTGGAATGCATTACTGAACAAAGACCCATGTAGGAACACAAACACCTCAATTATAATTCGCCACATCTTTCTTGCAGTGTATTTTCTAACTGATTACTGGCAAAATTAACAAAGCCAGCCCTCAGGGGGTTGCATTACTGACCCTGCAACAGGACACCTCGCATCTGTCAACAACCTATGACCAGAAATAGAATCTCCCCGAAACAATGTCAATGCTGTCACTGTACATTACACAACATGAAACGTAATGTAAAACAATACAAGGCGGATATAATGCAACTCTAGACTAAAGAACCGGATCAGGGATTGTTGAAAGTGGTGAAACATGACTGGAGCTTGGTTACAGTAGCTCAGCACTGCATGGTATATATGCAAAGTCTTGGGAAAGTTAGCAGCTGTGAGTGCTCCTGCCTGTGCAAGGGAATGGAGATCAGTGGGGTGCGTAAGAGTAGCTGTGCTTGAAGGCGAGACCTGTTGATCCAGGTGCTGGCATTCTTACAGCTGAAGGGACCGTGATCTTTGATGCACACATATTGTGTGGATGCATGCACACGCATAACACATGCGCAGCCTGCTGAAAAGTACACGTGAGACTCAGATACACATGGCCACATGGCCATATTGTTTCCACCGGATACAGGCTGCTTCCTGACAAGCATTCATTTAGAACTGAACAAGTTATACATTCCTATTGATTGCCCTTTCAGGGTTTATGATTTGACAGTGTAAAACTTTTCCTCTAAATTCTCTGATCCACCGTGATGAGCTAAGTCAAAGCTCAGGCAACATGTGAGTACCTAAGCTCAAAATCGTGGGAGCAGCAGATTCATCTTCAGAGGCAGTTTCAAAATTCTACTGCCCACACTGTTCACTCTCTGCTCAAAACTATAGGGAACATCTCTTTAGGCTGGGAGTTATATAGTTTCTGCCTCTATCCCTTTAAGGACTGGAGTTTTCAAACTTCTATTAATATTTGAATGTAGCCTCAGTTCAGTCCCCACCTCCGCACCTGCCCCCTCGCATCTCTATCCAAAGAAACATCTCCAGTTTACTAAACTTGGAAAACAAAAATAGGACCAGGAAGAGACGAGTTTGTCACGCTCGCCTGGGCCCCTCAGAGTGCATCTTACACAACATTTTATCAGTTTTATGCTGTATTTTGTACATTCAATTAAAATATAAGAGAGGTGATCAACTTACCTGACGGCTTTGTGAGAACAGTGATGTGACCTATGCCATGGTTTTCCAAGAACAGCTGTGCAGCTGTCTGCGTATAGGACACACAGCACTGTTATAAATGTTTACCCTTGATTTTCAGTAGAGAGCTGTCCAATTCCTTCTTTTTCGCTTATGTTGCTAACTGGAGTTGACAAAAAAAATCCTGCACAGAAACTATGATAGTCTACTCTGCGAGAGGCTGCGGTACGTCCCTGTGAGCCTACGTGTACACAGTGGGCATGTCCAAATGATTGACAAACTATTCGGTCACGCCTCCTGTCGCGACACTCTCTGATTGGCTATTCTTATCCTGCTGTTCCCAGCTGTAAAATAATGATTAAAATTCTAGATGGAGCCAGGGTGATGTTTCAAAAGATCATTTTAATAATATTCTTCTGTCATACAGACAGTTTTAACATGTATGACAAAAATGCATGTTTTTTAAAATGCAAACTCTCCCTTTAACTCCATCCATCCATTTTCTGTACCGCTTATCCTCACTAGGGTCTCAGGCGTGCTGGGGCCTATCCCAGCTATCATCGGGCAGGAGGCGGGGTACACCCTGAACTGGTTGCCAGCCAATCGCAGGGCACATATAAACAAACAACCATTCGCACTCACATTCACCCCTACGGGCAATTTAGAGTCTTCATTTAACCATTTAATACAATCCTGGCACCACTATTGTTGTGTTATGTTTGTGACCATTTCATAAAATCAATCTCTCCCTTTTCGTTCAAGTCATTGGGAATCAATGCCCACTTGTTGATTGATGAAAACAGCGATTGAGATTCCACTTGTGGCTTAAATGCAAAGGCAGCTAATATATGTTTGGCAATAGAATTAAAAGGAATGCCTTTTACGCGCTCACTCTCTTAGTATGGTGACTAGTATCGGTACTTGGAATTTACACCCCCCCAAACTGAACCATATTGCCTTAACAAATAATCAATACCAACTACATGTGATTTCATAAAAAGAACATTTCTTAGGCAGTGACTCAGTTTTGCCTGATTGTGTGTTGTTCCATTCCGCCCTTGTTTGCCAGCTTTGATGTAATGCAGTCCATATACGTAAGGCCATAAATGCATTGTTCTGTTTACAAGAACATTTCACTTCCAATTAAACTCGAAGTCACAGAATGGTGCCTTCCATTTCAAGTTAGTTTCTGACTACATTTTTAACGCCGTAATGACTCCACAATATGACCTTAAACTCATTACAGTCTGCCTCGTTGTACATTATGTGCACACTGAAAATCAGCCTCATCAGCCAAATTTCTGTATAATGCTGCCCCAAACTTAAGAGGTGGTTTAAGATTGAGTACTGATGGTGTCCTTAAATGCAGAGGTTATTCTTGCAAGCAATGTGATAAAAAATTCATTCTAGACAAGGTCAACTGTAGCTCCTTGTGGACTAATTACAGACGAATGAACAGGTTTTTAATTTTGGATTTTTACACCATGACGTTGCTATCCGTTTCAAAAAGCAATCAGAGGTGCATATGCTGCTGGTAACACTTAAGAGAAACATCAGCATTTTTCCAATCAATCCCTCCAGAAAGGGCAACAGCGATTTGTCTGCAGCTATTTTGCCTGTCACAGATGTTTAACTTCCTTGCACATAATGGCTCTTGTACTCTGGGTAAACAGCCATCACTAGCCTGTTTATTTGGAAGTAGGGGCTCAACGTGGATCTGACCCACTTTTCACATTAGAACCCATACTAGAGAGATGAGGGGAAGATGAAGCGCAAATCAGGGAAATATCAAGGAAGGTCCAATTTATTTTGAGTAATTGGCTCCACTTGAGGAAACATCATTTTCTTGCCCAGTGGTCATCTCAATCCGCATCTGGATCACCAGCAAAAAAAAAAAAAAAAAAGTAAAACACCTCATCATATTTTCAACCGCGTACTTTACTGTAGAAAGATCAAGGCATTTTATATTGCTGGACCACCTCAAATAAACAAATTAGGCATGTTCATAATAATTGATTCTCATCAACTGTGTGGAACTGATTACTGATTAATTATGTCTTGAAGCATTTGACACACAAGTGACTGTCCTTTTTGGCTGCAGCCATCAAAGGCACTGTTGGTTTAGTCTCAACTAGTTTGTGGTCTGAAGAACAACAACGTGTTATGGGAAATTTAGTTTTTACCATGCAGATTACTTCACATATACATTTTTACCGGTCACTTATAGAGCCCTCAATTGTCAGGCTGCACCATACTTGGTGGACCTTGTAAAAGGCCCTTATCGTGTAGTGATACATGCTGAAGAATTTCCAAGGCATTGAACATATCAATTAAAACAGTGAAGACAGTCATCAAGTTGAAAAAATATGGCACAACAGTGACAATACCAACAAGAGGACATCCAAAATTAATGTAAAGATGAGAATAGAACTCGTCATGAAGGCTGACAGTACCAGTGAATGAACTGTATGAATTACTCGCTAAGTATATGTGAAAACAATCTTCCGTCTTCTTCATAGTGTACGTCTGGGCTATGGAATAGGGTGGGAAGTAGAAAGTTTTATCTTATCAAAAATTTTTTTAAAAATAACACACAAAAAAAACATCCAAGTCCCTCCGCATTTTGCAAAAATACATTTGAATTTTTTTATTTAATAGACGTCTGACATTATTTGTGGAACTTCTACCTTTAATGAAAAATCTCTGGTCATAGTGGATTATCGACAGGAGTACCTTTTCAAGTCTCGCTGTGAGATAATCTTGATATCTACATTAATCAGTGATAAGGGCCAATAATTAGCCGAGAGAGTGGGGTCTTTGCCTGACTTTAGTCTTAATTTAATTGAAGCTGTGTTCATATGGCTACTTATTTGACCTTTATCGTTTATCTCCTTGACTGTTCTGAAAAATAGAGGCGCTAGTATTGGCCAGAAATGTTTAATTAATTCGACGGATTCCTTCCGGGCCAGGCGTTCTTCTCGATTGCATATTTTTTAATGCGTTATGTAATTCTGTGATGGTTAAAAGAACATCAAGACTGTCTTTAATTTCTGTATTTAACTGAGGAATGTTTAGATCCTTAATAAAAGTTTAAATTTCTTCTTGGTCTGGGTTGTTCGAAGATGCGTATAAACTGCTATAATGTAAAATATTTCATATATTTCTAGCGGTGACTGTGTACAGTTGCCATTTGAATCTTGAATTGCTGTAATTAATGAGTTTTCTTTATAGCGCTAAAGTTGGTTCGCAAGAAATTTTCCCAATTTATTATTGTACTCAAAGTTAGTGTATCTAAACTGTTGTTGTACAAAATCTGTTCTTTTTGATAAGATGACATCTAATTGATGTTTACTTTTTGAAGTTGGTTTCTAAGCGTATCTGTCGGATTAATTGCATATTCTTCTGTGAGGTGTTTAAATTTTTCCTCAATTTCATTTTCCAATTTTTGTTCTTGTTTTTTTCTTGTACGAAGAGTATGATATGATTCGACCTCTCAATACAGCTTTCCCGGTTTCCCACAGCAGCGATGGGGATATGGCTGGGGAGTCATTGAATTTCAAAAACTTGTCCCATTCCTTCCTCACGAAAGAATCAAAGTCCGGGTCCTTCAATAGGGACGTGTTAAAGTGCCATGTTGGTGGGGGTCCCGAATTTGACAAAATTTTTAGATTTAGAGAAATTGGTGCGTGGTCAGTGATGATGATCGGATGTATTTTGAAGGTAATACTTTGAGCCCCCTGAATTGTTTGAGAGAAAAAAAATCTATTCTTGAGAGAGCGGTGAACTGACAAGTAAAATGTGTATTCTCTTTTTGTACGGTTTTTCAGCCGCCATATGTCACCAAGTCCAAAGTTGTCCATATACTGCTGTAATATATTGATGCATTGTGGCTGATTGCTATTTTTGAGATTTGAGTAATCTAAGGAATGGTGGATGACTGGTTAGCACATCTGTCTCACAGTTCTGAGGACCGGGGTTCAAAGTTTGCATGTTCTCCCCGTGCCTGCGTGGGTTTTCTCTGGGTACTCTGGTTTCCTCCCACATCCCAAAAATATGCGTGGTAGGTTAATTGAAGACTCTAAATTCCCGGTAGGTGTGAATGTGAGTGTAAATGGTTGTTTGTCTATATGTGCCCTGTGATTGGCTGGCGACCAGTTCAGGGTATACACCGCCTCTTGCCCGAAGATAGCTGGGATAGGCACCAGCACGCCCGCGACCCTAGTGAGGAAAAGCGTTATAGAAAATGGATGGATGGATGAGCGATCTACTAGGGGATTTAGCATCAGGTTAAAGTGGCCTCCCATGATAATTTTAGAATTGGGTCACAGTTTTAACAAGTGTGAAAAGAGCGTGTGAAAAAAGGCTGTATCATCTTTATTAGGAGCGTATACATTGACAATTGTGTGAAGTTTGTTAAATATTGTAGTCTGTATAATTATGTATCGGCCTTCTGGATCCGCTACTGTACTATTTATTGTAAAAAGTAGTCTTTTATGGACTAGTATTGAGACTCCTTTTTGTCTACATTATAAAAGGCCGAGATAGCCTGAGTGAAATTAGAGTCAATGCGGCATTTTTCTTCTGACTCAATAAGATGCGTTTCTTGTAGTAAGAGGAGGTCTGTTTTAAATTTAGTGATATAATCCATAATCAGAATTCTCTTTGCCTGCGATCGAATGCAAGTGACATTCCATGACACAAAAGTTAAGTGTGACATATAATGGGTGCGTGTATAGTAATTTTAAATAGATTGGGTACGATGTATTCTTTGTTGTTGTTTTTTTGATAGTTTTCAGGAAATCTTTGGGTATTGTGTTGACAAATGTTAGTTAGAGAGGATCATAAAGATGCTATATTTAAGTACAGCAAAGCCAAGGTACATAGAAGGCTAGCAAACAAACACTCAACATAGAAAACAAACATTAGTGACAAGGGGATAATATGGTGTCCGGTGGTTGTTTGTAATGCACAAGAAGAGTTTTGAGCCACTTGTGTGCTTGGTGTGTCTGGAAAAAAAGCAGAACAGGAAAACAGACAGATAGGAGTGATAATTCAGACTGGTGGCATGCGTGATTCCATTCTTTTGTTTGTCTAAGCAAAAGTGGATAGAATGAAACACAATACAATACAATATGCTTTTGACAATTAATAACGACAACAAATCAGAAGAAGTACTTATCGAGAAGAACCAGGACATGACGTTGGCATCACAAAACAGTTGGCCGTCGACATATAGCTTGTCGACAACTAGCCACGCTCGTTTGCTTTTCTCACGGTGGTTCATCATCGGGTGCAGGATTTTACGCCTCTCGTTGATTTCCTTGAATTCCAAACGAAGTCCCTTTGAGCTCACGACCTTTTGATTTCATGAACACTTTCTGTTGAAAGTGTCCAAACTTTGCAATCATGGAACCTGGTCGGTTTCCTGGACAAGGGCCTCCCAATCGATGAACACAGTTAAAGGTAATCTTGTCGACTGTATCTTGCTGTATCTTGAGCGCGGACATCATGAACTTTTTAATCTGCGCCTCGGAGTCTTCTGGTGCATTTTCTGAAATGCCCCAGAAAATGAGATTCTTGCGCATGCTTCATGATTGAATGTCCAGCGTAGTTTCTTTCATGATTTTATATTCCAGTCTAAGAGTTTGTAATTACGCTGACATTGACATCATGTTTGATTGGAGTGCAGTATTATCTAATCTTAGCTCCTTGACCTGTTGCTGTGTGAACTCTAAGCTGTTTCTGAGTTCGGTGATCTTTTGGCGCAGCAAGTCAAGTGTAATTGACAATTTTTTGTTGATTGAGAGGAGGACACTAGTCTGTGTCTCTGTCGAAGCAATTAAATCCTCAGTCAAAGTGGAAGAATACGCCTTTTTTTTCTTCAGCGGCAGCTTGACGTGGGGGCTGGGATCCTCCATGAGGCGAGCCAGGGTTGACGTAGCTGCACGAATCTCAACTGGCTCTCTGTGAGTTACTGCTGCTAGCGAAGCTGGTGAAGGAAAAGAGAAAAGAACGAAGCGACAATCCGCCGACAGTCCGAAATGTTGTCTTGTAATTGCTGCTTTTCCAAGTTTACGCAAGGGGCGCCGCCATGTTTTTCGTCTTCGAAAATCACGCAATCTCTCGCGTGGTCACAGCATGCTCACCCCTCCCTCCCACAACTGGGATTGCGAATTACAATCTAACCAACTACAAGCGACCATCTGCCCCAAGCAGAGAACAATAAAGGACTAGCTGACGACTTGAAGACATTATACAGCAGATTTAAAAAGGGCACTTTCACACCCCACACCCACCCAGCTGCACCACCGACCGCCATCACACCTCTGCCTTCCCCTTCTGTGTTGACCATCCATGAACAGGATGTGAGAAGTATTTTCAAACAACAAAAGATCAGCAAAGTGGCGGGCTCAGAACTTCTGTCCCCATCCTGCCTCAAAGTCTGCGCGGACCAGCTCGTTCCAGTCTTCACAGTGACCTTCAATAGATCTCTGGAACTGTGTGAAGTACCTTCCTGTTTCAAACGCTCCACCATCATCCCAGTCCCAAAGAAACCTGCAATCTCTGGTTTGAATGACTACAGGCCTGTCGCCCTGACATCTGTGGTGAAGAAGTCCTTTGAACACCTCATGCTGGACCACGTCTGCTAGACTCCCTGTGATTTGCTTACCAAGCAGGTCTGTGGATGTCGCAGTCAACATGGGCCTGCACTTCATCCTAGAATACCTCAACGGCGCGGGGACCTATGCGAGGATCCTGTTCATGAATTTCAGCTCTGCGTTCAACACCATCATCCCCAAACTCCTCTCTTCTAAGCTTCTCCAGCTCAACATCTTGCCTGCCATCTGCCAGTGGATTTACATCTTCCTGATGGGCGGGACACAGTAGGTAAGGCTGGGGGACACCACCTGATCTACACGCACCACCAGTACTGGGGCGCCCCAAGGATGTGCCCTCTCTCCGCTGCTCTTCTCTCTCTACACGAACGACTGCACCTCAACACACCTGGTTGTCAAACTCCTGATGTTTGCAGACGACATCATTGGCCTCATCAAAGACAGCGACGAGTCTGCATATTGACAGGAATTGGAGCGGCTGGAGCTATGGTGCGGCCGACACAACCTGGAGCAGAACACGCTCAAGAATGTGGAAATGATCGTGGACTTCATGAAGCAGCCATCGCCACAGCTCCCCTCACGCTGTCCAACTGCCCTGTGTCAACCATCGAGACCTTCAAGTTCCTGGGAATTACAGTCTCTAAGGACCTGAAGTGTGAGACCAACATCAACTCCATCCTGAAAAAGGCCCAGCAGAGGATGTACTTCATGTGGCTTCTGAGGAAGCATGGCCTGTACAGGAGCTGTTAAGGCAGTTATACACAGCAGTCACTGAATCAGTCCTGTGTTCATCCATCACAGTCTGGTTGGATGCTGCCACAAAAAAGGACAAACTCCGACTGCAACGGACAATCAAACTGCTGAAAAAAATCGTTGGTACCCCCTACACAACCTTGAGGACTTGCACAAAATCCTTTTGGACTCTCCAAACCTTCACCACCACCAACCTTCACCACCTCTTCCAGCTCCTTCCCTCAGGTAAGTATCTGCATCATTTCCACAATTGACACTGTTCCAGATTATCGCACTGCTAGTCATTTTAAACTGCTTAAATTTTTAAATTCTCTGCGCCATTTGCACAATCGTCACTGTACCAGACTATTACTGTATTAGTCATTTCAAACTGTTCTAAATTGCTAGACGACTGCACCATTTGCAGAATTGTCAAAAATAAATAAATCAATACATTTTTAAAATGTATCGGCATTACCACATTACTGGTAACCTTTCATTGCTCAGTGACTCTCCGTACTGTGTTATTTTGTTTTTATTTCTCAAAAGTATTTTCTGTCAAATGGCTGTCTGTTGTCGTACTAGAGCGGCTCCGTTAAAATTGTAGGTTTCGTTTTACAGGGCACAGGTCACATTGATGATGGAATTAATTTTGACATTATTTGTCTTGTCACATTTTTAAAAAACAACTAGCATTTGAGCAGTGGTGTGTAGACTTTTTATATCCACTGTATATATTTCCAATAGTTTATATAATTTTTTCATTGCATGCAAGTACCTAAATCACAACCTTCATTGGAGATAATGAGAAATTTATCAATTTTGAGCATGATTAAATTGCTTGTTTAAACAGAGCTTAATGATTACAAATGCAAATCAGTTAACAATCTGGGACTCTAGGACTTTTATAGAGATACAGAGGTTATTTCTTTACCTCATAAAGATTAAGAAATTACCCCAGCTAACGCCAACGCAGCACTTTCAGTCATAGAGTGGAAAAACATATTCCTGCTTAAGCTGTCAGTATGTCAAATACAATGCTTACATACCAGGAAAGTGTTACTCTTTCATCCAACCTTATACAACTTTCATAGTCCATGTGGCCCCAGGAAGTTTGAAGACCCCCAGCAGGACTGTCCTATCCAGGAAAGAGGAAACCCCCTGAAATAATAAGCCTTGCCTATTGATAAGTGAGACACCTAACTCTCTTGACTGATTGCACAGGGCCAGGCAGAAGTGGCCAATTGCCTGTGGGATGATGTGGGAGAGGTAGTTACTGCGGATGCCCTAAAGAGGTGTCACTTGGGGGTCATTCTGGTGTGCATGGAAAGGCGAATCATTGTAAACACAAGCGTACATGCATGTGTTTGTGTGTGTATATGTGTGTGTGTGCGTGCGTGTTCGTGTGTGCGTGTGTGTGTGTGTGGATAGGAGGAGGAGTGTGTCAGGCAGTATTGCTTTTTTAGAGTTCTACTATAACTATACACACAACACACAGACAATTTATTATAATACACTCCGATCCCAGGTAAATAACAGCTCCTTCTTCTCTAATTCAAAATTTGGTATTGCAGTTTAACTTGGTCAGGCGGATAGTGTTCGTGTCATTATTATAGGCTGAGGGTACTTAATTTAGAGTTAAGTAAAGACAGTAATGCTTTTGCTAGCTTTTTTCATGGATCTGCCATAACAAACAAATATAGGCAGTTACGATAAGCCTTTTAGTTTAAAGATGAATGTGACGTGTAGTATTTTGATATTCTGTTAAATATTCACATATTTAAAAGACATTACAACCTGCACATTAATGTCGACATTTGCAAAAAGAAATAAACTAATGTGATTATGCATGTAAACAAAAGAAAATATGCAATGCAATTTAAAACACTTGTTTTCAATATTGACGTATGCAAGTAGTTGGCTGGACGGAGTAGGAGTGCAGTAAATGTAAATGTCTCTGGCCTCCTCTCACAGTACATAAACATGCATGTCAGATTCATTCAAGACTCTAAATTGTCCATAGGTTTGAATGTATAAGTGTGAATCGTTGTTGTCTAGTATATGTACCCTGCAAATGGCTGGCGACCATTCCAGGGTGTACCCGCCTCTCGCCCAAAGTTAGCTGGGATAGGTTCCAGCTCACCTGTCGACCTAATGAGTATAAGAGCTGTAAAAAACTGGATGGATGGATATTATTATAAGCACAACCACTAGTGCTGTGGACCACCCTTATTGTTTTTGACTGTGATAAAGTCATGCATGTCTATACTGAAAAGACATTAAATTTTATAGTGGGGGCTGGAGTGTTTATCACTTCACCATTCATCTCAGTTATCAGATTTGTCATCACAGATGCAACTTTTTGCATCTCTTTCAGCCATAATGAATTTTGACCTCACTTTATGTAAATACAGGCAAAGGTACTTGTTTAAAAGGTTCAGGTTTTCCAGTAATAAATCAAACAATCAATCATGGGTTTAACTCTGCCAACAACAAATAAAAGCTCTCCATAAGAAATTTGTTTTCTATATTCTGACTCTCTCTTCCACGCTCACCGTTCTCTACCACAAAGCCACATAAACTTTGATAAAACCAGATGTCTGCTAAAGCGTAGACATCATAGGTGGGTAGAGTAGCCAAAAATTGTCCTCAAGTAGGAGTACTCTTAGTTTAGTATAATGACTCAAGTAAAAGTAAAAAGTAGTTCTCCAAATAATTACTTGAGTAAGAGTAAGGAAGTACTCAGTGAAAAAATCTACTCAAGTACCGTGTAACTAGTGAGTAATCAGAGCAGGAACGGCAAATAAAATAAAAATAATTAAACAAATATGAGATGAAAATAACTAAATAAAATATGATAAAATATGTGCTAATTCAGATATTGCTGAACAATACCACTTAATCTAAAACATAATAAATAGAATCTTTATAAAATAAAATTTGTAAAAAAAAAAATTAAGGCAAATTCAGCTCCAAGAAATGGTCTTATACTACATTGTTTCTACTTGTTAAACAGCACAATAGTGTAAGATCACCAGGCAGATTAAAAAAAAAAAACAGGAACAAGGCTGCAGTGGATCTGAAATGTATACACACCCCTGTTCAAATGCTGGTTTTTGTGTTGTAAAATAATTGTGACCAAGATAAATCAGTTAAAAACTTTTTCCACCATTAACGTGACGTAGAATTAGTACAACTCGATCTTTTTGAGAGGGGAGGTGAAAATAAACAACTCAAATAAACTTGAATGTGACTGATTTGGACTTGACGTTTGACTTGCGGCCTTCATGGCAAAGTCACCATTACAAAAGAGATGTTCTTTTTGAACTGGTCTTTTACCAGGTTATATAAAGTTTAGATAAAATAAATAAAAATAAATGCGGTTGCACAAGGACGCACTCCCTCTTATAACTGGCAAGTGGTTGTGTTCAGAAGTAACAGATCGCATTCAAACTCATGTTCAAGTCCACACACACCTGCCACCATTGCAATTTTTAAATGGAAAACAACAACAACAGGCGGCACGGTGACCGACTGGTTAGAGCGTCAGCCTCACAGTTCTGAGGACCCGGGTTCAATCCCCGGCCCCGCCTGTGTGGAGTTTGCATGTTCTCCCCGTGCGTGCGTGGGTTTTCTCCGGGCACTCCGGTTTCCTCCCACATCCCAAAAACATGCATTAATTGGAGACTCTAAATTGCCCGTAGGCATGACTGTGAGTGCGAATGGTTGTTTGTTTGTATGTGCCCTGCGATTGGCTGGCAACCAGTTCAGGGTGTACCCTGCCTCCTGCCCGATGACAGCTGGGATAGGCTCCAGCACGCCCGCGACCCTAGTGAGGAGAAGCGGCTCAGAAAATGGATGGATGGATGGACAACAACAACAACACATGCATAGGGTCTTACAGAAACAATATTTGCTTTATCCACTAAAATGACTGAATGAAGAAGTGTTTGCTGATCAGACTTATTGATAGTGTGTGTGTGTCTGTAAGAGAGAGAGAGAGAGAATGAGAGAGAGAGAAAACAGAACGTACCCCAGAAGATGCATTTTTTACACATAATTTACACATAATTTTACACACAAGGTGCTCTATCAAGTTAAATGTGGGCTGAAATATCCAAGTTTGGGCAGTGACTAAACTATGCTGCTTGTTTTTCGAAGTCTGTAATGTAAATAGTCGCGCGCGGCTGTCACAAAAATCTACAAATAGATCGCATATGCAATTATTGATATATGAAAGTGAGCGCATGTAGATTATTGTAATAGAGTAAAAGTATGGTTTCTTCTTAACATAAACACCCAAGTAAAAGTAAATAGTATGCTTTATTAAAACTACTCTAACAAGTACAATTTCTCCAAAATGTTACTTTGCGTAAATGTAACGCAGTAAATGTAGCGCAGTCCTACCCACCGCTGAGACTTATCCACTGTAACTATAAATCTTGACCATATGTTTCGTCCTTGTTGTTAAAGTCAAATCCTTGGTGGAGAAACATGAATCCATCCATATTTTACTAGCCCCCTATTACATATGTTTTGCTCTTCTCCTTCGGTGTTACATTAAAGTTAATAGGTCTATTGCAATGTTGGCTGTGGCTCTTTGAAACTACTCAATTGGAGAGAAAAACATGAACAAACAGCCTCACTCTGTTTTTCTTGGAAGTGAATATAGCTGTTCAATTTTTAGCCTGTGTAAAAAAGTAGGTTTAGTAAACAAAAAACATTTGGCCAGTCCCTACAGGGAGTACAACTCATCAGAGCAGGTCTTATTAAAATCAGGTAGAAATGTAACAATAAGGTTGAGGGAAGTTATACATACATCTGGTGTGGTCTTAGCTGTTTATACACGTTGGCTATTTTCCAATTAATTTTCATAGCTTAGGTTTGTTTGTGCACTGTCTCCACTTGAAACATTTAAGTAATTTAACATAATATCACTGAGAATCAATTAAAAGCATTTTGGTTGGAATATAGATATATAATATACCCTTATTCTATATAATCTATTGTAACTGAAGTCAAAGTAACATTACGACTAAATACATTTATGACACGCTTTTCTTGCTACAATGCAGCTTGAATCATTGTCAAGAAAAATCTTATAAATTATAGTTTTCTAAAATGGCTGTCAATCTATTCATCATAAACATTACTGTGCATGTGTCTGAATATACGACTTGTAGTCTTTGGGCCTCATGGGCTGTAAAACACATTTGTGACATCATGGTGTTCTGGGTCCATGGCTTCCAGTTTAGTGTTGATATGGGCTCAGTGCCAGAATACTATCAGCCTCTGGGCAACTTACCTCCCTTTTCCTCATGCACACCTTTGCCTTTGGAGGAAAAGAAAAGAAAAGTGTCATCCTGTGGGCAGAACATACCACAAGAGGAAAGGACACAAGGGAATCCTTGTTCTTAAGGTACATTTGAACAAGTGCTACAATTGGGTGCTCACAATAAAAATACTGCAATCTTACAAAGGTTTGTTATGGATTTTTTCCACTTTGTAAGTCAGTTTGGTGGTGTAGACTGAGATTTTAACCCTACAGTGTTTATTGTTTTCAATATTAAAATTATATATAAATATATATATATATATATATATATCCATCCATCCATTTTCTGTACCTCTTTATCTTCACTAGGGTCGCGGCCGTTCTGGAGCAGATCCCAGCTATCTTCGGGCGAGAGGCGGGGTACACCCTGAACTGGTTGCCAGCCAATTGCAACCATTCACACTCACATTCACACCTACGGGCAATTTAGAGTCTTCAATTAATCTACCATGCATGTTTTTGGGATGTGGGAGGAAACCGGAGTGCCCAGAGAAAACCCACGCAGGCACGGGGAGAACATGCAAACTCCACACAGGCGGGGCCGGGATTTGAACTCCGGTCCTCAAAACTGTGAGGCAGTCGTCCACCGTGCCGACATATATATAATATTAAAAAAAGCCTTGTAGACAAAGATTTTGAAAATGTGCTTTGAACTTTCAAAGTCTGAATATTTCTTGATTTCTATCGTCACCCCACTTCCCATCTTCTTATGTATGTGAGAAAACGGCTTTGCATCATGCTCCTACGTGGCCCCTGAGACCTGATGGTGCTCAGGTCATCCTTCTGGCCTTGTCTCCGGGCTTCCTTCACAGGCAGTCTTGCAAAACTTCCTGACTTCAGATCAAAGTGGGACACAGAAATCCCACAGCTTGGGCATGCTTGTTTTTGGAGTTGCACCGCCAACCTCCACCCCCGGCTGTGATCTAATCAGGCCAATGCACACTGTGGGGGTACAGGGGTAGGTTTCAGTGCTGTCTACAATATATCATTTGCTGAAATCTCTTAACTCAACACGAGGTGTGACTCACTGGAGAAAGTGAAATGTACATAACATCCTATTGTGAGTGGAGAAGTAAGAAAAATTTAAATAGAACCAGGCGCCATCGAAGTCTAGTTGCAGGATGTCAGATCGGGTGAAAGGAAAAAGGGGAGGGATGGTTGCATACAGTTAGAGTTTCACCTGAGGAAAAGAAGTCTTGGCAGTACTGAAAGTCAGCTCCATTCTTAGGTATCCTCTTGTCTATGAAATCAGTCAGCAAATTCCAATGGGTGAGCGGTTGGGTCCAGCCCCAAAAGACATGGTTGAGCCCGCTTTCGCTCTGGCTATTGTTAACTATTTGTGCAGGGTGCTTGTTCTCTTATTCTAATCCCCATATAGTTTGCCTTTATTGCTACCCTCGCCACCTCAGTGCAATACACTGTGCTAACCTTCAGCCCGAAGAAAACATCAGACAATAGGAGACAAAGAATATTACCTTATTCTTTAAATTAAATGCTGCAGTCAGCCGGAGAGTGAAATTTTCCCCAACATCTTTGATACCCCCAATAAAACTGAAATACTCCATCTGGATCCAGTTGCAGTTGATGTGTCACTTTTTATTATTATTTTCCCAGCATGATGTTTGGATCTAGTCAGAGATGAAGGAAGGTCATGCTGCATATCTTGCGTGCTCTTCTATAATTATGGTGTCACTTGTTAAAGGTCACCTAATATGGCTTCACAGGGCATAGCATCACCTTGCTGAGCAAACAGCTCTTTAAGTGACAAATAGGCCTTTTACCAAGAGGCAACACATTCAAGGTGGAGTGATTAGAACCAGTGAACACTAGTGGGTTAGGGAAACAATGATCTGTGGACACATCTCGTAATTAATCAACTTATCAACCAGGGGTTGGGCTGGAATCCATGATTTCCTCTAAATCCTATTTCTTCATTTTACCAAGGTAGTTTGGAGCCTTTGCACGACCAGTTTGGGGAAATCCCTTTTCTGTCCCAGCATGAAAGCAAGATCACCAAAGAAATGATTGAATGACTTATGTGTGGCAGAACTAGAGCAACAATTTGTTTTTGCCATTGTCCATAAAGTGCAAGCTTTACCTGCAATCACAAACCATCATATAAAGTTGAATCAACTAAGTCACATGTACATCAGATTAAAGAGTCGTCATCTAAGATTTGTGATTGACTGATCTTGAACAAGATGGTGAAAAATGTGATGTATTTTAATTTTGTAGTTAATATAAGAGTATCAAGAAGTGTGGTATCCAATGTATAGACTAACTTTATTTTTTTTATTTTTTTTAAATGTGCCATGAAATAAATTCTGTCCAGAGCTCTGAAGTCTATTTCAATTTAAGACCATCTCCACCAAAAATCATTACATAAAAATATTCTCTAAATGTTTAGAATGTGTTCCATCATTGCAATTATAATATAGGTAATTTTATTTTGATGAGCCAATCAGTAGCAGAGGTGTTTTCTAGTGCCTGCCAGCCTGCTCACTCCATGATTGTTTCCAGACAAATGCAGTTGGCCTTTGGACGGCATTTCTAAGTTCTAGAGTAATAGTCAATTACCAGGGGGCCGTTTGTTGAAAGGATGCAGCCAGGAACTACATCTGCCTTCAAACGACCGTGGTGTCTAAATATACTGTAGACTCTGGAACAAACATCCCTTCACTCTGAAATATCTCCCTAGCTTGCCATGTTTCTGTGTGATTTGGTTCTGTGTGTGATTAATGCATGCAACAACAAAAGAGCCGCAGAAGAGAGAGAATTTTTCCTAGCTGGATTAAAAAGTATAATCAAAATGTTTGGAGTTGGCTTTGTGAACAGTCTAAAGTGAAATAAATGCCTGGGCAATGAAGGACATGGGAACTAAGATACTAATATTTGCTATAAATTTCTATATTATTGTAGTTTATATCTGATTAAATTTTTGATCATGTGATGAGAAATTCTATAGGCTTAGTTCTCATCTGTGTCCAAGTTTACTCCAGCATTTTGAAGGTTTTGACTTGGAATCATAACACTGTAGCCCAGCAAACAGTGTGAAACCTAAAGTTTCCTCCCAGAATGACACATTGGGGAGCCAGGAATGAAAGCTTTTATCACTTTTCAACTCAGCCATTAGCCGACGACGTTGCGTGAAGCCCATGTGAAAATTCACACTGCAGTCAGTCGTCATATGATTCTGATGCGCAGTGAAAAGGTCTCTGCACAGTTCAAATGACAAAACTTTCAGAAACCAGTCGTCTTTTTTGGTGTGTCAGCTATTCTAAATATATGAAATACAAACCTACAGGGCACGGTGGCCGACTGGTTAGAGCGTCAGCCTCACAGTTCTGAGGTGCGGGGTTCAATCCCCGGCCCCGCCTGTGTGGAGTTTGCATGTTCTCCCCGTGCCTGCGTGGGTTTTCTCCGGGCACTCCGGTTTCCTCCCACATCCCAAAAACATGCATGCATTGGAGACTCTAAATTGCCTGTAGGTGCAGTGTGAATGGTTGTTTGTTTGTATGTGCCCTGCGATTGGCTGGCAACCAGTTCAGGGTGTACCCCGCCTCCTGCCCGATGACAGCTGGGATAGGCTCCAGCACGCCCGCGACCCTAGTGAGGAGTAGCGGCTCAGAAAATGGATGGATGGACAAACCTACAGTACAGACAAAGAACTCATTGATATCTTCAGATGAACTAAAGCACCCTCCGCGCCTGGCCACTATTGAACATGTGTCCGCCGGTTTACCTTGAGACCTGATGTAGCACATGAACTGAGTTTCAAAAATGAAATTTCCTCAAACCCAACATTTGGTGTATTTTTCTTATTGTAAGTATTGGTTTAAAATGAAGTAACAGTTTTGCTGTATCACGTAATTAAGCTCGAAGTAAAGTGCAAGACCCACATGGCTATTAACAGCAGTGAAAAGCTGGTGAAGATGTTATTACATTATGATTCTGAGGCAGGTTTAACGATTCTACTTGAGTCAAATGACAGAGGGAATAAAAATATAATTGTTATTTTATTTGACGTTCATGATCTGATTTATTTTTTAAATGAGTAGTTACCAGTTAGTCTTTACTTGAGTAGTTTTTTCACTGAGTACTTTCTTACTCTTACTCAAGTAAATATTTCGAGGACTACTTTTGACTATTTATGTTGACGTAATGATACTGTACAATGAGAGATAATAAGGCGGTATACCGCAATGTTTTCATCCCAACCCTTGTTATGTTACTCTAGGTCACTTTGCATTGCCAAGTAAGAGACAATGCAGGCCTTGTGACAGCGTTATCCTCTCCATGCATCTTCTTACATTGTCAAACTCAACAATGGCTCTTTGACCGAAAGCCTGGTTATATTCAAAATGCGTGTTAGGAAGATGACTTCAGATGTTGCCACGTTTTCGCTCAGCGCAATCCCGTCACCACGGCTGTTTCCTCTTTTTACACTCATACAAAGCAGGTGGAGACATGGGATCAGCTGGTGTCCAGATATTGATCAATAGATTTACAGTATATTTAACAATGAAAAATGTTTACAATTCCATTAATTACACATCTTTCCTACTGTAAATCCCATGTTATAGACCTTCATTTACTACTTTCGCAACTGCTATAATATCAGATGATGCAACCAACATATTTGTGTTGCTCATCCCCCCTAGCGCCCAAACAATTTTTTTTTATTGCTGGAAAAAAATTGGCCATATTTCAAATTCAATCACTGTAAGTGGACAAAAAAATGTGATCTCATTGCCACAAGTGTTTTGTAAAACCCAAATCGAGTGATACCATTACATCCATCTGGTTGCTGCGGTTAACCTAAAAAAAAAAAAGTCTCTCTATTTCAAATGGAAGTTTTCCACATTCATATTATCTGCAATTTCCTTCTATAGCAGCCTTAGTGGCCTGCTCCTTTTTTCCACAGTGGTTTGGGACAAATTAGACCTTTGCTTTAATCTTATGATGAGGTGCTGTTATGATAGTGGATATCCATGGAGGATGAAGATTAATTGACTCTTCCGAAGCATTTTTGTGAATCCAAACAGTCATTTCTACCATTTTTTTTCACAACCTGGAATCCAGGTGCAGGGGCCACTGAGTGCATCAGAGAGGCCGATATAACTCAATTCGGACTTTACAGCTCGTCAACATGGCTTAGACCCTAACCGTCAAGTACGACTGATCCTTTCGTGTTTCTTCGTGGCATTAAGTTAAATTTGTTGAGCTCATGTGTTTTGAATTCAGACAGCTCCCATTTCAGTCTTCTAATTGCGTCTGCACCTTTCACAGAGGATTTTAGTTCCTCTTTTTCTGAAAATAATGAGCCATCAAGTGCTGAACATTTTGAAAAAGGGCAATGAATGGGGCTCGAGGCGGAACTTAAATTTCCTTGACATCCACGTTGCCATGGCTCTTTGATGATTTTTCTGCAGCTATCGCTACATTCGACAGGAACTAAAAAAACAAAAGCATCTAATTCCATCAATCTACAGTATACTGATATTTGGCCCATAAGATGTTTTTTCTCTTCAAGTTTCAAATTGCATCAATACCAAATCTTTACACTACACATTTTTTCCTTGCACATTTGAAAGAAACACTTCTGTGAAAGTAAAAGAAGTCACTGATACACCCTGAGAGAAAAACAATTTATTTTGTCCTTAAGTAACTATAAAATTAATACAATAAAGTGACTATTGTTAAAGAAAAGAAGACTATATAGCTTTTTAAAATTTCAATTTATTCTAGGATGGTTCATCTTAACTGCAGTCTTCCTGTGCCAAAACATAACCAGAATTGACCCTTATCAGCCTACATTTGATAACCTCACTAGGAAGTCCAGACCAGGCTTGGGACCGGCCTACAGTTTGCACTGGCCCCCCCCACAGGGCTGCATTCTAAAGGGGCTCCTCTATATTTATTTATTTATTTATTTGGGGGTGGGGGTAAACCCATCTGGATTTCCACCTTCTGACTATGATGTCCAATTTAAATGGGTGAAGATAAAGTTATGAAAATAATGTATTAAATTAATGTAAAATAATAACAAGGCTCGAGTCATTGTCAGTAGTCAGTAGTTGTGGGCACAGATGATTTCTCTGGGTGGGAAAGGGGTAGCCTTTAGCCAATTTGCAGTCCTGCTTTCTGCAAAACAACATCTAGAGTCTGCAATCTGGTCCATGCTTCCATCTCTTATGTTATCAATGTTCATTGTTGTCAGGGGACTTGTTTACCTGGTCCACACTGTAGATAGGTGTAAACTTTATAAGGCTGTGCAGTGCAGCGTTAAAGATGGGAGAGCAGTAGCCTGCAAGGCTACAGCATGTAACTAAATACTACCCTGCTAGCCTGGCTCTATCAATCAAACCTCATAATCGTTGACCCTTTGTTGGGATAAACGATTCGAAATCTGACTAAAGACGTTTCATGGCATTGGGGTATAAATCTTGGCCTTTAATTTAATAATGCAGCCTTGGAGGAGTCAGACACCGGCAATGTGATTGGTCAGAGCAAAGCACTCACAGAGGGGAGTCCTTGGCTACATATTTCTCATAAGCAGCCCGGGGTACTGGTCCTTCTGCTTTTGTAACTCACCTTCGTCGCTCTTGGTGATAGCCATGATGAACAGTGTTTCAGTTTTCAACTTCCCCCTCCCACACTTCCGTACCTCTTGCTGATTTCACTATTCCTCTTCTCATTCTGTTTACCACTGAAGGTTCAAGGGGTTATTTCTGTTTTACAGACCCCTGATTCATTGCCTTTTTAATATGTAATGTTAGTTGGGGGGAGGCAGGGACAAACGAGGAGTAATGGCTAAAGCCGAGGCTCAGCCCTTTACTGAATTAAACCACAATAATACTACTTGCTGGCTCTCTGGGTTTCAATGTAGTAATCCCTAAGTAGTTTGAGTAATGCTGATTGTGTGTGAAATATGTTGATAGAGAAGTAAAAGTACTGTGCTTTCTTTGCTTGTGTAAGCTTCTGCTGGTTCGTGGAATAGTGTAGGGATGCTATTCCATCGCACAGTACCTCTACTCACAAGTTTGGGGATGTCAGTTTTCCACTTAAAAATAGTATTGTCCGACAAAATGTTTGTCAGTTCTTGCAGTTTATTCGATAATATTATAATGTTGTGATGATGAAGAATCTACTCCACACCTAAGTGACAAACTGTGGTTTACATCACCGATATTGTACTGACTCTGAATTCTGGAACCCTGGCCGACCAGGTACCAGAAATAGTTAATGGGAGGTACCTGATTTTGAAATGCGTAAACATTAGCACTGTGGCAGGCCAAGTCAGTAGAGTCCAACAGTGCAATATAGTGCAGAACTCTACAAGAAGATATGGAAAGACTTTTGACAATATTTTGCAATGTAATGTGAAAATTTGTTGTCCATTCATTTAGTAGAGCATTTGTGAGGTCAGAGGTCCATTCTCATTCATCCCCAAATTTTATGGTGGAACAGAAAGAAGTCTTGCTCAAATGATGCCACAAAGTTGGAAGCATAAAATTGTCCAAAATGTCTTCATAAAAGGATAAATTAAGATTCAGTCCCCCATCTGATAGATTAATTATGCGATAAAAGGTTCCTTATTTTGCCAAACCAACTTTTTCTAGTATTTGGGATGCTATATTGTCTCTATGGTAGGGGTGGGCGATATGGGCAAATAAAAATATCTCGATATTTTTATTTTACGATAACAATAATTTGACAATATCCTATGAAAAACGTGGTGTAAATCTCTACTTGCTTCCCTGGACATTTATCCAGGACATTGGACAAGAATATTGTTTGGCAATATTTAACAATTATAACTTCAAGTTATGTCCAGGCTCTACAGAGGAGAATATGCCAAATCAGGTTTGTACAATAGTATTTTAGTTAAGCTTTAAAAAAAAAAAAAAAAAAAAACTTAAATAAATGTCCACAAATTAAGATGACATCAAAATGTCACCCTAATTGAAATTAATCATCCTCCAGTGAATATACCATCATAACAGCGCCGTCCATTCTCTTTGTTTTGCTTTTAAACTGAAGCCAGCACGTACATCGGTGGCCTATGTCATTTTCCTGTTGGCCAACAACAACGTATACATGAATTCCATTGAGGTCCATTTTTTCAATTCACCCACTTATTAAACTGCTAACCTCCCGAAAAGGTAGTTCGTGCCGCTAGTTTGAGAGTGAGAGTTTAATTTTCTTGCCACTGAGTCATGTGACTGAATCATGTCCGCTGATTTGGCGAATGAGGACTTTAATGCACTTCCTCCTTTCTCTGCGCCTCCTATGCTGTCCATGTACCCGTTTGGTTGTTTTCTTTTAGAACACTCGATAACGTAAAATGGCACATCATTAAAACAATGTTCACGATTATATCGAAGGCGATATATATCGCCCAGCCCTACTCTATGGTGCCTCATTAAACGTGAAATATGAATTAAAATAGTCCATGCATTCCTGAGTTCCAGACGGTTTTCTGCCGAGACGCCTGAAATTAGGTCATTTGAATATCTTGAGCTTATCTACGTCACTTGCGAAGATTTCCGCATACCTCTCTACTACCGAGCCAGCGTTGTCAACATCACAAACGTGTGGTCTCACAATTGGGTCTTCTACACAGAGGCAAACGATCAGAGGAAAGTGGGCGGTCTTAACCAAAAATGGACAAAGCGCATACAAAACTGGGTCAAACAGAAGTAGCTGTCAGAGGGGCCTTTTCTAGGCATCCATATGACACAACCAAGGTGTTTTTTTAAATGAAATGGACACTTCAATACTAAGTCCATGCTAGAGAGTCACTCTATGGAGGTCTAAATAGCCAAAATATGGTACATTTAAGAGTTTTCTCCAGATATTTTAGTATTCATAGTGTACTTCCTCAAGTGTAACAGATCCAGATAAAATGCTTCAATATGTGGGTTTGTGATAATGCTTTGGAATTACATCAGTAATGGAAACGTAACATTGTCTTGTAATGGTCAGGTGTTGGGCAGCAGTATTTTATTCAGTAGTGTTTTACATGGATAGCAGCCTCAAATTCAATCAGTTTCTCATTTTTGTGGTATCCCGGGTCTGTCGCTGCACTTACCATGTGTTATTATAAAGAAAACCATGACAAAACCCAGTCCGCCATAATTTCTGCATTTTGATCCCTCCCCTGTGTGTCCAAAAAGAACAATAGTCACGCAACCTTTTACCTTTTTTTTTAAAAATTAGTTGGAGTCAGTGGTTTTTATATGGCAATGCCTGCTTTCAGAGTCATCTTGTTATTGTTCTCTTAAATGACTGAACTGAGAGTCATGAGTTCAAAGAGAGTTTTTTTTAATTTTTGGCCTGATGAGGAGAATGGTCATTTGTAAAATTAGCGAACAATGGAAACTGTCCTGTGGTCACCGGTCACGTACTTGTCACTTAACAAGACTCTCAATCAAAAAGCATGTCATCATTCTTTAGGAAATTAACCGCCCGTCATGACACATACTGGCCTGTGTGACCATGCATGTGTCCCCCCCCATGTGCAACAGACACATCGGGGGCTGGATGAGTGGGAGTTAATGGATCATTGCTCAGCTGTTGTCCTCTGTTTAATTTGGAACTTTGGCAAGGGTGACCTCATCTCCAATGGCTTCCTCCTGGTCATGAATGTACAGGTGATCTATGTCAAAGTACGTATAGCTGACTATTGTGTGCACTGCTTGATGAGCACAGCTAAAAAAATAATAAAGGCAAAACTAATTAATAAACGCCAGGCACTGTGGAGCATGAAAAAACATCAAGTTATAGGGTTGTTTTTGAAAATGAGTATTTCTCTTAACATTTGGGAACTGTATTAACATTTAACATTTTGGTGTAAATAAAAGGCCTGCCACTAAAGTCCAAAAGTGAAGGTCATGGCTGTGCTATTCCATGCCCCATTAAATAAAATATAACACATCATTGTACTTTTACAAAAAGTTTCATGATATTTTATTTCTTAGCGATGAGGCGACCATCTTTTAATTGTGAGTTCACTGATATTTCTCTACATTCCATTCCTAGTTTGACTTTATTATCTGAGTGGGGCTTAAACTAGAAGAACCAGAAGAGCCTTACATATACCTAATGGTGAAATCTTTATTTGCTGTGGGCCTTGTTGAGCCTCCAAATGAAGTTTACGGGTTTTTATAATCCCGGCGATGCATTCAATCTGACATCAGAAAAACAAAAAAACACTGAATGTCTCTGTGGTCTCTTCTCACATTCTTCACTAACAAAAAGCATAGTTATGGGGAGTTTATCCACCCACCTTTTCCATGTGGTATCCTACTAAGACACTCAAGAAAATGTTCAGCTATTCCACGTTGCAGTCTTGACCGTATATGTTTCAACATTATATTATTACCACACAGTACCACCTCGGGCCTTTTTATCCTTGGCTGCCCTCAAAGTTTGCAAAGCTTGACACAAGCTTGTCTTTCATTGAGATTGGGACCAGAAGCGTGACGCTCGGGGTAAAAGTTAGCATTTCAGCCAGCTGTGTAACAACAGCCACGAAAAATCTCAGAGAAAAAGGAATCGAACCGGGCTTGGGCTGACAAGGCAGTTGAGAACTCTTAGTAAGTGCTCGAGGGCTACAGGTAGTTTTGATTCAATTAAAGGAATGAATGATGGAAGTGTCCTTTTCACACGAAAAGAGGGTTTATTTTACCATACATTGTTTTGGAACTGTACATGGTGCCTCACAGTAATATTTTGTTACCCATTAAAATTGTAACATTAATAAATTCTCTTCATGGGACATGAAAAGGATATAATATCAACAGAGAGGTGGGAGAAACACGTACATACTCAGCTCAAGAAAGTCATACTTGGACTAGTTCAGGTATCTCGTTTCTCCGATACTCATCAATCGACAGTGTTGCATTTGGCAACATGTTTTGAAGTAAAATTACATCCAGCATACGATTAAGTCATCTCAGTCAGTCCTACTGGATCTTTGGATTCATCGAGGTAATTTATCTGTGCGCTAATCTCACCTCGGAAACCTCAATGTACTGTATAAGAAGCACATAGTGACAGATTGAGTATACGTAGACATTTTAGCAAAAATAGACTGTAGGCTCTGTGCCTGAGCAGTCATAGGGTTAATTTTGAAGGATTGCACCACTGTGTTTCCTTCAGTGAGTGGCTGGAAAAGACTAGATGTCTTGATGAAATTTTTCCTCCAACTGGCTGGCGACCAGTCCTGGGTGTACCCCATCTCTCACCCAAAGGAAGATGGGACAGGCTCCACCTCAATCACAACCATAATGAAGACAAGCAGTACAGAAAATAGAAGGATTAATTCATGCTTAAGCATTCATGAAATGCTAATATGACTATAATCTTTCAATAGTCAATACTACACAAGCTACTGTCAACACAAACACATACACTCTACATGTCAATCATAATATAAACTCTCATACAAGGCAAATTGTACAATGCTCAAGCATGCTTGACACCCAAAGTCAAGATTGCTTTACCAGTGTAGCAAGCACTCCATGCAACTCCTGAAACATTGACCACTTCCAAGGATCACTTGTTCATGTGAGTGACAGTTATTATGGAAACTGCTACCTCATGCAATCTGACAAAGGACTTTTAGCCTAACACTGAAATCCCACAGAATTACAAGTAGGGTGGCAGCAGGTCTGTGATTACAGTGTTTGTTGGTGTGAGTATTTTGACAAATCCATCCATCCATTTTCCATACCGCTTATCCTTACGAGGGTCGCGGGTGTGCTGGAGCGTATCCCAGCTGACTCTGGGCAAGAGACGGGATACACCCCGAACTGGTCCCCAGCTAATCGCAGGTATTTTGACACAAAACTTTTATTCTCGACGATTGTGACCTTTTTTGGTTGTATTTGGGACTGAATACTTTAAAAATGTATTTACAGTATAAAGCACATTTAAAAACAACATGGTTGACTAAAGTGCTGTGCAATTTAAAAAAAGACAGAGGATATGAAACCAACATTACAAAAAGATAAAAACAATAAAACATAAAACAAAAGCAAGCCAACACTGAATAAGAAATAAGTAATAAATACATAAAACACACGGCTCACAAGACTATGCATGATCAGGCAGCGCTGAGGTGAAAAGGTTTGTGTTAACAAATTGACAAAAGCCAAACGTATTGTTCACTTTGCTTGGGTCCCACAACTAATACAGTCAAAATAATCTACGATATCTTTTAAATTAACATTCATATGAATAGCTCTTTAGTTTATGTTTAGGAATTTGCTTGTATTGGTTCTTTTGAGTGCTGCAATACACTGTAAGTGTGTCTGTGTGTGTGTGAGAGTGTGTGAGTGTGTGAGAGAGACTGTGACTTTGCACGCAGCCAGATAATAGAGTATGACTTTAAAGGTTAAAGGAGCGTTCTTAACTATTTTCCAAGTTTAATCATGCACAGTAACCATTTGATAGAGTTCTCCCTTCAACTGGAAAGCTTTCCTCTTCATTACCTAAAATGGAACACCCCACAAATCAAGTGTGACAGATCATTTCTCCCTCCTACAAAAAGGAAGGTGCAGTGAATTAGATGGTATTTATTTAGCTGGAACCCTTTGTAATTCTACAGGTGGAAATGAAAACCTTGTGGAGGAAGTATAACAGACCCGACACAAGATGACTGGATCTTTCTCTTTTGTTCATCTTCTCAGAGATGAACAAAAGAGAAGAATATGGAGCTCATATCCGATGTGGTTAGGCCCCTGGGTGAAGTTGACAAGGTGCAAATTCTACAGTATGTGTGTCTGTTGAATGTCTACAGTCAGTGTACGCGTTATTTTTTGCTGCCTGCAACTGAAATAACTCCAGGGGTTCTTTTTGAAACTGAGAGCGACATCTTGGGTACTGATTACTCATGTGGTCCTTTGGGGTCATGCTTATTACCCTGGTTCTAGAGTCAGCTTGGGAAATTTGTGGTCAAATAACAGAAAGCAGGAACATAGAATGTGCTGTTCATTTATTTTTAAAGGTTCTATTAATTCGATATATAAGGACCAACAACGGGAATCTCTTGTCTTACCACTCGAATCTCTTCATGAAGTGGCTAACAAAGTGATGATAAGTCTGAATGAGACGGCTGCTCTCTGGAGAAGCATTTCTTTGCAGTCCATCACTTTTCCAGTGTACCAGGACTGAAAACCTTTGGTCGCGAGGGAGCATCATTTAATCATATTTCAGCTTGGAGCACATTACCAGGCCTGGACAAAGTGTAGGAGGTTAACAAACGTGATCATTATACCTAATGCTTTCACATTTCCCTTTAAAAAGCTAATTGCAAGTGTAGAATGTAACAAGTGGTGTGTCTGAAAATGTTAACATGGGTTTTTGGTTTCAGAATTGTCTCATGGTGAAAGATTGATATTTTAGACTCAGGTTTTAACGATGAGCAGGTGGAGGGTGGTGTGTTTTTCTTCTCCTGACCAAACACTTTCTTGAATCTAATTCATCTTGGAGTTCTAAAGTATTTTCCCCAAGAACTTGCAGATGTCTTTCGTAATCATTTATCTTCGCTATATCAAAATGTCCCAACAAAGGATGATCGAGTGCATCAACTTCAGTATTATAGTCAAAAACAATCAAAGTGCTCTTCAAGAGCAGTAAGTCAGTTATCTTGCGGGACAGTTTTGTCCTTCGAACCTGTCAGAGGGACCAGGCTAAAATAATAATAAAAAAATAAAATAAATAAATAACATAGCGGTTGCTGACGCCTGAAGGATATCCTCTACCTTTGGAAAAGTATTTTGGTTGCATGCCCAAATCTACAGTTTGCACTAAGGATGCCTAGAAACTCGTTCAGGGCCATTTTCAGTGGCAGTTTGCAACCCTAGTGAGGATAAGCTGTAGAGAAAATTAATGGGAAAAAAATTGTTTGTTAGTTTTTAGAGCAGATTTGTTAGTTTTTATTTTTTTTTAAATGCTTCATTTGAGTTAAGTTTGAGTTTTATTTATTTTTTATTTGGGGTATTTGTCAAGTGTCAGATAATTAAAAAAAAGATCACAGTATGTATTGTAAAACTCAACAAAGTACAATTTAAATAAATAATAAATACAAATTTAATTTGCAAACTTCTCAATTGGGCTTTCTGATTAGTTTTAGACAGACAGGAAGATAGAAAGTAAGGTTGCTTTACCTGCTGTATCCCCAGTGAAAGCGCATCCAGTCTGTTTTTTGTTGTTGATCATTATGACAAAGCTTTTTAAGTTTTCCTGCTGTTGAAACAGTGAAAATGTCCTAATGTTGCAGTACTGCAATCACCTACTGTGTCAGCGAGACAAACTCCCAAATCCATTGCAACATGCTGCCAATTTTGTATTTTTTTTTTTCTGAGTTTGTTGTCACATTTCTGTCGGGCCAATTATATACTACTCGTGCACTCACTGTAGTAGTCTCGCCACGCTGCATTATTTGCATTTCTGTTGTTGACCAATACTGGCCACTCATGCCACAGTAGCATCTGCCCCATTTGCACACTGACTGAGGAGTATCTGCAACATTTGCACAGTCAACATTGTCCCAGATTATCGCACTACTCGTCACTTTAAACTGCACTTTAAACTTGAAGTCTCGGCGCCCTTTGGACAATGGTCATTGCACCGGACTATTGCGAGATTACTCATTCGAACTGCTCTAAGTGCAAGAGGACTCTGCATCTTTTTGCACAATTGTCAAAAAAAATAATAATAATGTACCGGCATTACCAGATAACAAGCCACACTTTATTGCTCAGTGACTGTTTTCCTCAATGTCTTTATGTCTCAAAAGTGTTCTCTGTCAATTGACTGTCTGTTGTCGTACTAGAGCGGCTCCAACTATCGGAGACAAATTCCATGTGTGTTTTTTGGACATACTTGGCAAATAAAGATGATTCTGATTATGGTAATATGAATCTCCTTGTAAATACAGCAAGTTATTCTCTCAAAAAGCTCTACCAAATAGAACATTGGATTTCATTATGGTGTAAATGTTTCAACAGGAAATGTTGAGAAACAAATCATATGTACATATGGTGACAATTTACAATTTACAAATCTCTTCCTCACTAACAAACAATTATTATATATTTCTGATTTTGATTCTGAATTCTCAATGAGATGATTAAATGGAATAAAGAGAGGGAGTGCCCTGGTAAAATTAATGGAGAGACATGGCAGGTTTTACAACCATCTATTTGGATTCACACCACTTGTTAGTGAATTATGAAAGATGTGCAGGAAGGTCTCCCTCTCCCACTCTCTAATAATTTAAGAATTTCCATTGAACCTCATTTTTCCCTTGTTGAGTTCACTACATCTTAAAGGTACATATGCAAGTTTTCAAACTGCTAGCAATATTGGAATGTAGCCTCATTTCAGTCAGACAGGTTCATCGCGTTCATCTGTTCGCCTCAGAGTGCGCCTCGGTTGTCGCTGGAATTTGCCTGAAGGAAGGGACCAACCGCTGCATCCTGCTCGCCTGTGGCCACCTAAAGGCCTGTTCGTGCTACCGCGCATGCGCGGCCGACAACGCCCGCATTGCATCACGTGACCGATGCGTTTGCCCGCGCGGCCCCTGTGCGTCACTTGACGCGCACACAGCAAAAATTGTTGCTGCGCGTAGAATGCCGTGGAAATCATCTCTGGTGATTGGTCCATTTTAGTCACATGCTGTGATGACGTACTCAGCGTTCTACATACCATCTACGCCACAGCCTTCTTGATCGATTTTGCAGCATAATTAAACGCATCATCTGGTCATCTAGGTCCATTTGTTCTAGCAGACACTGTTCCACGGTCGCCATTGTTGTTGCTTTGTTCCTTGTTACGGAAATGAAAGTAAAAATGGCTACCGGAAACGGCCAAAAAATGCAGAGGAAACTCCACCCTGTGGTGTCCTAGCCAATACCAGCCGTAGCGACACCCCCGACTTGGAGGAGAAATGCATTACATTTTCAAAACTGCGTGTGGGATAGCCGCAGTGACGTCAGCACGGTTGCCGCCCGCGCGAGTATCAAGAACCCTTAAGAGTGCAGTTCAGGGTCGGTCGCGAGCCCACAACATTATATGAAATGTTACTGGTTGAATTATTAATTAATTAATTTATTTTTTGAATATACAGTCAATTAAAAATATAACACAAATAATCAACTTACCTGACAACCCAGTGAGAAGGATAACGTGACGGTCGTGGTGATTTTCCAGGCATGCAGCCGTCCGCATATTTAGTTCTTTATCTTTGATTTGATGCAGAGAGCTGTCCAATTCCTTCTTTTTAATTTTTTAATCGGGGAAAAAAGATCTGGTCAAATAAAAAGTCTCTGCGAGTCTGCTGGCTGTACAGACAGAGGCTCGCGTTTCACATGTGCCACGTGTGCCCACGTGCATGTGCACACAAATGTGTGACATCTCTTTGGTTACACCTCCTGTCCACTGGCTGGCTATTCTTGTCCCACTGTGCCCAATTGTAAAATAATAATTAAAATAAAATTAGAGGCACTAGATGCAATCAGAGAGGAGTGATTTTTCAAAAGATCATTTCAGTAATATTCTACTGTCAGTTCATATAGACAGTTTAAACATATTGGACAAGAAGGTTTTTTTTTTTTTTAACTACAAATGGACCCTTTAAATAAGCACATACTACATGTGCCAGATGTCTCACACTTTCTTTCTTGTCTCATCTCATTCTCATGCTGCATCGGTTGTGGTGACTTCAAGTGACATCAGTTAGGCTAGCTTTCGAATGTTGCATACAAAAATCCACGGCAGTTGGTCACAGAAGTAAATTACATTTTCTTGACAACATTCGTCTTAAATCTAGACTAGACATATTAACACATTTTACCAGATAATTGAACATAAAAAAAAAAAATCTTTAAAAATAACCCTACTAAATAAAGTGCATTTTAGCACCAAATTTCAAATCAGACACCTGTGCACTGTGCACCTGTGATTACTGCTTTCCGGATTTCATATTTGGTGTCAGCAGCAGTTCATCTGTAAGCACATTGGCTTTGGAACCACAGGGTTATGGTTTGAATCCCAAAGTGGACAAAAAAATACATAAGTGGTTGTTGGAAAGATACTATTCTGCGTCCTGACTATAGTTGAGGTGCCCTTGAGCAAGGCACCGACCCCCCAAAAGCATGAAGAGTATATTTAAACTGAATCTGGTTCAACATTGTGGTAAAGGGTACAACAAAGTGAAGTGAAGAAGGATCTGGTATCAATTTTAGCTACATTCTATTGTGTGCGTGCAATATAGCATAAACGACATGGCCTGTTGAACATTTTGGCGGCAACTTGTTCGCGTAACGGAACAATTAGGTCACTCGGTCCTTAAGCAAAACACATACTATGAGGAAAAAAAGTTGTATTTTCTTTTCTTTACTATAACTTAAAGATAATACAATCCTTTAAACATTCATGTTTTTAATTATTCATTGTACCTGAACAGTGAACTCACATCCTTCCATGACTAACATCATTGAGGCCATATCGTTTGTCTTCCTGCAAATATATCTACTTACCCTGTATATCCAAGAAATCTGTTTATCTGAGGATGACTTCCTGTGATCTTGCCTCTAAGGAGACCTGAGGTCTATAGCTCTGTCTAAACATCGGCACCACTGGGAGAATACTAAAAGGAAAGAGATAATATGCTGTAAAAGGAAGAAGACTAATGAATTAAGTGGGTGTAGATCAGAAAATATTAAACTGTAGTACAGCAAAATTATTGTTGGTTTCCACAAAGGAAGCAATGAGAAAATTGAATTTGACCGTATAGAGGTAGGCTCTGACTTATTATATCATCTACACTCTCACATTCATTGTTATTATGACTAAAGCAAAGGCAGAACGCAGATGACTTATATAGTAGCAAGACCACTTTTCGTTTCCTGTTTCTAACCACAAGTTTCACATTTCCAACTGTGAGTGAAAACCTTCTTATAAAAACCACATCCCCAAATGTCTTTATTGTCATTATTGTAACCATGACGACCAAAGTCACTGAAGCTACAGTAGAAGTAATACTTAAGAACTATAATCTTTCCCAAAACCTAGGCAAGTCCTTTTTGTGTTTTAACATAACCAAAACTATCCTTACACGCCAGATGGAGTATTTCACAATAACATGGATTGTTTCACGCATGAACATTCAGATCAGATCAAGCCACCAGTGTCGCTTGCTGAAGCCAGTCGGGAGTAGACCACAAACATCTTTTCCATCCAGAAATGCCTTCAGCGCATTCTTTGCTCTTCTTTTATTAAGTTGTTGCAGTCCAGTTCTGATCAAAATGCTGGTATGGCTGCACTGAAAATCTCTTTGGTGGCCATCTGGCTGTTTACAAGCTTGGTTTTCCGACACCTATATTCTCATAAATCCAATCCAGAATCCAAATGCAAACAAAGTATGGTGCACTGACGTCCACATGAATGTCACTTTGTCACATTTGTTTTTATACCTACTTAAACCTTAGGATGTAAAGTAAGATCTCTATTTATCTTTAGTTCAGTTGCAGTTTAGTAAGTGCAAAAACGATTAGTGCAAACATTATGATGTACAAATATGTAAGCTTTCAACTATTTAAGTATTACAGCTTGCAGAGGTATTGTACATCGTAGACATTCAAGTACGAGCAGGATTGCAGAAATATACTGTAGCTCTACATTGTATGTCCTTTGTTGGAGGGCCTTATGACCTGTGGTTAGAAGTGTCTTTTTTGTCTTATTGTTCCGGCTGTGATGCTGCTGAAGCATCTGCCAGATGGGAAGTGTAGTTCCGATACCATACTGGGATTGAGTTAGTCAGGATGCTCTTCACTGTGCATCTTTAGAAATTGCTGAGTAGTTTGGGAGATATACCGAATGTTCTCTGCTTCCTTAAGTACTGTCTCTGTTGAGCCTTCCTGATGATGTGCTCTGTGTTTCTGGTCCATGTGAGGTCACTCACTCATGTGGGTACCAAGGAGTTTGAAGGTTTTCACCTTCTCCACCTGAGGACAAGTGGTGCAAGTTACTCCTGTTCCTCTTTGGGTTGATAATCATCTATTTAGTCTTTTCAGCATATGAAGGAAGATTATTTTCATGGCATCAGGATACTAGCTGAGCCACCGCTTTCCAGTAGGTTGCCTCCTCTCCACTGATCATGTGATCAGCAAAAGTGAGAATGGTACTGTCATCCTGGAAGGAGATGCAGTCATGGGAGAAGAGGGTGTACAGGAGAATGATGTCTCATTCAATTCCACTACCACTAACTTTTGTTGCAATTTTCCATCTATGCCTGTATATTTATGGTAGGCTAGAATTTAATCAATTCCTGGAAAATTTTATTCTTTCCATGGTCATACTGTGTCCATTAGAAAACATTTTTACTTTCAATCATTGCAAACAAACGTTTAATTTACATTTTCAGCTTTGGAGGTTCCACTGTACATGAAATAGTCAGCATGAGTCCCTTAAAGCAAATGCTGTGACACCTGCTAGCACGTGTTAAAAAAAGTCAGCTCCCATCTGTTGATATGCAAAGGCCACTGAATTTAAAACATTCACATTTAAAACATACTACAGAGAGCCTTCCACCAAGACATACTGTACTTGTGGTTTAATGTATAGGCTTACTACTTCTATTACTACAGACAGTAAAAACAAAATTACAGAACAAAAAGACAGTAAGTAGTTCAACAAACATAAATACTGTACAATCACTTTAATCGTGCCAGACCATCGGATGGCCAGTTGATTTCAGCACGTGTTCATTTCCTGGCTATCAATTGCACAGTCGTTCTGGCCAAGAACACATCAGCAATGCTAATCATGAAATTGGAGGAAACCAAGCATTACGTTTGTAACACAACTACCAATCAAGAGGGAATTATAAACAAAAAAGGTAGTGATAAATACTATTGCTAATCCCCACCACTACAACTAAACATTAATTTAATGTTATTTTGTTAAAATGAAGATTTGAACGTCTTGTGACAGTGTTTAGTTCAAACACCGCATCAAAGAAATTCCAGTAATGCCCAACACGATAAACATTTTAATTAACAATCAGTTAGACGACATGCTTTTTTTTTTCCATTACGTTATGCTCAGCTGTCGTTGTCAGACTTGTAAAGAGCTGCTTGCCAAATCATCGTCTTTTTGAAGTGTTTGTTTTTATGCAGTTGCAACAGCGTCCCATTTTAATGCTAATTAATTTCATTAAGTCTTCACTGTTTTTTTTCTGGAAAATGGTGAAAACAAAGAATATGCACAACAACGAAAAAAAATGATTTAATGACGCATCTTCAGAACCATTTAACTCATGAAAAAGTCCAGTCTTCAAAGGTTTCCACTGGAGGGAATGTTACTAGAGCAACCCAATCAATTATTGTTTATTTGGTCCATTTATTCCCCATCCTTGAAGTGTAAAGGAATTGAAAATTTAGAAGAACAGTGGAAGAAGTCTCTTGAAAAGACTTGAGTCTCAATGGATTATGTTTATTTATTTCTCAATTGTCATAGTAGTAATTTGTGTATGAGAGCAGTAGTGGACCACTGCACCAAGCAGGCTTACATCAGTAATTTAAAGACAAAGGTCCCCTTAGGATTTAGATGAGCACAATCTATCTATTAAAAACTGGTATTTTTTATTCTTGGGGTTTTTTAAAAGATCAGAATGATTACCATTCACACAGAGCTGGAAAAATAACTGAACTCCACTCGTATGCATCTCATGCTTATAGGTACACATAATTGCTGGTCCTTCAGGTCTTCCCCAAAACTGTATTATTATTAATAATCTACTTGATGTATAGGGCATTTAAGATACATTACGGGTGCAACAAGTGTATGGGCGAAATCAAGCTTTCTCATCAATCATATTTAAGACCACACACACAAAAACGGCCTTGTGTTCCATCATTGTTATATTAAATGTGACATACTCGTGCATGCGTTACATCTCACATATTTTGCTGTGAATACACAGAAACAATAACCTCGTCACAATTAACATTTTCCAAAACCTTGACTGTGA
This sequence comes from Phyllopteryx taeniolatus, assembly GCF_024500385.1. Classification (NCBI taxonomy): domain Eukaryota; kingdom Metazoa; phylum Chordata; class Actinopteri; order Syngnathiformes; family Syngnathidae; genus Phyllopteryx; species Phyllopteryx taeniolatus. Next base: position 20,384,830 of record NC_084508.1, on the reverse strand, counting down.
GACCTGTTTTCAAAATTTTCAGTTTTCGGTCCCCCAAATTTTGTTGACCACCTTGTTAAAAAAAACAAAAACAAAAACTACCGTACAACTCCAACAGTATGTCACAAAATAACTCCCAAATACTAAAACAGCTTTATATACACCATTTATGGAATGTGGAACTTGTTCACTTATTGCAAGAAACTGTTTTCATCATAGTTTGAGGAATGGTGCTGCTAGGGCTGAAACAATGTCTGTAAGAAGACCAATTCTTTGAATTGAAGCGAATACGCTGCTTTTATTTTGTGTGTGAAAAATACAATGAAGTGGTTGGAAACTGCATAAACATGTTGGTGGCAGCATCATGCTGTGGGGGTGTTTTTCTACTGCAGGAACTGGGCGACTATTCCGCATAGAGGGTAAGATGACAGCTAACAAATATACAGAAATTCTTCAAGAGAACTTGCTCCAGAGTGCTCTGGAACTCAGACTAGGGCGTCGATTTACCTTTCAACACGAGAATAACCCAAAGCACACAGCCAACATAACAAAGGAGTGGCTTCAGGAGCAGCCTGTGTATGTCCTTGAGTGGCCCAGCCAGAGCCCGGACTTGAATCCAATCGAACATCTCTGGAAAGACCTAATAATGGCTGTCCACTGACTAATAATGGCTGTCCACCTGACTGACCTTGAGAGGATCTGCAGAGAAGAATGGAAGGAAATGTCCCAAAACAGATGTGCCAAGCTTTGAGAGACATACCCAAAAAGACTTGAGGCTGTGATTGCTGCCAGAGGTGCTTCAACAAAATATTATCTTTGAAGATTTTATTCTTCATTAACATCGATAATCTCTCACTTATTACAAAACCCTTGAAAACTCACCAAGTTTCCACAACGGTGCGCAAGTTCCCCATACGAACTCCAGTGATTTACATTTCACGTTGTCGATAGAAAGGTCCCATTCCATTTTGTGGAATGCAGCCCTGTGTGGCCACACATATCACACATACCAGGAACCGTCACTGAGTGGTTGTTGTGAAAGTCTGGAAAAGAATGACAAGAAAATACCAAAGTTTGTTGATGTCAATGCCAAATGTTTACAGTCGACAGCAAATAAATAAATAAATACTTTAGGGAGGAGTGCATCTCAAGTGGACATATCGCAGTTGTTAGAGATTATCAGTTAGAAAGACATGAATAATGAATGCAATGCTTTCCTCTTTACTTCAAGTCCTTATTTGGTAGTTTTCTCCCTCTAAGGCCTCCATTTGGCCCTTTAAGCACAGACAGAACACGTTTTATCGACTGTATTTATTTGATTTTTAGGGAGGGGGCAGTGTGGAAAGTAGTGGGGCTCTGCTAAGTCATCCGGTTCCAACTTTCAATCTAAAGAGAGAAATTCTCTGGAAAGAGCATTAAATTGTCTTATCATGTGGGCTGCTGCATGCTGCACACAATCAAGATAAATGCTGCATCAGTGACTTGGAGTGCATGTGTGTGAATGAATGTGTGCACATGGAGACTAAATCTCACGGCCCTATTGATAAAAGAAGGTCATTGTGATAGCTAGCTCCTGATGGCAGATTTCACACAAAATAAAAGTGAAAAATGGCATTCTCTTCAGGTTTCCAGGGCAGTGAGCAAGTTTGACAGTGCAAAGCAGAATCAATAAGATCCAATAGCCTAACTCACTTTGTCATTTTAACATTATACCTTAAAACAATCTGGTTGTTACTATGATCAGAGCCTGTTTTCACTGGAATATAGAAGGATTTCATACAAAATATTTCTGTAAATCCATCCATCCATTTTCTGAGCCGCTTCTCCTCACTAGGGTCGCGGGCGTGCTGGAGCCTATCCCAGCTATCATCGGGCAGGAGGCGGGGTACACCCTGAACTGGTTGCCAGCCAATCGCAGGGCACATACAAACAAACAACCATTCGCACTCACATTCACACCTACGGGCAAATTTAGAGTTGTCATTTAACCTACCACGGATGTTTTTGGGGTGTGGGAGGAAATCGGAGAAAACCCACGCAGGCACGGGGAGAACATCCAAACTCCACACAGGCGGGGCCGGGGATTGAACCCCGGTCCTCAGAACTGTGAGGCAGACGCTCTAACCAGTCGTCCACCGTGCCGCCTTTCTCACCTAATTCATCGAATTTTATTTTTATTAACGATTGCTGTGTCCAAACATCCTTCCACCTCGCCCTCTCTATGGAATTAAGTCGTGCTGTAGTGCCTTGGCAAGATGTGACCAAAAAGATGTTATTGCGAAAATCACTGGCATCTTCTCACATAAACACATGAAGACACCCTGATACCAAAGCCACACAGGCTAATCAATACTGTTTATAGCATTCAGCTGAAAATATGATTCATGTTGAAGTTGATCAGTGGCACCAAGGGACATTTTTCTGCAGGTGGGCAAAGGCTAGACATCACATGGTGCAGAAAGTAGTGCCTGCATGTGCAATATACTGCAATATACTGACTCAGGATTCCTCAATTACTAAAACTTCGGTTAAGCATTTCCCCCCACATTTAACTACAGTGTCAAAGTAACATTTTGGTGATGTAATCTTATTTTTGTAATCATTCTAAGTACAAATTAGTTAACACTTACACTCACAGTGTTTGATATTAAATATTGTAAAAACTGTCAAGCTGCCCAGGATGTGCTAATATTGAACCTGAATCTGAATATTAGATATAAGGTGGGATTCCCTTACAGATACAGTGGGAAATCCAAGATTGGACAAAATCCAGTTGGGAGACCGGCCAAGAGTTTTTTCCCCCCATCAGGATTAGAAATAAGCAATTCCATTGTAAAAAACTTTGTGTTTGCTGATGTGTTCATGTGCCAAACTATATACATACACAGTACTATATGAACTGCTTCCTCCACAAGTAAAAATTATTTTAGTTTCTTTAAAGACATTGTTTTTTTTTGCCACACTTTAGATTTTGTTTCCGCAAGTAGATTAGCCTGCTGTTACGCATACACTTGCCAGTAAGATAAGAGCCAGCTCAAAAGGCCTCTCTAGTTCCACAGCTCAAGGTTTGCCCCGGTCATCATGTTAACGAAAGCCAGACTTGTCATTGGCTAAGCCGTACATGGAGCGAGATGATGACTCACTTGCATAACACTAGAACTGGGCTAATTTTAGCAAGATAAGAAATAGGGTGTCTAAAGTACCCTGTAATCTTTGATCCTTGGGGTATTTTGACAAAAGCAAGCCACATGCATGCCATTAAAACAGCTGGAAAGTGTTTTAGATTGTGGAAAAAATGCATAATATGTCTGAAAGGTTTAACATTGTTGACAAAATATGTGTAATTTAAAAGTGACTAACATTGCAGATACACCTCATACATCTCATTCAACATTCTCAACTGTCACTTGATAGTACGACGTATGTAAGGTCTTGGATGACATGCTGCCTCATGGCGGACTGACAGATTTCTGCAACCACCTCAGCTTTTTAGGTTTAGGTCTGACTTCAGCTTTATTGCCCAGGGACTTTCTCCTAATTACTATAAACTGTCTCCATCTGGCGGCACGGTGGACGACTGGTTAGAGCGTCTGCCTCACAGTTCTGAGGACTGGGGTTCAAATCCCGGCCCCGCCTGTGTAGAGTTTGGATGTTCTCCCCGTACCTGCGTGGGTTTTCTCGGGGCACTCCGGTTTTCTCCCACATCCCAAAAACATGCGTGGTAGGTTAATTGATGACTCTAAATTGCGCATAGGTGTGTATGTGAGTGCGGATGGTTGTTTGTTTGTTTGTATGTGCCCTGCGATTGGCTGGCAACCAGTTCAGGGTATACCCCGCCTCCTGTCCGATGATAGCTGGGATAGGCTCCAGCACTCCCGCGACCCTTGTGAGGATAAGCAGCTCAGAAAATGGATGGATGGATGGATGTATCCATCTGTTGAGTATGTCTAATATTTTGTCTCTCTAGTTTTGAGCGAAACAAATCAAAATGAAGGCCAAAGCTCTGTTTTATGCAGAGCAGTTCTTCACTTCTGCAAAATAAAACCACAGTAAGATGAATATATTATTAAATGAATACTTGTCCGGCAGGCTCAATCGAAATTTCAAATTGCATGAGATTGGTCAGGTAACTTATGTACAGTAAGTGTAAGAGAGATAAGATGTGATGCTCAGTGTAATTATGTTATGAATGGCTTGTCCAAAGTCCAGGGTTTTAGATGTCACTATTCGAGTCATAGCACTCTTGAAATTGAAACGTAACCTCTTTCATGGTCTTCGCTCAGAATGCCTTGAAGATCATTGAAAGCCTTTTGTTGTTTTTAGATGTGAGGATGAAACCCACTCACGACAAACCAACCACACATCCCCATCAGAGTGGTCAGGCCTCAAGTCACAGTGTGGCCCATGTGAGGGAGGCAGGGGCTTGCTTTGAAATTTAAAACTTGACAAAAATAATCCCCTTTCTTCATGTTTTTTTTTAACCTGCTTCAGAAGAGCCCCACTGGTTGGTTGTGGACTCAGTCAGTGAGACTGACATCAGCGTAGCAACTGTATCTCATTACACTCCCAGAGATGTGGGAGGTCAGTGCTATCAAGTGAAGTGGTGTTATAAAATACATTGAAATTCCACTGAGGAAAATGTTGAAGGTGATGGACAGCAAAGGGCTGCTTCTTAGAACCATCGCTCCCTCGAGCACCTCAGGGAGCTGGAGGGACAGGGGCTTGAGCAGCGAGATGATTGGCTGGGGAAAAGGTTGCAATCGGAATTAAACATGAGCGGCCCTCCAGGTGTGGTATGTTCGGCCATCCGTCACTTTCTGCAGAGTGGAGAGGCTACCTGTGTATGTCCGCAGGCCTGTCAGCTAGTGGAAAAGACACACTTGGCTGCTCAGTGGTGGAGTTAAAATTGCAGACACCAATCGATGTGGATGGATCCCCTGTTGTATAAGGCCACAGAGAGACATTTGTTTTTTTTTCTAGCCAAAGATCATTTTCAGCTAAAGTCTTGCTTGCAATTTCAATGTGTATTTCACAAATCCATGTTTATGGAATGAGACAACATTAATCTGATACCCCCTTGACACAAATTGACCTGTCTTATATTTTTCATCAAAAGCAGACAATTGGCTATTTTGAGATTTTATTGGAGGTGACCCCTAGGCCATTTTCTCAAGGTTTGGCCACTTTTAAAGGGATTGCAGTCTGCAGAAATTATTGTAATTATGCTTATTATGGAGATCACTCTGAGACTCCAAATTGTCTCAGTATTTGTCTCAATGTGTGGGATGTCAGATGGGACCCCAAAATAGCAGAGAAAAAGTGTTAATAGCTCAAAGGTAGTAGAACAGTATGGTTTATAGCAGTCAATTATTCCGAATTATGAAAAGTGTAATGAAGTGTATTGAAAATATGCAACCCTTTATTCGAGGGGACACAGAACATTTCCAGTTATTTGTATAAAACTACGTATTTCTGTCTGCATTCTTACATTACCTAATAAACACCACCACCACCCGCCACACTAAGTTTGTTCAAACATGATGTGATCTGCTTGGCTGGCTGAAGATCCAGAGCCACTTTCAAGTGTCCTGCCGCTAGACTACACTGTCTGAGAAAATGATCATCATCACATTATCATTATAGAAACACCCTCATCCCCCTCAGGTGTGACGCCCTAGCTATCATGGCAAAGCCAAAAGGTAGGCAGAGCTGCATAGAGTTTTGCTGGATGCCCAGATTAGCATTTGCTAACAAGGTTAGCCTCTGGTAAAATCCACATACTTGACTGCAGAAGTGAAGTTGTTGACGCAGTTGAGGTGTTTTGTGCTTGTTGATTGTCCATTTGCCAAATACACACAGTAAACTGCTGCTTCCATGTGTTAACCCCCCCCCCACACACACACACACATTCTGGGTTCTGCTTCCGCAAGTACAAACATAAAGCCGCCCACAACGCACATTTTCCATCGAGTGGATGCGAACCAGTGCGGTAAGAGATACGGAAGAAGAGAGAGAATAACGCATATCCTGTACTGTACTTGCTGGCAAGATGAGGCCTCTGTGGTCGCAAAACTCAGACTCAGTCATGTTAATGAAAGGTGGTCTTGCCATTGATCCAGCAGTACATGGAGCGGGATAATGGCTGGCTCATTTACGTTCGACATTGCCCTTAAAGTGCGCTAATTTTAGCAAGACAAAAATTGTGACTGTAAAATGTCCTATTGTTCTTAATCTTTGCACTATTTGGACAAAAGAATATCACAGGCATGTAATTAAGACAACTGGGAATGATTTTACATTGTGAAAAAGGCATTAGTTGTTAAATATCTAGGAAGGATTAGGGCCACTGAAAAAAAGCTATTACGAGTATAAAGTCATATTCCCATGGGGAAAATAGTGGAATGTTGCCCCAAAAATACTATGGGTTTGGAGGTTTTGCTATTGCAAAAAAATGTGGCTCAATAATAAAGTCAAATTTGTATTTATTAGTATATTTAGTTATATTTGCAAGGGTGGGCAGTATGTGGATTTGATTGTAAAGTATCCCATTTCATTTTCAAATTGCGTGCTTTGAAATTACAGGCGTCACTCTGCTTTATAAGCCTATGTTTTTCTCCATAAAGTGCCACAAATGATTAATATCAGGCTGTGCCACAAATGTTAAAAGAATGCCTTGTAGTGCTGTCTTTGGTTTGCATCTAACAGTCGGCAGCACAGCACTGATCGGTGGCTAACCAGTTTGGCACATCGCTTGACATTCTGAGCTCCGTAGTATGTGTTCATGTCTTTATAAAAGACACATGTTGTTAGTCATAGCCATGAAGTATTTCCAAAGCAGGGATGGACATTGACAGACCATTTAAGATAAGATTTGACCACAATGACTAAAGAAAATAGCATTATGATTGAAAGTAAATAATTCCATCTTTTCAGTCTTCATTCTTTGTATGTAATGGCAACCAGGTACGAGGTGTGTGAGCAAAATTCCAGGACTGGTGCCACAACAGCGTATTTCAAACCCAAACTACAAACTAGGAGTTTTCACAGTATATAACTGTGCCCTGAGCTCTCTGCAGTCATTTAAAAAAAAAATACACATGCTTTTATATACTCATCCTCTGTGTCAGGTTGTCAAGCAATGAGTAGAGTGAGTGATGATGACACCAATGAGACCAGACTTGACAAGGGGAGTTATTACTAGTGATGAGTCATGGTGGATCTTTGAGTACGACCCGTAGAGTGGTAGACCAGACGCCAGAGCTTCAAGCAGAAGAGTCCAACGTCGCCAAGACTGAAAAATGCAAGAGAGTCAAAGTCCAAAGTTAAAGTCATGTTGATTGCATTATTCAATGTGAGGGGCATCATCCACTCTGAGTTCTTGCCACACAGCCAGACGATCAAGCAGCACATCTTCAAAGACGTCCTGTGTTACTTGCTTCATTAGGTGCGTGAGAAAAGGCGAGAGTTGTGGCCGGACAACTAGTGGCTGCTTCACCATGACAATGTACCTGCTCACAATGCCCTGACCATCTGACAGTTCCTGGCCAAAAAGAACATTGCACGCTGAAGCAATCTCCCTACTCACCCAACCTGGCACTGTGTAATTTTTTTATTTCCGCCTTTCCCAAGCTCAAGGGGGTCATCCATTTCGAAGCCATGGACGGTATCAAGATACAGTAGCTGTGACGACACGTAGCTTTTTGCACACCTTCCAGGTGTGCAAAAAGGTGTAGCAGAGAAGACTAGGAAAGTGTGTAAGACTCCAGGGGGATAACGTTGAAGGGGAAAACTTGAGAGATTAGAGAGATAAGATTAGTTGAGATTTGAAATCCATCTTTTGTGACACAGTGCTGGGACTTTTCTTACACACCTCATACAGTACCAATGGAGAAAATATTATTTATCTAAACATTATTTTTATCTAAACATTATTTTCATCTAAATATTATTTTATCTAAACAATATCACGATTTTAAACCGAAAGCATGCAAAAAAATAAAAAATCAAGTGCGAGAGCTGCTTTAAATGCAAATTAGGGAAGGTTGTTTTACATCAATCGTGTGCATGGCAGTAATCAAAAAGTGGTTGACAGTGGAAGAAGTCTCATCCACCATCTTCCATTGATTGTTTTCACAATGATCCTGCAATAGTGATTCAGGATAAACCAAATGGAGTCTTCAAAAGATATACAGGTAACATAATAATTAAACTGGTCACTGACTTTGGTGCGGGCAGCGTGGGTTCAGTTCCCACTCAGTGACGGTGTGAATGTGAGTGCGAATGGTTGTCCGTGTCTATATGTGCCCAGTGACTGACTGGAGACCATTTCAGGGTGTAGTCCGCCTTTCGCCCGAAGTCAGCTGGGATAGGCTCCTGAGCCCCATGACCCCAACCGGGATAAGCAGTGTTGAAAATGGATGGATAATAATTAAACTCAAAATCAACGTAATCTTTTTACTTTGCCCCTCACCTTCAAGCAATACATAACAAACCCGTAAGAATGTGTCCAACACGGTCAATACTATTTTTGTTTGTTTGATGGCAGTAGTATGAAAACCTCCACCCAACATGCACCTACTAAAACTGCATGCACAGAGTCTGTTACTGCAACTTGCTTTACAAAGAATTTGCATGTGAAGGCTAATTGTTTGATACCACAACAATTAATTTGCAGTCTTTGAATTACTTTCTGAAAAATTGTCCCCACCAGTACTGAGATAATTATTCCAAGACATGAATTCTTACACACAAAAATCCCATCTTTATTCTGAATTGTTTTTTAGCCAGACAAATATTTGCCTCACCTCGTCCAACACCCTATTGCAGGGGTGTCAAACTCTTTTTTTTTTTTGTCTCAGGCCGCATTGTAGTTATGATTTCCCTCAGAGGGCCGTTACAACAGTGAAACCATATAAATGTTTAATCATCACCAAAACATATTATTACCATTTCACAACTAATTGAGGGATATCTCGTTTTGAAATCAGAAGACAAGGATAATAGTTTGTTCAAGTATTGCTTAAGTTACTGTAGAAGATGGGTTTGGTAACAGAAAAATGCAATATTTCAACATTATTGTTTATTATTATAACAAATTGGAATTTGGGTACAGATTTTAGCAAAAATCACGGAAGTTGACGAGCATGATTTGCTTTCGCGGGCCACATAAAATGACGTGGCGGGCGGCATCTGGCCCCCGGGCCTTGAATTGGACAATATGCCCTATAGGCTAATCACAATAGACAAACCTTTTTTGGGGGGGGGACTTATGATGAGTACTATGTGTCGCCTTGCTTTCATGTAGCACAATTGACTGTCTTTCCATTAGTGTTTTTTTCTGCATGGACTTGTAAACTAATTTAACCGTTGGCGCCTTAAAACTGTCTGGCATGAGGCAGCTATTTTAACATTTAGCTGCTTCCTCCACCCCTGTTTTTTGCTCCACTGCTGGTAAATGTTTAAATCTGTACCAGTTTTGTTTGAAACGACCGTGTCACCACACATGGCTAGTTAGCAGATGCCTTCAAGATAAGGACACACCTTTTACTTTTCATTTCCCAGCAAACCAAGCCCTGGTTTTAAATGCTTAGCCCACTGGGTTGTGAGAGAATAGAGCCTTGTATCTCAGAAAGTAGTACGCCAACATACTCATTCTAGTATCCCTTTATTTAAAACATGTTTTAGTTACCTTGTGATTGCAGTTGAGTCGACTCTTACCATGCAACAAAACAAGGTTTGCAAATTTGTTATGAGTATAAAAAAATAGCAATATATGAACAAGTAGTATGCAAATGTTATGTTGAGTTATAGGTGAAAGGTGTTTGATATGCTAAATAGTTTAAGTCCATATAACAGCATTTAGTGTATGAACTGTTCAGCTAAAGGTTTCCAGCCTAGGTCAGGGGAACCTCTCTGATTAATTAATTCTGTAATTGTGAATAAGCTTCACTGTCGTCAGTATTTTTTTTATCATTTTCCTCAGTAAAAAGGGTTGCTTGTTTATTTCCAAATTAAGAGTTATTTGCAATATTTACCTGCCATGGTAAGTGCGCAATGCATTGTGGGTAGATTATTCTGTAGTGTCTGCAAAATTGACAGCATCCCAGAAAGCCTCACGACTCAAATTGTAAATACAAACCCCAATTCGAATGAAGTTGTGACATTGTGTAAAATGTAAATAAAACAGAATTACAACAGAGGTGCGGACTCGAGTCATGAATTTGGTGACTTTAGACTCAATTTGACAATATAAGACTTGCAACTCGGCTTGGACTTGAAGCAATGACTCGTGACTTCACTTCAACTTGAACCAATTGATTTGAAAAGAATTGCTACTTTGACCGTACCATTGCAAAACCAATATTTATAGCTTCTCTTTCTACAGCTATACGTGTCAACTATTGTTATAATACTGGAAAATATGAAAAGTTACAAAATAATGCTGCGGATCACACTAATTATTTATTAGCTCAAAGTGTACCATGATATTACTGCTATTGTTATTTCTTATTTTCTTCAGACAGTTAACACCCTGATGGGCACTCTTCAAAGGAATTGACCAAGAGGTCATTCTTTCACACACTACCTAAAGTAATGGTTTTATGAAAAAAAAAAAAAAAAAAAACTGTCACAACATAAATCAGCAATAAATGTGACAATTAAATAAGGTATACATTTCAAGAACCAGTTACACAGAAACGACAACAACAATTAATGTAACGATAAGGACGTTAATTATTGCAAAAAAAAACAAAAAACACATTGCATTGTAAGAATCGTGTGGCTTGACGTCACATATGCTTGGTTTTGTCAGCATTAGCAGTGAGCTTTGTGAGAGATCATGCAAATGGTTACAATGCAGGCTGGCCTTGTGCTGTCTGGGCTTCCTGTTCATTACGGTCTTGTTTACCTAGTGTAGCGTTCTCAAGATTCAGTCTTGTATTTCCTTTTTTATTCACTTTATTTACCAATCGATCAGCAAACAGCTAGCATCTATTCGACATTAAACTACATTCTTGATTCTTCTTCATGTCCTTCAGTTCTCCGTCTCTTTTTGATGTAATATTTTTATGTAGTGCCCCCTAGTGTTCCAACTGAGATACTACAGTTGGATAAAATTGTGCCTTTATACATGACAAACTTCTTCCTATTTTTTTTTAAATTAAATTATGATTAATTTATTTGTGTTTGAAATTGCCTCACGAGAAATGTTTGTAGACAAGAAAATGCCGTTTCCTGCTAGATGCAAAATGTGAATACAAGAAAAATACTGTTGATTATCTAAAAGAGGAAACCCATTGGTCTTTCAATATTAAGTGAAATGTCTGATTTTCTCTTTTAATAATAATAATTGCTCTTTAAACAAGCAAAAATATATTTTATCCTTATACTTGATTATTCCGATAGAATTGCCAGTAGAATACTCGATTACTAATTGCAGCACTACTAGATCTTATTTAATTAATTCATTTTTCAGAAATAAATTGAGAAAAAGTCATAGCATAACATTTTCATAGAATAACTGAAAACGTACGATTGATCGGTTTAGAAGGGGCAATAAACTAAGCCCCCCCCCCCCCTTGACTATTGGCTTTGAATGTGCAAAAATTTTGGTCAGTCCCGTAGTTTTCTTAGAACGGTTCAATGCACTTGTTTATCAAATTTCTTTTGAAAATAAATACGGATTTTAAAATATATTAAGTATATGAATGCAATATACAATATATACATATTAATTTTTAATTCAGTCATTTGCCATACTGCTTAGCCTCACTAAGGTCGCGTGACATATTAATTAAACATATAAATATTATATATAATAATATGTTTTTATTTTGTTGTTAAAATGAAACAAAAGGACTCGAAACTCAAGGTCTAGGACTTAAGACTTGACTCGGGACTTGAGGGCAAACACTTGACTTACCTGTGACTTGAAAGGTAATGCCTTGGTCCTGCCTCTGGAATACAATGATTTGTAAATCATTTTCAGCCTATATTCAATTGAATACACTACAAAGACAAGATATTTAATGTTTAAAACGTTATTGTTTTTTGCAAATATTTTCTCATTTAGAATTTGATGCCTGCAACACATTCCAAAAAAAGCTCGGACAGACACAACAGCAGACTGAGAAAGTTGAGGAACGCTCAAAAACCTCCTGTTTGGAACATTCTAAAGGTGAACAGGTTAATTGGAAACAGGTGAGTGTAATGATTGGGTATAAAAGGACCATCCCCGAATGGCTCAGTTGTTCACAAGCAAGGATGGGGTGAGGTTGACCACTTTGTGATGAAGTGCGTGAGCAGATAGTCCAACAGTTTAAGAACAACGTTTCTCAACATACAATTTTGATGAATTTAGGGATTTCATCATCTACTGTCCATAATAACATCAACAGATTCAGAGAATCTGGAGATATCTCTGTACATAAGCAACAAGGCCGAAAACCGACATTGAATGCCCATGACCATCGATCCCTCAGGTGGCACTGCATTAACAACCGGCATCATAATGTAAAGGATATTGCAGCCTTATGCTCAAGAGCACTTAAGAAAACCATTGTCACTTAACACTGTTCTTCACTAAATCTACAAATGCAAGTTAAAACTCTACCATGCAAAGTGAAAGCCATATAACAACAACATCCACAAACGCTGCCGGCTTCTCTGGGCCCAAGCTCGTCTGAGATGGACTGACGCAAAGTGGAAAAGTGTGCTGTGGTTTGATGAGTCCACATTTCAAATTGTTTTTGGAAATCATGGATGACGTTTCCGATTAAATGTTTTTCAGGGACGTCCCTGCTTATTTCAGCAAGACAATGCCAAGCCACATTCTGCACGTTACAACCGCGTGGCCTCACTGCAAACGAGTGCGAGTACTTGACTGGTCTGCCAACGGTCCAGACCTGTCTTTGAAAATATGTGGCACATTTTGAAGTGCAAAATATGACAACAAAGACCCTGGACTGTTGAGCAACTGAAGTTGTACCTTGTAGTAAGTAAAAATGGGAAAGAATACCACCAACAAAGCTTCAACAATTAGTGTCCTCACTTCCCAAACGCTTATTGAGTATTTTTAAAAGGAAAGGTGACAATGGTAAACATGCCCCTCCCCCAGCCTTTTTGGAACATTTTGCAGGCATCAAATTCAAAATGAATGAATATTTAAAAAAAAAAAAAAGAAAAGAAAATGTTTATCAGTTTAAACATTAAATATTTTGTCTTTGTTATAGTATATTCCACTGATTATAGGTTGAAATAGATTTGCAAGTTAGCGTATTCTTACATTTTACACAACGTACACATTTTATTGGAATTGGGTTTTGTAGTTCCCCTTTATTACATGTTCCGTGATGTACAGCTGTTCGTTGTGTGCCTTTAGTTAGGACTAATGTGCGTTTCATCCACCTCCTTTATTTTATTACCATCCATCCATCCATTTTCTGAGCCGCTTCTCCTCACTAGGGTCGCGGGCGTGCTGGAGCCTATCCCAGCTGTCATCGGGCAGGAGGCGGGGTACACCCTGAACTGGTTGCCAGCCAATCGCAGGGCACATAGAAACCAACAACCATTCGCACTCACAGTCATGCCTACGGGCAATTTAGAGTCTCCAATTAATGCATGTTTTTGGGATGTGGGAGGAAACCGGAGTGCCCGGAGAAAACCCACGCAGGCACGGGGAGAACATGCAAACTCCACACAGGCGGGGCCAGGGATTGAACCCGGGTCCTCAGAACTGTGAGGCTGACGCTCTAACCAGTCGGCCACCGTGCCGCCTATTTTATTACCATTCATCAGCTATTATTTTTGTTGCATGTACTGTGAGTGAATGTTTAGTTACCTGCCTCATGTTGCTTATTGCTTCTGTGAGCTCATGGCAACTGTTTACTATTGCTTTTTCCCCCCATTATTTATTTGTTCATTTACTGTTGTCAGCTAAGCAATCTACATTAATGAGCTCATTTGATGTAGCTTTAAACTATGCATAAATAGGTCTGTGGGACCTGCTGTGGGTTTTTTGTCCCTGCCTGGTTTGGGGTGGAGGGGGGTTGGCATTGGGTCCCTGCGGAACCCACCGCATGGCCAGTTGTTGGGGCGCCTCAGTGGGGCCGGCGGACCGCCCTGGGTCCCTCGGTGTGGGACGTGTCCCATCCCCCGGGCTGCTCTCGGGTGGACCCCGATCATGTCCCTCGATTGATTGGGTGGGGTCCTCAGCCTCCGCAGTGTGGGCACAGCAATTACAGGACACTTCTGTCAGTCTTTGGGCATGTAAAACTTTCAAATCACTTGCATGTGTCTGCAGGCACACACCCCTGTGTCCTCCATTCTGCTTGACCTAAAAGCCGAACAGGACAAAAAACAAACAAACAAACAAAAACTATGCATAAATATTTAAGGAATTAGTTTATATTGATGCAGTTCTATGTCTCGTATGGAGTGTACTGTACTGCCAAGTACTGTGTATAGTTAATTTAGTACAATGGATAAGTGATATTTCTGAAACTTGGCAGCTGCTGAATGTCTATAATTATATAATCTATAATCTAAATCTAATTTAGTTACTTTAAAAATCAAGTAATCTGTAAAATAACTAAGTTACTTTTAAATTAAAGTAATCAGTAAAGTCACTAAGTTTCTTTTTCAAGGTAACTGTGGCAACACTGTTTATAATTCCCTGGGTAAAGCACAGTAAAACAGCCATTATCCTGAAGTCAGGATTTACAAGTGTTGTCTTCCAGTTAAAAGGACAGCTGTAAATGAAGCCCAGTCAATACAGCGAGATGGATGACACGACTGATTCAGGCACTAAGGGCTTCCCTTTGTCTGGATCATTACAAAGCCAGATTCCACATGTGGCCATTGTCTTTACACATCCAAAATGTCATCTCTACATCACTTGCCATCTCTTTCACTACTCACTCATCCATAAGGTCATAACTCAAAGAGTGTCATTATTTTGAGTGCGACATTAATGGAATCAGTATTTTGACACATTGCCCTCCCTCTGCAGGTAATTGATGTCACAGGTATTGAGCGTAATCGAGTTGTGGAGGAAACTGGATTGGCTGGTAATAGGATAAAGACTAAAGCTGAGCTCTACGGTTTTGACATTGTTCCATACAGCCCATCTTGGTGAAAAATGTTTTTATTTTACAACAAATATTTCGGAGGCTTACTTGTATTTCCTTATACCTTATGGTTACTTGGCTGTTTTGTTGCTTTCTGATGTTGTTAAATTAGTTCAGTGCTTTTCGATCAATCCACTTTCCCTGAATGTTGCAAAAGTCTACTTGAATCGTTTTATTACCCCCCCCCCCCACCACCCAGACTAACTGTTTTGACCATAAAGTAATAAACCAAAAGACAGATAAACAGTTAAAAGAATTATGCTAAAAATAAACATCGCAAAACTGATATACAGTACATGATATTTGAGAGGGGCGGCACGGTTGAAAACTAGTTAACACATCTGCCTCACAGTTCTGAGGACCCGGGTTCAAATCCGACCTCACCTGTGTGGAATTTGGATGTTCTCCCTGTGCCGGCGTGGGTTTTCTCTGGGTACTCCTATTTCCTCCCACATCCCCAAAATGCATGGTAGTTTAATTAAAGACTCTAAATTGCCCATAGGTGTAAATGTGAGTGCAAATGGTTGTTTGTCTATACGTGCCTTGTGATTGGCTGGCGACCATTTCAGGGTGTACCCCGCCTCTCGCCCAGATCTCAGCTGGGAGAGGGTCCAGCATGCCCACAACCCTCATGAGGATAAGCAGCACAGAAAATGAATGGATGGATGGATACTTGAGAGGAGTTGTGCCTGAATCAAGAAATTTTGGAGAAGATCAAGATACAACTCAGAAGGATACAGGGATTTGTTTTAACAGTCTAAATCACTATATCATTAGTAGAACTGTCATCATCATTCAAAACCAGCCCAACGAACAAACTGATGGAAAACAAGCACAAATCAGCTCCACAATTGTATTTTCTTTTTTTTTTCTTTTTAGTCTTGGCAACAGTCTAGCCTTGGCAGAGTTCTTTGTTCTTTTGAGGGTGGTTGTATTTAACGTCATGGTAGAATAACTAAAACAACAAATGTAATATAATGATTGCTCAGATTTTGGCACATTCACTGTGCACCGACCTAGCAGAACAACCACTTGCTCAAATCTGATTTGCTGAATTGCTGAAATCTAATACAAAAGCAACTGTGGCTATATAAAGAGAATGATGCTCAATTTTGATTGACATTGTCAGAGAGGTAACAATGAGTTCATCATTGTGCTTGTAATTTGCAATGTGTCGAACTGTATCACACTGAAAACTGTTCCTAATATAATAATCTGATATTTTACCTCATGAGCTACTTGACAGAAACAAAATATTAGACATATCTCTTTGTATGGTGCAGTGCAGTTCTTCACTACAGCAAACGCCAAAAACAAGAGTAAAAGTTAATTTACAAGGCTCGAAATAAGAGGATTCGCATAACAAGTCAAGTCTTGCGAGTCAAGATTTGTGTTTTGCCCCTCATAAAAACACATTGAAAAGCAAAACTACGAATCACCAATTTCTACATTTCTACCGATAATTCAACCACGGAGACCGTCCCAAAAAGGCTTTGATGAGCCAGACACACAGGTGTTAATGTGGCACATCACACTTCGATCACCTATGCAAGGGAACCGTAATTTCACATGTATAAGGCTCACCTATGTATAATATGCACCCCCAAAGTTGGCCTCAAAATTCTGGAAAACCCTTCTACCTATGTACAATGCATTTTTACAATGCATGATTTTGCTTCTACCCATATGATCAAAACATGAAGTATTATCTGTATTTGATTAGTTTTTTCAAATAATTCTTCTGAAGTTGAGCACTTTATTTGAACACGTAATACTTTCTTTTCATTTGCTTATTTTGAAATTCAAAGTCCTACTTTTATTTAGTAAATGGGAAAACACACAGTTGTGCTCATATGGTTGATTACCCAGGCAGAATTTGTAAGATGGGGACAATTCTTTAAAGAAAACAGGAAGGGCCAGGCGAAACAAATTTAGTTTTATTTTAATGGGATTCAAATTAAACTGTCAAGCATTTCAGAAAAGCATTATCATCAAACAAAACATAACCACAAAAAAATAATGATGCTTGTTGTTCAGTCATCAGTGGTATTAAAAAAACCAACAATATTTCACAAATTCTGCCAGGGTATGTAAACTTATGAGTACATCTGTTCATATTATGCAGTCATACGTACCCCTGTCATATTGGAATGAAAGTGTAGGCTACGCCTTTTTCATAGCCTCTAAGTGGCGCTGGCATATTAGAATGAAAGTGTACACCTTTCTCATAACCTCTAGGTGGTGATGGCATATTGAAATGAACATGTACCGCTTTTCATAACCTCAAGATGGCGGCATACATTCATAAAATGGGAGAGTTTTAAAAAAAAATTCCCCTATACCTATCTATAATGTGCACTATTGATTTTTTTCCCATTTTTTGGTGGAAATAAAATGTGCGTTATCCACGAGAAATTACGGTATTTGGGTGACGGAGCGGGAAGATGGCGACGATGAATAGAGAAGTGGAATGCAAGACAAAAAGACAGAAAATGGAAAACGTGTGGGAGCATTTCAGACTGAAATGCAAGGCAAACACAGTGAAACATAATCATTGTAACACGGACCTTGCACCCCGCCAAAGATGCCCAGTATGAAGCAGTCTAAGACCCGAGACAAGGTAAAATCAACGTAGGCCAAATCAGAGAGATTACCTTTGATGCACCTTACTAACATGACGCTAGCCCTGCAGAGGGCTAGGTCTCTGTTATTTATGCCTAACATTTGAATTTGTGGCTGGTTTATTACGATGGTGACAAGTACAGTATAACACAGCCATGGTAACCATAACTTTGTTTCATACAGGGTGCTTGAAAGTTTTGCTCACTGTATGACATAAAGGTATGGCCACTGTACTACCATGTGATCAAGTGGCTATAGTAAAATGGGTCATGGACCCAACAGAGGAGGGTTTTGGTTTCCTCTCGAGGTGTCTTCATTTTAATTTGAACACTTCCAAAACTTCTAATAGTATAAAGAATATTTGTCTTATTCCTAGTCAACTGGTCTAAGCTCATAAACAAATGGCCATGAACCGACTATATTATGTTGCATGCTAAAATGATAGCTTCTGAAGTTGCTAAAAGGCTGTTAAAGCTATAATACACAACTATTTTTTGTAGGGATGTCCCCATCCGATCACATGATCGAAAATCGGTCACCCCTTGATTTTCAACCAATCAGGGGAAAAAGATTGGTTTTATTATTTTCCTAACATTTTAAATACAAACATACAAACATCTTGCCAAATGGAAAAGTAATAGCTCGATTTATATTAAACAATGTAATTTTTTGTGTGTATTTTTAGGACCGGTATAATATAAGTGACACACAGACTCCGTGTGTGTGTGTGTGTGTGTGTGTTCATGACACTCACACTCACACGCAACCACCATGCTTTAAACTGTTTAATAAGACCCCAGGTGTAGTTTACTGTTAAACTAAACATGCAACAAAAAGAATTACACACATTGTATATTTAAACACAAGAAACACATCGGCAGCTTAATGCTAACAGTCAATGGAATGCCCCATTGATGGGCTCGCTAGAATTAGCATTAGATCACGGGTGGTATTTACCTTAAAATAACGAATATTTACACGGAAACGCTTTAGTGACACATACAGAAAGGCAATATAACAATAGTCACAGGCATATATTCCTCCCAATCTGTGAAAAACGAGTTAATGTTTTATAACGATGTTCTTCTATTATTATTTTTTTTTTTTTTACTGCAAATGTGTAGCTCCATGCACGTATCGCACCGCAATGCCCCTACGAGTCATTTTTCCCCCTTACTACCTGAAATCACTGAAATTTTCCTTTTTTAAGTCAATTAGGATTACCAAAATTGTTTCTATTTGCGCGGCACGGTGGACGACTGGTTAGAGCGTCAGCCTCACAGTTCTGAGGATCCGGGTTCAATCCCCGTCCCCGCCTGTGTGGAGTTTGCATGTTCTCCCCGTGCCTGCATGGGTTTTCTCCGGGCACTCCGGTTTCCTCCCACATCCCAAAAACATGCATTAATTGGAGACTCTAAATTGCCCGTAGGCATGACTGTGAGTGCGAATGGTTGTTTGTTTCTATGTGCCCTGCGATTGGCTGGCAACCAGTTCAGGGTGTACCCCGCCTCCTGCCCGATGACAGCAGGGATAGGCTCCAGCACGCCCGCGACCCTAGTGAGGAGAAGCGGCTCAGAAAATGGATGGATGGATGGAGGGTTTCTATTTGCTACATATATATCACACACACAGACACACGCACACACACAGTGAGTACGGGAAGTATTCAGACCCCCTTAAATTCTTCACTCTTTGTTATATTGCAGCCATTTGATAAAATAATTTAATGTACACACAGCACCCCATATTGACAGAAAAAAAACGAACTGTTGAATTTTTTGATAATTTATTAAAAAATAAAAACTGAAATATCACACAGCCATAAGTATAAAGACCCTTTGCTCAGTATTTAATAGAAGAACCCGTTTCAGCTAATACAGCCATGAGCCTTTTTCGGAATCATGCAACAAGTTTTTCACACCTGGATTTGGGGATCCTCTGCCATTCCTCCTTGCAGATCCTCTCCAGTTCTGTCAGGTTGGATGGTGAACGGTGGTGGAGAGCTATTTTCAGGTCTCTCCATAGATGCTCAATTGGTTTTAAATTAGGGTTCTGGCTGGGCCATTCAAGAACAATCATGGAGTTGTTCTGAAGCCACTCCTTCGTTATTTTAGCTGTGTGTTTAGGGTCATTGTCTTGTTGGAAGGTGAACCTTTGGCCCAGTCTGAAGTCCTGACCACCCTGGAGAATGTTTTTGTCCAGGATATGCTTCAGTGTTGGGACTATATTGGACAGGTAATGAGCAGTGCCTGGTTTTCTCCACACATACCGCTTAGAATTAATTTGTGCCTTGCCACAATTCTGTCTCTGAGCTCTTCAGGCAGTTCCTTTGACCTCATGATTCTCATTTGCTCTGACATGCACTATGAGCTGTAAGGTCTTATATAGACAGGTGTGTGGTTTTCCTAATCAACTCCAATCAGTATAATAAAACAGAGCTGGACTCCAATTAAGGTATAGAACCATCTTAAGGATGATCAGAAGAAAAGGACAGCACCCAAGTTAAATATATGAGTGTCACAGCAAATGGTCTTAATACTTATGACTGTGTGATATTTCAGTTTTTCTTTTTTAGTAAATCTGCAGAAATTTCAACAATTCCGTTTTTTTCTGTCAATATGGGGTGCTGTGTGTACATTAATGAGGAAAAATATGAACTTAAATGATTTTAGCAAATGGCTGCAATGTAGCAAAGAGTGAAACATTTAAGGGGGTACCCACTTTCCGTACCCACTGTGTGTGTATATATACGTGTGTGTGTGTGTGTTTTATTTGTATTTTTTAATATAATTTTACTGACTAATTTATTTTTTTGTTGTTCTTTTAAATATTAAAAGTTGAGTTTTGGTAGTTATATGTATCGGATTGGGACTCGGTATCAGCAGATACTTAAAATAAAAGACTCGGGTGCAGAAAAAATGTGATCGGGACATCCCAATGTTTTTTCTTTAAAAAAAAAAAGTAATTTACACCCGGCCACGACAAGATTAGATGACAGAATCCTGATTAAACATATCAGCTTCTGACACATCTTGGTATATTTTCCAATGTTTATTATTTTATATTTAGTGACTATCCTATACTTTCCCACGCTGGATCACTGGGCGGCGCTCTAAAATGACGTCGTGGAAATTACGTATTTTACCTACGAACAGGCAAGCCCATATATGGACAGTGTGCAGGTCGGCTGAGCCATAGAGAAAGGAGAAGGCATGCGGGGTTGGAAGGAGGAGGAGAAGGCTGACAAGCATTTAGCTTATATCAAAGTGATGAAGGCTTTTTTGTAATGCTGAATTCCAGCGTTAAGGGGCACCAGAAATCGCACATTATAGCTTAATGCCTTTTTAAAAAAAATAATTAGGGATTTGTACCCTAGTCCTCAGAACCGTGAAGCAGATGTGCTAATCAGTCATCCACCGTGTCGCCTATTTGAAAGTTCCCCAGTGAAAATGTTTCTAGACAAGAAAATATAGTTTACTACCCAGTACAATGTGAATTTACGAAATAAACACTGTTGATTAGTATTTAAATAAGGAAACCAACAGGTCGTTCATTTCTAAGTGAATTCTTTCATTAATAATTGCTATTTAACCAAGCAAAAATATATCTTATCCAAATACTCGATTATTCGACAGAATTTTCAGTAGGATACTTGAATAATGAAATATTTGGTAGCTGCAGCCCAACATTCACCTACTCCATTATATTGTCATATGTTTATTGTTTAATAAAATCCTTGCTCCAGGTCCCTGTGATATTAACCTGAAAAAAAAATACTCCTCAAAATTAGAAAGTTGCTCCTCAAATAGCAAAACTGCCCCTCAAAGAGAAATTTTTTTTTAAGCCTTGAATTAATACCTCTCTTACAGTGTCAATCAAAATTGAACATGTACTGCATATCATTGGCGTCAGGCCGAAACCTTGTCTATGGAAATTTGGTCAATTTCATGTTTTTTCACAAATCAATACTATTAGTCAGTCCCCACGTGGGTATGTATTTTTAAAAAAATATTGTTTAATCTAAAGTGTTGAAAAAGGCTTGCTCTCCTTGCCCTTGTAATTACTAGACTGCCAAAACAGAGACAGAGAGAGGAGCAGAGGCAAAACAAGGTGCCGTGAGAGCGATCTCAAGAAATGTGGATGTCTCAGATGAAGCTACAGTGAAGCTCTATGATGTTTCATATCACACGTGACGTCACTCGTATGGGCTCACAAATTCACAGGCAGCCCAGCTCTCTATTGCAAATGACAATTATTACAAAGCAGCTCTTGCTTCTCAGCAGGCAACTACATACAACTATTACACAGAAATTACTTATTTTCAAATAAACATGGCCAAGATCAGAGTTCAGAATAATTTTGTCCTTATCTTAGGATGTCACCGTGTCTGATTATTATTACATTATAACGACTACTATTTTTCACCCTCCGTCGCTTATTAGAGTGGTTAACTACATAAATTACACAATCGATTTTCGGGAAACTGTGGAGGGGTGGTGACGAACAAGGCATTTTAAGAGGACATATAAAAAAAAATACTGTTTATTTCGTTGCACAAATAGTTGGGTCTCTGGAGTTTATGCTCATTGAAAATGCAAAGTTAAAACAACCAGGTTTGCTTCCTATTTCTGAAAATATGTGTGAGCAGTTCTGAATTTTGCCCTCGTGTGACGTCACAATTTATGTACAGTACATAGTACCAGCCCCACACCAAGTTTCTCCACCCATGAAATGACAGCTAGGGAGATGAGCCACCATTTTGAGCTGTGGCCTGACTTCAGAAGCACTACCATGTCAAAGTGTGGGGGTATTTGTTTTGGGGATGTGTCTGCTGCATGCTCCACATGCACAGATCTGCTACATTAATTGACATGCAATTTGGGCGCTTGATGAGGAAGTGCTGCCTTCATGAGTAAAAATACAATAGATCATCGAATTGCTATTTCCTTTTATCTTCACACTTTGGGTTAGTAGTAGTTTCCCACCCCGAGCTTCGGACCTAGCCATCATGGTAACAAAAGTACACTTAACATTAGTCTTGCAGAAAAGGGGCTCAATGAGCAGTGGACAGACAAACAACTGTTAGGTCCCAAGATCCACAATTGGGCAGATAATTGAAACTTAACTGCAGCATCATCATCAAAATATGTAAGACAACATGTTGACATCTAATTCTAATGGCCTGAATAATGCAGCATCTTTAATTTATGCTTCATTTTTAGGGTTATATGTATGTCATAATGGAAGTCCTAGATTTCACATGAAAGTTGAACATCATTCTGTTTTATTTTAAAACTTCTTCACCATTACCTTACCTAGCTGCCCATGTTGTCCTATGTTTAATGCCAGCTTTACAAGAAATGCACAGCTCATTTATCAACCAGGAAACATACTGAAAGTGTTTAAATCTTACATGTTTTGGCTTTTGAGATGCTTTGAGTCGCCACTGTCTTTTGCTTGGTTTTCAAATTACCCCAACTTGTTTCAGATCCGTCTTGGCCTAAGATTACATCTTGTTCACGTCTCTAAATGGGGAATTTATTACTGACTGGACCAACCAAGGACTCAAGAAACACACATTTCATTCTTTAAAAAAACAAACCAAAAAAAAAAAACATGATAGACTTGAGGTGGCCTTGACCGACCTCATTCTGGCATAAAAAAATATTTTATGTGGAGGGCATACACCAAGTGTTGCCATCAATGCTTACCAAAGCACTATCACACATACACACACAGAAAGCATAAAGTGTTTATGACCTCCATGTTTCAGAGGTCACATTCAGACTTTTATTCTTTACTCTGTCGTTTCAAATGGTCATATCAGCTTTCCCCATTCCATACATTTATCTGACTGAGGTGGTTAAACAAAAATGCTCTGAGAGGTACAGGCCCTGATCTTTGACCCGGTAGAAGGGTACATACAAATGCCAACCCAATAACTAGCTTCCTTCTCAGAGCAACAAATTGCCTAAAGAGCAGCAGTCACTGACAACCAATTCCCTGGCTGAATCAGGAAGGTGGGGAAGAGTGGCACCAAACAAAAAGGGCACATCTATAGCTTGCAATGTGACAACATGCAGATCATGATCCTCCATTAGTTGCACTAAGGCAGGCATAAAACAGTGGCAGCATGACATGAGAGTAATGTTCCTTTTTTAATGAACTCAAATATTAATACAGCATTTTGAAACCTCATAAACTGAACGCCCCTGAAGTTGGAGAATTCAGAATTTTACCATCGTATTAGAGAACAATACACCCCTAAAATGAGAGAAAAATCCAGAGGTTGGTTTGTATCATACTTTACTTGTGGTCAACTTGTTTTTCTTTTGCTTTATTTCGCTTTCTAAGTTCGAACTGAACAAAGGTTGTCAATTGTATCGCAACTGTGTTTGACCTTAGTTGTTTGGTTCTATGTAAGATTAATAACTTTAAGGAAATGTTTCTGAAAATTAGTTTCACAAATCCTTCTGGAAAAAAAGAATAACCATTTCTGATGGAAGTGGATAGATCTATGCTGTTCTATTTAGGGAAATACCATTGTCTGTCCATTGTTCATTTCCATGTTCTGTCCATTGTTCTGTCCATTCACATTTTCCTTCAAATATTACTGTCTATGGTTCAATGGTTGTCATAAAATATTTGTTTGAACTCAGGCATCTTAACTGGCCTCATCCAAAGTAATTTTCACAATTTTGCATTTACACTTACAGTTTCTCTCGATCTGTGATGACAGGATTTCCTTCTATAACAGAATTTAGGGTCAAGTGAAAGGCCATATGAGGCAGGTAGACGTGCTGCATCATGAAGTCATTATGCTGAACTAATTACTAAGTGCTCTTGGTCCAATTCATGAGCGGAACGGGGACCATGCAAGATAGGATTTAGCACAACCACAATGCTACCTAAAGTACCCCCGGTATGTAGAAAAATAAAATACATACGGGTTAGGAGAAAGTACATTGTGTGGGTCTTCAATATTTTATACAGACAATTTGAACCCTTCACAATAGAGCCCAGATGTTGGACAAATCAACAGTTACAATTTGGTTCCTTATTAGTTTTTCTCAATTCCGCTGACAATTGCAATATTGTATATTCCATAATTAAGATTTTTTTTTCTTCATATTGCCTGAGCAAATTTAGCCTATGGATGCTTGCAACTTGCAATGGGTGCACCTCATCAAAGAGCAATGTACTACCCATTAAACTACAGGTGTATAACCCGGATGGTAGATCCGGCCCACAACATCATTTTATGTGGCCCGTGAAAGCAAATCGTGCATCGAATTAATGTTTTTTGCTAAAATACTCAAATTATATTAGAATAATGTGGGGCACGGTGGTCGACTGGTTAGCACATCTGCCTCACAGTTCTGAGGGTTCCGGGGTTCAAATCCCAGCCGTGCCTGTGTGGAGTTTGCATGTTCTCCCTGTGCCTGCGTGCCTCTCGCCCAAAATATATCTGGGATAGGCTCCAGCATGCCCGTGACCCTTGTGAGGATAAACCGGTATGGAAAATGGATGGATGGATATTATAATAATAAGACTTTTTTGTTACTAAGCCGCCTTTTAAAATAAATTGAATAATATTTGAAACAACTGTTTATTGGGTTCTGATTTCAAAACTAGCTATCCATCAATTTGTTGTCTGTGTAATAATATGAGACGATCATACATTTATATGGGTTCACAGTCATAATGGCCCTCTGAGGGAAACCATAACTATGATGTAGCCCCTGACATAATAGTTTGACACAACTGTTGGTGATTTAATGCTCACGTGGGCGACCTGGAAGGGCGTGATTGGGAGGAACCCCCACCCCCCGGTCAGAACCCAAGCGGTGCTCTGTTATTGGACTTCAATGCTCATCACGGATTGTCCATAAAGAACACCATATTCAAGCATAAGGGTGTCCACACATGCACTTGGCACGCAGTTCGATGATCGACTTTTTGGTTGTGTCATCGGACTTGCGGCCTGATGGGTACTGGCTGGCCAAGCAGAATGCAGCTTTAGTGGTCGCTGAGGCAAAAACTCGAGCGTGGGAGGAGTTCGGTGAGGCCATGGGGAAAGACTTTGTGACGACTTCGAGGAAATTCTAGTCTACAATCCAGCATCTCAGAAGGGGGAAGCAGTGCACCATCAACACAGTGTATAGTAGCGATGGGGCGCTGCTGAACTCAACTCGAGATGTTTTGAGTAGGTGAGGAGAGTACTTTGAAGACATCCTCAATTCCACCGACACGCCTTCCCATGAGGAAGCAGAGTCTGGGATCTCTGAGGTGGGCTCTCCTATCTCTAGGGTTGAGGTCACCTAAGTGGTTAAAAAGCTACTTGGTGGTAAGGCCCAAGGGGTGGATGAGATTCGCCCGGAGTACCTAAAGGCTCTGGATGTTGTGGGGCTGTCTTGGTTGACACGCCTCTGCAGCATCGCATGGACATCGGGGACAGTGCCTCTGGATTGGCAGACTGGGGTAGTGGTCCCCCTTTTTAAGAAGGGGGACCAGAGGGTGTGTTCCAACTACAGGGGGAATCACACTCCTCAGCCTCCCTGGTAAGGTCTATTCGGGGGTGCTGGAGAGGAGGGTCTGTCGGGAAGTTGAAACTCAGATTCAGGAGGAGCAGTGTGGTTTTCATCCTGGGCGTGGAACAGTGGATCAGCTCTATCCCCTCGGGAGGGTTGTTGGGGGTGCATGGGAGTTCGCCCAACCAGTCTACATGTGTTTTGTGGACTTGGAGAAGGCGTTCGACCGTGTCCTGTGGGGGGTGCTTCGGGAGTATGGGGTACCGAACCCACTGATACAGGCTGTTCGGTCCCTGTACGACCGGTGTCAGAGTGTGGTTCACATTGCCGGCAGTAATTTGGATTCGTTTCCGGTGAGGGTTGGACTACGGGTGGAGTGCCCTCTCCGGATGAGATCATGCCCCAAGTGGAGGAGTTCAAGTATCTTGGGGTCTTGTTCACAAGTGAGGGAAGAATTGAACGGGAGATCGACAGGCGGATCAGTGCAGTGTCTGCAGTGATGCAGAGTTTGTATCGGTCTATTGTGTTGAAGAAGGAGCTAAGCAGAAAGGCGAAGCGCTCAATTTACCGGTCGATCTACGTTCCTACCCTCACCTATGATCACGAGCTGTGGGTCAAGAACAAGAACCCGGATACAAGCGGCCGAAATGAGTTTCCTCCACAGGGTGTCCGGGCTCTCCCTTAGAGAGGGTGAGAAGCTCGGTCATCTGGGAGGGGGTCAGAGTAGAGCCGCTGTTCCTCTGCATTGAGAGGAGCCAGATGAGGTGGCTTGGGCATCTGATTAGGATGCCTCCTGGGCGCCTCCCTTGTGAGGTGTCCCAGGCACGACCCTCCGGGAGGAGACCCCAGGGACGACCCAGGACACGTTGGAGAGACTATGACTCCCACCTGGCCTGGGACGCATCAGGATCCCCCCGGAAGTGCTAGATGAAGTGGCTGGGGAGAGGGAAGTCTGGGCTTCAGATAATTTTCAAAAATAACACGAACCATCACACAATCAGTGGTTACCTTTTTTTTTCTTTTTATACATTCATGGAAGTTGTTTGATGAATATCAAAAGGGTGACACATGAAGTAGACACCATCTACCCTTTCCTCTGCTTTCATACCATGTCATCAGAGTGTGAGCAGTTATTATATTGACGACAATAATGCTATGGATGGATGGCAGATTCAGCATGCTTAAGGTTGACGGCACCAAAGATCAAAAATTGTTTTTTTTTGTCAGACACTACCACCTGCAACTATGCTAACAAGTAATTGTGCCATTACAGAATATACTCACATATTCTAGTCATTGTTTCTAGATCGTAGTTCTAAAATATTCTAAGTACTGTGGTGCCAAAGCACTTTTCTGACAGTCAGCCTGTAAAAACTGAGCATTTTTATCGTTTTCTAGTTCT
The DNA here is from genome assembly GCF_024500385.1 of Phyllopteryx taeniolatus. Lineage (NCBI taxonomy): Eukaryota > Metazoa > Chordata > Actinopteri > Syngnathiformes > Syngnathidae > Phyllopteryx > Phyllopteryx taeniolatus. The sequence continues at coordinate 20,357,168 of NC_084508.1, read as the reverse complement.
TTTGGAATGCTTGCATTGGATCTTGTCTTCTTGTGCAGGTGTTCCTCAGGAAGTGTCCAATGAATTATAGCTGTATTTTATGTAGCGTCCAGATGAGAATGTATTTAACTAACCATATGTATAGCCAAATATGAACACATATGCTCGATTAATAAGTATTTCAAAAACACGGCCTGTATGTGGAGTAAAAATGGAACTCTCAGGTTGATACTTCATCTTCTATCAAATGTCTGGTATTTTTTTCTTGCTTTAGCGTCATGCATGTTTTAATTTGAGGTATCTTCTTGTTGATTCCAAACATCCAAAGTGTTTCCATTGTAACTTGCTTTGGACACAATTCCATGACTTCAAGCTAAGCACAGCCACCAACAATGCACTTTATCAGCAACTGCCTTTCAGACAAAATTGCACAAATAGTTTTGCAACAGCACTTTTCTGCTATACATATCACAGGAGCGGCACGGTGGACGACTTGTTAGAGCGTCTGGCTCACAGTTCTGAGGACCGGGGTTCAATCCCCGGCCCCACCTGTGTGGAGTTTGCATGTTCTTCTCGTGCCTGTGTGGGTTTCCTCCCACATCCCAAAAACATGCATGGTAGGTTAATTGATGACTCTAAATTGCCCATAGGTGTGAATGTGAGTGCGAATGGTTGTTTGTTTGTATGTGCCTTGCGATTAGCTGGCAACAGGTTCAGGGTGTACCTGAACACCTCCTGCCCAATGATAGCTGGGATAGGCTCCAGCATGCCCGCGACCCTAGTGAGGATAAGCGGCTCAGAAAATGGACGGATGGATGGACATATCACAGGATCTCCCACATCTAGTGTGCAGATGGAAACATGTTGTGTAGCTCCAAATTGTATAATGTTTTAATACATTCTATTATCACTGTGGTATATGAGCCCTTCTTTCAGGCAGATCCAGAAAATTTGTGTACATCCAGATTTTTCCTATAGACCCGCAAGCACTCAGGCTGCAGTGACACTCACGTCGCCATGCTTTCATGTGGCCAAGCGTTACTATTATGCAAGCCTCAAGCGCATTCTCTCCAAATGGCCGTTGTGTTTTTATGTTAAATAATGAGTAGAGAGGCTCAACTTGGCCTGCTATCAGTTGGCTTAGCCATGATCATACTTCTATGTTTGGAGCGAGGGTTGAGCCCTTCTATTGTTTTGGCCTCAGTAACCACTTGCGGTGTTTGCTAATGAGCAGTAATCCTTGCACCCTCGTCACCACTCTAATTGGCTAATGTTTGAATGCACTCTGAAAGCCAAACTAACTGTGTTCTTAAGGGGAACAAACTGTGAACTGGTAATTGCTTTAATCCCAGAGTGCTTCAAAACCGCTTGAAGTTAAAGCAGTTTTAACTGATTTCATAACAAGAGTGAAGCCAATTTCCAGCAGCCCAGTTATTAAAATGTGCCGCTATATTTTACTCTCACCAAATGGATCAGAAAAGGGTCTCTGCATATAATTGGTCTTAAAATAATGCGACTGCGGCATGGTGGACGACTGGTTAGCACATCTGCCTCACACTTCTGAGGACCGGGGTTCAAATTCCGGCCCCGCCTGTGTGGAGTTTGCATGTTCTCCCTGTGCCTGCGTGGGTTTTCTCCGGGTACTCCGGTTTCCTCCCACATCCCAAAAACATGCATGGTAGGTTAATTGATGACTCTAAATTGCTTGTAGGTGTGAATGTGAGTGTGAATGGTTGTTTGTTTGTATGTGCCCTGCGATTGCCTGGCGACCAGTTTAGGGTGTACCCCGCCTTTCGTCCGAAGATAGCTGGGATATGCTCCAGCCCACCCGCGACCCTAGTGAGGATAAGTGGTACGGCAAATGGATGGATGGAGGGAAGTAATGGAACAATTTTAGAACATCCTCTTTATTTCCTCAATCAATTTTTATCGTTATTTGGAATACAAATACTGAAAAAAACTTTTTAAAAAGGTGGGCCCAGAAGAGTGAAAGAGAAAATATATTTTATTATTCATTCTTTTGTTGTCAATATTTCTTCAAATAGTCACCTCCAATCTAGAAAGTAGCCCAATTATTGTTGGGTACAGTGTCTGCATGAAACAAATAAGCAAATACTTGTGGTCACTGTAATTATCTCAGTTCATTGGTGCTGTTTTTCCCACCCTGGCATTAAAGTTAACTGCTGAGTCCCGCACAACTTTGTCATGAGATCTGTTGCCAACCAAAATAGCAGCATCGCTTAAAAACGTGTGTACTGTTTCTCAGTTGAATTATGTGGAGCGTTGCACTCACATCAGTGCTCTTTTGTACCTATTTGAGAGTTGGTTTTTATTTTCCATATTTTCCTTCCAGTGAATAATCAATATTACCGTAATACCAATATCCTAGCATACACAAGTGTTTCTCTACTGTCTCTCACTGAAACAGAATAAATGTACTTATTGTTAACAGTCTTGTCTGTCAGTAAAACAGGTTTCTGCTGGATTTTCAATTCTTGGTATTAGTAAGATTCCCCCCCAGTATCTCCAATGGCTTCCCACTGCGGAGGTTCAATTATGAGGGGAATTCATCAGCAGTGACACAATTATGCAGAGCCTGAAGCAAAATGAAAACTGACAGATATGAAATAGCTGAAAATGTACAAGCATACAGAGATGATTGACAGCAGTAAATGATGGCATGGTCACATTATATTTTAAATTACGGTTCGAAATCTTCGCATCTGAAGAGCTTAAGTGTCACTGTATATTCAATTTCCAGTTTGTTAATAGATGGATTCACAATATATATATATATACCAAAAATATTAGTTTTAGTAGGTTCATTGACAACTCTAAATTGCCCGTAGGTGTGAATGTGAGTGCGAATGGTTGTTTGTTTCTATGTGCCCTGCGATTGGCTGGCAACCAGTTCAGGGTGTACCCCGCCACCTTCCTGATGATAGCTTGGATAGGCTCCAGCACCCCCGTGACCTTTGTGAGGATAAGCGGTTCAGAAAATGGATGGATGGATATTAGTTTTAAGCAATAACAGCTGGGTCATTAATCTTGATTTAAAAAGAACAGTGCTAATTGTGATTATGATTATGGGTTGGATGTATGCTAGCAAATATATAATCTACTTGCATTTAACATTGTAAAATTGTGCTCTGCCTTGTAGTCTCTACACAAGGTCTACATGTTTTTGTATACATAATTGATGACAGTTTGGCTGCTGGTGTTTTCTCCACTGTATTGCATAGTTCTGTGAAAATATTGATTATGCGGCAATTACATTTTTTGTCTTGGCTTATCTCAGCAATTACAAACCAGCAGTCTCTCTTTGACTCTCTAACATCCCCTCTGCTTGTTTTTTTTTCTGTGCTCCTGCCAGAATGCTGATAATTAAGTCTCTCATTGGCGATGGAAGCTCATTAATAACTCGTCACCTTCCAGAGGGACCGCATGTCATCGATTCGATTCTCACCCAGGGTATAACCACAGAGACCAATAGTCTTTCTTTGCTTGCCTCAAACTCCCTGGCTGGATGTTAATGAGATGACTAAAGGCAGAATGATTTTGCTGACTCATTCCTTGTTAAGAAATAGGAGGTTTTTAATAGTTAATTTAACACTCATGAATTGAACCTTATGTCTTATATGGTGTTGAGATGCATGATGAGAAAGGCTAGAGAGACCAAGGGAAAAGTAAGGGGAGGGGATGTACACTCCAGGACCAATGTTTTCCCCATCATTTTCTCCTTTAGCGAATTTTACACTCCAGATACTTAAACTGGTAAAATAAAGAGGAAATATTTTTGCAAGAATTATTATCAAATTATTACAGACAGACAAAACAAGACCTATGCCAAAGCTCAAACATTTCTCAGCTGTGAAATCATATTCTCTGTAAAAACGAGAAAGGCACTCAATAGTGAGCAGACCTCCACCAAGGTTCTTGACAAAGAACTGTTTTAAAAAAATGTTTATTCATTGTACAGCATGTAGAAACATTCCACAAAGTAACGTGACGTTGCATTTGACTTGCTTGATATAGCATAGTTTTTGTATGGGAATATACCAATTTGAGGTTAGGGAGTGGGGGACAGTCTATATTATACAAATTATAACAATTTAGGGAGGTTATGTCAAACATCGGGTTGATGAAACCTGATCTAACAGAATCCACAGAAACAGTCACACTCACATTCATCCATTAGCTTAACTGCTTTTGCTCACTAGGGTCACGGGCGTGCTGGAGCCTATCCCAGCTATCTTCGGGCGAGAGGCGGGGTACACCCTGCACTGGTCACCAGCCAATTACAGGGCACATATAAACAAACAACCATTCGCACTCACATTCACACCTACAGGAAAGTTAGAGTTTTCAATTAACCTACCATGCATGTTTTTGGAATGTGGGAGGAAACCGGAGTACCCAGAGGAAATTCACGCAGGCACGGGGAGAACATGCAAACTCCACACAGGCGAGGGCGGATTTGAACCCGGGTCCTCAGAACTGTGAGGCAGATGTGCTAACCAGTTGCACCATGCTTCCCCCTTTCTTATACTTGTTTAGGAAAAACAAGATCAAGCTTTTTTCCTCTTCTTCCTCTCTTCTTGTAATTTGGTCGTATCTTATTCTTAAAGGCCTCGAGATGGGAGACATCTACTGCATGCACTTTGAAGATGAGTCACATTGCTCAATTACATCCGGCCAAGGTCTCATTTGCATTCGGTGTCACGGAGAGTGCGTCGCTAACAGGTGGTATGGTGAACATGCATGGCAGCCCACTTGATAAATAAAATATAATATGGTAATGTCACTCAGGAGTAAAGGAGACGGCATTTATGGTGAATGCGTCTGCATTTTGCGTGGGGAAGTGGCAGATGTTCACATGCTAACACATGCACATCAAAAGCATGAACGCAATGAATCGTACCCATTTAAATGTGTGCATGTTTACTCTCCTTCAGCAAGCCAATTTGCATATGCATGTCTGCTTACATATTCAAACATGCTTATGTGCGAAAATTAATGCAAATTAAGTGAAATGACTGGCAGGAAACCCACCAATAATTTTTTGGGCTGAGGATAGCAGGCTGACTGACGCCTCACTTGGCGTATCCCGTTACCTTTCTCAAGCCCAAAAGTCTTGGCCTGGACAGATGTTGGACAAGCACTCGACCATCAAAAAATGAGGAATGTGCATTTCATTCGAAAGATGCTGATGGTGGGCTGTAGATTAAACCTTGTCTGTTACACATGCAGAAACTCATTTAGACATTCAGGAAAACAAACAAGCACTCTGTGCCTTCATATAACGCACACACACAAATCCACGAAATTGAGAGGTGACCTAGACTTAAAGGTCATCAGACCAGAGGGCATCTCTGCTTGAAAATCTGTGCCTCACAATTCATTGTTTGATGTCCCGTCAGACATCATCAGTCTTGTGTGTCAAATCCCGTGGTGCCAAATGGATTTTTTTTTTATCAGTTTATCTAAAAAAAGAGTATCAGCTTCCAATTCAAACAGAAGTATGAGTAAATCAAAGGTGCAGTTTTAATTTTGCCAAGGTTAGCAAGGGGCAAACTCTCTATCTGTGACCTCTTGAGAAAGGTCAATGCATATACTATCCGAAATAATAGACTAGAATAAGCCTTTAGTTCCCCAATGGGGACATTTCCGCTTTACAGCAGCAAAGTGGAAAACAGCAGCACACTAGAAGAAGAATATAATCATAAACATACAGACGATATGTCCTGTATATAGTTTTCTCCAGGTACTTCGTTTCCTCCCACATCCCAAAAACATGCGTGGTAGATTAATTGAAGACTCTAAATTGCCCATAGGTGTGGATGTAAGTGCGAATGGTTGTTTATACGTGTCCTGCAATTGGCTGGTGACCAGTTCAGGGTGTACCCCGCCTATCGCCCGAAGATAGCTAGGATAGGTTCCAGCACCCCCGCGACCCTAGTAAGGATAAGCATTCCAGACAATGGATGGATGGATGTCCTATATATACAGGTTTATAACAGGCAATGAGAGCAGCAGTGTATGTGGCAGCCCCCCCCCCCCAAAAAAAAAAAAAATATATATATTCATACTATACATATCAAAGATTGTGAAGAGAAGTAAGAACAGCCAGCAGCATTGCAGGAAGCCTTTCGTTGAATTGCATTGTATGTAGCAAACTACATTCATACAGTGCCTATATCAATAAATAAAAAAATAAAATGACAAATAAATAATAATAAAAATAACCACACACAATATTAACTATTGTACAAATGAATAAATAACATCTTAAGCACATTATGATATGCAAACTATAATGGGATGTCCTGACACTTTATTCATGTTGGATTTATCCAATGATGGATGCTAGAGTGAATTTGGCATTTGTAGTTGTCAATCACAGTTCTAATGAGAGGGCCACCACGAGGTTAATATATGACAAACAAACAAGAAATAAGGAGGGCCTGTGTTCTGCCATGCTACCTGGCTGCTCACGGGAATCAGGCCCAGATGTGTTATGGGTAACTCCCAGTGTTAGTGGAGAGGTTGGGGGTCATGCTGGGGCAGCTTAGTGCACCCCTCATTGCACACAGCTGTCCTCGCCATCCAGAAACCCCTCACCTTTGACCTTGTGCTCCTTTGGTACACCTTTAGCAGGAATGCTGGCTGATTGGCTACTTTGCTCTCCTTTCCATTTCCTCTTGCTACAGTCGTTACTTACGGCTGGCCGAGCATTCTGATGCTGTATGGGTAAGGAATAATCTTCAACCGAGACATTAATTATGGATGGATTTGAGACTAACAGTAAATCAATAATGTATGCTCAGGAATACACATGTACTTGTGCAACTAATTACCCATTAAATAATAATTGCACCCTAATCCCCCGTTTATATTTCTATCTGACTACAGACACAGTTAACCACCCGCAGCCAGCTTGGTTTTGAACTGAAAGGTCATTAATGGTTGAATACCACAGGGGTGGAATACAATTACATTTGAAAGCCTTTCAGTGTGACAATCTGAGGCATGATCTTGTAAGCGTTGAAACTAAGTACCGTGGAACAAGTGTTGTTGTTTTGAAGCAAGACCAAATTACAGCATATTGTGTCCCTCGGCACAGTCGCATTCATTAGTCATTGCCGTTGTAGTTCTGGCAAATTTACAACACACACTGGAACCTCTGTACATGGATCAGTGATATATCGCTGTGGTGACAGAAGTCTATTTGGTGCAATTTAAAATCTTCCTTTGCAATTTTGCCCTCATTCACATACCTATGATCTCGTTCTTCCTATCACATCAAAAGCCCTTATTAATTTAAACTGTGAACAAATCATGACAGCATGGCCTTTTTAGTAGCTGCACCCCTCTGTGAAACACAGCTACAACTTATCAAAGTTGGGTTTTCAAATTCATAATAATCATTTAGTACCTAGATAAGGGCAAATCCTAATGGAATATGTTTTATAAATATTAATTGCTCATGATCACTCTCTTTGTATACGAAATACAGGTAAACGTTTGAGATGGTCCAGAAATAGTTTCCCTCCTTCAGTTTTGATTTCTGACATGTTTTTGTCCTGGGTTCAACGGTTGATTAAATTGGATCGACCATCTAACTGCACTTTAATCCCAATCGTGGATTACAATTTAAAAATTGGGATAAAATCCAGATGATTATGGTTGTGTACTACCATACTTGACTAGTTTATCTGTGTTCCACTGAGATGTGCTCATCTCATTGACTTAATTCATTCCTTCATTTTCCGTACCGCTTATCCTCACCAGGGTCGCGGGCTTGCTGGAGCCTATCCCAGCTATCTTCGGGCGAGAGGCTGGGTACACCCTGAACTTGTCGCCAGCCAATTGCAGGGCACATACAGTATAAACAAACAACCATTGGCACTCACATTCACACCTAGGGGCAATTTAGAGTCTTCAATTAACCGACCATGGATTTTTTGGGGGATGTGGGAGGAAACCGGAGTACCTGGAGAAAACCCACGCAGACATGGTGAGAACAATATAAATTATATAATAATATAATTTTCTCCAAAACAATGAGATTTGTGTCTACATTCATTTGAGCTTTGAGCTCATTTACCTTGTCTTGAGAGCCATTCAGTATCCTATGAGGAGCTACTGTATAATTTTAAATATACCAAAGCCACTACTAGCGTGTAAGTGATGGTAGCCCCTGAAGATGTAAGCATGATAGTAGCACTGCAGCAATTTTATGAGAACTAGAAAGAGGGTGGCCTTTTTACAAAAATTTTATGTGGGCTCTTTCACAGATGGTTTTGTCACCATGAAAATCATGAGGATCATTGTCATCATCTTCCTTCCATTTATTTTCTTAATGCGCTTCCTGGTCGGGTCATATAGCATACGGTATAACAGAAACTTGTGTGAAAGACAAACTACAACCTTGACTGATCACCAGTCTGTTACAGTGCGTTATATGGGTATTGATTCCTGGCCAGCTGTATGAAAGCCAGCTACAGCATGTGAACCACTACTCTACCAGTGGCTGAAATCCCCGCCGTATGGCACCATTTTATCGAAATAAATAAAGGACAACATTGAGGCCCCCAAGATGGCTTTTTCCAAATCCATGATCCTGGTTCTGAAAAGTGACTTGAATCTGAGGATTTAGTCCATTTTCAAACCCCATGTTTTAACAAATCTTGACACCATGCTGGATCAAGGCTTGAAACCAAAGTTAAGTGATTAAACATGGGAATGTGACATAACAGCCTGTTGAAAATTTCATCGACCATCAGTGACATTCTATACATCAAATGGAATTTACTAAATCAAATCTTTTTCCTCAGCGACAAAATAAAATATTATATATATATATATATATATTTATAAAGCCCTTCTCATTACAAACCTTCCTCCTTTATGGAAATGAGAAGATGGGGATTTAGTCTGCCATAGATGATGGATTGAGGCAGTGGTGTAGATGAGGTGAGATGTGAGACGCTCGCTTGCTGCTGAGTCTAAATGAAGATGAAAGAGAGGCGTTTAAACTATTTGCCTTTGTATTTCATCTCCGTCGAGACTGGGCTCTGTTGTCTCTCACATGGCTGGGACAAATCCATTAGCTGCACCGTATCTCGGCTACTGCAGGCATCACCTTAGCTGCTGTCACTCTGGCGGCAAGTGAAAGAGACTGTGACAGATAACAGCACAGACGCAGACATGAGCCAACTAATAACAAGTGAATGCTGAGTGTCTCTAATATTGGCCACTAAAATTAAAACTCTCACTCAAAGTCAGCTGGGATAGGCTGTAAAGGAAATGACTGGATGGATGGGTATTACTCGTGTGAGTCACATTATTTACATTTTTCACATTCCTACCAATTCTAGTTTTGTAGTACAGTGGTGCCTTAAGATACGAGTTTAAATTATTCTGTGACCACGCTCGTAACTCAAACCACTCATATTTCAAATACTTTTCCCTCATTGAAATTAATGGAAACGGCATTATTCTGTTCCACCTCCCCCGCCAAAAAAATAAATAAAATAAATAAATCACGTCGTTTTCACATTGTTACACGTTCCCCGCATGTATTGGTCCACGCATCCCAGCTACACGCATGTGTATTAATAATCAAAATGCCTACCCTGTAAAATGAGAAAAGAAACAGTTCCTGTGTCTGTTGTTGTCATGTGCTATGTTTTGGTTGCCTGTTGGTTTATGCCGTCCTTTCTCCGCCTGCAGCGTTGCCTAGATATGCCACCGAATCGCACCCACAGGCAATTTGCTCTTGGGTGTATTTAAGGGTGTACCGTGCTGTATTACTTGGGCTGTCATTTATCTTATCTGCCATACTCGAGTCTCCTGCTTTGTTCCTGTTGCGTCCAGTCTTGCCATTTCCAGTGGTAATTAGGGTTTTTGTAAGTACTACTGTGGTTTTGTGTTTCCATTTGCTGAAGTGCAGTATATTCGGTTTACCAGACGTACTTAAGTACAACGTTGTAGGTTTTGGGTTAGTACTTCTGTGATTTTGTGTTTGGCGCTTTCGTGGTGATAGATTATTATTTCCTCCCCCCACCACTTTTTGGTACCTTGCTCAAGCTGTGGCTCTGTACACCACTTTTAAAGATTTTTTTATTAGTCTCAGATTCTCTTCTCTCGCATTGGCACTTTTGCCTTGGTTGTGGTCCGTTTTGCTTTAGATTACTCCCGCAATCGGGCACAGTTTTGTTTTGTATTGTAGAGTTAGTTTTTCTGCGACGACAATAGTTGTTGTTTGTCTGCAATCTTTTTCAACCTTTGCCTTCTGTGTGGTGGTCCGTGGCCATGCATGACAGTTGTAATTTTTCGGATAGTTTACGCCAGGGGGTTTGAGTTTTTGGTCACCGCAGACACTCTCGCACCAGGTTGGTTGACAGTAATTACATTACAGGGACCATCTCGCACCCTGCGGACATGTGGACGTTCTTTGCAGAAGATAAAGAATACAGCACAAGATAGTGAGGACTATTAGCTTGTCGGTGTTCCTGCACCATCGGTGTTCCTGCACTGTTTATGTTCAAATATCCATTGCTTAAAAGGGTTATATCCAGAGGTGAATAGTCACACGCTAAATTTACTGAAGTAACATTTTTGATAAACTCTAATTGTCAGAGTACTTTAAATGACCATACTTTTTACTTTTCGCCCGTTGTGCCCATCTAACATGATCACTGTCATTTGACTCCAATTCACCAATCAGACGACACAAGGCAGTCACATGACCGCACACGTAGCGTTCATGAGCCAATCAAAATGACTCATTTTGGGGGGAAAATAACAGTAAATTACTTTACACACGCCAAAAGAACAACAGCTTTGTTATGCAGCGCTTAAGTAGTGACTGCCCAAACTTGGACATTTCAGCCCACTTCTAACTTAAGAAAACAACTTGCAATAAGTTGCAGATGTTTCTATTGTTGTTTTGGCAGTGGATATGGCACCATTAGGCCTATCCTATGGTGTCATACACGCACACACAATCACCAAGTTTAGTCAGGAAGCTGCTTCTTCGTGAAGTCATTTAAGTGAATAAAGCGAATGTTTCTCTAGGGCCCAATGCATGTGTTGGTGGTTTTTGGGCAATTAAAAATTGAAATGGTGGCAGGTGTGTGTCGACTCCCATACATATTTCTATTTGATGTTCCTGCTCTAATTAAAAATAAAAATAAATAAATAAAAAATCAGTTACTCACAAGTTCCTCTTTTAGTTTTTTCATTGAGTACTTTCTTACTCTAAAGTGAATATTTGGAAGACTACTTTTACTTGAGTCATATTCTAAAGTAACCGTACTCGTACAATATTTGGCTACTCTACCCCTCTGGTTATAACACAGCCACATAGATGATCATCGCCTATGTTAGCAATAGCATTAAGCTGACGGACTAAAGGCTAAACTGTGTGGTTGTTTTAAATGTACGTCTGGCCTGCAATTCTATCTGACACTGCCACCATATAGCCCTCTTATCGCAAGTTTGCGCTTGCAAGTCAGAGGAAAAATTGGCTGGTCACTGGAATCTCAAGCCATCACTGTATTCTACTACCATATAACATTACATAAATGCTCAAACTCCATAAAACAGAGCTAATATTGATGTGACTCGCCATTGAAAGTAACATCCATCCATCCATTTTCTGAGCCGCTTCTCCTCACTAGGGTCACGGGCGTGCTGGAGCCTATCTCAGCTATCATCAGGCAGGAGGCGGGGTACACCCTGAACTGGTTGCCAGCCAATCGCAGGGCACATACAAACAAACAACCATTCGCACTCACATGCACACCTACAAGCAATTTAGAGTCATCAATTAACCTACCATGCATGTTTTTGGGATGTGGGAGGAAACCGGAGTGCCCGGAGAAAACCCACGCAGGCACGGGGAGAACATGCAAACTCCCCACAGGCGGGGGCGGGGATTGAACCCCGCTCCTCAGAACTGTGAGGCTGACGCTCTAACCAGTCCGCCACCGTGCCGCTTGAAAGTAACAATTCAGTAAAATCAGGAAATTAGCATTCATCCTGAAATCAGCACTAATTCTAATTGAATACAAGTGCAAGGCCATTAAAACAACATTGAAATTGTTAAAGCTTAGTTAATTAAAACAATTACACAAACCACAATGTTCTGAGTGTGGTTTAAATCAACAGAATAGTAAATATAACTGCTTCATTATGCTAATACACTTAATGGACATGAGGCCTTTCTTCTAAACCTCCAGCTGAACTATAGAGTAAGCATTTAGCCTACCATGTTGCATACAGTACAGTGAACCAACCAAACATAACCTTTTTGCTTCTTGATATATACAACCATGTTTAAGTTCTTATCAAAGAGCTTGGTATTGGACATTAATCCTATTTTTATTTTAAAACATTTTTTTAAGTATTACAGGTATATCTCAAATTAGAATATGGTATAAAAGTGAACTTATTTCTGCACATTATATAGATTTATTGGACACTGAAGAAAATACTTTTCAGAGAACATTCCTGCCTAATTTCAACATTCAAAATAATTTTCATTGTTTCCCGATTGTTTGTTACATAATATTCTAGGTTATAGAGGTCGTAAACTTTGGGTTTTCATTTGCTGCAATCAAAATGATACATATATATTAAAAAAATCCTGAAATATTTCATTCTGTGTGTGTAGTTCATCTCTGTGACATGAAATTCACTTTTTGAATTCAACTAACTTAAGATTTTGACACTATTCTAAATTATTGAGACGTACCCGTAGGAATATGCTGGAGGAGATCAGTTCACCTTACATCATGACCTTTATTTCAACTAATTTGTCCTTCACATTGTTTAAAATACAATGTAATCACACTTCATTGTGATGCTTTTTTTCCTGACGTACTTTGCACCCTCAACACTTGTATTATTCATTTTGTGTTGGAGTTGGACAAGATCCACTTTAGTATTATTTTCCACAACTTCAGTCATTATCCAACTAAAAGTGTGGCAAGAAAGCCCTGATGGCACAACGTGTTGTTGACAGACGAAGTTTAGATATTGAGGCGAAAAACAGAACAAGCAAGCGGTTGCAAAGGGGTAAATGTCCAAGTACATTTTATGTCTTGGCTAGAGCTTTGTAAAATAAAAGGCTACCAGACAGCCAGCGTATTTTGTTTCATTCTGTGTGAGCAATACATAATATTAGCTCGTGTGCTATGTCTCATGTGTCAGATTGAATTAATCAACCTCTGGAATGGTTGGAGAGTAAAGTAGTATTTCACTGAATTAATCCCCCCACTAATAAAGAGTTTATGGCATCCCCTGATGATTTGTTTTTTCAAATATTTTTTTTTTCTTTTGCAAGCAATTGGATGACCAATCTGTGAGAGGGAGTTATTTTACTGCTATTACTTTAATGGATGTAGTAAGACAGTATGATTTAACAGAATCAGGAAAAATGATTTAATTAAGTGAACAAAATATTACTTTCACTGGACACTGTAACATCAAATTTGATGTGATGTAAAAAAAAAAGAAAAAGTTCTGTTCATCCAAATTTTTAGTCACACATTAAAATGGCTTCAAGAAACACATTACATAATTGATACTATTTACTGTAATAATGCAATACTTTAACCTTTTAGAGAGAAAGACTTCATTTGAGTGAATTGAGTAGTTGTTGGGTTTCATATGCAATTCATTTCCATTAACAGGACTGTACAAAGGGGACAATAATAACCTTTTTGCCCCCCTGCCTTTAGGTAACCAACTGCAATGATATGGTACCTAAATGGTGGAGTCAAATACATTGCAGTCTGTTTATTTGTCGACATTGTCACTCCTGTGCGACGATGTCAATGTGAGTGCGTTCCACTGAGTCAGAGTGCAGCCTGAAACTGAAGTGCAAGCCACAGCACTGCAGAGGAATGACACATGCCCAATGAAGAAATACCAGCTTCATTTTATAGAATGAATGAATGTTCAAATAAAGACCTGACATGAAAAAAAAAACAACAAAAAAACTACATCTCGAAATGATATTAACATCCCATCTGCTTTTTCTGGGCCCTAGAAATTAGATGTGTCTGGGGGGGAAAAATTAAAAGCACAACAATGGAGGATATTTCCTCTTAAGTATTGTGTTCCCGTTATCAAAATAATTGTGAGTTAGATTGTGTCACACCATACCACCAACACCCCCATATTGGAAACACATGCTTGATCAGGGTTAACCTTTCCAAACCTTATCATTGCGAGATGGTCTTAACTATATCACTTGGTAATATCACGTAGCTAATGTCAAAGTTCATTTGGAATAGACAGTCTGTACTACAACAGTAGGATTCCTTACTCCAAATCAGCCTCTCCAAAAGCTGAAACTTATTGTTTTTTTTTCTATGTTTTTCCTCAGACAAAAAAGGCTCACATTTCATTCAGAAGTATGATATCTGCGGACATGGCCTTTGCCTTACCCACACTCTTCAGTCTACAACTGCGTATTCACTATGGCAAATTTACTGTAGCTGCACAAATTTGATTGTTGTCTTGCCTGTCTGAGATAGCCTAAATTTTTTTTTTCATCTGAGATTGCAACACAGCTTGTTATCTCTGTGTGCCATAACTCTGGTGTCCAGTGTTTTCCTTTTAGAGAGCTTGTCTGATACGATACATCGAAGAGATCACAATAGAACCATTCAAGTGATTGATACTTCCCGCAAAGCCTTCTGCGATGCTATGTTTTCACATACAGTAAAGGGGAACAGTTTTGTTTCTATTAATGGAAACAAATGGAGTCAGATGGAAAATTGTAGAGGGATGGAAAAGGATCACTACCTTTGTGGTTCCATGTCAGCCACAAGGTCACATACCAGAAATCAGGATCCCGCACAGCGGGGTGAGCTTTTTTGTTTCAACGGCGGTGCATTTTTAGTGCTCTCAGGGCTGCAACAATCATGGAAATTGGCCAGCTGAAAATGGTCCAGTGCTTCCCAATGGCAAATGCCACCCTTGACATTCACAGCGGCAGAAACTCAGCTGTGCCTGACATTTACATTTCATTCATAGAAAACGTGCTGGAACCCAGAATCCATGAAATCGAGCAGAGCCTTATTCTTTAAGTCGCAGACACAATAGCTTGCCGAACTGTGGCATTTTTCACTCTACCCTGGAGGCATTAGTTAATGTGTCTCCTTAACTAATTGGTCTGGTAGCCCAGAGATGGGCACGGAGAGAGACTGAGAGAGCAGTTAAAACATAGGTAGAGTGTGAAGAGATGTGTTGTTCTATGAAGAGTAAGGTTGAGGCTCTTAGCATCGAAAATAATCGTCAATAACTACCTGATGGTGAGGGGGAACATACTGAATAACTTGATTACCTCTTACTAGTTTCTCTTAATTGTACTGAAGCCGTGATGTTCTTAACAGCACAGGGGCCGTAATCCTGTACAGTTTATTATTAAGAGAGGGAATAAAAGCAGTAAATTGTGTGGTTGATGTGGGCAAAGTGACTTATTGAAGAAAATATGCACTCCTATAAAGTTAACCACGTAATATACTCTCAATAAAAACGCCCATCTACAACACTATTAGTCTAGCGTTAGATGTGCTCATATTTTAATACCCACAGAAATTTGGTACTAAAGTGCCACATTGGATAAGTTTTGGGGGGGGAAATTACAATTCCATCTTTATCTTGTCTCTACGGAGAGTAATGGAGCTGTGTGTTTGCGACAAAGTGCTGAAGCACTGACAGTACAGTGAGGTAATTTCCTTCCTTTTCCAGTATGCTCAAGCAAATGAGGGGTCTGTGTTTGTGTGAGCCAGTGACCAATGACCAGAACGACCGTCCACGATCCAACTGCCAAAGCCAGACTGGACTCATCACTGAACGCAATGTTCCTTCACACGTTCAGGTTTCAGTGCATGTGTTGGTGAAGAGCAGTCATTGCAGGTCTCCTAAGATTGGCTGTGTGCAGTCTGTTCCAGATTGACTGGGCAGAGAGTCGTTGGCTATATCATACTGCAAACCTTGACTGCAAATCAGTAGAAGACAGCTTATGGTACCCAAGTGCTGACAAGGTGACGAGGTCTTCTTGGACAAATCACTTCACCGCCTGTCTCTGACATCCCCCGTTATATGGAGCTTGGACTTCATTTTAGAGGTTGTACCGAGGTACACTCCAAACAATGCCACGACTTGGTTTTGCTGAGTACTAGCTTGAATTTGGCCTATTGCACTGGCTCTTTCCAGACAAGTCTAATGCGGCATGCCAATTCTTGGAGCAGACATCTGGCCATTTTAACAGGCCAAATACTCATGCTGTGGATACCAGAAGCTCAAAACAAGAGTCAATGGCAACAGCAAAATAATCAATTTGGCTTTGGAAGAGAAGAGAAAATATTTCATGGGCCCAATCCATACTCAGCTATGCTGCTCATCACGCAAACATGGCACTATTTAAAATGGCTTTCCAATAGTATTAGATTTATTACCAAGATACATTGTTACAACTAAGAAATAATCTGCCACCTGCTGTGTTAATTAATAAAGTCCTAAAACCAGGATACAACGTAACAAAGAATCACAAGGGAACGAGTCACCACCATAGACAGCAGGACAAGATGAAGCAAAACAAGACACGTGATGTAGGACAAATAAACCAAGGCTGGAACTAAAGACAAACAGATTGATGAGACAATGAGGCACACGTGGACATGACATGAGTGGCTGGAGGGAGCTGATTGGTGGACACAAGGAGCAGGGCTGACAAGGAAAAGTGCAGACGAAGACATACCGCATTTTCACGACCATAAGGCGCAGCGTATTAAAAGGCGCAGTCTCAGTTATGGGGTCTATGAGTGGAGTACAGCTGTGTTTAACCATACTGAGAGGTGCTCTTTATATTTCAGTTACCGTACATGGCTACGAGGGTATTTCATCAAGCTCATTCAATTGTGCAGGTGTACATGATAATATGGCCAATGAATATGTATGTTTGGAAACCTTGTGACAGTAGTGTGACGTGTGTTGCTACAGCTTGCATACAAAGCTAATGCTAAAAGCAGGCAACATTTAGAAACAGTCTGCATTTGTTTTTATTCTGAGTTTGTTTGAAATGGTCTGATGTAAAATATGATGTGCATTCATTCAAGGATTCAGATGCTTTGAAAGTGATTGCACACTGCAATTGCATTATCAGATATTGTCCTACCTTGTTTAGAAAGGTACGTGGGTTAGTCTGTAAAAATATATCTTTAATTTCTAGTGTGCCAGTGTTCTGGATTATTGATAAAACCCAATTTCACACGGCTAAATCTGATTTCATCAGAGCCGTGTGTTAAATTACCCAGAGTGCTCGCCTGGTCTCGTCACTGCGACTGCAATGTGGCCATCTAATTACTCCTGGCTGCTATCTTGGCATTGTGGCACCTTGTGTTGCATGCACCAGTCAATTAGACCAATTAATCTGGCAAATAAATAAAGCACTGGAGACTGTTTTGGGTGAGTCTAAATCAACATTTTCTTCAGCATTACACGCATTACCATTAAAGAATGCAAGCTCCCGCCTTTCTGAAAATTTTGAGCTGTAAAATGACTAGAGATTGAGCTAATACAGCAGATATGGGGTAGTTCATTGAATGCATTTCCACTTTACGGTGCCACTTAAACCAATAACACCTTCAGGCCATTTGGACTTCTGTCTGCATGTGCAAATATGTAAATTAACCAGCTGCTGGAGTAATACATGTAGTCAGGACATAGCCAGTCACACCTCTCTTTTGGTCTGTCAATGATGAAGCCAATTTTGCTGATGCAGGAGTGTCTAGAGAACTGACCACATGTGGGCCAGAAAGACAGATCAAAGCATTTTGCGGTGAGCTGTGTTGCTTCTTAGCTTTCACAAATCCCTTTTTTTTTAATGCTATTTTCAGCATATGCGGTCTATGTGCGTGAGTTGAACACTGACGTTGATCAAATATTTATTTTACAGTATTGCAAGCATTTGTTCTTGCTATCAACTCATTTATTATTGAAACAACTGAAGACATTTCTAAGTCATCTGAAATCAGATTTGCCTGTCCCATAGCTTATCTAGATGTGGGACCATGAAGTCTCATGTAATTTTGTGAGAAAATACACTTTTGTCAATCATCTAAACATCTTAACAACTAGATTATCTGTAAAACACACCTCAAACAAAAAAAAGTGCTCCTTGTTTATGGATTTTATTGATGTATCTCGCCATCTTCAGTTATTTCAGTTGTCTCAAACCCTCTAACTTCTGTAGATTGGCCTGAATTTTTTAAAAAGCCTCTGATAAAGAGATATGTGAAATAAAATTTAACTTCATGACCTTTCACTCTCTTTACTTTTTTTTTTACATCTGAGAGAGGTTCTGGTAGTTTCTTCAGCTGTTCCTTGGTTTCTTGCCTTGCGATAAGCTGATCCAGCAGCCTCATTGCCTTTACTCTCTGACCCCTCAGCTCCCTGTGTAATTACCTTTAGTTTAATGTACCGCTGTCTCTCAAGGAGATGATGTCTCATTGAAGCTCAGGGAAGGTTAGGCCTCCTCCCAAATTCTATCACAAAAAAAAGCTTTTAAAGAATATATTTACATTGGCGGTAAAGAAAATAGCCATCTGGGAGGGAAATAAAATCTGTATAACTCAACGCCACAAAACTCTGGTTTTCATTTGCACTTGGGGATACAGTAACTTCATGTTTTCCATCATGCAACTTTAGGAAACACTTATAGTGCTGCTAAACAGATTTCTGCTTAATGCGGATGTCAGAATTATTGTCCATATTGTTGTGATCAAAACCATAACTGTCACCAATAGTATTCGTTTTCTGTTGAACCTTTGCCAAGCTGTATCCATTCCAGCCTGAACCAAATATACTTCAATCTGAAAACAAATAGAAGTAGCAATATCAAGGTAGGATCGAATGAGACATTTTGTGACATTTATTGGTGCACAATAGGTGGTACATGCTGCTAAATTGCACACAGATGGTGTGTGTTCGATTCCCGTTCATTGCCCCACTACCTAGCCACTGCCGGTCCCAAGCTTGTATTAAAAACAAAAAAAATGGGTTTCATAAGGAAGGGTATCCCATGTAAAAACAGTGCAAAAAGAATCATGCGAGTGACTCGCTGTAGTGACCCCAGACGAGACAAGCCCCATTTCTGCATTGTTGAGCGGAATAGGCCGATGCTGGTTCAAAGGCGGTCTGGGGAGAGGTATTCCTGGTCGTAAAAAGCTAAAGTAGATTCAATTGGGTTACTTCAGCATTTTTTTCTTTTCCTGTTTAAAATGTATACTCTTCACCCAAGTCATCAAGAGCACATAGATCATATTTGGAGAGCACAAAGTATCTTTTAAAAGGGCAGTGATCATAGATAGACAGATTGATGGATGCATAAGCAGTCCATCATGAGGTGCCCAAGTAAAAAATAAATGAAAAAAAGTTGATCCTGTCTGGCTCCTTGACTGTCCCTGAGTCAAGGTGGTGATGGGAAGGAGCGTGAATGATAGATGAAGATGCATGACTGCAGACAGACCATCAGATTAGTGGTTTGTTGTATCTCATGTTGTAGTGTAATCAATCCCGTTCATCCTCCGCTTGTTGGTTTGATCTGCTATCACAATGTCTCGTCCCAATGATGGCCAGACACTCATGCCAAAACTCTAAGACCCTGCAATCATACAGCCACACAATTATATAATTGCTTTTCATCTAAGCTGAACAGAAACTATTTTCACCATCGTGGTAATAGAAGCCAGCCTTAAAGTTCTGCTGGTTTATCACACATCTTTTCCTGATTATTCTTCTCTTTTACTTGTAAATGGCCCAAATGATGCCCCAATGATCCTCTATACTCTTGCCAGTGGCCAATGTTATACCGTTTTTGTAAGCTGCATATAGCAAAAAGAGAAGGGGGGAAAAAAGGAAACGTATGTTAAAAACAAAATTGTAGCTCAAGAAACAAGTGGGAAACAGCCCCTGCCAACAACTTCATATAAACACATTCACAATTCAGCATTGCAGTAATGACTCAACACAGCAATCAGCCAGATAAACACAAATTAATTAAAACCTCAGAGAGAGGTTTAAGTCACTTTCTCTTCCTTTTCCCTGCAAGAGAAATTAACAAACCAATCTAAAAATGTCCCAATCATGTTTTTCCACATAAACTGTAGTACAGTGCAAAAGTCCATATTTTAGAAATAGAACCACACTTGACTATAGAGAGACCTGTTAAAGAAAGTGAGAAAAAGATATGAAGCGTTGGATTGTACATTTGTTTGTTCATCCTGTGCTACACTGTAGTACTTCTGCAGTCTAATGAGATAAAAGCAAGACACATTGCCTGATGTAAAATGGGTGGATGATCAATTCACTTCTTCACATTGTGCGATGGAGCTTGCATGGAGTTTTAGCTACAGTATGTTCTCATTCGACTATGAATAGTGCGGACAAGTCCGCGTAAAGATGCTATGATTTTACTGGTTGGCCACCTTGGTATCAAATTAGACTGTATGTCGCCCCTGAACTACAATGAGTTACAAAGAGATACAAAAAGATACATTTTCTGTATGCAGTATTTCTGGTGATAAATCTGTCTCATAACTGTCATTTGTGGTGTGTTTTTATAAAGTACTTACTGTTGCAAGAGAAAGTATGACAACTCTTTGTAATTTCCAAGATTTTTGCATAAATTGATCGATCTGATCTTCAGCTAAGTCACAGCGATAGACTATATGTTTCAAGATAAGTACCGAAAACATATGCAAAGAACAATTTAGTACTGAATTGTTGAGATATAGCGCTAAACTGTATTTCACCATTTCAGTTGTCGGGATTTTTGAGGTGTTGCTCAGACCAAGGCAAAGTACGCACTTTGGCTGTTTGGGACGATTCGGCCCTGCCCCACCATATACAGTAAGTACTGAGCGCCTTCATTCATTGGCTACCCGGCACAATTACGAGTTAGTTACTTGGTCATAATAACTTGTCCCATTTCTACCACTATATCATGGAGTTAGCTAGCAAGTTATGCCTACAGAACTGAAACAATCCATCTTCCCTAAACTGTTATGCATTTTGTGTTATTTTGGGCTACATTGTCTTTGTTGGCTCTGTCCAATACTCCACAGTCTTGCTCCAGCCTAGCTTATTTTTCATGATTTCAGAGCCTTATTTTACATACATGGTGATTTTTTGTTTTGTTTTGTTTTTAAATTGTTTGAAATTTGTTAAGCTTTTTAAAAACACTCTTCTCTGTGGTGTGCCAAATTTAAAAGACAATTTTTGGTCTCTATAGTGGGTCTTTGTTTTACTTATCATAGATTTGTTAATGGAAATGGCGGCATCAGTGCTTAATTTTCTCCCTTTACAGTAGTGTCTTATCATGGACTCATGAACATCAACTCATTTAGAGATACATTACTTTTGTGACTATTTCCAGCTGCATGCAAGTTAACAGTTCCTAATAGTACGTATTATGAGAGGCTTTTTGTACAAGACATGGTTCACATTGGGGTGTTTGAGAATAACAATCTCAAAACTGATTTAGGGCAAGACAGATGCAAGCATTTAAATACACTGTCTCGCTGGTCTTTGTTGTGTTGATAGTGTGTCTAGGTTGAAGCAAAATATGGTATAGTTACATTAAATAAACTCCACATGATTGACATGACAAAATAAACCTTGCAAAAAGACAAGCTCTGAAAAAAGTTGAAGCCTCTGCTGTCTTAAAGATGTTAGGAATGCACCTGAAATTAGCAGCTGTGTTTTTAGACTTGGGGCGGTGCCTCTGAGTCGATTGTCTGACTTGTAAGAGTAGTGGCTTCTACAGATGTACATCTGGCAGCTATGGCGTGCTTAAGAAAAAAAAAATAAGAAAGAAGAAGGCACCATTGCACTTTAATGGGAATAAATGGCTTACCTGAGCAACAACAAACCACATCCTGTTCAGCTCGCCCGAAGGGCCCCCGTCAATCTCAGCCCCTAAATGGGCCTTTCAGTGAGGAAAAGAATGTGTCATGGTAAAGTGAGATGTTTATGCTATGGTTATGTTAAGGTGTGCAGAATTGATAATAAGAAAATTAAGAGTCTGCGCCCAATCACACGCAGATACATTATGAGCTATTCTTACCTGGCGCAACGAATTTAGCTTAAAATCATACCGCCTATCCAAAGTATATTATTAGCATAATTACTAATGTTAATTAATGCCATGTGTCAAGGAAGCTTAGTCATTGTGGTTTGGGAGTGCCATCCTAAGGTAGAGAACATCTTGCACTAGTTTGTGGTGGTGCAGTGTGTGTGTGTTTGTGTGGGTGTGTGCGTGCTTATGTGGGCGTGTGTGTGCATGCGTGCGTGCGTATGAGGGGCCGTAAGGGACATTATTCAGGATTAGCTCTCACACTTACGATTCAAATACTTTCCTACACACACAAACCACTGAAAGGCTCTCATAAGGACTACTCAAACACTCTCATACACACGAGTCTGGCTCTCATTAACACTACTCAAATGTTCTCATACACACAAGTCTTGCTCTCATTAACACTACTCAAATGCGCTCATTTTCACTACTCAAATGCTCTAATTCTCTCATTTACACGACTCAAATGCTCTCATTTAAACTACTCAAATGCTCTCACACGCACGCGTCTTGCTCTAACCAACACTACTCAAATGCGTTCACGCGAGCACATCAATCACATTCTCGCACACATCACTGGCATTCATGAGTTCATGTCAATCATGCTCACACATGAATACTGTAAATCTTTTATTAGGTAGTTCAATTCAAAAAGTCAAATTATAGCGATGAACTGCACACACTTAGAATGAAGTATTTCATATTTAAAATATGTATTATTTTGATGATTGTAGCACATAGCAAATAAAAAAAAAATTCCCACATTGAGAAACGAAAATACAACGTCAAATGAAATAGTCAATTAATTCAAGAAATAAATTGATTTTTAACGTAGAAATTAGGCTGGAATTTGACCTCGGAAAAGTACTTCAGTGTTTAATCACTCTTTGAGTACTGAAGAAAAACTTACACATTTTAAATCAATGAGGAAAAGCGTTATTGTAACACAATAATCAACAAGTATACAACATATATATATTAACAATATATATGTATGTACTATACAGTATAATGCTATGTAACGCTACTGCTTAATTTAGGCTTACTATTGTACTTTATGGCTGTTGGTGAATGCCATATTTTATTTTGAAACCACTTCCTCAACTCATATAAATACACATAAACATGTCAAATGTTTGCACATAGCATCCTCAAATCCATTCATGAAATATACTCTAATCCTTTCACATTTCCATCTCAAATCCTCGCATACATACAAAATCTTGTTCATAGCTATAATTTCGCTTTTTGAATTGAACTACCTAATAAAAGATTTACACTATTCACGTGTGAGCATGATTGACATGAACTCGTGAATGCCACTGATTTGTGCGAGAATGTGATTGACGTGCTCGCTTGAATGCATCTGAGTAGTGTTGATGAGAGCAAGACGCGTGTGTGTGAGAGCATTTGAGTAGTGTAAATGAGAGCATTTGACTAGTGTAAATGAGAACATTTGACTAGAGTAAATAAGAACATCTGAATAGTGTAAATGAGAGCATTTGACTAGTGTAAATGAGAGCATTGGACTCGTGTAAATGAGAGCATTTGAGTAGTGCAAATGAGAGCATTTGAGGAGTTAATGAGAGTAAGACTCGTGTGTATAAGAGCATTTGAGTAGGCAATGAGAGCATTTGAGTCGTCCTTATGAGAGCCTTTCAGTAGTTTGTGTGTGTGTGAAAGCATTTGAATAGTAAGTGTGAGAGTTAATCCTAAATAATGTCCCTAACGGCCCCTCATACGTGTGTGCATGCATGCATGTGCATGTGTTTCAGTGACTGGATTGATGGGTAGGTGGATCTGTTGTCCAGGATGTGGGAGTAAGATAAGGGGGAATTTCCCTGCAAACAATTCCGTTCATGACCCAAACCAAATGATTTGTTTCTTACACTTTCAGAAAAGATACATGCACTGAGTAACAAAAAAAACGCAGAAAGGCAGGAAAGGGGTTGAAATGTAATGAGCACATCAAAATATAGAATTGTTCCTATGTTGCAGGCTTTATTTGCTGCTCCTCATTTATTTGCTACAGCTGCAAAAGTTTCACCTCATGTCAACTTTAAACTGTCATTCTACTGTCTGTCTCCTACAATAAAATCCTCTGTCTGTTCTGTCTAGAAATCCAAGTAATGCTGAATTGCTTTACAGAAGTATAGGATCTTTAAAGGAGTAACTGGATTAATATGGGGTATTGAAGTAAAATGCAAAAGATTATACCTGTCCCAAACCTGGCAATTTTCAATCACAATAGAATACCCATGTCTTTAAAATTCAGCAGATGTCTGTCTCTCTGGTCCAGAATCCTGTGATACTTTCAATAATATACTCAATCAGATGTAATATTATCAACCAGTCCATTAATACAAACATGTGGCCCCAAATAATGGACATTATGTACTAAATTTATGTATACAGTATTCTGTTACCTCTATGACAAGGATTGAAGATTCAGAAGACGTGGATTGTTATTTGAATTCGTCCTTATTTATCCCAACTTGCATTTGCTTCCCTTAATATTAATACATTAAAATTCAGTAACCTTAAATTAAGCATCATCAGATCAGCTAATTTAAATTCATACCAATTAGAGAGTCTTAAGTACATGTTATTTACTTTCCATTCCTTTATCTTCAGGATATATAAGCAAAACAGTCCAAAAATGTTCCAATAGCATTTTCCACATAAAGTCCAGTACTCTACAAAAGTCTTCAGCCATCATTATTCCATTGTTATTTTAGCAATTCTATAATGACCATGTTTAGGAGGCTGGTTAGAGCATCTGCCTCACAGTTCCGAGGACTGGGGTTCAATCCCTGGCCCCGCCTATGTGGAGTTTGCATGTTCTCGCCGTGCCTGCGTGGGTTTTCTCCGGGCACTCCGGTTTCCTCCCACATCCCAAAATTATGCATGGTAGGTTCATTGACAACTCTAAATTGCTCGTAGGTGTGAATGTGAGTGCGAATGGTTGTTTGTTGATATGTGCCCTGTGATTGGCTGGCAACCAGTTCAGGGTGTACCACGCCTCCTGCCGATGATAGCTTGGATAGGCTCCAGCGCTTCTGCGACCCTTGTGTGGATAAGCAGCTCAGAAAATGAATGGATGGATAATGACCATGTTTAAATAGAATATAATTCAGGAGAGCACAGACCTCTGCCAAGAACTTCCTGCCAACAAAAGACAGAAGACAACAAAACAAACATTTTTAAAACTATACACACTATCACAAAAATAAGGCAAAGTCAAGTTAAATACATTTGTGAGTTGTAAAGGTCAGCTCAACTTATAAATAAACAATGACAGAGAAGATGACCTGTTTAAAAATGTTTGATTGTGTCTCGTCAGATAGAAGGGTTTATAAAGTATTGAAAAAATGTTCAAAAGAACTGTAGTTAATGGATAAAAATGGGTGAGTAACAGCTGTTGTCTGACAGGGAGAGGAGTTTAAAAAGGGATGTGTGAGTGAGGGAGCTTGGCAGGAGAGAGGGGGTGCTGGAGAACTGTGATGGAGGTCAAGGTGTCAGTTCCTCTTTCAAAGCTGAGACGACCCGAGATGGTTATTTGCCCGTTTGAAATAATGGTTACCAAGCACCTTTAATACAGAGACATTACAACATTGTGTTAGAATGTGTTTTCCAGTCATAGAATATGTCACTGAAGGAAAGAGACAGGTGCATTTGGGTTATTTAGAGAATTAAATGTAGTACAGTGAAAACACAATTTACCAACTTCATCTGTTTTTGAACGGGGTTTGTAAATTGAAAAGTTTGTACAGTAAACATAATAATCCCATAAGAAATAATGTAAACATGGAGCACTGGTTCCAGCCTTGATCTTCTTCTTTTCCTTTGGGCTTGTCCCATTGCGTGTCATCCTTTTCCATGTAAGCCAATCGCCTGCCTCCTCCTCTCAAACACCAACTGCCCTCATGTCTTCCCTCACGACAGCCATCAACCTCTGGTCTTCCTCTCGCTCTCTTGCCTGGCATACTCATCATCCTTCTACCAATATACTCACTATCGCTCCTCTGGACGTGTCCAAGCCATCAAAGTCTGCTCTCTCCAACATTGTCTCCAAAACATCTAACCTTCCCTCTGAGTTCATTTCTAATCCTCTCCAACCTGGTCACACCAAAAGAGAACCTCAACATCTTTATTTCCGCCACCTCGAGCGCTGCTTACTTTTGCCTCATCATGGCTTGCCTCACCACTGTCTTATGAACTTTGCCCTTCATCCAATCAGAGACTCTTATGTCACATAACACACCTGATACCTTCCTCCACCCCGTTCCAAGCTGCTTGGACTCGTTTCTTCACTTCCTTACCACACTCACCATTGTTCTGTTGACCCCAAGTATTTAGTCCTCCACCCTCACTATCTCTTGTCCTTGTAGCCTCACTCTTCCCCCTCCAACCCTCTCATTTATGCGCATATATTGTCTTACTTCGGCTAATCTTCATTCCTCTCCTTGCCAGTGCATGCCTCCACATTTCTAACTGTTTCTCCACCTGCTCCCTGCTTTCACTGCAGATCACAATGCCATCTGCGAACATCATGGTCCACAGGAATTCCAGTCTAACCTCATCTGTCAGCCTATCCATCACCACTGCAAACAGGAAGGGGCTCAGGGCTGATCCCTGATGGAGTCCCACCTCCACCTTAAACTTATTTATCAAACCTACAGCACACCTCACCAGTGTTCTGCTTCCCTCATACATGTCCTGTATTATTCTACCACACTTCTCTGCCACTCTAGACTTACTCATGCAGTACCACTGTTCCTCTCTGGGTACTCTGTCATAGGCTTTCTCTAGATCTACAAAGACACAATGTAGATCCTTCTGACCTTCTCTGTACCTCTCCATCAACACTCAAGGCAAATAATGGATCTATGATAATCTTTCTAGGCATAAAACCATACAGTTGTTCGCAAATACTCACTTCTGTCCTGAGTTTAGCCTCCAGTACTCTTTCCCATAACGTCATTGTGTGGCTCATCAACTTTATTCCTCTATAGTTCCCACAGCGGCGGCACGGTGGCCGACTGGTTAGAGCGTCAGCCTCACAGTTCTGAGGACCCGGGTTCAATCCCCGGCCCCGCTTGTGTGGAGTTTGCATGTTCTCCCCGTGCCTGCGTGGGTTTTCTCCGGGCACTCCGGTTTCCTCCCACATCCCAAAAACATGCATCAATTGGAGACTCTAAAATTGCCCGTAGGTGTGACTGTGAGTGTGAATGGTTGTTTGTTTGCGATTGGCTGGCAACCAGTTCAGGGTGTACCACGCCTCCTGCCCGATGACAGCTGGGATAGGCTCCAGCACGCCCGCGACCCTTGTGAGGAGAAGCGGCTCAGAAAATGGATGGATGTATGGATGGATAGTTCCCACAGCTCTGCACATCACCATTGTTCTTAAGAATGGGCAATAGCACACTTTTCCTCCATTTCGCAGGCATCTTCTCACCCGCTAGAATTATGTTGAACAAGCTGGTCAAAAACTCTACAGCCACCTCTCCTAGATGCTTCCATACCTCCCCAGGTATGTCATCAGCACCAACTGCCTTTCCATTTTTTGTCCTCTTGAGTGCCTTTTTAACTTCCCCCTTACTAATCATTGCTACTTCCTGGTCCACCACACTTGCCTCTTCTACTCTTCCTTCGCTCTCATTTACCTCATTCATCAAGTCCTCGAAGTATTCTTTCCATCTGTCCAGCACACTACTGGTACCAGTCAACACATTTCCATCTCTATCATTAACCACCCTAACTTACTGGACATTCTTCCCATTTGTATCCCTCTGTCGAGACAACCTGTATAAATCTTTTTCTCATTCTTTAGTGTCCAACCTGGCATACATGTCATCATATGCCTCTTGTTTGGCCTTTGTCACCTCTACCTTTGCCCTATGTCGCATCTCCATGTATTTCTTTCTCCTCTCCTCAGTCCTCTCAGTGTCCCACTTCTTCTTAGCTTACATCTTTCCTTGTAGGATTTCCTGTACTTTGAGGTTCCACCATGAGGTCTCCTTCGCCCCTTTCCTACCAGAAGATACACCAAATACTCTCCTGCCTGTCTCTCTGATCACCTTGGCTGTAGTGGTCCAATCTTCTGGAAGCTCCTCCAGTACATAGAGAGCTTGTCTCACCTCTTTTCAAAAAGCCGCACAACACTCTTCCTTTCTCAGCTTCCACCACATGGTTTTCTGCTCTGCCTTCGTCTTCTCAATTTTCACAAGATGTAATCCACCTGTGTGCTTCTACCTCCGTTCTTGTCGGTCACTTTATGTTCCTGCCTCTTCTGGAAGAAAGTGTTCACTACAGCCATTTCCATCCTTTTTGCAAAGTCTACCACCATCTGTCCCTCCAAGTTCCTTTCCTGGATGCCAAACTTACCCATCACTTCTTCATCACCCCTGTTTCCTTCACCAACATGTCCATTACAATCTGACAGCTTTTCCTGTCAAATTTCAGAGTCCCCACATTCAGTTCTAGGCTCTGTCCTTTCCTGTTCTCTTTCTGCGTCAGAACCCGCTTCCCACCTCTCCTTCGTCTTCAACCCACAGTAGCTGAATTTCCACCGGTGCCGTTAACCTACAGCTGCGCCGGTGGCGGACATTGTTAACCCGGGCCATGACCCTTTGGATGAACGCTCATATTTGGCAACATTTTAAGCCGGATGCCCTTCATGATGCAACCCTCTGTATTTATCCGTGCTTGGGACTGGCCTAGGTTTGCACTTGCTTGTGCCCCCAATAGGGCTGCGTTGTTCCAGCCTTATAAAAGACCCTATTTTAGTACATGTTTGTACACTTTGTGCACAATATAAAGCTATTTAGTACTATGACTATGAATATGACAAGTGGTGATTGATCAAAAAGATCAACATCTTAACAACAACAACAAGTGGAACTGTCCTTATTCATATGTGGCTGCCCTCCGTGCACGCACCAAAACTGTGTCATGAGTTCCAGTGGTACATTCACAACCAGTCGAAAAACAAAGAATCCCTTAACTTTAACAAGCAAGTTTCTACAAATATGAAGAATGAAAAATGAAATCCACTTTTCCTTGACTTTTTAGATTGTAGCTTCTTCATCTATTGATAACAAGTCAAACATTTACTGTAAGTGCCTCGCCTTCTCGCCTTCTCGCAAATTATAGTCAGAAAGCCTCTCACCCACTATCTGTATTGCTTTTATCCAAACAATCAACGGTTTTTCGATTTGGTCCAGAATTGGGCTGTTTGTTTGGTCTGTGGTTCGTAAACAGCACAGTTAAAAAATAGAGGACTTAGTAAATTGGGGTTCCATTGTATTTCTATTAATGTAAATTGTTTTTAAAAAAAACATTTTATTAAGGTTTTGGCTCATAAATGTTATTTTAGGTTGAATAGATTTAGAATTTGCATCAAACTTTTACAAAATGTGCATTTTGACTCATTAATTTAGGTTGTTTACCAGTTTACTTGTTGAATAAAAAATACAGTATTTAAATAAACTATGTTGCAGATAATTCTAAATATATCCCGTATACGCCTCCATCATTGCTCATTTACGGAAATTGCCCACACTACCTGCATATCAAAGAGTAAAAACTTGGAAGCCCGTTACATGATACAATAAGTGATTTTGGGTCCACGATACGACTTCATGCATTCAGACTGCGCAGTAACTGGAGTACTGTGTGGACAAAACATCCTGCTGCAAACCATTTGTGATGAATGGTTTGAATTAACTTTTCAAACACAGGCTAGCATTTTTTTAACATTGGTAATACATGTTTTTCTTTTACTTTCAAGATACTCCTGTGTCCTGATAAAACCCTGACGAGAGGTGAACTTGAATCAGCACATGATTCCTATATAGAAAAAAAAATGCTACGGTATATGCAATTCATATCTGAGCTGTATTGGATTAAGAACAAACAAGATTATCTTAAAGCTAAAGACATGGATGCAAACTCTGTTATCATAAACACAGCAGTGATATTTGTAATTGTGATGTTGTGTGCATGTATCAGTTGGTCAGTTGGATTTATGGTTAATCAATGACTCAATAAATTAAATATCATGCATGTGGTTTAACAGATTTTCTTGATTGGATCAAATAACTTTGCCATGGTGTGACACATTTGTAGAGGTTTCCTGCAATTAAGAGGTGCAAAAACAATATTATTATGGCCAATCAAGAATCCTATTTGGTAATATGCTCAAGGTACCTGAGATCAAAGTGTTCTTCTTCACCCTTTGTCATAATTGTCAAACCCTCTTTATTAATGCATTTTAAGTGAAAATCATATTTGTTTTTGCAGTGGTAGCTGTACTATTACTTGCTATAATGGTAGTTTCAGAATTATTATACAGTATATGAACAATCAGTGTTTGTTTCGAAGCAAGTTTGTCTTTTGAAGACTTGTACTAACTGTGGGTTTCGAAAAGTGGCCACAAAGTCCAAGTGCAATAATTTATTATCATTAATATCCACGACAACAGACCACACTGGTTTTATCCACTATGAAAGCGATCCCACCCTGAAGCAGAAAGTTTAGCTTTCGTGCTCAAGGTTTTGAACGATACAAATGAGTATCGTGTTTGGTTTTTGATAAGCAGACTCCTCCTTATCTTGTTCCTTTCCGGGAAGACTGAGATGTAAACTGGGATGATGGATTGTAGTTCATTTAAGTGTGTTAAACCACCCGACTCGACTTTCACCTCCAAGATTAACAGCAGCTTTCCCACCTTGGTGTGTGGATTTACATTTGTCAAAAATTTAAAGCTCACACCACTGTGAATGTGTTATCTGAGGAAGCTGGAACAATCAACCTAAGATGTATATACACTGTACCACAGTTTGCAGTGACCTGGCTTCTCTAAAACAACATGACAAACAATATTTGTTACTCTCAAACATATTGGTTTGAACCATTTCAGCTACTTTGTGGATGTCACAAGAAATAAATGAAACCTACGTCTCAAGCAGTGATGTGCCAAAAACAGGATCTCTGATGTGTAGTGATTGTTTGGGAGCATCTGGGTCACTTGGTGCTAATCCATCTAAGAGTCATCAGTGCTTTTCTCTCACTCACCTTTGACCTTGCTCAAGCTCTCTCGTCCCACATTCATCGCTATTAAGGAGATGAGATGAAGTGGTGGGACATTGTTGAAAAGAGCGAGAAGGTTTTCCTTTGGGTCTTTCCTGCGGTTTTGAGTGTTTGTAAACGTTTCCAAGCCTTGTGGTCCTGCAGGGCTATTTTCCCTTGCAAACTCTGGAGGGTGAGCACATTATTTGTTTTTGATTGACCACTAACAGTACAGGGGGAGATTCTTCCAAACTAATAGCTTCCAGAGGAGGCTGTCAAATACTGTGAGATCACAAATCCATTTAGGCAATGTGAGTAGCAACATGTCACCTAGATGAGACCCTCCCTAAAATGTTCTCAAATTCTTCTCCCTTGGTTTTGAAGGACATGGGCACTGGGAACCTGAACCCCTGTTAACCTCCCAAAATGTGTACTAAAATGTTTTCACTCAGGGCTTTAGGGACAGGAAGATAATTAAGTGGAAACTATGGTTAGCAAAGCACCCAGGGGCTTTTAAATTAAGCCCCAGGATGGTTATTCGAACGAGATCCTGTCAAGGACCACGTCAGGCAATATTTTGGAATGAAAAGATGGAGGTCACTGAGTGGCTTATGATGGCTTTAGTTTAAATGGCTGACAACTACAAACTACTGCCACCATTCTGTTGTAAAAGGGAGGGGTAGCACAGGACGCAGGATTTGGGAAGCATTGGTAAGGTCTTGGGAGGAGAAAGGGGGGTTAAGGGTTCGAGCCATAGCACAACGTCTCCATTTAGTGAAGCCAAAAACAGCTGCTTTTAAATATTCCTCACAGGAAGCCTTAGAGACCTCTCCCTACTTCAGTCCTGCTGCTTTTTCCCACCTTAATCTTTTTGAATATTTCGACCCCTTTCTTGACGACTTTAGAAATCCTTTTCCTCTTTTAACATGTCATCAACGAGCCCTTCCTAATGCCACAACATTTAAACTTGCAAACTCAATGCAGTCAAGAAATCTTCCACACGTTCGCAGTCATACACTCTCCGGCTTGTTCATTTCCTATCACCGCCAACCTTTCTGTCATCACGTGGAAACTAAAATCCAAAGATCAGCCACTAGTGAGCAAATACATTGCGGACCACCCCGGTTCTCCTCAACTCGCCTCCCAAGCTCCAGTATCTTACACAAATAAACTGACACAGATTTAATGACGACAAGCTTCAGGATATTTTTCGCTCTCTTTATCGAAGGATCAAACACTTTAAGAGGGCTGATGAAAGTGGTGTGGTTTATTGGGAGATAAAACTACAGAGATGTGCCGATATACCAGGATTTTCATCTTCATTAGGAACAAAAAATCTTGCTTGAGTCTGCCCATATGGTTTAGACACATGTTCAAAAGAATAAAAAAGACAATTTAATAAATAATTCCTGACAACAACCACAAATGCTTAAAAGATTTAATGGGAAAATTTGAATGACAGCCACCCATACAGTTAAGAGATATGGACATTTTTATGATTAATCTCAGACTTTTCTTTTTGCTCCCATGAACCAGCCGTTTATTGTCGAGACCAGTTTACAGTCCAGGGAGGGTTTAGGTCCTCTAAAATAAACCATGGTGTCTAATAAAGATGGATGCTTATTTTTTTAAAGCTCAACGTTGATGATTTTCTTGGTGATTTTTACCTTTCCGCTGGGAATACATACAGCGTATATTTCAGCACATCTTTGAGAGAGAACCCTCGCAGCGCAGCAAAGCGCAATCGTGGACCCTCTCCAAACTGTTTACATAACTTAATCATCACCCTTGCTGATGAGACATGCAAAGTTTGTGTTGCTTAAGCCTGAGCTATGCTGTTATTTCAGGGTTGAGCACATGAAAGGAAGATGTCCATTTTACTGGTAGAAAAAAAGTGCTTCCAGTGTAATGACAATCTTACAGCAGTACAACAATAAATGCATTATTCAGCATGGATTACATTTGCAATTCTCATTGACTGGGAATATAAAATGCAATCACTATCTTCAATTGCTGAATGTTGTGACCAATTTACAGAGGTTAAAGTTGAAATTGCAAATAAACTCAAGGTGTGTATTTCTCAATGTTAAACATATGTTGCTAAATGAGCTTCTGCATATTCATAAAGCCAGTGGTTTCCCTCAGTGGTGTTGGCCTATTGCTTGAGGATTACAGATAAAATAACACTTAAGCAGATGTGGGATAATGTTTTGCGTTCCATACATGCATTTATACGCATTTGGGCTATTTGCTTTCCGTAGTCCCACCAGCCACACCGCCTCATCTCAGGATGAGATGCTTGTGCATAACTGAGTTGCCCAAACCACATTATCAATGTGTTAACTGCATTTTGATGTGAACTGCAATTAGCATTGAAATTGTGTGTGTGTGTGTGTGTGTGTGTGTGTGCATGCGTGCGTGTGTGGAGCCTGGTGACAGAAGCGGAGCGTGTAATTGAAGCAAATGAAAGTGTGATTTACACTGGTCAAGAATGCCTCAACCTATACAGGAAGTGAATACTGTTTTGAGGTCAGCAAGCCACAAGGCACCTACTAGACTTCCTTATGAAAGCCATGTGAGTGGCTGGTGTGAAGTGTGTATGCGTGTTATGTTTCCAAGCAAGGGTCAATTAAATCTAATCACAGTACACCGCAATGGTGGCACTTAACGATGGTGTGAGCACAGATGCACTTTACAGAGCTTAGCTGGTGGTCCGCAAATGACGGGACGAGTATGTGCTCTCATTGCCTACATTGATTTGCTCAAGCACTCTTGACAGTAAGTACGAATGAACAACGGCATTTCCTGTTTTATTTCGAATTTGATGTATGCCATGCAACTATTGGATGCTGTCGGTGATATTTAAGTATATAATATAATATAATATAATATAACTTAATGTAATGTAATGTAATGTAATACAATAATACGTCACATAATAAAAGTTTATGTAATATAATATAATATAATAATACATCACATAATCTAATATAATAATCGCACAAATCAAATTAAACAATATTATTAGGTCCATCTAAAAATATGCAAATCCTCCCAACCCTGAACCGGAAGTCTTTACTGTGAACATTACACCGAACCCCCCCCCCCCCCCCCCCACGCTCCCACCCCCCACTCTTGAGGCGCAGCCCCTTGGTGAATGTCTTTATCTATTGTGGGTCACCACCATATAATGTAGTTCCCTCAGAAAATGTGTGTGACTTCTGGAAGCTGCTGTCATTGGGTCTGAATGCTAAAGAAAGAAATCCATTCAGGACTATAATGCTGTTTAATACACATCATATCGTAGCAGTCCCCAGATAACATATCTCACAGAGGCTGCGGCAGATTTACTGTATCTGACTGGATGGACACCAGTCCTACTGCATCTTTGCTTTTATCGCGATATTCATACATTTAATCTTCGTCAGAACCGACAACTGAGTGGAGAATAGCAATAATACCCTTTTCAAAGGAACCTTGCATTCAGTTGTTAATGAGTTTAACTTTTGTTAAACAATAGTACTGCTTTTAAACATGATAAAAAGTGAGCACAAGAGTGAAAATGACAAAATTCCCGGCTAACAGAATGCGACAAGAATTAAGGACTATAGTTAATACAGCATATTAAAGTAGTCCCAAGATACCACGCCGCCTCGAGGCTGCAAATAGAATCGCGATGATACAGTATTAGAGCTGACTGATCAGAGGTGCTGCATGCTTTTCTTTCTCTTTGATTTTGCCTTTAATGTTAATATTCTAGAACTGATAAGTGTTCTGGGTGGGCTCAGAACAGTTATACCTCACACGTACCAAACACAATGTTCTTTGATTGACTACGAGCATATTTTTGACATACTGTACAATAGCATCAGTATGAATGCTTTTATCTCAGCATTCACAGAATACCAACCCTGCAGCCCTGCTATTGAAGTTAATTTTATGAAAGAGCAAGTGTGGTGAAGTGATCAAAACACACACTCTTATGATGGAATTTGTCCTTCAGGGATTATAAGTACAATAAATGATGTCTGGACGTTTGATTTTGATGTTTCCCCACAGTGAAGTCTTGGCTGTCTGAGACCATTTCAGAGCTCACGCTGGTGTTGGCGCACACATCGTCAACAGCGGTGGTGAGTTGTGATACTTTCCAGAGTCTGACCCACTGATTCCACACACACACACATGCCCACACAGGCGAAACCACAAACCCTTTTTTGTCACACGTACGCTAATTCTTACAGCCCACACAGGCACACACCCATGTCTAATTGTGCCAGTGGCAGTAGACTGGAGCAAATTTTCAAAGTGACACTTCAAACTTAGATTCTTGCTGATACGGTCAGAGGCATGAAGCTGTGTTGTGTTCTCTTTATCGTTGAGGGTAACTGAGCATAATTCAACTCACAAAGAGAAACGCACCAAACACTGGTTCAAAGAGCAGTATGTGAGGGTGGGGCTGTTTGTGCCAACAATTGTTGTGTCATTATTGCAGAGGTGAGATAGCACTGCCATTTGACTTTGGGAATTGAATCCAAGGGAGAAGGTAATTGGTTTTCAAATGAAGCATTACGAAAGTGAAGAAGTTTGGGATTTGAATTTTGCCACATTGCAAAGACGTGTTTCAACTGGGGAAACAACTCTCTGGTATTTCCATAAAAAAATCACAAGGAAAGTTCATCAATCCTGTAGTCTTTTAGATAGCGGCAATTAAGAGCTGGCCTTCACTAATCAAGTGTGTCTGTGACTAGCCAGGTGTTTGATCCTGACACGGACATTTACAGATTCAGCAGCGTGTGTGGGCCACAGCAACACTTAAGACAGGCACACGCAGTCTGCAGCCACAAAGGCACCTTCCCACAGTAAGTGCACAGCATATGTCGCTGGCTTCATGACTGGTAGCTCAATCAAGAAGCTGTTGGATTTTTTTTTTTAAGCTATGTCAAGTCCCCCAACAAGCATGACTGGCTTGTGAGCTGCATTTGTTGTAGACATCAGGCCACTCGCAGTTGTTGAGTGAGTTTGAGCCTCACTACTGTTAACGACATTCTCATGCACTCAAATCCCCTGTTAGACATCATGCAACTGTTAACTATTCATATCGTCACATTAATTACATTAATTGCAGCGATTTAGATTAAAATTGTTTTTATCAGTATGATTTGACCATTTATTGTTTCATTTACACTTGTTGGCCACATCAATACACACGAACGATGTAATGAGATCTAAATGAGCTGTATCATAACATTCTATTTTTTTTATTGACACTGTTGGAGAGAAGAGCTTAATTTTGGGGGGCCATAGTGTAGACTGCAGCAACACCGGTAAGGTAATCAAACGTTTTAAAATTGATATCACTCTAAATTTTTCATAACTCAGCAGTAAAGCAAATTAAAGCTAATCTTGTATTGCATCTCATTAGAATGTGTATATACCGAATACAAAGAAAAATAAATATCTATAAATTCATCCATTGTGGAATTATAAAGGTTATTACTGCAGTACAAGTGTCAACCATTTGCAGCGTGCTGAGCACATAATTGCTTATGTGCATTTATAATGGTGAAATAAATAAATAATGCAACATCATATTCGTGTACCATTCATTTTTGTAATACATTTCTGGCACTTATTATATTGTATACAATTGTCTTGAATCAGCTTTTGATGCTTTAAAACTATAAAATAAGCGCACTTGCAGGATAAAACACCTTCCAAGATTATAACCGGTACTGCACATAGTATAATCACTAAATAGGTAAATATAGCTTCATCCATAGATTGACCAGCATTTTCCGAAAGGTCCCTGCTGACAAATAATTAAGGATCTGGACAGTGGTAATAATAATCAATTGACCAACTGTACAGCTGGCTGGGAATGATAGCTGACAGGGACAACCAGGTTTATCTGAAATCTAATCCAGAACTATAACAGTGTAAAGTAGACTTTATTATTTTTTATTATAAGCATTTGTACTCACTCAGCAAAGATCCATAGGGATTTTAGAGGTTATGTGAGACTTGAGTGTTTTTGAGAGGGAAGTAGGGAAGGTAGTAAATGTTCCTTTTTATCTTAATGTACAATATATTGCTACTCACGGAGGATCTGCTGGATCAAACAGGATACCCGTTCGCATGCAGGAACGATAACACAGGGAAGCACGCCCACATCAAAGTGCTGGTGTCTGTGGTTTATTGAATCTACCGCAAAGCTAAGTCACATTGTTTTATCTCAATTTCAAACACAGTAAAGCAAAAGTATTACTGACAATACGATTTGTCATTAAATGAATGTTCATTCATAGTCTCAGGTCATCATGTCACAATTACTGCGCACGAAGGCATTTCAAGGATTCAAAACAATAAGTCAAGGACATGATTGTATGTCTTCAACTATTTGCCATTATTTCCATTCTAGTTGCTGCATGGACAAACACAATAAGTTTCAAGAGTGGGGCGTAACCACCAACCTCAAAGGAGCCTGAGGCACCTGTTGCTTTCTCTTGACATCATCAAGGTCATGCCGAAGAGCTGTCAGGGTGCTGGAGGCTATGGTCCACTAAATGTGACTGGCTGAAGATGTGGGGTTGACTAGGGCCTGCACTCATGCCCATCTTTCATCTGCCAGGAGAGGGGCAAAAAGAATGTAAATTTCCCGAGTCCACAGGTCTCCATATGGACATGCTGCCTGATCCTTCATGTTGCATTTTGACAGTTGTCACGGCCAAGCCTCATGTTGCCATCCCCTTGCACCTGTGACTGACCACACTGAACATTTCCCTCTGCTCTCAATAAAACAAGGGCAGCATACCTAAACTAAGGAATGTGATCTTGGGCTGCTGGCCTGCATGTTATTGTTGCTTGACTTTTTAATTTCAACCCAACCCATTCTTCCAACTTCTAGAACCTTGTGACATTGATTATAGTCAACTACGTGTGAATAATGAATGCACAGGGAAGGTACCCGACAGGTACTTGGCAGGCTTGCTGCCAAAAACTTGATT
The DNA here is from genome assembly GCF_024500385.1 of Phyllopteryx taeniolatus. Lineage (NCBI taxonomy): Eukaryota > Metazoa > Chordata > Actinopteri > Syngnathiformes > Syngnathidae > Phyllopteryx > Phyllopteryx taeniolatus. The sequence continues at coordinate 20,318,951 of NC_084508.1, read as the reverse complement.
GGCAAATAATATACAGTACAGTAGTGTACATGCTTGCCTTTGACTGCATCATAAAAACATGATACACTGATAAACTCACATTTGATTAAAGCTATTTGGAAAGGGGCAGATACTTGCAAAAAACAGCTTTGAAGATTATTGGATACACTTGTCTGTCATTACAGATCAACAATAGAATCAATTACACTACTCTCACTCACTGATATAGTAGCTACTTAACAAGGCTAAACAAATTAAAACAACTTCAGTATACTCACAAATGAACTCATTTAAAATGTTATGAATGCTATGAATTTGACATTTCGTTGTAATTGTTTATTATTAAAACTTTTGAACTGAAATAAAATCATAACTGTCAATCAAACACAGCAATGCAGAAAATGAATGCATGTAATTTAATCTTTGTAGAATGGAAAGCCCCTTGAGATGTATCTAATTTCTGAGGGTTATTTTTTTTATCGTCACAGTACTTGGCATTGTCACTTTTGTTGTTAGGCAGAATTTGTAGGTATCAAGCATGAAAAGCCATAAAACAGTTAGAACAAGTTCATCCACATCATACTCTCTCATCCATGTTAGAACTGGCTTGTTTGACTATTTCACCTGAACAGTGTTAGATTTAGTAAGATTTTAGGATTAACCACATCTATCATATACTCCATATTTTTATTACATTTTTAGAGTTACTTTCCTTTCTCTGATAGCTTGATGTTACCACGCATGTTTTTCAGGCTGCTTCCTTATGATTCACTGTCTGGTTGTCTCTGTTGTTTCACTGCCGGAGCTTTATGTCCTCTCTGGAGAATACCAGTGGCATTTCCAGTCTCATTTTACCTCCACCCACTGAACATCTTTCACTTTCCAGCTGTGTCTTCTTGTCTCCAGTCGGGTGGGGGACTCCCAAAACCTATTTGTGTCCTGGGAAAAGATTATGGGACAGAAATCTTTTGAGGGTGTTTGTGCTACATTTATAAGACTATATGCTCTGTGCAGTGCAGCCATACTTTCACAATGACCACCACAGTCAAAGTGGCAGATTGTCTATGGAAAAAAATTCTATTTTGTGCAGTTTGAAAACAAGTTCTGCTAGACAAACTAATATTACTGTAATTTGTTCACTGTAAAATGTACTGTATGTACGTGTCTGGGATGAACACAGAGAAGGTTTATTGCAAGTAAGCAGCAACTGCCTCAAATACTGTACTTATTTAAACCAATAAGAACAAAGAAACTGGGGAAGAGCCTTTCCAACCACCTGACAGGCCTTTCATGAGATCTCTTTGTTTGTTTCACTCCAGACAGTCACAGCTACATCTATTCACACACATCAGCAATTTCCTTTTCTTTACTCATTGATGTGTTTTGTGCTCAATCTGCACTCCTCTACTCAACAACCTTTTCCCCTCCCACATCAAACAAAGTGTGGCGGGAATGAGTAAAGGTAGCAGGAAGGACGAAAATCCAATGAAACAGATAGCAATTATATGTTTTAAAAACAGTGCCATATAACAAAACCAGCAGGGAGCATGAGAGGTTTTTAAAGGTTCTTATGAGAGAAAGATGCTCCATTTTAAATTTGAGCAAAGTAGGATTTTTCTGTCAACACCACACACTCAGGGGGAAATGAACAAGGAAACAAACAAAGATTAACATATGAAGTAAAACTGCAGTATCAGAATGATGTGCAAACGTGCTTGTCTTTACTGTCATTCCAAATGACCACCAAAAATGCAAAATGCAATTCTTGTTTGTGATTTCATTTGAGCAGTTATCCAACTGTGAACAATTGATATACTTCATATACCGCCATACTGTAAATATGATTTCTGGTCTTCTGAGAGGAAATCCCTAAGAGAGCCAAGTAAAGCAATACTCAAGTAAAGGTGCTACTGCACTCAATCTCTGTCTTCCAGAGCCTCATATTCTATTACCGTTTAATCTGCTGCCAGTAGCTATAATTCAGACCTGAAAAAGCCTGGATTAATTCCAGAACAACACCTGCTAGAGCAAAAACACTCCACAGAATCTATTTAGACAATTTAGAGTCTTTAATGTGCATCTTTTGGGAATGTGAGGAAGCCAGAATACCCGCAGAAACCCATACAGGCACGGGGAAAACATGCAAACTCCACACAGAAGGGCCTGAACTAAGATTCTAACCCAGGATCTCTCAGCGGTGAGGCAGACGTGCTAGCCACTACTTCACTGTGCGGAGCTGCTAAGAAATTGACAACCAAATCAACAAATGTAACCAAACTATCTCTTGCCGTCACACTTTTATATTAGGCAGGTAATACGTTGAACACGCATGCACCAGGAGAGGGATGTGTGGAGCAGTCTTTCAAATATAACAAAAAAATATTATTTACTAAATACTTTAGTCTATACTTGGAGGAGACCTCTTAGCCCACCTTCAAAAAATTCTGATCAAGACATGCTGGGCAATCTTATCCTTCCAACTTTATGCGAACAGTTTGGGAAAGGTATTTTTCTGTTCTAACATGACTATGCCTCAGTGCACCAGGGAAGGTCCATTTTGGCATGCTTGGATGTGTTTGGTGTGACACCTTTGGGATGAACTAAAACAGAAATTGTGAGCAAAGTGGGTGCACTCTGACCTCACAAATGTTCCTCTGGATGTACGGACAAAAATTCCCACCCAAGCATTCACCAGTCAAATCTTAACAGAAGAATGGAATCTGTCTTTACATTACGCCATACTTCTATGTCATGAAGGTGCAATAGACAGCTAAATATTTAAATTCCAAGTTTTAACTAATCATGTGGAAAGGAAATGTTATGCATTGCAAACAATCAAATAAAGCATCCCCAAATATCTCATTAAACATTTGACAAAATAAAAGAATGCACATTTAGTGGTACAACAAAAATCCCTCTCAAGTTTCAACTGCCTGTTGGTGGCCCTCAGCGATGCTGTGGCGTGAACGTGAGGAGATGGCGAAAATGTGTGCCGCCCTCACACAAACAGTCCACATGAGACGAAGGGTTAATCCTGTTTCAAACAAACTGGGTTTAACCCTCGTCAACCTTACCACCAAGGCTGCAAACACTACCGCACAAAAAAATATATGGACTCCTCATACACACACACACACACACAGACACACACAGTCACAGACACGTGCATTCGTGAGCACCCTATAAATGTGACAAACCTACACACACAAATATTTGGTAAGACCAAGAGTCTATCATCTGTTTTGTGTTCCCAACATTTAAGCAGCTGTGTCCATGGTCAAGCAGCAGTGTTGACAGCTGAAGGGCTGTTGTGCCATGAAGCTCTACATCTAGACTTTCACAGTTTAATGATATCTATAACTAATTTGCTTGAGAATACACACAAACACACACACCCAGCAGGTGACTTTAAGAGCACCTCACAGGGTCAAAAGACAATAATGCACACACGTAACTGTGGTCACCTGGCCTTTCTCATATAGCCAACACTCTCTTTAATTCCATATGCTCATAACATCTTTAATGGTGGGCGTGGCTACTCAAAATAAAAACAGGTTTTGTTGAGCTGTGTCGGTGAGGGAACCATAACTCTCCAACCCTTTTATTCTCACACATATTTCTGGTAAATTTCAAGCATGTCAAGTCTGTCTCTTAAAACGTGGTGGAATATTAAGTTTCACAATTCCAGTGGTCCCGCTGAATCCAGCACATGAATGAAAAACGTCCTTGAATATGTTGACCTTGCATAATTCTGACCAAATGCTGGAATGGCAGAAGTTCAATCAAAAACAAAAAGTGGGATTCTGTAAACTGAATGACACCTTTTTCATGTTTTCTATTTACATTTCAGTCATGCTGGACCATATCCTTCCATTAAGCACTTAAACTCTCTCTCACTTAACCTTGTAAGACTGAAAAGAAATATTTATATTGGGTGCTGATTGAAGCAAACACAGACTTGAAGAGTTAAGTGTGGTGTACATTCTTTGAAAAATTCTTGTATATTTACTTCAAATAGTTTTTGGTATGGAAAACGGATGTTAAATGATAAATGGAGTGCACTTATATTGCGCTTTATCTACACCATCATGTTGCCCAAAGCGGTTTGCAGAGATACACACTCACCCATACATTCATATACCAATAAGCGGCTACTGCCATGCAAGATGCTGCCAGGCCCACTGGGAGCAATTTAGGGTTCAGTGTTTTGCACGAGGACATCACACAGTCGGAGCTGGGATGCAAACCGCCAACCCTTCGGTCACCCAGATTATACTCTATACACCAGGCATTTTATAACAATAATGTGTTTCACAATAAAATACATCTGATTTTTGTCTCTTCCACATCACACGCGCAAGAAAGTCACATATTTCTTTAATATACACTACATTGCCAAAAGTATGCACACACCTGCCTTGACTCCCATATTCATTTAAGTGACATCCATTCCTAGTCCATAGCCTTCAATATGACCCTTTGCATCTAATAAAAGCTTCAACTCTTGTGGGAAGGCTTTCAACAAGGTTTAAGAGTGAGTTTATAGAAATGTTTGCCCATTCTTCAAGGAGCATATTTGTGAGGAGGTCACACACAAGGCCTGGCTCACTGTCCAATTGAAATCAACTCAAAGGTGTTCTATCGTGTTGAGTGCAGGACTCTGTGCAGGCCAGACAAGTTCATCCTTCCCAAATTCTCTCATCCCTGTCTTTATGGACCTTGCTTTGTGCAATGGTGCACAGATATGTTTGACTGCCCAAAATCTCTTGGTATGCTCAATCGTTCAGAGTTCCTTTCACTGGAGCTCAGGGGCTAATATTTCCAACTTTGTGGGAACAGTTTGGAGATGTCCCCTTCCTGTTTCAACATGACTGTGTATCAGTGCACAAATCAAGGTTCATAAAGACCTGGATGAGAAAGTTTGATGAGGATGAACTTGACTGGCCTAGACAATCCTGACCTAAACCGTGTAAAATGCTTTTGGATGAACTAGAGCAGAGATTAAGAGCCAGGCCTTCTTGTCCAACATCAGTGTGTAACCTCACAAATATGCTCCTGGAAAAATGGTCATAAATTCCCATAAACACACTCCTAAACCTTGTAGAAAACCTTCCCAGAAGAGTTTAAGATGTTGTAACTGCAGAGAGTGGACTGATGCCAAATTAAACCCGATAGATTAAGATTGGGATGTCACTTAAATTAATATCTAAGTCAAGGCAGGTGATCAAATACTTTTGGCAATATAGTGTATGTATCATAGTTACTAATTCTTAATTGAGTTTTCAAAGTCTGATTAATTTTTCTGTCAAGCCACAAATTAAAAATGAGAAATCAACGTTAGTATTTAAATGTTCTACCTTCCTTTTAGTTGTGGGTGTTCTTAGTGATGATGTAAAAACTTATTATAAAGAACAAATCATTTAAAAGCTCCTTTATGGTATTTTAAACAATTCATTTCAAAGAAAAAAAAAGGCCTTCAACTCAACAGCCATCCTCCCAGGTGGCCTGAATGCATACATAGATAATGGAAAAACTGTGCTATATTAGCTTGAATGGGAACGTTTCAATCATCCAGTCATTGTTTGCAAACCATTGTTAACACAACGACAAAAGTTATATTTTTTCCCCCTTCTCTCTTTGTGTGTGTGACTGTTTCAGCGCCGCCAAAGTAATACAATGTTATTTTAATGCATGCATTTATCGGTCTGTATTGTCTCTGCAAGATAGTGACATAGACCAGACTCATTTACAGTTTATCTTCTTGGTGTGGTAAAACAGGAAATAGAAAGCACTTTTTCGCTTAGGAAATACAGGGAACACTACCCTAAAACTAGGATTTAGGACACTGTCATGGAAGTGATAGTGGAAACAGAATTCATGACTACATACATACGCATACGTATTTCCAGTGTTTGCAAGTAAGTGTATGTATGATGTGTGTCACAAATGTTTTCTCCTTCAAAGTAATCTCCCTGGACTCACGCCTTCATTCACTTCTGAAAGGATTGTTCCGGGATCTTATACAGTTCTGTCTGTACCGGTTGACCTTGGGAAAGAGGAAATAATCACACATCGCAAAGTCGGGTGAGAAGGGAGGTTCCTCAAGCACAGTGATGTTCTTTTGTCCGATGTCACGAGATGTCCTGCCACAACTCTCACCTCTTGCGTTTTGAACGAAGCAAATGTCACAGGATCTCTTTTTAGAGGTGCTGGTTGATCATCTGGCCTTCATTGAAGGGGGAGCTCATAGTTTGGATTTGAAATACATATTCTGTGACATCAGTCTTGGAACTTTTCTGACCTCGTACTTCAGTTTCTTGATTGTATCAGCTAGAAGCAATGTAGAGGGAAATCAGATGAACCAATACCAATATGACCTCAACTCGGCGGCACGGTGACAAACTTCTATACACATACACACACACACACACATGCACACACACACAACACAGAGTCATTGCTAATGTAGTGGTTTACGATGCTAACTGTTGGTGCAGTTGGCGCGGGATCAGTCACACTCTTGTCTGGCAACAAGTCCAAAGTGTTGTCCGCACGGATGAATGGAGGACAGCTTTGTTTCAGGTTTTTAGTTTGATAGACACACAAAGATGTCTATAATGTAGGTCAACGATGTGCAGTATATTTGGCAGCATTGTAAAGATTTGGTGAAAGACTGTATTTCTTGCATCAAACATTTCTGTTTTAGTTCTGGTTTAATGTAGCCTATTTTATTGCTAATTCAAACATATTTCCAGTTGTTCCACAATTCCAGAAGTTTGTGAGCCAAATTGGCTTGCCAACAGTGGAACTCTAGGATGGGATCTTGCAAAAGAATCGAGAAACATGGCTCAGAAGATTGGAAAGTATCCACCAATAGCACAAGGGCTGGAAATCATTAGAATACTTTTTTTAAAATTTTTAATTTTTTTTAATTGCAGCGAGCTGAATATAATTAACCTGTGTATGCTCACAAAGACATAGGGTTGGACAGGGGATTAGTGAAGTGAGATCTAAAGTCTCTCTTACTGAAACAGTTTAACAGATGAATTAGAACAGTGTTATGTGAAGTGAACAGTGTGAAGGAGTTCCCATTCGGTTTGCAGATCGGTCGGCTGTGTGCGCATTCAGAATGCTCATTTGTGGTGAGCTATGACAGCGTGAGAGCAGAGAAGTCTGCAAGGGGATGTAAAGGTTGAGCACATGGAGATGAGAACAGTAGTGCAACTTTAAAAGGAGGGAGGGAAATTGAAAAGTGGAAATAATCGAAGGAGCCAAGGGAATACATGATAGGAAAATGAACAGAAAGAGACCGTGCTGGGTTTTGGACGTGAGAACATTCATTTAACATCTTTTCGCCGGTGTATCTGTTAAGTGGTTTGATTTATACAGATAAAGTTCAAACATTTTCCTCTAGGCAGATAATAACTGCCTGCTGAAGTATGTGCCAAGGTACAGTCACTTTATGCAGAAAAGTAAACAATACCAATAATGCACCGAAAAGCAATTACAAGATAACATTTCAGCATGATAATGAATGAGGCTTTGTCTATTTGTGGTTCTGTTATGATTACATGTATCATTCATTCATCGCCAGTAATCAGCAACAGAGTATGTAACAGAGTGTGCCACGCCCCACTAGATGCTGCGGCTGACGCTGTCATACTTAATGAAAAGACACGGTTGCCTTAAATGACAAATACCAAGCATAAAACAGTTTGATTTATGCAGCATGTTCCATCACCCATTAGAGGAAAATTACTGCAACAAATATATAAATATGTGATCATTTAAAAGATGGCTGGATATATACGTTATGTCTTCATGTCAAGTGGCTGCATTTTACAGCTGTGAAGCAATTTCAAATGTGACTTTGTAATAAACTTTCATCGTATCTTTATTAGTTAACATACATTACATTAAATGACCATATTTTCAAAGTTGTCCAAAGGTTTGTCCTCTTGTTAAGGTATAAAGTATGTAAATAATTTGAGATTTTTCACAGTAATGGAATATTTGGGTAAAATGCATGTTTCATCATCCGTTGAAGTTAAGATTGTACACAATGCTATTGCTAACACAACATGGCTGGTCCAACAACATTAAAGAGTACCTGTAGAACACCTAAAAAAGACGATCTAGTGACACCATGGCAATAGCCAACTCATTACATGTCGGTGCTCGGTCCAAAGGATATTCTTAATGCTTAAATCATTTTTCAGTAATTATTCGATATCACAAAAGTATGAGCTTCTTCCTTTTTGGAGCTGCTTCAGGTTGTGGTTAAATTATTTAATATCCACATTTGATTTGTATATACTGTATAGTTGGATAATGATGATAATGTGTTTACAATGTTTCAGACGCATCCTGCTAAATCTGCAGTTTGGTTGAAAACAGATCCTGTCTGCTTTGGGCAATTTAATCAGCACTAATCATGTTGAGTCATGTATTTGTTATATTTGAGGGAATATATTCAAGAACATGTAGTCATCATTGGACAGTCTTCACTAAGTTGACTCTATGTCTATTTACCTTGTAAGACAAGACATTTCTTTTTTGATTCAGTATTAGAGGTTCTGCGTTGGTCATGCTGTGCTCAGCTTTCATTATGGGAAGCCAGGTGGGAGGAAATTATGAGCAACTTTCCTTTGGTTTAGTGTTTTTATTTCCAATAAGTGGACATAAAGGCAGTTACTGTGCCTGTGTGACTGATTTGGACATCATAAAGTGGTCAACTCTTTCACTCCTATTACAGTTGCTTTTTTTTTCTTACTTGCGTTTAGTGTGTTTTCTTTTCAAGCACAGCATGGGCAATAAAAGCAAAGTAATTTCCTTCTTAAAATAAAAGATAGAATAAATAAATAAATGACACAAAGCATAATTTCCTGTCTTGGCACGTGGGGAATTCTGCGGTAGTGATCATTTTCAAATCACAAACAAAAAAAAAAACAATCAAATTACACATGTATCAGCAGTGACATGGCAGTAATAAATAGAATGTGTTATAATGTGTTATAATAAGTGGTATGCATTATTACTATTTTTATTATTATTAAAAACTACATTTACATAACGTTGACACAAAAAATGATAACAGCAAAAGTGAACACAGCTAAGGACATTGGAAAATAAAAAAATAAAAAAACAGCAGCTAACATAAACAGGATCATGACACATTTTCTGCAAATAAATGATCTAAATGAAACTATTTTGTGTTTGGAATTTGGGAGTTATGTTGTCAGTAGCCATTCATCCATCCGTCCATCCATTTTATTCCGCCTACCCGGAGTCAGTTCGCGTATTGGTGTCAGTAGTTTACAGAATAAAATAAACGCCAAACAAATCTCTAAATAAAAAAATCAGAGAAACTGTCAATTTTCCTGTGGCCTCCGTTTTTCCAGCACTGTACTGTATTTATTTGAAAACATGTAAGATTGTACAAGTGTTCATATTACAGCAAGAATTATGCAAAAATAAAAAACCTGGTAAAAATAAATCAACTTATATGTAAAGGTCAATAGCAACTATATCAATACAGTAGAATATGTTTAATTTGATGAGTATTTGACCTATTAAACAATCACTGTACTGTATTTCTCCAGATTATTTGTATTAGTTATTTCTTTGTATAATTGTGAAAACAGTTTTAGTGACTCATGACAAGCCATAATATGATCTTGTCATCTTATTACATCATTATACCATCAAGGCTACTGACCACAGCTCTGATTGTGTAGCCAAGAGAAATAATTTTGGGATTTTCTGAGGATCTGATTGAGCAGAGCTCATGCTTCGTGTCTGTTGTAGCTCTTTACTTCTGGGTGGAACCTGCACTCATGTAAAACGTTTGAACATCATAAACCTGCAGGTCAAAGCTAAACATAACATAGCCGGACCCAAAAATAACTTTAATATTATAATAGTTGATAGTGTATAGCGGATAGTTTGAGCAAACAAGTATCCAGTATCATGGCCACTGTTGCTCAAAGTTCTTCCCAGACTATTTTAGGGATGAGCTTTGCAACAGTACAACCCGTCTTTGTATAAGGTCAACCTCACTTGGAGTTATTTTTCTTTGGGCTGGCATATTCTGTAATAACCTTTGAATTGAGGGACATTTTTAACTGATGTGTCTACCACCTCATCAGTGAAGCCTGGTCATCATAGTGCCATGGTCAGGTGGGCATGCATGGCTGCCAATGGAACCAGCTGGTTCCCTTGTATTGATTGATGATGTGAGGGCAGCAGACAAATTAAAGGATTAAGTTAGCCAATTTGATTTTCCTTAACTTTTGTTTATAAAACGTACTCAAACCAAGCTGATGTGCAGTAGGTCAAGATATGACAAGCAGTTAAATATTCTTAAGGAAAAAAACAGTAATGACAACAAATCAAATTTATCAGCGTTAAAAATGATTAGTACATGAAACATTTTCACTTTTTCTCATAACATTACAACATGTTTGCTTGGAACCTTTTATTGTAATCTCTGTGTGGCCCAAACCATCCTTTTCAATGTTCTGTTAAATGTTTATTTTAGAAAATGCCGTGGGCCACAAAGAAAAGGAGCAGTAGTCCGTAAGCAACTCTGTGGATGGACTTTAGAGACTGTGCTTGAAACAGAAGAGCATCCAAATATGAATCAAATAAATCACTTTACACTTGCAACAGATTTTTTGTGTCATTGCTGGAGAGTAAAGTGTGGACTGTAAACTGCTCCCCTCCCCTCACAAAGGCCCTTTTGATCCAGCAGCTGGGGGGGTCTGTGCCCCTCTGAACCCCCCTTCTTACCTTCTCTTGCCAATAAAACCCCACTCCATGTCTATTAAGCCCCGACTCCCCATACGAATTGCCCCCAATGTTATTAATCCCAATCACCCAGAACACATTGACCACAGCGTGCCACAAAACGTGCCCACAACTTCTACCAAGCTTGGCGCAATGATTCTAATTAATTAATTACATCCCAGGTGACTCAAGCCCAAGATGGAAGGAAGAAAAATAGAAGCTCTGAATCCCAAAGGCACTGCCAAATTGGCAACAAAAAGCTCTGAAGCAAATAAGTCCAGTTCATTTCTTCAGGGAGAGTTGGCTTCTTCTTCAACCACTCAGTCTCCCAAGACTAAAATAGCCTGTTCACTCTCCTTTTTTAGCCACTCACAATAAACTTTAGAAATAAACACAAACTCACCCAAATCAAAATCAATTGCAGACTTTTAATTGGACTGAGAAAATTTGGTTTCAGCAAAGAAGACTGTTTATCACAGCACTCTGGCTTAAAGTGAGGAATGCATATTTTTGCTTTCGATTGTGTCTTTGATTGTTGAACGACTGACAAATTCTTCTATGTACTTCCAGATTGTATCCTTCATATTCAGGATGCTGAGGAGAAACTTTTCTCCCTCTGTGGGAATTTCAGTAATCTCCTGATGGAAAAAGATTGACTCTGCACTTCTGTTGCGCAGCATGTATAAATAATGATATCTATCAACCATCTCAAACTGATGTTTATCTACAGTGTTCATTTGAAGCTCAATTTGACTTTGCACTTGCTTGCAAAATGTTCTGCACACTCAATTTGTATCAAGGTTTTTGTTCCAAAATGAGTTCTGTTTTAAAAAAAAAATATGCCTGGAAAATAACTCGTAAGTACTCATCAACCATTGCTGGATGATTACAAATCACTATTGTGCCAAAATTTGTGGATTGTCATAACATCACACTTTAATTGGCTGTGACGATTTTTTTCCAGCGGCACGGTGAACGACTGGTTATAGCATCTGCCTCACAGTTCTGAGGACTGGGGTTCAATCCCCGGCCCCGCCTGTGTGGAGTTTGCATGTTCTCCCTGTGCCTGCATGGGTTTTCTCAGGGCACTCCGGTTTCCTCCCACGTACCAAAAACGTAGGTTAATTCCCAACTCTAAATTGCAGGTGTGAGTGTGACTGGCATTTTGTTTGTATGTGCCCTGCGATTGGCTGGCAACCACTTTAGGGTGTACCCCGCCTCCTGTCTGATGATAGCTGGGATAGGCTCCAGCACGCCCGCGACCCTAGTGAGGAGAAGCGGCTCAGAAAATGGATGGATGGATTTTTTTCCATCCATACATTTTGGGCGCCAGCCAATTGCAGGGCACATACTGTTTAAACAAACAACCATTCACACTCACTATCACACCTATGGACAATTTAGTCCTCAATGAACCTATCCTGTATGGTTTTGGAATATGGGAGAAAGTTGGCGTACCTGAAGAAAACTGACAAAAAGGAGAACATGCCACCTCCACACAGGAATGCCAAAGTCTGGCTTCGAACCCCGACCTCACAACTGTGAGGCGGTTGTGCTAACAACTACTTCACTGTGGCCGTCAGTGACGATTTTTTAATTGCAAAAATGCTAAATGCTCTTGGTTAAACTATTTGACAAATGTGTTGGTGTTTTCTTTTTTTCAGAGGTGGACAATAAAGAATAAAATGTGAGAGACTTTGGCTTTAACTTTATAAAATGCACTGATTGGAAATGTGCTTTTTTTTTTTTCAAACCAAGAGCCTCTCCTAGCTCCCTTTTTCTGATAGGCAGGGTGCACCCTGGACTGGTTCCCAGTCAATGGCAGGGCACATATACAGTATAGCATTTACACTCACATTCACACTATCGAGAATTTCAAGTCTTCAATTAACTAATTACGGTAAATAACATGCATGTTTTTGGAATGTGGACGCATGTACCTGGAGAAAACCCACAGAACATTGTGGAGAACATGCAAACTCCAAATTGAAATGTCTGTGATTCAAACCTAGAACCTTTGACTATGTGGCAGGCAGAGGTGGAAACCACTTGCTGGGATTTCCGCATTTATTCAGGTCAGTGTTTCCAGCACACTACATTATAAGAATGCATCGGCATCCACAGAAGTGAACCATAGTATAGAAAGCCTCACATATCGTCACCTTGCACCCACCTACTCGCAACCCATAAAGTTGCCAACATTAATCTAGAAATGAATAGTACCTGACCTTGCAAAAAAAAAAAAGTGATATTTCTCATGCATACTGTATTTTCGACTCATGCATATTTTCACAACGCCTCTCCTAAGGCACATATTGTTGTACATGACGGTGTAATAGTTGTCCATGTGGGTGCCAGAAAAAGCAAATGCTGTTCTTATATAACCACTACAGCATCAATGGCTCAATATAAAGGGTGTCCACAAATACAGTCCCCAATTTCATGATATTATGACATCTAAACCAATTCAAATATATTGATAACGATGGAGTCCATAGATTACCTATCATCCATCCATTCTCCATACCGCTTATCCTCACGAGGGTCACACTCACGTGCACACCTATAGGCAATTTAGAGTCGTTAATCAACCTACCATGCATGTTTTTGGAATGTGGGAGGAAACGGGAGAAAACCCAAGCAGGCACGGGGGAATATGCATACTCCACACAGGCGAGGCCTGATTTGAACCCGAGTATTCAGAACTTTGAGGCAGATGTGCTAACCAGTCGTCCACCGTGGCGCCTTATTACCTATCAATGATATTTTATTTTAATACCTTAATACACTTTATGGCTTCTTCTTCTTTGAGAGATGAACTATTACTGGTCAAAGTTCCCTGGAGAAATAATTAATAATTTGATGTTCAACAACTAGCTGCTGATAGTGGTGACTGCTTTTTCACCAAGAGGGTGCACTGCAACACTGGCATCTCGCTGTTGGGACATTTCTCAATACGCGCCTGTCTAACAGAATGATGGGCTGTGCTAGATACAATGATCAGGTGTTCATCACAGGACCTAACTGCTTGTGGCTTCTTTCCTCATAGAGCAAGGTTTATGTACCCCTACTACCTGCAACCCTGAATGAGTTGAAATATTGTCCCATTGAAGCAGTACGCATGATTGCTCCGCATGTGCTGCAGAGGGTGGACAGAGCCAGACTATTGCCATTTGCAGAGTAACTAGAAGGGGCGCACATTGAGTGCCTGCTACTCTATACCACATGAAACTACTGTATATAAAATAAGGCATCTGCAGCAGTTAAGTGTGAAAAGAAAATGACAATAGAGCTAAACCTTAAATCTGTTTAACATAAGGGAGTGTTTTAGTGGACACCCTGTATATTGCCTTTTTATAGTCTTTTAATGAGTCTGAGCAGGTGCAGCCATTGTTGTGTGAGGGCACATTTCTGCATTTCGATGAAATCGGGGTACATACTGTGGATTTTAGGAACTCTTGACATCAAAAGGAATCCAATTGCACTTGTCCAAGTTGGAGGCTTGTCCAAGTTCCTTGTTTTCTGGAATGCAGCATCAGACTTGCCACAGGATATCAAGAAGCACAAGATGTATTTGAGCATAATCTAGAAAGAAAGAAATATCAGTTTCTACATTTCTGCAGTGAGTGGCATTATACTTGGACTTACTTAAGGCACAGGTCATCAACATGGTGCCTGTGGGGACCAGGTCGCCCCTAAGGACCACATGGGTAGTCCACTAGTCTGTTGTAAAACAGCTCACCAGCGCTCAGATATTGTGATTTTCTAGGAACTTTGTAGAAGTGATCATTTGAAAATGTAAACACCTGCAAAGATTTATAGAAAAAAAGTGTTGCATATTGATAGCTACCCGTTTCCTAGTTTGTTAAATCATTGTTGATTATTGTAAGAAATCATTTACATGATCAGTATCTTCACAGAGATAAATATAATTCATTATTAAAAATAACATATATTTAAAGGTAATTTGAGCACTGTTCTTATTTCAAAAGTGTGTATAAAACCATTGCATTTATCCTTACCCAAGAAGTCGCTCTCAGTTTCAAAAAGGGTGGTGACCCCTGAGTCTTAATGCTTTGCCTACACTGCTGGTTAATGTTACAAACTCTGATGCAAATGTGATTTCCATTAGAAGAATGTGAAATAGACGGCCCACATCCCAGCCACACATTAACTTGCTCATTCATCATTTTTCAATGACCTTTAGCCTACTACTGTATTTTCCTTCCAGAAACCCATTGCTAGATATGAGGACATGCAGCCTTTCAGTGCAAGTGACAGGTCAGAAGAGGCAAAGTTGCTGGATTTCCTACAATGCAGTCATACTGGCTTGAGTGTGAAATCAACATTTTGAAAGAATGTGTCGGCCAAGATTGCGTGCACACTGTGTGCGTGTGTGTGTTGGAAAAAGCTCTGTTCTAGGTGGTGGCTACTCCATTTCAGTGAACGTCTGCAGGGACACAGAGGTAAAGAGAGGAAACAGATGTTGCCAGTGCCCAGTGGGATAGAGTAGACTATGGTATAAAAAAACCTTAAGGTAGTGAAGGGTGAATGTAAAGAGTTTAATAATGACATTGGAAACCAGTGGGGATTGAATGACTTAGCTGGGGGTGCTGTGTTTAAGTGATCATTTGGAGATGTAAATACTGCACTGGACATACAGCAATCACAAGTCACAGAAAGGTTAATGTAGAAGTTCACAAGACCGCAGGTGGAAATAAAATGTCTAGTTAGTGTACTCTGAGTTTTTGCAACTTCCCCAAACTCCAGCTGGTGTAGTGGGAGCAGCGTATTATTAGTAATGCATTAAAATGTTTTGACATTTGAAATACAGTAACGGGAAAATTTTATTTTATTAGATCAAGACGAAAGATAATCACATATCTTACATATTTCACAGATTTTCTTGTCAAATCCAACTAACAACCTGTGCGTGTGTGTGTGTGTGCGCGTGTGCGTGCATGTGTGCATGCGTGCGTGTGTGTTTCTGTCCCTGTAGTGAAATCCTGCATAATCTTAAATTAAAGTTTACATTCCCATTCCATGAATGTTTTGGTTTTGTCACTTGATTGTTGTAAATTTGGTTTAGAAAGTTAGAAACCACACTGCTCTATTATTTCTAATAAACCCAAGTAAGCTGTGTTTTTTTTGTGGCAGTTGATTTTGTTAATGATTTTACTCCATCTGTATGGTAAAATATTTTTGCAGGAGAACTCAACCCTTATCAATTTACTCTTCTGGAAAGGTGGGACATGGGCCCAAGGAGAGCCACTTAAAATTTGGTGCAATTTCAAAAAAATATTTTGGACCGAATCAAGATGAAGAAATTCACATTTCAACATCTTCATTAATTTGTCACAATAACTTAAGGGGCCCCTTACACGAGACCATTTTTAACTGAAAATGGATGACTATGGTGTTGTTTTGAATTTTTATGTCCATGAAACCTTTCTTGTTTTTGGAGCCTAAAAAAGTTATTTCATTTAAAATAAATGTTCCCATTCTGTCTACACGTTTAAAAGATGACATTCACTTGCATGTTCAGTCTGCAAAAAAAATTACATTGACTGTATCCCTACTTCATCTAGGAATGTCATATTATTTACCTACTCACTTAGTCTTCAATATCGTTTCAAGTACTGCCCCCTCCCTTCTCATGCAATGGACAATTCTATCTTATTACTGCACATGTGCAGACTTTATTCAGGAAGCAATACAAATGTAGTTGTGAGAAAAATAAAGCAACATTATTCCAAAGTAACAGAGAAGGCAAGACGAGAACAAACAGTTGTTATCAAAACTACCAAAGGTTTCAATCTTTTTCACGGTGACTGTGTGTGGAACCGACAACAGCAAGAGACAAACACTCGTGCCAGTTACAATAGCACTGCTGTCAGTGTCAGCTGAAGAGAATGCAGAAGAGATGAAGTGGAGAGGCACATGGGAGACTGTTTTCATCATTAAGATGTTCGTATTAAAGCGGTCAAAATGGTAAACTACTGTATATTATATGTTGATTAATGTTATTATCAATTACACTAAAAACATTTAAATGATTCAGTTAGATAATACTCAAGAAGGATTTTAAGGACTTTATCTAGCTCAGGAAAGAGGTGAATTTTCTCAAATTCACACTTTTGAGTTGAAACATTCATTCATTCATTTTCCGAACTGCTTATCCTCACTAGGGTCGCGGGCGTGCAGTAGCTTATCCCAGCTGACTCTGGGCGAGAGGTGGGGTACACCCTGAACTGGTCGCCACCCAATCGCATGGGACACATAGACAAACAACCATTCGCACACACATTCACACCTACGGACAATTTAGAGTCAGCTTATTTCCTGGATCAGACGGACAAGACAAATTTGGTCTTTCCTGATTGCACTGTCAGACTACTGGCATAAAATCTTGCCATATCTCGGCAGACAGTGGCAACACTTAACGACATGTATCCCGATACCACCGCCTGCATCCCATCTTTTACGATCAATGGGCTTTATCTTGTCAAATCAAACACTGTCGGAGAGGTGGAACCTCACTGGTCGTCACCCGTCAATGCGACAGGATGCACTCGTTACCATGGCAATGACAACAACTCGCCATGCCAAAGTATTGTGTGTGTGGGGGGGGGGGACAAAATGAGCAAAAACATATGGTGGTCGTCACCGGTGCTTGGGAGAAGAAGTTCATTCAAGGATTGCTTGAGGCATGTTCCCTTACTTTTAATACGATATGACTTGCAAGCAGGCAACAATACAATATGTAGCCTAGCAAGCTACTACTAGCACTAACGGTTGTATGTAAACATGCCGGCATTCTGTCGAATCATGCTCTAAAGCTTTGCTAAACATTGGTTTGTGCGCATGAATAAATGTAGACAAAGGAGACCAAGTGTGTTGACAACGGCAAGCATGGGAGGCGATGCGCCGGTCACAATACGCAATCCTATTGGTCGAAGACAAGGTGCCCTGTCGCAGAGTTGCCATCGATATGTCACACGAAAGATATCCCAAAAAATCAAACATGCTAAACTTTTGATTTTGGCATCGTAGGGCTATCGTAGGGCCAAATTGTTGGTTGTGGATTATGTCACACTACAAGAAGTTTTATCGTTCCCGACAAAATATGTCAGGCCCGATCTAGGAAATATCAGGGCCAATATCGGGGCTAAAATCTTGTAGTCTGATCTAGGCATAATCTACCATGCATGTTTTTGGGATGTGGGAGGAAACTGGAGTACATGGAGAAAACCCATGCAGGCACGGGAAGAACACGCAAACTCCACACAGGCGAGGCCGGATTTGAACCCGCAGCCTCAGAACTGTGAGGTAGATATTATAACCAGTTGATAATAAACATCATATTAAAAATTTCTGCATTACATAGATGTGGAGGGTCCCATGACTGAGCTTGCCTTGGGCCCCCAAAGGGCTAAATAGGCTGGGTATACTATAGGTATCTATGAAGATGCATTCCTGACATTTTTGACATTGCATTACAACTACATGAAACGGTACGAGAAAAATAAATCATATCAACGTTGAGGCTAAATTAGATCATGGTTAGTAAATATGGTAAGCACTTCAGAAAGCATGGCCCTTAAAATATGTTTTTATGCAAGTAATGCAATGCAAAATATTCAATGCTTTATTGTGCTACGTTTCAAAATGGTTGTTAATAGAATGAAATGATGTTATGTCCTATAGTCCATTTCTGCACAGTGGAGCATGGGAACATGAAGCACTTTTTTTGGGGGAGAGGCAGCAAGATTTGGGAGTCAATTTGCTCTAAAGGGCTAAAATGCACAGCATCTTTCTTTGAATATTTCAAGCCTCTTAGATCCCAGCCTGATAATTGGATAACATCTTTCAACACTTTTTAATCTTCACACATTTTTGCCAATATTTAGGGAAATGGTCTTAAAATGAAAGTCTTCGATATTAGGTGTTGTTTTGCTGCAACGTAACAGATTTGCTAAAACGGGACCTTGATAAATGATGTATTTTTATTTAATGGCATAAAGTACTTTAATTCTCCATCAAACCATCTGTAGCTTGGACAGTTCTGACTCAGCAGCTTCTCTATCAACAGAAGTCAGACAGCTGCTGCTATCAGTGATAAAGAGTTTCCTCCTGGACATCAACCATCACATGCACTTGGGGTTAAGTCCATGTTGTCAACATGCTCGGATAATTACGAGATAGATGAAGCAAAATAAGTCGTTTACTGTCATTTAGCATTGCATAAACTGTGGCTGTAATCAAACTTTTTCCAGGGCTGGGTGGGCTGTTTTGAAGGTTGTGTGATCACAGTCATCATCAAATCTTCCACAGACTATTAAACAGGAATGTTTGAATTTCTTGAAACTATATTTTGTCTGCTTTATATTGTCATGCTATCTCAATGAGAGAGAAAAAAAGAGCAAAAGAGGACATTTTAATGATAGATAATTCAAAAGTATGAGAACTTCAGCTTGTCCTTGTTACAAGCATCCAATACTCTAGATCATTTCTTATACACTAAAACTGCAAAACTATCGGTTCCGAATAAATGTGATGATTAAGCTTTTAAATGATCCTGGATTATGTAATACATTATAATTATAGCTTATCTCTCTAAATAAGATCCATCCATTCTAAACACCGCTTATCCTGGTTAGGGTCACGGGGCACGGAGCCTATCCCAGCAGACTTTTAGCGAAAGGTGGACTACACCCTCAACTGGTCGGCAGTCAGTCGCAGGGCACATATAGACACGGACAACCATTCACACTCACATTCATACCGTCGTTGTAATTCTAAATTCCTTACATCTGATAAGGAATCAGGGCTCTTGTCCAATCAGGGCTTATAAGAATATAAGAGAACAATTCAGAGGATCGAGGAGTCATGAAACTAAATTGAAATTAGCTGTTTCTCTATCACAAGTGCAAGTGTTTCCTGAGGTTGTATTTTGAAATTAAATTACAACTCATTAAAAAATGTACGTATGTATGTATGGATGGATGGATGGATGGATGTCCCGATTGTGGTTCTAGTAATATATAGTATTAAAACTATTTTTAGATAAATATATAACTGGATTTATTTCAGGTCTTAAAACCTCCTCTACAGGTGATTCAGTGCCTATATCACACTTTATTGACTGCCTAATACATAACATAAATGGAAGTGGCAAGATCCAGTCACCCGACTGGTTAGCACTTAAATCTGGCCTCGCCTGTGTGGAGTTTTCTCACTGAGCCTGCTTGGTTTTTCTCAGATTTCCTCCCACATTTCCAACACCTGCATGGTAGGTTAATTGAAGACTCTAAATTGCCCATAGGTGTCAATGTGAGTGTGAATTAGCTGAGATAGGCATCAGCACGCCTGCGACACTAGTGAGGATAAGCGCTGGATGCATGGATATATATATGTGTATGTGTATGTTCTGTACCGCTTATCCTCACTCGGGTCGCGAGCGTGCTGTAGCCTATCCCGGGTATCTTCGGGCAAGAGGTGGGGTACACCCTGAACTGGTCGCCGGCCAATCGCAGGGCACATATAAACAAACAACCATTCACACTCACATTCACACCTACGGGCAATTCAGAGTCTTCAATCAACCTACTGTGCATGTTTTTGGGATCTGGGAGGAAACCGGAGTACCCGGAGAAAACCCACGCAGGCATGGGGAGAACATGCAAACTCCACACAAGCAGGGCTGGGATTTGAACCCCGTCCACTGTGCCGCTATATGTATATCTGCACTGTCTCTTGCGTCTTGTGACTGTGTCTTCTTCACTGTCGTTCCATGATTACAACAACTTCAAACCTAACAAACAAGTGTTAGTAAATCAGTGTACAGACTGTACTTCTATCTTTCTGTTTTCTGCACAGATGCCTATTTTTCTAAAACTGTTGAATATATTTTCCAGATCTTACACAAATTCATAGAGCCCTGCACGCTGGATTATTAGAGAAGTCAACTATCTTCGGCCTCACGGCCATGAATTAGGTTAGCAAACAGGTGCCTACTGGTTAAGTGGACCTGGTCCCTGTGTCCCAGCATCCTTGGGAATTGGTCTTTATAAAGAAGGCCACTGGCAGGGTAAAGGATGTGCCTAATCGCTGAATCTGACCTGGTAAAAATGGGAGCTATGTTGCTGTCACTCCAGGGTCCCTCCCCAGGGATGCAGTGTAATTATGAAAGTGACGGCCCCAGGGCCCCATCGCACAAAGATCCACCCACTAATCACAAATCACACAACCCTGGCACAGGAGGAGGCTTCCCTCAGAAACTGAACCAAAAACCTTTCAGTGGATAAAGGTCAGACACAAAGGTAATTTGAGAGCCAGGTTATGTTGTGTGTGTGTGTAGGTGTGCGTAGGTGTGTGTGCTTGAGAGAAACACAAAAAGGGAAGTGCTGTCCTGTGACATATTTAACGTCTTCTGATATACTTTGTGTGTGAATTGTAAAACATTGTAAAGCATTGGCACAATCTGTTTCTTTGCTGGAGATTTTACATTTGTACATCCTGGAATGATTTTAATTGAGTTTATATTAAGTAACGTAGCTGAAAGTTAAATTCTGTGCCTATATATCAACTATTTCAAATGGCGATGTTTAACTCAGAGGATAGAAAATTTAACAGTCTACGATGAGCGTCAGAAGACTCCTGCGTCGTACAGTAACACCTGTTGGATTTGGATCTGTACAACAACATGTGGAAATCTACAAGTTTTTCTCCATGTCATTGCTTTCCGAGCCATTTATTCGTCCTTGCCCTCAGTTTTTTCTCCTGCTGCTCTCACTCGTGTCAAGACACCGTTCGATCTTGGTTATTATCAGTCTTTGTCATCCCTCCAATCTAGTGTCTCAGAGTCTTCCGATCCCCCTTCCACTAAAACCAAAATGACTTTCAAGGTCTACTCTGATAACGTCACTGCGGCTGTGCATCTGGTTCCAATCCTGTGCAATTAACCAGCCCAGTTTGGGAATGTTCCTTTCTTTTTCATCCTCCTACATTTATCCCTTTCCATGCTTCTTTTTCCTCTTTGTGTTAATCTCTCTTTTTAATCCATCCAGTTCAGTCGGAGATGGTCATTTTGGGAGTCACTCAAACCAAAACAATGTAAATGTTTCCCTTCTTGGGTGGGCCAATACTGATCCTTTCTTGCTTGTCCACAGCAGACCTTCAGTCAGATTCATATTTGTCTATTTGGATGAAAATAAAAACTAAATTGGAACATCCAGCCATCCATTTTCTGAGCCGCTTATCCTCACAAGGGTCGCGGGAGTGCTGTAGCCTATCCCAGCTATAATGGGGTAGGAGGCGGGGTACACCCTGAACTGGTTGCCAGCCAATCGCAGGGCACACATAAACAAACAACCATTCGCATCACACCTATGGGCAATTTAGAGACTTCAATTAACCTACCATGCATGTTTTTGGGATGTGGGAGGAAACCGCAGCGCCCAGAGAAAACCCACGCAGGCTCGGGGAGAACATGCAAACTCAGCAAACCAATTCAGGGCAGAGATAGATATTACTTCAGAGATATTTACACATCACATGTATTTATGTAGTCTGGACTGCAGTCTTGTTAAATGTCTTCTATTTTTCTTGGTTTCATTACAAAAATCTACCAAAAAGTTCTCTTATTCCTCACTGAGACGAGTGCTCTCCCACTCCCCATGCTCCACTAAGCCATAAATCCCTGCTCAGTGTAGAGTACTTCAATCCCGGATGCCAATTGCTGAAGTAGAAGGCTGAGGAGAACGCTGGGAGAGAAGCGGAAATTTGTTCCAAGAATTTTTAATGAGCCATTGAACAAAACTCAGGATTCAGATGCTTTTGTCTTTAGAGTTGGCAGGTACAACACAAAAAAGTCTTCAGAGGCCCTAATATCTCAAATCATCATCATCAATTTGAAGCAGTTGCTGTACAAGCTTCAAAGTAGTGAGAGTGTTTTTGCCATGTAGGCAGACCACATATATTTGTTTGAAGGGTTAATCGTCAGCTGGGATGGGCTGGCAACCAGTTCAGGGTCTACCCTGCCTCTCGCCCGAAGATAGCTGGGATAGGCTCCAGCTCGCCTGCGACCCTAGTGAGGATAAGCGGAAAGGAAAATGGAAGGATGGGTTAATCATCATAGGTTGGCTGATGCTGGCAAGGCATCACTGCAGCAAATTTACAATATCCCTACTTTACAGACTAATACGAGGCCCCTTTGTTTGCAAATGATTTGTTGAGCTGGTCACTGAAGGTCTGTTCTGTAATGTTTGGGGGGGTTCCTCATGGTGTTGTGCAGGCACAAGGTGGACCCAAGCACAGGGAAAGAAGGCAGCAGTTCAGGGGAATCTCCAAAAAGTACATTACAAAAATGGTATACAAAGGTACAGTGTGGCAGGGATTGAAAAAAAAAAACAGGAAATGCGACATTGGATAATGAAGACTCGCCAAATGAAAAACAAGGAATTAAATACAAACAGACTGGCAAGAAAACGAGGCACACCTTAACAAGACATGGATTACTGTCGAGGGCTGATTGGTTGCTATAGAAGGAGTAGGGCTGACAGGTGGAGACAATGACATAACGAGCAGACAGGGAAGATACAGGAAAAAAAAAAACATAACTAAATTACAACGTCGGAAAATGAAATGATCTGAACTGAATTTCTGTTAACTGAAAACCAAAAGATAAAGAAAAACAGATCATGACCTACACATACTCAGTCTGCAAGAACAACTCCCAAGACAGGGAGAACAAAATCATGTCATTTATTTATTTATTTGAAGTGGTTGTTGTCAATCTGGAAATGGAGATGTCTTTCCCACCTTTATTTTGGGAGGAGGAGACAGCTGTTAAACGACGGAGGCTCAGCTGGCAGAGGCAGTTAGGGAGTACAAACATGTCTCCAACACGTCGTGTAAAGAGTATAAAGACACACAAATGGCAAGTAATTCATCGAAGACGATCTCTCTGCATAGACATGCAATGCTTAGCGTGTGTGTTGTTAGCTTCATTTATTGTAAAGTTCTCGTGAGGTAGTGAAGGTCCTGGCCAAAGCAAGTCTTGTTTGTGGCACTTCGAAAGTAAAGGAAAATACATGTCTTTGTTCTGGTAGGGGTGGCATAACTTCAGATTTTTTTTAAAGTCAACACTTTTTTTTCAGTACATTACTATAATTGTAAAAAAAAAAAAATATCACAGGAGAAGGGAATGCTTTGCAATAATCTATATTTATCCACAATGGACAGCTTATCACATAATTGAAGCAGAACATACACATTAGAACAAAACGCTGTTGCCTGATGGTATATTTCCAGCCAGGGAAAAAAATCCTCTTACTCGGTGTGCTCCCCACTGGGACAGTCAGGTAACGTTTGCACAACTTGGCCAGGGAAACCTGTCCTCGTTCTGAGCCCACCACAGCAGGGGGTTTGGCCTGGTGGGAATTTTTCGCCAGCACTCCTGCAACCCTAATGAGGATAAGCGGTATAGAAAATGGAGGGATGGATGCAAATAGTCACGGCCCGCCTTATCTCTGCTGGAATGATTCCTCACTCTTTCCACTTTGATACTATGGGCTGAAAGTTGTTCAATATCCTCCCTCACTTACCAAAGCTGTGCATTCAGAAATACGAGATACCTTGAATAAATTTACGTGACTGTTTTTATGTACCACATTCATCTTTTGTTGGAAGCAGCTCTGCCACCTTCTTAAAACAAAAATACACCATTAGCCACGAGTCAACGTCACGCTCTCAACGTCATTATTGAGTAGTAAAACTGTCAGCTTTAAACCAAAAGCACTTCTCCACATGGATTTATCCTTCCTTTTGAATCAGTCCTGCACATTCGTTCAACCAAATTAGAATAATTAAAAAAGACTCAATAGCGAGGAATTAGGGGAGGTGCAATTCAATTAATAAAGATATATTTAGTTATGATAAAACTGTTGGTATGGCAGCATCCATTTCAGTCATTTTGTGGTCACCATTATTAATAGCTTGCAATTTGGCTTTAGTGGCAAGTCAACCATGCCCAATAACTGTCGTCAAATGATTACATTTTTTATTTTAATTCAATATTTAAATTTATTCTGCTAATTATTTTCACCAAAGGAACTTCTATTCAATTTATGTATTTATTTATTTATTTATTTATATAAGGCTAACCTAAATTCATTTGTGATATTACAAATATCATTATACCCGTGGCCCTAGTCAGGATAAGCGGTACAGAAAATGAATGGATGGATCTTTTAAATCTGGCAGCACGAGGTTGTCGTGGTTTGGACATCAGTCAAGACGTTCTGAGATTGAATCTTGGCTCTTATCTGTGGTGTACGACTTCCTCCCACATTCCAAAACCATGCTTTCGAGACTCTACATTTCCCACAACTTTGTACCGGATTGGTTGGCCGAAGTCAGTTGGGATATGCTCCGCACATCTTGTGACGCTAATGAGGACAAGCGTATTTTCTCTAGTGGATGGGTTGATGTTTTAAATCTAAAACTTAATGGATTTCTTTTCCTTTTCTCAGCCAAGAGAAAGTATAGACTACTGCGTTCATAGCCACCACTCCATACAACGTGGGTTCAAGAACCTTTGGGATTATCGTATTGAAGCTTTTTGGAGAGAATTTTTTTTTAATGAATTTTAACTACCAACTTAGTTACTAAAACTACTATTACTTCATTTGTTGAACTAGTAGGAATGTAACTGATTAGGGTATTGTAGATTTACACAGGTGGTACCAAGCTGATTTAGGGACCTTGGGAGTGCAAATTCATACAATTACAATTACATTTAATGGCTGCTCTGCCAAAGTAAGTCGGCCCCCAAGCTCGTATAATGGGTTTGGCCCACTGCCTATTCTACTAGGACTAGGGTTTCGATGCACAACCTTTGTCACTGACCAGGTATAGAATACACAGTACAGACCAAGTGCCTTCATCTTGAATCTTGGTACTTTAAAAGATCACTTTATGATTGGACTATAACTGACTGTGTTTGCTTTGGATACTCATATTCCAAGGAACCAAGGCATTGAATCAGTTACATTGCCAAGGGCCCACGCTCTTCCGTTCAGCTCAAGTGGCTGGTAATTCAGTATGGAGTTTGTATATTTGTCTAACACCGGTAGCTCTGGGCTTTAAACATAAATTATGCATAACCAATGTATTTTATTTAAAATTAATTAGCCAGACTCAACTGTGGATTATGTGCCAATGGAAACAGTGAAACAGGCGGAAAGGAGGGTGTTATAGAATGAAGCAGTGTAATGGCAGCTGTGACTTCATGGTTCCCACTGCTCTCTGGGAGAAAATTAATAGTTAATGGAACCCCTTTAGGCTGTGGAAATACCCCCAGCGGTCCTCATCCCTGCTCTGGGACTGGTAGGCATTGTTCAAGCATTGTACTGGAGCTTGAAGTAGACCATCCCCCTATAATTGGGTATGTTATTTTGATAACACTAACTTGACAATTGTTTGTATACTGTATATTTATTGAATTATTCAGAGAAAATTTACGAATAAACGCTTATGTTTTATAAAATGTCAGGTACATTTCTGAAAGGTGGCCAGTGATGACTGGCAAGGCTAGTCGAATCAGCCTGGCAATTAACGTAGTCTTGCTGCCGCAACGCAAATTATCATGCTCGTTCAGGGTCGGGTGAGCACCTCTCTCTAGGCAATTATAGCCTCCTACATTAATTAAAAATTCTAATCAGAATGTTGGATCAATAGTGTAAATCACATGTGAGTTGCATCTTATTCCAAGGCCTGAGTTGACATAGTAATAACCAATGCCAAGTGGCGTGATGGATTAATTTGAACGAGTGTTGATGAGACATTATTATAACGCAAATCAAATCAAAGGATCTTTATACTGTATTTATTGATGTTGACGTTACTGAGCAAACATCTTAGGGTACCATTATTTAATCTTATCAATTCCATAGGGAGTCGAACGCAGATCTCCACCAAAACGCAAGTCTTATTGATATATTGTTTGTTAACTGTTTGTTAGCAAATTCTCACAGCTCCGAGATTGGTTGTTCAAATCTGTGTTCTACCCATGCTTGCGTGGGTTTTTTTCCGGGTACTCCGGTTTCCCGCCACATTCCAAAAACTTGCAAGTGAGGGACATTGAAGACTCTAAATTTGTACGCACCCTTGGATGTGAATGTGAGTGTGAATAATTGTGCGTCTATATGTACCCTGTGCAGTGTTGGGCAAGCTACGAGGAAAATGTAGTCAGCCAAACTACTTGTTATTATACATTAACTAAAGCTTCACTACACTGAAGTTACCCACCAGAGAAATGTAGCAAGCTAAGCTCCAATAAAATGACAATGCTAGCTTAACTACTTTTTTTTTCAATATTTAATCAAATTTTGCAATTGTACCATTGTGGTATAAATGAGTACTTCATTCTAAAATCTTACTTTCTAATCATACGCCTTACAACCACTGCGACAGCAATGTCTTAGACTAATACAATTACAGTACTGTCATTATTACATTATTATTATTATTATAATTATTATTATGATTAGAACAGAACAGTGTATACTAATAAATAAAAATAGGTGAAGTCACACGGAAGAAATGCATTTCAAGTTTAGAACTGCCTGGGAAAATGTAGTTTCGGTGGATGCTCCTGCAATGTCACAAAATCACTACTCAAACATTTTATGATGAAAATAGTGATGTCACAACCTTGTTACTTATAAATGTACAGTAGTTAAACCATCAATGCTGCTGCTTTTAAACCCTCTACTGTCCAACAATGGCCGTGTGATTGGCTGGTGACAAGTTTTGCCCAAAATCAGCTGGGATAGGCTCCAGGACACCCGTGACCTTTATTAGGACAAGTGGTATTGAAAATCGATCGATGTTAGTTAGTTAGCAGGTTAATTCGCAACTTCTTGGGTCATCTAGGATGGGTGATGCCATTATGATTCTGGGGAGTGGATAGTACCATTAATGATGTGATCATGAGAAATGGTAAACATTTGAGGTATCTGTGAAAATTCACAAATA
Organism: Phyllopteryx taeniolatus; assembly: GCF_024500385.1. Lineage (NCBI taxonomy): Eukaryota > Metazoa > Chordata > Actinopteri > Syngnathiformes > Syngnathidae > Phyllopteryx > Phyllopteryx taeniolatus. The sequence continues at coordinate 20,291,144 of NC_084508.1, read as the reverse complement.
ATTACAAAAAATAATGTATGATTACTAGTGTATTTATGTTCTTTTCATCGGTTCTAGGATAGTTACTGTATCAATGATTGTTATTGTGTTTTTCATTATTTTGGTCAGTTGATGAAAAAGATAGAGGCACTTGTGTTTTTCTTGGGCATTCTTGGCTCTAAGTGAGAGTCTCATAAAGACTGTGGGTACCAATTATATCATGTCTGAAAGAAAGTACTGTTTCCTCATTTTGTTTCTGTGTCTGTGTCATGCACGTACTGTAATTGCACTGGCTCAAACACACAGTCCTGCATGTGTATTCATGCCATGTCATAGTGAAGCTTGTCTGCAGCTTTCCAAAATCATTCGGGGTCATTTGTGGTCTTACAGTTGCGGTTTGACTGATGTCCCCAGTAAATGTGACTGTTTTTCTTAGGTCAATTTGGGAGGAAAATGAAGTCACTTTTTTTCCCACCAGGAATCAACATTGACCCCATATTTCCTTTTCATTACAAATGCATAGGCCCCCACTTGTGATGTTGATTCATTCCAACTACAAGTGAATGACAGCAATTATTTTCCCTGAAAAAGTACTAACCTGTATCAATATCTAGTTACTGCTGCTCATGCTTAAGTGTGAAGCCATATGTGCCTTAAGAGAAAAATCTGTTAATGTGTACAGGTCTGGCCAAAGGGGAAGTGCTCCTCGTAAAAATATGAAGGAGACTTAAGTCCTTGCAACCTTAACACCACATGGTCTGTCATTGATTGACAGAGAAGGAAACTTCCTTCCTGAAAGGTCATTGATGGCTTTGCTCTCCACACCAGCAGTTAATCCTCTTTGTGTTGTGCGCTCATCATCTGCAGGCCTCTTTGTCACAAGAGGTCACCTCTTGACTTTTGAAGAACCAAACTCGTCACACCACTTAACTTAGCCAATTAGACACAGCGATTCAACACATTCGGGTGTGGCACAAGTGAGAAAGAGAGAAAGACAAATAAACATAAATAAACAACAGATGCCAACAACAGCACGTTTTGATTGACTCAGGGGTATTCATTTAACTTCATGTTTGGTATTGTGGTAGCAACTTGTCCTGCTACAATAGCATTGCATTATCCTGAGAGGTGGTTGTAATATTCTGCCTCATCAAGTTGCTAAAGAAATAATTAAAAAAATATATATTTCAAGCAACTCTTAATGCAGCGCAGTTCTAAACTATAATGGCTGCAAACGATGACCTCTTTAGTATGCATATTGTAACATTAATACCACCCAGTGGGAATCAAAACTGAGAATTATTATTATTGCAGAGGCACAAGCCAGACAAACACAGCACAAGATTATATATCCAAAAAGGGGCTTGTAAAAAATAAATGTATTGAATCAATAATGCTACATAATGGTCATCCAAAAGCTTGAGGTTGAGATGGTACACAAAGCCATAGTAGAAATATGACCATTTTTCTGGTTAAATTAATATGGTGGGTGGCACGGTGGGTGACTGGTTAGCAGATTGACCCCACAGTTCTGAGGTTGGGGGTCTGAATCCTGGTTCCAGCCTTTCTGTGTGGAGTTTGCATGTTCTCCCCGTGCCAGCATGGGTTTCTCTGTACGCTGGCTTCCTCCCACATGTGAAAAACATGCTTCTTAGGTTAAGACTCTAAATTGTCCTTAGGTGTGAATGTGGACGTGAATGGTTGTTTGTCTATAATGTGCCCTCCGACTGGCTGGTGACCAAAGTCGACCAAAGTCAGCTGGGATAGGCTCCAGCTCACCCACAACCCTTGTGAGGATAACCGGTTGATAATCGGAAAATGTATGAATTAAATTCATATACAGCAGTAGCGATTTTATGTTTGTACATATTTTGTACCCCCCCAAAAAAGCTTCTTGTAAAATTACGATATTGTATTACTGTATTACTACACAACATTTGCCCTACAAAAACAAAAAAACAATAAAAAAAAAAAAGGTTTTCCAAATGCGTAGCAGGAAATGGAGCCTTAGAACACCCAAAATTTGTCTGCATTCTAGACATTGAAATGAAGACAAGATTAACAGTATGTGCAGTGTGCTTCTTCATCGCTTTCAACAGCATGTCATACCGTAACACATGACTGGCTTTCACATTAACCCACAGCTTTTCTAAATCACAAAATAGTGTTGAAAAGTAGGCAACCCCGTTATTTGAATAAAAGGAAAATCTGGGAGTAATTCTATTGTGATATGTTTTTTCCTCTGCTTAATCAACTCTTATGAATTTTGCTTTCCATCATATTCTGGCTGTTTACTTGTGCACTTAATCATCTGTTTTCTGCTTGCAAAGCCAAAGTAGCCTTATGCCTCAATATGTGCTGCAGTCAAACATATGCACATTTTTTATCCTGCCTAATATTATGCCGTGCTTATTGAATTTTATTTGACAGACGGTGGCCACACAAGGATCCATTAATAAATCAGATTTCTTTCAGCATCAGCACCATGGGCTTTACTGAAATCAAAGCATCTCACGCCAACATGCTGACTTTTGGTTAAATTATGCTGTTGCCGATTTTTCACATTACAACAAAGATTGGGCATTGTAAAATAACAGGAGCAAATTCACTCTCTGAAAGACAGGTATTGGGATTATAGTCATACCTGAGCATTTTTAAATTAACCTGGACTGCATCCTTGTAGCAGATAATAGGAACTTCTTTTACTGTGATATAATCCACAACCAACAATTTGGCCCTTCAATCAGCCTACTATGCAAAATGAAAAGTCTACCATGTTTGATTGTTTGGATATCTTGCATGTAGAGTGACATATGAACAACGACCCTTGACATCGACCAATGGCATTGCGTATTGCAACCGGTCCATCGCCTCCCTTGCTCAGTGTTGTAAAGAGCAAAGGTTTATCTAAGCTTTAGAGCATGAATCGACAGAACGCCGGCATGTTTATGTACAAAGGTTACTGCTAGCACAAGCTAACTAAATAACGTTATGTAAAAATATGTGAACATTACCCCAAGCTCTCCTTAAAGAATGGACAACCCAAAATGTTCTTTCCGAAGCACCCAGTGATGACAACACACGTTTTTTCCTCTTTCTGTTCTTTATTTCCCCCAACACAATATATTGCAGCAATCATTGTCGTTGTATCGAGTAGTGGTGACACGTTTTCCTCCCCCGACAGTGTTTGATTTGACAAGATCTAGTCCAATGATCGTAAATGATACAGTGATATTGTAATACATGTCGTGTAGTGTTGCCAGTGTCTAACCTAGATACAGCAAGATATAATGGCAGCCATTGTGTGAAGCAAAATCTGTCTTGTAGTCTGATCTAGGCATAAAACACCCTTGCAAGATGAAGGACAAGTTGCTTGATCATCAGAAGGTTTTCATCTGCAAGTCACATCACAATGTTTTGGTTCACTCTAGCAAAAGGTACACAAACTAAGACAGCCCTACTGGATGAAAGTGTGGGAAATGTCCTTAAAATAATGTACAAGTGTGAAAGTTCAAGGAGCAGAGAGGAGTATTCATCTTGAAAAAAAGTAGAGTATTTGATGTTATAACTACATTGACAGGAATATAATATAGATGTATGTTATTTCAAAGAAAATGGCCCTCCAGTTTTGAGAGCGGGCGACTTGAATCTTCATTCTGGCCAGTCTTGCGTGTAATTGCTCGCAGTTTGGACAATGTGAGTGTGACAGAGCACAGAAGTGTTGCTGTGCCGACGCCAGTTCTTCACCAGGACTTAACAAATTTGAACAAAGGTGAAAAACCAATGCTTGGCTTTGCTTCTATGGGCAGCCACCACAGCTGTTTCCAATCCTTACTTGGAATCTGAAGTGAAGTGATGTTTACATAACTTGCAGAATATATCAGCGACACAAGGAAAAGTTGTTTTGCAAAAAATAAAGAGAAAGAAAAGCCAGAGAGGAGAAAAAAAGGAGGTAAAAGGATATTTTACTTTGGCACATACTGTACAGTAATGGTTTGAGATGTTGCCAAAGAAATTCCGCCAGTCATAACAAGGTTTTATGACAAGGCCTCAGAAGCCTTCCTTACTTGATCATTTTCAATGTGAGTATTGCTGTGGAGGACATATTTTTGGTTTGTGTTTGTGTCATATCAAAGTTCACAAACACACTAATTGTAATCTTTCGAGTAAGATTCACTCCAGCCCTCATTTACACTAACAAAGTTATAAAAACGAGGTCATCAGCCTCACAGTGAATGTTGAAGTCTAAGCCCAAAGTGATGATTATAAATAGGACAATTGTTCTGCTAGGCTTTCTGAATGACTTTTGACTGACTTTCACAGACCTCTATCATTGAGTTATGTGAGGAAAATGAGTCACAAGTGCAGGTCACAGTCAGCCCATCAAGACAGAGCTAAAAAAGAACTTGATAGACTTTGTAAGATCTTAGAAATCTAGAAATCTGTCTCTTCTTTTGATCTGTGTGCAATTAGAGAGCCATCATTTCTTTTGAGAATTTACATTACAGATTGCTGGTTCTATTTATTTTCCAAAGAACAAATGACACGTTTTTCTCATGCAAAGTATACAATCACAAAGTTTCATTTAGTTAAAATTATTAACTCCTTCACATTTTGATTATTTCATCCATTTTCTAAGCCGCTTCTCCTCACTAGGATCGCGGGCGTGCTGGAGCCTATCCCAGCTATCATCGGGCAGGAGGCGGGGTACACCCTGAACTGGCTGCCAGCCAATCGCAGGGCAAATACAAACAAACAACCATTCGCGCTCACATTCACACTTACGGGCAATTTAGAGTCTCCAATTCATGCATGTTTTTGGGATGTGGGAGGAAACCGGAGTGCCCGGAGAAAACCCACACAGCCACGGGGAGAACATGCAAACTCCACACAGGCGGGGCCGGGGATGGAACCCCAGTCCTCAGAACTGTGAGGCTGACGCTCTAACCAGTCGGTCACCGTGCCGCCGTGATTATTTCAATTAATTTTTTTTTAAAATAATTGTTGGAATGTTTGAGAGCAGAATTACTTCACCCCAAAAGTACCTAATCTATTTTCAGGGAATTTTGTGGAGGAGGTGGTTATTCTGGTGTCCCAGAATAAAAAATGTTATGGTTCTGACCATTCATCTACAAGTATGTCTCCATGAACCCGCAATGAGCTACACCATTTTTTTTTTGTTGTTTTTTTTTTTTTCTTTTTTACTTTGTTAAACATTCAAGTTAAAATTTTGAGGTGGTCTGTGCTCCAGGATGTGTCGATCTAGTTAGCACCATTTATACCGTACTTTGCGGTGCACTGTACATGAAATAAAGACTGTACTGTATAATTCTGGCCAATGTTTTGTTGGACTTGATTCTAACAACTTCTCTGACTTCATTTACTGTAAGATTTTGCCAGGGGAACACTTTCAGAGGTGTGTACTTGGTGCTTGCCAAGCTGTCTAATAACAGTGATAAATCACAGCAAACAACATGAGAGGAAAGGAGAGATTATGTAGAGGGCAGGGGGTGAATTGTAATGAGCTACTTTTCATTGCTGTTCATGTTTGGACACAGTTGATAAAAAAAAATTACATCTACTAACATCAGATGAGTTGCATCAGTTGCGTAATCAAACTTGAAAGGGATTATTTAACTAAAAAGTGTTTATGCTGCCCTTTTTCAGCTATATTATTTCCTAACAATCACAAATGATGAACACTGTGCACAGCAGAGGTGCTGTATTTTGGCTGTCAGCACCCCTTGACAAATACTGTACCTTCGCTTTTTGGTTCATAATTTTTCAGTGTTTACCCTTTCTCTCCACCTCCTGTCACTCAACTCTCAGCTAATACCTACTTTCATTTTAAATTGGGGCTTGAAAAATATGAAGCCATTCTCCTCCCTGAGTCTGTTACAGTCAATTCCCATTCCCCACACATTGAACAACATTAGTGGTTTGTTTACTTTTACACTCCTGCTGTGGATTACCCAAATGCAAATATACTGTAGATATTTTCACTGCTAGTAAAGGGCTACCATTAATGGCAGTGTTTTGTATTAGTCATCTTATTTTTTAAGCAAAGAGCTACAAAATATTAATATATTAGGGGGTGTTCTGGCGGCATGGTGGATGACTGGTTAGAGCGTCTGCTTCACAGTTCTGAGGATCGGGGTTCAATCCCCGGCCCCTTCTGTGTGCAGTTTGCATGTTCTCCCCGTGCCTGCGTGGGTTTTCTCTCCGGTTTCCTCCCACATCCCATAAACATGCATGGTAGGTTAATTGACGACTCTAAATTGCCCGTAGGTGTGAATGTGTGCGCGAATGATTGTTTGTTTATGTTTGCCCTGCGATTGGCTGGCAACCAGTTCAGGGTGTACCCCGCCTCCTGGCCGAAGATAGCTGGGATAGGCTCCAGCACTCCCGTGACCCTTGTGAGGATGAGCGGCTCAGAAAATGGATGGATGGATTGGGGTATTCTATTTTAGGGTTAGAGCTAGGTTAGTTTGCACCAGATGTAGTGGTGTTTATGTGTGTTAAAAATAAAATAAATACAAGGAACAATAAGAAAGTAGTCACATTTGTGGCTGTGGAAAAGTGGCCAACTTGCGATGTCAGTGTAACAAACAGCTGGAGGTGAGTCACGTTAGTAGGTGAGTTTACATACACAAATAACTTTTCTGCCTCCATTTTGTGCATTTTTGGCATTGTGCATGCAGTCAAAGTCACATCATTTCATGATGTGTTTCTGTTGTTTGGTTCGCTGTCAGCCATCGTTGCGGCAACGAGAGGTAGACACGCCGTGTGATGTTTTGACACTGCTTGATTTCTAATGCAGCCCGTCTTTTATCGTAAGACTGTTCATGTTTCATTGTTTTTCCTGTCTCACTGTGAGATGCATGAACAACATTTGTAAGCTAGGATGGAAAATTTCCCACACAGTAAGTCTGAGATGGACAAAATTGGACAGTGTATACCCAACTTAGAGGGTTAAGGTTTACTTTACCAAATGAACCGTATTGCTAGAAAATTGTCTGATATTTCACTTGTTGCTTTGCAACACAGCCCATACAAGCTTTTCAATTTTCAAAAGCATAAAAAGTCATAATTCACACACAGAGGACATTTGCACTATACTAAAAACATTGAGATATGGGACATTTGACTGACTTGTACTGTAGAGTGCAGTGCCATCCATTTGCAGTGATGCTTGTCAGTGTACATCTATGCTGGGAAGACTAGCAGAATGATCACTCCATTGCAGAAAGAGCCCATGGATAGAACTATCACTGTGATTAACTGTAATGATTGGGGCTGGAAATGGATGTTTAGAGCCTTGTAGAGAGGATGAGGACCACGCCAGCCCAGTCTGGAGGGGCGACTCGACGTATGCGGGCCGATGCCGGCTTGGGTAATCGTCCCCATGTGTAGTGTGCTGGGCCATATCCCATGGGGCACTGCAGACACAGGAGGCCACTTGAAAGCCTATCTGGATGTAGCAGCAATCAGAGTCAGAACGAACACACAGGGGAGTAATCTGTTCCAGCTTTTGGAGCGTGCCAGTGTTCGGGGAACACAGATAGTATGTGTTGGGGTGGACGGGAGGAGTGGCTTATGACTTTATTTGGACAAGGTCATGGTTAGTCGGATGGCAAAAGGCTATATGCCCTCAAACACACGCATGCACATTCCTATAAGATGTGTAGGTGCACGTAGTCTGTGGCACAGCCATTAAAATCTCTTCAGCATCTAAAATCTCTTCAGCAGCTCAGGTACAGGTATTTTTTGGAATACTAAGTAGTTCCCATCATTTTTTTTACACCACAAAACAAATTTGCAGGAACAGATCTCGAAAATCAGACACAGAAGTGATGAGTTTAACTACACAAGCATTTCCCAAACTTAGGGTACAGACCCAAATATGTCTCATGTCAGTTTTTATTGGGTTGCCGTAGCAATGTTACATGCCATTGTCACGCAGGAACACAATTTTGGTATTGTCCTTTTGTTTCATGTTTGCTATATATAAATATACAGCTATAAATAATCTTTTATATCACTGATGGTATAGTGCAGAGGTGTCCAACTCATTTTGGTTCGAGGGCCACATTCACCCCAATTTGATCTCAAGTGGGCCGGACCAGTATATCCATGGCCTTATAAGCTATAAATAACGACAAGTCAATTTTTTCGACTATGCAACGCAAAAGCACTTTATCAACAACACCCAGAAACGCCGCCGCCTTCTCTGCCCCGAGCTCATCTAAGATGGACTGATGCAAACTGGAAAAGTGTTCTGTGGTCCGACAAGTCCAGATTTCAAATTGTTTTGGGAAATTGGGGACGTCGTGTCCTCCGGGCCAAAGAGGAAAAGAACCATCCGGACTGTTATGGACGCAAAGTTCAAAAGCCAGCATGTGTGATGGTATGGGGCTGTTTTAGTGCCAATGGCATGGGTACCTTACATAGTTATCCTTATATCAGTGGCATAAAACCAAAAAAATAAATAGAAAATCAACGATACTATCGTTTATCTTGAAGGTTTTTGGAAAAATATATTGTTCTAAGAAATTTGCTATCGTGGCAGGCCAAAACATAATATATTGAGTGAGAGCAAGAACAATGGATAACACAAAACTATTGTACAAACAGTATAAAAGATTAACAACTGTAATAATAATGTGCAATATAGTGGGACCGTGAAGCAAGAACCGCGATGTCGCGGAGGATTACTGTAGCTGCATTCCGTTATAATAAGTTGCAGAGACACATTATTCTAGGGCTGGGACTCATGACATGTGCATCCCGGGACTGACATAGTCTCAATTGTAAAATCATCAAATCATCAATATATATATATATATATATATATATATATATATATATATATATATATATATATATATATATATATATATATATATGGTCTAGTCTAGACTAGCAAATTTCTATTAATATAAAAACATAGCTCATAAAAGCACAATAGTATGGTGACCTATCAACCTCCTAAGCAAGATTGGATACTTCACATCGGTGTCATGACATCACTTGCACAAACTGATGGAGACGAGGGAAAATGGTGAGGGGGGAAAAAAAAGGAATAATCAGTAGGCGATGACCCAGAGGAGGTCATGCTGAGCCTTAGGGAGTTGACTAATGAAAAGTCCAATCAGCACAGCAGAGGATGAGTAGAAGGAGCCCTAGGCAGCAATGGAGAGACTCTGGTGGCAGCAAGTGAGAGATAGCAAAAGCGCAAAGGAGACAAAGATAATACTATAAATCAATAAAAATAGGTTTGTTCCCCTTGGTGCAGTCCACTTACTTGTCAAGCTGATGGCGGCAACTACCTGTTAGTCTTATTTCCTTTTTCATATTTTTTCAGGGCACGTGATAAAGTGAAACATTTGTTTCAAAATCACAAAAAAAAAATACAAAATCTAAATTTATGTTCTTTAATTAATTTACCACACGTTAGTAACTGGTCCACCAATGTACGACTTAAAATGTAACATTTATAAGTTACTCCCCATAAAATAATAAGTACATAATTCAAATTTAACAGATGATTTAATTTTATTACATTTTTGAAACCATGCTCCACTATATTTTGGGCTCCCCTTTGGCATTTGGAGAAAATATGAAGTCCATTCAGGTGTCCAAATATAGTTTTTGGCCATTGAATGTTTGCCTCTTCTTGCAGTAATGTTGTACTCCATAGCCCCATATAATTGACACCAACCATGATTGAGTTTTGGCCACAAAAAAAAATGTTGGCTTCATAATGTGCTGATTCATCAGCCATAAAATTGTTTTTTGAAAAAACCTTACCAATTGTTATTTTAATATGATCAAAAATTGTAAAATATTCCTAGTCTGAAACAGTCGGAATAGGTAACAGTAAAAGTTGTGCGTGCATATGGAAAAGCACAAAGCCACAACCCAAACCACAACGCCACAATGTACGTGCTGCACTGAAAACCTAGACTGTAATCCCCCAGAAAAGTGAAAATCTGTGGATAATGGACAGCAGCACCAATTCTTTAAATGTATAGTTTAAGCCTTAAACTTTAAGGCGTCTGCCTTCCCCTCCAACACTAACCGCTGTGTGATTCCGTTGGAAAACTGAAACGTTCACGAATCAAGGTAATGTTTCCCATTGAAATTAATGTGCAATTAATCTTATCAAGTTATAGTTACCTAATTATCATTGGTGTTTGGTTTTAAAAAAAAAAGTACAATATAGAAATAAGTGAAAATACACTTTATTAAAAGAAATAACACAATGTGATCACTAGCAAACTGCAACTTATTAAGGCCTTTTCACACCGCATTTGCACTTGCTCTGTGTGAAAGGTCCATGCAGCAGCGTGCAACGATGAAGGCTCCCGGTCAGACCAATGCTGACAATGCCCATATTTGGAAGTACTGACGTAGCCGGCTTTCCCAGCAATTGTGTATTTGCCATTATTTCAAAAGAAATCCCTGGCTTTAATTATTTTAAGGAGAAGGATGATACGAGCAGCAGCCGGAAAAAAAGAGGGGGAATAGGTGCATTCCATCCTAATTTCAAGGCAGGATCTTAGAGTTTAAACTCGTTCGTGAGCTGCAGTTCCACAAATAGCACTTTGAGGTGTACTTCAGGATGAGCAGGGTGCAGTTTGAAAGCCTCCTGCAGGGATATCTTATTACAGTATGTCATTTTTCCGTGCCACCCTTAAAATAAGCCATAATACTAAATACTTAAATTACCAAAAGTCTCTTAGACATTTAAGTAATTAAACAACAATGAAATTGCTACACTAAATATGTAATTAATCATGAGGCCTCGAGTACAATCATTGCACCTTACAGAAGATTGAAAAAATTGTTAATGGTTTGTTTAGTTAATGGTTAGTTATTTAATTGGTTAGTTAGTTAATGGTTGGCTATTCCTAATCCCTCTGCAAAATCAATTAGTCTTTCTAATCCTAAAAACACACCAACATCATTACATCCTTATTGTTGGCAGTAAATGAATAATACAGTACAATAATACCAGCCAAAATAATAATACAATAATACATGCATGACAATCCTGAAAGGACCCTCCACATCCCGGTCACCAGCTCTTCCAGCTCCTTCCCTCAAGTAGGCGTGACCGATCAATGCTAACAAGAACTAGCAGACATTCCAACAGCTTCTTCCCTCTTGCAATCAACTTCTTAAACACCTAACCTACAATTCCATTGCAACATGCTGGCATTTTTTTGTCTCTTTGTCTTGAGTTTGTTGTCACATTTCTGTCGGGCCAATTATATATTACTCGTGCACTCACTGTAGTAGTCTCACCACGCTGCACTATTTGCATATCTGTTGTTCACCAATACTGGCCACTCATGCCAGAGTAGCATCTGCTCCATTTGCATGCTGACTGAGGAGTATCTGCAACATTTGCACAATCAACATTGTCCCAGACTATCGTACTACTCGCTTGAAGTCTCGGCGCCCTTTGCACAATGGTCATTGCACCGGACTATTGTAATATTAGTCATTCGAACTGCTCTAAGTGCTGGAGGACTCTACATCTTTTTGCACAATTGTCAAAAAAAAAAATGTACCGACATTACCAGATAACTAGAAACCCTTTATTGCTCAGTGACTGTTTTTCTCAATGTCTTTATGTCTCAAAAGTGTTCTCTGTCAATTGACTGTCTGTTGTCGTACTAGAGCGGCTCCAATTACCGGAGACAAATTCCTTGTGTGTTTTTTTTTGGAAATACTTAATATGTAATATTAATAAAAAAATAAATAATATAATGATAAAAATAATAAAGATGATTCTGATTCTGATGATTTTTGTATTTTCAAGTCATATTTTGGTTCCCTTGTGGTGGCAGGAGATATTTCTTAACCTCAGCAAATTGTCAATGATTCTTTACTTTGAAGCCATGAATGTAACTGCATCCTTTATATGTAAGGTAATTTAGACTGCCTCTTTACAGTTTAGTTTTTAAACTTTCTCTTTTGGCAGTTACAATAAATCTGCGCATTGAAATGTACAACTGTACAGTTATGGATATTAATTTCTATTTAAAAACTAATTTTGACCAACAAATGAGCATAACTCTCAAATGATTACAATTGGGCTTTTGTTCTCTGTGAAAACATGCCATTCGAATTCCACTTTTAACTGATTCTCCTCATGCATAGGGTTCTGGTCCAGTCTGCGAAATCAAAGTAGCTTTCTTCCATTCATGAATCTGCTTCTAAATATCACTGGGCTACTTACTGCCTCATAAATCTGTCTGCATCACAGCAGCTGGAAAAAGTATCATGTTCGAGAAGAAGTCACTCTCCTTCAAACTCAGAACTATCCGACTGTATATAGTATGTGCAATAAATGATCTATAACTACCAGTATTACAATTTTTTCATGTAGCTGTGGTTTGACCGTCATTCAAGAACACTCACTTATAATATTTATAGCCGAATTATTGCCAATGTCTTCTTGTCAGAACCATAAGTGGACAGCAGGTTAACCTCCAGTCACGCAATGCTAGCTAGCTAATAAATGGACAGATAATAGTAATAAAATTAATGTCAATGAGGAACAAAAATGAATTTCCCCTCAAAGTGACCATGGCTGGTTCTGATTTCCATTTAGAACCACAGCGGTGCATTTTTTAATGGTTCCACTATGCAGACAGTCATCTTCACAATTGTGTTAATAAGGGCCACAATTCTGCATACCAGGTTGTGACATGCTCTGTTCTGGTTCTGTTCATTCTCCTTGAGCCACATGCATGTTTGCCAACCTAATTCCTTTGTAGAGTCATTGGGTTTCTGAGGAATGCACTGCTCGAGGCAACCGCTACTCAACTGTGAGCTCGATCTTTCACTCTAATGCTCTTTGTCGAAGGCCTTGTGTTGGTATTGATTAGAGCAGCGTCATTTAGTCTCCTGCCAGCATTTTCCACAGCTCCTTGTGAGTGCAAATGAAGCAGCAATGCTGAGAGAAATTGGCGAAAGTGCTGAATGAATGCAGATGACAGATCAAGCAAGGACCAGGATGCACTGCCAAACAGTCTGCCAGCCAGAAAGACTTCCCTCTCAAAGCCACATAACTGACAAAGAGTCCAGCATTTTGCCTACTTCCCTTGCAGTATTGACTATCCCTGGCTACTGGTTCTGTTGGCCCCACCCTGCGGTGCTATTTGACTTGGCGGTGATGCCAGTCTTATTGGTGCCCGAGTGTCGATAAGGGGTGTAAGCAATGGCATTGCATCTGTAACAATAAAGCCAGGGTAATATGGTCATCGTGTGACTGGTAACAGCTGGAGAGACATTTGGAACTGTCAGTATTCTGTTCCCTCGTCATTTTTCATCCTCGATTATTCTCCCAATTTCCTCGCTATTTCTGATTGTAATTATCTCCATTTTTAACCACCCAAGTGTCAATTCCTTGGGTACTACTTTTTTAAATGTACAATTTCCTTCTTCAGCTTCATTCCTCAATTTTCTAACCAGCTGTTCCTCTCCCTTGTGCTTTTGTTTTTCTCCCTCCCACCCATCAAAACACTTACTTTTTCTTGCTAACCACTTTTTGGCAAACTTTGCATGCAGACTTTCACAGAATTTGGGAGGGAAATTTTAAACAAGGGTCTCCAACACATTGGAGACAGAGAGGATGTTACAGATGTTGAAAAAAAGACAGGCTGTCATCCAGGAAAATAAGGCAGTGAAGAATATGACAACATATCATGAATTAAAATCAGAGTAGACTTTTTTTTCTCATTAAATGCCAGCACAGAAAAATGTAGGAAACCCTGTTGGATATGATTAGATGAAGACTCATCAGCAAACCATGGTCTCTAAATTGAACATGGGACAATGCATTTTTACATTTTATTGATTATGATAGTTTTTCCATGTTCCTACACAATTCTTATGTTGAAAAACAAAAGTGCTTAACATTTAGAAGAATAGTAGTATTTCCATCACACTGCGCAACACTGAGTACAACACATTTACATTACACTTGCTGTATGTGCCATGAGCTTTGATATGTAAGGAAAGTGCAGAACAGCAGAACCAGCCTGTTGAAAAGTGGAAAAATGTCTAAGAAAATTGTCTATCAGTCATTTTTAAATGTCAGGGAGGGATGCCAAGAAGCAAAAATAGTCTTATTGGCATAAGGAAAGATATTGTTCTGTGCACATGGTTTAGGGTTATAGTCAGTTGAAAAACACTCCCAAGTCTTTGATGACAGATGCTGAATGCCCGTGGTATATTCTGCTTTTGAAACACTCTCTAAGGAAAGGGTAATACTTTTATACTCACAGTTTGTTCCCAAACCACAGACACAGAATAAACAATTTTTAAACCAACTTGCTGAAAGCAGTCAATGAATAACATAGTGTATTTGACAGAGTAGAGCTTTTGGTCTTGCCTCTGCCAGAGCTTTTTCCACAAGGGCTGGATTGTTTGTCTTTCAACAAACCTCAAAAGGTATGATAGGAAAGGAAAGCTTGATACACTTGGTACAAAAAGTAACACCCTGTATTTTGTGTAAAACCAACTATACTGTATTTTTTTGATCAGGTGAAAAACAAATGCATAGTTGTAATTTACTTTGAAATCACATCATAATATAATTTTCTTGAGAATTATTTCAGTACTACAAGTCCATTGCGAGGCTACCAGATTTTAGGATTACATATTTTTTTATTTGTTATTGAGACTTTCGCCTTGTCCTAAAAGGGCTCACCACAGCAAGCCACTTACATGATTTGCATTGTTTAATGCAAGTTTTAATGCCTCATGTATTTCCTGATGCAACCCACCATTTTTCAGGGGTGCTTGTGATCGGCCACAACAGGGCAGGAATTGAACCTGCTAGAGACAACTAATTAAATTATTTTTATACCCTTTGCCTTATTTTTCTCATTTCAATTCAATGGGGAAATCATTTTACACTGCTGTATATTGTTGTTGCTTACCACAGAGAGGATTAGAGCAGACAGACATATATGCAATAAGAGATGTCAGAGTGAAGGGGTACGTAAAATGGTGACTGTGGGGCTCTTTAGGACGCCTCGACAGTCGTCAGGACGCAGACGAGCAACCATCCAACAACTAGTTGCAGTTTTTTCGGCAGCGGGACACAAACCATGACCCTCCAGTTCCAAAGTCAATGTTCATACGGTTGAGCTGCAGTGTTGAAACATCCATCCATCCATTTTCTGAGCCGCTTCTCCTCACTAGGTTTCGCGGGCGTGCTGGAGCCTATCCCAGCTGTCATCGGGCAGGAGGCGGGATACACCCTGAACTGGTTGCCAGCCAATCGCAGGGCACATACAAACTCACAGTCACACCTACGGGCAATTTTAGAGTCTCCAATTAAAGCATGTTTTTGGGATGTGGGAGGAAACCGGAGTGCCCGGAGAAAACCCACGCAGGCACGGGGAGAACATGCAAACTCCACACAGTCGGAGCCGGGGATTGAACCCGGGTCCTCAGAACTGTGAGGCTGACGCTCTAACCAGTCGGCCACCGTGCCGCCAGTGTTGAAACAATATACTGTAATTAAAAGGTAGACGAGACGCCTACTCATATTGACAAGTTATTTGAAGTGCATGATGGATCATCAAAGTAACTCATACTTGTCTTAAATTGTCATTAGTGATCAATCTATCAGATGTTTGTGAATGGGAATCCATTTGACAATGTTGTTGTCCTTTAGATGAATCTATAGAGCATCCATCCATCCATCCATCCATCCATGCATCCATCCATCCATCCATCCATCCATTCATTATCTTCCTCTTATTGGGCGTCAGGCCATGGGCACATAATCTAAAGCAGATAATCCCAGACTTCCCTCTCCCCAGACACTTCGTCCAACTCTTTTGAGGGGACCCCAAGGCGTTCCCAGGCCAGCCGAGAGACATATTCTTTCCAGCGTGTCCTAGGTCGTCCCTTGGGTCTCCTTCCAATGGGAGGTGCCTGGAACACCTCACCAAGTTGCCATCTAGGAGGCATCCTAACCAGATGCCTTAGACACTTCATCTGGCTCTTCTTGATGCAGAAGAGACACAGCTCTATTCTGAAAATTCACATCTTGTGACCATAGCTTAGGGTGGGAACGTAGATTTTACCACGACAGACTTAATTGCAGAGTCCGTATCATTGCAGACGCTGCACCAATCTGCCTCTTGAGCTCCCGCTCCATTCTTCCCTCACTTGTGAACAAGATATCAAAATACTTGAACTCCTCTACTTGGGGCAGGATCATCCCCCCACATGCACAGGGCACTCCACCCTTTTCTGATTGAGGACCATGACCTCAGGTATGGAGGTGCTGATTCTCATCCTAACCGTGTCACACTCGACTGTGAACTGCTCCAGTGAGAGTTGAAGATTGTAGCTTGATTAAGCCAACAAAACCAGATTATCTGTAAAAAGCAGAGGTGCGATACTGATGTCACCAACCGGACCCCCTCAAGACCTCAGCTGCACCTAGAAATTCTGTCCATATAGGTTATGAACAGAAATAAGTGTAGAGCACTGTTCTGTAAACATAGCCAGTCTCTTGTGACGTTGGACAGAATAAAATGTATTGACAAAGAATGAATACAAGCTATTGATTAGAAAAGCTTTTCTAATTAATTGTGCTGAGCAGTAATTTCAGTTGTTCTCATCTTGGACACTTTTCAGGTCAAGAAAGTCTAGACTCTCGTCTGGACATCTTCACATGGCAGACCCGGTCTGGGTTCGGACTGAGTCAAGGTCTCATGTGTGCCCAAGGTCAATTGCCATTGACCACACAGGGAGGCCAGTGAACCCGGAACCTCAGAACTGTGAGGCAGACGTGCTAACCAGTCTATCACCAAAATAAATAAATGTATGGAAAAAATTTGCACTATTTGAGTCAGGTTTTTCGAGCAAGTGATGCAGTTAAAAACAGTCATTTTTAGGGTTCGGTTTTGAGAAGACTTGGGAATTTCACCCAAGAAACTTATCATCTAATCGGGGGAAAGGTAGAAGACGAAAGTCGAATTACCAATCATTGCTGTGAAAATATGTGCCAGGATACCAAAGATATGAAAAAAAAAAAAAAAAAAAAGCTTTTCCGGGTGAGTACTGACACCACAGTAGTATATTTCTTAGAGTCTCATAGCAACTGTTAATATCCTAAAAGTCATGAAGTTGAAGTTGAGTTTTCAGGCCGTAGTTGAAAGTAGAAACGAGTGCTTTCGCAAGCCGATGTCTGTGTGGCACATACTTGTAGTCTGCATTCACTTTCCCTGTACGTCCTCGGGTCGAGGTGAATCCTATTTTAAAACATCCCACTGATTTCTGTAAATTATCGGAGTGATCGATGTAGTTTCTGATTTCTCATTAATATTTTTGTTTGGCTCTGCCACGAACAAAGCACAAAAGCCACTTGTAAATCCAAAAGATAATGTACGTGCTCACATCCACCCCTCCTCCTCGCTGTACCAAATGAAGTAGCCAACCCATTCTCACTACCTGGGATGGGTTGGCTACACAAATCAAAAACATCTTGATAGCATAGTGAAAAAAATACAAAAACAAACAAACACAATAACAAAATGTTTGAATGCATCATATCCACTCAAATCTACACATCTAGTAGAATTTAAAACACTACACATTCATCAGTACATATTGCACATAGATTAGGCAGGTGGAGTGTGTAACTTGGGGCCTGGGGTGGCGGAATGCAGAGGGTGGGGCTTGGGTGAGGGAGTGGGGTGGTCTCGGGATTGATGCCCAGTGGTGAGTTCCTTTCCCTCCCAATTCAAAGTATGGGAGGGGCACTGGCCTTCAACCCAAATGAATTACTTCATTTTTAATCACTGTCCTTTCTTTACATTACATATTTGTTGAAGATTGGAACTTTTTCCTGTTCTTGTTTGTTGTTTTTCACAATAGTATTATTTTTTTATTGTTTTTAACCAGCGGCACGGTGAGCGACTGGTTAGAGCATCTGCCTCACAGTTCTGAGGAACAGGATTCAATCCCGGCCCCGCCTGTGTGGAGTTTGCATGTTCTCCCCGCGCCTGCGTGGGTTTTCTCCGGGCACTGCGGTTTCCTCCCACATCCCAAAAACATGCATGGTAGGTTAATTGACAACTCTAAATTGCCCGTCGGTGTGAATGTGAGTGCGAATGGTTGTTTGTTTGTATGTGCCCTGTGATTGGCTGGCAACCACTTCAGGGTGTACCCCGCCTCCTGCCCGATGGTAACTGGGATAGGCTCCAGCACGCCCGCGACCTTAGTGATGAGAAGCGGCTCAGAAAATGGATTGATGGATGGATGTTTTTAACCATCATTCCTAATTTTGTTACGATTGTTATAATTTTCATTTAAAAAATGTACGGTCACCCCCCTTCACCTTTCTATATCCACACACACTCACAGTCTTTGTCTGTCTTTCTCATTGTTGTTTCACAATTGAAAAAACAAAACAAAAAAGAAAATGTTTTTGACCTCTGGACTTTTGCCCTGAGAAATCCCTTTCAACTGGATCCCTCCCCAATTTTTATTTTTTTTTAATTTTAATTGAAGATCGCTGCTCAATAGTCTTTGTTTTTCATTGCGAGAGACGCACCATTCCCAGAGCCAACATTCTTTAAAGCTTCTCTTAATAGGGCCAAAATTCTTCGGGTGAGAGATATGCTTCATCTCTTACAGAAAGGGATTCAGTCATGCGCTCTTATTATTGTGGACGACCATGTTGATCACAAAGCTTTAAAACAAAGTTGTTGTTAATTTGTTAGTTTGTTTGTGCATACCTTTGTGGTTTGTCTGCAGTGCCGATCTGAGGGCTTCCAACATGACAGGGACTCTGGCGATGGCCGGGAAAGAACAGGGCTTCGACAAATGTTGCTGAAGTGAAGGAACCACAAGTAATTAACCAAAGCTAGCCAAATGGGCTGGCTTGTGCCAGTGGAGCCCATGTGAGCCAATGAAAAATCCACATGGAGTCAATGATAAGGGTATTTCTTCCCATTTTTGGGAGAAGTGACTTGACTT
This sequence comes from Phyllopteryx taeniolatus, assembly GCF_024500385.1. Classification (NCBI taxonomy): domain Eukaryota; kingdom Metazoa; phylum Chordata; class Actinopteri; order Syngnathiformes; family Syngnathidae; genus Phyllopteryx; species Phyllopteryx taeniolatus. Next base: position 20,272,142 of record NC_084508.1, on the reverse strand, counting down.
GATTTGCACTTAACTCAGCTAGGAGAGTAAAAATTGACATGAAAATGGAAGATTTGTCAATGGAAAGTGGAGCGTAACACTTGATTGGATTTAATTGCGCTATTTGAGGCCTGTTCATTAGCAGAAGAGATCTTAATTAGCCAATTCAATTAAAGAGACTTGTAATATACACATTTATCAGCTACAAATGACTCTCTCTCTAATGACATTAATAGACTCTTTTCAGGGATTCATTAAAATAAATATGTTTATATCCCCTAGTAAATACAATTTCATGAAAACTATTGCAGTCATAATTGTTGTTTGTTCAAATTATGCACAAACAGTATATCCACTCGACACAAAATAAAAAATAACAGTGTGACATGGGCAGACTTCAAGCAGTTGTCTGTAACTTACTGCAGTTGTAACAAAGTGACTATCAGGGGAATGAAAAATTGCCACACTTCTGACTGAAGCCGTTATGTTCCAAATGTATTTCTGAAAGCTAACTTGCTGAAAAGCACATCCGGTGAAAAAGGAGCACATGCCAGTAAATCTTTGCTGAGTAATTTTTCTGTTCCTGTCATCAGGGAGCGAGATAACTAAAATAGAGAAAGACAGAGAAAAGTAAAACTTTCCATTATTCACACAATGAGAGCCAATCTGAATGAAGATTATTCCTGCCTGTCTGTTATAGCTGTTCTAATTAAATGAGAACTAAAATAAATTTATGTACCTGAATGTACAGTATACGTGCATATGAAAATCACAGTTCACAAAGCTTTTTTTTCATGGCTCATACTAAAACCATGTTATGGCAGGACCTGGCTCATTCCAAAACACACTCATGTGTAGTAAAATGATCCTATCAATAACATTGGTAATTAACCATGTAAAGACACAGGCGCAATGAGAACCAGCCGTTTTGGTGACCCTGTTATGACCTTCTCCAAACCTCAACATGGCATCATGCTTCAATCGCCCTGAGGCGAGTCAGATAGACCTGCTTCTCTCCCCACAGGCTAACAAGCGTGAGTCAAAATCCCATAGTGGCATGTGGTTGATTAGGCCTTTGTAGCAACATGAGGTGATCTGAGACTGAGTTGTTTGACATAATAGAGAAAGGAGGGAGACAGCGAGAGAGAGGTAGAGGAGGATCGGTGGAAAGAAGGTCATGAAGAACAAACGCTGGCTCCTCCACTGTGATGTTGCTTTCTCTGAGATATTGTCAAATAACCAAAAATATATAAAGGATGACATACTTCTGCCATATTTTGATTACATCACAGATAAACATACAAAATATCGAGGGAAGTATTAGGACATCTGGAAATAACACGCTGGAACTGAAAAAGGCCTTCACCAAACATTTCCCACAACATTTTAGGCATAGAATTGTCCAAAATGTCTTTGTCACTTGAGGGGCATACTATACAATGTATTCATAGTCATCTGTCTGCTGTGTCCACTGCAAAGATTTTAGCACTTGTGTCCAGAACAAGTTTCATGTGGTTCATGTTAAATTTTGGTTCGGAACAGTACTTGAGATCTCAGCATGGGCCAAAAATTCTCTTCTCATCCACGCAATCAATAGAATGATGCCAATGGTGGAATACATTACCATGCCACTCTATCAGTATATAATGTAGTTAATTGATGAAGATGCATTCCTATATAGGACCGAACCGCGGCCTAGTGGTTCAATTACTCAATCAATCAGTCAATCATTAATTTATTTGTAGAGCTTCTTTCATATTAAAAAAGCAACACAGAGTGATTCAAAGAACAGGTAATATGGAAAACCACAAAAATGGATACAAGGATAAAAAATGACTAAAATGAATACATATATATTATATATTACATATAAATACTGTACTACAATAAATAAGGAGGTTTGTTGAAAATATATGAATAAGATATAAAAAGAAGACCATCTTTACCAAAATAAATTAATAAATGTATTTACAGTAACAATAATAATATAGTAATACATTTGTAAAATAAATTAACTGATACCAATCAATAAAATAAATAAATGTACACCTAAAAATAAAACTACAAATGCTAAATGGCTTTAATGAGAAAAAAAATTGAGAAATAAGAAAGTTAAAAGCTAAACTAAAAAGGTGGTTCTTAAATGGCCAGGAGATTATTTCACATACTTGAGCCGCTATCCCCCCTGCCTCACAGTCAAAAGGTCCTGGGTTTGAATCTAAATTGCCTGTAGGTGTGAATGTGATTGATTGACTGGCGATTGGTTCAGCGTGGTCCCAAATCAAGTCCGCTTGAATAGCTTCCAGTTACCTACTACTCTTATAAGGAAAACAGTATAGAAAATTGATGGATGGATGTATGGTATTTTCCATTAATTTCATCCTAATAGTATTAACCGATAAAACGCATGTACATTCTGCATATCCAAATTGGGTGTCATCAGAATCAGAATCAGAATCATCTTTATTTGCCAAGTATGTCCAAAAAACACACAAGGAATTTGTCTCCGGTAGTTGGAGCCGCTCTAGTACGACAACAGACAGTCAATTGACAGGGAACACTTTTGAGACATGAAGACATTGACAAACAAAAAAACAAGTTATCTGGTAATGCTGGTACATTTTTTTTTTTTTTGACAATTGTGCAAAAAGATGCAGAGTCCTCTAGCACTTAGAGCAGTTCGAATGACTAATATTGCAATACTCCGGTGCAATGACCATTGTGCAAAGGGCGCCGAGACTTCAAGGAGTGTATGCGGTTTAAAGTGCGATAGTCTGGGACAATGTTGGTTGTGCAAATGTTGCAGATACTCCTCAATCAGTGTGCAAATGGAGCAGATGCTACTCTGGCATGAGTGGCCAGTATATGCAAATAGGGCAGCATGGCGAGACAACTACAGTGAGTGCACGAGTAATACATAATTGGCCCCACAGAAATGTGACAACAAACTCAAGTCAAAAAATTGCCAGCATGTTGTAATGAAATTGTAGGTTAGGTCTTTAAGAAGTTGATCGCAAGAGGGAAGAAGCTGTTGGAATGTCTGCTAGTTCTAGTTTGCATTGATCGGTAGCGCCTACCTGAGGGAAGGAGCTGGAAGAGCCGGTGACCGGGGTGCGGAGGGTCCGAGAGGATTTTGCACGCTCTTGTCTTAGTTCTGGCAGCGTGCAAGTCCTCAATGGTGGGTAGGGTGCTATGAAATATGAAGATTGTTAAAATCTTTAGCAATTTCATACAAACTTATTTGCAAACAATTACATCAAGATAAACATGATATCGATGGAGGAACTATAATAAAGGACTAGCTGACGACTTGAACACCTTCTACTGCAGATTTGAAAAGGACACTTTCACAGTATTTTCTGTCAAATTTCTGTTGTCGTACTAGAGGGGTTCCAGCTACCGGAGACAAATTCCTCATGTGTTTTTGGCAAATCAAGATGATTCTTCTTCTTCATATTCTACCTTGCAGCATTTCTCATCCAAAATCCACAGCCTCATCATGCTTAAGTGCGGCATTTAAGAGTGTGTGCGTGCATGTGTGTGTGTGATCCGGCCGTAGGTGTAATTTTCTACGTTATTTATAGACAAGATTACTCTGCTGCTCGTCAAATTTCCCCGTCGTACACTCCCAAATCACATTCTTTATTCAGCTGACTTTGCTCTTAACTTCCTCCATTTTTTTTTTCAAGAGAACGAGAGTGAAGCAGAGTCAATGGATGAGCGTCTCAGTTGGATTTACACAGAATTAGAGAGACGGAGAGAGTTTGTGGGTGCTCAAGTGGCCTTTGAGAGTTTCAGTGGCTGGTGAAATGAGTAATGCACTGCATCCTCCAATTAACCTCCTCAGCATAATTTCCTCTAAATCTGGAGGAAACTCGAGAGTGGCAGGAATGCGTCTTAATGTAGTTTAGAGTTTGAAAGATAACAAATATTCTGATTTGGCATTAATATTAAGTCTTCATATATAGTACTTGTCTAGCAACTAACTCTGCATCTATCAGCTGTCTATTATTTTACATTGCTAATTTACACTGATTTTCTTTAAACTTCCGAACAATATTTCTCCACAGACCTCAACTTTAAATGAATACACCCCCACAGATGTGTCAGAAAACCTAAAGTTTACCTTCTGAATCAAGATTTTCTCTGGCATATTATGCTACAAAACGCACTGACTGAGAATGAGATTTGTCAATGCCCACACACAAAAAAATATTTTTCTAGCAAATCCATGTTGCAAAAAAAGACCAAACACCAATGAAAGTCTAACAAAGCAAAAAATGTTATTAAAAAATTAATTCACAAGAATTTAACCACAGGTAAGTCTAATTGTCATCGACATTTTGAAAATTCTTCTTGTGTTCACTGAGAAATGGATAAAAAGTCCATCCATTTAACATGGATGTTGAGCACAGAATGTCAGCTCAACGTCCCTTGAGCTGGGGTCAAAGGTTAATGTGTTACTCTTCACTGCTAATAGGTGGTTGTCTGTATATTTGTCCCCTAGAGAACAAAAAAATAACCCTAACCACACTAAAGACACGATTTGAATTATAAGATTAACACGTTATTGTCTATGCACATGGTTCCCTTCACTGACTGCAGCCTGATTTACAATGCGATCCAAAGTTCATCCTTAGATGATCTGTCAAGAACACAGACGATGGGAATATTTACATTAAGTCCCTCTGGGCATGAACCGGAGAAAAGAGGTGGGATTTTTTTTTTCATTGTCTGTGGTACGTTCCCCAAACAGTCGGCACATTCCTCCTTTGGCCCCTCCTCCCGCATCACCGCCATCGTTGGCCCTACAGGGTCGATGTGTTATGAGAAAATGTAGTCACTGGGAAGTGTCACATCTGCATGGGGGAGACTGAGCACACAAGAACGTGGGAGTGGGGCTTTCTGGGAGTGTGAAGATCTGTAATTTAATCTGAAACTCTGGAGAGGACTGTTATGGCTCACTCCCTGGGATGGGGCAGAATTCTGATCTAATTCAAAGCAGGGGGGAGGGGAAAACACGAAAGGGAAATAACAGTGCTGCCACCGCACACGAGCACAGTGGCTGGTATAAGACTCAAGAAAAAAAGATTCAGTTCCTCTGGGTCATTGTTGCAATGCAGTCCCATATACTGTTCGAGGACCTCAGTTCTCTGAAGGTATTGAACTTTTTCCCTCATACTTTTATACACATATTGTCTGTGTCAGGCCATCAAGTAACGAGCCAAGTCAGTGATGATGAGGCCAATGAGACCAGACTTGCTAGAGAGAACCCTCACAGGTGATTCGACCCGGAGGCCAAACGGCAGAGCCATCAGTGGAAGTGTCCGACGTCGCCACGGCCAAAGAAAGCAAAACAGTCTAAAGTCAAAGTCATGTTGGTCGTATTGATCGCGTTGAACAGTTGGTGCAGGGCCAGACGATCAACCAGCATATCTAAAAAGAGGTCCTGCTTCATTTGCTTGACTTTCTAAATTCAATTTCTTATGAAAGTTGTAGTTTTTAACAGTCGCCATCTTGAAGTGGTTATTGCATAAAAAGAGAACCTCTCGCAGTCCATCTGCGGCTGCTGGTCGACGTCCAGTTTTGTCGTATTTCAAAACATTTTTAATTGAAATGGTAAGGGTCTGCCATCATAAAACTGAGCAGGCAATGTTTTGAAGTGACATTTTATCATTATTAACTGTAATACAAGTGTAAAAATATGTTAACCACTGTATAATAAAACTAAATAAAACCTCTTAGAATTACAAAGTGTGAAGACGGAAGCTTGCTGAAGATGAGTCAACTTGCATACCTTTTTCCCATCTCGATGTAAAAATAGGATATTACTACAAGTTCCTGTGAGGTGAGTTTCATCAAATTAATACTAAACACAGCAGACGTGTGACTTGATGTGTACACATCATTCATTTTATAAATGATATTCACTAACAGTTCCTTTCGGTGTATTGTGCTGAGTAGACAGGACAAAACTTGTGAGGGCCACTTTTCCGCTTTGCCATCATGCGGTACCCTATCTGGTGGGAACACACAAAAACAAAGAAAAACAGAAAAGTTGTTTGTGTTTTTGTGCAGCTCTTGAGACATACTTATCCTGTAAACCTAACTGTTTGGAGCAATAGTCAGGGAGTGTGTTTATGTGTGCGTGCGTGCGTGTGTGTGAGTGAGTGACTGAACTCATGTTGTGTGAGAACTTTGGTGATATCTACTCCAGTGGATAATAGCAACCCGGGGCTATTGGATCAATTTTTGCAAGGAAGGAAGGCTATGCCAAACGACCTAATTGTGAGGGTCCTCTGGCTTTGTGCATTGCAATTAAATCTGGTTCCACTTCTTGTACATGTGCAAAACACATTTCCCTAAACAAGACCAGGGGATGAAAGAAAGTAAAGCGAATTTAACTAATTTTGCAGAGGATTTAAAGCTGCAAGCAGAACATTAGAACAATGAACATGCATGGAACTCACTATCCTTCTGACACAATTGTTATCTCTCTTAACATATTGTTTTGTTTGCATTCACTATCTTGGACTTTCAAAGACAACAATGCAGAGTTTTGATTAAACTTACACTGTTTAGTTCTACAGTGCAGTTTTATCTACATTGTTAAATTAATACTCCGGCCACGCAAGAAGTATTTTGTAGTCATACTTATTGATCCAGCTCTTGTAATGTTTGCTCAGGGAGTGTCTGTATTACATAATATCTGTATAACCCTCCGTCCATCCATCCATCCATCTTCTAGCCCTTATCTTGTTCAGGGCCAGGCATGAGATGGAGCCTATCCCATCAGACATTGGGTGAGCGGTGCTGTAAACTGGATTCGTCACCAGACAATTAAAAGGGTACATAGACAATGATTTACACTCACATTCACACCTGTTGGCAATTTAGGCTTAGACAGCCATTGGAGCATGGAGAGAACCGAAGAACTACACCCAGCTGAGATTCAAAGCCAAAATCTTTGACTGTGATGTAGACATGCTAACTACCTTGCTGCTGTCTGGTATCCCAAGTCCCAAAAATAACAACTTGACATGATTTAAAAGTGGGCTTTTATACTGTACATCCCAGCAGTCATAGGTTAGTAGCCTCAGTAGCAGAACATACTTTTCCACAGAAAAAAACTAAAATAAAATGTAAAAAATAGATTGCATCAAATCAGTTATTTCTTGTGACGTTTCATATTTTCACGGTTAATTGAATATTCTACACCCAGCTAAGAAGTCTGAAAAGGAGACAATCTTTATTTTTGACAGCTACAACAGCTTAAAACAACATTGTCAGTTTCACAATGTGCTGTGTTTTGTGAACTTTTACACATATGTTGGAACTGTAGTTGCAAAATGTACAAAGTGATGTTTCATTTTGCACTCTCCCCACTTTCCTTTCTCACTCTCTCTCTCCTGCTGCACTGACTCGAGGGCATTGATAATGTGCTGGAAATGTGACCACACCCCCCTAAAAAGGGCCTTTCCTGTGCATATTGGTCTTGTTGGAAATGATTAAAAGGGGATTTGTGCTGGAAGAGGTTTTGGGGCTTTTATCACTGTGTTTGATTTATCACCTTGAGCTTGTGTGGTGTGGGCCCTGTTGCTGCTGTGAGACAATCATAAATCCCACGTGGGCCTGCTCCCACCATGGTAAAAAGCAAAGTACACTTACACATCCTAGAAATACTGTATTATATTATGAAGCGATGGCAAACCGTCCAACGTGGAGAAGCCCGAATGAGTCCTGCAGTGTGAGTGCGGGGTTAGAGAGAACCACACCAAAGCCTGGCACAGTAAAAGTTGCCCAGTAGGAGCAAGAAAAGTCAGTAGAGATTAGTTTTTTGAATGTTTGTTCAGGCTGCCTACCCTTCAGTGAGTGTGTGGAAAGTTTGCGCAACAAACACACCCTTGTATGGATTCACTTTTGCATCACTTTTGGAGGCCTTACTTAGAGTGATCATATCTGGGATATGTCCTGTAACCAACCCTTAACCTTGACTCAAAAATGTGATCTTTTGATTTTTGTTCATGGCCAAAAATGATATCACAATGTTTTCACAAAGTTGGTTCCAACATTATCACAAATTCTGCAGTAATTTGTCAAAACACATACACGGGTCAGTCACGGTGTTCTTAACAGAACACCTTATATTAAACAAGTGTGGGGGAATTCAATATATGAACATGCTTATAACAGTAAAAAAACAGTTTCTTGTAAGAAGGATTGTTTTAGTTGCTTTCTGTTATGGCAGGCATGCACAAAAACTACATGTACATACAATTTGGATTGGAGGGGCATGAGTCAGTGAGTCTCAGTAATGGCTTGGTTTGAGTCTGATGTTCCTGGGAGATGTATGCAAAGGAAACAGTATGTGGCGTTTGGTTTTGGGGAGGGCAGAGGAGGCAAACAACCATGTCCTTGTTAAGATCAAGATGTGTGTCTTCTAAATATTTCAAGTGGATTAATATGTAATACTATTTATACAACATATAATTTGACATTGGTGCTATATATGCATCCATTCTCTGTACCGCTTGTCCTCACAAGGGTTATGGATGTGCTGAGGCCTATCCCAGCTGACTTTGGGCGAGAGGCGGGGTATATCCTGGACTGGTGGCCAGCCAATCGCTGGGTACATATAGACAAAACAACAATTCACACTCACATTCACACCTACAGACAATTTCGAGTCTTTCCTTAACCTACCATGCATGTGACTTAATACAGTCGAACATCTAAGGTAGGAAAAAAAATCAGTTTCTGGATGCTGGTAGACCTCCAATTTATTTCAGATTTTGAAACTCATTTTAGGAGCATTCAGCTTTAGCCTTTCCACTGTTTTCAGTCTTTGTGCTTATGTAAATGGAATGCCGGGAGAATTTTCCAACAAGCAATTCATGTAAACACCATAATGGGAATGCAGTGTTATTTAGAGTAAGCTTTAAAGGGTACATATTATGGAAATGTTACTTTTTAATTGCTTGTCTCCAAATACAGACTCTCTTTTCAGACTCTTGGCCGCTCGCCTGGTTGCAACACCCTGGCATGCACCTAAAGTAATTTCGGTCTGGTTCGGCTTACAATGTTAATACACGAGTCATTATGAAGACACAGCGCATAACCACACAGACAATGAAACAACGGTATAGAAGGTCACAGACTACTGAGAAAACCTGAAAACCATAACAGCTTTATTTTGGACCAAAATACAGTAAGAGAAGTGTCCTGTGTTGGATCAAGAATGAATAAATAAAGTAAGAATACTTCAGTTTTGCTCCAGTCAACTAGTGAATGTCTTTCCAGAGAGACCTTTATCATGCTCTCTCACTCAATCTCCTTAAAGGATTTAGCTGTCCTCTCCCTCACTGATGGGATGTTGGGACGATTTTAAAACCTTCATGTATATGATAATATGACAAGAAAAGAAACAGTGGCTCTCCTGGCACAGCTGTTTATTAGGGGTGAACTCCCATCCATCCATCCATTTTCTGAGCCGCTTCTCCTCACTAGGGTCGCGGGCGTGCTGGAGCCTATCCCAGCTGTCATCGGGTAGGAGGCGGGGTACACCCTGAACTGGTTGCCAGCCAATCGCAGGGCACATACAAACAAACAACCATTCGCGCTCACAGTCTTGCCTACGGGCAATTTAGAGTCTCCAATTAATGCATGTTTTTGGGATGTGGGAGGAAACCGGAGTGCCCGGAGAAAACCCACGCAGGCACGGGGAGAACATGCAAACTCCACACAGGCGGGGCCGGGGATTGAACCCGGGTCCTCAGAACTGCGAGGCTGACGCTCTAACCAGTCGGCTACCATGCCGCAGGGGTGAACTCAATCATTAAAATTTAACTGATCATAAATGCGGCAATAAGGAGTTATTTTGTAATACAGGTTATTTATTAAAGTATTTGGGGTCATATATCTGGGATGATGGGGAAGGGCTTTTTGCATATGTTTAATTTAATGCACAGCCCATTACACATTTAGGAAATTAAAACAAAACCTTCAGAATTAAAGGCCATCAGCTAATTTTATGTGGAACATGGCTCATTTTTCATGTCTATTCCCGTCTTTCCTCGATGACAGTGAGAATGATAGGCTCTGTAAAGTTTTAATGTTCTTTATGTGTATGCAGGTTTGTAGACAAGCATCAAGGATAAGCCTCTCAAGCCACACAATGATAGCACCCGATGAAGTCTCAGTAAACAGAGAAGCAGGCCTCATTATCACTCGTGTGCTTTTGGATTTTCTTCACTTGCTCTCTAAGCTCTCTGCTGTTCCTCTGTCAATATTCTTGTGACACATCTCAGGGTGAACATTCATTTGGATCCCCAGTCCAGAAGCTCTGAAAGATTCTATATAATGTAATGATATTTCATTCATAGCCATAAAGACTGAGGCCTTCATGTCTAAATAGACATTTAAAAAAGAAAATAAACATTAAAAGTAAATCTAAAATACATCAAAAATACAATTCAACACAACTTCTTATTATCACATCTCAATTATTTGTCAATTTCTTTATGCCAGATTTACAGATGGGTTAGAAGGTTAATAAACTGTATGAGGAGGTTTATTTGCCTATTTTACTCACTTATACTCCGAAAGCAGCTGGTTAATGCAATATTCTTATCAGTGCTTGTCAGTGTTGACAACCAATTTTAAATTTTATTAAAAGACAGGTGTCAAGTGTAGTCAGGTCAGATGCATTAGACACACAAATCAGAAACACATATGCAGACGCGCACACACACTGTCCTTTTTATGGCATGTATAAAATAGCCACAAACTCTTTTTATCACCACCTCCAATGACTTAAGCTTCATTCGCCAGCCACCAATGGGATATGTGGGTACAGTAAACACTCCCAGTCATTAGACACTGTAAACAGTATACATGGAATGGCAAACAAGCCCAGTAAAAGAGCTTGAAGAGTACCAGTGAACCTGTTTAATTACTCCAGCTGCCTGTATGGATGTCTCCAACAAATCATCATGGCTGTAGGTCTAATTTGTACAAAGACAATCACTTAAATCATACATCCAGTGAGTAAAATGTCAGTCATACACGGGCAATTGCTGTCCATTGTGATTTAAAAGGCCCAATTATAATAATGGTTGTCAGATTAGTATTTATTCTCTTTTTTGTTTTCAACCTACCAAACAAAAACATTGGGTAAATTGCATTTGGTAGATTTTATTTCTTTGTTTTTGCAAATAAGTAGATGCATTGCACCTGTGTGAATTGTTTCCAAATGTTTAATGCCTATCCTTTGTTTTTGTTCACGTATTAGGAAGGTTATCTGTCAAAACAGTTGTTTCACACATTATTCCTGTCAACACGAAACAATTAAATAAAATGATGTAATAGTACATCTGCCAAGCCTGTAAGGAGCGCTCTGGCTGAACTAACATGGAAGTGGAGAAGGAAACCTGTAAATGCTAAATATATGGAGAAAAAGACCAGACGAGGCCAAAATATAAATTCAAAAAAATTACATCTCTCGCTTTTGAACTTGGCAGCTGTAACACCTGCCTCCTGTTGCTCTTTATTGGGGATGGAAGCATACAGTATTGGGTAACTTAAATTTTAGTTTAAAGGGAGGGCCCGCGTTCAAATCCGACCTCTCTGTGTGGAGTTTGCATGTTCTCCCTATGCCTGCATGGGTTTTCTCCGGGGTCTCCGTTTTCCTCCCACATTCCAAAAACATGCATGATAGGTTAATTGAAGACTCCAAATTGTCCGTAGGTGTGAATGTGAGTGCGAGTGCCATGTGACTGGCTGGCGACCAGTTGAGGGTGTACACCGCCTCCCGTCCAAAGTCAGCTGAGATAGGCGCCAGCACACCCGTGACCCTAGTGATGGATAGGATACTATATGCCTCGCTATCGTACTGTATTTGATCCTCTGTTCACGAAGTCAATTTCTTCTGAAACTCTGCCAACTGAAACAATGCTTCACGTTGAAATGAATGGAAATAGAATTAATCTTTTCCATTCCCAGAGCAAAGTTGCACTTACCTTGTTTTTATCTCTGTGTGGGTAAAAAAAAAAAAAGCAGTACAATATAGAAATGGGTGAAAAAACACTTTATTGTGGGAACCAACACGATGTTTTCATGAGCAAATCACTACGCAACATATTAGCCTATTCGCTTGCAGTATCATAGCCTCACAAACTCACCAGAAAGCAATTCATTCATTTGTCCACACAAACAAGAGTTGACCCTCGTATTGTGGCTGAGGGTGGGATCTAGGGAGGCTTTCTCTCGATGCGGGTAGCACTTGCTGCTTCTTTCTTTGGGTAGCTAGCTCCCTCAGTTCAAGGGCACTGCAAGGGCCCCTTTTAAATAAATATCTTACACTTATACCTTATAGGTACAAAAGGCAAACAAATACTATGAATTGTCATGTCATTGGTTGAGAGTTGCTATTTTTAAGAATTATGAAGCGGTAACATACACGCCTGCGGCCTTGCACTTCTTTCAAAATCAAATAATCTGTAAGCCATTAATTTTTTAAGCGTAAAGTAAGATGAGTTTGAGCACATATTTTTAGGCAGGGCGCCAATTTCAGTTTTCAATAAATGTGGCAGGGCTAGGTCCCTATTCCTCATGAATATTAGTGTATATGGTTCTTTTTCTTGCGGGAATAATGATGCTAATCATGCATAAAATAATCGTGCTGTGATAAAGACTACCTGAGGTAAACCGCCTGTAAATATTTTGTAAGTGATGGGAAAATTTTTAAATGAACAAAATTGTCACGTTTGGGGAGGAGCTGTATTCGATCCACAGGAGGAATGCACTCCATGAGGAGGGGTTGCGTGCGGCCACACAGTGGAGAGCCGATTCCAGGGATTGATTGACCCGCTCCGTCTGGCCGTTGGTCTGCAGATGATACCCGGAGGATCAACTGGCTGCTGCGCCCACCGCCTTGCAGAATTCCTTCCAGATCTGAGAAGAAAACTGGGGACCTCGATCGGAGACAATGTCGATGGGTATACGATGGAGTTTAAACACATGTAAGACAAGGGGATTGGCAGTTTCCAGGGCGGGCGGGAGTTTGGGGAGGGGCACATAATGGATACATTTGGAGAAGCGATCGATGATAAGAATGACTGAGTTACCTTCTGAGGGGGGCAGGCCGGTAATGAAGTCCACGGCGATGTGAGACCAAGGGTGGCTTGGAATCGGCAACGGGGCAGGTGTGATGACTTCCCTCGGGTGCAGACGGAGCAGGCCTGGACGAATTCACGGGTGTCTTTGATGAGGCTGGGCCACCAGAAGTTCTGCTGGATGAACTGGGTAGTATGTGTGATGCCAGGGTGACAAGTGAGTTTAGAGTTGTAGGCCCATTGTAGGACTTCAGAACGTGCGTAATCCGGTACAAACAGGTGGTTTGGAGGCCCCGTCTTGGGATCAGGTTGGTTCTTTTGACCACCTTTGCTCGATCTTCCATGTGGCGGCTCCGATAAAACAGGAGGAAGGAAGAATGGGTTCGGGTACTGCTGAGCTGGAGGGTGGTGAGTGAATACGGGATAGGGCATCTGCCTTGGTGTTACGGGACGCAAGGAGAGACTGAAATTGAACCTGCTCAGGAATAGTGCCCAGCGAGCTTGTCGGGGGTTGAGACGTTTAGCAGAACGGAGGTAAGCGAGGTTTTTGTGGTCGGTCCAAATGAGAAATGGCTGTTCAGTTCCTTCCAGCCAGTGCCTCCATTCCTCCAAGGCCCATATTAAGGCCAGCAGCTCTTGGTTGGCATAATTCCTCTCAGGGGATAGGCGACGGGGGGGAGAAAAAGCACAGGAGTGTAGTTTCTGAGTCGTGGGGTCCCACTGCGAGAGGACAGTTCCAGCTCCGGAGTCCGAGGCGTCAACCTCCACTATAAACTGGAGGGAGGGGTCAGGGTGGCGCAGAATGGGAGCATTGGTGAACAGGGATTTGAGTTTACTGAATGCTAGGGAGGCTGCCGGGGTCCACTGAAAGCTGGAGCTGGTGGACGTGAGACTGGTGAGGGGCATTGCAACCTTGGTGTAGTTGCGGATACATCGGCGGTAGAAGTTGGGAAATCTGAGGAAGAGTTGCAGTTCTTTCTGGGTTGTGGGGATGGGCCAGTCGGTGATGGCTTGGATCTTAGCGGGGTCCAGTTGTAATTGTACTTTTGCAATGATGTAGCCGAGGAGATGTACTGAGGAGAGGTGGAATTTGCATTTTTCTGGTTTGGTTTCGGTTTTCGAGAAGGCGCTGGAGGACCTTGCGCACATGCATGCGGTGTTCTTCGGGGGAGTGGGAGAAGATGAGGATGTCATCAAGGTAAACGAACTGGTTGAGCATGTCCCGGAGGACGTCATGGATAAATGATTGGAAAACTGCAGGGGCGTTTGTTAAGCCGAATGGCATGACCAGATACTTGAAATGTCCGAGAGGGGTCTTAAAGGCGGTCTTCCATTCGTCCCCCTCTCAGATACGGATGAGATGGTAGGCGTTTCGGTGAAAATCTGAGCTTCGCAGAGGGGCTCAAAGTACGGGTCAATCAGGGGTAGCAGTGACTTGTTTTTTATGGTTATATCATTGAGTCCACGGTCGTCAATGCATGGGTGGAGAGTGGTGTCTTTTTTTTCCACGAAGAAGAACCCGGCCCCCGACAGGAGACGAGGAGGGGGGTATGAGTCCAGCAGCCAGTGAGTCCCTGATGTAATCCTCCATAGCTTTTTTTCTCGGGACAGGATAGATTGAACAGTCGGTTGGTGAAAAGTGGAGCTCCCGCCAAGAGGTCAATGGCACAGTTGGGGGGGTAGAGAGATTGCCAAATCCTTGCTGAATACTGGGGAGAGGTCATGATGATAGATGGTCTTCTGATGCTAGAATGGCAGAGATCAGACAGTGGGAATGGCAATGAGGGCGCCATCCTGTGATGGATAAATGAGTCGAGTCTATGGCGGGGTTGTGAATTTGGAGCCAGGGAATATCAAGAACTAAGGGGTCTCGGGGGAAGGAATGACAAAGAGGGAAATGTTTTCGCGGTGATTACCGGAAATGAGGAGCGTTTGGTAGGTGACGGGAAATGACTCGGCCATCACGGGCTGTGACTTTTTTCAGGACGGAAGTTACGAATTTGCATAGGCTCATCGGGTGCAACGGGGAGTGACAAAAGTGAAGTAGATGGTGCAGGAGGCAGGTGAGAAGCTGATGGCGTGTTGCTTGGAGTGGTAGGGTTTCTGCACGAGCGAACCCCCCTCTGTCGTACTCTCTCTCGCAGTCTGTTGTCCAGACGGATGGAAAGGGCGATGAAATCTTCGAGAGAGGAGGGCTTATCCCGGACCGCATCCTTAAGTTGTTCGGAGAGGTCATTTGAAAAAATCCCCCGAAGCGCAATGTCATCCAACCGGCATTCACCTGCAAATATCCAGAACTCAATGGAATATTCCACTACGGATTTAGCGCCCTGAATGAGCGTGAGGAGGCGACGGGTGGCTTCTTTACCCTGAACGGGGTGATCGAATATTTCATGGAGTTCGGCGGAGAAGGAATCAAATAAATGGAGTACCGGGGAGGAGTTGTGCCATAAGGAAGTGGACCATTTTTCTGCTTTGCCACGGAGGAGGTTAGTGACATATGCTACTTTGGATCGTTCGGTGGGATAACTGTATGGTTGCATTTTGAAAACAAGGGTGCAGTTCTGGAGGAATTGGCCTAACTTCACGGAGTAGGGATCGGATGGAGGTATATGAGGTTGTTTGTGAGGGAAGTGGGGAGGCTCAGAGACTGCGGATTCGGTATGGGTACTTACGGGGGATCCAACGGATTGCATCTGTTGAGAAAGGAGGGAGACCTGTTGCGACAGGGAGAGTAGAGTTTCGGTGATTTCTTTCAATGTCTTCTCCTGACATTCTATGTGGCCGCCTTGGAGGGTGAGTGTGTTCTGGAGTGCCTCCAGAGTCGCTGAGACCATAATGGCCAAAGTTTTCTGTCATGTTTGGATAGGAGCTGGAATACTTTGGCGAGGATTTCCGGGAACAGGCAGGCTTATATGTAGGTGGTGATGAGGGCTGATTGGAGACAGATGTGCGGCTTGAGGAAGGTGCTGAAAGAGAGACGCGAGGGGAAAGAGAGAGGGCGTGAAGCGCCATCCAGGCTCCAAAAACGGTACTACAGGGCAATACATGACACAAATTCTGTTTTAAGCAACAACATATTTTCTTTGTGTAATGTTATATTGAGGTAATTTAGTCATTGACAGGTCACTGATGGTGTAGTGGTACACTCACCTGACTTTGGTGTGGGCAGCGTGGGTTCAGTTCCCACTCAGTGAAGGTGTCAATGTGAGTACAAATGGTTGTCCGTGTCTTGCCCTGCGACTTACTGACGACCAGTTCAGGGTGTTGTCCGCCTTTCGCCCGAAGTCAGCTGGGATAGGCTCCAGTGCCCCGCGACCCTAACCAGGATAAGTGGTGTTGAAAATGGATGGATGAATAGTCATTGACAGCACAAAGGAAGCTCAAGCTCTTCAACTTGGAACGGTGAGGCGCTGCAAAATGTACTCTGGGAAACACTTCGCTTCACCAAGTTTCCATAAACTCTCACTCTCTACTCTTAGCGTTTTATCCATATTCAGAGATGAAATTCCCACCACTGAACTGTTACTCTATTGGATAGTTTTGCAGGTGTAATGCCAAAGTCCATCATAAAATTCTAAAATCTGGCTACCGGAGCCAGGACATCTGCCTCTAAAATGGCTGTATGTCTCCTTCTGCATTGTCAACTACACCATTTATGCATTTCTAGTTATTTTTTATTTAATTTAAGCAAGGGAACAGGAATACATAAGCAATTTCTTAACATTAAAGCTCTTTATACCAGGCATATTGCCTAAATGACTGGAGGTATGCTAAAAAAACAGCACACCCCATAAAACCCTGAAGAAAGACCTTCAGTTTTAACCTATTCACGGGTAACTGAATCAAACACTTTGTGAAAAGAACACGTGTCAGCCATAAAGACAATTAAATGTGACAAGCACAAAGTTCAGGGACATTTTTTTGTCCTTTTCTGTCTTTTGTCAATCAAGAGACTCAGTTGAACGCAGACCCTGGAGCGCATTTATGGTAAATGTTGTCCTAGGCTTAAGAAAAAGATGTCATCTCCTTCAGAAATATTGCTGCGGTGCTGAAGTTAAAATGGAATAGCATATGGGCAACATGGGGTTATTAAAGCTTTGACAATCTCTGAGTCAAACTTCAATTTGTTGATTAACAGATGGCCATTGTGTGACCTTTTGATCGTGTTACCAGTGATGGGAAGCCACAAAGAAGGTGAAGAAGCAGGTGAAAAAGAAAGAAAAGTAGAAGTAGATTTGGGTAGACAAAATTACATCATGCAAAGGTTGAAGGACATTTCTTTGATAACAAACACTCATAAACTGCTTTTGACCTTTCTGTTTTTGTTTAGTTCTTGGATGCACTTGTGTGAATTTGGCCTCTTGGAATGTGAAGGATTAGACTTCACACTATAAAGCAGGTGATTTGTTTCCTCCATTGAAATACTGAGAAACCGTCCAAGGACAGAGACATATGTTTCTAGCCACCATGAACAGAATAAATATTGCACAACATGCAGAGCTAACACTTCGATTTTGACTTTTTGGACTCCCCGATGGGTAAAATGATTTATGCACTTGTCCAGACTCCCTTATCTAAGATTTTTTTTTTAAACTTATTTAATTTGAGTTAAAAGTGTTTGAAGAAAACTGAATTATTTTATAGATTTGTGGTGATGCATAAACTAATGCTCTCATCACATTGCATTTTAGTTCATTAAACAACTTGAACAAGCAGTACAATTCCACGACAATATTGTTTGGAACTGTAAACCCAATAAATAATAAATAAAAATAAATAAGAGGAACATTACAGTGAACAAACGACAACAGTGGAACACATTCAGAATTTTGGCTCTTTTTTTCCTTCTTATTTGCATGTAGTTTTTATTATTATTATTATTATTATTATTATTATTACTACACAAAGACTAGCTTATCCAGTCTTGCGATTGACTGGCACCCAGTCCAGGATGTATCCTGCCTCTCGCCCAAAGTCAGCTGGGATGGACTTCAGCTCACTCGTGAGCATATCTTATTGCCTAGATCAGACTACAGGATTTTAGCCTCGATGTTGCCCCAATTTGCGAGACATGTTTTGTCGGGAACGACAAAAACTTTTTGTAGTGTGACATAATCCACGGCGGCACGGTGGCCGACTGGTTGGAGTGTCAGCCTCACAGTTCTGAGGACCCAGGTTCAATCCCCGGCCCCGCCTGTGTGGAGTTTGTGTGGGTTTTCTCCGGGCACTCCGGTTTCCTCCCACATCCCAAAAACATGCATTAATTGGAGATTCTAAATTGCCCGTAGGCATGACTGTGAGTGTGAATGGTTGTTTGTTTCTATGTGCCCTGCCATTGGCTGGCAACCAGTTCAGGGTGTACTCCGCCTCCTGCCCGATGACAGCTGGGATAGGCTCCAGCACGCCCGCGACCCTAGTGAGGAGAAGCGGCTCAGAAAATGGATGGATGGACATAATCCACAAGCAACGATTTGGCACTGCGATAGCCCTAAGACGGCAAAATGAAAAGTCTAGCATTTTTTATTTTTGTGGGATATCTTCCGTGTAGTGTGACATATCAATGAAAAACTCTCCGAAAGGGCACCTTGTCATCGACCAATAGGATTGCGTATTGTGTCCGGCACATCATCTCCCGTGCTCACCGTTGTCAACATATTTGGTCACCATTGTCAACATTTATTCACACGCACAAACCAATGTTGACCAAAGCTTTAGAGCATGATTCGACAGAACGGCGGCATGTTTACGTACAAACAGTACGTACATTAGGAGGTTGGGTACACCCTGAACCGATCGCCAGCCAATCGCAGGGCACACAGAAACAAACAACCATTCACACGCACATTCACACCTACGGGCAATTTAGAGTCTTCAATCAAACTTCCACGCATGTTTTTGGGATGTGGGAGGAAACCCGAATACCTGGAGAAAACCCACGCAGGCACAGGGAGAACATGCAAACTCCACACAGGCGGAGCTGGGATTTGAACTGTGGGGCAGATGTGCTAACCAGTCGTCCGCCGTGCCGCCACAGACAGCCATTTTGACTAAAAATACTTTTGAGACATAAAAACACACTACGGAGAGTAACTGAACAATGAAAGGTTACCGGTAACATGGTAATGCTGATTCAATGATAGTTGTGCAAATGAGGCGGAGTCCTCTGTATCATAAATTTTGCTGCTTGCCACTTTTTATTAACTAACTGAAAACTTGATTGGCAGTATATTGCCTGTTAAGGCATTAATGACTGTTATACCTCTGTGCCAAATGTTGAATATTTGTTTGAGTGTAATTTCTGTGAACAGATCCTGAGTCTGTTTTACTTATTTTTTTATCAAAGATACATTATTTATTGTTCTACATTTCAATGTCAATCTTTATATTTCTTAGAATTAGAATTAAAAGTGAATTGTTCTTAAAAAGGATGTACTTTCATTTTTATGCTCTAATATCATTATATCAGTGGCATAAAGGTTCTTGGGAAAATATATCAACCTAAAACATTTGCTATTGTGACAGGCCTAAACACGTTATATATGTAACATAGTGAGAGAGAGCAAGAGCAATGGATAACCCAAAAAATATTTTACAAATTTGAAAAAAAGAGTAACAACTGTAATAAAAATCTGCACCATAGCGAGACCGCAAAGGAAGAACTGTGATATAGCAGAGGATGACTGTATCTATATTCTGTGGTGAAGGTGCAGAGACTCAATTTTCCAGGGCTGGGACTCATTGTTTCCATGACATGTGCATCCCTGGACTCACATAGTGTCAAGTGTAAAATGATCTATGTACAATGACGTCAGTGCCAACATCTGGTGTGGCATTATTTTATTATTATTATGACATTGCATTATTCTCCCACTATACCAGTATTCTCCATTTACACAGGCACCACAGGCGTCTGATACTATCTCCGAAGGTGGAATATTGGTCCAACAACTCTCTGGGTACTATTTTCGCGAGCAGCGTAACTCCGGCGCGGGGTGACATAATTCCATGCGGAGGTGGGTTAGCCCTTCTGTGGGAATAAACATAGCCTCAACTTCAATAAGTCCAATCAAAGCGGCCCCTCTCATTCCCTTTAAATGCAGCACACTAGCCGCACACTGACTGTCTCGACATGGCGGAAAGCAGACAACCACATTTTTCCCAAGAAGAAACTTATTTGCTCGAGTACTGGAGGTCGAGACGGGCAAAGTAGGTTCATGCGGAACTGCAAGCAGAAAGTTGCAAGTTGCAAGCAAGGTTGGATTGTGAGGAAACCACAAATATCTGCACCATGAAATGAGCACTTGGAGAAGACCCCCAACCCTGATCACTCATGTGCACCCCTATAGCTGTGCTGATCAGTGTGATGATTTTAATTATAATAATAATAATAATAGTGTTCAGCGACACGGGGCTGGACTGGTTAGCACATCCGCCTCACAGTTCTGAGGATTCGGGTTCAAATCCGGCCTCGCCTGTGTGGAGTTTGCATGTTCTCCCTGTGCCTGCATGAGTTTTCTCCAGGTTTCCTCCCACATCCCAAAAACATGCATGGTAGGTTAAGTGAAGACTCTAAATTGCCCATAGGTATGAATGTGAGTGTGAATGGTTGTTTGTTTATATGGGCCCTGCAATTGGCTGCCAACCAGTTCAGGGTTTACCCCGCCTCCTGACCGCAGTTAGCTGGGATAGGATCTAGCAACCCTAGTGTGGATAAGTGGTGCAGAAAATGGATAATACTGTTCAGTTAATTAATTTCTACAAGGATTCAGAGGGTTTGATGTCTGCTCTTCACATATTTGTAAATGGATTGTCTGTGACATCCACCACACGTCCCAAAGCTCAGAATCTCTCTGCCTGTGCCACGATCAAATTTACCAAAATTGTGTTAGACCAGCGGTGTATCCAATGCGCCGGACTGAGACGTGCTCGCAGCAGGTCTAAGTTTAGACCAACTTTCTGCCACCAAAATGTCACTCCGCCGGGTACATCTCCAAGGACACACCCTTGCTGCACCAGAATGCCCAGCTTGGCGCAAACCGGTTAACCAAATTGGCAAACATGCACAGCGAGCCTTGCATTTGCACGAAAATCAAAATACTCCGACATTTGGGCCCCACCTCAGATGTGTCAGCTCCAAAAAAAGAAGCTCTTGCCCTGTATGCAGAACTCAGACAGAAAAAAAGCAGATAAACTCTAGGCAGTATTAAAAGTCTATTTTTATTTGTATTTCTAGTGAGGATGAGCGGCTCAGAAAATGGATGGATGGATAGATTTTATTAAAATGTTTTTTATTTTAGTTATCTTGAACTCCAGTATGCTTAGTTTCACTCTCCGGTACATTGGTACTGTGGTTGGGACCCAAAAGACAGGGTGCCAAAAAAATGAAAAAATATTGTCAAAACAGAATAATTATTCACTACCAATGACCAGAAAATAGGAATATTTGTATTGATGCAAGAAAATAAAACTAAAATTTTGAAGAAGTGTCCACACTCAGGTGAAAAGTGTTTATAGGACTCTAATAATACAGTATGTACTGTTGCCCTCAGGTTCTGAAAGTTTATATAAGATCAATTTTGAAATATGGCCAATAGGGTAGTGACAATAAACCTCTTGAGAGGTTGTGGGAGCTAAATACTCTCCAATCCCTTCATGATGAACAGAAACCCCAGCAGAGCGCACAACAGTTCACACTCCAGAACCACAAAAACTAAGTCCAAAGAAAAAAAAATGCATAACACAATGCAAGCAACAGTTCCCAAGCAATGTTTTTCAAACGATTCCAAACCATTGCACTCCCTTTGGTCTAGGCGGGACTTTGTTCAGCTGTGTGGAGCGGCACCAGACCCGCTAACAGAGACTATGTATGCAACACGATTGGGGATTCTGGTTTCATGTGGTAACTATAAAACTTGTGCTAAGTACCATAAACTATTTTGCACTAAGTTTCACCCTCAGCATTTCCTGTGAAATTCTTAGCAAGGGACAATTACAAACTTGTTATGGCTGTGTGCATAAGGGGGTTGTGAGAAGTCAGCTTGCATGATTGTGATATATTGTGATTATTCTAGACACCGCTGGGATGCAGTGCAAACTCAGGAAAACTGTGTCAACAGTACAGTATTACATGATTTAATGATACGAAGCCTGGCATACAAACAATGAATAAATAGACAGCATTGAAAGTAGCACTGTCTTGAAAATGCTCTTTCCTCAATTGAGCGTCAATGCAACTCATTGAGTGTACAACAAGGTCACACAGGATAATCTAATCACTCACTTATCATATTTCCTGGCCAGAGGTTCATGCGCAGATTATTGATTCCTGTGTGAAAAGCAGAAAATCAATGTTTATACTGCCTGTTGACATTATCCTAAGTGCATTAAAGCACCAAGTAACCCCTCACCAGGATGATATAATTATTGTACGTTACAGAGA
Source organism: Phyllopteryx taeniolatus (assembly GCF_024500385.1). Classification (NCBI taxonomy): domain Eukaryota; kingdom Metazoa; phylum Chordata; class Actinopteri; order Syngnathiformes; family Syngnathidae; genus Phyllopteryx; species Phyllopteryx taeniolatus. Next base: position 20,249,609 of record NC_084508.1, on the reverse strand, counting down.
TGATTCCATAGACGTTTCCTGGCAGTGCTCTGCAGGACCCAAATTCAAGCAATGCTCATTAAATTATCAGGGTTTTCTTTTTTTTCCTTTATCCTACAGTTCATTTACACAACTAAGTTAAAACTAAAAAAAAAAAGTATTATTGTGTGTTTTACTTAGAGATGACAATGTTATCAAAATGTTTTCTGTTTAGACGCAGGTCAAACACAGTAATATTAATGCCGACCAGTAATTTACGACATTCATTTGAAAGCACCAACTGCTTGATTCGTCTTCTGGACACGGTTCACCTGCATGTATGTGGGTTTAGCATTTGATGTACGGGGAAATATTTTATTCATGCAACTCAACTGGACACAGTAGGGGTTTAGCAAATGCACAGTTTGCTAGAGAAGCCTCAAAACTGACAACAGGTGGTCCTAAAGTTGTTGTTTTTTTGTTGTTTTTTGACTGTGATGGATTTGCACATTCCCGGATGACCATTTTCCAAGTTCTACTTTGAGACTTGTTTTCAAATGTTTCATCAAAAATTCTAGGCTCAAATACAGCATTGTGATGTACAAATCGAATTGTATTTCAGTTTCAGAAGCTTCTGCTTAATCCATAGTAGTGAAGCCCAAAATTCAGATCGTGTTCTGGCACTCTTCTTTAATCTTAACCACATTTTCAAAAAATATTGTCTCATATCAAAACAAACACCCTGTTTAGTTTTAAACGATATCTGGCACATTATACCTGAGGAAATGTAGGTCAAAACACCAAATCAGTACATCCGTTTAGTCATACAAACACACAGACACAAACACATACTCTAATGGAGTGAAAGGAGCTCATCTTAATATTTTACTTATGTGGGCCAGCCAAATTGTTCACAAAAAGAGAAAATTACCCCACACTATAAAAGTGGTGTCAGATTTTGTGCAGCCTTAAGACAGAAAGACAAAAGAGCATAAACACACACACACGCACACGCATGCACACATTCACGTACACGTACACACACATAGGCTATTACCATGATGCAGCAGATGACCAGACTGTGGGAGAGTGCAGAGCCAGTCAGCTACAGAGGCAACCATGACACTTTTCTTTATTTTTTTTCATCTTGGTCAGTCCTGTTGTGGCCTGTGAAGCCGGGTCCCAAGGGTCTGGCGGTGAAATAGTAATACGGACCATCTGACACCTGTCAAAACAGCCCTGTTAGTTGAGTGTCAAGCCCTGTCAGTTCGGAGAAGAAATTGCTATGCAGCCTCTCAATTCCCCTCTTTTCTCAATTTTCCGCACTCTTCCTCACTCCTCTTCCTCCATCCCACACTGGCTCAATCTGCATCACTTTCTTTTTACAATGTGATGTCACAAATTCGCTCCCTATTTCTGCCCATCTATCTCTATTTCCCATTTCCTCACAATCTGACAGCCATTTATCTTCATCTTTTTCATTCTTTGAATGAAGTCAAAATAAATTGTGACTCTCACACATTTCACCGATTCATCTTCATCTTTTTTCATCCTTTTTTCCATGTCAAAATTAATGCCTTTCATGCTCAGCTGTGAATTTCTGCTCATATCATTGTCATCTCATATCATTTGCCAACCAAGGCACAACGCAATATAAAAAGCATTTGCTTCCTTAACCACTCTCAGATTTTTCTGTAAAAAAGGTTTTTTCCAAGGACACTTTTTAAAAACTAATTTCCATCAAGCTTTGAGCTATAATGTTAGGAACAAATCGGACATCTTGTAGAAGGTCTACTCCCACCTTGGCTGTCTTCAAGGATACTGTATATAATATAAATTGTTTCCACAATTTAAAACAGTTCCCCAGTGTCTTAATACAGCTGGAGCCCGCATCGGTTGTGGGTTGGTCTATGTGACTTAATCATTGTCATATACTCCTGTGCACGAGGGTCCACCCAAACCATGTGCAACTGAATTTTTGTGCCCGTGCGGACTAAACGCACATAAGCATGCTGACCACACGAGCCAGAGCAACGAACAACAACAACGGGTGTTAGCTTTGCCTTGCGCTTTTGTGAGGACATGCCGGTATTCCCGTCTTCATAATTCAGTTATAATTTAAAAGAATATTAAACACAGCCAGATGGCAGTTCTTGCACCAGTATGGTGAATAGTCTGTCCCTGTTCTAAAGAGATCTGCAGATGCGTAATGTGAAAACTATGGAAGAGCCTCACAAATCTGTGACATGCTTTTGGCAAAATACCCCAAGGATCAAGAATTACACGATTTTTTAAACGTGTTTTAAGGGGGCAGTGCTTTATCATGAAAATGACTGACAGCTCACCCCAGGAAGTGTACTTCAGTTCCAATGCTGAATTTGTTACCGTGACGACCCGGGGTGGCACTAGGAGTTTGAATGAGGCAAGTGTCCTCTACTAGTGGAAGCGAAGCCCAGAGTTTAATACACTTGTGTTTTATGTCCTTAATGTGTATTTTGCCATAGTGGCTGTCTGTTGTTGCACTAGAGTGGTTCTAACTACCGGTGACAAATTCCTTGTGTGTTTTAACATACTTGGCCAATAAAGATGATTCTGATTCCGATTCTGAAAAACAAATACACCCTACTTTTTTGACATTTTTACTGAGAAAACAGTATGTGCTAGTTAAAAGAAGCTTACACTTTGGTTTAAAGCTAACCTGTGCATCCAACAAAACTCTGTGCAACTGTGCTTACGTTTTGGTTTTGACAGTCCTGCCTGTCCTGATAGTGTTTCAGACAGTGTATTCTGGCTGTGGTTTGAAAGTGGCAGCTCTTCACCCAGCCTAGCAGCCAAGTCATGGGTGGAGAAACTCAGTGTGGGAGTTTTTATGAAGAATGGCTCACTCATAAATCAGAAATAGCCAGATAAAATATTTACTTGATAAAAGATTTACTTGTTTAATTGCACACTAGATGGGTGGGCAGGCACTCCAATTTTTATACAAGCAACCTAACCCTAACCACCTCCCTTTAAGTAGGAGTTAGTTAGTTAGTTAGTTAGTTAGTTAGTTAGTTAGTTAGTTAGTTCATTGATCCTGATGGATAATAGTGATATAAACGGCGGCATGGTGTATAACTGGTTAGATTAATCCCGGCCCCGCCTGTGTGGAGTTTTCATGTTCTCCCCGTGCCTGCGTGCGTTTTTTCCGGGCACTCCGGTTTCCTCCCACATCCCAAAAACATGCATGTAGGTTAATTGTAGACTCTAAATTGCCCGTAGGTGTGAATGTGAGAGTGAATGGTTGTTTGTTTATGTGTGCCCTGCAATTGGCTGGCGACCAGTTCAGGGTGTACACCCCCTCCTGCCCAAAGATAGCTGGGATAGGCTCCAGCACTCCCGTGACCCTTGTGAGGATAAGCGGCTCAGAAAATGGATGGATGGATGGATAAACTGCTTGCAAAAGCTGCTCAGCGTTGTTTTTATAAATGTTCTTATTTTGAACAATTCAATCAACTTTATTCATGAAAAAGTAGCCCGAATAGCTGCTTTGAATTTTACATTTAACTTCATTCAATGTTTGTGGTGTACGCGTGCGTGTGTGTGTGTTGTGTTTATTGTAACTGTTACAGTACTGTACTGGTCATGAGCTCTGCCCTGCAGTTTTGTTGCGCTTGGTGGCGCTTTGTGCCCCTCTCGCCCTCACTCTCTCCCTCTCGCTCTCTCTCTTCCCAGTAATCAGCACCACCTCGGCCGCGCACCTGTTGTCAATCAGCCTTCATCATCACCTGCATTTAAGCCTGCCAGATCCAGGAATCCACTGCCAGAGTATTAATGTCCACCCGTGGTACACCGGCTCTCAACTCATACGTAAGCTACGCCAGTTCTTGCAATTATACTGACCTCCATGTTCTTCCTCGTCCTCAGTGCTCCTTCCGTGCTCCCCGCCTTGCTGATCCCTCCAACCACACCGTCAAGCCCTTCCACCTGCTCATGCCACTGCCTCCTGCACGTCCACTGTCTCGATGGTCCGCCATTACACCTCAGAGGTCAATTCCGAATCCCTTCTCAATCAACCAATCTCTACAAACTACATTTAAGGCTCCGCCTGCTTCTGGGTCCAGTCAAAATTGTTATACTTGTATTGTGACAGAACTTTTGCTATTATTATTTGTCCAATATGCATTCTTCCTCTACCTTCCACTATTCTCCCATAAGCCCACCTTCTTGATTTGTATATCGCTACAAAAAAAAAAAGAAAAAAAAACTCCACGTTAGAATCGCCAGAAAACTTGCAAACTTAATTGTGTTTGGAATAAGTATTAGTGGTATTTTTTATCTCAGCAAATACCTGAAATAATCATCTCTATACAAAGCCCACTTTCTCCCTGGAGCAATGTAAAATTGTTTTTGCCTCATGAATGTCTCTTGAATACAACTCACACTGACATTTTCCTCAACCTTTATTGATCCTGAGGTGCATGAGCAAACAAAAAGAGAGAATCAGAATCAGAATCAGAATCAGAATCATCTTTATTTGCCAAGTATGTCCAAAACACACAAGGAATTTGTCTCCGGTAGTTGGAGCCGCTCTAGTACAACAGACAGTCATGCAGCGAGTATGACCTGTCATGGTCTAAATCATCCATCCATCCACCCATTTTCTGAGCCGCTTATCCTCACAAGAGTTGCGGGAGTGCTGGAGCCAATCCCAGCTATCATCGGGCCAGGAGGCAGGGTACACCATGAACTGGTTGCCAGCCAATCCGAGTGGTCTAAATCATTTCAGCCCAATTCAATTACTATCAAGTCTATCTGTTTGCACTGCCAATCTCTCTTGCTGGAGAACAGGAAACATACATTTGTTTTGTGAGTGAAGGCTTAAGTGATGGGCTTGGAGTCTCTTTTTTTTAAAATTAGATAGAGACAAATCAATAGAACAAAGGCATTCTGTTTTGTATTTAGAACTGACCACGAAACTCCGTAGATCACAGATGTTCCAACCATCAACTGTGTGGTAATGGTAAAGGTCAGTAAAGGTTTGTCCACAGTGATGACCTGGTGCAATTCTTTCAATTGATCTCACTGGGGAAACCTGCTGCCAGTGAGGAAAAAATACTAATCTGCTTGCAGTCAATACATGTTCAAGAAGACATGTTTTTAAAGACATAATGACTCTTGGATCATATTTCATATTTCTTATTGTTTCTATAGAAGTGGCAGAGTGTGACTGACAATAGAGTAACTGAGGGAAAACACTTCCAATGTTGAATCATTACTATGTGCAATGAACTTCGCTGAATCAAAAGTCATTTGTCCCTTTTCAAGCAGTCCTTCCAGGCTTGTGGTGACCAGACCAAGCAAGACAAAGAAGAGCTTCTGGACATGAATTTCAGCAAATTCAATATTTCGACCAATTCCACCCAGGAAAAGTGCCAGTATTATTGACCAGATCTTTTTTGACCGAGACTGACTTTGAGAAAAATGTTATGGATTTCTCGACTGATCATTACTTACATGAGGCATGCATAGGAGGTTTTCTCCCACAAATTCCACTGCTGCCTAAAGGAACAGCAGCAGATTCTGGATTGTTTCCCTCCCCTTCTTTTTCCAGACAGAATACTATGATCTACTAGTGACTATTCATACTGCAACTATAGAAATATGGATGGATGACTGGATGAAAAGATGGTGTTATGACAAAACTTCTTGAAGAAATAAATGGAAACAAGACTTACCAATGTAGGAGTTTTATGTATACAAAGTATTAAGACATCAGTATTTACACAAACATGGCTACACAAATAACTAAAACTTTACTAATCGTTCCCCTGACCCATTATTTGACCTCCGATATTTGTATTTGGAATAAATCAGGAAGAGATTATCTTTTTAGCACAGTGGGTGCTGGTCTCAGTTACACTTGCGTGAGGAATATGGATCATTGAATTCCTTGTGTCTCATTCTGTGTGAGTCTTATCAGAAAAGTGTATGTTACTTGTATGCATCTGTGTGTGTGGTGCGTGAGAAGTGTGTATCAGTACTTGTATCAGTATGCATCTATGTGTGTGCCTTTTGTTTTGTCAAAGAATTGCCCACAATATTGATTAATTTACAATAGTCGGTGGATGGATGGATTGTTTCTTCACAGTGGGTCACAGTGTCATATCAAGAATCAACATCACATCAACATATTGCATCAAATGACCTCCCAAACAATAACATTTGAGGCCAATAATGTAAAAGAAATACTTATTAGTTTGACAACTTTGGAAAGAATGTCCCTTATTATATGTAGTTGAAGCAGAACATGAAAAAGGAAGGGGATTTCGGCTCTGGAGACCTCCAAACTTCAGTTGCGAACCATCATTGCTAATCAAGGGTTTAGAAACCTTTGGTCTCATCATACCACATGCTCCTTCTAACCAAGTACCACAAGCTCTAGTCTAAAGCAGTATGGGTGTGGGAGGGGGGCGGTGGGTGGCATTGGAGAACTGTGCAGCAGCACTGGAGCATTCTGTGGCATATAGAGCTTCACTGTTTTTAACCAACTGAGCATTAGCTTTTTATCTGCCCCCGACAACAGGGTCTGTTGGTCACACAAATTAAGGAGCAATTAAGGTATTTAAAAGACAGGGAGCTCAAAGTTGACCACTGAAAATGCAACACCCTGGAGAGTTGAATCATTTAAAAAAGAGGCATTAGATGGGCTGACCATTTTGTTTTCTTTTCCTGCATGAAATATAGATAGTGGGGTTAGTTATTCTTCCACAAGATTCGATACAAGACACTACATTTTTCTATTGGTGGGAAAGACAGGCCAATTCAATATGGTGTACTGTAGCTTCATAATCAAACCCGTAAAATTAGTGTTCCTAAAGAAAATATAAGTGGAATTGGAATTGCATCAATACCAATTTCCATCAGATGTTGAGAAAAAGAAAAAAAAAAAACAAGGGCAACCTCTTTAATCATTTATCACTTACACCTCTGTGCCAATGACAGGCCAGTTGAACAATTTCAAGGATCAGGCTTCATAGAGTAACATTTAATTTGCTGCTTAATGACAATTCATTTTGTCTTTTTTTACACAAGAACAACCAACTCTCATTGTTTAAAATCAGTGAGGTTGTGAGATGTTTTGAGATGGAGCTGACTGCTCCAGGGAGTAATAGCTTTGGCTAATATCATTTGTGTAACACTATCTTCCTGACTCCATGTGGTGTTGTTTACCGTGAATGAAGCGATGCATTCTAAGAAGCCTGTCAGGTCTGTCCCTGTGCATACATTCACATGAATGCAATTCCGTGCACGTCTAGAAAAGCTGATATTCCCTGTCTCAGTTCTATTCCTAGCAGTGCACCCACCTGTCCTCTCCCTGCCTCTTTACAAACTTGCAAATAATAAAAGTTCATCTGAAACTGGTTATAAAGCACACTATACATTTGAATTCCATCCACAGTGAGTTGTATTATTTTGTGATACAAACTGGTTCATTGTGAGTTTACACCTACTTGACTGCTTCAACTGTTGCCTTGTTAAGAGTTGCATGTTTTAGGCTGAAACTCAAATTATCCCACGGCTTCTTCCTATGACAACCAGAGAGCATATGTTGTACTACGACATTCAGCAGATTCACCCTGGGTCAAAGTATCCCTCAAGCATACGTGTGTGCATGTGTGTATGTGTGTGTGTATGAAACATTTTTTAAAAATGGGGGTAAAAAAATAAATATATATATATATTGGTGTTGGAGTAAATGTTTCAAGTTCATGTGTGTGCATTTGCAAATATTTACACATTATGTTTTCAATTGGACATTCACCAGACATTCATTTGCACAGTTACGTGGGAGTAGCACAACAGGGTAGAGGTTAGATTTGACACAATGTGAGTGTGACGGCATGAGCGTGTGCTGAGAATGTTGTTGCCTTTGTTTGTGCAAATCTGTCTTGTGAATACACATTTTGCATGCTCCTCACACCCTTTCCATACTAAACCTCTGAAGTAAACTTGAATTATGCCTTTAAATGGAAAAAATAAGAGACAGTTATTCTGATTTATAGGTTAAAATAAAATAATACAAAGGTTGTGATGAAAACTAGCAAAGAGGTTTCCTCAAACAGGTAACCTCTAACCCCCTGGTAATATTTTATTGATTGGAATTTCACCATGACTTCTCGCCTGAACATAAATTACCACCAGTTGATGTGCAGGGCTGTTTTGGGATGAAACTGACACATGCTAAGTAACAACAGAACCACAGGAGCTGAGACCTTATCGTCATCAACATATTAATATTCAAGTGGCAATAAAGAGGGTGAAAGACCTCAATGTTGAGCAGGACAATCAATATACAAAACAGTTATTTCCAACTATACATTGATATGTGGTCATATGAAGACATCTTCAGTCATAGGAAGAAGTTCGGTCACTTTTAGTGTGCTGACATGAATTAGATGGAGGGCTTGGAATAAAGCTGTTAATGAATACATCTCCGAGATAGGGGATACTTAGGGTGGCAGGGACCTCTACACTCAACATTAGGTAGACCTGTAAGCTACTAGTTTTTCTAACTTATTCAGCAACAGCAATCTGGCAAACAAAGTACTTTTTACATTGTCAGGATGTACCTAATAAAGTGTTCGGTCATTCTGTAAGATATCAAAATGTAGTAATTTTCTGGGGCATCCAAGTGAGCAAGTGGATCCCACCGCACCGCCCCGACCCCCTCAGCCCCCGCACCTCCCGACCCCCGCCCAACCCCCAACCCTATCCACCTTAATGTCTGCATCACATGCCTATCCATCTCATTGACAGCTCATTGGCGTCAAGAGCTCGGTGTGATATTGCTGACATCGAAGTGTGCCCTACACACACACACACACACACACACACAAGCACACATTTCTGAAGTTCCAAGATGCTCCCAAACGCACATCTGGAAGAGGGGATTGGGTGTGGGGTGCATTGAGGGCCGAACTTGATCCACAGCTTGGGGGGTCGTAATGGGAAGGAACAAGAGGGCGGGGGTCCTTTCACAGCAGCGGATCTCTTCCATGTAACTCTGTCGCACTTACATGAGTTTAATATGTCAGAATGTACAGTTGCTTTGGTTGCACTGGATCTGTAATGCTACTGTTGTATGCAGTGGTGTGTCAATATTTGTTGGTGCTTGTGCTATGATTTAACTTCTTACCTGTTGACACGGGGCAAGTGTGGTAAAGGACCAAAGTGCAAAACACAGAACCATTGGAAAAGTTGAAAAGGATTGTAATAATCAATTTAAGATCAAATGTCAAAGGTCAATTCAAAGCCGTGTAGTTTACTTCACAGTAGAGAGGGCCAGGCTTTGAAGATAGCTTTGTCTTGGGCCAAGGTGATGCAATGATCCATAATCCACAACTAGCAGGTCAGGAAATGTGAATATTTCACTGTTGTCTTAATCCACGATTCAGAGAGCAGAAACGGGGAAACTCACACTTTACTGACCTTGTACAGGAACAGGCAAACGTGACAATGCCCAACTCTCACTAGTTTGTGTTGTAGCGTCTTGCATGTATGGTCTGACACCAATCATTGATTGCATCATCAACAAGGCCTTACAAAAGGTAGTGTATCAATATGGTCAGTAGAATTTGATTGGCTGACAGCTCTGACACCTGCATAGTGGCTGGGGATAATTATTTACTGAAAAGCAGAGTGCCAGCCATCAGTTAGGGGTACACCTTAGTTTGTAGAAACAACATATTTGTTAAAATTCTATATATCAATCCATCCATTTTTCCTACGGCTTATCCTCATGCTGGCATGTATCTCAACTGACTCTCGGGGAGAGGCGGGGTACACCCTCAACTGGTCGCCACCCAATCGCACCATGCTGAATATGTTCTCACAAAAAAAATGATTTATATATATATGAACATGACACAGCCTGCAATTAATTCAGGGAATAGCCTCTATTAGAGTGCATGGAGTGCACAACTTGAGGAAATACTATATCAGTGTTACAGTTTTTGCCCTATTCTTTGAAATTCATCTCTCGTGATTGGTCCGTTTTAGTCACATGCTGTGATGACGTACTTGGTTCTACCTACCATCTACACCACCGCCTTCTCGATCGATTTTGCAGCATAATTAAACGTATCATCTGGTCATCTAGGTCCATTTGTTCTAGCAGACACTGTTGCACGGCCGCCATTGTTGTTGCTTTGTTCCTTGTTACTGAAAGGAAAGTAAAAATGGCTACCGGAAATGGCCAAAAAAATGCAGAGGAAACTCCACCCTGTGGTGTCCTAGCCAATACCAGCCGTAGCGACACCCCCGACTTGGAGGTGAACTGCAGCACATTTTCAAAACTGCGCGCGTGGGTTGCACTCGAGTATAAAGGCAAACTACACGAGGGACAGCCGGAGTGACGTCAGCATGTCCGCGCGAGTATAAAGAAGCCTTCAGACATGACCCAGTGATGAAAATTGCAGATGGAGCTCAGACATGGTCAGCATTCGGTGTTCTTGCCGCTCATCCTACATTCAAAGGCCACTCACACAAATGTGAAGCCCTTGGAGAAAAGAAATGACAAATGTTTCCCCCCTCACCCCTTCCTCTCAGGAGATATAGCGACAGGCTGAAGTGTTTAAGCCGACACTTCTCTCAAACAATGATAACTTTTCATAGCAAGTCCCTCTCAGCCAGTAATCAGAATGGTATTTCATCTATTGTTCCCCTGGATGTTAAATCATGCCGGTTTGGAAAAAGCCATCCTTTCGGCTCACTAAAACAACTTTTAAACAACTTTTTGCCTTGTCTAAACATTATATTAAAAATGTTCATCTATGACTTTTGATAATAATTGGGAATGCTGCGAGATGAATGTCTGAATTTAATATTGATCAACCATTGCACTCAACAAAAGCTTACCAAGAACTGTCATTGAACAAATTCTTTCAAATGCCGACCAGCATTGTATTTCAGGGTCCATCTCTCTTGCTTGGCTGTTTTTTTTCCCTTCCTACTCTCGCTATCTGGCGCAATATGCTGCTGGCAGTGGATGGTGATGACGGAATGGGATGGATCTTTAATAGATTTGTCTGGGACGGCACAATGGAGAGGGAATCGTTGTTAACATTATAACATATCGATCGCTTTGACTCAATTTCCCAGGGTCCTGTCAGACAGGAGCCATTACTCACAGTAGTCATGACACACACACACACACACACACACACACACACAGACACATTGATTGTGGCAGGTTCTGACAACACTTTTCATGTTCATGTCACCAAGATAACCCCTTTGTAACCTGCGCCTCCATGATTTGGTAGCCATTACTTTCCCTCACCTGCTTCAACAGGTGCTTCTTGTGCACGACATTTGATGGATTCCTCCTTGAGCTGACTTTATTTGTAAGCTTCTAGCCTGAATGCCAGAAGGGGTTGAGGCTTTACTCGTGTAGATATTTAGAGAGGTGTGTGGTAGTGAATCACAGGGGTCAGGCATACTGGTAAGTCTTTGTACAACCCCAATTCCAATGAAGTTGGGGCGTTGTGTTAAACATAAATAAAAACAGAATACAATGATTTGCAAATCATGTTCGAACTACAATTTAATCGAATACACTACAAAGACAAGATATTTAATTTTCAAACTGATCAACTTTATTGTTTTTACCAAATAATTATTAACTTGGAATTTTATGGCTCCAACATGTTGCAGAAAAGCTGGGACAGGGTCATGTTTACCAGTGTTACATCACCTTTTCTTTTAACAACATTCAATAAACATATGGGAACTGAGGACACTAATTGTTGAAGCTTTGTAGGTGGAATTCTTTCCCATTCTTGGTTGATGGACAGCTTCAGATGTTCAACAGTCCAGGGTCTCCATTGTCGTATTTTACGCTTCATAATCCGCCACATATTTTCAATGGGAGACAGGTCTAGACTTCAGGCCAGTCTTGTAGCAGCACTCTTTTACTACAAAGCCACGCTGTTGTAACACGTGCAGAATGTGGTTTGGCATTGTCTTGCTGAAATAAGCAGGGGCGTCCATGAAAAAGACATTGCATTCCAATTTGCATCAGTCCATCTTCGATGAGCTCGGACCCAGAGAAGCCGGCGCCGTTTCTGGGTGTTGTTGATGAATGGCCTTTGCTTTGCATAGTAGAGTTTCAGGTTGTACTTACGGATGTAGCACCAAACTGTATTTACTGACACTGGTTTTCTGAAGTGTTCCTGAGCCCATGTGGTGATATCCTTTACACATTGATGTCGGTTTTTGATGCAGTGCCGCCTGAGGGATCGAAGGTCACGGGCATTCAATGTTGGTTTTCGGCCTTGCCTCTTACATGCAGTGATTTCTCCAGATTCTCTGAACCTTTTGATGATATTATGGACCGTAGATGATGAAATCCCTAAATTCCTTGCAATTGTACGTTGAGGAGCATTTTCCTTAAACTGTTCGACTATTTTGTCACGCACTTGTTCACAAAGAGGTGAACCTCGCCCCATCTTTGCTTGTGAATGAATCAGGGAAGCTCCTTTTATACCCAATCATGGCACCCACCTGTTCCCAATTAGCCTGTTCACCTGTGTGATGTTCCAAACAGGTGTTTGATAAAACAGCCATAAAATTCTAAGTTAATGACTATTTGCTAAAAACAATAAAGTTGAACAGTTTGAACATTAAATATTGTCTTTGTCTTGTCTTTGTAGTGTATTCAATTAAATATAGGTTGAACATGACTTGCAAATTACTGTATTCTGTTTTTATTTATGTTTAACACAATGTCCTAACTTCATTGGAATTGGGGTTGTATGTTTATGAGGAAATGATCGCAAAGAATTATGATGCAACCAATAGCATTGGATACCCATTCCATTTTATAGTTTGATTCATATAAAGTTCTTGGAGAATATTGGAGAAAGCAATTACCATACGGTGTATATATTCTTATTTTGATGTGACATTGGCGGCACGGTGGCCAACTGGTTAGAGCGTCAGCCTTACAGTTCTGAGGACCCGGGTTCAATCCCCGGCCCCGCCTGTGTGGAGTTTGCATGTTCTCCCTGTGCCTGCGTGGGTTTTCTCCGGGCACTCCGGTTTCCTCCCACATCCCAAAAACATGCATTATTTGAAGACTCTAAATTGCCCGTAGGTGTGACTGTGCGTGCGAATGGTTGTTTGTATGTGCCCTGCGATTGGCTGGCAACCAGTTCAGGGTGTACCCCGCCTCCTGCCCGATGATAGCTGGGATAGGCTCCAGCACGCCCGCGACCCTAGTGAGGAGAAGCGGCTCAGAAAATGGATGGATGATGTGACATTTATTTCACACAGAAGTCTCACTGAAAGCTGTGCAGTAGGCTGTAAAACAAGCAGTTACTATTTAAAGTCAAATTTTTAGCTCAAAACGCAATAAGTGAAGCCACCTGTCTCTCACAATGGAGTCTACATGCACAGTATTTTCTCCCTACAGTTGGCAATCTGTCCTGGCTGTTTTTGACCTCTCTCCCTTGTCAGTATAACTGTGATACTACAAATTGTAAGTGCTGTGAAAAATGGATGGGTGCCACATGAAGTTTTTTACGACACAATACTTTATGAATGCTTTTGAAATGACCCAAAGGGTGGTTTCTGGGGGACACAATAAGGTTACAGAAATCTTGTGGTTTGGTTGTCAGGGATACAAGAATGGTGCAGATGATTCGTGGCATTCTGTTTCAATGTATTGTGAGCAAAATCATAAATGTGTGTTGAAGTTCTAAGAAAATATGGATACAAATATTCAAGTCTTATCAACAAACAATTAATGGTGGATGATACATGATGTGGGTTTGTCTTTACTTGTCCCAAGTTTCGGTGACTTTTCAGATGCAATCTATATTTTGTCTCCAGAATCAAAATAGGGTCTAACACTGACAATGAAGAAGATGAACATTCCCCTTATCAGTTACAAACTTCAATATTTAGCATCAAGGGTTTAGTCTGCATCCTTTGGTCCATAGGAGGACTTGAACTATCTAGTCTCCAACTCTCTACTGTAGATTGAGACACCATCACCACACAGACTAGTTTTGCACATGAGACACACCAGCATAAGAAGTAGTACCTGGTTCGGCATGTTACCATTAAGTGGGCAATAACTAACAATTGATGGAAATTGTGGATCAGCCCACATATATTTTTGAGCTTCCCCTGGTGATGTAGTATTTAGGATTTGGCACGCTTACCTCTGCAGCCAAGGTTTGATTCATGTTCAGGGAGGAGTGCTTTGAGGACAGCAGTAGTAAATGCATTGGAACTGTAAGGTCTTTGGAAACAAGGGGTCTTGGTACGAGTCCAGCTGTGGAAAATGCTAGTCTGGTTCCTGACTCCTGTCAAGATGCCCATGAGCAAGGAACGTAACTACCAAAACTCAGCCATTTGCTCTTTGATATAACATATAATATCTGCTTGCATGTCTACAGTTTGGTTCTCTGTTTGGTGTGCAACAACAGAGGTTAAATTTTTCAAATTGGGGTATTTAAGGAAAGCTAATACAAAAAATAATAATTAATATTGTTATAAATAACACAAATCAATTAAATTATAACGACATGACCAATATTTTGTAAAGCACAAAGCAGGCTCATTCCAACTTATTGCTGTTATTTTATTAAGGTGCACAATAGAGGCATTATGTTTTCATATTATTTATTATTTTAAGTATTTAAAACCAGCAGTTCACGATTCAACTTCTGCTGTTGACATAAAAAAAGGCAAATAGACGTTAGTTTGGTCTGATTCTTGACCATTGTCAAGGTGCCCTTGAGCAAGGCACCAACCCCATACCTTAGGAATATATTCAGTATCCATCCATCCATCCATTTTCCATACTGCTTATCCTCACTATGGTCCAGGGCGTGCTGGAGCCTATCGCAACTGACTCTGGGCGAAAGGCGGGGCACAAACTGAACTAGTCTCCTTCCAATCGCAGAGCACATATAAACAAACAACCATTCACAGTCACAATTTAGAGTCTTCAATTAACCCACCATGCATGTTTTTGGAATGTGGGAGGAAAACCGGAGTACCCGGAGTAAACCCACGTAGGCACGGGGAGAACATGTGAACTCCACACAGGCTGGGCCGGGATTTGAACCCCGGTCCTCAGAACTGTGATGTGCTAACCAGTGGTCCACCGTGCTGCCATGAAAAATGTTACTTGAGTAAATGTAACAGAGTAAATGTAACGCGTTACTACCCACCTCTGCCCATGACCACCTGATACAGCTTTTAAATGAGGTCAATCATTACTTCCCAATCACAAAGGACCCTGGGATGGGAAATAACTGTAACCCATTTGTGAGCAAGCCAGGTGAATCAACCCTGTCTCTACTTGAAAGAGATTGCTTGAGGTTGCAAATGTTGGTGACCTTTTACCCAACTTCAAACCTCTTTCCACTCTGGATTAAGGTCAAAGCGGAATATCTGATAAACACAAAAACCTGAAAGTCTTTCTTCCAATTTCAAACCTCATATCGTGCATCACACAATTCGAGCATCACCGTTCCCTATCTAGTTGCAGGAAAACAAAGCCCACGCCTCCCACTGATTCTGGGTTCTGATGAGTTGCTATTATACTGTAAATATTATAGTTGCCTAATAAAAAATTTAATGTATCAGATTAATTGGCTGGCGACCAGTTCAAGATATACCCCGCCTCTCGCCCGAAGATAGCTAGGATAGGCTCCAGCACACCCGTGACGCTAGTGAGGATAAGCAGTATGGAAAATGAATGTATCAGATAACATGCTCTGAACCTTGCTTTGAACTGGCAAGGTTCACTGGAACCCCGCACCTCTACCCGGTCTGCCGAAATTTAGCATTGAAAATATGACAATTTTTTATACATGAAATTTAAAGTCCTACGTTGTGGTCCTATTGCTTTTGCTATCTCCAACAACCGGCAGTGGATCCATCATGTCTGGCGAATCCAATTGACTTGACCTTTTCTGTCTCAGCCCATTTCGTGACCTGCTGATGACTACTGAGCAGAGAAATCCAGGGTCAGGAAAGACAATGTCTCTTCCACACCACCATGACGGTGAAAGGCTGTCTATAATCTTGCAACTGAAACCTGTCTTCTCTTTTCTACAGATTCCCCATGTTGAGTGATGGTATGGAAAATTAAGGATGAGGCCAGATACTTAAATATCAATTTTCCAGATGGTCATGGATCATTTGTAGTTTATCTATTTTCTGTTCTTCTCAAGAAAGTGTTTAGATTTAAACACTGCATCTAAAATATAATAGCGCTGTTGGTCAGGACATTTTATTCTTGATGATGAATTATAGTACAATACAATATACTGCAATACAATGTGTTGTTTCTAAATACATAATGCATGTTTGAAGATAATTGCTGAAAAACTGCAAAGTCTGAGAACTAACTAACGAGCGTCCTTTGCTCACACCAATGTTTAACTGGCGCAATCGGTTAGGCACAGTGCACACAAGCGACATGGTCGAAAGCCTCTTCACCGCTTATGAAGCAATTAACACCACACACCTATATCCAAGGAAAAACTGTGACACTGTATTGGGTTTTGAGACACCACATAAAATACACTGTACTGTATTTTGCGCCATTCAAGACCAAGAAGAAAGGTTTGATTTTTTTTTTTTTTTATGATTTTGACACCGGCGGCACGGTGGGCTACTGGTTAGAGCGTCTGCCTCACAGTTCCGAGGAGCGAGGTTCAATCCCTGGCCCCGCCTGTGTGGAGTTTGCATGTTCTCCCCATGCCTGCGTGGGTTTTCTCCAGGCACTCCAGTTTCCTCCCACATCCCAAAAACATGCATGGTAGGTTGATTGACAACTCTAAATTGTGAGTGTGTGATTGTGAGTGCGAATGTTTGTATGTGTCCTGCGATTGGTTGGCAACCAGTTCAGGGTGTACCCCGCCTCCTACCCGATGATAGCTGGGATAGGCTCCAGCACGCCCGCGACCCTAGTGAGGAGAAGCGGCTCAGAAAATGGATGGATGGATTTTGACACCTTATTTTTACTTTTATTTTTTCAAATTCACCAAAATCGCGTGAGATGACCAGCTGCGCCAAACGTTAGATGCTGTCCGAACAGCCATTTAGCCCAAGTTTCAGTTACCAAATTGTCATATGTGCAGTGTGGATGTCAAAGCACACACCCTCATTGTGTCGGTAAGTCCATCTTGTTGGACGTACCAAATTGGCAAACGTGCTACCGAACATTGCACTTGAACAAAAATAAATATATGCCGCCATTTGTGCTCTATGAATAGAACCCAGAGTATTTATTCTGCCGGCATAGCTTAAGCTGCTGAGATCACTACACAATTTATTGGATTTTGAAATATTATTACGGCAATGCTTTGTGACACAGAAGTGATGTTTAGCACCACCACTCACAAGAGAGCTGGACCCTATGTACAACTTTTACCGGTACACTAACAAAAAATTGGAAACACCCAAAAAATGTTTACTCCATCAAACTGAACCAAAGCACACTGCTTCTTTGTAATGGGGCTTTATTACAGGCTACCTTTGCAATCTATCACCCACACTGATCTTCCAGAGGAGGCTGTTCTTGTCCTTGAACTGGAATTGGTGGGTGTCTCAAGAAATTAATTTGTTGTCGGGTTTCCAAGCTGCGCAGCCCAGTCAGTGGCCTTGACCCTGCATGATCTATGGTGAATTTTAATCAGGGGTAGAGCTGGCGTGAAATAATGGTGAGGGTTTGTATGTGAGCGTGTGGCATAAATGTCTGCCAAGACATGAAGGACAGTTAGTAACTGCCCTCGATCCTTATGCTGCCAGCTTTGACTTTATCATAAGGAATAATTGTTTATGTGTGCGCGCGTGTGCGTGCGTGCATCTGTTTATAGATTAGAATGTGTTAGAGCGTGCAGTCCCCCAAGCGGCAGGAAATTAAGAAGCAACTCATATGTATTACATTTGCAGAACTGCATGAGTTCCCTCAGGAACCTAAAAAGGTTGAGAACCCTGCATTAAATGGCTTGATGAAACCTCATTATTTATATCGACTGTACTTGATTCCCTTTGATCTGTCAGTGTTTTGTCCACAGTGGTTATGACAACTAGCAACCCTGCAGTCTTCCATGCCAAGTGAGATTTTACGTGAAAAATATTGTTAATTATGTGAGAAATATTTTTCACTATTTTATGAAATGTATACATTTACACAATGTACTGACAAACTATATTTTTAATGGTGCATATCATAGTTTGTCATGATGTGCCTGAATCCTGAGGCCATCAGGATTTCAGTGCAAACGGTTTTATCCCCATGTGATTATGGCCAGTTTAGAACATTTTTTAGATCTTGCAGATTTGCATTTTGACTCGACTGTTGTGCCATGTTAATCTGAAGCTGAAGCTGCCTGACTGACAGCAGCTCACGAACAAGGAATCCCTTTGTGATGTTTCATCTCTTGTTCACTTTACACTACAAGCATCGTTGCTTGGTTACTTCCAATATTTACCACCTTTAACCCTTCAATATAATGAGCTGTTTATAGTGGTACTTGTACATATCACAACAACATCTTGAAGTTTGAAAACACAAGACATTTCAAAACTGGTCAAAAAAATGTTTTTTGAAAAAGACCGTTTTCATTTTGCGTGAAACTGAAGTGATGTTTTCAGTCGTGTCATGCATGTATACTTCACAAACAAAACAATGAGTGTGGGGGCCACAGGGCTGCTCAAAGACTCTAGAGAAGAAACAGTTGGTGTACCAAGTGTAACATTCTTGAAATTGGGCTGCAGACAACACCAAAATAAGCTTGCAAAATGTATGGAAACACCTGATAAATTATCCCTTACAGTGTCCTCCTTAGTTTCAACAAACAGCACTCTTTTTCTTTTTCCATCCGTTCAGTTTAGCCCCCACCCCCTAAACACTACATCGGGGTTGTGCTTGAGTGAAGCATTATAATAGCTCAAGGAAATGGCCCTTCTTGAGAAACTTTCAGGGAGCTGTCGAAGGGAGAAGATTAATGCCTGCCCAGGCTCTCTCCAGGGGACTGGGACCCCCCGCCCCCCTTTTCTTCCCTCTCTTACCCTTTTTCTTTTAGCCCCACCACCACCATCGCCACCTCCCAAACCTTGCACTATCCCCACACAGCCAACCGATATCTCTCATGTAAACGAGAGATCCAGTAACAGAATGGCTCTAAATGCCAAGCATTTTGTTTATTCTCACTTTAGTGAAAGAACATTGCTATTTGTCTTTTTTTCCTGGGACAACAAAGTGATTTGAGGACAAAGGAGCACTGATGCGCTCATTATCTTCTGCTTAATGTCCTTATATTCCTCTGGTTGACATAATGATGCACACAACTTTCACTGGGCATCATTTTAATAAACAACCTCCCGTTAATTGTTTAAAGGCCAGGTATCTGATTAGGAGCCTTACGTGCTTCTTTCTACAGGGATGATCACATTTACATGGCAATACAAACACAACGGGTTTCAAAGTGTTAATTTTTCATCGATCGTCTCTATGTAAACATTGACCTGTGAAAAAGAGGACGAGGTACATGTGCGTTCAGTGTGGCATAATGTGGCTTGTCAGTCGAGTATTCACATTCTCAAATTCAAGGACCTGTAACTTTCTGTGTGTTCATTAGTCCAAGTACTGAGCCAGGTGAGCCTTTTATTACGTGTGCGGGCCACCATAACTCCAGGAATTTGAACCAAGATAAGCCAAAGCTTAACCAATTTGCATTGCATTTGTTTGGGGCATTACACGTTTTATATATCCATCTATTCATTGTCTGGACCGCTTATCCTCACTCATGTCGCGGATGTGCTGGAGCCTATCCCAGCTAACTCTGGGCGAGAGGCGGGTTACACTCTGAACTGGTCGCCAGCCTGAGACAGACCATCCCACCGACCAGCTGATTTACGGTTGTGAGTAGACACTGCAATCGTTGCCAAAATGTACAAGATTAGTGCTGAATAATTTGGGGGAAATAACTAGCGTCACACAAAATCCCAACTTTGCTCTCTCTCGCTCTTACGTAACGCATTAAACGCTCACATTCACATTTTTAGCCCAGCAGCACATGATATCCTATTTCCCTTTTGGTATGCCTATTTTTTCTTGCTTTCACCATTATTAGTGTTATTTTCTTCCTGTTGTTAGCCACTTTATGTTTCTCTATAGATCCCTTGTAGATTTCATTAAATATTCTATCAAATTCCACTCTTGGTTGTGTTTTGTGTGTGTTTTGAGTTTAAGTACACTTCTGTCATCTAGAACCCGTATTTCATAAAATGTAGCAACCTTTAGATTATGAGACTCATAAAAGGTTTGTTGTTTCTTTC
Source organism: Phyllopteryx taeniolatus (assembly GCF_024500385.1). NCBI lineage: Eukaryota > Metazoa > Chordata > Actinopteri > Syngnathiformes > Syngnathidae > Phyllopteryx > Phyllopteryx taeniolatus. The sequence goes on along the minus strand of NC_084508.1, from coordinate 20,229,299 downwards.
TCCTAAATTTTATACATATAAAAAGCGACGTGGTGCCCTTTACGAGACAAAATAGCTTGATTTATAACGTTAAGCGTCAAATCACGCTGAACCAGCAGCAATGCTTTGACAAATGTATTTCTTAAATAAATTACGTTTTATCCAAAAACCAATATACGATACTATATGCATCTTATTGCACAATTGTCCAAAAAAATAAATAAATGTACCGGCATTACCAGATGACGAGCAACCCTTTATTGTTCAGTGACTGTTTTTCTCAATGTCTTTATGTCTCAAAAGTGTGCTGTCAATTGACTGTCTGTTGTCGTACTAGAGCGGCTCCAATTACCGGAGACAATTTCTTTTTTTTGGACATACTTGGCAAATAAAGGTGATTCTGATTCTTGATCATGTACGCCACCCCACCCCACCCCCCATCTTCTCCTTGAAAAATTAGTTAACTAGATTTTAATCATGTGCAACCGATGTACATCTTCAAATTAAGTAAATTCCAATGGCTTTTTTACAGTGTATCGATGCTGGATGGGGGGGGGGTTGAAGTGAAATAGCTTTTTTTTGCCATGTTCCATCCATGGTAGTATCACAGGCATAACAGTGGTGGAAAGCCACAAGTGTGTAGGCCTGTCCTACTGCACAGCTGTTGAGAAGATGGCAAGTTGATCAACTACTCTAACATTCCTCCACAGTCTCTTTCTCACAAGTTCCCCCTTATTCTGCAGTTTTCAGAACCACATGGGAAGCCTCAGTGGGTCGCCCTCCATCTCAGCTCTGTTGTGGAATCAGCCATACTCCTCTGGGAGTACTGGTTTGAAGTTTCTCAATCAGAATTTGTAATGATTCAGAAAAAATGTTGAAGATGTGGCCATGTGAGAGCTGCACACATAAGACCACCACGGGGTTTGTGGACTCATGCATACCGCACAGTAAGTAATGATGCCTTATCCACCAAAGTGTGGCTGCACGTGTGAAGCCCTCTCAAAGTTTGTCACCTCAGTCCAACATTTACATAACCAAAGCAGCATAAACCTGCATGCTATTTGTGTGGCATTACCCCCCTCACCCACCCACGCCTTCCATTGACGGCACTGCGAGAAAATTGGACCCTTGGGCCACTGGAAGGTTTTCAGCTGTACACCCTTTGAATAAAGAAAGCAGACTGAAACCGGTCCTACCGGGATTATACTAGCCAAGATTTTTTTATTCTAATTTGCCGCTGTACATTTCTGTTGGCACAGCTGCGCTGGCTGTGCAACAGAGATGACAGAGATAATTACACAACTTGGGAAAACGTACACGAAGAAACGTAAATCGTGAACACAACAATGAAGCAGACACCCGGTGGCACTGACCCCAATATCACACCATATTTATTTGTCTGAAAGAAACCAGCGCCTCTGAGCTGATTTTATGCCACGGGGGCTCGTCTGCATTTCTGAGTTCCTGCTGTTCTCAAGCTCTGCCAAGACAAACTTGAAACAAACGGCATACTCTCATTTAATAAAAAGACTTGCCCATATGATGGGATGCAGGTGAAGCTATGACAGTTTAGCTTCCTGGAAGAATCAAATAAATTATGTATTAGAGGTCCTGATTTGAATCCAATTTACAGAGAAGGAAAATAGTCTGGAGGCACCAATACATGAGATTTTCCATGTATTTGGAAAATAAGCATGGATTCTATAAAATAATATAGTATAGTATATCAAGTAACTACAAAAATATATAAAATCGACTACAACAATATATAACATTTTACACAAACAGCACATTATATTACAAGATATTAGTTTGCATGATGGGACCATTTGCTCAATCAGCTCAAATGTGAGGAAGCCCGGAAAAGACATTTCATTTTTCATCTTCATTCAATCAGCGGCGCGGTGGCCGACTGGTTAGAGCGTCAGCCTCACAGTTCTGAGGTGCGGGGTTCAATCCCCGTCCCCGCCTGTGTGGAGTTTGCATGTTCTCCCTGTGCCTGTGTGGGTTTTCTCCGGGCACTCCGGTTTCCTCCCACATCCCAAAAACATGCATTAATTGGAGACTCTAAATTGCCCGTAGGCATGACTGTGAGTGCGAATGGTTGTTTGTTTCTATGTGCCCTGCGATTGGCTGGCAACCAGTTCAGGGTGTACCCCGCCTCCTGCCCGATGACAGCTGGGATAGGCTCCAGTATGCCCGCGACCCTAGTGAGGAGAAGCGGCTCAGAAAATGGATGGATGGATCTTCATTCAATCTTTGTCAGGATTTCAGTGGCTGTAAGGTTATTGGCAAATGTAGTGCAGTACTGTGGTTCTAGTCAGTATGTGTCAATAAACACAGCCAGTTCAAAACTGATTGTACTTGGTTTTTATGTCTGCCTCACAGTTCTGAGGTTCAGAGTTTTAATCCTAACTCCGGCCTTCCTGTGTGGAGTTTGCATGTTGTCTTTGTGATTGAGTGGGTTTGCTCTCGGTAGTCCAGGTTCCTCAGACGTTATCTTTATTGAAGACTAAATTGTCCACAAGTGTTATAGTGTGCTTGAATGGTTGTGCCCTGTAATTGGCTTATATTACGTTACATCAGTATTACATTGTACAAGTCTACCTAAAAGAGTTTTCCAGGGATTGTATTATGAAGGGCTTCCCACACTTAAAAGATGCTCATTCACCGTACGTTTGGCCGGTACTGTTCCATTAAAGGCTTGTTGGTGGCGGCAATGTATTTATGATCCATCAAAAAATTGAAGAGGAAGGAAGAAGAAGAAGAACCCTAATACAGAAACCAAATTGGCATCCCTTTCTTATAATTTGTAACCTGAGCTGTGTGAAAAATACAAAACTGAGACATTGGTGCATATAAAGGCACAACAGAATAAACCTTTCGTGTGCAGTGGCTTTGTTGTAACATTTGCAGATCCTCCTTCCTTCTTTGTATCCTTTTTTCTTCGCTTTGAAAGTCAGCTGAAGATCCATTTGTCACTTTTCCAGTTTTATAGGCTTTCCTTCGTGCTCCCCACTTTGAGAACCTCTGGTTTACCTTGTGTGTGTGTGTGTGTGTGTATGTGTGTGTGTGTGTGTGTGTACTAATCTGTCCCAGAATGCATAAAGTCTGGCACTCACTGTAACCGTCTGACACTATTATCTTTAAGACAAATAAGCCTCGTAGACAGCTTTCATACTGTGATAGGCTTGGTTCCATTCAGGGAATGATCATGTGTTCACTCTAAACAAACAGCAGTTTCTCACTCATATCGCTATGAAAAGTGTTGTTTTCACCAAGCAGTTTGGTTCCGTTCATGTCAGGATGGTACATCTTTTTTTTCCCCCAACATTTCCATTTTGAAGTGTTATAAAATATGTACTTTCATATTGGATCATCATCATCATTACATATACATTGATAAATATTAATAACCTTCAAAGTACTTTATAGAGAAATACAGTATACAGTAAATCAGGTCAGAACTCGGAAAAGGATTCTGCTTCTTTCCAAAGCAGTTGTTATTCCACATGGGCGTTCACAAAGGTATGGCTCGCAAACATCTTTCTTCTTGGTCCTCCTGCAGCTGAAGCAATTAAGCATGCTGAGCTTCACCTTGCAGTTCGAAATGTTAAAAGTGTGCAAATTGTTATCCGCAGTAGCTCAGTCTGATTTCCCCAACACAGCTGTGCCCCCTTTAACCAACAGGGTCACAGCTTACCTCACCTTGTGACCAGTAGAAGTCACAGAGGAGAGGTTAAAAGATCAAGTCCATTTCCAGAGAGGTCACTGTGTTGGGAGATAGTGTGGTTCATGCAGTTATAGGATTATGGCACTAATAATCAAGCTGCTTTGTTGCTCTAAAAACAGTATATGGCAGTTTTACACCGGGATTTTTTTCAACATATACTTTTTTAAAAATCCATCTGACATCCACATTTGAACTTCATTATTATTCTACCAGACATGCAGCTTTAATACGGGTGGAAAGTAAGTGCATTTCCTACCCTCACCAGATCCAACAATATGTAGAATGCAATACAATTTCAATACTAATTTAAAAACTCAAATGCAATGAATCACTTGATGGCACCGTAGCATGCACTTTACATAAGTACACCAAATACAATGTAGAAAAATATTCTAATAACACATAAAACAAAGTCCAAAGTCCACATATTGTGAAAGAATCTCTGTGATACAATTTCACAAGGTAAGTCTTCCATTGACAATATACATATTGTAGAAAGAGTGTAACCAGAGCTCATTATGCGAAAACCAGTGCCCATATAAGCATATTTAATATATTGGTGATTTAAATGCAAGTTGTTTTTTTTTCTCACTTCAGTGACTATTGCAGGCATATGGTATTATCGTTATCATCCGCATTTGGTTTAGGTGTTTCAATGGAATGGATCCAAAGTGTTTGGGCCACAGCTGAGAAAATTAAATTGGTGTCAGAAAGGACACTTTGAATGACAATTGGCTGTGTGAACATCCTGGTGTAAACATTATTTTCGTAGGCCAGGTGTAATAGGTTTCAAATACTCACATACACATGGAAATTAATGTCAAAGAAGGTCATCAAAGTGTGAGCCTTCGCTAGATGTGAATTTTTTTTTTTTTACATTTAGGGGCAGTTCTTCATTTCTTTACATAACAATAGCATGATGGATCCTGAAAATGAAAAAAATTGAAAAACAGAGAGGAAGAGAAATATAACATTTGACATTGACATTTGACCGAGTCACCTCTACATAACCACACACAAATTTCTCAAATTGCCAAGAGCTGGAAAATAATTTACCATAGTTAATTTCAAAACATGATCTTGTTGGAGTCAGCTGTTCGTATGTACAAGAACTATTGCTAGTTCATTTGAAGTGCATCAAGTGTTATTGAAATTGGTGTGCTTCCATGACTCTACAAGTCTCTAATATTATCAGTATTCATATCTGCATCCCTGCTGTAGATATGTTTGTGAAAATGCAGAACATGTCCAGTCGGGGCATGGGCCACAACATCACAATCAACAACTATGTCGGACCACAACACTTCTTTGTTGAATTCACTGGTAATTAAAATTTATTTGCGCTGGTATGATTTATCAATATTTTCATAGCTACCCCGAAGTGGACCAATCAGGTTGGAGTTTTCCATTCTGAACTATATTATGGCGAGATTAACTACGTACACCTGTACTTGGTGGAAACATTTTCTTTGGAACATTCTTGAAAAACCCTTATTGCGATAGGGTAACAGATAAATAATTTATCATCTCATTCTTGCAAATGTATTCTTATGAGAGGAGTCATTAAAGGAGAATCTCAGACTCAATCTTTGGTGAGCATTTATCTCACTTTACATAAAAGCGAAGCGTTGACTGACTGCTGATGTCTCAAGGGCAGATGATAATGTATTGGTAATAATGAGATTAGTTTATGAAAAATGCATTGAGGTTAAGTAAAGTGGGATCAGACACATGGGTTGTAGCTGTCACCTCTGACTGACCAAATACTGTGGCTGAGCAAACACGCATGCACACACACACGCATGCGCACACACACATATACTCACGCGCACACACACACACACGTCTCCTGTACCGCTCCCCTTTCTGCCACCTCCTGACTTTCAGGAGTCTCTGAGGATGCGTCATTCCCCCTGTTCCTCTAACCCAAACACATACTCACTAATCTCTTTGCCGCATTGATTGTCACTTAGTGCGACTTCTCACAAAAAAAGTAGGCCCCACACCACGTGTCCAAAACCTAGGCCCCCACTGGGCCACTGGTTCCATCACTTCCATACCAGGCCCCTATTGGCCATCCAGGATGCTACTCAGAGAAGGCAGCAATGAGCTTCATCTGTGTCAGGATTAAAGCGTTAACTTGGTTGTGACAAACCAGGGAGTCTGATCCTTTGAAATGCAAAGTGACATAGGGTGTATGTGAGGTAATACACATTTCCCCCCCTTTTTTTAACTTTTGCCTGTAAATGTTGGTGTGAAATTTGTCAAGGATTACTCTCATACCACCAGTCATGGGATTGTTCTTACTCTTGACAGCCTGGAGGAAGTGGAAGACTTTGAAGTGAGTGTGTACACAATTTCAAGAAGCACTTCTGGAAATAATAAAAGAAAGTCGATGAAGAAATACATTACTGAGATGTTGCTGTTTTTCAACAAATATCAAGAGGACTTGAATGGAATAATCCATAACCCCACTCATACCTGCCCTCATTTTTTTACACCAAGTCACCTTCACGGCAAAAATCCCCTCCTGTGGACTTTCAAAGAATGTTTTCACACACAAACTGTGTTTGGAATGTGTCGTTTTGCTGTGACAAATAAGCACAAATGGTCAGGGGATGGAGGTTTTACAATAGTAGACATCCTTTGTGCTGTGAACCAGACAGAAAGAGAGTGTGTGGGCCTGTTAAAACTGAGGCGACAGATGACCCAGGAAGTGTGAGGTACTTGGTCACAAGGGCATCCTGCGTGAGTCATTCTCAAAGGGAGATTGGCCAAGGTGTTTCTGGATGGTCACACTGGAGAAAAAAATGCTTTACCTCTTAAACACTTTGTGGTTTCAGTCCGGTGAACTGTACTAGAAAATAATTATCTACCTGAGCATTATGGATAAGTTTCATTCATAGAATTCATTACTACAAGTAATGACAAGTAATTCTACATCATAATTTGTCTTGAATGTTGTTTTAAAAGATCCATGTGACTAATTTTTTGTTACTAACTACTACTGTTGGCGGTCCGAAACTCTCATCAGCACTTTGAATTATCTTTGGGTAACAGATGCAATGTTTATCAAAATGTTTAACATAAAAGTCAGTCTAGCTAAGTTTAGCGGTTCAAATTGCCCTGCCCTTATATTAAAGAAGAACAAATCCAAATGTAAAAGCTTGTTGTTGTAGTTTAAATGTGTATATTTTATTTTTCAGATGTTGTTTAAAATAAACAGGTGCAGCTCATTCAGAATGCTGCAGCTTGGGTTCTGCCCAGAATAAAGAGGTCAGAAACTACTACTCCAATTGTAAAGTCTCTACACTGGCTCCCAGTCAGCTTTCGAATAGATTTTCAAGTTCTGCTACTGTCTTTAAATCACAAATGATTTAGGTCCTGAAGACATGAAAGAAATGCTAATGGAATATTAACCCAGTCAGGCTCTGAGATCAACAGACTCAGGTCAAATAGTGGAGCACAAGAGTCCAAAGCAAACATGGTGAAGCAGCATTTAGCTGTTATGCTGCACACAAATTGAATACGTTGCCAACAGAAATGACGTCAGCTGCGAGTGTCAATGTTTTCCAGGTTAGTTCAAAAAAAGTTCTTTTTTCTCATGCTTTTTAGAGAATCTCCACTTTTAAATGATCTTTCTTGCACTGTACGCTGTTTTAATTGTATTTTTATTTTTCTCTTTGTTTAAAATGTTTATGAGCTGTTTTTTTTCTTTATTTTAAAATTATTTTATTCATGTAAAACACATTGAGATACCTGGTGTATGAAATGAGCTATATAAATAAATTTGCTTTGCTTTTCTTTGCTTTAAATCCACAGTCTTTTTTCTAAAACATATGTTCAAAACATTGCATCTACCTCCTTATGGGGACCGGCATTTTTAGGGCTTTTCACTCTTTCGAGAGTACGAATTTGCGAGAATGTGATAAATGCTCACCAATTCCTGTCCACTTTATTTACTCATAAAACCGTGTGAGTAAATATTCAGCAACGACAAGCTACGTATTTGATTTCATTACATGTCCTCCATTTTATTCTGTGTAGAAAAACTACATAAATCACGATCATAAACATTGTTATCTCCATGTACTTACAGAGTTGTGAGCTGATCTGGATTTCTTTTTGCGGATCTCTTTCGCATAAAGAAGTAGCAGCACTTTTACTCTTTGCTACACTTTCTCTGATGGCTGCTGCATGTTTTCCATTTCAACCATTTGTACACAGGTTTGAATGATTCAATCTATCACTCTCAAAACTTCTCAGCCGATACAGTTCAACAGATCACTGTTTTAGCAAGCAAGGCGTTACTTGTACTTCAACGTCAGATCGCCCTTACGTTGAAGAATTATCCCGCTTAATTCTTATTCCACAAATGCAATATTAATCAGAGTACGGTGTTTTTACTAGTGCTGGCATATACAATGTATTCTTGCTTGAAAGATTTTTGGGTTTAGGTCCCCTTGAACACCTGTTCATCCAGAGCTGTGAAGTCTTCTGTGATATAGCAAGCTGGTTTTCAATGTCTCGTCTCCCAGATGCACTTACTGGTTCACTGATTACCACCAATTCACCAAAATTCAAGGATTTTAGCTGTAAGGCATCAAAACACTGCTCACCAGAACCAAAACTTGACTCTGAATAAAGCAGTTATGAGGCACATACACATAAATATGAATAATGAATGAGTGCATAGTAAATAAGCACATCTCCAATCCTGGCACGTCTGCGAAAAAAGCACTGGTTGGAAATCAAAATGTGTGTTAATTTACATCCTGTGGTATATATAGAGAGCTGTAAGGAAAATGGTCAAATGGACAAATCTACACTGAACCTCCACTTAGACATTTAAATCTGTAGCTGGCATTTCATTTGGTGTCTTCATCTACTCTACCTGGGTTTTTCCATTTGACTGATATTCATTCTTAATGGAAGTGGTTTCATCACTGGGATGGATGGGTATTTGACATGAAACCACTCCATGGTATTGACTCCTGACAATGCTAAATTTATTATAAAAGACGACACAGTTCCAAAGGCTGTGTGAACATAATGTCATGAACGCTACAGAAGATAGGACCCTAAAATGCACGACTCCACTACAAATGGACAGTTTAAAAAAAGAGAGGTTTAATATGCGGGTAGAGGTCGGTACACAGGCAGGCAATCCGAAAAGGCAACAGTATCCAAAAATTGGCGACTAGAAAGAATGAGACACGAGGTTAAATGCAAGGGGTAATTAGGGTGAATGAGGCACAGGTGGGGAGGATGCTCTCAGGAGCAGGTGTGTACGAGACAGTGGGGAAGAAAACAACCAGAACACACACCCATGACACATAATCATATAATTAAGGCCAGAAAAGTTGGAATCAATAGGAGAACAAAATTTAAGCTGTGGCCCAAAATGACAAAAGATTGAGACTATGTAGACGAATCAATATAAGGCGGCGTGAGGGTGAAGTTATTGTAATCTGTATCTAAGAGTCTAATTTCCAAAATAAGATGTTTTGTTTCTTTATTTGACACTATAAACACATTCTGACCCCTCGAGCTTTTATTTTGAATTTGCATAGTAGTTAAATATTTACTTTTACGCAAAACATTTAGATTTAACATTTAGGTTTAGAGTCAACATTTATATGCATCATTTATATTTAGATTTAACATTTAGATTTAGTTTTAACATTCAGATTTAGTGTTAACATTTAAATTTAACATACCCATTTAGATTCAGCATTTAGATTTTATATTTAATATTAAGGTGTAACATATATTTGGATTTAACAATAAATACCAAAGTTGAAAAATGTTGTGATGGTGGGAAAAAAGTGACATAAAAATGCACACCAGTTTTTTAAACATTGGTTAATGCTAAACATGATAAAATGTTGCTGTTGTTTTCAACGGGACTGTCCATTTTTTTGTTGCAATCACATTGACAGATGTTCAATAGGTATCATATTTTTATGCACATTTAGACCTGACCTGAGGATATCCAATTCCATGCATTTTTTCCCTTGAACCATACAGTGTAAATCCATCCTTAATCCAAACTCACTACAAAGTATATACATGAAGGGTTGATGGGAAATTATTACTTGTGTTTGGTTATGGTTATTCAGAAATATGAGCAACTGCAACATTCTGTGACCAAAACCTGCATGATAGGATATCATTATAATGCCCCTCTACTTTATGATGTGGGAATCTTTCATTGTTTATGGACCACAATGAAAATATTTACTGAATTATAAGACTTGTATATGATTACAGTTGCATTCATTATAATCAATAAGGTGTGTATGTGACTGCGAATGGTTGTTGGGGTTAATGTATGCCCTGCGATTGGCTGGCGACCAGTTCAGGGTGTACCTCGCATCTCGCCCGAAGATAGCTGGGATAGGCTCCAGCATGCCTGTGACCCGAGTGAGGATAGGCGGCTCAGGAAATGGATGGATGAATGGATGATTATTATTATTGTACTAGAGGGTACAGCTGTTATTATTATTATTATTATTATTATGTTTTTGCTATTGGCTGAACCCCCCTAAAATAGGCCCAGTGACGCCTCTGATATCAACAACGGCAAATCGAGATAGAGACGAATCATACATTTGGACTGATCAGTAAAGTATAGATACAACTAAATGTTACAATTTAATTACGTTAAGGAAACAAACAAAATGACAGTCATAAATTCAAAGAAGTTGAAGCTGTATAAAATTGGCTTCCAGGCATATGATTACATCACAAGTACCAATCCGGTGAGTGTGAGCACACATGAATATAAAATAGTGTATATAGTGAATTATTATTAATTAATATAATTATTCATTATTATTTAGTTAAAGACACACTCCACTGCATTATAGTCAAATGAGCCACCCTAGAATGATTAAGTGCATGCACATTCTGATTCTGGAGATAAAGAATGTTGGGAAAGTTAGTGATTTGAGAGCAGAAAAGTAGCGAATGAGAAAACCCTCTCCAAACACTCGACTGGCCTGTTGCCATAGAACTCAGTGTGTCTTAGGTATTTTGTTAATTACAATGGGATGGGTCACTGATGGTGTAGGGGTACACTCGCCTGACTTTGGTGCGGGCAGCGTGGGTTCAGTTGCCACTCAGTGACGGTGTGAATAAGAGTGCGAATGGTTGTCCGTGTCTATATGTACCCTGCGACTGACTGGCGACCAGTTCAGGGTCTAGTCTGCCTTTCGCAAGAAGTCAGCTGGGCTAGGCTCCAGCCCCCCGAGACCCTAACCAGGATAAGCGGTGTTGAAAATGGATGGATGGATGGAAAGTTAGTGATTTGAGAACAGAAAAGTAGAGAATGAGAAAACCCTCTCCAAACACTCGACTGGCCTGTTGCTCCAGCATCCCGCGACATGGAACAGGATAAGCGGTGTTGGTAATGGATGGATGGATACATTGGGATGGCTCCAGCCATTTATTTCAAGCTTTGACCCAGTCAAACAAGTGGCATTATGAATAAAGTTAGTTGTATCAAGCACACATATTTGCTTTCTGGGAAATACTGTAAGAACACTTCTCTTCTTAATTAAATAAACCGTTTACATATTTTCCACCAAAAGCCACGTTTTATATTTATTCCATAGAATTGGCTATGGAAATTGTAAATTTGGTCATGCGTTGAATTACAGTACGTATTTGCATTTTTCTCGGACAATCTATTACTGTTCCTGGAAGCACTGAGATGGACTGAGGCAAACAGGCCAAAAGAAAGGAATGAGATCATTGAAGTAACGCTGATGTCTCCCGTTAGATTTTGGCATTTGGTTCTCTGTCTCTTTATAAGGTAACTACAGGCAACACCATCCACATTGTGCTTTTGTCAATGATAGATGCTATGGAATTTCACCTAGACCGAGAAAACATAAATTGAAGTTCTCCCAATGAAAGATCTTTCAAACATTGTCATGATTTTAATTTTATGGAAAATATGAGCTTCTATAAAAGGGTTTGTTTTATGTCCTGTCTAAAATCAGTTACATATACAGATAGATAAACGGAGGAATTATGTACATGTAACTAGATTGTTCATGCAAATAATGGATAAGTAGTGGCAGTCATCGCATTTTTAAAACATGACTTCTGTTTGAGCCCAGTTACATGGCCAGTTTGTTTATTCTCACAAATGTTTTAAAGGATGAGCAAACGTTTTACCCCCCTGACCCTGGAGACTACACAACAAGCGATGCCCGACAACACTTGAAAAGGATTAGATTAGGATAGATAGATAGATAGATAGATAGATAGATAGATAGATAGATAGATAGATAGATAGATAGATAGATAGATAGATAGATAGATAGATAGATAGATAGATACCAATTTGAAATTGACTCATTCAAAAGAGAGTTAGCATCTCAAGAAAGGCTGAAAAAAATGCATAATTTGCCTATGCCCAGTATATGCCCAACTGATCAATAGAATCATTAAAATTGATCCTGAACTGACCAGACACTATCTGTGGAGATCCCCATTAAAGAACGACTTGATCCCAAGCAATTATAGGTATATCAGCGTGTATATTCATATGGAGAGATTCTGTAATTAACTGGTATGCACCCCCCGTCCCCCACCACCACTCTGCCTAAATTCGGGGCGCAACCCCACTCTGATTTAGATCAGGTTGGTGTTGAACTTACCGGATAAAAAATGTATTTGGTCCCTTCACGCTTTCATCAAATACAAGGCTTACAGGTACAATACAACTTCAATCAATTGGTGGCAGAAGTGGGATTGAATCTGAGGAGTCAAAAATTAATTTATTTTTCCACATTTGATGCATCAAAGGCCACATGCCACACCTGTACCCCCACGATTCTCTGAGAGTACCTTTCAATTTGCTAGATTACCTCCCCCACTGTACCTCTGGCATGTTCTGGAGACGTCCAATGGGATTATAAACCAATAAAAAAACAGCATCCTTCAAACACTCCTCGTCTCCCTAGTCAGAATAAGATAATTAACTCGTCATCCCTTACGCCAATTGAATTCCATCTAATTTGTGTTCGATCTACAACTCCATTCTTAATCATTTTCTAAGGCACTCACAGTAGCTTTGCCAGAAATGTGAGCAAAAGAGAGGACTTTACCCTAAACAAAAAGGCTAATAATAATAATAATATCGTAGCTGGTATAGGTTACTGCTCTAATGAGGGCAAACGGTGTAGTAAATGGATAGATGGCTGGATGGCTGGATGGATGGATGGATGATTACCGGTAACATTGTATTTCCATGTAATGACTTCATTTTCATAGAACTTGGAAGACTATTTTGTGGAGAACAATATTTGTTTCAGTTTTAGGGAGTCTTAGACTATGAACCTTTGCCATTAACACATATTATATATAAATATTTGGGGTGGGGGGGCTTGAAGCCCACCTAAAATAGGCCTGGTGACACCACTGGACCAGGCAACCCAGGAAAAAAAGGAGAGACGGCTGATTTTTGTCCAATGACAAAACAATGACAGATTCCGGCACTGCAACAACAGCATGTCAGAAACCCCCATCATAGGGTCTCCTTGCTACCGGTTGTGTCTCAGTCAGTAGAGCAGGTCGTCCTGTGACCGAGAGGTCAACGGTTCGAGTCCCAGCTCTGACTGTCTGCTGTCAAAGTGTCCTTGGGAAAGACACTGAACCCTAATTTGCTCCCAGTGGGCCTGGCAGCCCCTTGGATGGCAGCAGCCGCCCATTAGTGTATGAATGTGTGCGTGGATGTGTGAATGTGAGCCTCTGTAAAGAGCTATATACTGTAAGTACACTCCATTTACCTGTTGCTGGCTGATGGCCCCAAGAGACGGCTGATATTGGTCCATGTCAACGATACAACTAGAAACCCTGTAGACACTGCAATGACACATTGAGAGTCGGAAATCTTCTTAATGAGGCCCCCCATACTAGAAGTTTCTTTATTTTAGGCAGGCTATGTTTAAGTCCATTTTTAACGTTGTATTTTTTTTTTCTTATGCTTCGTCCTGGGTTTTGTTTTACTAGGGGCCCGCCATGGTCCTCCATGAGAGATCATCAGGTGTAGAGCGTTCTCTGCCATGCCTTTATGCATTCATGCAAGGATTCTCCGAAGCTCTGTCATCATGGTCATCTTGATGTTGTCTACGTCTTCCAAACAAGTCATCTTGATGAAACCCTTGACCTTGGGAGAGAGGACAAAAATCACAAAGAGCTAGGTCTAAGCAGGCAGGTTCCTCCAGTATGGCAATGTTCTTCTCGGCCAGGAACTGTCCGATGTTTCGGGCATTGTGAGCAGGAGTGTTGTCAGGTTGAAACAGCCACAAATTGTCCTGCCACAATTCTCTCTTCGTGTTCCACAGTGAATGAAGCAAATGCCGCAGCACCTTTTTGTTGACGTGCTGGTTATCTTGTAGCCCTGTGGTAACAACTCGCAATGGACAATGCTCTCATCAAATAATGCAGTCAACATGACTGACTGATTCGCTTTCTTCGGTTTTGACGACATCAAATTCTTCCTCTGAAGGCTCTGGCGCTTGGTTTCCGGGTCAAACTCAAAGATACCAAGTCTGTTCTGATTGGGCTCATCATCACTCACTTTGATCATTGCTTGACGACCTGACACAAAAATATGTAAAGCAAGTGGAAAGAAGTTCAATGGCTGCAGAGAGCTGCGGTCACAGTTATATACTACTGGGAGATTCGTTCAAGGGGAAAACTTGTAGTTTGTAGTTTTGCTTTGAAATATATCTTTTGTGACACCAATCCTGGAAATTTGGTGGCACGGCATGTTTAATTATTGCTGCTCTGTCCAGGGAAGCCTTATATTTTTCAACAAACCCCCTGATAAACAACAATATTTATTTATTTATTTATTTCATAGCCATTGATCATAAAACATATCATGGAGTACAGCATAACCTTTCCCCCAAAACAAGCTAGAGGTACCTTTTATTTTGTCTGTCTTAACATACAATGACACATGAGCACATTGGGAAGAGAAAGCAACATGTAACACGTGTATCACTGCAGGAAAGGATGTGGCCTTTCCTTTTCAGGAAGGAACCCATATCTATGATGAGAGATGTTTTATGACAGTGTTAGTCAAGGGAATTCACATGCCCTACATTTGAACAACAATTGTGCTATTAGGGTTATTTATCTATGCTGTTTTACATTGGACTAAAAAATATTGGACTAATAAACAGATACAACAAGCTTCAATTTACTGCACTCAACAGAAAACAAGTTGGGGTAATTTAAATAAGTACCCCTTAACTTAATTTACAGGGGACTGTTTTCAACTGAAACTGTTATGGCTGCTCGTTAATATGAGAACTATGTTTTGGTGCCTGAAAATAGCAGTGACAAAAACAACATCTGCTATTGCAGATGAGCGTTGATATTTTCTTCTATGTTTGGATGGGAACGAGCAGGTTTGTTTAAAAAAAAAATCCCATTTTGTACTTTCGTGGCATGGTAGACGACTGGTTAGCACATCCGCCTCACAGTTCTGAGGACCGGGATTCAAATCCCGGCCCCGCCTGTGTATAGTTTGCATGTTCTCCCTCTGCCTGCGTGGGTTTTCGTTGGGCACTCCGGTTTCCTCCCACATCCCAAAAACATGTGTGGGAGGTTGATTAAGTACTCTAAATTGCCCGTAGGTGTGAATGTGAGTGCAAATGGTTGTTTGTTTATATGTGGCCTGCAATTGGCTGGTGACCAGTTCAGGGTGTACCCCACCTCTGGCCCAAAGATAGCTAGGATAGGCTCCAGCAATCCCGCGGCCCTAGTGAGGAGAAGCAGTACGGAAAATGGATGGACGGACATGTACTTTCGCGCTAAATCTTTTTTGCCGGTTTTAGTGAGTAACGTTTCAGTGAATATGAGCACCAAGATGGGCTGAAGGTGTAACAAGAAGGACAGATAGAAAGGGTTCCTGAATTTTACCCTCCTCCTCACATTGCAGACTGTGATCATCTTCTTTACATGAGCAGATAAGCTTGACCCTTAACCAAGCTATGTTTTCAACATCAAGTGAAACAACAATGTCCTCCCTCAACTAAACCAACAGACCGCCTTAAAAAATAAGAAGCCCCACCCTGGGCACACATCCTTTGACTCATGACCAGCCATCCGGACCCCTGACTTTTCTTTTAACAACGTAAAGAACTCCCATGATGAATTAAGAAGAGCCTGGAAAGAGACGGAAGCAAGGATGTTAAAGGCTCCCTGAGCGGCAGCTGACAGAAGCCATTGTCAACAGGGTGTGAAATTCCTGCTGGGATGAGACTTCTATCTGGTAAGTGGCTCAAAGCACAACAAGAAAGAGGAAACACGTCAGCCTGTCTGCCCACACTTGCCCCATGAGCCCCCCTATCATGCCCTGGTAGAGCGAGGAGGGTTTTACCCTCCCGATTGACCATTTATGGCACCAGCAGTTATAAAGACCAATAACAAAACAACGATTGAACACTGGACACACCCTGGTGTTGTCCCATGAGTGGCCTCAAAAAGTCGGAAAGATTTCGTGCTAATGCAAAATGTTGAATAAGAAAAAAAAATGGATCACACAAATTGGCCCCACAGCTCTGACACAATAATTGCATCAGAATTCACTTGGAATTTAAATTGATGCAATGTTATGAAACATCATTTGTTGATAAAAAGAACAAGATAATCAATTGTGAATACACAGCTGCCTCTACAATATGATAATATAACACAAAAACAATCACAATATAAGATAATTTTTCATGGTCTGTGTTTTGGTTTGGGTTGTGTTTAGTTTTGTTCCATGTTTTCCTGTGTTCCATGTTTGTCGTGTGCTCATTTAGTTATTGTGTCCACCTGTTCTCGTCAACCTTCTACCTTGTGTCAACCAATCAGCTTTCTCCAGCCACTCGTGTCTTGTCCAGGTGTTCCTCGTTGTCTTGTCAATCTGTATTTAGTTACCTGGTTTCGTTCAGTTCTTGTCGGTTCATTGTCATTGCAGTATGTCATTGCGCTATGTCATTGTCCCTCTCTGTTCCACGTCTTACTCACCAGTCATGTTTTGTTTCCATTTTTGGTTTATTTAAGTGTTTCTTTGTTACTTTGGTTATCTGTTGTGGGACTTCATTTAATTTGCTTTATCCATGTTCCATGTTTGCCCTTTTTTGGAGATTAAATATTATTTTTTGAGACTCCCGCACTCCTACCTTGCCTCCCTGCTTCCCTGCACTTGGGTCCTCCACATTTTTGCCTTGCCTTCCTCGCCTTCAAATAAGCTAACCGTGACAGAATTATGAGAACCATTTGCTGAACTGACTCATGCAAAGGGATGGATACCTCAAAAACTAAAAAATACAATAGAGAACAAGTTTAATAAATCACCTAGTTTATACCTATGAGTAAGAAGTGTGACCTTTTTGGACCTGGGTCACACTACTCTATATGACCTCTCCTCAAACTCGATGACACATTTCTCCAATTACAACCCAGTAATTAGTTTAGTACATTACACAGTTCAGAGGTGGGACAGTTCTTTGCCTGGAGCTGGTCACCCCCATCTCAAATGGAGAGATTCATGCAAATCTGTTTGTTTCATCAAGTGTGAATTCAATTTGCAATTTTCTTTTTAATCTAGAGCACCTTTGCCCCCAGCGCATAGGAGGACACCGCGGAGCTCTAAATTTGCCAAAGTTTTGATGAACTACAGAAGAGGAAAGGGCAAAAGGATAAAAAGGAAAGTCAAAGTGTTCTAATGGCAGTCAAACATGCGAAAGCCTGACTACCTTGAGGAGTCTGGTGAGTTCGAAAAGTCTCCAAGATGTAACTGTACAGGCAGAAAATGTTTTAGAATAATAAACAACAATTATATTTAGTCGAACGCAGATCACTGCCAATGTTGAACAGTTAACAAAAGTGGAAATACAATAGCGGCACGGTGGGCGACTGGTTAGAGCGTCAGCCTCACAGTTCTGAGGTGCGGGGTTCAATCCCCGTCCCCGCCTGTGTGGAGTTTGCATGTTCTCCCCGTGCCTGTGTGGGTTTTCTCCGGGCACTCCGGTTTCCTCCCACATCCCAAAAACATGCATTAATTGGAGACTCTAAATTGCCCGTAGGCATGACTGTGAGTGCGAATGGTTGTTTGTTTCTATGTGGCCTGCGATTGGCTGGCAACCAGTTCAGGGTGTACCCCGCCTCCTGCCCGATGACAGCTGGGATAGGCTCCAGCACGCCCGCGACCCTAGTGAGGAGAAGTGGCTCAGAAAATGGATGGATGGACAATACAAATACATTTAAAAAAGCCCGCGACCCTAGTGAGGAGAAGCGGCTCAGAAAATGGATGGATGGAAATACAATATTTGTGTTTGTCCATTCATATGTTAGTTGACCACTTTCAGGATATTGTACAGTATATACAGTCGACCCCCGCTGTTCGCGGGGGACTAACAGGAACAAAACTTGGACAGAACCAAGGATGATGTGTTCCGGTACAGTTTGTTCTCCCCATGCATGTGTGGGTTTTCTCAAGGTGCTCCAGTTTCCTCCACCTAAAAACATGTAGAGTACATTTCCAGTGCAAGGTACAACTGGCACGAGATTGAAACGCTAATCAACACCGGACAAAAGTACTTGGGCATAGTCAGAGTCTGTTTTACTTAGAATGCAAGGCTTTTTGCTCCAAGGTAACTTTTGGTGGGTATTTTCTCATACCAGTCTTCTCCTTTGAGAATAACTGTTAGGACAAGTCAAAGTAAAAACCAAAACAATAATAATAAAAAAAAAGACTATGGTGGTGGCTGAATTAGGTCAACTTGTCATGTTTGATGACAGTAACAAAAGTGGTGCATGATGACACATCAAACTAAAAAAAAGGTTTGAAATTCAGGTCCTATTTTTCAACACATTTTTGATCGTATTCCAAATTTTATGCCATATGGTGCCTTCTTTCTTCAATGTGCCACTGTATGAGAGCGTCACCAACTAATAAAAGCATAAGAAATGCCTGATTTATTTGTGAAAACATGAACAAACATCCTCCGTTTTATCCTGACCCGCGTACACACTATCAGTAACACTCACTCCGTCCACACAGGAATCACAATACAGTATAACAATCCCATTGATGTGAAGCTATCATTATGATGTCTTGTTCATTTACAGAACTAATCAACAGCAGCACATGCATAAATACACAAAGTATACTGTATACTGTATAGTCATAGCATTTTGCATCAGAGGCGTTTCAACATGTGCATTGTTTTGAATGATCTGCTCAGATGTTCCGACTGCCCCATTTATACCGACATCAACAAAGCTTTGTTGCTATTTTGGTAGCGAGCTAATAGGAAGGACTCTTTGTGTGCTTTCCATGGCGCAGTCAGGTGCAATTACAGCCAAAAATCCCTCATCTGAAACAATTGTGGAAAAGTAAGACTTAAATGCTAATGTAATAAGTAAGTTTGGACTCATTTGTGTTGTGTACTACAAATGCATGCACACAAACTATACACAAAACGTACTCTTTCTGACTGATTTGGATGATTGTGTTTCATGGAATGTGTTTCGGAATTCAAAGGCGCTCCTTGACTTTCAACCAGTGAGGCCATAGTCAGGTTTGAGAGGGTGTGGGCCAGTAAGTGTCAGTGTGTGCTGATGACAGACAGCCAGTGTTCTCTCCGTTCACTGTTAAAGATGAGGCATGCAGTAGCATGACAGACTGTTATCACACGAATGTGAATCAACCCCAAAAGCAACAGACCACAAATCACAACACTGACGGCAACATGACCACATTTTCCATTTTAGGGAGACCAAGGGTGATGAGTAAAAGGCTCCCTGGGCCAACTGGTGATGTTGTATCTGAAATATTTTTCTTATCTGCAGTTTTGTGACTACAGTGATGACATTAATGAACGTGTTTATAATAGCTGAGTTAGACCTCCTGAATCTTAACACTTGATCTTACATTTTGAACAATTCCATGCTTCAACTTTGTGAGAACAAGGAGAAGCCCTTTAATGTTCCAGTGTGACTGCCACAGTGCACAAAGTATGGTCCATTTAGGCATGCTCGGATAAGTTCAATGTGGAACAACTTCATTGATCCACACAGAGCCCTTCCCCGAAGCGTGGAAGTCATTCAAGCTACAAAAACATATTTTATTCCACTTTCAGTTCTTGTTGGTATAGTAATAGTCAGGTGTCCCAATAATCTTTTTTTTTTCTCATATATCTATCCATCCATCCATCCATCCATTTTCTGAGCCGCTTCTCCTCACTAGGGTCGCGGGCGTGCTGGAGCCTATCCCAGCTGTCATCGGGCTGGAGGCGGGGTAGACCCTGAACTGGTTGCCAGCCAATCGCAGTTTTCTCATATAAATAGCCTATAAATACTAAACAAGAACACAATATATGAGCTATTTCTGTCTTGTAAAGTAACACCGTAAACACAATAAGCAAGTACACTAGAGGATATTCTCAGTTGTGGTACAGTAAACCTTTTGAGGCCTGGTTCAAAAATTGTTTCTTAGCCAGTTCAAATAAAAAGCAAGCATGTCAAACTGTTTAAATTCATCAAAAGGTGAATAATGAGTAGGAAAGGTAGTCACTTTGTCTGCAATAAACTGTATTTTCCATCAGAGCACAAGAGCTGTCTGTTATATTATATTATAAAGAAATTAAATGAATTATAAGTGAGAACACAGACAATTATTCAGATAAGACAAATAAATAGTCCACATGAGATGTGTAGAAATGAATAAATTAATTTAATGTAAAGAATGTTATATGTTATCAATTCACAATACACCTTGATTAACTTTTGATTATGTAATAGTACTGAATTCTTAATTAGAATTCATAACATTCTTAATAAAATTGATACCATACCACAACAGATGTTCATAATCTATTGTGATTTTTAACTTGCAATTAAAGTCTATTGTCATCTTCATTGGGGTCCAATGAATTCAAAAGTCTTCAAATGTGTCAAAGTAGTTTATTGAAAGTAAAACACATTCATATTCTAAATCACTTAGGAGAATAAAGGTTTGAAAATAATTTAACAAGGTCAAATTCTGTCAGAAATGCTTTTTGATGAGTTTACATCCCCATATACCTACTCTGTGTGACCCCCATTTATTTCTCACATTATGAGAATGAAGCTTTGGGATCTGGCTCATCTCTGGCTAACTGTTCTGTTAGCAGAGCCCAAGCTGCCCACTGGGAAAACGATAGAAAGTCTTGATACATGCCACTGTAATGCACTGCAGATGAATCCTACCATATGCCATTACATTGCATAGAGACAAAAATAAGGCCAGGTGAGAGAATGACAAAGTGTTTGCTGTGTGTGTGCATGTATATACAAATGACGATGTTTTTATAGCAGGGCCTTCAAGTACTTGTGAATGTACATGTGCATGTGTGGGCCTGCTGGCCTGTCTCACCCATGTGCCTTCACCCCCCTCTCGTGAAATGTTTGGTAGTGGAAAACGGCGAGTGTGCAACAGCCTGTTTGTGTGGAAGTCTACATAATGCTGCACAGCTTTTGCCCCCACCCCAACATGAAAAAGTCCACTTTGAAATACCAGGTGCTCATTTGGCAAATCCAGGCAACTGGGGTGTTTACATTTCAGCAACTGAGAGGGGAAAAAGACCAGATGCCCCCCTTGTGCACCTCAGCAGCGTCCATACAGAGATCACGCACATCGCCATGGGTGACAGACTTGTGAGTGTGTGTGTGTAGGTGGGTGTGTGCGCGTGTGTGTGTGTGTGGGGGGGGGGGGGGGGGGGTCTAGGCATGTGTGGATGGAACACTGGGTAAAGTCACTAAACACCCACTGATTACTTTCAGCAGGGAAACATGAAATAATGCAATAATGGTGAAAATTAGCAACTGGTGATGTTTGTTTTGTTGCACAGCGCCAGTGTTTCGTACCCATCCATCCATCCATTCTCAATACCGCTTATCCTGTTCAGGGTTGCAATGTTTTGTACCATTTTTTTAATCTATCTATTTTTTTAATAACATGAATGCAACAGCATGAAACCCATGCTCTTCTCTCTATGGGTACTTTGGTCCAAGAACAGACTAGTAAAACAAGTCTCGTTTTTAAAATTCAAGATACCGCTCAAAATGATGAGCTTGACAAAGTGTACAACCACACTAAAAACATAGCACTCCCATAAATGTAATGGTCAACCTGAACATATGCGGAACAGAGAATAAAAATGTTTTTTTGGATAGGTCCTTTAGGATTAGCAATTGGTGGTCAGGCACCAAGTGTGCAGGCATGCAAGCATGTTACTGGAAAGACAGTATATTCAAGCTATTTTGCAGCTCTGCCTAAATGGTGTGGTCAAGCAGACATTTTTGATGTCCTTCTTTGTTTGTGAATGGCTCTATTGTCCTCGCAAATGTTGACGTACACTTCAAGTGCTTCCTTCGTCAGTCAAATAAAATCCATCTGGTTGGTACGTCACACACATACAAACTCATATAAGTGTAACAATTGTTCAGGGTGGCAGTGTAGGCATTTTTTCTTAGCTACACCAGAGACGATGTTTTATGTGTTGTTTGTTTGTTTGTTTTCAAGAATTTACAAAAAACTACTTATCTGACTTCTACAAGTTATAGTGGAGGGGTGAGGTATTGGCCAAGGAAAAACGCATTAAATTTTGATGCAGAACGAGATGCTGGCATATATGAATGTTAATGGCAAAATGCAGGAGATAGGTATCTACAATATGCAGGTGATCATTTAATTGGAATTATTGGGCCAAAACTCCAAGACTGAGTGGCATTCTACTCTCATTAGGTCAGCTACCACCTTAACAATTATAAATGTACCATGCTTGATAAAATCCTTAACGTCATTCTCATATCATTAGAATAAATCCGCGTCTTTCCCTCTTAGAGGATCACGACAAATTACTTGATACTGACATTGTGTAACACCGCTGGTGGCATTTAGAAAGTACAGCAATTCTTGTTACCCCATGTGTGTTATCGTCTGTCAAATTCTTGCTGTACACTGTCACTTGTGAATGCACGCACAACTGGATGCAGTCATTCCAACTGCCATGTGAACACCACATAAGCTTGTCTGGACATGAGTCAGTGTTCTTGAATTATGACCGTCTCTACTGGGGGTGCTGCCTATTAGGTTATCACAGCTTGCAAGTTTACAGAAATTGAGACAGACTGAGACAAAAAAAAAAAAAAAAGAAGAAATTGAGATAGATGGATATACTGAATATGAGCTTTTGGTCAGGTTCTCCCATCTGGAGTTAGTATGTTCTCTCTAGTGCTTGCAGTACTCCCTCCGTCTTCCTCCCACATTAATAAAAACATGGAAGGTCAGCGTTAATCACTGTTTGTTTATAAGTGCGCTGTGATTAATTGACAACAAGTCTAGGGTGTAGCCCACCTATCACCCTAAGTCAGGTGAGATGCGTTCCAATTCACCTGTGAACCTGAACCTTTATGAATTGAATGAATCAATGAAACAATTAAGTTACTAAAATGAGTTTTGTGGTAATTTTTGAAGAAAAAAAACAGATTAATCCAATGACTCATGAATGTTTTCTATAGAAGTAGTAATACTCTTTGTAGTTGGTAAAACATTTTCCATACCATAATGACATAATATTTGAATTAAAAAAAAATAGCCCACCTTCCTCTCCCCTCTCCTGGTGCCCTCGCCCATCATTGCTTGTAGCAGCCGCTTAACATGGGGTCACTTTCGGATGGGCTCACTGGCTTGGCCCCCCTTACGGGTGTGTGAGTGGGTGTCCTGTCCTCCCCTTTTCTCGCCTTTTCTGTCCTCTCTCATCTTGTCCTATTGGTTAGTTGTTGCATGTCCTCATCGGGTGTGTCCCCCCGTCCACAAATAAGAAAACGATAGGATTTTGTAACATTACTTGTAGTCAAATATTTAGACTGACTAACTATTGTTCTGCTGTGGTTTGCACCCCTATTCTCCTTGTCCGTTCTGTCCCTTCGTCTATCCCCTAAAACCCTTTACTGTCTGGCTTTATTTTCAATAAAAATCAGAATTATCAAATATATATATAGGCAGAGGAAGTATTTCAAACTCCACTGATGCACAGCAAAAGCGTTCATATCCACCATCCTGCATGTCCATGCAGCTGAGCAGGACAAGTGTTAAAAAATTATATATATATATATATATATATATATATACATACACACACCCTGGAATCATTGGCAACACAACTTGATTGATATTATGAGTTTCATCTTAGCAACACTTCCACTTGTTTCCTCAAACACCGATGATGTCATAATTTGTTATGCACAGACATGTCAGAGCCCTGCAGCAAAATAACGACACTGCCTGTTCTATCTCCAATTAAGGAGTCAGGCAGACACTGTGACAACTACACTATTTACTGTTAATGTGAAACTGGAATATAAATGTGCATGGTAAATTGTTTTTGTTGTTTTTTTTGTTTTTTTTGTTGGGCTAATGTTTCAATTGCAGAAAAAGCTGTAAGCTGCACTGCACTTTACACTTTGGTATATTGTTAATTTAAGAATGTTTTCTGGATGATTTCTCATTTTTTAATATATTGTAATATATTAGCTCTTTTGTCACCATTCCTTCCCTTACCTGAACATACTACATGTTTAAATTTCTTACACAGTAAAGCAGAGGTAAATAGAACAGTAGCATGAAAGGTGCACTTGAACGTACCAACACGACCTCAGCAGAAGGTAAACAAATACATTCCTTCTACATCTATGTAAGGGGAAATTACCCTCCACACCTCTAGGTGGGGTTAGTCTGTATTCATCATTCATAAAGACAAGACTGAGTGTAGTTGTTGGCCAGTGTACAAGAAAAGCAAACTTTGCCCAACATTTTCACACTCTTTAGACATTCCCACACTCTTTAGACATTCCCTGGCAATCTGAACAAGAACATCTGACCAAAAGTCAATGAATGACGTTTTCTAAATATTTTTGTAAAATTACTTTTGTTTACATCTCTGGCCCTCCAAAGACTACAAATGTTTTCTTTGTTGCGTTGCATTGTCTTGAATCTCGGTACAGGCAAAGTCCATTTCTGTCTCCCAAGGTAAAATCGATACATAACCCATAGGGTAATTATCAGAATACAATGAAACTGGTTGTACTGTTTCAGGGCTATAAAGTTACACTCGTGCTCCCAAGTCATAATTGGTTAGTGAAGGATTTCTTTGTATTGTTGAGGGTACCACCCCAGGATGCCATAGCAAAATTGTATAAAAGGGACAAAATATTATACTCAAAACCCAGACCCAAATTTTAAATGTAGTTCCACTGTGATACCCAAATTTATAATATTCAGACAATCTGATTAGAATAATCTTCCTTCCTCTTTAAAGTGTATCACCTTTTTATTTTCTATAGATCAAATTCATTTCCCCACCGACGAGCAAGCTGTTCATGTTTTTGATATTGTGTTTGTTTGTTTTTAACTACTTTATACAATATTGCTATGGCATCCTGTTTCTCCTGATCTTGGATTGTATCACAGTGCAGTTATGGGTGTGTGTAAATCATTACCTTTTTATTTGACCTGGTGATGGAGCGCGTGAGGCGTGGGGGCTTTGAAAGTGGTCAAGGGGCTATCCTAAATAAAATTTAATAAAATGAATAACTCATGAATTACTGTGACATACACACTGTAACTAACATAAATTAATATTAAGGAACAGTAGACCGGAATCTACAACCCAATTCCAATGAAGTTGGGACGTTGTGTTAAACATAAATAAAAACAGAATACAATGATTTGCAAATGATGTTAAACCTCTATTTAATTGAATACACTACAAAGACAAGATATTTAATGTTCAAACTGATAAACTTGATTGCTTTTAGCAAATAATCATTAAC
The DNA here is from genome assembly GCF_024500385.1 of Phyllopteryx taeniolatus. Taxonomy (NCBI): domain Eukaryota; kingdom Metazoa; phylum Chordata; class Actinopteri; order Syngnathiformes; family Syngnathidae; genus Phyllopteryx; species Phyllopteryx taeniolatus. The sequence goes on along the minus strand of NC_084508.1, from coordinate 20,203,690 downwards.
TTGGAATTTTATGGCTGCAACACGTTCCAAAAAACCTGGGACAGGGTCATGTTTACCACTGTGTTACATCACCTTTTCTTTTAAAAACATTCAATAAACGTTTGGGAACTGAGGACACAAATTGTTGAAGCTTTGTAGGTGGAATTTTTTCCCATTCTTGCTTGATGTACAGCTTCAGCTATTCAACAGTCCGGGGTCTCCGTTATCGTATTTTATGCTTCATAATGCGCCACGCATTTTCAATGGGAGACAGGTCCGGACTGCAGGCAGGCCAGTCTAGTACCCGCACTCTTTTACTATGAAGCCACACTGTTGTAACACATGCACAATGTGGTTTGGCATTGTCTTGCTGAAATAAGCAGGGGCGTCCATGAAAAAGACGTTGCTTGGATGGCAGCATATGTTTCTTCAAAACCTGTATGTACCTTTTCCTCTTTGGCCCGGAGAAAACGTTGTCCACAATTTCCAAAAACAATTTGAAATGTGGACTCGTCGGACCACAGAACACTTTTCCACTTTGCATCAGTCCATCTTAGATGAGCTCGAGCCCAGAGAAGCCGGCAGCGTTTCTGATTGTTGTTGATAAATGGCTTTTCTTTGTATAGTAGAGTTTCAAGTTGCACTTACAGATTTAGCGCTGAACTGTATTTACTGACATTGGTTTTCTGAAGTGTTCCTGAGCCCATGTGGCGATATCCTTTACACATTGATGTCGGTTTTTGATGCAGTGCCGCCTGAGGGATCGAAGGTCACGGGCATTCAATGTCGGTTTTCGGCCTTGCCGCTTACATGCAGTGATTTCTTCAGATTCTCTAAACCTTTTTGTTGATATTATGGACTGTAGATGATGAAATCCCTAAATTCCTTACAATTGTACGTTGAGGAACATTGTCCTTAAACCGTTGGACTATTTTCCCACGCACTTGTTCTCAAATTCTAAATGAATAATTATTTGCTCAAAACAAAGTTTAGCAGTTTGAACATTTAATATATTGTCTTTGTAGTGTATTCAATTAAATATAGGTTGAACACGATTTGCAAATCATTGTATTCTGTTTTTAATTTATGTTTAACACAACGTCCCAACTTCATTGGAATGGGGGTTGTAAAAGCCCTTTGCCAAGAACTTGTGTGCCGGCTTGATGATCAATAAAATAGCTTTCAGAAATTTGCTGTAAAAATCGACAACCTAACCCACATTTACTGGTAACCCTGCCCTAAAAGAATAATGAACAACCTTTTTAATAACAACATTTAGTAATATGATTAATAGTTCATAATATTATGCTTCAAAAGTCAACATTTTAGTGAAATTTAGTCATCAAAAGAAACATTCACATCAAGCAATCAAATTATTTGGTCCTAATTTCAAGCTCAAATTTCAAGTTATTACATTTCTTTATGTATTTTATGGTTTTTACTACAAAAAACGGCTGGGTAAATGCTGCATCTTCCTAATGTTTGTAACAGTCCTGGCCTGATTCCACCATGTTCTGTTCCTAACATGCAAACTTGTGATCAGAGAGAGTCATCTGGTATCAAGGAAGAAGGTAATAGGGACAGCGCACACGCACAACACAATGCCAAGGTAATAATAAAGTCTTTGGTGCATTACACATACTCTTGCGGTAATAAAGACTTTGCATGCAAGCACACAGGCTACACTATACAGACCACTGCGCACACTCACACAGGTAATAAAGGCTTGGCACACACATTTAAGCACAGGCACACAAACACACACATTCTGTTGAATGACATCTTTCCAGGTGTTGGGTGCTCTCACACAGTGCTCATTTGTTGATTCATGTACCTATAGTATCTCATTTGGAGGCCTTTGTTTTGGCTTTCACTTCAGAAGTTAGTCATTCGTCCTGGGATACGGGAGACATTTCCATATTCGTGTACGTGTATTTGGGGGTTAGGTGGGGGTAAAAGTATTCTGCTTCCCATGAGACAACATTTGGTTCATGGTATGTCGCACCAGATCGAGAGTGGGCAGATGGGAGCCATGTTGAATGGTAGCCATTGCTAAACTGAAACCATCCATCCATTTTCCATGCTGCTTATTCTCACTGGGGTCACGGCCGTGCTGGAGCCTATCCGAGCTGACTCTGGACACACTCTGAACTGGTCGTCAGCCAATCGCAGGGCACATATTAACAAACAACCATTCGCACTCGCAGTCGCACCTATGGGAAATTTAGAGTCGTCAATCAACTTACTATGCATGTTTTCGGGATTTGGGAGAAAACCGGAGTACCCTGAGAACATGCAAACACCAAATAAGCGAGGCCGGATTCGAACCTGTTTCTTCAGAACTGTGAGGCAGATGTGCGAACCAGTTTTCACTGTGCTGCCCTAAACTAAAACCATTTGATTTAAAGGATAGCGAGTTTGTCCCAAATAACCATCTCTGGGAGAATTGGCGTTGGTTGGAGACTTGAACCCATTTTAACTTGACTGACAGTATGGACAGAGTCCATTTGTTGCTGCAAATTTATCCTCATAAGGGGACTCCAATGCTTTGACCTGCACTTTATTGTGTGTCCTCAACTACAGTAAGTCTCCCATATGAGACATGAGATTTCCAATACAGTATACTCACAGTGGTTGATAGTTATTCAAACTGCAGTAAATTCCTTCACGGTTGTTTTATCAGTATATTTGTCTGTTTTATTGAAGGGATGCTGACAGAGAACCTCACTGACCTACAGTAAACAGCATGTGCCACTGTTGCCTGCCCTTGAGGTTACGCAGACTGCAGGGAGCGTTGTATTTTGCAGCTGAACATGCTGAACGGTCAAAGGCCAACATACGATTTCTGGGTACAGAGCGCGAACGGGGGCCCCACAAGGGAGACACTGTGTTGACATTGTGTTTGAACACTTTGAGCAATGTTATTTCAGACAGTGTGGGGTTGAGGGACAATCAATCATTATGTTATTAGACCAGCGCCGGTGATTATTCATCCTGGACCTTTGATTCTGGGCGACGACTTAAGGCATCCTGCATGAACCTCTTTCCTTCACAATGGACTCCATCCGTCCATCCATTTTCTGCCGGTTATCCTTTTCAGCGCCACAGGGACGCCTGGACCCCATCCCAGCTGAACCAGAACAAGAGGCAGACATGGACCAATCCTCTATCAATCACAAGTAGAAGGATGGCAGTTGAGAAATTGATCCAAGGCCAGCTGTGCAAAAGGCAGCTTTGTTGTTCTATGTTTCTTCAAACGTTTTATCAGTCTAACTTATAGGAAATAAGGCATCGTGAAAGAAAGAGATACTGTAATTCAACCTCAACTATAGAAGTAAGGACAAAGTGTATAAAAAAACATTGATGAAACAAAAACCTGATTTTGCTTTGGTTTCCAGTACAGGGTGTGGTGATACAGTATTAGCTACAGTATGTCAGCATTGTGACAAAATAAATGAATATTAGTAATTCACAAATATAGTTGCATCACTATAAATAAAACAATCCTGGTACATTTTTATTCATAATTATTCTTTGCTGAACAATGAAAGACTTCATTGTTTCTAGCTCCACCCTTTTGGTAATATACCTGTGCGGTTGGTAGTGTAGTGCCAGAACTACAACCCCAATTCCAATGAAGTTGGGATGTTGTGTTAAACATAAATAAAACCAGAATACAATGATTTGCAAATCATGTTCGCCCTATATTTAATTGAATACAGTACAGACAAGATAGTTAATGTTCAAACTGATAAACGTCATTGTTTTTAGGAAATAATCATTAACTTCGAATTTTATGGCCGCAACACGTTCCAAAAAACCTGGGACAGGGTCATGTTTACCACTGTGTTACATCACCTTTTCTTTTAACAACATTCAATAAACGTTTGGGAACTGAGGACACCAATTGTTGAAGCTTTGTAGGTGGAATTCTTTCACATTCTAGCTTGATGTACAGCTTGTACAATTTGAAATGTGGACTCGTCGGCCCACAGAACACTTTTCCACTTTGCATCAGTCCATCTTGGATGAGCTCGGGCCCAGAGAAGCCGGCGGCGTTTCTGGGTGTTGTTGATAAATGGCTTTTGCTTTGCATAGTAGAGTTTCAAGTTGCACTTACGGATGTAGCGCCAAACTGTATTTACTGATATTGGTTTTCTGAAGTGTTCCTGAGCCCATGTGGTGATATCCTTTTTACATTGATGTCAGTTTTTGATGCAGTGCCGCCTGAGGGATCGAAGGTCACGGGCATTTAATGTTGGTTTTCGGCCTTGCCGCTTACATGCAGAGATTTCTCCAGATTCTCTGAACCTTTTGATGATATTATGGACCATAGATGATGAAATCCCTAAATTCCTTGCAATTGTACGTTGAGGAACCTTGTCCTTAACCTATTCGACTATTTTCTCACCCACTTGCGCACAAAGAGGTGAACCTCGCCCCATCTTTGCTTGTGAATGACTGAGCAATTCAGGGACGCTCCTTTTATACCCAATCATGGCACCCACCTGTTCCCAATTAGCCTGTTCTCCTGTGGGATGTTCCAAACAGGTGTTTGATGAGCATTCCTCAACTTTCTCAGTCTTTTTTGCCACCTGTCCCAGCTTTTTTGGAACGTGTTACAGCCATAAAATTCTAAGTTACTGATAATTTGCAAAAAACAATAAAGTTGATCAGTTTGAACATTTCATATCTTGTCTTTGTAGTGTATTCAATTAAATATAGGTTGAACATGATTTGCAAATCATTGTATTATGTTTTTATTTATGTTTAACACAACGTCCCAACTTCATTGGAATTGGGGTTGTACTTTGTACTTGCACATTGAACTTTCCATTGGTTTTAAGTCTATATTTTAAAGTGCCAGACTCTGCACATACATCATCTGCACAGTGAAGATTTTTAACAAAGCGGGGCTTTAAATGTTCACCTTCTTGTTTTTCTGAACTCAACTGTAGCCCACCCGATACACAGTTTAGTCTTTGCTGGAGTAATTCCCCTAAAAACACATTATTTTTAATGGCATCAAAATGGCTTGTTGAAAAAGTAAAGAACAGATTTTCAGTCTTCCAAAACCCTTCTGGAAAAAAACAAAATCTTAAATCACAGTTGAACACTTCTTAGGAGGAAAATAACTGCATGCCATTTGAGTTGGGAACAAATGTAATCACTTGTCTGCCACCTCATCCGCAACACTCCCATTTCCCATCCAAGTAGCGTGCAGACAACCGCCCGTTTCTTCCAATCTTCCCCACATAATCCTGTGGTACTGATGAAAGATTGATTCTTTCATTGCTGGTCCCCAGTATGGGTAATTATTTGGGGCACAGACAGCTCCTTATGCATACAATATATGACTGGCTATGAGTGTGTCTCTGTCAGTCAGAGTCTCATTGTGACTGGATGATGAATCATATAGCCACATTCAGTTCAGAAAATTAATTTGTGAAGAAGGTGCTTTTAGGTTATAAGGATTATCCCATCCTGCTGGGAGTATACTACACAATGAATGACAACACACATTGCACAAGTAAATTGCTTGCAATGGAAAGTCAAAGCAACTTATAGTTCAATATCCACCAGGGACTGACACTGTCACATACTGTGAACTGCATTGCATTGCTGTATACATTTTGACAGAGCCTTTTTTTTTTAACCTTATCAACCTTATCAACTACAATAAAGTTTGCCAATCCAAGTTTGCCAATATGATCAAAACAACACAATAACAGGCAGGCTAACAGGCAGTATGAGGAGACAAATCACAATGCAAACAGTACATTTATAAATTAGTTAAAGGTCCCATTTTGGCCATTTAAACGTCTGTAGAGTGACTCTCTAACATGGAATTAGTATAAAGTGTCAATTTCATTTCAAAAAACACCTTGGTTTTGTAAAACGTGTCCAGAAAATCCTATATGACAACTGCATCCGTTTGACCCAGTTTTGTATCTGCTTTGTCCATATTTGGCTAAAACCGCCCGCCCCTTTCCTCTGATTGGTTGCCTCCGTTTTGAAGATCCACTTGTGAAAGCACGCTGGTTCGGGAGCAGAAAGGGAAGGTGGAGATCTTCGCTAGTGATGTAGATAAGCTTGAGAAATTCGAATGACCTGATTTCAGGCCTTTCTGCAGAAAAATGTCTGGAACTCAGGAATGCGTGGATGATTTTCCCAGAGTGGGTTTTCTCCGGGTACTCCGATTTCCTCCCACATCTGCAAAACATGCATGGTCGGTTAATTGAAGATTCTAAATTGCCCTTAGGTGTGAATGTGAGTGTGAATGGTTGTTTGTTTATATGTGCCCTGCGATTGCCTGGCGACCAGTTCAGAGTGTGACTCGCGCCCGAAGAAAGCTGGGATGGGCTCCAGCATCCCCGCGACCCTAGTGAGGATAAGCGGAACGGAAGATGAACGAATGAATTAATTTTGCATGTTTACTGCGGCACCATATAGACAATATTGCATCCCAGATACTAGAAAAGTTGGTTTGGCAAAATATGTCCCCTTTAAGGTGTAGATTTAAAATGGCACCTCCAAACTTTTTAACGGCACAGTTTATATTCACAAACTTTTCAGGCAGTCATGTCCTCACTTTCAAGTGGGACCACAAAACCGAGGTTAATGTGCGCATGATTGTACTGACCCAATCACTTTAAACATGCAGGTATGCTTAGAACAGACCTCTATGGTGTTGTCAAATTAACGCATGCATACATTAATGCTGCAATCCATGTCATGTGTCGCCTCTTTGTAACATCTGACATGTCCTTTGCTGTTCTTCTTTCATGCTGGAAAACATTAAAGCTTATTCCTAGGTTTTTTTTCCGTTTCCTACAATGGTCGTGAGAACCGTTATAGCAGTTCAGTAACCTAATTTGTATTGCATAAATTAGTCTAGTCAAAATTTGAAACAATGCATAGTGTCGCACCTCTGTCCTATTTATCCATAAACTTACATCATCATCTTACATCACAGTTAGCAAATTAGCGAACTCAATATGGTGTGATAGTGGTAGTGAGAAGCCATACAAAATGCAATTTGTTGAATATTTGTGGGGAAATAATTACTTCATTTATATTTGAAAGAACACAAAATGCATCTTTTTAAAAAAACGACTAATTTGATTTGACTGACTATATATGCACATGTATCTATCTATCTCGATATATATTGTTTTCATATTTTATCACGTTTGTTAGTGGGTATATTGTCTTGTATGATGTCAAGATATTTACTTAGCCGGCATCTAATGATCCCCTTTTGGGTGTGTGGAACTGTACCACTTGTTGGAATTGTGGCTTTAGTCAACAGTGTCAGACGGTAGCTGGTTGCTGCAGACTTTGGGGTGTTGGAGAGGAAGAGTAGCATTGAGCAGTTAGCACAGAGGTGCTGATTTGCCATTTGGGGACTGGAACAAGACCTGAGACCTCAAAAGTGCATGTGGTGTTTAGTGTGTTTGTTTGCGTGCGTGTTTGCCGGGCTGTGTGTAGAGGAGGCTGGTTGATCGCACTCCTCAGGGGGGTTCAGTTCGAACTGCATTTGTGATCCTGTGTTAAGTGCTTGGTCAGTGGTGAAGGCCTGAAGGATTAGGTTGACCCCCACCCTACCCCCACTCAGCTACAAAACCTTTGTGAACCACCCTCCCACCCCAACACATGCACATATTGAGATTCTCCAGAGCCACCCACCACCCATTCCTCCACCACCAGTACTACTACCAGCAGCACTCAACGCCTGTTCACCCCCCCCCCCCCACACACACACATGCACACACACAAACACATGTCAAAAGACACTCTAGCATAACTAGCAGTACCATTCCCTTAATATTACTGAAATAAAGCGATCCGCTCACACTCACGTCACATTAGTACTGCTATTAGACCAGACCCAGACATGAGAGCGACAGTGTGTGTGTGTGTGTGTGTGTGTGTGTGTGTGTGTGTGTGTGTGTGTGTGTAAAGGTTTTATATACATGTGAGAGGTGGGGTTAATGCGTGTGTTTGTGTTTGAGCCCAAGCATAAGATTTGTAAGGGCGGAAGAGAAGTAAAAGTTTGCTGTGTGTCGGAAAAGGTCCATGGTCTGTCTGTGCGTGTGTGGGTAATAGTACAGAGACACTGATATCCTGGCACAAGATGAGTGGGAGGAAGGACGGCTGAGGTTTGTGAGTGTCTGCTGAGGGCCCAGTAGGTGTAAGCATGAAAAATTTCCATGTGGCAGTAAAATGTCTACCACTTTGCAAACTGTGTTTCTAATATGTGCCAGGTGCCGTGAGACGTTCCCTGGATCACATTGTGAACCTTAATCTGTGCATGTGTGTCTGTACTTTACTATTTATATTAGATCACACAATAGAAAGCAGATCAGACCAAAATGTATTTGTTTTGGCTCTGTTGGATTATTAAGTTGTTGTTATTACGCCGAGAAGATAGGATAAAGTGCATTCGATAATATAATGTCATCATTCGTTTTTGTGCCCACGGTAACAATGGACTTTTGATATGTTATCACCGTTAACCAAGAGAAATGTAGAAATTTTACTATTGCCATTTATATAGCAAGGAACACCCTGAAACGGGTCCGGAATGATACACTCCATAAAAGGAAAAAAAAACTTCCAACAAATGTGGCATTGTAAAGCTCCGAAACATCAATTTAATAATGTGGATATTCTAGTTGCTAGTAAATACGGATATAACCCAATACCTTGTGTAGTTTAATACGATTTTCCTCTTTGTGTTTGATGTCATAAAACATAATAAGTGTCTTGCTGTTTTATCATTGAAACAAATGCTCTACAAAATCTCACATTAAGGCTTGAAATCTAAAGCTACATTTTTGGAACGTTGTGTTAGGTTATTTTGATACGAGCCGGTGCAGTCAGAAGCTTGTCGAAACGACAGGGGTGGCAGTTGTAATCCTGGCCTCTAACGGCGACTAGGCAGCCGAGACGCGGCTTCGGTATCTTTAGCTGGTGTGCTTTGAAGCGGCCACAGATCCTCTTACCAAAAAGACACTTTATGAATGCAGGGATTTATTTTTCCCGTCTTTTAACCATAAAATAGTCAACCTTTTCAAATGTATTTACTCCTAATTACTTTATCTAAAAAAAAAAACTCATAATGAAATAACAACACATTATTTTACATTAAAAATGCATTTCACTGTTATGATAATTGTTCATTTCTAATTGTAGCAGTAGCACCTGAAAGTAAATGAAAGTAATAAATTGAGATTTTGTATTCTTGATTTTTTTTTAATTATTTAAATAACATTGGTAACAGTAATGACTTCAAAATAGTGGAAAAACACCTCCTGAGGAATTATGCTTAGTACTAACATTATAATGTAAGGAAAAATATTCCCCTATTTTTGCATTTAGTTGCTGCATATGACAAAAAAATCCCAAATATCCAAATACACATTTTTAAGTTACATATGCATTTCTTAGGAGTCAAAGTTTTATTGTCCAACAATTTATTCCTTTGAGTATAGCCTGACAGGAAAACACACAAATGTGGATTTTTCCCTTCAAAAATATTTCCCCCCATCCAGCAGTCAGTGTTAAGGTGTCCGTGTAACAGACACACAACAGACCACATGGTTACGTCTGTCTGCTTGCACCTCCCAGGAAATGACATCCAATCGCCTTTCAACTTTACACTAACAGACCAGTCATTTGGCCTCACTGCAACATTTCACAGGTCTACTTGCCTCGCAAATGCCTGAAGTCTTTATATTCAGTTCTTGAAAAACTTCCAGGCAATGCATTCCCTTCAATTGACATCAACGCTGGTACATGTAAACAGAATAAAGTTAGAAAGTAAAGGTGGCCTGCATACTGTAACCTGCTTGAATTAACATTGACATATCTTTATGCGCAGAGAGCAGTAGTCTACTTTCCACTTCACTCTTATCTTCACATAGAGCAGAGAACACATTAATATTAAACATAATTAGTAATGGAGACAGCTCGTGCAATTTGGTATCTCATTATTAATGTGACACTGCCAAGTTCAGCCCGGCTCTACTTATATATATTTCAGAAGTTTAAGAAGGCGAAATCATTCAAGCTATGTGAATATTGATTAAATAGTCTCATAAAGCTGGAACATGTCCCAGTGATTCCATGTAGGTTTTTCTTTTATCTGTAATCCCATCTCCTAAAGCGTATGGAAGAAGGAAACAAATATTTTAAGATTGTTAACCTGATCATATCTCCTATAATGACTGCAAAAAGAAAATAGAAGCTAAAAGCCCAGGAAGAATATGGTTCAGCACGCTTTTGAGAAGCCACCCCAAGCACTTAGTGATACAACAAAACAAATGTGAAGGCAAAAGGGAATGAGGAGACCGGCTGTCAAGTTCAGACCGTGGCAGATACCCTCTCACCTCCTGCTGTCGGCTTTAGCAACAGCAAAACACTTTGCAGGTCTATGGGCCGAGGAAGGAAAAAAAAAAAAGATTTTGTTATGCCTAGTGTGCATCCGAGTGTGGTGGTCAATTAATATTGTATGTAGCTGTGAATAAAGCAGAACAAAATCTGAACATTCCTAATGTAATATAATGGTATTCATTTTTTTTCAGTAAGCTGTAAAATATCACGTTTTGCATAGTGATGTGCCTATCACACTCAGATGAACCCAAAGAGTAACTTTTGATTGACCATATTTTCCTGATGATATATATTTTTTTCATAAACAGAAACGCTCTGCTTCTGCCTCTATTTTCTCTCTCTCTCTCTCTCTCTCTCTCTCTCTCTCTCTCTCTCCCTCTCTGAGGCGATCCGCAGGGGGCGCTGTGTGTCCATGCCTGTGGACAGGAGCGCGAGTGACTGACTGTTTGAATTCCATACAGTGAGGAAAAAGCAGTGCCACATTGCTGAACGATAACAAAGGACCAACAACTACGTCACGCCAACATTGACATAAACCCCTGTAACGACGCTGCTCTGCTGTTGCTGTAATTCTCTAAAATGTCAATGCATTGCGTTTTCACCTTTTTGTTTGTCTAATACGGACCTTTTTGCCGTCCCGATTCCGCACGCAGATTGGTCGCGAGACTCCAGTTGCTCGTATCTAATGAGAAGAAGTCAACTTTCATTTCAGTTGAACAATAAACAGGAGCCAACATGACTGTGGAGGTTGACATTTGTCGGTGCTGCCTGACCCCCTCCCCTCTCCCTCTCCCTCGCCCTCGCCCTCTCCTTCTCTCTCTCTCTCTCTCTCTCTCGCTCTCTCTCTCTCTCTCGCTCTCTCTCTCTCTCTCTCTCGTCTGTAGGTCTGTCGCTCTCTGGCGCTCCTTATTCTTGCACGGCTGCACGCTTCATTCCAGTGCACAGAGCGAGGCAGACGGTCCACAGCAGCAGCCAGCGCTGATCAATCCGCTCAGGGAATACATACTGTACCAGTTGAAACCCAGCTCCTGGAGTATCGTTTGTCCTTTTGGTCTTTTTCTTCTCTTTTTTATTTATTTTTGTTTTTGAATTAAATTTCTTGCTGTGGACTACACGCACTATGGTGGTGACACAAGTGCGTATTTCTTCTCTGTTGTGACCAAAGCAGAAAGTCTTTTGAGGATATTCCACGCAGAAGTGTGTGTATATATATATATCCATTTTTTTTTTTTTTTTTTTGGGGTGGGGGTGGCGGGGGGCTTCTTCTCAGTGACTGTCCAGAAGGGAAAATCCTGATTGTGGAGCTACTGCGCCAATGGTGTGGTCCCGGACTCGTAGCTGACCCGCTCAGTGCGCGGAGAAGTGGGGGACACCGGGGGCGGTCTGCTGCCGGTTCCTCTGTTTCGATTCAAAGGCGCATTGGAGAAACGAAGAGAAGAAGAAGGCTACTGTGCTTCGAACCCCCAATCGCGCACCTTTTGTGAATGGTTGCGTGGGTATAACACGGTTGGGACTGTGCGGAGAGTGTGAGCAGCCCGGGATTGTGGCTCTGTTTACATGAGCGCGTTATGACAATGGATTACATTCTGCTCTTGTGCAGCTTCTTGCTGCCCGTAGCCACCGCAGTCGAAGGTAAGAAATGCCACCTTCAATTTCAAGGTAAACGCTGCGTGTTTAAGATGCTTTCCAAATGGGTCAGGAGCGACATCATTGTTCACTTGTCAGTCTGCAGTTCAAAACAAGGTTGTATTGAAAGGAATGGAAGTCATGCGCCACAATGGGAGTTGTGTATTCGCTCTTTTTTTTTTTGTAACATTAGCCATCGCCTGCTGCTGCTTTCTTGGTCTTTTAGAGGAAATTAGCGGCACACTGAGGTGCCTGCCGGTGGTGGTCGTGAGGACACCCCCCCCCCCCCCCCGCCCCGCCACACACACACACACACACACACACACACAGACGCACTTTAAAAACACTTCTGAATTTAACTGCGAATCTTTTTGGGTTGTGTGGCCTTCTGACACGTAGAACGTCTCACATGCAAAGTGGGTCGTTCATTTAACCGGAAAACCTGTAAAATCTTCGAAACGTGTCATTAAATTGAATTTCCAAAAAAAATGTTTTCAATTGTCACTGATTTTGAATGAAAGTAAACTGATAACTGATAAGTCATAGAATCACAATGACTAGTTTTATTTATTGGGGAATTTACGTGAGCAATTTGTCTATTTTGGATATGTTCTACTCTTTGGAAAAGAAAAAGGGGGGAAAAAGTGGCAAATAAGGCTGCGAGAGCCCTAAAGCGTGCATGATGAATGGTGGACTCGAGGGTGCCTCGTGTTGTGAAAAGTGGGCCATCGGACCACCGGCTGGTGCGCACTGCCTGCATGATCGTGTGCGGCGTGCAATCGTCATTTTTACTTTTCTAACAAATCACTTTCAAACGCTCAAATTAGTCTCGCCTATTATAGTGAAACCGATTTGTTTCACTCGAAAGAAATGACACAAATAAATTCATTGCACAAAAAGTCATTTGAGTTTAATTTATTGGACAGGATGTAGTTAATTAACAGTCCCACCACATTATTGCATTTTGTTTTTCGTCACGTAAATTACATTTTGTGATGTGGTAAAGAAAAAGGTCAAACCAGAAAATGCATGCAAGTTCTGAGGGTGAAAATATATAACTCTTATCTGATAAGCATGTTGCTTTTATTGGTCTCTTGATAAGAAAGTTGTGCTGTAGAAGTTAATTGTTCAACTATAAATTCATCAGAACACACCCAAAAAAAAGAAACACCATGAACGATTGCTTTAAATATAAGAGTATGGAAGACAAGAAAGGAGGCAGAAATGTTATGATATATATTGAAATTGTTGTTATTTCTTTGCAGTGGAGCTCCCCTGGCTCCCCAGTTAGACGCTCGTGCTTTCAAACACATGGTTTGAATGGATGAATTGCGGCTTGCTGTGCTCAAGTTAACTCCAGATGTAGACAGAATGGGGCTGAAAAGAGCTGCAATAGTAGATATAGTTCTGTTTTTTTCCCCTGACACCAGCAACGAGCGGGTCGCGTCTCTGCTTTGCAAAGGGAAGGATTTCACTCAACAATATATTTCGCTAGAAAAGTGATGTCATAAATTGTGCAGGGTGCACCTAGAAGCTGTTAATACAGCACAGTGATTTATGGTGAACACGGATTGTTTTTTGTTGTAGTTTGAGAATAAAACAAAAACAAAAGACTGAGCTTTGCGGGGGAAGTTCAACCGGCCCCACTGCGAGGCTCCCCGGGTCCCGAGGTCACGCAGCCCGGGGAATAATTCATGGATTCAGCTCTCCCTCTCATTCTTCCAACTTCCATTTAAGGTTTGAAGTTTCAAGTTGTCTTGTGGGCTTCCCCGTGTACAGGGCAGCGGAACAATCATTTCCATCCAACTCGTATGGTTCCGTCTCGTTCGGGGTGGCTGGTTTTTTTTTCGTGACCCGTGAAGTGGGTTTCACATTTTAGACAAATACAAAATACAAAATAGTCACGAATTGAGTTGGGAGGCACATATTTTAACAAATATTCTAAGTTGCATTAAATTATTTATTTTTGTGTGTTTTTTTTTTTTTTTTAAGTTTATTGGATGCTAGTTCTATCTATGGAGGCTGAATATTGAGGGTTTAAGTGTTTGATATTTAGCTCCAGGGAATTTAGGTACAGTGTATATATATTTTTAAAGAACTAAGTAAGTAAATAAGCTTACAGAGTCGAGGCCTGCAGCGAAAAGTGAATCCAGATGATTTTAGGTGTCTCTTATGTGCAGAGACTCTCGAGTTTGCGGGCTGAAGAATACATCCAACATTTCAAATCCTTCTAATTTACACTAGCAGTGGTATTCATGCTCATGTTTTTTTATTTGTGCATTTATTTGATCATAATGGTCCAAGTGGGATGAAATATGTCTTTTGAAGGGAGCCTCTAACTAGATGGCGGCTATTATTCATTTTTGAAAATTACATTTCCTGTGCAAATAAATAAGACAAATGGGCGTTCAGTCTTCCTTTTTAATATTAAAGCTGTATTTATGGCGCAATATGGATGATTGCGCAGCTTTGATACGTACGTTTATGTGTTTACGTGGGTGAGATCACACCTCCACGGGAGGCTTCCTGGGCCCGTTTACACTTGGCGAATGATTTATTCTGTGCGTGTCTGTGTGCGCGTGCGCGTGTGCGTCTGTCTGTGTGTGTGACAGCGGGGTTCCTTGTCATTGTCATCATTTTTATGTTATTACAATTATCACGGCTTCTTCCAAGCGTGAGCAATGGCGCTAAATCATATTTGCGACTAGTTGAATAAAAACTGTTTGAATAATGCAGCGCGAGTATTTATTGCAGTGAGTCAATTAAAAAAAACAACAACAACAAAGCGCTAGATGGCAGCTGTCCGACGAGCTTTTCATATGTTAAGAGCGATTTAAACTCTTCCGCAACAATATAAGGCAAATTACGAAGCAAAAAGTGTTTCGGACCGCCAATTATAAAATGATCTTTAGGTGATTTTTTGCGAGGGAATTTGAGGACAAAAGAGCGCTAATTTGCAATAAATAAATACTTAAATTATCAATCTATCTATCTATCTATCTATCTATCTATCTATCTATCTATCTATCTATCTATCTATCTATCTATCATCTACCTCGTTTTATGAAAGCGCATAAAAGCGTTGGCAAGGGTGTAATTGTCACACGGAGGCTCCGACAAAGTGTCAATTGATGTGCTCCGCGTCGATCGAGTGGATCGATGCTGCTCAGCCTTTTAAAAGGGCAAAATTAGATGCGAGGCAGGCAGACTTTCTTGCAGTGCTCTTGCAAGGAGCAATTACCAATTCATAAGGCTATTTATCACTGGTCCTGAATCAATTGAGGGGGCGATTTGTTCAGCAGCTCTCATAAAATAAAAATATCAACTAGCACAAGCTCACATCCATTAAATAACAACAAAATCTTCATCTTCTTCTTCTTCTTCTTATTATTATTATTATTATTGCCGTTGTTTAATTATTGTGATTTTGTTTGGGGGCAGCATTATTATTATTATTATTATTATTATTATTATATTTTGTGGCTATATCATTATGTTTATTTGGCCGGAGGATTGCCGTTGCTTTGTTAGCATTGTGCAAAAACTCCTCAGCGTATTTCAACATGACTCTGTAGAAGGGTCACTTTTTATTCCCAATTTTTGGCAGTTCCTTTAACTTCCCAGTGAATAAAATGCATCGTCATTTGATCAAATTTAGATATATGGGTGTCTGTGAGGAGCACAATTTGGTGCTGATCCACACTGTTTTTGTCCGGCCTCTAAGGAGCAGTTTTGCTCAATTTTGCGCCATTCCTGTTGTTATTATTCTATTGTTTATCTGCGTTTGTCTGTATGATCCTCTTAAATACTAGCCAGTAGACGTGAGCAATAGACCGAAGCCTGGGAGCGCGGGCCCTTAGTATTCAGGTTCTTCCATCTGATCTGTCGCTCATTTGTCTGACAGCAGCTCTATTGAACAGATGTACAGTGATTTAGATTTAGATGAGCATAAGACGCTCGGGAAGAAGGGCGGGCGGGGGGCATGCAGACAGCAACATGCCACGGTGGGACGATGATGCGGAGGTCATTGTGTAGTAGTGGTATGGCGGTGTGGGCAGAACTGGACCAGAAAGCAGCGCTGTTGACAAGCTTTATACTATCCGGGTCTGCAGGAGTGCTCATGTGCACGGAGTTGTACTTTGTGGCTCAAATGGTGGCGTGGAAAGATTTACCAAACTGGAATTCTCATGAAGGCAGGCAACGGCCATCTTTGGCCAGCTGGTGCGTTCACACACAATGCTGGAGGACTGACAGAGCAGACATGATTTTTCTACTCTACTTTATTCATAATAAGAACTCTTCAAATCGGCTCATGCCAATTTGAAATTGTGCTTAGGTTGTCAATTAAGCCGTGTTAGTATTAGTTTAGGCACTTATAAAACATGATTGATGGAATATAAAAGTAGAAGCAATATGATTTTTTTTCCGCTAATTAAACACAGGAGTGAGCGTATTATTAAAACTTTGCGTAGACTGTCATTGTAAAGGGGTTGTGTTTTGACATGCATTTCTAGATATAAATGACAGTGACTCTGCACTGAACAACAGCAATAAATCTCCTAATTAGCTGCGCAATTATTTAAAAATCAAAGATTCAGTTGCTTGTACTTCATTGTAAATTGACACAAATACAGTTTCTGAGGCATTATTATGTGATAAAATAATTCATCCATTTTTTGTAGCGCTTGTCCTCATTACGGTCACGGGTAAGCTAGAGCCTATCACAGCTGATTTTGGCTGAGAGGCAGGGTACACCATGGACTTGTCTCCAGCCAATCGCAGGGGACAAAACACAGAATATAAATTGACTGTCAACAATACAGGAAATTGGACAAAATTAGTAGTTAGATGTAATAATCATATAAATGATATTGTATAGTATCGTGGTACAGTAGATATACATATGAAATGATTTTTCAAAAATGGAAAATGCTATTTTCCCACATGTAATGGAACAGAATTGTAATTTTCAAGCATTGCGCATAATGATAAGCGCATTGTGATTTACTTGGTAATTATGAGAGGGAACAAGAAATAATTGTACTGTATTTTTTATGAATTGAAAAAGTTGAGTGTGGGTCTAACGGCACAGTTATGGTTGAGAAAAACTGGAGTAGTTCCACAGCAGTAGACAGATATGAACTTGTGTCTCATTGGGAAGGAATCAAAATGTTGGCAAAGATATGTGGCTGCTATTCTCTGATGAATACAATACCAGTGTTGCCACAAGAACCATGAAAAAGTAACTTAGTTACTTTACTGATTATTTGATTTTAAAAGTTAGTTTACATGTAACTTTATGAGTTACATTCAACTGATGCCAACAATACGCCTCAACATAAACATGACAACCGGCTTTGCCAATACTTTATTGCAAGTGCATTTTTAACAATAATGTTTAAGAATAAAGTGTTTATAATTATAATAATAATAGTTTTTTAAAAATAAAATAAAGAATTTTTTTGACGCAACATAAATACTTGTTTTTATATAAAAAAATAATAATGACAGTTCTTCTGAATTTCACTTATCATAAATAAGCGACTTGTTTTTATAAACGCGTGTGGGATCAATCCAGAACATTTGAAAAAAAAGACACAAAAAATAGTCATACCTTTAAAAGGTTACTCCTGCCTCGTTCCTCGATCATTGTACATACAGTATGCAATGTGCAGGCATCCTTTTTATTTTGGTTTTCATGACATTACCCCCACTAGCTTTGCGTCATCATAAGCACGCATCTCAAAGGGGCATGTCTTATCTACCTATTGCTCATATCTACAGGTGGGACTTTCTCTGTAAGCTTCAATGTAACCGCATGACTTAAAATGTTTCCTCAAAATTGACGTAGTGTTCTTGAAGATATATAACATTTTGTCGACAGCACGGAGTATACAACAAACTACAATAATTTCATCTTTAGCTGACACGAACTCAAAATAGTGACAGCTTGAAAATGCGAGCCTCTCCCCTTCTCCACTGTTGACTGAAAATGTGACTTGGGGCATCGGTGATGTTACGGGAGGACATGATCCCTCCCAGAATGCCTCACGGCTCCGTTTAATATTTCACCTTTGTTTCGTAATGTACAATTGTCCGTTGTGTGCCTTTTAATGAGGAATACTGTGTTTCATTATTCGTTTTGTAAAACAAAGGCTGAAAGTTGGTCTGAGTGATGCGTCTTGTTCATACGCCTCATTACGCTCTACTGCAAACTAGTGGCAATTTTCTTCTATTGCCCAAGTAGACCTAACATTTCACTTCAGCATTGTTGAAGTGCATTGTATTCTCAATGCAGTAACACACAATGGTATAAAATAGGAACTTTAATCTGATTAGTATTTCGTAAGCAGTAACACATATTACATTGCTCATTACCTCAAAAAGTCAGAAAATCTGTGGAGCAAACACAATTACTGTACAATACTAATATTTGTTTTTGGGTATTTAGAAAGACATCAGCTAACTTCCATGATCATTGTATCTCATTTCAAATTTGTGTGTTCATGTTATCAAACCGCAGTTTGTAGTCCAAAAGGAGATCAAGATACCTTTTTCAAGAAACCCAGTGTGTGCGTGCGTGCGTCTGCGTGCGTGTGTGTGTTGGCTCATCTCATGCTGGCACCGCCTGGAGCCCAGGGGCCCTGCGGGATGGCACGTCTTTGACACCCACTGTTGAGCCCAAGCTAGAGAGGGCAAATGTGTCTGGGCTTGCTCACCACTGCTGCTGTCTCGAGTCAGCAGAGCAGAACAGGACACACACACACACACACACGCACAAAATTCAAGCGGTTGGAAAAGAGTGAACACAAGCAAGATGGGTGGCAAAGAGTGTGTGCAAGGGGCTATAGTTGGGGGGTGTTGGAACAAGCAAATCAGTTTCGTTAGTTAACTTGTCCTCGTTCACGGAGAGAGCTCACAGAGAGAGGGATATTCCCCTCTTTGACTGTACAATCTGAGTGACTTTCCAAATACTGATGACACCTTTGACTTGGTATTAACGGCCAGTGAAGTTGACGTCTCCTAAGTGGCGCCTGCGCCAGATGTTCATAAAATGCATCCTGAATGACCATGTGCCAAAAAACATCCAATTTAGAAGAGGGTTTGTACCTGCTGTGCTTTTCACCCACTCACTACCCATGTCCCGTGACCCTCAACAAGAGGTCATGAGGGTCCCTGTTGGGACCTCTGCAAGAGTGGGGGAACTAAATCCCAAAAGGCTGAGCTGGTTTCTTCTTAACCATACTTGTCAAGCTCCAGCGGCTATCCTATTCCAGTCATGAATACAAATACAATGAAAGAGGATTTATATATTTAAATAGCTTGGCTGGGCAACTTTTCTACATATATAATATATATATATGTATATTTTGGCACTGGAAACGAGAACACACTGGACCAAACGGCCCTACTTGGGAGCAATGTGCTTTTGCATGTGGTACTCTATGTGTGCTAGTTAGTACGATGCAGAATTGGACTAGGAACCTTTATGCACATGTGATGTCCATTACCTTGCGCCTAACTTCATGGGCAGTTGAAAGAATGCAGGAGGTTGGGAGGGTGACGTTAGACTGGGGGAAATCCACCTCAGCGCTCACTTCCACAATTAGATTGCCACCCTCATATTCCTCTAACAAATTCAACTGACGATGCAGGGGAAAAAAAAGATCTTTGATATATTGAATGTCTTTTAAACACAAGACAGTTTCAGCTGTCTGGAGAGTGGCCATCGCCATGCAACATTGGTGCCTTCAAGGGGAGAAAAGCCTAGTTTCAGTTTAGCGGGGCTTGTTAAATATATGAATGTAAATGTTAAGGGCGTTGAGAGGCGTTTTTTGAAGACAATTCAAGACACGCAAAAAAAAATAAAAATGGTTTGTTCTCAAAAAGCAGTGTTGTCGTGAGCATATAATGGTAGGAACAACTTTGATGACTCACGTGAAGTCAGGGTTAA
This sequence comes from Phyllopteryx taeniolatus, assembly GCF_024500385.1. Classification (NCBI taxonomy): domain Eukaryota; kingdom Metazoa; phylum Chordata; class Actinopteri; order Syngnathiformes; family Syngnathidae; genus Phyllopteryx; species Phyllopteryx taeniolatus. The sequence goes on along the minus strand of NC_084508.1, from coordinate 20,183,733 downwards.
ATTGGTAGGGTCAAACATCCAATAGTTAACCAGAATACATTTGCGAAGACATTTACGAAGTGTGTATTTTATGCTTTAGTGAGGAACTCAGTTCTGTCCATTTACCTTGCTGGTTCCTATTATATTGATTTCGCTTCTCATGCTTCCTGTCAAAAACACTCACCCACTCTAAGAGATCTCACCGTTGATTATATATTCATCCTTTCAGTTTGGAGGACAAAAACAGCAGCACTTTTAAACAGTCAAATGTTTTCAGCCGTGCAACGCGTTGACAAGCGCATTTTTACCACACACTCCAGCACATTTCAGTTGAAGCAGTACCAATCACTGACCTTTTGTCGCGATATTTGCATAATCCCCATGGTCCCGTGGCGCTGCCTCCTGCAGACACTGCCAGCTGCGGCAGCATTTATTTAACCTTACTTCAAGTTAGATCGGAGTCTCCCTGACACGCTGACTTTAATGTTTCAAAGTGCAATAAGAAGGGGACGATAAACAGACCAAATAGCCTAAATGCCCTGTTAAATCACACTCATCTTATGGGCAGTGGAGCAAATGTGGAGGTGTCGGTTTTTTTTTCCTTTGGGTGTTTAATGACTCCGACAGTCCTGACACCAGTCCATTTGGTAACAGCAGACAGCTGTTAAACAGAATGTATTACTCGAGTTGTTTGGACATAAACGTAATTTTTAAATGTCTAGATTTAATACTAAGTTTACAGTGAGACAAATATTATGAAAAAAAGGTTGACATTAAATATTACGTCATTGATGCTGATATTGTAGTGCATTACAAGGTCAGTATGAACATTTTAATTATCACACTCGGTTTGATTAGTCCAATTTAAAATAATGTGCTCTTAAATTATTTGAAATAATACCAATTTTTAACAAAACAAGACATGTTTAAGTGCTATTTTGTGTGTTGAAGCCATCTTTTGGAGTGTAAAATCTCCGAATCAGCACATGGCACTTGATCAACATGAATTCGCATGTATTTAAAAGTTCATTTACTAATGTAATACCGCTAATATTTACTTACTACTACTTTTATTATATTTGTAAGTCGTCAGCTGGACATAACCTCAGGAGGAATTCTCATTTACTCGAATCGTATGTTACTAAAGCATGTTTCGGTTCATTTCCGTACTTGTGACATGGGGGTTGTTAGGACTGATTTTAACAGAGCTTTGACAATGAGTGCTGTGAAGCCTAATTGCAATGCACCAGATAAAAGTGCTGCACAATGCAGTCTGACCCCTGCCTCTGTGGCAAGTCAGACCACAAACAGCTTCCTTTTCTCCTCTCACACCCCACCAAAATCCCTTCTAACCTCGCATTTCGGCATCACACACACACTCACATAAAGCAAGAAGTGACAGTTGCTTAATAAGATGGCCATCAACATGTGCACTTTACCTTCACTCACTGCACATGCACCCACCACTCTCCAAATTCACACCCACCTGCTTCTTGGGGTCACTCTCTGCATCCACCTCCACCCATTCCACCACTAATGAATCAATCAGCTGGTACCGTTTGTTTCATTGCTGTCAGACCCCATCGATCAGCCCATTCCCATTCCACAGTCTCAACAGAGCAGCAGGGGAGCTCAGAAATCAAGAGTAAAGAAGGGGTTTGAAATATGCAGACAGTTGAAAGACTCAAGCGTTTCTTATCTGCTGTACTCCTCCTGAATTATGGCATTTGGATGTTGGGTAGCAATGTGTGCGCGTGTTTGAAATTGAACCAAGTGAAGGGATTAAAAAGAGATCAAGAATGCAACTTGCCTCCGTCTAGAGTTTATTCATGGCATCTGACCTTGCATTTTTACCTTAGGAAGAGTTGTGTGTTCATATTTTCAACTTAATCGGAGACAAGAAAGAGCAAGAGGAAAATGCGAGACAGTTTCAAACCAGGTATACTTTGTATTTGACCTTAAAATCAGTACAGCAGATAATCTTAAAATTCATTGGAGTTTATTCCCCACTTTAATAAAAATAAAATGAGAATTTTTTTGACAATGATTACTGGTGTACTCACTGACTTAAATACACAAAGTTGTATAAAGTGACACAAGTTTGTCAGGAATTGATGTTTTGTACAAAAAAATATCAGTAGTTCAGTTAAAAAATTTAACGCATGTAGCTAATCATACAGATTCACTAAACAGAGTCAAATATTTCATGATTTTTTGAAGTTTCTGAGGATTATAGCTAACAGTTTATGCAAACCTAAAATTCACCCTCTCAAGAAATTTGATTATTACATAAGAAATAATGAAGATGACTTATATATATATATTTATATATATATTTATATAAATCAGATGGGATTGGCATTCTGAAAATTACTTTCCCTTGTGTTTAATAAATGTGTTTAATAAATATATGTACAGGGATCTCGTTTGATGTGCATCCCGAGTCTGAGACGATGCATAAAGGGATGCATAAAAGAAGATCAATCTGCGCCTGATGACACAATGCTATGGATTAGTATTCCGGCGTGGTGCTGGAAATCCGGCGTATGATTTTTTCTGACAAGACAGGGCTCTAGAATGCGACTAATTTGGTCGCATATGTGCTCTAATTTCTGAATAGTGTGGTTAAAAAAAAGAGAGAGGGTCCAACAGTATGTGCAGCCATTTGAGGCAGAAAAAAAAAAATCTGTGACTTGAAAGCAGACACATGAAACCCATCTGGTCTCTAAACCAATCAGAGATAGTGAAGGGTGGGGAGAGACCCTCCCTCTAATTGGCCGTGTACGTGCCTGTGTGCGTGTGCCCGCGTGTGTATGTGCTTGCGTGCTTTTGAGTGCGGGCACTAGCGTAACTAAAGCTGAGTTTTCTGACGGCGAGTTACAGAAAACTGAGCGGCATACAGAAAAAAATTGTTCCAAAGCCGAACGCCACCTTGACTTTTTGGATTGAAACCAGATGAACGCGCCCCTCCTGCTAATACCAACGAGCTGGTATGTCGAATTTGTAGGAATTTGCAGCAAGGACAACACAATTTAAAACCTCAAAGTGACAAAATCCTTTTTAAACACAACCATCCCACCCAATTTCTTCAGCTGGGAACAAAAAACACGGCGGGATATTTCCCGTTTCCCGTCAGCTTGCGATTATGGAACCGTTTTCCCAACAATGCAAAGACAAACGTGACAGCATATACAGTGCACGTTATATACAGTATAACGTTACTCACTATTGTAAGAAATTGAACATATTGACAAAGCAGTGTTTAAAGAAAGGCTGCAGACTTTGAAAAGTAGTACAAATCTTGACTCAAAACATGTTGCTTTAATCGACTTGTTGTGATATTAATGTTACTACACTTTTTCTTAACCAACTGGAAACTTGATTGGCAGTATACTGGCTGTTAAATCATTAAAGTGTGTAATCTGTTAATCTGTGCCAAATGTTTACTGTTTGCTCAAGTGCACTTTTTGGCAACAGAGCCTGACTGTCTTTTATTTATATTTTTGAATTATTTAAGATATTCTACTTATTGCTCGACATTACAAAGGGAATGTTCAATATATTCTTTGAGTTAAGTGTTCTTAAAAAGGATCTACTTGAATTATTATGCTCTAACATCATTATATCAGTGGGATTAAAAAAAACTAAATCAACGATATTATCGTTTGTCGTGGTAGTTTTCTGGAAAATATATTGTCCTATAAAATTAAAGATCTGGCTGCCTTCTGTAACAGACTGGGTGTATCTGTCTGATTGTTTTTTTTTAATTATTATTATTATTTAATGACGGACAGTGCAAGCCAGTGCTTATCGATGCCAACAATGTGTGACAGTTTCAAAACGGGACCTCTGATAATGTCAAAATGGGTGAGGATTTCGGGAGGAAAATAAAGTTGAACAAAAGGTTGGGAGGGAGAGAGTAAACACGAATCTCAGTTGAGCAGTGATTGCAAGCATAACAGTACTATAGCTTCTATTTAATATGTAAATGCGAAATTTACCTAATATCAAAGCTCTGTGCAGCAAAAGGGGAAAATCATGGTTTTGTTTAATATGTGTTTATCTTTTAATCAAGAGGAGATGTTGACCTTTGGCTGACATGCAGCACAGAGGACAACCCCAAATGGGCTACAGTTATAGCATATCCAGAAAAAAGCTTCCTTTTATTTGCATCACCTTTCATTCATTTCATTTGGCCTTCGTTCTCACAGTCTTGCCCCAAGATTATGTGTCCTCTTGAAATGTCATTCTCCTTTTTTTCCCTCACCACTCCTCTCCTGCAACCACTCGTCACTTGTGCTTCATCTTATCACAAATACAGTGGGCCTTAATTGCAGTGTTATTTTCCTCTCCCTTTGATCTCATGCCTGTTTAATTTAATATAAAAGTCCCAGTAGGCCCATGAGACAGATGTCATTTACTGTTCACTATATAGAGGTGGCTACTCTTAAATTTACTATGACCATGACTTCCACTACAGTGGATTAAGCAAAGAGTCTGTCATTAAAAAGCAACGGCAAATGCAATCCCCACAATACCACTGAAATTGTTTCCTGCTTCTCATGAAGGCATCACAAAGGTTGGTGTACACACAACTCACATCAACTTACATATACTGTAAATATGCCAGTTTTGATGTTACTTTTTCTTAACTTGCTGCTGTCAACTTTTTGCTGTTGTTGTTTGACGTCTGTCGACATGAGCCATGCAAAATTTGATTCAGTGGGGTGTAATGCAAAAAGAAAGAACCACAACACAGCAGGATGTATTGCCACAGGGCGTCTAAGCGTGAGCGGTATGAGACGTCTAGCTTTTAAATGCCTAAGAGAAAAAGTGTGAAAACAAGCAGAAGAAAGTGTGAACGGGAACACACACCCACAGGAGTCAGCTAACCCCTAGCCAGATGAAGGGAGGGTCGAGGGGTCAAGTGAGGAGGGGTTGGGGTGTGGTTCGGGGAGAATTGTGGGGAATTATAATGTTTAAGCCTCCGGTGTCAGAAAGGGGATACAAAAGAATTACCTCCATTGCCACTTTTGGCCTCTGTCAATCCCAAGGGGGGTAGGGACTAAGAGGGTGGTGATGATTAGCGATTCATTTTGGCTTACCATCAATCAATGCCACAAAGATAGACAGGACGCTGCCAATATTGCATCCCTGGAAGCAAATCGGGTTGACCCCTCTTTAGATTCATACACCTTTCTTTTAACATTTTGTTAATTAAGCGGCCACACTGCCCTTGCATTTACTTATTTATGAATCTCTGCTTCGACCGGGTCTGGAAATCTTTTTGTCTCCCCTTAATTAGTCCAGCCTGAAAGCAATCCATACAGTCTCAGCTATGACTGCTGCCCCAATATTTTTGTATGTAAAGAACCCCCATGACCTTGAAGTTAAATAAAACACTTTCTGGTGTGGCATTCCTGTAATACTTAAAGCCCCACATAGGAAAACACTTCAAACAAACAAAAAAGTCTATCTAAACAATTCCTCACCTATTAATTAATCTAAGAATAGAGAAGTTTATGTTAGACTTGACTGTCAGTAAAAATGGATGAGAACCTGGCGGTACAGCACTACATTTTCCCAGAGCAACTCAAGAAGTAACTCTGTGCATTTGTGTAGTTGCGTCTTTGTCATAACTGTAGCTCTTTATTAGGCATTTATTGCAATATTTTCAAACCTTAAAACAGTTGTTGGAGTACATTAAGTGATTTCTCAATCGCATTTGAGAAGATTGCGTTGTTGCTGCCTGTTCTATGCCTACTACTGACACATGACAATTGTAGCCTGCTTAAAGAGTTCAAGAATACTTCGCTGCAAGAATGGAAACTCCAGTTATACCAGTAGATAGATCCAAACGGGTCACTCAAATCCAATAATTACTGTAGCTATGAAACTACCAATACAAACATCCTTCCCCAAAAAAGCCTTTTTCCTTCCATTTAATCATGATGTCAACGCCCAGGGTCAGCTGGTCCAATCTGTTGTGGCCTTGGTGTAGTGAAAAGAGAATCCCATTAACACTAGTCCCAAATCAGATTTACCGACCACCATCCCTGGGTAGGCATTTCTACTCTCCCCAATATGATTGGTTCAGTGTCAGGGCCAATGACTAATCAGGTCAGTCCTGATCCACACCCAGGCGATGGAGCATTACAGACTCCACCTAGCTTACCGAGACCCCAAGAGGTTAGGATTGTGGTGTGTCATCTTGGATGCACATGGAAGAGAAGAATTGTTTTCCTGTTCCATTTAGAGAGAGAAAAAAAGGTAATTGTTGTTCCTTCTCTTGGGATTGTCCCACTGAACACTTGCGCTAATGGGCCAGTTTAGGCATAAACAGAGAGATTGCTATTTTTTAACTTACTCAAGGTGAGCTTTAAGGATCACACTACGACTGGCGGGGAGGTGAGGTAAACAACTTGGTGACTAATAAAGTTGCTAAAGTTAGTTATTTTCTTTTAAAACGTTTCCTTATGTGCAAGAATTTGAACTTGCAATACAATCATATAAACTGCAACTGATAATTTACAACAATTCTGACTGATCTACCTATTTTACAGATTCTAATGTTATACATATGAGTAATACAAATATTCAAAATTTACATTAATTAATAAATACCTATTAATGTTTTAAGTGGTTATTACTTCTATAACAAAAAATACTGGGGGGAGAGGGGGGGCACTAGCACTGTACTTTATGGTGTATAACACACTATTCCTGAACATTTTCACTGAATGACCTTCTAGGTCTATGCAAAACTTCATGGAAATCTGTGTTTTAGCCATGACTTGTGTATGTGCACTAACATGCATTGTGTGCTCCATAAATAAATCAGTCAATGCCTGTTGGCCTTGTGTGTGTGCGTGTGTCTGTGTGTGTGTGTGTGTGCATGTGGAGATAGATGTGGTGTGGGGGTGATGTGTGACATCCCTCTCCTTCCAAGTTGCCAGTTGTAGTAACATGTCATTGAACGGTGAATAATACATTAGCCTGCAGCCTAGCCCATGTAGTGATCTTGCCTTGCCCCAAAAAGGATGGTGAGATAAATAAATAGATGATAAATTGAAAAAACATGGTGTATCTTCAGGGCAAACAAGATCAGAGAGGGACGACATTCAACTCTAAGGTCATTCCTTATTATCATTTTATCATCCCAAATGTCCTGTGAGAAAACAGGAAGTGAAGGATGTTGAAGTTTCACAGTTAGCAAATGTTCAGCCAAGTTGTGAAACTTCAACATACCTCACTTCCTGTTTAGTCCCTAATGTCTCTTATATTTTCACCATGATGTATAACTAGCCTCTTTCTCAGAGATTTACGCTACCTCAAGGGAGCTTTGAGGACAACAGGACACCTCCAGATGAAAGTGCCATAAAGCAGACAAACTCCTGGCCGCTTGGCTGGTTTGAGTCTAATCGAGTCGCCATAGAGGGGTCCTTGTGCATGGGTCAGTGATGCAAGGGGTTCTGTAATCATGATGCGATTATTTAGGCATCCATCTTGCTGGGATGATGACAATATGAGTTTGTTTGCGCCTGTGGTTAAGAAAGATAGATAGCCTGTCTTCTGGGTGTGGAGTATGTAAAGCCAGTCTGTGTTTGTGCATGCGAATACACACATTCTACGAACTGTATGCGTGCGGTTATGTGTGATTCATGCCGTTTTTCTTCTACTGCTGGGCCTTCTGTGTGCCATGCCAATGCGCAGAGGTCTTTATGTAATTGAAGCGGGCCTCTGAAAGCCCCCTTGCCATACGGACCCCAGAAGAATTGAATGTCCGTCCATCCATCAATTATCTTTTAATTGCCCACAACATGTGCCTGGGTTATCTATCCAGTGGTTACGCCATGGCTTAAGTACATTAATATCTAATAAGCCTTGGGACAATACCAATCCCTGACCATGAGACTGACCAGATAATGGCGTCAGGATGCTACATGTTGCATGAGCCTCCATTTATTTCACAATGTCCTTTTTTCAAATGTAATTTTAATTTGATTAGTAATTAGTCATTTTTGAAGCATTAGAGGATTAAAATTTCCTGAACCTCCAAGTAACATAAAATGATGTAACTGCATCGATATGCAAATAGTTTCCAGTTCGCTGTTACATCAAGTTAGTCATGATCAGAATAAACTGTATTGTCCCTTCGGGCAGCTGCACCCCTATATGTATACTCTTCCGCACACAATCACTTCATATATCCTACCAAAAAAAAAAATGCACATATATATCTAGACTCATATGGAAAATTCTCAATTCATCGTCATACTGTCTACCAGAGTATTAGCAATTAAATAAGACGTGGAACTACATGTGGTGTAACCTCGAAGTATACATGACTCTAACCAATATGATTTTTAAGAAAAACTAAAATATATATATATATATATTTTTAAAATCAAGACTTATGCTCACAATAATAAAAGGAGAAAATATTTTATTTGTTTGAACAAGTCGCTTACTCAAAATAGAGATTGTTGCTGCGAGCAACGAGAGCCTGTAACAATTTGATGAATATTTATAAGCTCGATATTGCCAATACCGGAGGACAAAAGTTCATATTCCGGAAAGAGAATATGTTAGGAATCCTCTACGATTTTGTGTGCCTGCTTTGTCCTGCTTTGTCCTGCTGCTCAGTTTGTAACAGGCAGCTAAGGCTACGTTTACACTCACACCGGTGACAAAACAGAGTGGTTGTGAGACAACACGGGGGGACTGGTTGGGCAGATGAGACAGGCTGTAATTGCCGTGGATGCCCAGCGAGATTTTTCAGCAGTCAAAAATATTGCCACGGCAGTCACAGTGCAGATGAGAAACCTAGTGGACCGTAGTAAAAAGGGGTGAACACAATATAAGAGGGCGTATTAAAACTTAAAGGCGGTCTGTGAGATGGTAAGCATATGTATTCCCCTGAATCTCATAATTGCCGCCTACAACTCTTCGAAACCTAAGCCATGTATTTAATTTATTCACAATGCCCGTCGTGGCATACCTGTTCATAACACGTAATATTGAATGTGTGTGTGTGAGCGTGAGTGAGCAAGACAGAACGTGAGTACACTGTGCAGTGTGTATGCGAATAACAGTCTCTTGTGCATGTTTTGGTACAAGCAATGGATTAGTGAATTAATTGTTGACAGAATAGTACTATTATCAAACATTTATTGAGCAGCAGTGTTTGCTCCCCCACGCTGATGCCGACTCTGGAGATTCTTTTGACTCTGCCGGGGCCACAAGCATGCTACAAAGCTGCCCAGCCTCCACGTTTCATCCATAGCCAGAGACAGACAGACAGAATATGAGAAACGTGAGGGACCCATCAGAACGTGACAGGCCATCCGGGAATGTACTGGTATCCGTGGTAGACCACGAGCTGAACCGTGGTGCGCCTTTGAGCCTCCAGGACTCAGCAGCCCTTTCCCCTCATCCTCTGGTACACTTGAATACTGAGAGAAAAATGGCCAAAATCCCACGGGCAAATGGGCGTGCCGTGGGTTCCAGGAACAAAATGTAAATTTAACCTGAGTCTATTGCGGAAGTGGAAGGTTGTCAATCATAAGCACAAATGATTTAGTTAATTTTATGGTAAAATCGAAACAGTGTAATGAGACAACACCTACCCGGTCCTTTTCCCTTTTTCTTTTGCAATACTATACACCTTTGCTGAGTTTAGAATTACATTGCCAAAATGTTCTTTAAATGTATATGAAAGGCCAAGCAGATATTAGCACTGGTGTGACCATATTTTATGTTTTTTTATAGCAGCTCGTTTTGCGCTCTTTGTCTCTCTCTCTCTCTCTCTCTCTCTCGCTCTCTCTCTCACACACACACAGTTTCTGTCCACGCTGGTTCATTAGCGGTCGTTTTAGCTGCTCAAGAGGCTATTTCCATTCGCACAGTAGAGGTCTAACAAGTCAAGTTATTACAGCAGCCAAGTGTGAGATTAATTAACTTGGTGGCGATTAGGAATCAGGGTCCAATAAGATCTTGCAGTAGAAGGAGAGTGAAAAGTGGGGGAGAGAGACAGTGTGTGAGCAACTCGTATTTACTCAAACACTTAAAAGAGTATGCTGGATCGAAAAACAAATGAGCTATAAATAATGATAATATCCCCCATATGTCACTTACTTAAAGTCGTTTATCCCAGACAAAGGACATTTATCTGCACACTACCTACTTCAAGAAAGGGAATTGAATCCCAGGATAAATACGTTAACCCCTTTTAGTTGCCACTTTTCTTTCTGTCATAATGGACCATAAAACATTGTTTAAGTGCATTTACCAAACACAAGCAGACTGAAATTAGGCTTTATCTATCTTTTAAAAGTGGATAATGTGCTGCCAATATTTTGTTGCATAGGCACTCGTTTACTCCAAAACTTAGAAGCAGAAGCATATTCACAATGTGAAAACAGAAGAAAGGATTCATGGGGGCAAAAATAAAGGACAAACACAGACTACCTGCCCAGTGTTTCCTATAAATAGATGCATGTGCATGTGCATGTGTGCAGTTGTTCCTGATAGCATCTGTAGTATTTGACATGGGGATGTCCAATGCTTTAAGTGACACTCCCTTGCTGCTTTGTATGTGGGAGTATAGAGAAACAGATATCTGTACTTTAATACGATCTTGGCGGATGTGAATTTGCGTGCCTTCCGTAGAAAGGGTTTTGTGTGTTGCTGCTTGTCAGTCATACACGCCCTCAGAGCCTTGACCTGCCAGGTTACATTCCGCACTTTAACTGCCCTAACCTCCCTTTTGTTCTCTCAGTTTTTGACCCGACTGCTTAATGACTGGGCATGCAGGTAAGCTGTAACAAGCCATCTGCCTTTTTTTTTTTTTTTTTTTAAAGAGCCGCTGTGAGAAGCACAAGATTTCCACATCACCTTAGCCATTGTTTTCTGCCTTAGTTTGGTCTGTATGGGTGATGATAGTGAAGGTGGAGTATAATTACTCATCTGCTAAAATTCCCCACCTGCAATTTTTTCCTTATTTTAATTTCCCCAGTTTTTTTTTCCTTACAGGTAACAAGGGCATACCTGGGAAATTTACAAGACATTAATAATGGACTTGATAATTACAACATCTCAATACATCACCTCATGATTCGTCAAGAGACATCTTTTTTTTCATGTCAAGTCTGCACAAATTGGTCCACTGTTAATTTTGGTAATTTTAGTTTTTGTTCATCCCGTCCATACATTTCCAATGAGAAGCAGAGGACAAAAAAGCAAACCTCAAAGATTTTTGGTTTTTACCACCGCAGTGATTTTCAAACTGTGTTAAAGTAATTGGAAGCCACTGGTATGTGGAACATGCAGACCGCACTGGGGTTTTGCCCCTTATTGCAGACTTGCAGGCAGCTGTTCCGGGTGTAACAGGAAGTGGACATCTTTAATTAGATTCAACATGATCATTACTTGATGTTCTGGAAGTGTATTGTCAAGTGATCTGATACCATGGTAGATGACTGTATTAGAAAAAAACCTACATGACGACGAATAGACAAAAAAGAAAGACACCAACTATTGAGACAAAGAGTTGAAGCCCTGTGCTCAGCCTTTCTCTTGTGGTGTTCAGCCATTCAAAAAGCTGTGGTTTTCATTCAGTAGCCCAGTTCCAGCTATTTCTCGAGTTCAGCCCAATGAATAAACAGGATTTCTGTGTGTGTGTGAGAGAGCGCGAGAACCAGACATTTTTTTCTCTCACTCTTTGTATTTGTGATGGTGTTAATAATGTTGAAATAAATAATGCACTGTGCACCATGTGTGTCCATTAGCATTATGTAAGTGTACAATCACCAGTTCCCATGTCATAGGGTACTCTTTCCTGGTTGGAACAACAAACATTTTCTGAAATAGGCTATTGGAGCTGTGAGGCAAACACTTGCAGACAATCTCCTTAAATAGGTGGCACAATAGCCCACCTCCAATTATTAAAATTATGTGAGTGTTTATACATGTGTGTTGGAGAATGTTTATACGCACAGTGAGACGGTCAAATAATCAAAGACTTGGAAAAAGGAGCATGCATTCATTCATTCATATCATTATTCATATCCATTCTAGTGATGTACACAAACACTGCCGCAACAAAGTGTTTATATTAAAATTCCACAAAGCTCCCTGGAGAACATTCTCTCTCCGATCGCAGTGTCCCTTGTCCTACTGCACGGTGGAGTTCTGCATCTATAGAGGTTTTGTGACTGTGGATACTGACGGGTGGCACAGGAGCGGAGAGTAAACAAAAAAGCGCGCATGTCGTAGAAGCGACCACAGGGAGGAGGGTCGCGAAGTAGATGATGGCTCCCTGGGCTACAGTAATGCAATGAGAAAGAACAGGCACCATAAGGCTGCATGTGAGACACAGACACTTCAGGGAACACACAAGACATTGGAGATGCCTGAGCACAAACACACAGCAACTCTCTGAAGGCCTATGTCGTCAGTATGCCAAAAACACGTTGGCATTGAAAGCACAGCTGATGCTTCAGAGAATATAAGAGAGCTGAACACCTCTTTCGTCTTCTTGTCTTATATGTCTCATTTGTTACCTTTACAACCAACTTCATCTCCATCTATTTCTCGGTATTGCCCATCCTTCCTTCTTTCGTGGTCTATTGCTTGGAACATTTCTTTCTCCCACACTTCCAAAAGAAATTATGTCTGATTTGTAATCTGGAAGTGTTGACCCTCTCCAGTATGTACCAATCAATGTACTACAGTGTACCTTTAAGATATTTTTATGGTGCCGTATAATCGGATGTCCAACTGTAAAAAGTGGTACAGTACACTTCAGTTATTATGGTACCTTTTCGCAAAGGAAACAAGAAATAGCTTTCACTACTTTTAACTGTACTGCTTGGTGGAAACAGGGCAGAAGAACCAGGTGATTTTTTATTTTTGTATTTTTGTATTTTTGTCTCTCAACAACGCAAAACACAAAATACTTTAACAGTATCGTCTTATAGTCTTATAAATAGTATTGGGTGAATGTTGGTAATGATAAAGTTAAGAGTTTAGATAAGTGTTGCCTGCTTGTTATTTTGGTTTGTTTCAAGTCTTTTTATAGAAGTTTGAGATGTGCTCTGCCTGTGTGTGAGTGAGTGTTTGCCTCTCATCTCCATGACAGTCTCATAAATCAATCAGAGCTTGCTGAGGTTGCACTTACTCCACATTGTGGTTTAAATATGAGTCTTATACCAGGTAATACAGCCTCCCTAGGGGGGCTGAGGTGAAATGGAATGAAATCAACAGCTGTAGATTTACACACAGACACAGACACACGGACACACATATTCTAGATTACTTGGTCTCGCTCCCTTTCTCACGCTGACTAATACAAACGCAGACACGCGAACGACTGCAGAATTCGACAAGGAGATCGTTATTTCCATATGCAGATCCGCAGGGTGAAGGCGAACGTGCTCCCCTGCCCGCTTGTTTGCATTTTTTCAGTCGCAGACGGCTGAGTCATTCACCAGAAAATCAGATGATGGCATCAAGGCATCTCACGCAGAGCTCAAACACTGTTCAAGTCATCCTATGTTTGGTCACAGCAATCAAATTCCTGAATGAAACAGTATTTAGTGTCAGCTCTATGTTCAAACTTGGAGCTGAAATGAATTGGTAAAAACAAAACATCCAAAATAGGAGAGGAGAAATTACTTTAGAGTAAAAAGTTCTTCATTTTTGGCAGAGGTTCCATGTATGTCATGTAAACATTCCATGCCCGCTGAGAAATTTGGCCCTGTGCCGATATCCTGGATGTGGTTAAATACAGACCTGATGCCCTTAACATTTACAAATGAGTAAGGCATCATTCCAAAGTATGATGTGAACTCCCACAGGAAAACTTTGATTCCTACAAACAAAGAACAGTATATCATCGGTAGGGTCTAATTTATTGTCCAGCATTTATTGAACTTATTTTCGAGAGAAATCAAAATAGAGAAGTACGGGTTTACACTAAAAAGAGCTATACTTAAGGATGATGTCAGCATCAGACATGTGACACTGTGATTAGTATCCTGTGAGAAACCCGAATTTTACGTAACATAATGACAATGTCAGACAACCTCGTGAATCAGCACAGCGGGAATGACTCATTTCTGACACAATTTAACAGTAAAGCCTCAAAGCTTTGCATCACCCTATGAAGCAGAATCCCTAACAAAAAATGTAAAACAAAGTCACCGGAACTAGCACGGGAACTCTGCTATTAAATCACGAGTGAGCAGTCTTGTGAGCGCCGTACACGCATGAAAATAAGAGCGTCCATGTTCGACGAAGAGGCACGTCGAGACAGGAAGATAGATGTGGAATGTCACTGATGGGAAACGAAACCTTTTACATGAGCTTATCAGATCTTAGATGTTGCATACCGTGAAAGGTTTAACGCGATCAAATACATTCGTGAGCGGTAACAATATTTTATTTGCACTTGGAAAATAACAAAGCATACCCAAATGGGATTACGCAGAAATAAATCACATGGACCCTATGTAGAAATTGATTTTGAAGAAATCTATCAATGATCAATGAATGAAGGTGAGTGCAGTAGCCAAATAAAACAAGTGCTGATGCGTCGCCTCCAACTGTGTTTCTATGTTTGTGTAGAAATCAGTTAAACTGTCACTGCATTTAATGAGTGGATCAGTGATTTATTCAATCGCAATCAAACACAGATCCCTTAGTGAAATATAATGTATGTACACAAGTCAAAGATCAGTTATAGTTACAGCATTAAGGGACTACTGATTGACCAGCCTATTCCCACAATAATTTAGTGGGATTTCATACAAACTATATGGTAATTACATGATCATGAGTTGAAAACTGACATTTTTAGACCAAAATTTAGTTATTTAGTTTTATCAATCCATCCATCCATTTTCTGAGCCGCTTCTCCTCACTAGGGTCACGGGCGTGCCGGAGCCTATCCCAACTGTCATCGGGCAGGAGGCAGGGTACACCCTGAACTGGTTGCCAGCCAATTATTTAGTTTTAGTCATTTGTATTCAAATGTCTAGACTGTCTATTGTTCAGCTGTGGTTCGCACCCCGAGTCCCCTTGTCGGTTCTGTCCCTCGGTCTGCCCCCTAAAAACCTTTTCTGTCAGGCTGCATTTTCAATAAACATCAGAATACTTAAAAAATACAAAATAAGCAGAGGGAGTATTTCAAACTCCCCTGTTGCACAGCAAACGTGTTCCAGCTCAACAGGCATACAGATCCACCATTCTGCATGGCCATGCAGATGAACAGGACAGGTTAATAAAAGTAAAAAAAAAAAATAGAATTTTTTTCTGTTAATAATATTTATTTTATTTCATTTGATTGTTGTATTAAATCATATAAACTGATATTCCCAATTCCATTAACAAATACAGACTAAACTGGCTCTGTCTCATCATGTAATTGGCATAATTCAATTGGAAAAGTTATTATTATTGCTGACGCAATGTCAAAACAATGAGGGTTTCGTTTTGACTAGTTCTCTACATATATATAAATTCATCCCAACTGCAAACGGACAGCTTCTAATGAGTTAACATGAGCACACAGTCTTGCACATGGCACATCCTGACGCGCATTGGACTCACATATACATGGAGAGGCACACCTGGTTTACAGACAGCTGGCCCCGGGGCTACCTGTTCGTCAGATCCTCTTTGCTTTGTAATTAGCGGAGTTAGTGAGAGAAGGGGATGGGGAGGGCGACTAGCGGTGGGCTTAGGGGAAAGAGATGAAAGATGGACGAGGAGGCAAAGACAAAGAGCCCATTCCATCAGCAACATAGGAACTACGCTAGACATCATTAGCGCTTGAAAAAGGCAATAGCATGAGTGGTTGCGATAACACACACATACACATATTAATACAACTTGCACTGTGCAGCGTGTCACAAATTACCTCTATTGACTCCAACATTTTGCTGTTGCAAGTCGAGCAGCGCTGAGATTGGCGAGGAAGGAAATAATTGAGGGCAAGAGCCTAGTGGCAAATGCAAAGGGCAAAGACAGTTCATCAGACTTGCGCACAGAGAGCGATGACGCACGGGGAAGAGACAGACAGCAAGGTAAGCAGAGATGCTTATTTGCTTGCCTTCGGGAGTGTAACCCTGTTAGCACAAACACACCGCAAACGTCTTGTGTGACAGCCATTGTGGCATGACTGACACAGCGAGCTAGTCGGGTGAAGTATGAGCGTGAGTGTGTGTGTCTGTGTGTGTGTGTGTGTGTGTAGACAGAAGAAGGGGGGGGGGCATTTGTCATGGGAGGCAAGTCCGTTCAGGAATTCCACAGAGGAATCACCTCCTTGGCCCCCGTCTATGTCACAGCAACCAATTACCGACCATCCCAGTGTGAGCGTGTGTGAGCATGTGTGTGTGTATGTGCGTGCTAAAGGGGTGGTTTTGACCAAAAAAAAAGGGGGTTTCAGGGGGGTGGACCTCTCTTAATCATGGCTCTCTGGCCCCGTACAAAGGCAAAAAAAGACTGCTTGAGCAATTTGAATTTCAATAGCACCTCTCCTCCTGCTCTCTTTTTCTCCCTTTTCTTCCTCTTTCTGTGCCACAGCTCCTCTGTGGATGACAAAAGCCGAGCCAACAAAGATAGCGCACAAAGCAATCGGGCTAATAGCGCTAATAAGTTGAGCGTGGGGTCCTCACACTCCATGTTGACACATTTCACTGTTTCTGTGGCTAAACAGAAGCTCAAGTGTTTGGCAACCAGGCGCCACAGTATTTTAATGGAGTGGCCACCCCATGCCAGGTTGCCATGTGCTTGTCGTGTTTGACTGTGGAGCAACGCAACAAAAGCAATTTGAAGAAAAAAGGTCAGGGGAAGATAATTAAGCTATGGAGGAGGAGGCCCAAAGAGAAGGATTTTAGGGAGTCATTATGGGGTTTAAGGCCCTTCATTTGCCTTGTTTTACTCATTTTGCACCTGTCGTGTTTTACTAATATGTCAGCTTAAATGAAGAGAAGCCTTATTGTTGTGCACCCCAGAGAAAACAAGCCATGTGTAACATTCATGTAGCGTCTTGGCTTCTTATGGATTATTTACTAAAGGGGCACTCGGTAGAGCACAGGCCTTCACCAAAGCCAAAAATTGCAGAGGGTCATATTTTAGCTTGTTTATCTACCTGTTCGTTTGTTCGCATGCTACTTCCTGGCTCATGGAGGACGGCAAGCAGACGGGCAATGACAATCTGAATCTGAGGGTGGCGTGTTTCCTTGATGCCTGAGAGACTTGACGAAATTGCTGTATCTGCAAACCAAGGTTATAATAGTTTGGGATTTTCCATTATAGTTAGTTTTTATTTCCTTTTGACTTTTCTTTTTCAAATTCAGTTATTTTTAATTACTTTTTAGAGAAGGTTTGTTAGTTTTTTATTATTATTTATTATTTCATTTTAGTTTAGTTATTATTAGTTTCAGTATTAGTTTCAGTTTTTTTATTTGGGGTATTTGTAAAGTGTGAGATTAAAAATAAAAGATCACAATGAGCATTGTGTAATAAAATCACAACAAAAAAATCCAATTTTAGAAAAATGTATTAACTTTCTATCAGATGAACTGTCCACAAATCAAATGCAGGTACTGTATAACAGTCCACAAAATTTGAAGTGCAATAAGTGGAGTGCATAATACTGCTTCTAAGGTTAGATTAGATTCCTCACAACATACATTAAAACCATTCATGAAACACATGCTGTTGTGTGGCCTTTTTAAAAATGTGTTCATATGTTTCGAAAGGCTTCTTTATACTCGCGCGGACAGCGACCGCGCTGACATCACTGTGGCTGTCCCGTGCGTAGTTTGCCTTTATACTCGAACGCAACCCACGCGCGCAGTTTTGAAAATGTACTGCAGTTCCAAGTTCACCTCCAAGTCGGGGGTGTTGCTACGGCTGGTATTGGCTAGGACACCACAGGGTGGAGTTTCCTCTGCATTTATTTGGCCATTTCCGATAGCCGCTTTCCTTGCAGTAACAAGGAACAAAGCAACAACAATGGCGACCGTGGAACAGAGTCTGTTAGAACAAATGGACCTAGATGACCAAATGATACGTTTAATTATGCTGCAAAATCGATCGAGAAGGTGGCGGCGTAGATGGTATATAGAACCAAGGGGCACGCTGAGTGCATCATCACAGCATGTGACTAAAACGGACCAATCATGAGAGATGATATCTGCGGTGTTCGACGCGCAGCAACAATTTTTGCCATCTGCGCGTCAAGCTACGGGGCCGAGCAGACCAATTCGTCGGTCACGTGATGCAATGCGGGCGGGATTTTACAAGGGATTTTAAAGAGGCCTTTAGTTCTTATTCGCATGTTTTTTTACTTTCTGCTAAATTGCAAACTTCTCAGGTGGATTTTCAGATTTGTGACTGTTAGAAACTAAGATTGCTTTTACCGTCTGTACTGTATCTCCATTGAAAGTGCTTCCAGTCTGTTTTTTTTTCTTTTTGACTCTACGATAATTGTGACAAAGCAAGTTTTCCTGCTGTTGAAGTAGTGCTCTGAAAATGTCCTGTTGTTGCAGTAGTTCAATCACCTGCTGTGTCAGCGAGACAAACTCCTTGTCTGCTTTCACATCTGCCTTTCGTGGATGGAAGCAGGAGCATTGTGAGACTCTAGGCCGTTGTCTGTTTCTCTGAGTTCCCCCCCCCCCCCAAAAAAAAAAAAAAAAACGACATGCAGGTTCCGTGAAGGCTCTTGCTGTTGGTAGCCGTCTTAGCCATTTCCGTTAGCAATGCGTAGCAACAAAAACAGCTTGGACGTAAAGTTAGCGTCACAGCAAAACATGGGCTTGTTCTGGCGAGCCGTCAATAAGACGGTCCTGCCCGATAACGTCACTTCTTGGCAACACACAGTAAGTGAACTACGATTCCCAAAGAACTGTTCGACCTTCCTTCCGTATGCGTTCTGTATCGAGGCATTAATCTGAAATAAATATATTAAAAATCATTGCCGAAAGCTCATGTTTGAAATTAATTGACAAAGATGAAAACTTTACATCTCTAGTGTCTCGTTTTAACAAAAGAAATATTTTAAGGGGCTTTGTAACTCAGAGTTCTGTGTGTGTTTGTGTTTTGAGTTTGTGTATGAGTGAGTGTGTGTGGTGCGGCCATAGGGATAAATGCTTCAGTGCCCTCCCCTGTTATTAGCACAGCCCTGTCATTACAGGATTAAAGAGAGGGTGAAGGGGTGCTTTGCATGTACCTTACCCTTTTGTGTGCGTGCGTGAGTGCCCACTTTAAGATCTTTACCGTTTATATTCCTACATTTTCCCCCTCATACAATAGTGGCATGCAGAGAAAACAAATGTCACTGCCATGTTTTTTATGTTAATCCTGGGTGCATTTGACCTCAATCAGTAATAATGCTTCACCAAAGCGTTCCCCAGGTTGCTCAAACAGCGACGGGCTAATTGAATAGGCTGAGTGAGCGGTAGGAGCTAGAAAAACACTCATGTATGCTGCAAGTCATATCTATCACACAAACACACATTGAGATCAGCAAAAAGGAGAATGGAGGGCAACGAGGAAGAACATTTGAAAAGAGCTAGGTCACATTAGAGAAAGTAAGCAACAGGTAACAAGAAGTTTAGGAGCCCCTCTGCATGTGTGTTTTCCATCCAATGTTATGCATGATCATTCACCTGATTTACTTTGTTTGCTTTTCCATGTCCTGTTAGCTACACTCACTCCACATCTTAGTTCATATATACAGGAATTGGAAAAGGTTAATTGAAATGATGTTAACATAGGGAAGCTAAAACGTAAACTGAGTCAGTTCTTTGTACTGAGGAGGGTCTCATAGTGACATCAGGCTTGTTTTTCCCCTCAACCTGTCCTTCTGGTTCTTTAACTCTCCCACTACAGTCACACGGTTAGCATGGTTTTTTTTGTTGTTGAAGTTTTCAAAGAGCAACAACAACAAAAGTCCATATTTTGAGACCAAACAACTCTCCTGTGACAGTACAGGTGGCTTTGACTTTAACGTAAAGTCATGAATATTGCTAATACTATAAACATGAGTTTCTTTTGTCTGGTGTATTAGTCAAACCAACACAGAAAGATAACACATACTAAATGACAGGGAGTGGCCCGGTTAGAGAGAGGTCATCCAGGTTTTAACTTTGGCCCATTGACTAAGAACTTTGGGCACAATACAGGGCTTTGCACCAAACACACACATGTACGCGCACACACACACACACACACCTACACATGCACACATGCACACATACACACTCTTGGATACATGCAAACCCAGGCCTTCAACAATGCAGATGCATCTAGAAAGAGGGGACGGCGTTTGTGTGTATGTGTGCGTGTGTGTGTGTGTGTGTGTGTTATTGCTGCATACTCCTGAATAATCCAAACCACAAAGCCAAACTGCACAGGTGTGTGCTTTGCATATCTCCTTTTTTCCTATTTCCCACCACTGCTGCTTTCTCCCTCGTTGTTACTTCCTATTTGCACCATAATGTACTGCAGTGTGTCTGCATCATTCTCAGAAAGGTCTTTTCATGATAAGCCGGGCGCAAGGTACAAACGGCTCAGTCAAAATATTAATAAAACACCGTCAGCGGAGGTGTATCATTTCCACCACTCAGCTTCCTTACTACCTGCATAGCTATCAGTAACAAGCCTCAAATCACCCATTGTCATGTTATGAGTCATGGGAAGTTCTGCAGCTAATATCCATTTACACACTTTTTGAGATGAAAACACAAGTTTGTCCTTGTTTGGGGCAAATGGCGCGGTCATACAATGAGAGAGCATCGACAAAAGCGAACTGCCTTTGTGATTTGTTTTTTCTAAGGCATTTTCAGCATCAGCACAGAAGCGCAGAATGGTTTGACAAAGCAAGCCGGCTTTGACTTTGTACAGCTGCGTGTACATTCTATTCACTTCAGCTCCCACAGCCACTCCAATAGAGACAGTTGTCAGTAGTTTCCCAGTTCCAGGCCATGACGCCTGAGGGGGGCCACGCTAAAGCTACGTACACAATCACATTTTATGTTACTTTTTGTTATAAACCTTGTTAACGCTTTTGCTCGGCAGTGCAACAGTTACACATCCATATCCAAACGTTAACTCGAAGCACACGGGGGCTATAATTCACCAGGAATTCTCAGCTCCACGCACATGCCAAATTTACAGTCGTAATTCACAAGGTCTTTGACTTGAATGATGCTTGTCACCTTTGGTGCTCTTCAATACTACAGTAATTGGAAGGTATGTCGACAGCCGTAGAACATGCCTTTTCATTCTGCTGCACCTACTAGTTTGTTCACATAGGAAAGTAAATACACTGTATGCATTCAAGGCTTGAAACACACCTTTTAATCAATCATGGATATGCAACTTTATACTGAATTAATAGGTTTTTCCTTGGCCTGAGAACCACCCATTGATAGAAATGCTCCAAGTAGTGTTTATGTAGTTCTGCTCAGTAAGGACTTTTGCTGGCTTCCATATTGCTGACATTAACCCTATCTAACACCTTTGGGGTAAACTCAAAATAGTGTCCGAAGTTTGTGACCAGTGAATATTTTTACTGTGATTGGCTGGCAACCAGTTCAGGGTGTACCCCGCCTCCTGCCCGAAGATAGCTGGGATAGGCTCCAGCACTCCCGCGACCCTTGTGAGGATAAGCGGCTCAGAAAATGGATAGATGGATAGTCTAAATTGTTGGTCAGCAGTGGCACCCTATGAAGAAACGCGCACAGGGAAAGGAAATGCTTCTACCCATGACCAGAAGTAGCACAAGCCCAATAATCCGTACTGCCGTTTCATCATTTTATACTATCTTATCGCACACCACAGTGGTAGAAATAATAACCGTGGATGCACGCCGTGCTTTGAGCTCCAGGTAATAAAAGACTCCCCATTTATTTTCCTCCTTCTCCGCTAGGACAAAGCTGGCAGCATGGAAGAAGAAAAACAAGAAGAAGCACGAGACCGGAAAATAGAGGTTGAGAGTAGAAAAGTGGATTTGCAGCGGTGTACGTTGTCCACCATATTGTGTTTGAGGAGCGTATCGTACGTGTTTATTTGCAAGTCAAGAGTTAAAGTGTGTCGTTTTGTCAGAAAGGGAAATTAATTGAAGCGTGTTGACCTTTGTTCCAGTGTAGAGCTGCTCTTTTGTGTCACCCAACTTTATCACCCCTTATTCAACCCTTCTGTCGGCTTATATATCATGTCAAGTTTTACAACCTGTTACTGTAAGCGTATGTGTGTGTGTGAGACAGTGCCTTGTGGAAAGCAGAACCCTTTTCTTCTTAGTGGTACTGCTACTTAGTTACGTTCATCTCCCCCATTCCTTCTGTGTAAAAGCACATATGCAATGAGGGCTAATTAGTTTAACAAGGAGGTGCAATCAAATGGTCCACATCACTTCACAGTTCTACCACTGAGATCTCTGTTTGGAGATCTTCCAATCACACTCTCAAACACATACAGTCCTTCTTTGTTTAATCCACAATACTGTACCATATTTTTGTACTTATCAATTAGTTATTCACTGTTATCTCTTCCAGTTTTCAACACAGCAAACCTCTTTCATGTTTATGACAAGGATTGTAAATCGAGTGAAATTTCTATTGAACTCATCTGTCATTATTGTTGTTTCTCTGACCTGGATATTCTGCTTCCGTTTCCAGAAACACTCATGGACACCAAGTGGGCCACTACAGAGTTAGCCTGGACTTCACACCCTGAGACTGGGGTGAGTTTATGGTGCAGCCTGTTTGAAGTGCACAAACATTCATTAACATAACACGTTTTCACCTTGACTTCCCATGAAATTAAAAAAGGTTTCCCACTGGACTGGTCTCAGCTTTGGTAAAGCACTATACTACCAATGCCCAATACTGCAATATACACTGTAAATCCTATATGGCTCAGTCACAGCAAAAGGCCACTCTAAAATGTGCAGTTTCTTTAACATAAACTGAACTAAAGTTTCACATTGTTTTGACCATCATTTATTTCACACAATACAACGTACAGTAACTCATCCAATGCATATGTAGAAGTGATGTAGAAGTTTATTGACTGTGCCTTGTGGGATGTTGATTCACTTTCTGATGGGTTTACAAATTCATCAAAGAAGTGCAGGTCACCTGTCAGATAGATGGATCGTTTGGCAAAGTTATTTTACCAAACTTATGCATCGATTTTGAGGTAGATTAACCATTTGTTGGCATAAAGGTTTAGGTTATGTATATGCATCTTTTTTTAACCAATATGCTTAATTATTCAAACAGATATGCATTATATGCAACAGATGTTTAGCTCCACGTGCCTCAATATACTAAAAATGTAAAACTCAGTTCGCCTCTCAAGGTTAAGCTATCTCTTGGTATTGACCCATTGGATGCACTGAAATCTGCCACACACATTGACAGTTTCATTTTGTTTCCCCATGTGGTTTCCACAATGGGTTAAGGAGGAGGCCAAAAAACAGTCTTGACCTCTCCTCAAATATACTTCAAAGCCTACCAGCATTGCTCCCAATGCCTTTGTGTGGCCCTGCCACTGTGGTCGTTGTGCTCTAAAAGGTGGGGAACGCATATTTATATTTTGTTTACATCCAAACACACTGACATGGAAATTCCACCCCAGTTGTTCCAAGTCATCCACCCTTCTAGTTCTGCTTTCCCTTTTTCTTTTGCTATAAGTAACTCGCCCTTAATGGAGCCAGATTACTCGAGCTGCAACAATCAAATTAACAAACGCCCACCATAGTTCTTTGCCTTCTCACTGCTGTCCATCTTCTCCTCCTGCTCTCTGACCCCAACTCCCATCATTAAGCTTCACTGTGGCAGCAAAGGGCCAATGTGACATAGCATGCAAATTCAAAAACACATACATCCCTGAGCAACAGATGCTCCTTTTTAAATGATGGAAAGGCTCGGGAGAACCTCCAGATTTCCAAAATCACCATTCCTAGAAGCTAGGACATGTTCATTTTGTGCTTATCACCACCAAATGTGCATGTTGCTCTTATTGACACTCACTCTTTACATTTGCTGCTTGTTATGATAGACTTGTGTTTAATAGGTGCCATTACAGCGACTGAAAATACATAGTGAAATACCGAGACCAGGAAGAGAGAAAGATAAATGTCAAATTCAGTACTCTAAAAAAAAGCCTCAAAATAGAATCACTCACAGACAACACTATCCCGAGAGGCTCTCCTGGCTCGTCTGAGTCACGACTTCTCTGTCATGCTTTACAGTGTTGCAACAACAAAAAACGTCTACGCTAAAATTTCCCCTGCCCGCTTTTGGCATTACAAATCCAATAAAAGCAGACATATGTTGCAGTATTCAGGGGTCCTTGGTTTATGAGTTGTGTTCCTATGGGGGCGACGTAACCTAAATTTTTCTTTAAATTGACATGCACTGTAGTCTATCACTAAACTTACGCTAATTCAGTAGAAGGGTCTTAATTAGAGTAAATACGCTATTGGTATTAAAAACCTTTCTATGTCATGAATAAAAAACATGCAAATGAAAAACAGTAAGTGCAGAGCTAACGGAGTGTGTCGTCTAGGGCCACGTGATAACGTATTCTTAGTTCATTGCACACCATCGCAGGGCTGTTAAGGACCCCCTGTATTTTCTAATTTTGCGCCCTTTTTGTAGTGTAATGCGAAATCCAGATTTATGCGTTTGTGTAAGTATTGAAGGGTATTTTCTTGAGTTTCAGACTTTCTATTTCACCACTTATTTTGATTTCATTAAATTGTGGATATGCATCCATGTTGTAGCCAGTGAGTGTTTGTGCCCAGTGTCTATTAGTGATAATGCATAATAAATGTCATTTTCCCAAATTTTGGGTATCTTGCTCTTTATTTTTTTTTTTTACAAAGCAGAAAGCTATGGTTAGTGGTTATCTTCTAAAATGAAAAAAAAACAATAAAATAATTGGAAAGAAGGAATACATTTAATGATTCAAGTGGTTGTAAATATGGATACTGATTAGTTAGGACAACATGTCAAATCTTTTTGAGTCATTTCTGTGATTACCAAACAAAACTGTACACTAAAACAACTTTGCTGTTAGGTAAATATTTTATTGCATGTCACTTTTGTTAGTCATTTTAAATACCTTTTATAGGGTCTTGCATGCATGAAAATTTATTTTGTATAAAAAAAAAAAAGGTTTTCGGTGTGAGTATCTGCAATTTTTATTTCAGGAATATTGTGATAGTACGGATAGCAGTGCTAATTTTGGTCACCAATGCTATCCCATTTCATGACTACCTTTATTCAACCATCCATCCATTTCCTGAACCACTTATCCTCATTAGGATCATGGGCCTGTTGGAGCCTATCCCAGCTGACTCTGGGCGAGAGGCAGGCTACACCCTGAAACGGTCGCCAGCCAATCGAAGGGCACATACAAACAAACAACCATTCCCACCTACGGAAAATTTAGAGTCTCCAATTAACCTGCCGTGCATATTTTTGGGATGTGGGAGGAAACCAGAGTACCCAGAGAAAACTGCAGGCACAGGGAGAACATGCAAACTCCCCACCGGGTTTGAACCCGGTCCCTCAGAACCGTGAGGCAGATGTGCTAACCAGTCGTATACCGTGCCGCTCCTTTATTCACCCAAACTACTTAATTCATTCAGTCTGCGTAAATGATCATGTAAATGTGTTCTACTACTGTGTGTGTCTGGTGACCTTTCTGTAAACACACATATAGAGTAGATTGTCCTGGAAAGTACACACCCTTAGTAACATACATTCAAGCGCGGACACACAAACACTTTGCTCTTTCGCGGTGAGTGATGCATTACACTTAACTAAATCTCCATTGGCACTTCATGCTTTTAGCCATCCCATTGACCTAGCAAGTGATTATGGGTTCCCTCTTCTACTTACTTCCTGCCAGACCGTCGTTTTAATCTCAGGGCCGAGCTATGTCCATCTCGTCCTTCTATTTTACAGCACCTCAGGTCTTAGATGAATAGCCTTGCCCCCCTCACATCCACATTTTAGCCTTAATTAGCATGCTCAGCAATTTAAAGGAAACAACTGATGCTGGAGTTTGACGGGTGTCTTAGTTTCAAATGTTCAAATGTGAACCTTATTACTAAGTGCTTTTCATTTAGTTTCATATAATCCCTCTCTCTATTTAAGTGTACTAGACTTGGACAATAAAAACAAAAAAATCCTTCTGCAAGCAGAAGGTCACAGGGTCAAGCTGATGCTTTAGATGAGGTATAATAAGAGCAACATTCTTCATCTGTAAGGATTAACTACTACAGCATAACATTAACACATACAACATTTGGAGTTGCCTTTGTGGTTTAAATGCATCGTGCAAATAAACGACGGCTAAGCTTACTAAATGAACACACACTGTTTGCGTGGAAATCAGAGCAGGTCCCCACCACATCCACCCACACAGACACACTGAGCTCACAGGAATTGCCGTTTGAAGTGAGAGTATTTAATTGTGGTGTCCTCATTTACGACTGAAAATTGCATTAGATTACAGTGTCTCACACCGAAGCTTTTTACAGCCTGGTTTGCGTTCACTCATTTAATGAAGCTGGTAATCAAAGTTTAGGAAATTTTAATCCAGTTTTATCCTTAGTAATTCACCCCTAGGGTGCTGCAGTAGCATTGAAAGATGTAGTGAAATGAAACAAACAAGAAGCATGTTAAACAGCACACTCTCTCTTTCATATCAGAGGATGTCACAATAATTGCACTTTCAAGTGTAATTGGTTAAAAAGTAATCTGTATATTCCCTCTACCCAGATATCTGAATGTGTTAAACATGCAGTGGTGACTGTGGGTTCAGGATATGTCAGGCTGCTGTAATTGTGATGAATTTGCAGTTCTCATCTTTGTCTTTTTTCCACACTAACTAGGGAGACACACTCAATCACTGGCAACTTAGATATACAGTACCCACAGAATCGAATAACATCCAATACAAGACAAGGCAAATGTATTCAAATAGCGCATTTTATACATAATGTAAGTTAATGTGCTTTCATGATTAAAAGCATTTAAAAACAAAGACCAAAAAGACAGTAAATTAAAAGACAGCTTACTAATATTACTAAAAATGTACAGTGCAGGAAAGATCATACAAAAAAAAAAAACATGCTCAAACATAGGCATTAGAAAAAAAGAATAGTTTTTTGCCTGGATTTAAAAACATTGACACTTTGGGCTGACTTCACTTTTGTTGGCAATTTATTTCATTTGTGTGCAGCATAACAGCTACTGTATATGCTGCTTCACCATGTTTGCTTTGGACTCTGTGCTCCAATATTTGACCTGAGTCTGTCGATCGCAGAGCCCAACTGGGTTTATAATCCATTAGCATTTATTTAATGTATTCAGGATCGATGCCATGTCGTGATTTATAGACCAGTAGCAGAACTATGCAGTACATTCGATAGCTGAGTGGGAGCCTGTGTAGAGACTTTTAGAGGAATGTGTTCTGATCTCTTTGTTCTGGTCAGAACCCGAGCATTCTGAATTAGTTGCAGCTGTGTAATGCTCTTTTGGGGGAGTCCAGTCAAAAGACCATTACAATAGTCAAGTCTACCTGGAATAAGAGCATGCATTAGCTTCTCCTGGTGTGCTTGAAACATGCAACCGCTCTGGATATAGAAGTGATAAAAAAGATAGCGATGTTGTGTTTTGATTGGCATTGATGGGGAAATGTAGTACTTTGACAGTGTGTTTATGAATGTGGTGTTTTTCAGAACTCCCCTACTTCAGTGTTTCAAATATATAGGCCTTCTCCATTTACTCTATAAGCTAACCTATATATATTACAGCACATACCAATAAGCTTGTCTAACCTGTTTTTGCCTCTTTCTTTCCAGTGGGAAGAAGTGAGTGGCTATGATGATGCCATGAATCCCATCCGGACTTACCAAGTATGTAATGTAAGAGAGCTCAACCAGAATAACTGGCTACGCAGTGACTTTATCCCAAGAAAAGATGTGCTGCGTGTATACGTAGAGATGAAATTCACAGTGCGTGATTGCAACAGCATCCCAAACATCCCAGGTTCCTGCAAAGAGACCTTCAACCTCTTCTACTATGAGTCTGACTCCGACTCAGCCACAGCAACCAGTCCATTCTGGATGGAAAACCCATATGTGAAAGTGGACACCATTGCCCCAGATACAAGCTTTTCCAAGCTCGATTCCGGACTGGTTAACACTAAAGTCAGAAGTTTTGGGCCTTTGTCCAAAGCCGGGTTCTACTTGGCCTTCCAGGACCTTGGGGCTTGCATGTCACTCATCTCAGTGAGGGTTTTTTATAAGAAGTGCTCCACCACCATTGCAAACTTTGCAGTTTTTCCAGAAACAGCAACTGGAGCTGAGGCAACTTCTTTGGTGATTGCACCTGGAACGTGTGTCCCCAATGCCTTGGAGGTGTCTGTGCCACTAAAGCTCTACTGCAATGGCGATGGGGAATGGATGGTTCCCGTGGGTGCCTGCACCTGCTCAGCTGGTTTTGAACCAGCCATGAAGGACACGCAATGCCAAGGTGAGTATATGATAGAAATGTAACATCTAACATTAATAGATGAGGCCAAACCTTATCAATGTGAACCTACTGACAATTTATTAATTAATCATTCATTTATGAAACATTAGAATTTGCCCATTTGAGCTAATAGTTGGGGTTAAAGTGACATAAATCATTGCTAAACTCATTTTTATATCATTTGATAAATAACAGTAAAGACAAAAAAAAAAAAAAAATAACTATTCTAATTTAACTTTTTTTAATGCTGCCTTGGTTTTATATGGGTAACTGTCTTCCATGCTGAAACAGCCATGCCTTAAGTCCTATTTTCAAAACATTATTGAGGATTTAAAAGTTTATATTAAAGGCAATTATTATTGACAGAGCAAATGGTGGTGACCCATGAAATACACTTATTTTTATAACAGTAAAGAGCGTGTAACGGTAAAGACATAAACAGCTTCATAAAAACCGTGTGCGTTAAACAATTTACGTGCTGCCCTTCATAATCTGTTACTTATGCTACTTATGTTCTACTACTTATATTAAAACCTATTACACTCTTGTCTTCATACAATCGTAAAGACATGCAATAGTTCTGATACTTTCACAAATTCTTACATATTCATTCATATCCCAGAAATAACACCATTTATTTTGCTATCGGCGTGAATTGTGTGAATGCAAAATGGCGGCCTGATCCTGGCTGAACTGTTTCATGTTAAACCCTTAATGGATATTATTCAGCTTTTTATGTTTTTTTTTACTTCATACCATGTATCAAATATATGGTAAATCCTACGCTTACATTACAATATATATATATATATATATATGCGTGTGTGTGTGTGCAATTTTAGCATTTTGCAATCCAATATCTAGACGGTAGAACAATCCACACTGTCAGCAGGAGTTTACCCTTCTGACCTTGGTTTAGCCAGGCACCTGGTTGCTAAATAAATGGAAATGCAGGAAAGGTTGTCTGTTTATGAAAGCAGGGAGGTCCCTGATGATGGTTTCAAGGCTGATTGAGAACACAGTGAGTTCACAGAGGTTGAGAGCAAGGTGAATTTAGCCAAGCAAGGTCTCTGCTGAAATGGAGTGTAGGTGACAGCAGGAGAGGGAAGGTTAAATGGAAAGTGTGTGTTAAGGGGTATGAGGGCGTAAAATTAGGCTCTGGTTGTGTAGGACAAATAGAGACAGTAGGATGAGATAAGGGGGGAGCTGGCAAAGTTATTGATGAGCGCAGGTGATGGAGACTTGCCTATGTATGCACAGTTTGTGCATTTTCAGCACAGTTACCTTGATTTTAGGGTTCAGAAGGCTAATTTTTGTAGAGAGACAATTGGACAAGCGCTTTTCTTGGTCCGCATTGAACAATCAGCAGCCAGAACATTAGGGACACTTGCACAATCTAATGAAATCCAATACAAGAGCTGTATCATAAATTTTGCTTTTACAAACATAATAAAACATCAGTTTTTATTGACACGGTCAGAGAGGTATTGATTTAACAATATGGTCTTAACTGTAATTGCAGTTTGCAGTGGCGTGCAACTGACATATGTTCCTCTTAAACTTGTATGGCTCAGTGAGCATGTGAAGGTATGATTGAAGCCAGACAAAAATTTAATGAGTTTGTCTAAAAATGTGTGAAATGTCTGAAAGTTTGTTTAATAAAAAAAAGTTAACCAAATCAAACTGGGCTTTCGTTCCTAAGAGACATTACATTTCTAAACCTTCCACTTTTGAATGAGCTCTTGCATTGGATCTCATGTACCTAAAGTAGTGACCAGTTAGCAGAAGTGAGAGGAACGCATTACTTGTACTTAAGTACAAGAAGTACTTAAGTACAATGAAGTACTTGTACTTAAGTAGATCAAAGCACTTGTACTTTTTCAGGTATCTGTATTTTGGGTATTTATTTTTCTGGCGACTTTTTACTTTTATTCCTTACTTTTTAAACACAAGTATCTGCAGTTTCTACTCCTTCCATTTATAAAACGAGCTTGTTACTTTTAAAACCTATTAAAGTTAGCGACGACATGACGTAAAAAGCACAACCCCGAAAAAAAACGAAGTGACCGAGTCAAGCGCATAGACATCATAGATACGACACTCCCCTTTCATTCGCGTGCCTATGGCGACGCTAAGCTAGTCGGGGGAACGTGTCGACAGATTCCATGTAGCTAAACTAGTGGAGGCGAACTGTCGGCGCATTCCACGGTTGCGGACATTGTACAATCACAACAGGGAAACTCTGAACTGGGAATAATTTTTCATAGGTAAGAATATTTTATGGCTCTTTTTTCAAAAGTGCCTGCAATGAATGAACCACGTTAGCTTTATAGAAAACTAGCTTGTTGAATTCTGCCTCGGTGGCAATGAAGTATCATTTGAGCATTAACATAATATTTCCAATACATTTATTTGCCCACTGCCAAAACAAAACCGTAAAAAGCCCAAACTATAGTTTCAGTCAATCCAATACTTTGGACATCTCTGCCAGTTAGTGGTATTACATCATATTGTCAATAGTCAGAAACCAATTTATTCCTGGCAGCAGATTGATAAGGCCCTGATAACTGGACCCGATACCAAGCTTCATTGGTCCAGTCTTAATTTGTGTTCTTAGTTTCTATTTTACTCAATAATAGTTATGATTTTATTTTATTTTTTTACCCCTGTGTTCTTTTCAAAAGGACAATATCTCCTTAAGCCCCTCAATTTTTATCCTGCTCACTCTCCCCCCACACCTCATTTCATTCTAATCTGAAGGCCATTTCTCTCATTATTACACCATCCGATTTACAGTAAGGACGTGTGCATTGCTATTAATCGATGAGCCTCTCCTTTCCTTTCCACTCATTTGCGCTGCTATTTCTTTTTCTCTTTCCAATTTCACTGTTCATTTTAATCAGCTTCTTAAGCTCCATGTTCTGCATGAGAGGATAAGACACAGGAGAGAGGGGAAGGGGGGAACGCTTGCGGGATTAACATTTTCACTGCCTCCACATCTTCTCCCTCTCCCTCTCTTTTTTTCTACCCCTTGTCTCTTTCTTTTTCTTTCTCTTGTTGGTTCCTTAGGGGGAAATGGATGAAAGGCAGAGGATGACCTCTTTACTTGGGAGAAGTGATTGATCAGCACTTTAAAACACGGGGAAAAAGCTTAATTTAATGGGGACGCTTTCTCAACCTCTTTCATTTGGCTAACACGTTGAAAATCCTATATTTTTAACTCCCTTGAATTGAGAAATTGGTTATGGTTTTCTTTGTATTGGTGTGAACTAAAATGAACCTGCATCTGCTCACCCAACTGGTGGCCATGCAAGAAGCTGCCTGCTATATATCAAGGTCATTTTTACGTTTATCCAGCGCGACTTCCTTTTAGCCAGTGGGGTGGATAACTCTGATTAATGGTTGAAGAACAAACACACTCAGTGTTAATGTACACAACTCAGCAAACTGGCGGTCATGTGCTAATATTGAGTTTTGGAGAACAGGAACACGGCAGCAGGAGCAATAAGTGGTCTGCTGCTGTGACCTCCAACCTTTTAACAGGAAGCCTAAACCAAAGTAAATGGAACTCAGAAACTAGTGAGAGACAATTTTATGCAGCTGGATCTTTAACAGTAGTGAGCAACATTGAGTAAGTTCTTTACATACTTCATTACATACATATTACATATAATTCTAAAAAGTCATTCATATATTAACTAGACATTTCCTCAATGATACAGAGCTTCTAAATCCCACTTCCAGATTATCTGCATCTCTGCACTTAGTCTTTTGTTTTAAAGGTAGTTTTAACAACTACACAAATGACATTTATTAAATGTAGCAAAAATCAATCACCAAAGCCACACCTGTGCAATTGTTAGTACTGTTGTTCAAAGCTTAGCTCTTTTCTTCAAAAACTCAAGTGGCATGGTGGTGAAAGAGATTCAGTAATGGTGTGAGGTCAGGCTGAGGGCAGGCTGTGTTAAAATACATCTTCATATATCTATATAAAAATGCATACGTCAAATTAGTGCTACTATTTTGGTTCAGATTGCTATGTACTATGTTTTAATGGCTTAATTCGAAACACCAGTCTCATTCACATTTCCTTATATTATGCGAGTTGTTCAGCAAAGAGTCGTGTGAATACACACCAAAGGAGGTTAACCAACAAGCTTAACCAATCAGATAAAATGTGAGTCATGCGATCTCAGACAGTCTTTCAAATGTAGGCCACATATTTGCAAAATCATAGTTATGGAATTAAATTGTGTCGCAAATCCTTTCAAAATCTCATTTTTATTCAAGGAAGATAGTGATCCATATTTCCTATTTGGAAAATGTGACGTGTTTGCCCAAGAATGATTGTACATAATCTTGTAATATTCAAATTCCTTTCGGAATCAGTAAATTAGGATTAGTCACACTTTTGGTTTGCGTCTTTCTTCCTTTCCATATTAGCTTGCAGCCCTGGCACCTTCAAGTACAAGCAAGGGGAAGGCTTCTGCTTGCCTTGTCCCACAAACAGCCGTGCCAGCGCTGGAGCGGCAAGTGTTTGCTCCTGTCGAAACGGTTACTACCGCTCAGACATAGACACACCCGACTCCCCATGCACAAGTAAGTAAAGATTGCTTTTATTTTTCTATGTATCCAGCTGTCTTTTCTCCATGTCCCATAAACAGGCCTGTCACAGTTGACTTTGGGGTGAGAAATGGCTGGACAGATCAATTGATTTTAAAGTCAGAGTCGTAAATCCCAAACTTCCCTCATGCATTTTGGGCCATCAGTAAGTGTTGTCACAATTTGAAACAGGAGTTTGTTCCCACCAGGGCACACAGAAGGCAAACACTTCTGCTTGTTTTCCCAATGTTATCTGAAACGTTATCATCCTGGCCCAGCTGCCTTCAAACATAGGTCTATCTCTCCTCAAAGTTTTTTACAGACTAACCATAGCGCTTTTATTAAACGCAAACATGCGCCCATAGGAGCTGATACATTCACCGGAGACCTGGGAAGAATATACATTTCCTGTCTGTTGCGGGGGTGAGGTGGTTACCCCTTGTCTCGAGGGGCTGAGTGTCCCCTAGCGCAGTGAGAGATAAGGTTCCGGTAATTGGATAAGAATTGCCAAGTGTCTGCCAATAGATTCTCACTCTTGCCATCCCTCCCAAATCACATACACACACATGCACATGCACATGCACACACACACACACACACACACAGACACACACACACACACACACATGCAGGGAGTGGAAACAATTCCATTTTTTTTCCCCACTGAACTGGTGGAACAGACTCATTAAGAAGAAGAAAAATCTGTTCTAATTAACGCGTTACTACAATAACACAGCAAAAGGGAACATTTGAGGGTCACAAGTTGTTGATTGCAAATATGATTGAAAACATATTACCGTATTTTCGCGACCATAAGGCGCACCGTATTAAAAGGCGCAGTCATGGTAAAACATACGCTAGCATGCAGGCTAGCGTATGTTTTTAAAAAGGCAGCGGGAGCAAAACTGAGTTCGGTTGTACTTTATTGAAGTATTTAACAATGTACTCGCATTATTTTTTGATCAATCCTCATCCACAAATCCCTCAAAGTCCTCATCTTCTGTATCCGAAATAAACAGCTGGGCAAGTTCTCCATCAAACATGCCGGGTTCCCTCTCGTACTCGTCAGAGTCAGTCTCGTTGCCGGGGGGCTGTTCAGCAATGATGCTTCTCCCGGCTGATCTTTGATCATTCATCCATTGCTTGAGTTGGTCTTCCAACTCGGACCACCTCGCCTTGTTTCCACGGAAACTCAGCTTCGTCTTCTTAACTTGGCGAAGCTCATATTCCTGCTTCCTCCACTTGCGAACCATGGATTCGTTGATCTTGATTTCTCTCGCGGCTGTTCGATTCCCACGTTCCTCCGCGTAACTGATAGCTTGCAGTTTAAACTGTGCTTCGTAACCGTGTCTCTTCGTAGGTGCCATTTTCGGGGGTCCTTAGCCAAACCGATGTTGTTTTGCACAATACACATGCCGACGCTATATACCTACTGGGGGCGTGCCTTTAGCATCCTCTTTCACGTGCACCCTTTCCCCTTTAACATCCGCATGCTGTCCTAAGTCACGTCCGCCTTTCCACTATATAAGCAGCGTGTCGGCAGGAAATGCTCTCAGTCAGTCAAGCGGAGCGCTCATCAAAGTCACACAACAACATTTACAGATTTTGGAGCGGTGCACACATATCCATTTTGGAGAAAATTTAATACTTTTAAGTGTGCCTTACGGTTGTGAAAATACAGTAAATTAAATTGTAATGATACAATCAGAACTCTTATTGTCTCAGACATGACTGCACTGTCAAAAAGACACATTTTGACACACCAATTATGCACGGAGATTTAATTCAGACTCATTCCCAACCTATTTTCCTTATCAAATCACGTCTTTTGCAGCTGTTCCTTCCGCCCCACGCAATGTCATCTCCAGTGTGAATGAAACTTCGCTTGTCCTGGAATGGAGCGAACCACGGGATCTGGGCGGCCGCGATGACACCTTCTACAACGTCATCTGTAAGAAGTGCCTGCCTGAACGGGGAATGTGTTCCCGCTGCGATGACAATGTGGATATCTCGCCGCGCCACCTGGGTCTGACCCAGCGCAGAGTGGCGGTCCGCAACCTACAAGCCCATACACAGTACAGCTTTGAGATCCAGGCCGTCAATGGAGTTTCGAACAAGAGTCCTTACACACCTCAGTTTTCTGCTGTGAACATCACCACTAATCAGGCCGGTAAGTTCAACTTTGCAGTTATGAGGCCACTTCATCTTCCACAGTTTCCTTCAGAATAAATAAAGTATCTACAGCTATGCAGCTATCGTATCTATCAACTGTGCGACACGGATTCAATTAAATATAGGTTGAACATGGTTTGCAAATCATTGTATTCTGTTTTTATTTATGTTTAACACCACGTCCCTACTTCATTGGAATTGGGGTTGTATATCGGTATATCACACAGCTCTACTACCTAGCCTAAACGTGGGCTTTTTTTCAAAATATACTTAGTAAAGGACATTTCTGACAGCCACAGCTTCCGTTGTTCTATCACCACTTCAAAGAGCAATAGGGAGTGGATTCAACATGTTGAACCCTCAATATTCTAGCAGCCAACTGTTCCTATGCCACTGTTCCACCAGCCAACGGCAACACTAGTAACTAGGTCAATGTAATCAGTCATTCTTTTCTTTTGTTTGTTTTTGCATAGATGATTGCAGGATTATACCTTTTTGGGCATGTGATGTACCATATAAAATGCATTTTTAAGGTAGACATATTGAATATATGATTATATTGGTTGTTATTATGGGCCTGCTGCGTAGCCAAGCAGTACCACTAATTATGATTATTATTATTATGATTGTTATGATGTTGGTTGTTTTTTATTAGTTTTTTAAATGGCTTGGTATACTTGATGGTGACAGTCTGTGGAAAAGGCTTTTGTTAAGGTTTTCTCTGGCCTCTTAAGTTCAGCTTTGGATATATTTGGTCGCTTAGTTAAATTTGCTCTTTCTGTAGGCTCAGACACCATAGAGGATTATTTGTGGCCCCATCCCCCTCATCATCTTCTCCCTGTGGTCTTCTCCTTTAACCTAGAGCCACTTCTCTTCTCAAAGATGCTATTGGAATGCCTTCTCCTTTTGGGTCTTGGACCCGAGGGCTCCTAGTCCCTTATAATAGGCCTTCATTGTTTTATGAGGGGTGCTGCACGACAAGGACAGAACCCAATGTCTTTTCATGGGTAGCCTAGGTCAGGTCAGAGAAGGAGGAGTGGAAAACAGGGGCAAGAGTGCAGCATCTGTGATTAGATTATTACCGGTGTAGTCCCGAGACCTTCCACATGTGCATTCAACTTTAAGAACCAAAATAAATACAAGGGTGGTGATAAGCCCCGGAGGCCACCTCCATGGTGACTTCTACATCTGCTCCTGCAGGACAGAGCCTAATCCCCCGGCCGGTGTATGCAGGGGTCTACT
Organism: Phyllopteryx taeniolatus; assembly: GCF_024500385.1. Lineage (NCBI taxonomy): Eukaryota > Metazoa > Chordata > Actinopteri > Syngnathiformes > Syngnathidae > Phyllopteryx > Phyllopteryx taeniolatus. The sequence continues at coordinate 20,147,167 of NC_084508.1, read as the reverse complement.
CCGTCAGCATTGTCTTTTGAGAAAGAAAGAGGTGTGGACGAGGTCTGGCATAAGGGTGGGCTTGCAGGGGAGATAGACAGAAAGACAGAAAAAAGGCTTTGGGAAGCAAAGGAGGGGAGTGGAGGAACAGAAAGATGCCTAGCGCCAGACACAAGCTGGATTTTGAGGAGAAAAATGCAAGGGTTGGGGGATCAAAGAACAAAAAAACTGCGGTTTGATCCCCAGTTTTAACAAGAATTGGGAGCCTGCAGGGCTGGTGTGTTGGTGAGAAAAGGGAGACAGTTTAAGACAAAAGGGTGATACAGTGCTGCAATCGGGTTAAAAACATTAAGATTGACAGACTGCAAAATGTCAAACGAAGGTGCAAGTGTGGAAAAAGTGAGCTCATAGTGAGACTGTTCAAGTTAGGAAACAAAGACCCAAATGTAAGAAAGTGTGAGTCAGAGATACAGATCAGGCCTAAAATGAGAAGAGAGGGAAGAGACACCAAAGCATTTCAATTGGCTTGAAAAGGCAAATAAAGCCTGAAAACTCAGGTGGGTGGTATACCACTGTGTTATATTAATTTTCTGTGTTTCTTTTACAATGTTTCGTTAGTATATCATTATGCTCACATCACAGTCCATGCGGTGTCCACGTTAATGTGTGGTTCATTTTACATTTTGGCAAGTTTCACCAATAATAGTGGTGATTGGTCTTACAAATGTCAACACTTTGCCTCTGTGTGTACACAATGGCCTAGGATTTGAATACTCCAAACAAGAAATCTAAAATAGTGGGTTTTGTCCTTTTAATTTTGCTTCTTGTAGCTCCGTCTGCAGTACCCACAGTTCACCTGATGGCAGCCACAGCGAGCACCATGAGCCTGTCCTGGCTGCCTCCAGAAAAACCCAATGGAATCATTTTGGATTATGAGATTAAGTACCATGAGAAGGTAAGCAGAAATGTAAGTCCTCTAATTCAATCCAATTTCACTGACACTCATGGTCACCGTGTCATCTGTGCATTTTTAAATGAGGAAAACAATGCCACTGCTGATAAACACATGGTTGCAGAGAAGTCACCATTCCCAATCTTTGTTTGCGTAATCCTCCCCAAATTATTTCCCTCTTTCATTCTCTCCCTGCCTGAGTATTTACTATATCGCCACACTGCTCTAGCTTTCTGCACACCCATGATACTTTTCCTCCCTCTTTGCCTTCCACATTACCCCTAGTCTTCTCCCCATCCTTCCATTAGAAATTATTTTTCAGGGGCGCACAGAACTGTGACTGGAGTGCCTCAGGGAGTAAACAAAGGCATTCAGTGTATATCTGCTGTTTGTTGTCTTGCCCTCGTCCCAAAAGATTAGTAAGCCAGCAAAAACATGTCTCACTATTTCTGCTTCTTACTTTTTCATTCCCTTTTCAACAGTTAACAAAGTGAAATTGGTCAGCCGTGTTAGGAACAGCAGCTCATCGGAGTGGGATGAGGATTAATGAGACATCCCAGGGATCTTGTACGGCATGTTTTATGCTATTTTTCAGTAGTTTTCATCATTGACGATGTGTCTCTACAGGATCAGGGCGAAGCCATCGCTCATACAATGACGGCCCAACGAAGCAATGCCCGCATCGAAGGTCTCAAGGCTGGTACACCTTATGTGGTGCAGGTCCGTGCACGAACAGTGGCTGGTTATGGCCGTTATAGCAGCCCAGCTGACTTCAGTACCAACCTGCAAAGTATGTCACTCTCATACCAGTTTTTATTATTCAGGGGTATATGGGTCTTAGCAGAGAAACTTCATGGTAGTATATGGATATGCCTTTGATAACAATGGTGGCTCTGAGGCTTATAGAGCTTGATGTTACTATACCCATTTTGCATACAAAAAGAACCTGCCTAATTGTGAAAAGCAAACCATGCAAGCCTATTCACATAAATTTCACATACGTTTCTTTCTCCTTGACCCTCAAGCTGACCCACCGAAATTGTGGCAGGAGCAACTACCCCTCATCGTAGGATCAGCCACTGCAGTCTTTGTCTTCATCATTGCTGTTGTAGTCATCGCCATTGTCTGCCTCAGGTATGAATATGATTCTTATCCAATGAAAAAAATGACACTATATGTCCATCCATCCATTTTCCGTACCGCTTATCCTCACTAGGGTCGCGGCCGTACTGGAGCCTATCCCAGCTGACTCTGGGCGAGAGGCAGGGTACGCCCTGAACTGGTCACCAGCCAATAACATGGCACACATAGACAAACAACCATTCGCACTCACATTCCAACTACGGGAAATGTAGAGTCTTCAATTAACCTACAATGTCTGTTTTTGGGAGGAAACCGGAGTAGCTGGACAAAACCCACGCAGGCACGGGGAGAACATGCAAGCTCCACACGGGTCCTCAGAATTGTGAGGCAGATGTGCTAACCAGTCGACCACCGTGCCGCCAACTCTATACGTCAATCCAGATAATATTTGTTAAGTCATGCTATAGAAGTGGATGAATGAATTAGTGAGCTGAAACATTTTTGCGTAGCAACACAGTTTGAGGAAAATCACTTTTTCAAAACGTACTATACCTCAGAACATGTTCAAATAGTGGGACTTTTGCAGAGGATATTTTCAGTTCATCCCAGAACTGCCTCAGTGGATTGCTGTGTGCCACCTATATGGCCGCTGAATACCAGACAGCCTTGTGAGTCTGTGAATAGTAAGCATCTTGGGGTAAAATGTCACTTTACACACTGAACGCAACATGATGGAGCAGATGTTTGACCTCATTGGCTTGAGCGCCAAGCTCAGCACCAAGTGTACAGTTTTGTGACCACAAACAGCCCAGGGGTCTTTCATATGGATGACAAACTCTGCTTTTCACAGCTTTCACAAAGTCAAATATCACGGTGGTTTAAACATATTGCATTTGTTTGTCCTTATACAACTTATTTGTCAAGCAGATATATGCAAATATACATGTGAAAGGTTGTCACCCACCACCGACAGGCGCCTACTCAGTTCCCTTCTCAAACCCGCTCAGGCAGTGGCTGACAAGCGTGGGCATCGGTCATGCTACAATGAGTAATAATCTCCCTGGCTTCCCCTCCTCTCACCCCTACTGCCTCTCCACTCTCTTCTGTTTTCATACCATTTCATTCTGTCTCTCGCAGGTTCTCAGCTTAACTACTGCCTGTACTTCCATAAAAGAATTGAGAGAAAATAATAATATGGGCTTAGGCATATTCCGGGTCCAAATTAGAATTTGAAATAAGATGGCGATCACCACCGGGTATTATTGCCCTGGTTACTAGTTACACAACAAACGAAGCACATAAACATGTAATGTCAAAAACCCTGCCCCCTCGCTATGCAATACTATATTTGTAGCCGACCTCCAACTTCCCCAAGTACAAATTGGGAAAAATGGAAAATTCTAGCAAAAAGAAAGAGAGAAAGGGGTAGGGCGAAAAATTTAACTGTGGAGTGGATTAAAAACACAGCAAGAAAGCAAGCATCTATGGAGAAACTAAGGCGAAGCGAATTAACAGTTTGATGCAAGTGTAAGGGGGGCAAACAGTGTGTGTCTGTGTTTGTCTAAGCTGCTCATGTTGAAGGTACAGAAACTGAAGTTTTACTTGCTGTTTCAGACAATGTTGTGACACCCGCCAGCACTGATCCAATCCGAATACACCATGTTTCTCTGTTTCCAAAACAGTGTGTGGTTATGCTGTTCCAGACATCAATAGAGATCTGTATCTGCACTGTCACTGTATTTTCACCTTGTTGTTGCTCATATGATTATTATTATTTTTTTTTCTCTAAACAGAAAGCAAAGGAATGGTTCGGAGTCAGAATACACAGAGAAACTACAGCAGTACAGTAAGTATCTTTGCTAGCATGCTTTTCCATTTCCTGTCATCCATTAAACATTTTTTTTTTAAAATCACGTTTTCCCACTGAGAAATGACTAAGCATCTCTAAACTGGAAAAAGATGTTGTGTGATGTTTTCAGAGCAACACAAAAGTTTTGTTACCACTAAGCAGTACAGCTCAGTTTATTTCTGTACTGTTTAGTTTTGCAGATTTCCAAAATAACTGCTAACTATCATGCCACTATTCGGCATCCTGGTCTGCGATACCAACTGCAGTGCCAAACTACCTAAAGGGTGGAACATGGCACACTGCAGTGCGATGATTGGTTGAGGGTGATTAGTCACTTCAATTGCAGATAACGGCATCCTGCCTTTATACAGTACTGTGACAGAGACAAGCTCCATTCTATTCTTTTCCACACTGTCGTGGAAACCCAACCCCGATCATATTTTCTGAGAATCAACCTAAACTAAATTGACCCGCGCTGCTAGATGTCAACATGTATAGCTATTTAACTAAACCTTGGCAACATAAATTCACTCTCCTGTTCTTGCCACTGAATCCCCTATAGTCACTCCTGGAATGAAGGTCTACATTGACCCTTTCACCTACGAGGACCCCAACGAAGCTGTGAGGGAGTTTGCCAAAGAGATTGACGTCTCATGCGTGAAGATCGAGGAGGTCATCGGCGCAGGTAACCCACCAAAGCTCCTGAGCTACAGGGGGAAGACTGCTAGTCACCTCCAGGCCATACCGTTAGAGGACTTCACACCAAGCGGTACTTTCACTCAATTCATCGGTATGCCCTTACCCCCTTCCCCGTCAGACTTGTCACCTCTAGTAATTCCTCTCTAGTCTAGTCTCACAGATTTCTCCAGCTAAATTTTATTCTTTAATTAAACGTGATTCTCAGAGACACCCCAATTTTTTTACAGTTGTTAGATGATTGTTTCAGTTGTGTTGCGAAAGTTGAGTCCAATCCTTGGACTGGTTTCACATAGATCTTTCATAAAGACGCACAGCAGTTTGTTTATCAATCTCTATCAAGTCGATTAAGAAAGCTTCAAACTGCTATACTGCGAAAACAATATTTGAATTACATGAAATATGTGCATGCAAGCAATATATGAGAATATTATTGACTACCTACAAAGCTAATTATTATTTTGAAAAAAATAATTCTGTTGTTTTTGCTAGTTTTAAGTCATTAAATTGAGCAAAAGGCAAAACATACAGCTCACATAAAATAACCCCGAGAACATTAAAAGTCACATAATCATTGGACTTGTGCTGTGACCCTTGTAGCTGGTTATCTTTTTTTAGAAACATGCTTTTATTCTTTTCATTTTTCTTTGTAAAAAATATACATCTATCGGGAAACATTGAAGGTCATGCAATATACTGTAGAAGTGACCTCACAGTTATTTTACAACTTTCATGGAAATTCGAGATATTGGCTCACTGTTTTGAAACATTGCTGACCTCTGTGATACAGTTAAGAGTTCATTCAAAGTCAAGTTTGAAGTAGACTAAAATAGTCATTGAGTTTCGTAGAACCCTCAATTCTGAAACACATTTTATCTTTTGTCACGATTTAGGGGCTTTATTTTCATAGACAGCACATCTGCGGCAGTTCACATATGCCGACTCTTAGTTTGCATTTCTGATGAAGTGGAAGGCTGCCGGCGCATGTTTACCAATTTGGCAGACCGGTCTGCGCAAAGCTGGACATTCCGGTGCAGCGAGAGTTTGTCCATCGGGATGCGCAGAGCAGAGTGACAATTTGGTGGCAGGAATTTGATCTAAAACTTATCTGCTCAGACCACATCTAACTGACAGCTGGTCTCAATTTTGGTGAATTTTATTGGGGCACAGGCAGACAGATACTGAGGTCCGCAGTCATATTTAAGTCGGCAACTGTTTTCACCATCTCATTCTGTATTTAAAAAGTGTACCTGGTTGCTTACATTATCTGCCACACCCGCCAAGAGCAGTGACAATGCTCCACCCACGCAAGGATCTCTGCAAGGACGCATCGTCCTCTTCCGCACAGAGATGACTTCATCAGGATTGTCATTACGCCACATTAACAGGGAATGAGAGGAGCCGCTTTGATTAGCACAGAATGAAGACGGCTGTAAATACAACCACAGTGGCGCAGACCGCCCACTTCTCCAACACCTGTACTGTTCTATGAAATTACCAACACCAGTCTAACCTGGCCCTGGCACACAGTTGCAACGCCCGCTATGCCGGATTTACACCAGTCACAAAAATAGGACCCTTGATTTATTATCTAGTCTAAAGTTCTTGTGAAACCATTCCAGGGAACCAGAGAGTAGCTGTGCAAGGACAATGATGTTATTTTTTGTCAAGGAGTATTTTATGACTACACATTTCAACAGTCTCATGACTCAAAGGAAAACAGAAATTAGGCTGCTGGTGACAATACCGTAGTCTCACACTACTTCCATTTTTGCAAATTTAATTTAAATTGGTGGATTTAAAAGTTGAAAACCACCTACAGTCAGATGGTTCTAGTTTGTAAAATGTTGTCAGTTGTTCTATGAAGCATCTCCTGGGGCGAATGTGGGCTCTAATACAATTACCATAACTTGTTTAGTTAAAAGGTAGCATTGACTTACATTTTCCCCAGATTCCCCTGGAGTAAAATATAATATAGATATTTGAAGGGGCAGGATATCATAGTGACCCTAAAACCAAAATTGGTTGGATTCCACTGAACTAATTTGAGAATACATTCAGCCAATCTAGTTTTTACTTTGACACACAGTCCTTGCACATAATACTTCTGGTTAGTTCTCTCCTCGAAGAGCCTTCCCTGACATTTTATGTTGTTGTTGTGTAAATGGTAAACATTTTCAATGTATTTGATATATTTTATAGTTATATACTGTATCTGCTCAAAATACTGCAGGATTGTGCCAAGTGAGACGGATTTTTCTTATCATTGTATGCGAGCCAAAATAGAAGGTGTTGTGATGGCAGAGAAGGGAGTGTCTACTACTGCTTCTGCTACTACCATTACTACTGCTACTACTACTACTACTACGACAGCTCTCCTGCTGCTGAGGCTACTACTTTGAAACCCGTTGCTTCCCAGCATTTGCAGTGACGATCTCATCTTCCATGTCCCCCTCCTCTCCTTTATGTCCCTCTTCCATCCTTACATTCCTGCCCCCAATGCCCACAACTTCCTTCACTGTGCCACCTTTTGACCCCTGTTGCCATGGATTACTGTGGTCATCACACTTGGTATAGATTCAAAACATAAACCATCCACCGGCCCCAGGACCCCAAAACTTCTATCTCCACCTATCTCCTCCTCCTGTGCCTACTTCTCCGACCCTTCCAAAGCTTAGCTCCACTCCCCACTGTAAATGTCACCCTTCCTAATACCGCCCTCATCCACTCCTATTGCCATCACATGCCATTATTTAAATTTCTACAACCCCAATTCCAATGAAGTTGGGACATTTTGTTAAACATAAACAAAAACAGAATACAATCTTCTGCAAATAATGTTCAACCTATATTTAATTGAATACACTACAAAGACAAGATATTTAATGTTCAAACTGATCAACTTTATTGTTTTTAGCAAATAATCATTAACTTAGAATTTTATGGCTGCAACATGTTCCAAAAAAGCTGTGACAGGGTCATATTTACCACAGTGTTACATCACCTTTTCTTTTAACAACATTCAATAAACGTTTGGGAACTGAGGACACTATTTGTTGAAGCTTTGTAGGTGCAATTCTATCCCATTCATGCTTGATGTAAAGCTTCAGCTGTTCAACATTCTGGGGTCTCCGTTGTCGTATTTTACGCTTCACAATGCGCCACACATTTTCCATGGGAGACAGGTCAGGACTGGAGGCAGGCCAGTCTAGTACCCACACTCTTTTACTACGAAGCCACGCTGTTGTAACACGTGCAGAATGTGGTTTGGCATTGTCTTGCTGAAATAAGCACGAGCGTCCATGAAAAAGACGTTGCTTGGATGGCGGCATTCTCCAAAACCTGTATGTACCTTTCAGCATTAATGGTGCCGTCACAGGTGTGTAAGTTACCCATGTCATTGGCACTAACACAACCCTATACCATCACAGATGCTCGATATAGGTTGAACATTATTTGCAGAACATTGTATTCTTTTTTTGTTTATGTTTAACACAACGTCCCAACTTCATTGGAATTGGGGTTGTACATCAACTCATATTTTGTATTAAATGCTTTAGTTTATTAGCACATAATCACAGTGTGCTCCTCCATCATCGCCGTCCTTTGACTATGGCCTGGCTTTCTCGTGCAGTTTCCCCTGTCCTACACCTGCTGCCCTTTGCTTTTTCCTTGGTTCTAACCAGTTAATTGTCCCCTATCCCCTATTCTCCCCCACTCTCCTCCACTCTTCCATCATACATCTCTCCCCACCCTTTGTCTCTCTCTCTTTCCATCATTCCTCTCCTTCCTTGCTGTTTCTCTCTGGCTGTCACCATCTGGGCTCGCGCAGGAGAGTTTGGTGAGGTATGCCGCGGTCGCCTCAAGCTTCCTGGCCGCCGTGAGATCATTGTTGCTATCAAGACTCTCAAAGTGGGCTACACTGACCGACAGAGGAGAGACTTCCTCTCAGAGGCATCCATTATGGGCCAGTTTGACCACCCCAATATCATCCGCTTGGAAGGTGTGGTCACCAAGAGTCGACCAGTGATGATTGTGACTGAATTCATGGAAAATGGAGCACTGGATTCTTTCCTTAGGGTGAGGACAAATTTAATGCGCTCAAGTTTTTATCGCAATTGTGAGATATTCAATTTAAGAAATGCTTTGAGAATTATCTGCAGAAATATGCACAAAAATATGCTATTATTTACTTCAGTTACATTGGAGATACAAGTTATTCAGGTTTGCTCGACATTATGATCTATGTAACTGGTGACAGTGATTGTAAAGTATGAAGTATGAAAGCTTCAGTAAACAAAATGAGTAGAAAATGTAAACTACCGTAATTTCTTGTGTATAATGCACCCCCAAAGTTGACCTAAAATTTCTGGAAAACCTTTCTACATATGTATAATGCATTTTTACAATGCATGATTTTGCTTCTACCCATATGAACAAAACATGATTGTCTGTATTTTGTTAGTTTTTTCAAGGAATTATTCTGAAGTTAATCACTTTATTTGAACACGTAATACTTTGTTTTTATTTACTTGCTCTTATTTTGAAATTCACAGCCCTACTTTTATTTAGTAAATGAGAAAACACACAGTTTTGCTCATATGCTTGATTACCCAGGCAGAATTTGTAAGATGGGTACAATTCTTTAATGAAAACATGGAGAAACACATTTTATTTTATTTTAATGGGATTCAAATTAAACTGTCAAGCATTTCAGAAAAGCGTTACCATTAAACAAAACATAACCTTAAAGAAATTAATGATGGTTGTTGTTCAGTCATCAGTCGTATTTATGAAAACAATATTTCACAAATTCTTCCTGGGTATGTAAACTTATGAGCACAAGTGTACATATATGCCATCATACGTACCCCTGTCCTATTGGAATGAAAGTGTAGGCTACACTTTTTTCATAACCTCTAGGTGGCAGTGGCATATTGGAATGGACGTGTATAGCTTTTTCATAACCTCTAGATGGCGGTATACATTGATACATTGTTTTTTTCCCCCATTTTCCCCTATACCTATGTATAATGTGCACTATTGACATTTTTTGGGGGGGGGAATGAGCATTACACACGAGAAATTACGGTATATTAAAAAGGTACACATAACTGACAACAGAAAAGATAAATAAAAAGAAGCCAAGTTATATTGACATTGTTTTACAATCCAGTTAATCTTCTGTTCTCTTTTCCTCTGCCAGCTCAATGATGGGCAGTTCACAGTGATTCAGCTCGTTGGCATGCTGCGTGGCATCGCAGCAGGAATGAAGTACCTTTCAGATATGAATTACGTGCATAGAGACTTGGCTGCCCGTAACATCCTGGTCAACAGTAACCTGGTGTGCAAGGTGTCTGACTTCGGCCTATCTCGTTTCCTTGAGGATGACCCTACAGACCCTACCTACACAAGCTCACTAGTAAGCTTCTGACAATATCTGTCTGTGTGTGTGTGTCCGTGTGTGCTTGTGTGTGTATACTCGTGCTACATCTAACATTTTTACATTAATAAATCATGTATTAATAAGTAAATTATAAATCTGAGCCCAACTCACCAAAGGAATCCATGAGAGTGGAACAGGTCTACTCCGACTTGACACCACCATGTTTTTCTATTAAGGGATATAGTCCAGTATTGTATACACTGTATTACATTACTTTTTATTTTAACATGCCATTTTTTACATGTGCTAACCCTCTTTGCACTGCACTCTACAATAATTGCTAACAGTTGCTGAAAATGCTATATTTTGTAGCAAAAAAATGCAGCATTTTGCAAAATTTGCCACCAAAGCAGTTAGTGCAGGGACAATTTGGTTTTTTTTCTATAACACCAACTGTCTAATGACAGTTAGCAACAGCAACCTCTACTTTATTAGACTAATTCATTTATTGTTGTTTTTATTAAATTAAAAATACACAAATATGAACTAAATATAGAAATTAACACTAGCTTGTTCAGCTAATCAGTAAACATTATTAGCCAACATGAATAAATTTGGTCACTGATGGTGTAGTGGTACACTTGCCTGACTTTGGTGCGGGCAGTGTGGGTTCAGTTCCCACTCAGTGATGGTGTGAATGTGGGTGCAAATGGTTGCCCGTGCCTATATGTGCCCTGTGACTGACTGTTGACCAGTTCATGGTGTTGTCTGCCTTTTGCCAGCTGGGATAGGCTCCAACGCCCCGTGACACTAACCAGGATAAGCGGTGTTGAAAATGAATGGATTGATGAATAAATTTGTAGCACATACATATTGTTGTTATCCAAACTTCATATGTTCCTAAATGTCATTGTTTTGTAGCCATGCTACTAACCTTGTATGTTGTATGTCTTGCACCCTTGTGTTCGTGCATAAATGTTTCCTCGGATTGCATTTATCTCACCCTCTCTTTTCCTCTTGTATGTGTGTGACTCTGTGTTTGTGCTCCATCCCTCCAGTATTTCATGCTCACCTACTCATTCGCATATCCACAGGGAGGGAAGATCCCTATTCGATGGACGGCACCGGAGGCGATTGCCTACAGGAAGTTCACCTCAGCAAGTGACGTGTGGAGCTACGGCATTGTCATGTGGGAAGTGATGTCATATGGAGAGCGGCCGTATTGGGACATGAGCAATCAAGATGTAAGCTCACAAAATGACAAGTGCAGATGTATTTAAGACTGTTGAAGGTTTTTGTTCAAATGCATTGCATTGCATACTAGGAATACTTTGTTTTCTGTCTCACCATTCTGGCTTTTCTGCCTTTCTCAACATTTTTCTCACCTACCCACAACTACCAATCTACATCTTTTACTAGAAGTCTTTCTCTGATGAGCTTTTCTGTCATTTGACTCATTTTCAGAGTTTTTTCGCTTTCCCTTTTGCTCTACAAAGTATTTGGCAAGTGGAGGTTACCGTTGTTTCTGTATGATCATTTCACAGGTGATAAATGCTGTGGAGCAGGACTATCGACTGCCCCCGCCGATGGACTGCCCCACAGCACTGCACCAGCTCATGTTAGACTGCTGGGTGAAAGAGCGCAACCTGCGGCCCAAATTCACTCAGATTGTTGCCACCCTGGATAAACTAATCCGCAATGCCGCAAGCCTCAAAGTGGTCACTAACAGCACACAGTCTACCGGGTAAGTAGGAGGATTGGTGGGCAGATGGCAGGAATCAATGTTTGGTTTGACTGGTCCCTTAAAAATCTTAGATGTTTACTGGATCAGACTTTGGTGACATCATGGCTTTAGTCATGCGACTAGTCAAGACTTTTTGTGCTACCGGTAGTTAAGCATAATCCAGAACTATCACAATATTGTATTCTACTGTGCAAACACTCTTTATCCAACACATTCTCAAAGGGTCACCATTTTCCACTAGATCTACACAATTCCTGCAAAATTAAACTTGGGCCAGTATGTGGATCTAAATTAGTCACTTAAAAAAAATATTTTTGCAAACAAGGAGCTCAGTTATGCTCTCTATGTATGTCTCTTTATTAAACTTCCAAGGTGGCCTCTCTGTCTATCTGAGTAGCGCTGTCATTATCCACAAGCTGTTTCTTGGAAAGAGTTTGAAGGATATACTGTAAGGTGGCAGAGTTTGAGTGATTGGGATTGGGGAGGGGGTGACCTATCTGTCTGTCCCTGCATCAGGGTATTTTTGTCCTGAGGGAAGTCTGCCGACAATCCTGGGTTGTGCTCAAGGGGGAAACCAGGGTCTCGGTTGGCCACTGTAGTGCCGTTCTTAGAAGATTAAGCTTGCAGTTAATTAGCTCGATTAAGGCGATGCAAAAAGAAGATGGGAGCGCCTTTTAATTAGCCACTAACAAGATTTTAAACGGGCCAGCAGAGAGGTGGCCTCCTGCCGACAAATCTGCGATAGGGAGAGACGGCTTGTCCTGTTTGGCATTGAAGGCTAGCTGGGGGCTACCTAACATAGTTTGTCATAAAGTTCTTTGAATGATGTAAAATCGTCATGTTTGACATCATTACAAACTGCACCGTAGGTGGTCAGAGTAATGAGCAATAGTATTTGTGATACTAGTCCAGGCTCCCATTGCGTTTGGCCGTTTATGTAGTTTTCTTTCAGCTGTTGCTTCTCTCATGATTTACAAACAGATATTCCAAACACCCACTGCTTTGCAGTCTTCAAAAAAAATAATGACCTCCAGTTTGGAGAAACCTTTAGTTGTGGCTCATGTCATTACCATTGGAGATACTAGGACATTACCCTGTGTTTCTACTGTGTTCCTACTAGTTGCGCACATGTGGCCAGCAACATTCTGGGTCTTTTTTAAGATAACTTTAGAGAAGGCGCACCAACAATAGCCTATTAAAGAAGAGCCCTAGTCTGGCTTTAACGACAGCTCGAAGCCTTGAGCGCTGAAGCATAGCTCTTATTAAAAATCACTCAATCTACACCACTCAATGGAGCCTCTGTATCACAGTTATTAGCACCAGTTACTTGCCTGTTCTCTCTTTTTCCACCGTTCTTCATTCCTCTTTTAATTGTTAATGAATCTAATGCCATCAAAAAGGATGACAGGGCTCAACAGAGCAGAGAAGAGAGGAGACAGTAGCGCTCTTTCTCTCTGGCTGCTCCCAGGTCTTTCTCTCTCCCAACTCTCCCTCAACACACCTCCCTCTAACTCTCCTCTCCCATCTCTTCTGCATCCCTTCCAATTTTCTCTGAGTTGTTACAGTTTTATTAAACTTCCAAGGTGGCCTCACTATCTGAAGCACTGATCAGCATACGGGCTTGAGTTGTTTTTTTTTTTAAAAGGTTTCCTTCTTTGGCCTTTTGTGAAATACTGTATGGGTGAAGGATTATGCAAAACACTGCAGGAATAAAATACTTTTCATACAAAACAACAATGGTATACAGTATACAATAGCAATATAAAGATACAATATACATTCACTCACAAATATTCTTTAATGGTAATCTGGAAATGATCCCTATGCTTACTAATCAATATATACTGCATAGTGCTAAACCTTGTTTGTCTTGATAAGCAAAACATCACTTTGTCACCCAATTTGTCGCCTAAATACACTCCCTCAAATGGTACTTCACACTGTAAAGACATTCCCACAAACTCAGAGGAAGTCTACCATCTCCATATTTACAGGTTTTTGCAATGCTTTTTATTCAGTATCTCATGAATACCCGTTGATTTTAACCAGCACGCGCCGAAGCCCTGCAGAAAGTCTTTAAAGTTGATTGAAAGCTGTTACTACAAATATTATTTTCCATTTTCATTCATAGATGTTTTTTGTGGATTCCAATTCCTAATTTAAAGGGTTTTTCATATTCACCCATCATTATTATCCCAGTGTCGCCTGTACACAGAGGATTTTTTTTTTTTACTCTAAAGACCTAAAAGCCCCTTTTATACCTTTCACCAGCTGCAGCGCCAGCATCCACCAACCAACCTCCAGCCAGTCTCTCCACTCATTAAAGTGACACCCACTTAGCTCCATCCCCCCCACACAAATGGCACAACTCCTTACATGTGGCGGAGAGGAGAGGAGAGAGGAGGAGAGGTGGTGAGGTGGCGCTCAGCAGTGAGGCGTTTTGAGAGTGTTCGGTTGGCCCATAGAGGCAATGGAGTAACCACCTTAACCCTCTCTCTCTTTCTCTCTCCTCCTTACCTGCCTTCCACCACGCAGGGTATCCCAACCCTTGCTTGACCGCTGCGTGCCAGACTACACAACTTTCACCACTGTGGGAGACTGGCTGGATGCCATCAAGATGAGCCGCTACCATGACAATTTCATCAATGCCGGATTTGCTTCCTTTGACCTGGTTGCCCAGATGACAGCAGAGTGAGTGGAGTCGCTTCAGCTAATCAGGCCTAAATAGCGGAATGTGGCTTGACCTTGCCAGAATTTTAAAAAGGCTAAATTAAACGTGTTGTGGTGGTGATGATAGTGAAGGGGCAGTCATAGTGTAAGTTTAGCACATGAATAGAAAAAACAAATGATGGAAATAAAGCACTAAGCAGACACAGTAACGCTGTAGAAATTGCTTCACTGTCCTCTATTTCTAAATCTTGTCTTGAACGTTTACAGTATGATTTAATTCAGACTAATATTGACTATGGATTTTTTTCCCCTCAGCCATCTAATTGTTTACCTTGAAAATTCACCTGCCTCCTGCTGTTCACAAACAGGAAATTATGTAATGGAACTCATGAAAATAGGATGCCGGTGATGATCAAGTAAATGAATGACGATTGTAATGATAAATAAATCCTCCTCATTAGCCGCGTAATAGGCACTAGAGGTGGGGGTAATTTGTTTCAATTTGGTCAGGCTGACAGGTGTGGTGTACTGTGGCTCTCTGTTGCCCCAAATGGCCAGTAATTCCTCTAATGGCGCCCATTTATTATCATTTTATCCTCTGTCGCTGTGCTGATGGGAATGAAAAACTATGAAAAAACAAAAACCTTAATGTATTTGTGCGATGAATAATTGGTGTGTTCGCTCATATTTGCATGTTTGTGTTCTGGGTTGAGCTCAAATAGATAAAGCCACAAGTCCCTGGGTCAAGCACAGTGTTAGGTATCTGAGTGTAATACAGTATTAGATTATCCACTATTTGTGTGTGATTGAACGGAGCAGACACAGACTGTGGCAGAGTCCCAACAGTAAACTAATCGTTGCCCCAGAAGGATTGGATTAGACCCTCTTAAGTAATGAAGATGATGCACTCTCCTAGGTGTTTTAAATGTGTATTTACCTGCATGGAAATATCTATATGTTACATCAAACAACCAAACAAAATGTTCCTTAAAGCCATGCCTCCATCAAGTGGTGAAGTGGAGTTCGCTTGATATATATTTTAAACTCAGGATTGTGTTGGCAAATGGTGATAGTTGTCTCTTCCATAGAAATAGTTTGCAACATGGGAAAAAAATGCCATTTTGAATTGTGTATATTTTTTAATCCCTGATCAAAAAGCATGGTTTTGTCTTCTTCTACTTTTTTTTTTTTAAATTATTCCCCGTGATGATTCTCTGTTGTCCAGGGATCTTTCTAGTTCCACGAATTGGGTATTATCGTACCTTTTACAACTTGCAACAAAGGAAACACAAAAACCTGCACTTCTTGGAAACAGAAGCTTTTGGGCATGTCGCGCAGCTCTACACGTCTACTTGCCTAACAGTAGCTACATTTGCTATTTAATCATTAGCTGTCACTTTCTGGCAGTTTAACTCATGCCCTTTGCTCACCTGCTGAGCAACAGAAGCATGTTCCCGCAGTTCCCGTTTTGTTGACTTAAAGTGAGGGAGGCATTTATGGGGGATGACCAAGACAGTGGATCATCATTATTCTTACATGTGTTTACTTGGGCCTGAAATTAGATTTACAGTTCAACGTTTGAAATGTGATCTTTGTCTTATTTTATTTTTTTATGACTGAACCACCTGCACTCACTTTCCCTTCTTCCTCTTTTGCTCTTTCCACCATTCAGGGACTTGCTGAGGATAGGGGTTACATTGGCCGGCCACCAGAAGAAGATTCTAGGTAGCATTCAGGACATGAGACTACAGATGAACCAAACACTTCCTGTCCAGGTGTGAAGAAAGAGGCATCCACAGTGTTGCAGTTGCAAGACGGCCAGTTTGAGATAGAAAAGGGGGAGGAACCGTGCCAGATTGAGCCATTGGAAAAATCCAAGCTGCCTGACCCATCTCTGCCAATTAGACACTACAAAACTGACTTGCAGTGCCTCAGACTTGTTTACTTTTTGTTTTTCACCACTACCACTTCCTGTTTTATGTTATTCATCATGTAGTTTTTTCTATTCAATCACAATTTGTGTGTCCCTGAAAGAGGGGTCAGTTTACCCATCCCATTGAAGCCTCACCAGGTTTGGTGTAGGCTGACTTTGCATGATTGTGTGTTAGGGAGCTTGTCTTTGGTAACTGAAATGTCACAGTGATCCTGATGTGAGAACCCCCTTCCCTCAGCCCTGCAACCCAGTTTTGATGGACAATAGCAAAGAATGAAGATGCTGGAAGAAAAAAAAAACTAAAAGGAGAGAGCTGACAATTCTTTCCCTGAAGTTGTTTCACTGAGCATGTGTTGTTTTCCATCTTCATATTGAAGATGTGTTATGTACAAAAGGGCACTTGCTCAAGAAGGGTGAGGTGCTATGATGAACTGAAGTAAAGCATCAGATAATTATGGAGGTCAGTCAGATACTTGTTTAAGGACAGTTGGACTCATGTTGACCTGAAGGAGGGTTTTTACAAGATCGGGATCATTTGCTCATCAACAGTTTCATTTAAAAAAAAAATGTTTTTATTTTTTTTTTGTCCACATTGAACTTTTTACTTTCTTTTAGACTTTCTTAAATTTTAGAGAGATTTGTGGTTTCAAAATGGCTGGTCAAAATGAAATACCCCAAGTGTGAGATGGGGACACAATGACTGTGGCAACACAATAGACAGACCACTAGGCCTTTTTAGTGTGTTTATGTGTGCGTGTGCGTCTGTGTGTGTGAGTGGGCGTATGTGTAATTAAGTGTGCTTGGATGTGCAGGTGTGTCACGTTGCACACAAGTATACTGTACAATACAGCTTCCGCTATTTGCCACTGTGGAGAATTAACGCATGAACTGAACCGTGACAAGGAGCAATTATATCTGGAACAATTATGCTATATTCTGTGGACAACTGTTAAAAACATCCTTTTTTTATGGAATCAGAAAGTCAACTTTGGAGAAACATATATATGCATATATGGTATGCAGAGAAACCCATTGTGGACAACTTTCTTCTTACTAGTACCTGGATTGAGAAATAATCAAAATTATTGTTTTAATTTGTTGACATCCTTCCCCATGTATTTATTTGTGAACCATCCCCTCTCCCACACCTCCCTACCACCATCTACCAAATGGATCATTAGACCATTTGGGAACCTGGACATGAAACAATCAGATGGAAACGCAAAGAGGATTCAGCTGATGAATTGATGATGATTAAAAATTAATAATAATAAATGACATATACAGTACATTGCATATTGTATTTTGTTGTCGCTCCAAACAGCAAGTACATGTTTTGTAAGAACCATAAAATAAGTAACTATTAAACAAAGCATTCTTTGGCAACATGAAATATGATGAAGGCGTAGGGATGAAGAGAGAGACATAAGATGAAGAGCAGCTCGGCTAGCTGAGCGCTTTAGTTAAAGGTAATAAATAAAACTACAACCTCATGTTGATCCTTAGTAAGAGATATTTCAACTTCTGAATCCATGCTCTAAATGTAAACTGACCTTTTGAAGCAGTGAGTAGTGAACAAAATGTTGGCATATTTTTCAATTCAAAAACCTTTTTCAAACTACTTGTGTTTAGTCAACTTATTTTGTGTAGAATTTTAAGCATACAGTAAGAGGTAGGTCAAACAAAAGTACATTTTATCAACTAGCCCTGAGAAGAGGTTCCATGCAAGGATCTTCAGTAAAAGATGATCTTCATCAAAGAATCCAGAGCTGTCAGAAGAGAAACCTATTGGTCTTGTCTGTCAGGTCCATTAATGCTTCTAACTGGTCTGACTTTGCTGGGACACGGTGAACACAGACATATGGCAGGCTGACCTATCATTATCTCTCTTCATTTCCTGTCTGGCCTGCAATCATCCTGTCTCGGCACAGGCTTCTGCTGATGAACAGCTCTGGCATGCACACGACCAAAACCTGCAGGCACCATCTTACTAAATAATTGCATCAATTTCATACAGACCAGTCGAGGAGTCGTGCTTGTCAACTTCCAGACAGTGTGTTCTTTAAGTTTAGAAGGTGAATGCATTTGTATGTGAATGCTACAGCAGGTGTGTATTGATGTGATATTGTGATATTGTTTGTGGCCATGCATATGTCTCTCCTGTATAGAGAGTCCCGTTAATAGCCACAGGCGAAATTATGCAAAAATGTTTTTTCCCTTTCCCTATGCTACAATGCTTTCTCCACAGACTGCCACTAGTGCACTTCAGGGCCTACTCGCCTTTTAGAATTATGCTGTACCACAAGGTAATATTATCAGTCGACAATAGAGCACTACTCAATCAGGCTCAATGTTGTAAATAAGTACAAATGCAGTATACAGTACCATTTGAATTTCAGATTGTACTTCCATTTTCATAACGGTACCAAATTACTGCTCCACTCTGTACCGCACTTACCCATCTGTGGTACTCACTGCAGTGGCAAAGTAACCAAACGAGGCCAGACACACTCCAACTCATTGATTGTTGGCACAGATTTGCCACTTGCAAGCAACAACGGGAACAAAATAAGATCCCAAAATGCACCTTTTATTTTCAAACAGCCACATACCAAGACGAAAGAAAACAAAATTCTGGATATTCTTCATATTTGTACTTATTTTTTTTACTTTTTGTGTATCTCTGTTGATTTAAATGGTGTATTACACCGTGTTGCACTGGAATGGTGATCTACACACACTGTTGTTATAACACAAGTAAAATTAGGATTTAAAATTTTAAATTGTACTGTGGCAAGCAGGACTGTACTGTTTTGGATATATATATATATATATACTGTACACAGCAGCAGACGTGCCCACTAAAATGGCCTCTACTTCCACCACAGACCATTTGAAGTGCTTGTAATATTTAACAGTTACATGACAGAAAAGAACTTTTAAATCGTTGGTGACTATCCTGGCTGCTGTAAAAAGGTTATCTCGATGTGTCCGAGATAATTTATACCTGAAAATGAGTAAACATTTTCAGCATAGTCTGTGTTCAGATTCTGACTATCATCATCATTCTGACTAACATGCCCTTTCTTTTTGTCTTATATATCATATAACACACACTGCTAATGTGTCTCAAACCTTTCTACGGTCAACATTGCTGTCTTTGCTTCAGTTGGTTATCAGTACAGTATATTCTGTCCACTTTGTTCTTTCTTGACCTCATTTCACATTTGTTTTTTTGTTTTTTTGGGGGGCAATATAAATGCTCGGTACAAACCACAGGAAGATGGGATATACTATGGAACTGCTGGAGATGAAATTCCTCTTTGAAAAGTATTGAGATTACTTAGATGTTGCAGACAACAAATAAAAAAAATTATGATGCATTCTTGTAGGAATATTTTTCAATTACTCTTTTGTAATTAAATTATTTTAAGAAACATGACCCGTTCTCCTGACTATGCTTCTAAAACTTTTTTTTTTCTTTAATTTTTTATAGGTCTGATTTGAAATGGCGGCACGTTGGACTACTGGTTAGAGCCTCAGCCTCACAGTTCTGAGGACCCAGGTTCAATCCCCGGCCCCGCCTGTGTGGAGTTTGCATGTTCTCCCCGTGCCTGCGTGGGTTTTCTCCGGGCACTCCGGTTTCCTCCCACATCCCAAAAACATGCATTAATTGGAGACTCTAAATTGCCCGTAGGCATGACTGTGAGTGCGAATGGTTGTTTGTTTCTATGTGCCCTGCGATTGGCTGGCAAACAGTTCAGGGTGTACCCCGCCTCCTGCCCGATGACAGCTGGGATAGGCTCCAGCACGCCCGCGACCCCAGTGAGGAAAAGCGGCTCAGAAAATGGATGGATGGATGGATGGATGATTTGAAATGACTTGAGATTCTGTTCAGACTGCAGTTTGGACTGCATTGGTTATCTCAATTAGCTTGATGACATTTACAGTTAAATGTACGTAAAACAACTAAAATACGGTATTTCGGTAATGCTACAGGCACCTTGTGAGTGACTATTGATTTATGGCAGAAGAAACAACAGAGGATGGCTGTGGATAGACAGATGGCGAGGTGGGTGGGTGGATGGATGGACTAGCAAAAATACGTTTATCTTAGAAGAGGGCAAAAAAATCTTCAGTTTGTTGCAATCAAATTAAAAAAAAGTTGGAAATGCACAATGTGCCAATAATGTGCAACACAGTTTCCCTGTATTGTATTTCCTACCCACCAATTAATATGTGCTAGTCTCTTAGGGCACTGAGCCAACGGTTTTGTTTCTCAGCTAATAAGAGAAAGATGCTCAGATCATAGATTCTACCTCATCCAACACTCGCCTTGTCCCCAGGCTCCTGTCTTCTTCCTCTCCCTGTCCAATTACCGAAAATGTAGAGCCTTGCATCTGTGGTCTCGGTGTCTGGATAGCTGCAGATATTTGCAACACACACACAGTCGGCAGGAAGAGAAATATCTTATATTTGAGAGAGTTTCAGTTTCTCATTCTCGCCGTGCTGTTTGGTGAGGTTTCTCTTGGACTATTGGAATTAAAGGGTCATGCATTAGCACTGATGAACTCAGTATTTATACTTACTTACAGTGGAGAACATAATCCATTCAGTGACATGGGTCAACGTCCAAGTTCCCACGGGAAACGTGGAAAATGGATGCAATGCATACTCAGCCTTAATTTTTGTGAAGAATGTACTGCAAGATGTGCTTTGTGTTTTTTTCTGAATTTTTTTTTTTCAAATTCTGAATTGCATTACTTTAGGGGAATCAAACGCTATAGGTTGGAGGTTACCACAATTTTTTGGCAAGCCTTATTGGGAACTATGACATTGCATCCTGACAGACGAGCCATATCATGCACATTGTCCTGTTTGGGGAGTATTCTATCTGTGCTTTCTATGTCACTTTGAGGTAAACGTATTGCAAGATGAACTGGAACACTATAAACATTCCTTCATCTATTGACATTGTGTCACAGTACTCCAAGATGGAAACTATTGATTGTGTGCAGACCTGTTTCATCAAAAAATGTCATAAACTGTAATGCAGGGAAAAAAATGATTGGGATGTCAATAAAGATTAATTTCTAATCCTCAGTCGGTCTGCGGGACAGTATTAGCATAAATATCAGTGTGCATTAACATGCCTTAGCCACATGTCGGTCAGGATGCCGATCAATGCGAAACGCAGACAGACAGGAGAAATGCCCACCACTACACACTCCTAATCATCTCTCAACTGACTATCCCTCATCCTCCCCCTTACAAGCTTCCCTCAACAAGCTACTTTTTCGTCCCCTCTTCGCGCTTTTGCAGTAATCCCTCTCTTTCATTCGAGCTGGGCACAGCTAATTGGTCACGTCTGTATGGTGACACAGGGACCCGACATAATGGCTGGACAAATAGCAAGGTGTTTAGCGTCGGACCTTTCTCGGCTGAGCTGTGCACAGGCGCCAGTCGACTGGAAAACCCAATTACCGTTCCAACTGCACAATTTGCTAATTGGCAGGAAGTATAAACAAAGATTTACTCTGAGTGCATATCTTTGTTTTGGTCCATTATTAAAGCAGCAGCATTGCAAAAACTGAAATATAAATGAATTTCTTACCATGAAAAACAATACTACACAAATGCATCTTAGCCAGTTAGCTAATGCCAATAAACTTGAGCAATGTAATGAATAATAGTTCAGTAAAATAGACACACACACACACACACTGTAATGGGAAAATGTCACATCAATATATTTAATACATTCATTGATATTAAATCCCCCCCAAATAAATCTGTCTTTCTTAGCCTTATTAATTGTCACCATAAAAAATTCTGACATATAAGCATATTCACATGCCTGGGCCTTACGCTCGAATTTGATTTTAAATGGTACCACTTTGGGGTTGAAAGCATTTGAATTTATTATTCCTAAACTTAATTGAAGAATTGTTGAACATTTGCAGGGAAAAAACATTAACCACAAAATACAAACACTTTTTTGCCACCAATCACTCCACCTTTGCACTTAAATAGTTTGTGTATTGTCCTCTTACCATCTGTGACTTTACTGCATACATTATTTAACAAATGACAGCAATTTGTAAATAAATGTGAGGTGATTTCTTTTAACATATCCAGTAGCCATAAATAGTAATAAGTAAGAATTTACAAATATTTCATGTTTGAAGGGAAAAATAAGACAACTTGCAAAACCCTGTAATATTTCAGCTCATATCTTCCGCCTTCAAAAAGGGGCATTTGGCCTTTGGTGGCCTGCATAAGCCTCCTATTGTCGATTGTTTGGGTGCAGCTGCATGTTCTGTCTGTGAGATGGTTGATTATGTCTGCCAAGGCACGGGGACAACAGTCAACATACCAAGCAGGTGACTTGAAGTTCATGGTCAAAGCTCGACAGGTGGCGAGAATGTGTCACATGTTAGTGGTATGATAGCCTCCAGGTACAACGAGGCTGTTCAACAAGGACATTAAAATGCTGCTGGGAGGAGATAAGACATCCTTGGCTCCCATTATTAAGATTAGAGTCTTAATTTATAGGAAATGGGGCGTAAAAGAAATACTGTGCATGACGAATAAATCACATGGCCTAACATGAAAACTCATTGAGAAAGGACAAATACCATGCATTTTGCTTGCTGAACTAATAATACTTGTTGTATTTTCAAAGGACTTAACACATAGCAAACAACATATTAATCGGTTTCTACTTGCATTTTATTACTTTGTTGAAGACTCTGCATTTCATGGGATTAAAGGGAAGGGAAGGCATTAGTATGTGGGAGAGCCAACTAATAACCACTAGTTAATATGACCTTTGTAGGCACTTATTAGGCAAGGAACCAGATTTGGTTACGTATTTGGGATTGGTTACACCTCAATATGAGGCATGTGTTTTCTCACAGCCAATCAACAAAGAAAAAATGACAGATTCCAAATTAAAGAGAACTAAATATGTTAAAGACAATTATGAGGAAAACATGACGTTAAAGACAAATATGAGGAAAACATGACTAAAATATGAAAAGCACTTTACTCATTGTTTTTATGTTTGAGATCGTTTCAATTATTTCCATGAGTGCCCTGTAAAGGGTTAAGAATATGGTTCAGTGACATAAAAAATAATAATAATAATAATATATATATATATATATATATATATATATTCTCCAATTTAAGGTAAGAGATATAAAGACCAAATAAGTTATCTGCTGTTACTCTTTTTTTTCTTTCATGTGAAAAATCTATCTTAAATGATAACAAACAGTTGAAACTACACACACTTTAGAAAGACAGTGGTGACATTGTCATCTCAAGGTCAGTTTTCCTCTCCATTGGTACCATCGGTAGGCATGAAGGTAAGGGCCTTGTTCCTGCCTGACATCTCATTAACTGCTCGTCGATATTTATCAGTCTTAATCAGAGCTGTGGCAGTTCCGCTGTGATTACTTCCTGGGTGGGAAAGCAATCATACCTCGTCCTCCCTGCTGTCCTTGATTTGTGGTGGGTTAAACAGTCCAGCATGGTTGAAATAGTTTGTGAGTGCCATGCAAAAGGAGAGTGAGAAAGAAAAAAAAGAAAGAAAGAAAGATAGATAGATAGATAGATAGATAGATAGATAGATAGATAGATAGATAGATAGATAGATAGATAGATAGATAGATAGATAGATAGATAGATAGATAGATAGAGTAACCACTGTTGTTCACACGTAAACTAGCCATGCAAGTCTTTCGTCAGGTGTCCAGTTTTAGCCCTTGACCTCACTAAAGACCTCTAACAAGGCCAAAGAAAAGCAGCATAATGTCAAGTGGCAGCCAAACAAAGTTGCGCACACAGGGGGCATTGGTTAATGTGCTAACATTCTTCTTCTGGGCTTCACAGCTGTGTGGGTTCTGAGGCCAGAGAGGTTTTTTTTTTTTCCCAGGTGTCAGTTCATTATAGTCTCAAACTCACTTTGCAGCATTGACGCTGACATGCGAACAGTAATCGCCAGGCGTCGATATGAAACAAAAGCAGAGGGTAAAAATGAGTATGAGGAAAACACAGTGGGAAAAACAATTATTTCATTTGTAAAACAAGATATAGTATATTGAGAAAAGTAGGGCATTGTTCAATTCCTCCATTTTTTTTGTTCATATACAGTCTGCATTGTCTCTCATGCACTCGGTCCAATCAGATCATTGGGGTCAGACGATGGACCACTCACTGGCATCTGGTCACAGAAGAGGCTTCTGATTGGAGAAAATTGTGACCCCACCCACAGCCAATCACTGGCATCATGGTGGATGGGGTCACACTCAGGCCATATCATGATGCATCTTGGGTAGAATGTGTCCTATTTTTCCAGGGAGGATGAGTACAGTTGTGAAATAAAAAAACACAATAGGACAGCTGGTAAACAGAAAAGCCATCATTCTGTTGAAATGAGGCACAGATTTGAATAGTCTAATTAGACGTTCACACTTTAATGATAGTTGTTGGCCTCATGCTACATCAATGAGTTTTGTATTTAATCGCCAGAGCGAGACAAGCCCAAACACACACAGCTCACATAACACACATTAACAAAGATTTGCATCAAGCCTATTTTAGAGTGCATTATCACGATGTTAATGGTGTCCAATAAAGAACAATAAAGGTTTTCGATAGTTGGGTAGTTAGCGCCAGCAATTACCTCTCATTACATTCTAGATCATTCGAGCCGTCATGTTAAATACATAATAAGGACTATAAGTAGTCCTGTATGTATTATTCGCCTTTCACGGTAGCAACAATGATGTGATTGTTGTTACAAGATGAAGAACTGATTGCACATTTAAAGATCATTTTTATTCAACAAGACGTTTTGGAGTGATCAGAGTCACACATGTAATGTAGGATTACAGTTACAGGTCATGCAAGTCAGATAAGTCAAGCACAAGAGGGTAAATTTATATACAAACAAGACATTAAATTTTTCATTGTGGCTCCCAGATAAAGGTGTACATTATATCTATATATTTTTCTGTTTTGGCTCACTCACACAAACCTCCTTAGTTGTATTTTCATAATAATTCACTCAAACAATTCAACAGGTAAATCAATAAATTGTTTTCTACCAATTTTTTTTTTCTTTGTTTCACCTTTGCAAAAGTCTGTGATTTCTGGTCTCCTGTTTTATCTTTATAACTTCTGCCAGTGCCAAGTATGAATGTTGAGAGGTACCGCTGGGATTGTAGTTAGTTAGTTAGTTAGTTAACACAACTACACAACTGCTTTTCATGAAATGGCACCAATTATATATGTATCCATAAAATTTTATTGAGCATCTAGATAAAAGCATTAACATTTGTACTTTAGTCAGTTTCGGTCTCCCCCACAAAGTTGCCTATTAATTAAGAAATGTAGCATCAAAATTGCAGTCATCTAAAAATTTTACTTTTGTTTGAAGAATAAACTCAATCAAATCAATCCAAAAAATGGTGCGATTTCAGGTAGTTGCCTTCTAAAATACGGGTGGATTTTCTAGTCATGAATGTCTACTTTATGTGTCCATTTTGATGGATTAAATCCAAGGTCAAATCTACTCCAGTGCTTATCAAATTTATGAGACCACCTACTGTATCATGCGGAGGCGATCCAGCTTCATGAAGTGCTTTGATGCAAATGCTATTAATTTTATCTGAAGTCTCAATGTTTTAACTTCAGGAACAGGAAACTGGAATTTCAAACTGACTTTTGATACCCAAATTTTCGACGAGAATTCAGAAATTATTATAAACAAGCATACCATTCAATCATTGAAGCTATTTTTTGTTATAAAAAATAATAATAATAATAATAATTGAGGAATAAAATAATTATGTGCTCTTACTATTTCATTTCTAATTTCCACATTTTTCAGAATTCCTTCTACATGCGTATTTCCTTGTTGTGTATTACTTACACGTGTGTATTTAGTTCTTTACTAGTGTATTACAAAATTATAAAACGATTTGGTAATTACCAGTGTTGTTACTTTAAAGCAGCTGTGGCATAAACCTTACATTGGGTGGTGGTCTAATAAGTTTTGTATTCATAACAAGTAAAAATGCTTAATATTTAAATATTATTCAGGCACTAAAGATGAGATTGCTTTTGCTGCTCATACCAGGAACTAGTGAAAATACAGAATCGTACGGATTGCGTGTGGTTAACTCTGGCTGTACATGTTTACTGTTATGTTGAACGCTCTGTTGAGACACCATGCATATCTTGCATGCATTTCTTCAGAGGTGTTGCTTTGCCGTGAGACACACAACGGGTAACAGCTTTGTTTGGGGTGGAATTAAGTCATGCTTGACAAGAAGAATACTACACAGCTCCTACTACACAAGCAAAACATTGGCTGTGATAAAAGCAATCATACTGTATATGCTATCACAATGCACTATTATTGGCTGTGCTGATGGTGTATTTCCACACTGATTAATATTTTTCTTTGGGGGGGGGATTATATATTATGTACGATTGTGTGTGGGCAAAAGTTATATTTGGTCATGTTCCTTGTTAAGGTTAAGTTTTACATGATGTATGAATGATGATGAAGTGTTAAGTTTTACATGATGAACTTAATTAACATTGTACAGCACAATATGTGATAAATGTTGCCCACTTGACATCAAATGCAGCCTGGTGATCTTGAACGGGAGATTCCTCCATCTGCAGTCCCTTCTCAAAGTTGCGTCTTTTTTTTTTTTTTTTCCAAAAATGGGGTTTTGAGTTTTTCCTTGCCCAACTGCGGGGTTTAGATCAGGGGATGTCATCAATCTTTGTCAAGTATGGGCCTTTGAGACTTTGATAAAGGCTTATACAAATAAACTTGATTTAACTAAAAGTTCTTTGTGACAAAAAAAAAATAATAATAATTTCCCTTTCATTTTTTAAATGACAACATTTTGGGTTTTTAGACAAGTCTGTTTATAACTAAAAACATCGCAATTTGTACCACATTGGCAAACATTTGAAACCGTGTGTGAAGGTGAAAGTATTTAAAAGCGGCTGCATTATCCAGGACGTGCCCATGCGCATCTTTGCCCAAGAAACAGTCCAAAGAAGCAAAAATTCTGCTGTGCCCTATTGCGCACCCTTAAGGGGTCACATGTCATATTTCGAGGGCAGATGAATTGTACTGACATGGCGAGTTATATAGAGAGAAACAGACATCTCACATACCTTCCTGTTTAGACCTTCTAAATTGGTTTGAACTGCCGACCCACTGGTCAACGGCTCAATTTTATCACTCTCAACTTGCCACCATGTGTAGTTGCCATCATGTGGTTGTATTTACTGGCTGGGGAGCTTTTCTTTCCCCAGGACATACATCCTCTCATTGGGCTGTGATTATCTTCAGACTTTATTGACTTTGCCAGGGAACATCGTTGTCACACACACAAACACAGACACACACACACGCACACACACACCCACACACACACACACACACACATACACGTTTGGAACCTCCCTTACCACAAGATGTGCACACACACATTTTCAACCTCCCTTAACACAAAACACACACAAAAAAATCTTACAAAAAACATGCATGCCTGTGCACATGATTCACCTTGAACACAGACACTTGAGGACTTTGGAAACATGGAAGGATAAATGGATCGATTTGATGGTAGTGGAGACAAGCTGTGATTATGATTATACGCCTTTGGTATGGTTTATGAATGAAAAAGCCACAGATGATCACTTAAAAAGAAATGTTAATTTCTTACTATAATCATCGTTTGTTGCTTCATACTTGAAGCATGATGCCTCCTCCTTCATCCAATACCAATTTGTTAATATATCTCCATTTGCCTCTCGTCTCTGCTGTGAGGGTCAAAGAGAGGTCATGTTCATGTAGATCGGTTCTGGTTGGATCATTTTTATACCCTTGATCGAGTTCCTCTATGTACACAGTCTCTCTCTGTCTTCTCATCCTGCCTGCACATGCATGCTTGAATTCGTGAAAAAGCAAATGTTATCAATCTGGTAAATAAACCACATGCTTGTCCATGTTGGTTGTCCTAATCTGCTACTGTATGTTTCTTTGAAACCTCAATGTATTTGCAGTGCACTCAACTGAATTACTTTTGTTGTAGTCGATGGTTGTCAGTGCCAGATTGCATCGTCAAGAATGTATCTAACATTTCTTTTGCACACTTTAAAGCCATGTCCTTTATATTTTCTAACTTTGCAGGAAAAGGTTTAGAGCAGGTAAACCCTGATCAGGCATCATTGATGTACTGTAAATATCATATGACATCATAGTACTGTATATCTGAGGGACAGCTGTACTTCGCTAGTTGATTAAATAATTTAAACATGACATGGTGACAGTAGTGTTTTGACACTACCTGTAAACAAAAAAACATTTGAATTCTCCTTCAAAATCCACAGTATTATTTCAAATAGTGCTTTTGTGTTTTCTACCCATTCTAATAATTATATTGTTGCACAAAAGAAAGGGTATTGAAAAGTGAAATATTATAGTTGGATGTTAATTAAGAAAAACCTTTACAGTATATTTATCCATGTGTACAAACAGAATCCTTTGGACATGCAATGAATGATGTGTACCAAGCAGTTGGCTCCTGGTACCTTGCTCAAGGGCCTACCTATAGAAAACAGTCATAATTTAACCCACTGTAGTATCTAAAGGAGGTTTTGAATGGTCAACCTCCATTCCTCAAGTCATGTCAAATAGTCCCTTTGTTATGTGTGCTAGTTAACAAGATCAGTGAGGAAAAGTAGCCAAGATCCAATCACCACTGTGTTCTCGTTACCCATTTGTGTCTTATAAAGCGTAAACAAAAATAAAAATAAATATATATTAACAAGTAATGCATCTAGGGCTTGAACTCGGCCCCTAAAACCCCATTCGGTTTTTCACGTTGACAGTAACGAACCACTTCAGAATCTGAGTGGAATTGTTACTCCTTGTACTATTCCAAAATAAAGACATCATTGCTCAGAAATAGAAAAATTATATTTTATTATTTGTAAACTGTCTATTGAAACCGAAAAAGAGTACACTGACACGTTTTGGCTGGTGCGTTTTTGGCCACTGCTTTTCTCCATCCATCCTGCATCCATCATTCATGAACAGCTGCAGGACTTGGTAGCTACTGTACAACTGCGCATATATAAGCACGCGCAGTAAGTCAAAATGGTGTCGGCCATAAAAAAATGGCAAAGGTGAAATGTTTTGTATTTTTTTTAAGTAAATGAGGCATGGCAGCAGTTGCAGCGCTTGTCAGAATACATTAAGTAGTATGTTGTTCTTTGATTCATTGTGATTCGAATCCAAAAATTCTGATTCGGCGATCATTTATTTCAGCGGACTCGAATGTCTGTTCAAGTCACCACCTATTCATTCGTGCATAGCCCTGCAGCAAATAATTAAATCATGGGTGGTGTCATGGAAAATTTCTACCTCAAATGCAACAACATTCTGGTCCTATTTGTATTTATTTTTACAATCTAAATTGTGCAATGTGTCTTTAACATTAACCTTAGGCTTAAATGCTCTTCCCACTTTGACTGAGATGTAACATAGAAGGGAGGAAACGTCTGACTGATGAATAGCTTTCAGTCACGCTGCAAAATGGGTTCACACACCTCTTGGAGGGGGGTTAGTCAGATAATTGCCATTAGGAAGAAAAGGTGCTCAGATTTCTTTGTAAGGAAATAATTTCAATCTAATAGGATTTGTCTGTCCTACACATAAAAAAAAACATTTAACCTTGTGAAAGATTAAATGTCTCTTTGAACATATTTAAAGATGATTTATGTTCTCCAGAGACTTTAGAGGAAGCTTAGCTTAATTTGTGTGAGATTCCAAAGTTGTTGGGGTTACTGACTGTTGCTGACTAAGAATTTGGCAACAAGAACATTTAACATCAATCTGTAGAATTTAATCAAAGTAAAATGAAGTTACAGGACCATTTATTTTATTACACCATTGTATCAAGAATCAATAACATTTATGAGTCATTGGTGTCATTTTTAACCGCGTTGTCTGGATTTACAGAAAGACAACAAATCAGTGAACAGCAATTTGTGAGTAATATTCCAGTTCATGCGTGTCAATATGCAGTTCATCACTCTTTCTCAATGAATGCATAAGTGGAATCATCTGCTTTGTTTATATTGCCTACCATGGACTTACAGTATCTTGTCTCGAGGTGCTGCCAATTAGCAAACGTGTTTCAAAGGAACAACTTAGCACAGAACACAAAAACATTCAGAAATAAGGAGGACAATGTAGTCCCTGGAAATGGTCAAGCATACTGTTTGCTTTCAGTCAATGTGCTAGCAAGCCTATGTTCACTTGAGTTGGATAAACTCAACTATCTGGCTGATAGTAGGGGTATTAAACAATTGTCTGGCACTGCCATACTGTCCTAAGAGGTGCCTGTTTACATGAACCCTGTCCTGAGACAATTTTCTAGTGGTACATGGGACCATGTCCTACCAGTAATCAAAGAATACCCAGAGCCTTTCAGCAAATCCAATATATACATATATATATATATATATATATATATATATATATATATATATATATATATATATTTATTTGAAATCTTCCTATTCAAGTATCTAAAAAAGATAGTTTTACTTTGGCCATGATTGATTACTTGTGCTTATCAATCAAATAATTCATGAATTCTGGCTAATAGCCAACTTCAATAACACAGAATGCAATTGTCATGGTTTTGCCAGGATAGTGTCAACAAGAGAGTTCAGGAAGAGATAACACGAGTATTTCCTACTGGGAAGGACTTTCAAACGGTGTTGTTAATAAAATCTAGGTATTAATGATGACAATTTGTTCAGAAATAAGCCACAAAGTCAGGAAAGTTGCAGTTGTATCATGTGATATAACATGACAATGCAGAATGTTCTGCTCTTTGTGAGATTGGTGTTCATGCAAAATGATTATCTTAATTATGATGAGATTGGTATAATTATTTTTTTAAAATAATGGCTGTTTTATTTATCATACTGTATGTCAAAGCAAATAGGTACAATATGCAACAGTATTACATAAAATCAGCATCCGCTTCCTGGATTACAAAGAATAAAACTATATGTATGCACGCATATTAAAATGTACTTATGCCTAACGTGTGTCTTTTAGGGTGTCTGGGTTCAGTATGAGAGTAAATTTAAGTGATAAATCAATAGTTTTACTATGATTGCATAATGATCTATTCCACCTTTGAAACTCAATAGTGGATGGAACTCAATTTTGTGTCACTCGCTTTGCACAAACACTGGACCATAATCTATACTAGCCTCCTTGCAATTGAAGCTTACTTTGCCCCAAAGTGGAATAAAACACGATTAATGATTTCAATTACTCTGACCCAGCATGCCATTTACAGTGCCTGGAGCCTGGGCAGAAGGAGACTTACTGCATTAAAAAAAAAAGCCAGTGGTGAAGGACGTTTCCTGGGAGAATGATTCAGAGCGGAGGCTGGCCATTTGTGCTGGCTCATCAATGGGGGAACAAAACTTCTCTTTGTATTGGGGCTTTCCCATTAGACTTGGGAAACACATTCCAGGTTTGAGCTACTGATGCTGCTGCCTGCTATGCTGACTTTGAGGTCTCAGGTATTAGTAGATTGACTTTGAATGTAAATAATTTTCCCTGAGTATGATAAACAAGAAAAAAAAAAATTCTCACAGCCTTTTAGGACCTTCCTCCTAAAAATACAAATGACTGATAGGGCCTACATGCAAGCACCATATAGTTATATGGGTTCATGTTGACAGATTTTCTACTCATTGTCATTGAAATTATTATTGGAAAGGAGGAATTAAAAAAAATAAATAAATAAACTACTTGTAAATAATTTGTAATAGTTGTTTCAATGTAAACAAATGAAACGTGACACCCATTTTAAATGCCAGCACTCACTGCTGTAATGTATTCGGGGTAAAATTTGCTCCAAAGAATGTGTTTCCTGGATTGAGGTTAGTAACATAATACTCATGTATTTTAATTCACTCAGGCATATCTGAGAACTCAAAAGATATCTACAGATTAACTGAGGTGGAGCCACTCATCCTACAACAGAGACATTCCTATATCATTAGCCTAAGAGCATAATTGCCCAAGTCATTTTTAACTTACTGTTACCAAACCATTGAAAAACACCAGTGTGCTTGTTAAATATTAAGCTTTTTTTGTGTGTTTGTTTCCCAAAAACATTTAAGCATGGCTTAAGAAACTATGTTTTTAAACTAATCATATTGACGGATGTAACGCGCCTTATGACCAGAACAGTTTTTATTATTTACAGTAGGGTAAAAAAAAAATGTCTTAGGTCAGTGGTTCTCCAACTTTATACACCAAGTACCACCTCAAAAAATACCTATCTCTCCAAATACCACCATAATAATCAACATTAAAATACAGTACTGCAGTAGGTTTTATTCCTAGAGTGTATTTAATATACTGTAATTGTACATCACTGTATCATTATAATCGTGGGTTAATTGAAGACTCTAAATTGCCCGTAGGTGTGAATGTGAGTGCGATTGGTTGTTTGTTTATATGTGGCCTGTGATTGGCTGGCAACCAGTTCAGGGTGTACCCCGCCTCTCGCCCAAAGGTAGCTGGGATAAGCTCCAGCACGCCCGCGACCCTAATGACCATAAGCGGAACGGAAGATGAATGAATGAATGAATGTATCATTATACACAGCATAAACATTAACACTGCGCTTAAATATAGACAAATAAAAAACATACGTAAATAATGATTTAATTAAAATGTATTTCACATAAAAGTTAAAAAGTGTACTTAAATTAAAATTTGAAAACAAGAAGTTCTGAAAAAATGAATGAAAATGTCTTGTACTTAAATACCGTACAACTGAACGGTACTTGACAAAGGTACTGTTGGCCTACCGGATTAAAAAAAAAAAAAAGGGTTTAACCCACCGTAACATTATGCACAGTTTGAACATTTAATTCAGTGAGAACCTGCATACCAAAAGTGATACATGTACCACACTTTGAGAATCACTGCCATAGGTCATCTTGTGCTGCTTGGTTTACGATGGAGTTCCATTCTTAAGATTAGGGATATGAATCGAAAACTATTCTATTTGAGAACTGGTTCCCAGAAATTGGATTCTTAGGAATCAGTTATTTGCTTGTCTCATGATTCTGCATATCCATTCATTTTATGTTGTAAATGAGTGAAGTGTTTTTGGTTTTGAATTTTTCCAACATGGTGTCACCTCACAGTTCTGAGGACCCGGGTTCAATCCCCGGCCCCACCTGTGTGGAGTTTGCATGTTCTCCCCGTGCCTGCGTGGGTTTTCTCCGGGCACTCCGGTTTCCTCCCACATCCCAAAAACATGCATTAATTGGAGACTCTAAATTACCCGTTGTCATGACTGTGAGTGTGAATGGTTGTTTGTTCCTATGTGCCCTGCAATTGGCTGGCAACCAGTTCAGGGTGTACCCCGCCTCCTGCCCGATGACAGCTGGGATAGGCTCCAGCACGCCCGCGACCCTAGTGAGGAGAAGCGGCTCAGAAAATGGATGGATGGATGGATATATATATATATATATATATATATATATATATATATATATATACAGTATATAAATATTTCTCCCAGAGGGTCCCACAGACAGTGAACTCTGTCAGACATTCCCAACAGACCCTCACAATACGCTTGGTCGGACTGGCCAGGTCAGACTGGCATCTCCCCCTACCATCAGAGCCAACTCACCACCAAGTGGTTATCGGTTCACAGCTCCCTGAACGTTCTCTTGATGCGGCCGCAAGTCCGATTGACATGACCACAAACTCGATCATTCAATTGCGGCCTAGGGTGTCCTGGTGCCAAGAGAACACATGGACACTCTTACAGTATGTCTGAACGTGGTGTTCATTACAGACAATCCATAATGAGCACAGAATTCCAATAAAAGAACACCCCTTGGGTTCTGATAGGGGTTCCTCCTAATCCCGTCGCTCTAGGTCTCATTGTCATTGCACGAGCATTGAAGTCCCCCAGCAAAATGAGGGAGTCCCTAGCAGGGGCGCTCTCCAGCACCCGCTCCAAGGACTCCAAAAAGGGTGGGTCACTGGTGACGCGCGTCTGGGCGAGGGAAAACGTTATCCATATTTGTTTGTCATCATAAGGGGTCTTTGAGACGTGCTTTGTCTGGTCCCTCACCTAGGACTTGTTTGCCATGGGTGACCCTGCCAGGGGCATAAAGCCCCAGACAATTTAGCCCCTACGATCATTGGGACACACAAACCCCTCCACCAAAATAAGGTGACGCCTCAGGGAAGGGTACGAAGCATATATATGAAAGTGCCCATTATCAATCAATAACAATTATCGAGATCGATATTTGGCATTTTGGCACATATCGGCATCAGCCTTTTTTTTTCTAATCCGACAGACGATAATTTAATATTGGGTTGTTTTGGCTGTGATGCAGCCGCGGCGAGCCTCTTGCTCTGTGACTTCTCTCTCCAGCATTGTCCCACCTACAGCACCACCTGATTGGTTACGAGTGCACATCCACTGCACGGGTAACAGCCAATCAGCACTCAGTAAAAGCCGTGCAATGCATGCACAATGCTCTCAGTCTCCCACACACGGGACAGAGAAGAGAAAGGTTTTACCAAATAGAGACGGTCCAGGGAGAAAATATATGTTTCAAGGTTAAGTTAAGGCAGCAGACTCTACATAAATTGTATTAAATCCTAGTCCTCTACAACGCTCAACTACTTGTAACATGATCCCATTAAGGTTATATAAAACACACGGCAGCTCTTCTCGCTCACAGTCCCAACAGACATGCCTATTAAGTTGTGAGTTTGCTTACAGTAAATATTGTACTTTCATTTATGTACAGCACATTGAGTTACCTTGTGTATTAAATTCACTGTATAAACAAAGATGCCAGTGTCTTGCCTTGAGCTAACTGCTGCTAGTAGACAATTGTGAAGAGGTTAGCTCACAGACTAACACCAAGCTAGCTGCTAATTTGCCATGTCAACTGTATTTGTAGTTCCAGGGAAATGTTTAACTATTTGAAACAAAATAACATAATATTGAAATAGTCAGTGATAAAAGTAAGAAGTGTTTGTGTGAGAGTGTGAGAGAGAGGGAGAGTAAAATTCAGTTAGTTTTATTCCAGGGAAGCACGCTGCACGTTGATGGGAGGGCTGGAGAATTGTGTGTGTGTGTGTGTGTGTCTGTTTGTATGAGACAGAAAAGCATTCATGTGTAAAACTATTTCTGCTGCTACAGGAGTAGCAGGCAGCTGTATATGAACACACGAGAATGATGTAAACAATGCGATCCTTCCGCTGTTAAATAAATGTGCTTAAAGGCATTTAAATCACGTCAAGCGTTGGAGTTTTTATTATTTACAATTTTGATGCCAATATTTTGCTTTATATATATATATATATATATATATATATATATATATATATATATATATATATATATGATAATAAAATGGCCGGCACGGTGGAAGACTGGTTAGCACAT
Organism: Phyllopteryx taeniolatus; assembly: GCF_024500385.1. Classification (NCBI taxonomy): domain Eukaryota; kingdom Metazoa; phylum Chordata; class Actinopteri; order Syngnathiformes; family Syngnathidae; genus Phyllopteryx; species Phyllopteryx taeniolatus. The sequence goes on along the minus strand of NC_084508.1, from coordinate 20,111,298 downwards.
CTGCCTCACATTTCTGAGGACCGGGGTTCTTATCCCGGCCCCGCCTGTGTGGAGTTTGCATGTTCTCCCCGTGCCTGGGTGGATTTTCTCCGGGCACTCCGGTTTCCTCCCACATCCCAAAAACATGCAGGGTAGGTTAATTGAAGACTCTAAATTGCCCGTAGGTGTGAATTGCTAAATTCTTATGAATTCCACTTACTACCTATGAAATTGAATTAACTTGATTTTTATGTAGTCTCAAACCTATAGTATGCTAATACAATAGAAACGTCAGAGTACTGTATAGTGAAAACTAACAAAAAGAGAACAATTCCTTACCTTTACTCCTATGGTTGCTTGCACACTAGAAGGGGTGCAAACTCGTTCCTTGTGCACCGTTCGGAACCATGAAATGTCATTGGTTGATAATATTGTAAACCAAGGACCACCTGTATTGGACCGTTAACTCCACGCTTCCTGATTATTGTCAGAGATCATGCAATATTAAAAGGGTAAATGCTTTGCTATCCTTAATCTCTGAAAGTTTGGAGAACGTCCATGACAAAGAAATCAGGCAGGGAAGATATACTGTGACCTTAGAGCTACTAAGGTCAAATTTAATCAGGGCAAATGTAGTCAGATATCCTCACACCTACAAGACAAATGCCTTGACAAAGGCAAACCCTGCATATTTGGAGAAGTCGCTTCACAGGGACTACAATTTCATTAACCATTTCTCACAAGGCTTAAGAAACCTCATTATAGCGGGTTGACATTGGAGATGTGTTTAGATATCTGATCCCATTTTAACAATGTTTATAGATCACCAAACCCACATTAGTTAAGCCTGTGCCAATATTGTGCGGTTACATTTGCATATTTAGATACTTTGTGACTGAGTTATTGATGGTATAGTGGTCCACTCGCTTGTCTTCTGTGCAGGCAGCGTGGGTTCAATTCCCAATTTGTAATAGTGTGAGTTTCAATGTTTGTCTCTCTATATGTGCCCTGTGATTGACTGGTGACTGTTCTAGGGTGTAATCCACCTGTTGTCCGAAGTCAGATGGGATAGGCTCCGGCCCCCAATGACCCTGAACAGGATAAGCGGTATAGAAAATGGATGGATGGATTTTGTGACCAAGACAAATCCCAGATTGTAAGCTGGGCTCAGGCACAGGTGTTGAGTGTAAGTGTGACGAATGTTTTTTAACAACGAGAACGACACAGGTGTTGCTCGTCACGCTAAACTTCAAAGCACTGCTGCAGCCTTTGATGTCAAGGCCTGCCGATACCTGGGCGCAACACACAGACACAAATCCCATTTACCAATAATTCCTCCTTTTCATGCATCCGACATTTAGCAAATAGGAGGAGAAGAAAAGATAGAAATACAAAACAAAATGTGTTAAGTGGATTCTTTCGTCGCCTGTAATCTCCCCCTGTGCCTGTGGAAATCAGCAGTGAGGTTGGACAGTAACAATGTCCTTTTCAGCAGCCGATGAAAGCGTTCCAAGTCAGTCCCTATTCTGTGGGGGCCTTTGTGCTACTTATCCACTTATTCAAATCTGTATAAATGGCAACGTGTCCTATTAGCAAGCTGAGAAAAGGAACTGAAAATTCTTTGATATGTATGGTAACAAAAGTAAAATGATGAGCAGAGAAGGCATTGTGAACACACAAGCCCAGTCTTCTTGATCTGCTCTACTTTGAGGCATTTTATACAAGGTTCTGTGTAGCAGTCTGGATTAACGTGTGAGCAATGAAGTGATGCTTTTAGGCTATACCCACAAATTTTTCAATAATGAAAAACAAAATTGACATGAGTGAGATCTTAAAAAGAAATTCTGTTCACACTTAAAAGCATGCTAAAGGAACGGCTGAGACTTACTGTATAAGCCCTAATTGTAATTTTGTATGAGCAAATCAAAAAAAGTGCTTCCTTGAAAAGGCAAACAATTACTAACTGAAACAAGGAAAAGGAATGATCGTGGAGTAAAGTCATTCTGTGTTTCATAAAACAGGGAACTCTGGAATGGGCATTAGAATGCCATTCAAAGTTGGCGATCCCACTTGCGAACTCAGGGTAAATTGATGTACCCTCAGAATCACAGAGAAATGGATAGCATATTAAAGGATTATATTACCTATAAACAGCATGGTGGAAGAGAGGTTAGCAAATTTACTTTTGCGGTCCCAAATTCTAATTGAAAAAGAAAGAAAAAGAAAAGAAAGGTTTTCGGCTGCACAAATCGCTGAAAAACCTTTGACCTAAAAGGCCAAACTACTTTGAAAAATTGATTTTAGCTGAAATAAAGGTGCATCTGTACATGGACATGGCACAATGGCACCTATCAAACAAAAACACCTTCCTCCAGATAAAAGGGAAGGAATTCTTGTGGTATCAGCAAGTAGGACAGTAGCTGGACTTGACATGGTGGATGTAGAGTGACAGATGATACGAGACGAGAGCAAGGCTGACCCCCCTGGTGCGAGGGCAGCATCAGGAGTCTGAGCATGTCAGCACCATATCTGTCATACCCCACATATTAGTGAAGGCAAAAACTAAACTATGAAGTATAATTGCTAATTAGGCGGGGGCATGAACTCGCCTTGAAAGAAACTCTGAACATTCCTTGGTCCTCCCGATGGTCCCCTTCGACCCACATCGCCAGGCCCAATCTCTAAAGAAAAAAGTTGAAGATAACTGCATTCACCCACAATCATGCTTTTCTATCATTTGGGGGGGGGGGGGGGGGGGGGGGGGGTGGAGACGGAGAGAGAGAGGGGGATAAGCCATTCAGAGATCTTAGAAAGTTGCTAAACAAGATTAGAACTGGGCGGAATAGGGGTAAAAGGTAGCATGCTACATGGGGGGGCAATGGGATGGAGTTTGCTTGGAGGCACTAGGAAAGGAAGACAATAGTTAGATTAGCCATCTGTGGGGCTTGTGTTGCCTGCTATCATTAACTGGCTTAGGGCCCCACAGTAACACCAGGCGCCCTCCTCCCCACCCATACTTTAAGCCTCGTGACACTTGTGCACGGATGTTTGTGTGACATGTTGTGGCAGGGTGATGTCTGATGAAACTGATGATAGCGTATCGAAACACCCAGACATAAGTACCCATGCATATAAACATTTGTATTTTCTGTGCATCCATTGTACACTTGCCAGCCAACACACAACAACTTTGCATAACCTCCCCATGGCACCAATATCCCCCCCACCTCTGGCATCACTAGTCCCAATTCAGGGACACACAGTTTGACATGTGCTTTGTCTGCCTTTTTTGTTGAGAAGATCAGGAATTTTGCATATCACTGCAGGCCGGTTGGAGGACACATGGCCAACACTGGGATCTAATTCAAGTATTTTAGCTCTTCCCTGTGCTAGTAAAGGGGAGGTAGGAGAACAAAGAGTGCAATTTATTCAGTTCACATGAGGCACTAATGCTGTTTTGATTTATTTATTTTTTTATGGGGGTATGTGATGGGTAAACATCCCTCTGAATGAGGTACCAAACTGTATATTATCACGCTCAAGTAGATACAACACTGCGTTTATTAATTATTCGGTACAATAGCGCATTTTCTCAAGACTTGGTTTGGACTACATATTCACATATTTTCATGATATTTGTGTAGACCATTCTTTGAATGGATTTTCAAGATCAAGAGCAAAATGGTGATACACTTTCCATAACAGTTAATTGTTTATGTCGTCTAACAGCTTTCCATGCTTTCTCATTAAGGCCAGCCTCCTGTCAAGTGTTTACTATTATGAATCTGAAATAAATGTCATGGGCGTAGGTGGAAATAAATGCATTACAATGTTACCATTATCTTGTCAAGCTAATTTACAAAGACTAATGGTTAATGGTACCATCTGTTTTCAGACATTTGCTTATGAATGTACAAAGAAGCTGTAGGGCTACACTGAAAAGAAAAAAAACAGTATTATATAATGTATTTGCAATACTTGAGATAATTTCTTCCATCCGTCCATTTTCTGAGCCGCTTCTCCTCACTAGAGTCGCGGGCGTGCTGGAGCCAATCCCAGCTATCATCGGGCAGTAGGCGGGGTACACCCTGAACTGGTTGCCAGCCAATCGCAGGGCACATACAAACAAACAACCATCCGCACTCACATTCCTACGGGCAATGTAGAGTCCTCAATTACCCTACCATGCATGTTTTTTTGGGATGTGGGAGGAAACCGGAGTGCCCGGAGAAAACCCACGCTGATACGTGGAGAACATGCAAACTCCACACAGGCGGGGCCAGGGATTGAACCTCGGTACTCAGAACTGTGAGCCAGATGCTTTAACCAGTCGTACACCGTGCCGCTAGATAATTTCTTTTTATATATATATAAAAAAAATTAAAAATCATAATCCTCTAGAAATAAGGTTTTGGGCATATAGTAATTGGGTTATATAATAAACAAAGATTAGATCACAGCGCAAACTCAAAAAGAAACAAATTCCACACAGTTTTTTTCTTCCCAGGAACAGACACAAATATTTACACAATCATATAACACTCTTCATACGGATAATAGTGTTGATGTGCCAAAAATATAAAAAATGTTGTCCAACTTATACTTTAAGTGTAACTTGGCAAGATGCTGGACAGTCCTCATCTTAATGCAAGTACTGTATACACTTGTGAATGTAAATGTGAGCCTTTATTCTTCCAAGCGTACAACATATTTTCAAGTAAAATACAAATGTATCCTTGTAACATTAAGACTTTATTGTTGTAAGATTACAACTTTATTATTGAAGTACAGTATACGCACACGTGGCTAAAAAGAGAGACATTTAACAGTTATGGTCATATTGTGTGTAGTGTACTTCGATAATCTCAACACGCAAAACCGCACACATAAAGATTCTGCTCCACCAACGATTTGAGAACAAGTAGTCCGAAGCAGAATGGGTGGAGTACTGCTCCCAAGAAATCCACCCTGGGCATGTTTAAGCTTAGTAATAGTTGAGAAATCTTTGCATATGTCTGGTGGCCAAAAATCCCAAGGATGACAGAAGCTGGATGTCACTTGGATGGCTTTGGTGACCCGCTTCGTGCATTCAATTTGTAGTTCTACTGTTCTACCACAAGGTTTTGTGTGCATGCATGGTCAGAGATGTGCATAAATTTAAACACGTCCCCACGCACAAGCCCAAATTGATAAATTCCTTACACCTGGTCATAAGAACATGAACAAAAAAAAGGTTTACCCAAAACGTTGTGGTGTCTGGGATTTTTTTTCATTGATCCAGAGGAGCATTTGTGATGTCAGAGGTCATTGATTTTTGATGCTTTGCTTATTGTTACACGGTTGAGCTGGAACTACTCTCCCTCACCTTTTATTATTATTATTTTTTTTAAACATTTTTTATAACGATGGGTCTGGTGCCATAGCTGTATTAATTGACTGTCAGTAAAAAAAACAACATCTGCATCTTGAGACACTAGAAGGCAAATGCATTATAACAAGCATGTGGATTGGTAGCTTTAAAATGTATTCTGTGAAAATAAAATTATATAACATATTAAAAAGCTCCTATTGTTGGGCAGAATCATTTATTATGTGTTATGGATATCATCGTCGAGCAAGATTAGGACTGCATGAATGACATTATGCACCCTCACTAAATGGTTGTGGGAGGCATGGCAGGTTCTTCAAATGTTCTAAAATGTATGCTGTAGCAATTTCTCTTAGTCTTTTACGCCTAAATGCATAATACAAAAAAAAAAAAAAAGACTATCCATGGCACTGAGAGGCAATAAAATATTTTAAACTGTCACCTAATTAGCTATTACTTAATGGATGGTCTACTGGTGAATTCACACTTGTTTTTGCCTGATTAATGCCATTGTCTCATTAGAACTTCTGATGGCGCCACAGAGATTCAAGCGGCACTTTGTGATGGCGGCTGTGTGCAAACGAGATCCAGATGAATTAATCATAGAATGGTTTTTTAACACTCCAACTGTCTGAATGGTACTTGAAAAATGCTAATTGCTTGTTGTTCCCCCCGCACACAGCCCCACACCCCACCATCACCTTTTGAGTGCTATTTGAAGTGCAGCCATGCTATTACAGCGCTAACATTAGGGTATGAGTAAATGCATTTGGGGTGGAGATGCAGCTCAGATCCACTTTCACAGAAAGGTCCTTGTTCCAATAAAAACAGACTCTCCACTCCGCCTCTGACCAGTCACTTTAACAGATGTTTAAACCAAAGGAATGTGTTTTGATGTCCTTCAGAAGAAGCCAATTGAGTTATTATATGTCTGTCCTTGCCCAACATATCTGATTCAGTATTGGAGACATGACTAAACAAGCTTCATATTCAGACAAATGTATTATTTATTGTTACATTACCTCCACACCTCCTCCAGCCCACATCCTTACGCAAAAGACAAGGTTATGGGTCAAGGGCACACTTTTGAACTTCAGCTGAGTTACGAACAGGAAGCTGCTCAACAACCACAATTAGAGACCTTAGTGGAAACAGCAACGTCTTGTGAATGGGTTATTACAGCTGCAACAACATTAAATCATATCTTTAAAAGTTTGTAAGAAAAATGTCCAAATGTATTCTGCATTACATTACTAGAAATTTAATCCTCATAAACATGAGATAGTAATATATTCGCCTTGGTTGCAGTTTGGTAAACGTGACGCTCTGAGAAATGCCTTTGCTGATATAAAACAAAATCTGACATAAATATTATGTTACATATAATTCAATTAAATAATTAATTAAACGCTGCATTAAGGGAGAGGGGGCAGTACCCCACCAGTTGTTGAGTTTCTTTCTTTCTTTCTTTCTTTATATTTTAAATATACTACAGAGCAGTGTGTCATTCGGGAAAGTAATGTACAGTATATGAATAAACTTAATTGTATAGTGCTATTTTTGGAGTAATTTCCTCGTGCAATTTTGTCTGACTGCCAGCTCTTTGACCTGCTTGGCTCAACATGACTTCACTCACTACCAACACTTTTCCATTTGGTACGACAAGTAATACCAGGAACTGTTTCTAGTCAAGCAGATTTGTCATTGCAGTGTAATATTCATTTTAGAGAATGCATACATACTTTAGCTATAAAGGAAAAAAACAACAAACAAAAGAACACATAACGGTAGCGTACGCTGTTGCTGTACCTTAGCTCTGGATGCTGCAGTATTACAGAGTATAGACATATATAGACATTCATAGAAATAAATGTCTATGCATAGACATCAATGAAGACCGAGCTGCAACAGTCGGATGTGACGTCGGTGATCTGGGGTTCCGAGAATGTAGCACCCCACCCTGTCCCAATCTATTGAACTGAAAAGAAGCTACTGCGCATGTCAATGGCTTAAGATTTCTGTGCCCCAGACGAGAAATGCATCATGATTTCAGACAACAAAGATTGACAAAACAACTTTACACTTTAAAAAAAAAAATTAAAACTATACAAACACATTTAAAAACGTAACATATAGAGAGAGAGCAAGAGCAATGGATAACACAAAAATATTGTACAACCATTATTAAAAAAGAGTAAAAACTGTAATGTATCGACAAAAAACATTTCAAAGTGTTCTTTTTTTTAAACTACTAATATTTGTATATATTATTTGTCATTTTTGTCACATTTGTGGTGCCCTCTATTGACCAGCCACCACTGTTTGTCACTGTATTTAGAAAAGCATATTCAGCAACATCAGTGGCACTTATTGAACTCATGCATTCAGTCTAAATTTATTTTAAGATTTTCTGCTCTCATCTTGTCATAGCAGTGCTTCTGGAATTATTACTATCTTCCTGAGAGTGATGGTGACGGATCTGTGGGAGATTGTGGGGATTAGGTGTCCTCCTAGATTAGGGTTGACAGGGCGCCTCAACTCATCCCCTCTCTCCCTGAGTATTTACACAGCACTTGGCTTGCCCACAGGTGGCTAATATGCTCTTAGCTGGGCCTCTGTCACCCCCTGAATGGCTTCTGTGCACATGTTTAAACTGAGGTGGGCGTGCAAAGCGGCAAGCGATAGATGCGGTAGTGTAAAGGTGCTGAAAGGCAGATGGGTAATCAGTCAAACAGCTAAACCTCTCGTGTGTCCACATTGCAAGTTTACACAATGCTATGCAGCTCATACACGTGTTCACTTTCAATAAAAGCAAACAGATTTCCTTTATGTGTTGTATTGCAGTGGTTTAAGACTTCACAGACTTATTTTCCAAGTCTCTGAAGGCGGAGTTTAACGACACCACGGAAAGAACATTTACAGGTAAGTCAGTATAGATAATAACTTTCAAAAGAAAGCATTACCAATTCAGATTTGCTAATAATCTGATAAAGTTTAGCTGTAAATATGAGCTAAAAAAAAAACCATTTTCCTACTTTGCTATTTAAGTCCAGGTGAAAGGAACTTTAATGTACCCTGGCTTTCATCAAAGTCAGCTCCAGCTCACCTGCGATCCTAATGAGGGCAAGCAGTATAGAAAATGGATGGATGAATCAACCCAAGCAGGCCATTGGAAGTGTAGTGGTTTACATATCTGACTGTCGTCAGCTTCAATTGGATCTATTCTTACCGGAACGCAGCAGCACAGTTAATGCAGCTGCCATAGTATCAAGACATAGAGATAAAGCAGTACACCAGTAAAAAAAAAAAGACGAAAAGATTACTAGCAACCCAACACTTCGGTTTAGCAAGACATTTATATTCAGATGACCCACAATAAGTTAAATAAAATCTGGGTTTTAAAGAAGAAGAAGAAAAAACATCTGGCAAAATCAGCTATAAAGCTGTAATTCTTTATGTTCATGTATAATTATGTTAGGTATCGACAATAGGACAAGATCCGGCGATCATAGACTATAGGAGCATAGATTTTTCTGCTTGATATAGTTGGGAAGATATGCAAGATCTAAAACTAAAATAAAGTCCTTTGAAAATAACAACATGCCAGCTTTTCAGCCGACGTGGCCGTTTAGTTCTTTTCTAAACTTGACTAGTAATATCCTTAATTTTTCACTGACTTTCCAGTTTTGAACTGGTTGGTTGGTGTCATTGATCACTGATAATAGTAAAGGATAATTTTACATCTAAAACCAGTCACATTATATGTTACAAATATCTCAGTTGTTGACAGCACATATATTGTGTTATATGTGTTTTGGTCTATTTTGTTATAATTCGCCATTTGCAAAAATGTATTTGACCTCCATGACCTACTAATTGTTCGTAGCTGCAAATGCAGCACAATCACTGATTGCTTATGCTGTTAGATACCATTATATTATTAGAAACGGGGATGATTGCAGGCAGTCACCAAACTGTAGACATTTTGGCATGTCAAAGCAAGAAACCTACATCTGGAACAATGATTAATTACATTTATGATTGCTGGATTCCATACAGGCGAGTTAGTTTTAGGACATGGCTATCGTGCGTGTTCACTGACTGACACGCATTGCAGGGCCAGTTAATACACTTGGGGCCCATCATTAGTATTATTATTTACACCTGTGCATTTTATGCCCATGACACGTCAAAATGCCTGCTGTAAAAAAAAAAAAAAAAGAAAAGTCTACTTGGCTGGGATTGTGGCACACAGCCAATTTGAACTAGCGTGTAGGCACCGTAACCGGAGGCCTCACAAGCTGAGACGTTGACAGAGCGAGACAGACACATCAAATACCGTGAGAGCAGGCAATTGAGAACAACTGAATGGAAGGGGTAATGGCGCAAACAGCAATTTATAACACGGAGTACTTTTGAATAATTTCATGAAAAACTACTGGAAAAGCATGTTCTGACAAATGGGCACATGCACACACACACACACACACACACACATATAAATAAATATATATATATATATATATATATATATATATATATATATATATATAAATATAAATATATATATATATATATATATATATATATATATATATATATGGCAAGTGGATCACAGTGATCCAGGGTTTAAGGATGTCTTTACCTGAGCACCCTTTTGTTTAGTCCAGTTGGCATATTAAAAAATCTGATTTTGACATGAAACGGCACGACACTCCTTAAATTTGCATGGAAACAGACGAAACTGTTAAGTTGCCGAATACATCAACGTAGCATCTTTTCTCTGTGTGAAAGGTAACTGTTGCAATGTCCACTTAAGGTGCAATCCACTGTGGTAGCCTACTGCCCCATGTTGCATTCATGAGCACGCTTCCCTATTTACATTATTCTGCTCAGTAATAGGAGTGACGATACAAGGCTTGTTCTTATGTTGTTTTTGTACTGTGTAACAAGAAACTAAAGCGTGCGGAAACGGACCATCTGTAAATACTCATCAACTGATTCAGACCACAAAAAGCAAATTATAGTTGTGAACGCAACATACAGTAACAGTGACATCTGCAATAAGTAAATTGTGAAACTACTGCAGTATAAAAGGCTGATTTTCCAAAGGGTTTTTCAAATCAAATCTAAGAGAGCCCTCTATTTAAATTCTCAAAGTTTAGATTGCAAGGTTAAACGTCAACAATTTCATGCATTTTGGAGGACGGACAACACTTTTGAACGGTCAGGAGCAGCAGACCTGATCCATCGCATTCATTCATCAAAGGTTGTTACACATTTTCTAATATTTTATCAGATATGTCAGCTGTAGGCACACTGACCATTTTGAAAATTCATTATTTGAAATTGTCAAAGTAAAAAAAAAAAAAAAAAAAAAAAAGCAAGATTGATCTTTACCAAAATGTATGACCCGCATACTACATTGTAGTAATTCAGGTATTGCACCTCTGCATAATGTTTACTACATTGAGATGTGGAATTACAATATCGAGGAATGAAAGTTTGCCTCAGCATTAAGAGCATTGTAAATGGAATATGTACAATTTTGTATGTACTTTGATGATGACATGCAATAATGTTAACACACTTGAATGTTTCTCTGAAAGCAGGATGCACACAGACTGATAATCAGGTTAAATTTGACCATTTTTCTCCTCTCTTCCAATCTAAAGGGGGATGGGGAGGGTGACAATTGTAAATGTTAAAACTATTGAATATTTAAGATTGAAAATCTTGTTTGTTGTCAACACTGAGTTCATCTCAGCCACAGACTCTGTGACTAAGATGTGAAGCAGAAATTAATAGATGACCAACTGGTTGTGTTGAGTGTTTGTACAATGTGTCACCGGAGTCCTTCACCAAAAAAAACTACAACAAAATGACAAGGAGAAGAGTTGTCAACCTCAATGTAGATACCATATAAGCTAACAGTTAGCATAGTTTCTTCTCGTTCTTCTACAGCATATGTATTTGTTCTTCTTTGTACTTTCTGACTGTCTAGATGCCCTGTGGCACCATGCTGCCATTCGCAGGCCAGCCTTTTTGCAATGGTTGCATCTGGTTTGGGGGAGGGTGGAGTCAACATTGTCGAAGGCGATATCGTTTTCTTTGTACGTGTGCTGCGTTTGTCATCTCGAGTACATCACACACCAGAGGTGTGGACTTGAGTCACATAACTTGGACTCGAGTCAGACTCGAGTCATGAATTTGATGAGTTTTGACTCGACTTGATAAAATGTCACAAGACTTGCAACTCGACTTGAACTTGAACAGCAGTGACTTGTGATTTCATTCAGACTTGAGCTCATTGACTTGAAAAGATTTGCGACTTTTACCAAAGTATTAAGGGACAAACTCTGTCTCTCAAGAGCTTAACATGCCAATGTTCATTTTATTACAAGAATTTCAGAATAATGTACCTAAAAAGTTGGATATCACACAGGTGGATTTGTCCCACTAGTCTAATGTTTAATTAGAGGTTATTTATTTTTAACAGCGGCTTGACGACACATATGCTTGTTTTTGTTGGCATTAGCAGCCAGCTTTGTGAGCGATCACACAAATAGTTACACGACGGGCCGGCCGCGTGCTGTCTGGGTATCCTGTTCATTCCAGTCTGGTTTAGTTAGTGTAGGGTTCTCAAGATTTAGTCTTGTATTTCTTTTTTTAATTCACTTTATTTACCGATCAGCACACAGCTAGCATCTATTCAACATGAAGCGACATCTTCTTCTCGTCCTTTTCATCTTCTTCGCCTCTTTTTAACGTAATATTTTTACGCAATGCTCCCTAGTGTTCTGACTGAGATACCACAGTTGGATAAAATTGTGCCTTTATAACAAAATGCCAAATTTGTATTCCTCTTTTTTAAACTTAATTCCTTATGTTTTTTTATGTTTTCTCACAAGAAATGCCAAGTTTAAACTGAAATCTATTTATTTTTTGTGGTATTTATTTTTATGAATGAATTCGCCTCAACAGAAGAAGTTTGTAGACAAGAAAATGCAGTTTCTTGCTATATGCACAATATGAATACAAGAAAAATACTGTTGATTATTTTAAAAAGGAAACCAAATGGTCGTTCATTATCATCATTTTCTCTTGTGTATTTATAATTGCTCTTTAATTTACTTTTACTTTTTATACTTGAATTTATTTTATCCAATTACTTGATTGTTTTGGTAGAATTGTCAGTAGGATACTGGAATACAAATTTTTATAATACTGGATCCAAATTTTAAAATTCTCATTTGTAACAGGTCTATTTAATGTAACTGTTTGTACTGTAACTTGTTTTTAGACAATTTTCACTTGTTTCACACAAATTTTTCTTGAAATATGTTGACAAAAAGTTTGCCAGGGGTGTAACTTATTTTGTATTTTTTTTATTCTCCACTGGCAATTTTGCCATTTCCATTCCACTTATCCTCACTAGGGTCGCGAGTGTGCTGGAGACTATCCTAGCTGACTCTGGGCGAGAACCCTGAACCGGTTGCAAGCCAATCGCAGGGCACATATAAAGAAACCACCATTCTCACTCACATTCACACCTACGGGCAATCTAGAGTCTTCAATTAACCTACCATGCATGTTTTTGGGATGTGGGAGCAAACCAAAGTACCCAGAGAAAACCCACGCAGGCACGGGTAGAACATGCAAACTCCACACAGGCGAGGCCGGATTTGAACCCAGGTTGTCAGAGCTGTGAGGCAGATGTGCTAACCAGTCGTACACCATACTGCCTGGCAATTATTTTAATTTTTTTTTTCATGTGATGCGTCTAATTTTAATTAGTTTTAACTAGAAATAAAATATTTTTGGTAAGATTTAGAGTTTTTGCAGGGCATTTTTGCCCCAAGAAAGCCACCACATATGAATCTATCTATCTATCTTGGCATAAGATACTTCACGGAGATATTTCATATCGTATCAGATACACAGGGAAAAAACTTTGCTATTGAATTCGCTAGCGATAGATCGAAGTGCCTAATGATTTCATTAGCTAATAGCTATGCAGTACGCATCATTACAAGCCCCTGCCGAGTCAGTGCCGACACATAACATAGAGCACTTCAAGCATCGCCGTGTGGTCAACTGTCATTTTATAGATTGTGTCAGGTTTGTAAATTAGGCATTACATGGTGATTAGCATTCACACAGCTGGAAATGTGTGTAGCAGTTCTGACCATAGATATAAAGACGATATACCAGAGCGTTGTAGCAGCCCGGCTAACCGACCTACCTACATGGCAGCCATGTTGGGAAGGTCAATGTTCCCAAGGTCGGTAAAGCATGGACATTGAAATTAAGTCATAATTTGCTAATTTCTCAACCGATTTTCACGAGGTTTACTTGCTTGTCAATGCCAAAGCTTGTGCTCGCACCACAGAACATTAAAAAGAAAAAAAAGAGGACAAATTCATAGGGTGGGCTAAGGCAAGTGTCTGGCCTTGCCACTGGTTCTGTGACAGACAGCGACCACTGAACCATTAAGTTGTGCATCATTAATATGGAGTGCAAAGAGAATGTCAGCAACTCCGAAGCCTCCAAACCTCCAGGCAAAAGTTGAGCCCTCAGAGACCTGATGCTGATGAGCGACGCGCTGTCCTTTTGCTTACTTGCAAATTGGACAAACTTGCCACTGACATCATCACGGTTATCAGGAACTGACTGACAACACACAAGTATGAAGTGTGTCAGATAGGAACAGAATTAAAAAGTAAAGTTTCATTTTACTGCTAATAGAGTCGACCAATGTGACTTCAGGCTTCAATCACCGCCCCGTAGCTCATCATGTTCATGTCAGATTTCCTTTTTCCTCCTGTTCGCAAATAAAGTCACTCTATGTTTTGTGGGTTTTGTAGACACTCTCATTCTTTAGCTGAATGGTAACTACTAACGATTCACTACTTTTGGATTTTTATAAGATGGGGATGACGTGCTGGCAATGTTTTCAATGTTACTACATTCACGAGTGTCAACAAAACAATCAATGTTAACTTCCTGTTTACTGTCTTTATGGGAGCTGAAGTGCACTTAATGAGAGCTTTGCTCCTGAATAACTTTCAGGTTTCACTGCTAAGAGTGTTAAAATAGTTTTTACACTGTGTGACAATTGATAAGGTTCAAGGGCTCATATACTGTAGTTAATGAAGATTTTATTATGGCAATAGATTGACATTTCCATTATTTAGATATTGATTCTAAATCTGAACAAATCTGAGTTCAACTAGCATTCCTGTTCTCGTCAAAATGTCTTCTTCATTAAACTATTCAATTTAAAGGCTTTAATGATGCGTACAAAAATGCAGGGAATGCTTTGACCTAGCAACCTGGCCTTGAATAATAAGAATATGGTAATACAGAAAACAGACAAGGGAAATAGGCCACTGATGTCAAATGTGCAGATTATTATCTCATTAGCCATCGCATGCAACACAGGAAATCAAGACATTGTGCCTTTTTTTTTTCCATTTTATATTTTTTCTCACCTTACCCACAAGACCAGTATGTCAACATGGAGGCAAGCAGGGAACCATTATGCAAAGCACTTCCTGTGCCGCTGTGTGGGAATCGTGTGTATTTAAACCTTCCTGCTGTTCCCTTGTTTTGTCCTCTACGTGTGACTGCTCATTAGTGAGGGAAACTCTCAAAATTGGGTCCTACAGGAAGGAGCAACAGCATCTGCAACACCCATTGGCTTTTAGGTTTTTATATACAGTCTGTATCTCTGTTTCTGGTCAGGCAAAACAAGGCAAAGCTGTGGGGCACTGTGTGACTGCTTTTACAGGAGTGGCGCTTCCTGCAAAGAAGAAGAAGAAGAAGAAGAAGAATCATCTTTTATTGTCATGAACATGCATGCATGCACACGAAATTTGTTCTCTGCATTTAACCCATCACAGTGAACACATACACATGTTAGTGGAACACACTGGAGCAGGGGGCAGCTGAAGCGCCCGGGGAGCATTTTGGGGTATCAGTGTCTTGCTCAAGGACACCACAGCCGTGAGTCCGGGGGATGTTGGCGGATGGTCCAGTCGGGGTTTTGAACCTAGGTTTATGTGTATGTGTATGCATACAACTACCGGAGGAGAAGGGGACATGGAAGCAAAGCCCTCCCGTAAAGGTAGTACACTAAACATTAAAGTTGGAATGTGCACACAGGTCTTGTGGCTCCGACACACTTCCTTGTTTATCCTCGGTTCACCTTCGCCATCGCCTCATCTCGCTTTTGATCACTGCTCTTCCTATTCACAGGATTCACTCCTGTGACTTCACACACACAAACACTGTCAGTGTGTTTTCTCCTCCTTTTCTTCTTTCCCCACTCCCTGGGTATCAGACTTTGATCTTCACCACATCAGACATCTCTCCCCTTTCTTGTTGGCCCTATGCTCTTCATCTGTCTACGAGCCATCGTATGAGCCCCTTTCTGAGTTCCTCTTGATTTCCTGTGTTGTATACTTTTCACTCATAAATTGTGTGGATGACTTACAGTTAAGTGACAAAGGGCAAGCATTGGGTGCAGATGATTTGTCCAAATACAACATCATATCGGCCGACTGTAATGTCCAATCACATGAATTTAACCAGAATCACAATGCAAATTGCTTTAAAAACAAGGTGCACTTGTACATTTAATTCTCCTCTTGTTTCTGTCTTCTCAAGTTTATAAGCACAGTTTAATTTAATCTAATCTTGCCAGTGGAGATTTAAATACTCACATTTGTGCTGTTGCGACTTTGTGTGCACGTGAACTGCTCCTTGCTTAATTGGGAGACGCTTATCTTTTGAGGCGCTGAGGGATCACTGCAGGTATCTAATACATATGCACCATGCATTTATTTATCCTGTTATCTAACAAGCTGAACAAAACTTTGGATGAGAAATATCCCCCCAGATGTGATCTAGATAGACATGATGTGCACAATAACAATCATTCATATTAACTTAAATTGTGAAGTTTTCTATTTACATGCATTGATCTGCATATATGTATGCATAACAGATGCAAAATTGTCGTGCAAACACCAGTGTAGGTGCTCCGTGATACATTAAACCTTTTAACTAGCAGAAAATGCTAAAGAGGTGTCCTCCTTTTAAGGTTGTAACATATTCCGATCCTATACTTTCAACATTGTTGTCACTGGCTGAGAAAAGTACAGCTTCTGGCTTTGTACTACTTTGCATAAATTGTTAAATAACTAACTGAAGTTAACCAAGATAACATCATGACTTCTTTTTTTCTTTTTTTCAAATTCTTCCCAACATGAGGCTGTCTTTGAATTAGCGCTGCCAAACGCCTGTGTTGCTTTTCTTGATGGGAAACAAACAATGGACAAATAGAGTGAGTCTGGCACAAGCTCAGATGAGTTTCCTCTCACAACATTTAAATGAAGCCTTAAAAGCGATAAGGAATTAAGAGGTGAGCTAGAGGGATGCAGATGAATGGAATAAATATCACAGGATGCTGTGTTTTACATCAATCCCTCTAACTCCTCAAAGCTTTAGATGTTGCCAGAAACCATGGTAACAATGACAAGGCAGGGCAAAGCGAGAAGTAAAGATAATAGTGAGGGGTGCGCAAGAGAGAAAAATGAGGTGAAGGTAGATGAAGACAGAAGATAAGTCTTTCGCAAGCAGATGGAGATGACAAGGGAATGACCCAAAGAGACACCGTCAGGGAAGGGAGGTGTGAACAAGCAAAGGCACGACACAGACAGGTAATCTCCTCGAAGTCCTGACCCAGAGCTAACACCGCGTTTTTCCTGCTGTGGGGGGAAACATGAGCCCTATGAGGACAGTAGAATGTATCAAGTCTGAAGGGAAGAATTTTCACAGACACCCCTGAGCTACTGCATGGTCCCCTATTTAACAAATTTGACCCTCTTGGATTAGAAAAGTTTGAGGCCATTTTCAATTTTTCGTCTATTGAGGAACATTTCCCTCAAGGGCGGGGTCTGCAACGTTGCACAGCATTTCTGATTTGATGATTAATTCAACCGCCATATTTGAAAATTCTACAGCTGCTTTTGTGCAACCAACTGTTGTGATTTGACATTTTTGCTTCTTGCTTCGAGATGGAAGACACCCAGACTAAAACCTACCACAGATGTGGATAGATAATGAGGTGCTGGCTGTAATGTAATTTTTTTCCCCCCTGCGGAGGAGTCAGAGGAAACTGGAAGGTTCCAGAGATGACGTGAAGGTATCTTCTAGGTTTGGCGAGACTACGATGCAGGCTCTCATCAAAGACGATAAAGCCTATAATTCATATTAAGGAATAAATTAAATTGCTTTACGGTAATTGAACACAGTAAATCCTCATTTATCGCAGAGGTTACCTTCAGGAAAAACCTATGGTTGATATTTGTGAATTTGTTTCATAAAGCTGTGACTGTGGCAATATAAACTTAAGTGTAAATTTATAATGCAAGTGTTTCTGAATGGGTTATCTAAATCCTTAGCAAATCTAAATTCAAAAAGCTTTAATGTAGTTTTGAGAACATTTATCTCAAAATTTGAAATTAAAACTTAGCACTCTATAGTGAAAAATATGTAGTGGAAACGAACACAAATAACTGCTGATATTTAAAAAAAACGTACAACAGGCTGAAATGTTTTGCTGTAAAGCAAATACTGAATGTAAGACCCCATCCATGGTGCTACTCAACCACAAGTCCATAGTAGTTGAGAAAATACAGTAATTGAAGGGGGTTTGCAAATTTATTCATTTATTTATTTTTAGAAGCCACCGTTCCCGAGGAAGAACAATCTATCAGAGACAGACGGTGAGACAGTCAATCTTTTGCCAGGCACAACACTGCAGCCTCACACTGACTTGTTTCCTCAGGCTTCAGGTGTTTTGCTAACATTTTAGCACCACCTCTGGTTAGCAACAACAGTTAAAAAGAAGGGATTGCGTAGATCCTGAGACAAAACAAGGGTACCCATATGTGACGGTAGTGTCCTACGTGGTCCAGCCACCATCACCGTCCTCACCGGTTGAAAGCTGAGTGCTCTAAACGCTAGGCTAAAAGCTTGGGCTGCCAGCCTACCCGCTTGCGCCCTCTCTTTCAGGCATCGAGGGAGTGTGGTCCACATGCTTGCATAGCGCTAGCAACATCCAGGTACATTTTTGCAAACTTCAAACCTGTAGCAATGTTTCTTTTGCTGACAGCAGTAGCGTCCTCCATGTTTAATGGTTTAATTATGGTCAATTTGTCAAGAGACATGTTAGCATAAGCCAGATATATTTTTTTAGGTGTCTAGCCACACTCTAGAATTATTCGTCGCCTTATGGGGCATCATGAGCTGTGTTCTTGCAGTCATCTGGAACAGGAAGGCCACTGAAAGCTGAACTTTCTCCATTGATCTACAGATTAGTCACCCTTTTCTGCTTCATGCAAGTTAACAATTCTTAATGCAGTAAAATATCATTGAGGCTACAGTATTTAGCTCAAGATATGGTTCACATTGGGCAATGGTTTTGACTCAAAACTTCAATCAACACTTTCAATCCCATAATACTGATTGGAGTCTAGGTTGGCTCCTGACTCTGATTAGCTCTAGGAGAAGTCATTTGCCAAGGGTTTCACTTACTTTTTTCACCCAGTCGTATGAATGTTGTCATGGTCTGTCCAATAAAACCATCCATCCATCCATCCATGTTCTATACCACTTATCCTCACTCGGGCCGCGGGCATGCTGGAGCCTATCCCAGCTATCTTCGGGCAAGAGGCGGGGTACACCCTGAACTGGTTGCCAGCCAATCGCAGGCCACATATAAACAAACAACCATTCGCACTCACATTCTCACCTACGGGCAATTTAGATTCCTCAATCAACCTGCCATGCATGTTTTTGGGATGTGGGAGGAACCCGGAGTACCCGGAGAAACTCCACACAGGCGGGACCGGGATTTGATCAGAACTGAGAGGCAGATGTGCTAACCAGTCAGCCACCGTGCCGCCCACCTTGTTAGGTACAATCTGTCAGTAAACCTTTTATACACCAACTCGTACAAATGATGTTGCTTTTAATATTATGGAGGGACAAATTAACACCAAAAGCTTGTGCAAATGCACATTTTGCTAAATTTTTTGTTTAACTGAAGGTCAGCTGTGATACTTGGAAGGCTAAATATGGATCCTGGATAAGTTCTCTATGCAGAAGAAGTAATCCTTGCTTCTAGCTCTTCCCGATACATTCTGTCTTTCACTCTAAAGTCCAACTTTTTCCAAGTTGGTCCAAGTTAAACTTTTTTTCTGCTGATATAGCACAAATTGTAAATTTTCCTCTCATTTGGGTAAAATATTTTTCGACCAAAATTAATGATAAAATGGGAAAAATTAACAAAATATTTAAATCCTGACCTAGACCAAAGAACATGCCATTAAATAATCAGGTTGATCAGCAAGAAGAATGGGGGGGAAATTATGGGCAAATCTACTGGGGCCCACCTGGGGCGGGTTACTGCACCACAACTTGGAAGTGGGCTGTTGATAACAGAATGTATTCTCCCCTAAAGCTCACCGGGCGGACTGTGAAGATTATGGAGAATATGAGTTCGAGGTAGGGATTAGTTAAAAAAACATTGTGTCACCAAGTAATTATATATAATGTGATAATGTGATTTTATCATTGGCAAGTATTTGTTACTAACATTGAGTGAAGAAGACATTATACATTATGTACAGTATCAAATCACTCCTATTAGATACAGTTGGCTGCTAAAGAAGGGACGCTCGTGACCCTAGTGAGGATAAGCGGTACAGAATATGAATAGATGGATGGACTTCTAACTCGATTCTAATCGGAATGAAAGGATCCATGTAAACCTGGCTATAGATATGTTGGGGTTGCAATTGGGGAATTCACCTGGAGACTACGTTAAAAAAATATTATGTTTTCAAAGACAATGAATTCAACGGTTGTGATGAACATATTTTGGTTGGTTTGTGGATTTTGCAATAACTATTGGTGCACATTTGTTTTTACTTAATACTGTATATGCCTTCTTATCATAATAAACTTCGTTACAATCCATCCTTTCATCTATTGTTTCTTTATACATTCTTAATGTGCTTTCTTTTTTTGTATTAACGATAATCTGTTGACGTAGAGCATAACACTAGCGTCGGGCCGAAACCTCCTATGTCAAAATTTTGTAAATTTCATATTTTTTAACAAATTCATGCTATTGGTGAGTCTGCACATCTGTGATATTTTTTAAACTTTTTGAGCAATCTAAAGTGTTGAAAAGTGCTTACTCTCTTTGATGTCATGTTGATGGTTCAACAAATGTGCCCTTTTTTTGGTCTCCTGAAAAATGACGTTTCTGTAGATACGAAGATTCCGCCTGACAGGAGCAATATGGAAAATTATCTTGCAACAGCACAAGCATTTGTAAATCTTGCTCTGGGAATTGCAGTTTTTTACTCGTATTTTTTTATTTTATTATTTTTTTTTTTTTGCCAAAGTGGTACTCAAACTGACAGGAGAGTATACTGTCGTTGCTGACACTCATAACCAACGATTTAGTAAAACAAACTGGGCATTGGTACACGTGAGTGTGTGTGTGTGTGTGCATGTGTGTATGTGTGTGTGTGTGTGTGTGAGCATGTTTGAGGGGCTCATCATAAAATACATTTCTAATCTGCTTCCAGCCTACTCCATTCCTCTAATTTATTTGGATTTTAGGGTCACACTGATTCAGGAAATTGGCAGCTACATGGGAACCATCACTATGCTGGCCCTTGCAAAATAAAATCAGAGTCAAGTACTGAGGCCAGTCAAGACAGATGCTTGAATGAACTATTTAAGACTAATAACCTGTTGACAGGTATACATGTTCACTTTCCTTTGAAATGGAGTTCAGATTTTAACATGCATTTCTTTGTTTTTAGTTTCATTATCATTAAACAGACATGAAAAATGGACTGATGTCCTGCTGCCCGAGTTGAACTACATCTATTTGTAAGAGCATATTCCTGACTACGGGTGCTGCATGTTGTACATTTTCTCATGTATGAATGGGCTACAAAGGTTGGCACACTAGTACAAACACACCTACAAATACACACACATGCACACTTACACTTACACACACACACACACACTGAAACACACACATACATGATTTTTGCAAGCCTGGCGGATACTCAGAGGGCTGTCAAATACTTGTTTGCCAGCTTGTTGCTAACTTCCCTCTAGCTCTTAATCCTCTCCTATCCTATCCAAGCAAAATAACACAGCTCGATCTACTGGAGCTGAAGAGTCAGAGTCCGGCTCGACCACGATTGGATTGTTAGCTGGCCAGTAGATTTTGAAAATTTAATTTGCATTATTCGGCTTTTGTTCATTTATTGTAATCATATAGTAAATACACATACAGTATGTGAAATCTTTTTAGAAATGGATCACAAATCAATGATCTACAGGGTAGCATGAATAGAATAATGCTACAATCCTGTCATACGACAAGGACAATGGACAATTGCCTACATTGACCATCAACGCCCCCCAGCACAGCCGATGTTGCATACAATGGTTTCATAGTATGACTAAACTGAGGCAAGCCAAATCTGTGATTATAATTAGTATAATAAGGGTATGACAACTAATAAACTGCTGTGACAGGCCTTTGAGCCACATAACCACCTAAATACCTTGATGGACAGGAAGTCTGTCAGTCTGACGAACATGTGCTTTTGTCACATCACTCACTCACAATCTCAGGATCACACCCTTTGAAGGTCTCCCCCTTGGAAAAATACATCAGTCAGGCAGTCACTGTTCATTTTTAAGTTGCTTGTGATTTATGAAAACCAAATGGGATACTTTCATACATCAGATGTTCACAAAGACCCGAATGAGCCATTAATTATCATAATTTTAAAAATACTGCATAGTGGTGCTATCAACCTAGTTCAGATCACAATAAATTGCCCGCATAATAATAGAAATGAGATTAAGTTTCAGGGGTTGAACTGTCACACTTTACATACAAATTACTGTTAATAATAAAACTTAAAACAATAAAATGTATAGCAAAACCTACCTGAGTATCAATTTTGGTATCAAGCTCCTGTTTTGCTTCTGTCCTTGTTATTCCCATTTTCCTCTTAAAATTGTCATCCTTGGTATTGTTGTAAAAGGGTATACATAGCAAATACATTTATCACTTTATCTTATCTTGTGCTATCTCACCCTGTTTCCATTTGTGCTGTGGATACTTTTTTTTTTTTTTTTGTCTGAGCGTTTTAGGATGATATTTTCCTGGAAATTACAGTTAAATTTGTCAAACTGTTCAAAGTCCAAGGGTTCACTGTACACTCTGATCCCATTTGCATTATGCATTTTTTTCTGGTCGTGTCTGGACATTTTAAGACCATACTTTCTGAGCGTTTTAGGATGATATTTTCCTGGAAATTACAGTTAAATTTGTCAAACTGTTCAAAATCCAAAGGTCCACTGTACAATCCACCACATCTGGTTGGTTCCATTAGTAGCAGACAACAGCACAATATTGTAAGGGGACAAATAACAACATTTCCCAACCCTAGTCTAGACTTAAGGATACAGTAAATGGCTCATCCCAAAGGTATTGGAAGCCTTAAAGCAGCTTGCTTTGTGCACTGGGACAAGGGAATGCTGGAACAGAAACAGCCTTCCTCAAACTGTTTCCACAAGATTGAAACAGAATTAGCCCAGTCGTCTTGCTATGATGGAACCAGCGGCATGCACGGATGTTTGATTATTTAATTAATGTTCCAAGACTTTTGAACATATTGTGCTGATGTGACTATGCTTTTGATTGTCATAGATGGTAGATTACAATGCTTATGCTCTTGTCTTTGAATAATTACTGTTTATTTCGTGGGTCACTCTGTATGCAGCTGATGTTAGCCATTTAATTCTCAAGTGACGATAACTGTGTGAGTATTATGGGAGTAGTGCATGCTGATCTCCATACCTCTCGTGCCTGTAGCAGGTGATTACCTTTCTCACTCTCCCCCCATGTTCAGCCTCTTTCAATATCAAGTTGTCAGTCGTAACCTCTCAAGGGAGATGTATCGCTCAAGGCGGTACAAGAGGCGACGTATAATACTCACTGTCTCGTTCTTACTCCTCTCATCTTCTCCTGTTCTGTTGTTGTCACTTTTCCTCTTGATAGGAACAATGGGTACCGGACTGATAGCAATGCCTCTTGTGAACTGGGATTACTCTGATAAGGCTTTTATGAAGTTGATGGTGCCAAGAGAGTGCACTTTGTTAAAAAATCAATCAATAGATCAAGAATATAATTTAATACGGCACATGTACAAAAAGACGATGAATGAAAAGTGGTTAAGCACAACCATCAAATGTACATGTATTCTACAAAAACAAGCAAGAAAACAAGACAAAGTCTATAGGTTTTTGACTATGGCGTTCTTGTGCTGCGCATATTTTGGTTATCCATCCATCCATTTTCTGAGCCGCTTCTCCTCACTAGGGTCGCAGGCGTGCTGGAGCCTATCCCAGCTGTCATCGGGCAGGAGGCGGGGTACACCCTGAACTGGTTGCCAGCCAATCGCAGGACACATAGAAACAAACAACCATTCGCACTCACAGTCATGCCTACGGGCAATTTAGAGTCTCCAATTAATGCATGTTTTTGGGATGTGGGAGGAAACCGGAGTGCCTGGAGAAAACCCACGCAGGCACGGGGAGAACATGCAAACTCCACACAGGCGGGGACGGGTATTGAACCCCACACCTCAGAACTGTGAGGCTGACGCTCTAACCAGTCGTCCACCGTGCCGCCATATTTTGGTTAGTTGTGGAAAATCACAGCACATTGAGGAAAACTGTAGCTTCTCTGAGGTTAAGAGGGTTTCTTGTGCGTCGGTGTCTTAAAGTCTTTGTAAAGTGAAAATAAATGTGTTTTGTACATTTGACACACCACAGAGAAAAGTGTTGTTAAACAAAATCATCCAATTCGAATATATCCCACTGGGTCATCACGGGCCTAGCCATGTCATGAAAAGAGGCAGAAGCCTGCACCAACTAGCTTGCGAGCTTATCGAAGCGCCTCGGCAGATGGATGGGCAGAGGGCTTCTCCACGGCATCACCTCCTTGTTGAGGGATTAGGCGGTGTGTGGGTCCACATAACAGACACTTCAGGGAAAGTTAACCGTTCAGTCTGTGACTCACAGTACATTTCAGACATTTGAGCACATACTTCCAGCTAGTTAGATGCCAACATTGCTTGACGTTCTAACATATTACGGTAGCCTGAATACTGTAACTCAAAATACATAACACTTGGTAATTTAAATGATACCATGCTGTCTGTAAAATATGGCATCCAGGGAAAATGCATTTTCAAGGTTTAAGGATAGCTACAGTAGCTAGCTAACCCACACTGTAGTGGTAGAAATGGGCCTTGCAGGGATATACTGGGTCCAAAATTCAGCCCGGGAATTTAGATGGAGACGCCTCCAGTGCGCACAACCGAAGACCAAATTTCTTTTGTTCCTCTTGCCTTACAACGAAGCCCCAAATATTAACAAATGAGCGGTGACCGTGATGTTAGGTCTCATCATTTTTGCTGTGTACACTGTATGCATAATACAAATGCTTACCCAGTACGGCAGCCTTACACAGGGCATCTCGACTGGCCACCATGGGGTGACCCAGTCCCTCAAGAACCCCTCTGTTATTGACCTTCTCCCCTGATGATGCTGCTGCTGTTAATGTTAATAATAATAATAATCATCATAACAAGAGTTATGTTCTTAATACACAATGAAATTACAAACACCTGGTATAACCCGCCCCCTCACAGAGTTACGCCAAGCGCAGCGCTGGATTTGCGCTTGTCACGAAAAGAGAGCCCTATATCTACCCAATTGGGCACTGCATAGTTCTCAGTCTTTGCACGTTTCCTAAAACACGAACTCAATAGCATATTCAAGTTGGCTAAAATAAACTAAAACAAATGGTTAAAATTCAACCCATGAAACAGATGCATTCTATTACTTAATTTACATGGGGGAAATTGCAATCCGAACAAATGTAAGGTTGAACAACCATTTGAAAAGGATTTTGCTCGACTTCAGAGAGTCCACTGCATTGAAGAAATCTAAAGTTTTATGAAGCCATATGCTATGGAGTTGTGAGGCAGAATGAAGCATATGCATCACCTCACACTTTAATTTCCCCAGTGCTTATGGGGGCATGATTTCAGCAGGTCGAACTGTTTCAAAACAATGGTAATGTATTTAGGACCTGTGGGAATACCTCCAGAAATTAAACTCCCGGTGAGTGTGAAAAACCTGGGTATTTTATGTTTCACTTACATGTATAAGTTTAATGTTTGAGTTTGTTTAATTTTATTCGTCGTTTCCCCATAAGTTTAATACTAAAACCAACATTCCATCAGCAAGACCAAGTATAGTGTTGTATGTCTGACTTAGACTCATTACAATATGTACACCATCATGTTTATGGATAGTTAACATCAGAAGGAAATCTCCCAGAAGCCAGTATATCTTAATGTACTTGTAAATAGGTATATGTAAAATATTGTATAGCTAAGATTCTAAAACCAAACAAAAAATAAAAAATGAAAAGGTTATAAAATGTGACCCACCACCCCAAAAAATCTAATAAATGTGGCATGTAATCACCAGCCATCACCTTTGAAAATAATGACAGCAAAGAAATCTTCCATCTGTTGGGAAGATTTTGTATAACCAAGTTAGTACAGGATTTGGTTTAGGAGTTAGAATGTTCATACTTTGGCTGTACATAGAAAGTTAATTTTATTTTTTTACATTATATTTGGGCCGGCACGGTGTACGATTGGTTAGTACATCTGCCTCACAGTTCTGGGGACCGGGGTTCAAATCCCGGCCCCACCTATGTGGACTTTGCATGTTCTCCCCGTGCCTGGGTGGGTTTTCTCCGGGCACTCCGATTTCCTCTCACATCCCAAAAACATGCATGGTAGGTTGATTGAAGACTCTAGATTGCCCATAGGTGTGAATGTGAGTGTGAATGGTTGTTTGTTTCTATGTGCCCTGCGATTGGTTGCCCCAATCTTCAATGCAGTGGACTCTCTGAAGTCAGGGTGTATCCCGCCTCCCGCCCAAAGATAGCTGGGATAGGCTTCGCAGCCCGCGACCCTGGTGAGGAGAAGCGGTAAAGAAAATGGATGGATGGATAGATGGACATTATATTTGTGGTCACACACTTCTCTTTCTGCACAACAATCCATTTCTTTTGAGATTGAACCCTACTGAACTCATTACTGAATTCCATTTATCTTTTACTTTCACCTTTACCCATTTTTTTATTTACTTAAAAAAGTGATAATAAAAACCTCTTGTTTAGTGTCCTAGATATTTTTCTTCTCCATGCATCTGGCTCTTGTAACAAGAGAAAAAAAGCATACATTTGTAAAAAAAAAAGCAGTATCAGATACAGTTTTTGAAGAGAGAACATGAGTTAATGTGTATAAATGATTATGAAATTGGGAGTAATTACTGTCTTTACTGTGTGAATACCCATGAGTCCCCACCCTGTGAATACATAACAAATCTGAATTAACTTTTCTTTTTCTTTTACTTTGCTTAATATTCAGTCTTAAAGAGTATTTCGGCATTCCATGCCTAATGCCAGGATAAAACAAGTAATTTATATAGCTATGGCAAAGCTTTTGAATTTATTTCCTAAAATAGCTTTGGGACTTAACAATTGATCATGTACATGACCATGTTATTATATGAGGTCTTATAGGTGTAATGAATCTACTTTGTATCTAAAGCAGCTCTGTGGTAATATGCCAAAATGACTCTAATCAAACAAAACAAGCAACATGATCATGGGGAATCCAAAAGATGTGCTCTGTTCTTAACAACAGTTTCATGGGAAATGCTAGAGACTTATTTGAAGAACCGTAAGTTTAAGGTCACCATTGCAGATATTATCCAGAAGAGGGGAATGTCACTGTCTGCTAATAAAATTAAACTCACATTAGAACTGCATTTTCTCAAAATCTAATAAACAGATGGTGGATGGACTTAGTGCAGTCATTAGCTCATCACTGGGATTTTAACCGTTCGAAAAAAGAGGAAGTTGGTAATAAATAAAATAACTGGGAATCTTTGCTAGGTCAGTTTTCTAACCCCAAAAGCAGGTGAATCGTTGCAATATGCAGTGATCCAAAACTTCCATTTATGGAAAATATATTTTAGATTTATGTTTGGAGACACTTCAAGTTAGCATTGAGACACAATTTGTTTTCAATTTGTGTCTGAACCTCTGATAGGTTTTTTAAGACTTTATACTTTGTTCCACAGACAATGTAGCTTTTAGAAAGAGTGAGGCCTCACCAGCTGACAATACAGCTTCTTCCCTCTTGCAATCAACTTCTTAAACAGCTAACCTATAATTCCATTACAACAAGCTTGCAATTTTTTGAATTGAGTTCGTTGTCACATTTCTGTGGAGCCAATTATGTATTACTCGTGCACTCACTGTAGTTGTCTCGCCATGCTGCACTATTTGCATATACTGGCCACTCATGCCAGAGTAGCATCTGCTCCATTTGCACACTGATTGAGGAATATCCGTAACATTTGCACAGCCATTGTCCCAGATTATCGCACTACTCGTCACTTTAAACCGCATACACTCCTTGAAGTCTCAGCGCCCTTTGCACAATGGTCATTGCACCGTACTATTGTGATATTAGTCATTCGAACTGCTCTAAGTGCTAGAGGACTCTGCATCTTTTTGCACAATTGTTTTTTGTCAATGTCTTTATGTCTCCAAAGTGTTCTGTAAATTGACTGTCTGTTGTACTAGAGCGGCTCCAACTACCGGAGACAAATTCCTTGTGTGTTTTGGACATACTTGGCAAATAAAGATGATTCTGATTCTGATTCTGATTCTGATCCTAAAGACAATTGCACTTCAGCTGCCAGTGGTGACATATAAATGTTTTTTTTTTTTTAATCCTTAAAGACAGAAAGATTTACGCTCCAGTTTAGAGGGTGAAACTAGACTAGGGTCACCCATCTTCCATCTGCCTGCCGTAATGTTCACTCAACAGGGACAGCTTACTTCGAATCTCGTGGAAAACATTGTATTTGTTACGCTTATTGGCCCATTTGTCAGATTTCCTTTATCATCATATTGCAATATTGAAATGTATTGTGTCACTTTCAAGTGCATATTAAATGCTTAAAGAATTTAAAATACATGTGCATGTTCAAATATTTATGATAACCCTGAGCATAATGTAATGTCAACTATTTTAATGTTGCTGTGGAACAAAGTGAGTCTAGCCACCAGTCAAACGTCATGTATATAAAGTGGATCAATAAAAATAACACAATAGCTATTTTAGAACTTTTGATATTTATTGACCAGTGATGATAAATATTGAAAAATTGTGTATATGGCAATAAATATACCTTGTGTATGGTCAGATTTTAAAATTACATACGTTGTTTTTGGTTCTTGTTTCCCCAAATACGTTAGTGTGTGTAAATTGCTAAATCAGTCATTTGTACACTTTGTAGGATGCCACTTTATGAAATTCACTCCATTAACTTGCATTTCTTTACGAGCGGATCTGCCGCAATAAATATGGTAGACACTGCTGACGTAGCGCAGCAAAAAGTTAACCTACTAGTTATACTGTACATGTCTATGTTATGTTCACAAACACAGTTTTTTGATGGTATAGTTCATAGTTGCAGTCTCTGTATTGTCCATCATTTTGATATCTTATCAATTCAGTGAATAACTCACATTAAGGTTCGTTCAATTCAATTCATTTCATCCATCCATTTTCTGTACCGCTTATCATTACTAAGGTCGCGGGCATGCTGGAGCCTATCCCAGCTAACTGCCGGCAGGAGGTGGGGTACAGTCTGTTTTGGTGCTGCCACAAAGAAGGACGAACTCAGAATGCAACGGACAGTCAAGACTGCCCCAAAAAATATTGGTACCCACCTACCCACTCTTGAGAACTTGCAGAACTAAGACAAGAGCATTCAAAATCCTCTTGGAACCTCCACATCCTTCTCGCCACCTACTTCTACTACTCCTTCCCTCAGGAAGGCTCGGTCGAACGATGCAAACTTAAACCAGCAGAAATTCCAACAGCTTCTTCCCTCTTGCCAATACCGTCTTAAACAGTTGACTTACAATTTCATTGTAACAACTGCCATCTTGCACATCACTGTTGGGACACTTCTACATTATTCATACACTCACTGTCTTACCATACTGCACTATATGCATACTGTTGTTGATTACTACTGCCCACTTATGTGTTTGAGAATTCTCTGGACCATTTGCACAATCGTCACTGTACCAGATCATTGGACTATTAGTCACTTTAAATTGCCACTATATCAGCATCACCACATCTGCCTCACAGTTCTGAGGACTGGGATTAAAATCGGGCCTCGCCTATGTGGAGTTTGCATGTTCACCCCGTGCCTGAGTGGGTTTTCTCCGGGTACACCGGTTTCCTCCCGCACTCCAAAAACATGCATGGTAGGTTAATTGAACCACTAAATTGCTCATAGGTGTGAATGTGAGTGTAAATGATTGTTTGTCTATACTGTATGTGCCCTGCAATTGGCTGGCGACCAGTTCACGAAATCACGAAAAAGACTTAATATTTTTGTGGATTTGACGATGTTTGCTATTTCTAACACAACAAAGCAAGAGACACCTTACAAACATACATAATAATCTTTCATGATATGATATATGTTATGTACCTCACAGAGGCGGGGTGAAGGGGCTGGCAATTGTTAAGGGGGTGGTGTGCGATTCTTATCGTGGAAAAGCAATGATTCCGTCAGGAACTGCTCCCCTATCTATCCCCTCTTATACAATGGACAGCAAATGACATGATGAGAATTATCAGCCATGCTTCAAAATTTATTCAACTGACACGAAACAATCTTGATTTGCCCATTGTATGTCCAGGGCGGGGTTTGGGAATGATATTTGCAGACACCTGACCTAGAGATGGTTGTGAGTAACAAACCATTTTCACAACAGCTTGCTACAGAAAAGGTAAACTGAAACTCATACTGTATTTTTTTTTAACTGGTTTATGATGTTCATTGCATTCCACTGGCAATGTTGCTAGAAAACATATTTTCTGCATGAACATTTAACTGTTTGTCATAAAGAGCAAGAACTATAGTGACAATGGCCAGCCTTATATCATGTTGCAAAATTCTTGATGATAGCGATGTTCTCTTCAGCTGGCCAAGTCAAACAGAGAGATTCGGGCCTGTTCCTGGACAGATAGCTTCAGCACTGCTCCAGCCTATAACCGCCCATCATTATTCCTCCCTTTCCTCCCTGCCTGTCTGATGTATCACCCTCATAGCGGGAATCAGAAGGCTCAGGGAGTGTCCCACAGCTAGAGATAACACCAGACAACGCTGAAATCATAGCCTCCCTATATGTTGAGGAGTCAAAACCATATTGAGCTTATTCTGAGGTCTTGGTCTTTAAATTAAACAGACAGGAATGGGCTAGTGTGACGTGTCTGGATACAAACAAGGATCAATTAATCAAGAGGAAAGGGGAAAATACTTTGATGCAGATTGGTGTTTTAGATTCTTAGCATAGAAACAAACTGGCTATCACCCTAGAGAAATATGCTTATGCATCATGCATCATTTGGAAGAGTCTGTGTTTCCTCTTGCCGTATAATGAAGTAGCAAGGCAGAAAAACTAGGGAGCCAGACTGCATTATTTCAAAAGGTATTTAATCTCCCTTTTTTTGAAATCACTTGTCAGTCCTATGGTTATAAAGATCTTTTACCTATATATTGTTTTGTAATCAGCATTCTTGAACCTTTTCTTTTTCAATGTCTACTGCAATATTAGTGTTTAACAAAGACAGAGTCAATTTACAATGGACATTGCATACCTTCTGTTTCTTCAAAACCAGTCTGCCTGATAATAGTTGCTTTAAGATATCTTATACATACATTTAATCATGTGTGTCTGCATGTGAGACACCAAACATAGCATGTGTCTGCAAACGCCCAGTAAGGGAGTACACGGAGTACACTTTTACAAAGACAGGCCGTTATCACTGCATATAAAAAGGAAAGAAAAATAATCTACCACAAGACCCATGAACCTTTCTGAAAAGCGTTGCTTGTTCTCAGGAGTTTGCCTTGACTTTCTCACAGCTGGATTTAGAAAACAACAGCATGATCCACTTTCACCACTAACTGCACTTGACTTTCTTTATGAGGCTGCTGCAACCATGGATGTCATCGCAAATCCTCGTCGCCTTTTGGTTGATATCTACTTAGAAAAGGTTTTAAGCCTCTGCTTAAAGTGTGTTAAAATATTATTTCACTTGATAGTTAAGGCCTCAGTTACAGCAATGGTAGCTGCAATGAGTGCAGTTATTCTTCTCTACCAAAATCATGTCTCTATCCTGTTATCTCTCTTTTATTAGTCCCCTATGACTGGAGATGTGTCAAATATTGTGGTTAACAAAATCTCTGATTATCTATGATTATCAGTTGATAATCTATGATTATCAACTGGTGGGTCGGGACCCAAATGTGGGTCACAGACCCATTTTGGATGGGTTCTCTGTTTACGATGATGCCAAAAGGCGGGCAAAGACCTAGTTTGCTGGGCAGCATGAGAATATGTGGTCATGCGGCACAAGAAGGCACGCTCAGTTGCAAGCTGTATTTATCGTTTTTCATCTGATTGTTTTATATGTGTTTTTCATACAAATACTTTCTGTAATTATGACTTTAATACTGTGTTCACATAGGTTAGTGACAGGCTATGGTGCATTCTAACGTATGTACAACTTCAGGTTACGCCGCCACTATAGAAAGGGACCTCCATCATAAACCAACAAACGTCTGTACAGTGAAATATTTAACATGCAACCCAGGTTGGACTATTTTGACAGGCATTCATCAGAAACCTTATTACTCGATTAACTCTACATGTGCTCATATTCGGTACACCTGTGAACCATAGCAAGTTTCCAATCAGAAAATATCACGTAAGGGACAGGAAGTGCAACTGTCTTGTGCTCCAGCCCCCAAGACAGTGCAGCTCAGCCTCTGGCAGGCGGACATCCTGGCTAGCGATTTGCTTTTCGTGCTATGTCGACCTCATTTTAATGTCAGTGCAGATTGAAGAAAACGTGCGTGTTGCAAACACAACTTTCAGCAGCATTTAAACAGAACCTCTAACAGCAAATTCCATTGGTATTTGTTTTATTATTTTTTTTAAACCTGTCCTGTTCAGCTGCATGGACTTGCAAATTGGTGGATCTGAATTACTTTGTGCTGGAACAGTTTTGCTGTGAAAGAGGGGAGTTTGAATTACTCCCTCTGCTTATTTTACATTTTTTTACTTGTTCTGGTGTTTATTGAAAATGCAGTCGGACAGATGAAATTATTTTGTACCCTTCCCAAGATTTGTGCCTTGACACATTCCGGACTCGAAGTTCTGCAGACAATTCCTTAGATTTCATTACTTGGTTTCTGCTCTGATATGCACTGCCAACTATGAGACCTTATATAGACAGGTGTGTGCCATTTCAAATGATGTTCAATGAACTGAATTTACCACAGGTTGACTCTATTCAAGTTGTAGAAGCATCTCAAGGATGATCAATGGAAATCAGATGCATCTGAGCTTAAGTTTGAGTGTGAATACTTATGTACCTATTATGTTTGAATGTTTAAATTTCTTTATAAATGCACACAAATGTCTGACAATATGTTTTTACTTTGTCATTATGTTATTTTTTTGAACGAAAACTATATTCAAATCAGCTTTTGAATATGTCTGTAGCAGCAAAATGTCGAAAACGTGAAGGGTGTGAATACTTTCTGGTGGCACTGCATGTGTGTTTGTGTGTGTGTGTGTGTGTCTGTGTGTGTGTGTGTGTGTATATATATAATTCCATCATTACATATTTTTTCAAGTTTATCAAAAATGTTTTGAACTAATAAAAATATAGTAAGTATTTGAAGTTATTTGTCAGTTTTCGTTTCACTGCTTTTACTGGTGTTTTGAGATTTTTGCTGTGGTATCGTTTCAGTACCGGTATCGAGGTACTTCATGCAGGTGTAGTATCGAAGTCAGAATTTTGGCATTGTGACACCACTAATGAGTAGTTAAGTTTTTCCACACAAACTTAGGCTAGTCTGTCCTCACTAAGACTTGTTGCATGAAATGTTGAAGCCTGCTCAGATGAGAGGCAAAACGTCTTCTCAGATAACCAGAAGAGTCTAGTTGTGATCAAATCAATGCCCTGAGTAACTTCATTGCCGTTTTTTTTAATTTTTTTTTCGGCTGTTCGGCCAAGCAGAATGGATGATCTGTATCCCTTTTATACCGGAACAGTTTTACTGTGTCACAGTGGAGTTTCTAAGGTGCCGCTGTGGTTTTTTAGTATTATAATGGATATTTATTGAGAATCAGAGTCAATCAGTCGAACAGAACAAGGTTCCGAGAGGGGAATGAAAAAAGAAGACAACAAAAGACAAAGCACTAACTGTAAACAAGATGAGGAAAGTAAATCATTATATATTTATAAGAATGACTCGTTAGATCTGAGTGTTGTATTGGGCAGTAATGCTACACCCTGTGACGTAAGGACAGGACAAGATAAGACAGGACAGGGACAGGAGAGGAAGCATGCAGGACATGGGTCGTGAACCCGGCTGTACAACTGATGTGTGTTGGAAGTGGCTATGCAAATTATAAATATCTATAGGACAAGAGTGTGAGTGAGGGGATACCCAAGCAATTCGCATATTCATGAATTATTTGTCGCAAAGAGTGAGTGGACCCAAACCCAGCGAAAAGGTCCCAGGGGTGCCTGCGGACACATGCAAGTGACACACAGTTTCGCATGCACAATGCCTGACTGAAGTGTCCTGTAATTGCTGTGCCTGCACCGCGGAGGCTGAGGACCCCACCGAATCAATCGAGAGGTGGGACCGGGCCCAGGAGTCAACCCAAGAGCAACCCGACGGCCGGGACACATCCCACACCGAGTGACCCAGGGTGATCCAACGGCCCCACCAAGGCGCCACAAGAACCGGCCACTCGGAGGAGGCTGCAGGGACCCAATGTCACCCAGGCTGCCAGACACTGCTGCCTAACTGTCATGAATGGAACAGAGGACAGGACCCAAAATGCACGACTCCAATACAGATGGACAGTTTTAAAATAGAGGTTTAATATACGAGCAGAAGTCGTACACAGGCAGGCAATCCGAAAAGGCAACAGTATCCAAAAAACGTGAGGCAAAGAGGCAAGGTCAAAAATCAGAACAGGGTCTAGTCTTACTATGAGTCAGTGACGTGGAAACAAGGAATGCTGGAACGTGATAACAAGGTACAACGAACTGACAACCAGAAAGAATGAGACAGGAGGTTAAATGCATAGGGTAATTAGGGTAAACGAGGCACAGGTGGGGAAGATGCTCTCAGGAGCAGGTGTGAATGAGACAGGGGGAAAACAACAACCAGAACACACACCCATGACACTAACAGCCAAATCCCCACCACCCAAGACCTACCGCCCCCCAGAGATGGGTGTATGTGGTGCATTAAAAGAAAGGGGATGACTATGTGTAATGCATTAAAGTCCTGGGGGTCAGGCAGGGTGGAGGGGCAGGAGCTGGCTGATCACACTAGGTACCTCTCGCATGGGTGAGGCCAAATCCGTTCATCCTTATTCTGCCTGCACAGAAACTCCTGACACTTTTGATGGCTAAAGTTGTGTGTGGCCTTTACATTTACTAGCATCTCTCTGAAGACGTGTCTATGGAATTTAATGGCTTGGTGAGAGGACATTTTCTACTTGCTGTCCTTATGATTATGTTAAGATATTATGTTAACTTCCTACTCTGTCCTCTCATTTGCACTCTATTTATTTACAGGGGTTTTGTCACTGCATAGCCACTCCCACAACACACTTGTAGCGCTCCCTTGGCTCACTACCCCGTCCTGTTTTGTCCCATTGTGTCCTGCCCAGTCCTATCCTATTTGCTATTCATTGCAGCCCTTCTTCACAGGGTGTAGCACTGCTTTCCCATTTCGCATATTGATGAAATCAAATAAATGTCAATCACAATACAAAGAACCACAGAGTGAGTATCTTATATCAAACACCCCTGATGCACAGCAAAACTGTGTAGAAAGGCATAAAGATCTGCCATATTGCAATGTATATATTGCCACAATAATTTTTGCTTAGGGGTGACATCCACCTCCAAAGGCCAATGAACACACCTATTACAGTATATTATTTTGGTCCTGTAAAAGATAAAGGTACAGTTACTTTGGAATCTGATAGTTAGCTTTAATGGGTACAATATTTTAGTTTCTATGAGAAAGCACAAGGGCCACACTGAAAGGAAAGCATTACAAGCTAAAGTTACAAAAATAAGGTCACAAAAATAAGACAATGGTAAAATATCTGGCCAGTAAAATCTAATAATACAGTGCTGCAATAATCCCAAAACCACAACCTGGATCCCAAAACCACAACCTGGATGATTTCATTGTGTGAATATTTTAAATTCTTGCACAAGGACTCATGGCAGCATTTGGGAAACACAGTAACGTTTATCTAAATAAGATTCACTACCTTTCTTATCAAATGAAGGCAATAAACTGCTGCTGAAAAAAATCCAACTAAATATAACCCTGGTTTGAGTTGAGGGTTAAATAAACCATTGCTTCTCTTTCAAGAGACTATGGCACATAAGGTTTGCTCATAGACTGGTTTCTTCATATGTCGCTCTGGTTTCCTGCTCTCATTATGAGGAACTATTAAGTTGAAAAATGTCCATAAATTCTTGAACTTGAAAGGACATGTTACATTTATTTAGTGTTGAGCAGATTGAGCTCCTAACAGTGATCCTAGGGCAGACTTGTGGGTTATACAGTATGATGCTATTTAGGAGTTAAACAATCACAGCAAGAACGTTTTGACCCTATGTCTACATGATTGTTTCTACATATGTTGAAATGTTAGTTTTACTCCGTTCATACAGAGTAGAGGACTGACTGCTTTGATGGGACATTAATCATCTGCTAATGATATTCACCTGTAGACGGTGGTGTGGGGGACTGAGGAGCTATCGATCACATTTTGGAGGAGGAAGGGGGAAACACTGTCAAGACTTTCAGATGAGTGGGTGAGGAGATGGATAGGCCTTCTTGACATGTTGCAGACCATTAAGGCATGCTGATAATGTGAGAAAAGGTTCTCCGGATATGGTCAGAGCCACAGGGGACAATGTGAGGCAACACTAAGACGTGGGAAGATCATAAAAGCTATAATTTGTTAACTTAGATTCAATCTTAACAAGAATGAAAAAAAAAAAAAAATAGAAATGGGACATCAAATGAGTCACCGATGGTGTAGTGGTACACTCGCCTGACTTTGGTTCGGGCAGCGTGGGTTCAGTTCCCACTCAGTGACTGTGTGAATGTGAGTGTGAATGGTTGTCCGTGTCTATATGTGCCCTGCGACTGAATGGCGACCAGTTCAGGGTGTAGTCCACCTTTCACCCGAAGTCAGCTGGGATAGGCTCCAGCGCCTTGCGACCCTAACAAGGATAAGCGGTGTTGAAAATGGATGGATGGACATCAAATGATGAATGAGTTCGAGGGCTTTTTGGGAGGCAGATGTTTATGTCTATTGAAAACACTGTCAGTTCCACCAGAATGCAATAAAAAAAATAATAACTTTCTGCTGTTTCATATTGTAGTTTTTTAAACTTTGTTCCTCGTTGGAACAAACTTCCTAATAATTGTTAAGTAAATGTATGTAAAGTGTTTTTACTTGTTAGATCGGACATACACTAGATGTAATTATTACAGTTTTAGTTAGTTAGTTTTTACAAATTAACTCAAGATCTAATATACAGTATATAATAATAATAAGCCTCCTCGAGAACTCAGCAACCATTAAATTAAATGTGTATTAGCAGGGGCCTACAATGATTGCCTCGAGGCACCCGGCAGAATGCCTTTGAACAGGTGTATCAACACCCTGTTAGCCATGTTCGTGAAATCATATGTGCCAGGCTTTCAGATAAAAGTGGGATCGAGGCAAGAAACCCTCAACCATCTGTTTTGCTCCCCTGTTACTTGCGTTAGCTCATGTGATTAAATTACTGCCCATGAATAAATGCCATAGAAAACATTGCCCAAATCTTGATTGCAATCACAGTACAAAACAATAGGTACAAATGCAAATGTGGTACTTCAAAAAAATTATTATTATTATTTTATTTTTTTTTGTCAGGTGTTTAGATTGAAGCAGTGGGCATATTGCATGACCAGATGCATAAGGAAAGTGAACAGTATCTGATTTCAAAACTATATCTAAACATATCAAGCATACATCTTCACATACCACAAAGATGATGCAGATGAAAAAAAATTGTCTAATCTTGATGAGATGAAGCAAGTGCATCCATGGTATATTTATGTGTGGGAGGTTTCATACTTTCAATTACTGTAGTTCAATTCACACAATTCAACTTTGCATCAATAAAATAAAATGCTATTAGACATTTTAAATATCCATCCATTTTCAACACCGTTTATCCTAGTTAGGATCGCGGGGCGCTGAAGCCTACATTTTAAATAAAGCAAAATTCCTCTGGGGACATTGATCGGGATCATACGTTGATGTGACATTCTCACATTTTATTCATTAAACAATTGCTATACACATGGGAGTTAAAGAGGGTGCACCTGCAAGGATAAATGGTGACATTCCAACTCAAGGAAGGCATTGGTGGCCAGATCCTATGGGAGGTTTGTCTGGCTCTTTTTATCGAGCACCTCCTTCAAGTGGCACAGAAATCACTTGCAGAATTGATTGGTTGTCAACATGCAGAGTAATAGCTGTGATCCATTTCAGGGGAAAATACATATTTTTTTCCGATTTGCTCAGAGAGACTGATGCAGAGATGAGGGTGAGCATGGTGATCGATGCGTTTCTGCCTTTGTAAGGATGAATATAGAGTGAGAGGATGTACCATTGATTTTCATTAACTCCAGTTGGGATATTTGGTATAACTTCAGTGAGTTTAAACTGCACCAAAGAGGCCCAAAAAAAATGTCTGAGTCAAAATGAAGAGTATTGTTAACAAACTGGACAATGACTGAATGAATTTTTAACGTATGTGAAAACATGCTTCCAAATGGTCAAGAATGGAGACATTCTTTCAGCTTTCAGATGCTGTGGGGGTGTTGCTGAATGCTCTGAAAACCCCACCTCTCCAGCATTTTCACCTGTCAGTCAAATACGTGCCTCCTCTCACAGCACACTCTCGCATTGCAGACGTTCTCACGGGCTGCAGAGAAGCAGCCTCGGAGGCTAGCCCCGGGATAATGACAAGCAGCCACGCCGCCTGGACAATTTTCCTGTGTAGAAATTGCCACAGCCGTGCTAAGAGCACCGGTCACCCTGGATGATTTTTTTTCCCTAACTCAACTCGGTGTTGTGGGCGTGCTGGAGCCTATCCCAGCTTTCTTTGGGCAAGAGGCGGGGTACACCCTGAACTGGTCGCCAGCCAATCGCAGGGCACATAGAAACATACAACCATTCGCACTCACATTCACACCTACGGACAATTTAGAGTCTTCAATCAACCTACCACGCATGTTTTTGGAATGTGGGAGGAAACCGGAGTACCCGGAGAAAACCCACCCAGGCACGGGGAGAACATGCAAACTCCACACAGGTGGGGCCGGGATTTTAACCCCACTCCTCAGAAATGTGAGGCAGATGTCCTAACCAGTCGTCCACCGTCCACTTTCAAACATATTTAATGTATTTAGAAACAAAACATGTAAATGACTTGGGTTCATCTTTGAGACCTTGAACATTAATGTATATTTGATTAAATATGCAGCTGAAATCAGGTGTGTGGGGGTGGGGGTGACGGGTGACGAGGGGGATGAGAATGGTCACACCTCAGGTAATCTCAGAAAGTACTGCACTTTACAATCTCCATTTATCAGTCAATTAAACTCCATGGTTCTATCTAAGTCCTACTTTTCCCCCTAGTTTTCTTGCAATTGTCCTGGAGTCTAACAATGCCATATTCATTCTGCAACACTATCGCTTTACAACAGGA
The DNA here is from genome assembly GCF_024500385.1 of Phyllopteryx taeniolatus. NCBI lineage: Eukaryota > Metazoa > Chordata > Actinopteri > Syngnathiformes > Syngnathidae > Phyllopteryx > Phyllopteryx taeniolatus. Next base: position 20,071,743 of record NC_084508.1, on the reverse strand, counting down.
TGACACAAATTATAGTGGTGCTCATTTCATTACAAGCATAGAGCACTGACAGGAACAATGCATAAGAAGAACACAACAGATTGAGTGGCTGACAGAAAGAGACTGACAAAAAGACAGTCCACGTGCTGGTGTCTGGTACTGTACAGTCAAAATAAGACCAGGAAAAAAGTTAGAGTGGGGGGTTTAACATGCCAGCCACTATACCTATAACAAAAACGGCTCATTCACAAGTAAGCCAGTGCCAACATATAAGGTTGAATCATGTCTATCTAGTTCCAGATCTAAATGTCCTAATATTTTTAACGCTATGCATTTGCACTTTGTCAGATCTATCGGAACCAAAGCATAAGTTTCAGAAGCTATTGAAATGAGATTGTATTGACTGAATACTGATTAAAACAGAGCTGTCCAAACATATTTGTCCGAGGGCCACATTCAGAAAAATCAAACCTGCAAGGGCCAATTAGAAATTATTGAACGTCAATTTTTTAAACACGCTAAAACCACGTGTTATTCACCTTACCACTATACACCACTACTGATGACGCAGAGCACGTGTTCTAGTTTTTATTCATCCATCCATCCATTTTCTTTACCGCTTATCATCAATAGGGTCGCGGGCTGCTGGAGCCTACCGCAGCAATCTTCGGTACACCCTGAACTGGCCGCCAGGATGTGGGAGGAAACCGGAGTACCCGGGGAAAATCCACGCAGGCATAGGGAAAACATGCAAACTCCACACAGGCGAGGCCGGATTTGAACCCGGGTCCTCAGAAATGTGAGGCAGATGTGCTAATCATTCGCCCACCGTAGCGCCCAATTTTTATTCAGGCTTCGAAATTTCTCTGTTGAGCAAGTACACGTCAGGATTCTCAGACGTTTCCCTTATTTATAGTTGACAAACCCCCCTCAAAAACCTCTAAGATATTTTTAAAAATCCGTATGATAATCAGAATTGAAACAAAAATTATCTAAATTTGAAACTCAGATTCAACAAAAAGGTCACACTTAAAAGATCACCAGTTTTAAAGATTCATAACTTTCCTATTTGTCACAGGAAAATGATGCATACCGCCCCAACAAAGACAAAGTGTTGACAAGATGAAGCCCCACATTCACTCCGCTTTAAACAAATGCGCCCATACTGAGACCGCTGCACAGACTTAATCCTCTTGTCATCCAATCTCTTTGGAGACTCGAGGAAAACTACCAGCATGCTGCACATGGCGATATATGGAGGACGGGAAAATTAGGGTTGCGGACCGTGTTCAGTGGTATTTTTAGTACATGCTGTGGGCAACAAATAAATGGACGGCAGGCTGCAAATAGCCCGTGGGCCAAAGTTAGGAGCGACCTAAAGCAAAAAAAACCATTTGACCATTTGTTTGTGTGACAATTGAACATGACGTTGTCAGCAGACATTTTAAAATGAATTTAAAAGTGGAAATGTTGGAAACGACATCATTGTTGTTTCAATGAATATGCTGAAAAATTGTGTGAACAGAGATCAAGGACAGGGATTGTCAGGCTTAACTGGAGTCATGCTTGTGGACCACAACACAAAATCCCTAAAGACTAAATAGTTTAGATTACCATATTTTTGTCATGTAATTCCCCCCATAAATTATGGTGTCACCATCACAATAACGACCCGTAACAGGCAAAAAGATCTCCAAAGATGCATTTCCATTTCTCCATGCCAAACCTTTTCTGTGGTTGCTGAAGTATGACTAAGCCAAACAGACCCAAATAATTATTAGCAGAATAGTCTGGTGCAAAATATTGGACAGATTTGCAACTTCAAAGTGGACTTCCTATAGTGTGAACACCCATGCAGAAAACTTGTTCGCAGCACAATGTTGAAATAATTACCTTTGCATTGTTACGTGAGAAACCGAGACAGTGTCTTTAAACACATTTTGAATCAATCCTGCGAGTGAATCAGCTTGTTATTAGTGCATGCACCATGGTTTTATGTGTTTGTGTACAGTTCAAGTATGATCATTAGTCGCAAGTAAAAACTGAAGGGGAGTATCGTTAAAGTGGTTGAGCAAAGTCATCATGGCTTTTTCAGGACTTTAAATGCTATCCAGGTTACTTTGAGGAAGGCCATTAATTGCAGTGACTGAAAACCCTTGGAGTGACATATTTTGAAATTGATGTAAAGTGTCAATGCGGTCTTGATGACTTGACTGAAAGACACATGCAGTCTTATCCTACATAACAACAACAACAACAACAAAATATTAGAATCACTACTACAGCTATGTGTTATCTTTGCTATATTTGATCACCTTACTTTTTTTTTGCATGAACAATACTGGGTGTGCCACTTTAAATATTGTTTAGTGAACTGAATGAATTCATTCGCACACCAGCACTGATACTGAAAAACAAGTTACCTTCGAATGCAAGCTATCAAAATGGTGCCCGTATTCATACAATGTGGGTCGTCCAACATTCTCAGCCAAGCAGCTCAACTGGCCCAAGAGAGCGAGCAAGAGAAAGCGAGAGAGAGCCAAAGTCCCTAACAGAACTGTGTGTGTCACACTGACACATGCTTACAGGTTGTTGTGACACTTAAGACTACCTATCACAAAGTGTCCATTGCTGTTGTTCCAAGTGCAACAATGAGATGAAAGCACACTGTCTGGTGATGGAGATTGTTTAGAGGTTTTCTTTCTGGCAGAGGTCAAGGGTTAATTGTGGACAATTTTCACCAATAGAGAGGGCAAGTATTTTTGTGTTATTTTCAAAGAAAAATGCTGCGCAATTTGCGCTGTTGATTCAGCGTGTAGCACATAAGAGCTTTTAAATTCATAAAAACAAGAAAAGTGATTGACTCAGCTTCCCTTAACTATATTTTCTTACTGCCGATTAAAGCCTGAAAGCCTTCGCCTTAAAATAATTATATTTCTCATACCAACTGAATGAAGCCGTTTGTCTCACCCCCCTGTCTCTGCCGGGAACTCTTGACAAGTTGGAACAGCTCTGCAACTTCCAGTTGACTTCCCTTTCCTTAAAAGAGTGACTAAATAACTCAGGTGGTAGCTCAAGTCTGTCTGAGTCATCATTTTACGCCTGTATGAAACTCATTAGATCAGATCTACTTAAGCTCCATATTACATGGTTGGATTCAAACACAAAGTGAAATAATTATCTCCTGTTTAGTAATCATTTTACTGGGCCTTTCTTACACTCGGGAGGAGCGATTACATAAATTATAAGGCTACGACATCTACATTTTATGAGAAAGTGTACTGTTACGAAGCACACTAATGTAATGGGGATTTTACCATCCAGGCTCCCACTGTGGAATGACAATAAAGACTTTCATTCTCATTCTGTCTGGTTGAGGAATTCTGGTCATCTTGGTCCATGGCCAAATAGACAGTATTCTGTATGTGCATAGAAAATAAATTATTCCCAAAATGATCAATGGATTATTATGGCATTTATGATACCACTCTTTGAATATAATGGGGCCAATTTGAAAGTTGAGTCAGCCAATCATCCCTGTTTGTGATTACATATTATTGATTTGTGTGTTGATGATCCAGTTCCATGCATGTGCACACACATATAATCTGGTCCATTTTCAGACCAATTCCTGCTTCTGATGGGGCTAAAGCAGGGGTCCTCAACTACCACAACAGATAATTCACATACGACAAGTCTGCTCTGTTTAGCACTTTTGACTCCCATCGCTGTCACTGTCCACCACAAATGACTTGTTATACGACAGATGTAAAACCATAGAGCCACCTTTATTCGCCACCATTGCCTAATTTGTACACTTTTATGTTCTATGTATCCCCATAATAATGGTAGGTACTCTATGACAAACCGCTCTTCAGAGATGTTTGTTTCTCTTAGTGTGTGGCAAAGTAAGAATACTTTTCGTCAAAGCTCACAATGTTGTAAAGCATTCCATTCAAATTATCAATGTCATTTATAATTCAGGAGGCACGGTGGCCGACTGGTTAGAGCGTAAACCTCACAGTTCTGAGGACCCGGGTTAAATCCCTGGCCTCGCCTGTGTGGAGTTTGCATGTTCTCCCCGTGCCTGCGTGGGTTTTCTCCGGGCACTCCGGTTTCCTCCCACATCCCAAAAACATGCATTAATTGGAGACTCTAAAATTGCCCGTAGGCCTGACTGTGAGTGCGAATGGTTGTTTGTTTCTATGTGCCCTGCGATTGGCTGGCAACCAGTTCAGGGTGTACCCCGCCTCCTGCCCGATGACAGCTGGAATAGGCTCCAGCACGCCCGCGACCCTAGTGAGGAGAAGCGGCTCAGAAAATGGATGGATGGATGGATTTATAATTCATAGAAAGCAATTTGATTGGCTGACAACCAGGAGATGGTGTGACCTCTGGCAATAGGTTTAATCATTTGATCCTGTTTACACAAGGGCTGAGATGGATAACATGCAGCAGTCATCAGAGGAAGTGTAGTGAAGAGGTTAAGCATTGTACATCAACCTCTCGGTGTGAAAGAGATCTGCATAAAGGGATCCAGGTCAGTTTAGAACTTGATAAACACATCAAGATGATGACATTTATGATCATGGTTTATTATGTAGCTTTTGTACATGTAATGTAATTGAATATGTAGCTTGTTGTTGAGGAATACAATATTTACTAACTGTATAGTTTCCTTACTAAAAGCAGGCAGGAATTGGCTCTCACATTGTCACAAATCCGCATTCTCGCGACAGGGACAAGACCTAGAATAGGCGAACCCCATAAGCAAGTAGATGCAATGTTTTAAATGTAATTTTTAGAACAAATACTTTCTAGATTTACGTAAATAGGCTGATAAAATAAGATATCCATTTTCTGAGCCGCTTCTCCTCACTAGGGTCGCGGGCGTGCTGGAGCCTATCCCAGCTGTCATCGGGCAGGAGGCGGGGTACACCCTGAACTGGTTGCCAGCCAATCGCAGGGCACATCGAAACAAACAACCATTCGCACTCACAGTCATGCCTACGGGCAATTTAGAGTCTCCAAAATAAGATATCCACATTTAAAATATAACAAAGTTTAGCATGTTAGGTTTAGTTCCCCTTTAAGACATACTGCTGCGTCACTACTGTTATGTATTATTGCCATCGATCCTGCGGTTTTATCTATGCTGACTGTAACAGATTGCTCATCTCCTCTCTGTCTCAGATACATCATTGCTGGCCTACATGAACGCCCAAGATATGTGTGCATGCTTGGTCTGGGCTTGCCTTTGTTGCCTTGCTTTGTGCAGGCTTTTCAGAAAATATCTTCAGCACTTCAAGATGTTTGTTAAGCTTATGCTATTTCGTGCCATCTCCCATTTAACTTATTATTCCTCTACCTATCTTTATATATACTGTAGCCATCTCTGTCTCTATCTTTTGCAGTTGCAGATTAATTCAGATGGACCTATGAGAGGTCACTTTTAACTGAGGCAATAGGCAGCATTATCATTCATCAATGCCTCGGGGTGATGACCTCCTAACAGCTTGCAGGTAAGGTGTGATCTGCATTAGCAGAGTCTATTCTACCTGGCCACCCCCAATCTGGAAGATGGTTACTTTAAGGGGTTAACGATGAGACTAGCTATACACATCTCAGGGATGATTGAAGTCGCAATCAACAACCCTGCCCATTAGTCTGTTTATGCTACTAACTGGACCAGGGACTGTGTTTGAGTCTGTCAGTGCCATCAGCAATCTCATATTGCCCGAATGAATTGATGGGTAGGAGGAAATTGCTGGATCTGTGGATTTAAAAATGCACAAGGGGGTGATTTGGAGTTTAGTTAGGGGGTGAATCTCGTCCGTCTTTCCTTCTGACATGGGGTATTGAAGGAGCAGGGGACAGGATGCAAACAAACGCCACTAAACGTCCTGTGTGTGTGTGTGTCTATGTGTTTGTGTGTGTGTGTGTTTGTTATCCTCCACCACCACCTTGGTGATCCGTCTCCCTTGTGTCAAACTGAGTTGAGATGACTCCCAGGCCATGTTGACCCACAGGGATGCTTCCCCACAGCATGTGCACAGCCACACAAACACACACACACGCACACACACACACACACACACACACACAACAGCACCAAACATCTAGATAAACGCAATTAAATGACCCCACCCACTGTTGTCAGTGTTATCTTATCTTACCCTCTAACCTCATGCCCCCGCCCCCACCACATACACACTAGAGGAGGCCCTGAGGTGGCCCCTGAATCCTCACCTTCCTCCAGACACACACAGACAGCCAAAGCTAAATTATTTCCCCTTAGGCACTGCATCATTTTCTTATCCCCTCCCATTCCATTTCCTTAACCGTCTCACACCGAAGTGTTACTAATGATAAAAAGATCCAAAGCACTTCCTGCAATCGTTCATGTGTTGAATAAAGTTGTCTAGTCATTGGGGAATTTCTTTGTACTCACTATACTGGAGTTGGTGATTAACATGACCCTCTGCTGCTCCCAGATTTGCTCAACATATTGCTTACACAAAGTAAAAGCTTGCTCTCATAGAATTTGCAAAATTTCGTATCATTCTCCACCTCAAAGTCTGGCCCTGCGTGTTTTTTTTAATACTGCAATTACATCTACAGGAAGTGAAAACTGTTTGCTTTCTATAGAGTTTAGAATCTCTACAACATTTTGGAGTGTGTTGGGACTTTTTGTCCTTTCATCCAGAAGAACATTTGTGAGGTCACAGGTCACTGATATAGGACCTGGGAGAGGGCCTGCTCACAATCTAGTTCTAGTTTATCCTAAAAGGTGTTTAATGGGGTTGAGGACAGGGTGCAGGATGGGTCCGTCAAGTTCTTCACATGCACATTTACAACAGCCCTGTGTTACACATTTGACAAACTCATGCATTTGTTTTTAAAAAGTACAGTACCTACATTTAAAAAAAAGTCACTTTGAGACCCTTTATGAAGAAAATAAAAACATCTCACAAAAAAATCACTTTGAGACACTTTATAAAGAAAAGAAAACCCACGAAGACGTCTTCTTAGCCTCCATTAGCCCATAAAGAAATGGGTTCAACCCCCGCTTATGAATAATTGCGTGTTGCAGGTGTATCTGAAATGCAAACCTATACATTTTTATCTTCTAGTTCCCCCCATGATTGGATATGTTAAATGTAACGGAATGCTTATAATAGCAGTCAAATTGCAAGTTCAGTTTGTTCCCTTTCTGGTTGGTCAAGCTAGACAGGCGCAAGGCTATCGAGAATGTAACGATCTCCACATCTGTGGAGAACAAAGACTCCTTATCTCTTGGTGCCTTTCTATTTCCTTCGCCCTCTGGCTTCGCAGACACTAAGACGAAAAGAGTGTAAATCACTGACTCTATATAACATCTCCTGTCTTTTTCATTTCTTCTCTTCAATCCTTCCCTCCCTCTGTAGAAACACACTTTGTCTCTGGAGCTATGAGTAGATCTATCTTGTACAATAGCCAGAAATTTCAAGCTGTTCATTTGTTCTTTTGTCTCCCCTGCATGCCAAAACAATGCATCATTTCCGAGTTAACTTCTCAAGCTCATCCTTTTGCTCTCTTGATACACCACCCGTGTTCCGTTTTTCTTCGTCTTCTGCTTCCTGTCTCCTTGCTTCCTTACTGTAATGGTTTAATTGGAGCCTATGACACTGGTTGCGTTAGATATAGACAATTTAGGGGTGGGGGGCAGGCTGCTGCTGCTGGGATATTCATTGGAGCGTGATGTGGTCAGAGAGAGATAAAGCAACACTGTTTCCTGAGAGAGCAGCAATTAGTAGCCACTGCTACAGAGAATAAGTGCAGATGTCACCTGATGTTCCACGACACTGGTTCTGGAGCAATGGCAGAATGCTCGCTCTGAAAAAGGAATACATCGATCGTGATAGGAAACTGCACGGAAGAGGAAGGAGCAGGGTGGAGACTCACACATTATTCATGACAGTCGTTTGAATTCAGTGATGGGAGGCATACAAGCTACTTCCCATATTTTAACAGCCCTATTTAGCTGTTGTTTATTGTTATATAGGCTAAAATGTTGGTACCTTTCCCTTAAAAAAAGACAACTCATCACTGAAATAACTTGAAACTGACAAATGCAATGATATTATTCGTCGAAAATAAATTCTGGTATTGCTTTTTTGTGATTTTTTTGTGTTTTATTTTTAAAAAACAACTTGGCCTGAGCAAAAACAATGGCACCCTTAATGTAATATTGTGTTACAAAACCTTTTAAAAATAATAATAGCTTTGATTTATATACATATATAGTGCCTTTCAAAGGACCCAAGGATGCTTAATAATAACTAATAGGGGTAATTAAAATGTTAAGTAGTTGAGTGGTTGTTAGGGGTGGCATGTTATTGGAAGACCAGCTAGTGTTTCCTCATGGGATAGATAAACCCGGAGAGAGCAGGGTGGTAAACTTCTCAAGATGGTGCAGAGAAAGGTATGGATCACTATTGGCAGTGGTGGCAAGTTAACATCTGATCAGCTGGTAATGGTTTGTTGGTCAACTGTCTCACCTATGATCTCGTTACTCCACGCCATGTCACTCATAATTGCACATCCATTAGCATGGTAACTATTCTGTAATAGCACCAGTGTATTGACCCATACATACTTATTATTCCCTTACACTGGATAAAAACTAAAAAAAATAATTTTAATTACGTTTATTAAGTTATTGATGCAGTGTTTCGACAATATCATGGCAGAAATGTCTATTGCATGATGATTTTTTATAAACATTGTTTTTTTGTGAGTTTTGAAATTCATTTGTTTCTCATGATGGTCAATTTTTTTATGTAAATTTAAATGTCTGATGAATTTTGAACTAATTTTAACCAGATATATTTTCGTGGCTCATGTATGCAGGGATGTTTAGACATAAGAAATATTTTAGATGTAGTGGTATGATTGAGACAGCACAGTGGACGACTGCTTAGCACATCTGCCTCACAATTCTGAGAACCCGGGTTCAAATCCGGCCTCACCTGTGTGGAGTTTGCATGTTCTCCCCGTCGCAGCGTGGGTTTTCTCCTGGTGCTCCGGTTTCTTCCCACATCCCAAAAACATGCAAGGTAGGTTAATTGACTACTCTAAATTACCCATAGGTCTGAATGTGAGTGCAAATGGTTGTTTGTTTCTATGTGCCCTGCGATTGGCTGGCAACCAGTTCAGGTTGTACCCCGCCGCTCGTCTGAAAATAGCTGGTACAGCCTCCAGCACACCCGTGACCCTAGTGAGGATAAGCGGCGTGGGAAATGAATGAATGAATGAATGGTATGATTGAGAGTTGAGCGGGGCATGCTTTCAGCACATTCAGTGGACATGCCCACACCGGAGAGAACTGATGCATTTTTCATGATTTTAAAGCCTCATTTTACATACTTGGCAATGTTTTTAATCATTCAAATTTGGCAGGGTTTTTAACAACACCCTTCTCTGTGATGTGTCAAATTTACAATACATTTATTTTCACTTTACAAGGATTAATGCTTTCACACAATTAAATAGCTTTAGAAAATCCTGTAAAGACTGACGTCTGAACTCTGCTTCCTCAGTATTTACAGTACATCACACTTTGCGACATGACCAGTTTCCACAAATTTTTGTTCAACTACACAAGCTTTCCTATTTCCAATCACCTGACTGGTTTCTAACGCACAGATTTAATTACCAGCTAAGAGGTTGTTTTTCTAAGAACCTTTGCTGATGCGGTCAAGCACTGTACATTGAGTACTGGGACTCAATAGATCCTATTATGAACTTTCCACATTGGATTACTTAATTTACTCCCAATGTTCTTGTCTGTGTTTCTTTTTCTCTGTCTGCCCATTTATTCATATCAGGATTACACAAAACCTTCCATTTTCCTTGAATTAAGCGTGGGCCAAGGGAAAGCCATTATATTTTAAGATGACTTTTACTTAATCATTATTGAGTAATTAACTTAATGTAGTTATTCTTGCTAAGCATTTTTTAAAAGTTGGGTGTACAGGCAACAGCATTAGCAGTACTATCCCCAGCCACAAGGGGAATGTGACCTACTCACAAAGTATAAAAGTTGTGGCTTTCAGTGTTGACACCGGAAAATGAGCACCTTTCTTTTCAATGGAGCATTTCATTCGTAGTGCCAGTCAGTAAACAGGATTATGCAAAATGTCAAAGCCATGTTTTGGAGAGGTGAAGCATGGGCCAAGGATGACCAATGATTAAGAGACCGACCCAGTGGGCTTGTCACACATTAGCACACTTGTTCTGACTAGTTCATACTTTGGATTTAGAAGAGATCAACCCCCAGTTACATCCTAGGGCAGCTTCGATAGGATCCAGCTTTTCAGTGACCCTGAAAAAAGTAGAGTTAGAAGTACACTACATAATACACTGATGTATGTTCCAGTGCAGAGTCAGTTATGAATAAGAAGGCAGTAGTAGGTGAAAAGGTAAGACGAGCTCCAGCAAACTTGTAAAGTGGTCCATAAATCTGAGAAGTAGACAGGGAGTTAAGATGAAATGATGAATGAGATATGCACTTATTTGCAGTGGCTGAATTTCCTGCACTACTAAAAAACAAATCCTGCCTTTGTGTCTACCTCATAATAATACCATGGAAATATTTTCCACAGTATGCTTTTAAAATGTTTTCAGATATAGACACTTGCAAAGCTGTAATGGTGAGGTTATAAATAATTAGAAAAGTAAGGCTGGCCCTCAAAAGAGGAAGCGATATTAATGGATGCTAACTTCATTTACTTTCACTCCCCTTGGTCATACAAAACAGAGTCTCAAGATGGCTGATCACATTCTCTCTGAAGTAAACATCTGCTTAGGCCGACATGACACATAACACGCCATCTGTTATTTTTCTCACCTTCTCTCCCTTATGTCCCCTGGTCCCTTTTCCATCTTCTGTAGTTCGGTAAATGACAGCTTTTAGTAAAAATGTGTGAAGGGACTGGAATACGTTTAAAAACAATTGAGCTACAAGGATATAATGTCACTGTGTACACTTGAGATTGCATTCTGGATGTCGCTAAATAGTGGGTTAAGCCCAAGTGAGTGAGTGTACAGAGTCTACAGTAGACAAAGGCCTTACTTTTTGGGGGGATGAAATAGGAGCTTTCTATGGAAGCATCTGGCAACGTGACTGGACACTTGTGGGTCAAGGTAGTGGATAATGCAGTAAACTATACCAAAGCTGCATAACAAAGTGTAATTCAGGATTTTTTATCTGAGCAAACTTGACTAAAGCCCTCCCTGGTGATTCTCTCTTTCTGTCTCCTCTGCTCTCACATTTGTTCATCACCTTCGCTGCTGGCTGAAAGGGGGAGAAGTGGCCCGACAGAGACAGGATATGTTGTTTGTCAGCCAGCAGCGGACGTTGCTGACAGAGCTCTGCTTTCGGCTGAGGTGTCAAACAAAAGAGTGAGTCGGGCCAGGAACTGTAGGACAAGCTGTGAGTCTGTCCACCCTCCTGCCACCTTTCCCATCTAGCTTATGCTTTCACTCTCCATGCCAGCTCCTTTTTCATCCATCAATGGTCTGAAACTATTAAATCCAACAATAAGGGATAAAATAAAATGGCTCCAGCACGCCCGCGACCCGAGTGAGGATAAGCGGTACGGAAAATGGATGGATGGATGGAATACTGTGTCCAAAACACAGTGCAATTTCTAATATGTGTAATATTTCGTAAAGGGCTTCTCCACACTCAGCAGCTTGCTGCATTGCTAAAAAAAATAAAATAAAAAATAAAATCACAAGATTAAATTAAGAAGCGTGGTCAACTCCGATCTCTTCAGATTTTCAAACAAACAGATTTTACCCAAGGAAATAATGTAAATTGAAATAATTAGCTCCAGTGTTTAACTGGCCATCACAAAACGTTTATTCATTATACAGGTACCTTTTTAGTTTCAAGTGTAAAGCTAGGTTAACCACTTTTAATCGTAAAATAAAACTCTGTCTCAATCACATCCAAAGGTGTAATGGAAATGTGGCACATGTTACAGATGCACCTCACCTGTGTCACTTTTTAGTATTGTCACAGAGGTGTAAAATTACATTTACCACTGTAAAACGAAAACATTCCACCTTAACTTGTGTAACAAGTGAGGACACGTAAGGTGACGCTGGAGTCTGTGTTTATACACACCTGGCTGAACACAGCTGAGTATGTGGCTGCACGCATAATTACACATCAATGGACATGTGCGTATGCATGAGCCCTCATGAGTTTCACACAACTCCTGTTTTTTAGTAGCTTTGCCAGAAACACCCGCATTGTCTTCAGAGCTGTCATATACAGTAAGGGAACAAATCATTGTCATGTTGCTCGAACACCGGAGCAATAACTACAAAAAGAGCAGCATCGACACATCAACACTGTACTGGGTCACCGTTTAATAAGTGCTTACAGACACAAGCCTGCGCAGCTGCCTCCGTTTCACAGCTCTCTCCTCACAGGCCATCGCAGTGTAGAGCGGGCGCACTGACGTTAAGGGTGACTTTTTTGCCACCTGGTTTTCTTTTAAACTTGTCCATTTCCAGTCAGTTATGAATCATTGCATTGTATTACAAGCAAAGCAGCGGTCTCACGTATTCAGACACCTACACCACTTGTGCGTCTCTCATTAAATTAGAGAGAGATTTAGAGCCCCACAATTTGTACAGATTATTGTACGTACAGAAATACCAATAATCGGACCTCATTCTAACAGTGTACAGGTTTGAGCAATTGGGGGAGTTTGATGCCTTGCTCAAGGGCACCTCAAGTTTACATCGCTACGTCCACAGGGGGAATCGGGGTCTTCAGTTTTCCATTCTTAACTGTGAACTATAGTATCCACTAATGAGTTTTAGGCCCAAGGCAATTGGTACAATTGTTTTCAATTGTATTATAAAAGGTAATATAATAAACGGGAATAATGATAAAATTGTTTTCAAAAATGTCCGCACTTTACATTTTCTTTGTCCCGATTGATGATGTCATCTAAATGAGTGGCAAAAACAGAGTATTTTTCAGTGTAAATGGTCTACAAGTCCACATAAACCTTCCCTTCTCCCCCTCTTCCCTCTTCCTTCACTCTGTCCATTAGGGCAAACATTGCCCCCTCAAATCTTTTGTCTAGTTTGGCAGGCAAACAGATTCAGTCACATCTGAAGGTAAATATGAAAATGCTTTGAGTTGCCTCTCTCTCTCTCTCTCCCCATGAGAGGACAAGAACAGACGCATGTAGGAGGAAGAAAAGAGGCCAGTCGGAAGCAATCGTTCTGCAAGTAAATATTACCCAACGCACACTAACAAAGCAATGTGACACACCCTGCATACACACCATTTCTCACTTGTCCACATAGATTTCTGCAGTAAACAGTAGCCTTGTGGACTTCTTGGACTTGTGGACAAATTGCACAACCCACACTCTCCAATCCAAAATATACTTGTGTACAAAATGTAAAAAAACAACAAATGTAAAGTCACTTGTTTTAAAAATATTTATTCATCCCAATAACTTGAGCCAGAATAACTAGATATGTGAGTAGATGGTTAAATGTAAACAATATAAAATAAACGACTATAGACATAAAAACATGCATGCTAGGTTAATTGAAGACTCTAAAATGCCCGTAAGTGTGAATGTGAGTGTGAATGGTTGTTTGTTAAAATGTGCGCTGCGATTGGCTGGTGACCAGTTCAGGGTGTACCGCGCCGCTTTCCTGAAGATAGCTGGGATGGGCTATGGGACCCTAGTGAGGATTAGCAGTATAGAAAATGGATGGTTGGATAATGACTAGGGGTTGGTTAACAGAAATAAAAATGAACAAATTCCTGTACAAAAGGCAATGATGTTTTTTTTGTTGTTGTTGTTGTTTGCAGAAAGCAGGTTTCTGGTGTATGGAAGACACAGCATTAGTTTATAAAATAACGTGCTATTTCAAACCGATTAACATTCCATTGCGAGTCATATAGTTTATGCTCAATAATACGCTTAAAAAACATTTTTATTAAAATGTTAAAAACAACTGACAGGCAGTTGGATTTTACATGTCATTCAAATTCAAGTTTGGGAAGCTGATGTTTTGGGGGCTGACAGAAGAGTGTTGGGACTTAGAAGTGGTGGACAACCAAATCCGTTTTAAGCAATAGGGATGGGGATTACTAAACTGTGTGTGCTGGGGGGACCAACCAGATTAACATTCCTGGGGGAATTTTAACACTCTGGGTGACAATTCTGCAACACTGTGCCCCCTTATGCTTGTCCTGTGTGTTAAGGCCAGGACCCAAGTTTAGAATAGGTCATCTGGAAAGAGAGCAAAATCCTGTCCTCCCTGAGAGCCATTGGACTTCCCGGTGTGAAGTGTGCATGTGTATGTGAGTGCAGTGGGCAGGAAATAATCACCAGTGGGAGGAGGAGATGTTTTTCTGTCTCCTTGTTCCCACTGACTGAAACTGAAACTGAGCCTCCTCATGGAGGTGGCTCCTGCATTGTTTTTACGCTTGTCTACAAAGAGATGAGGTATTGGTGCTAGAATGGAAATGGACACAGTTCAGAGTTTTCACAATAAAAAATATAGCAATACAAAATGATGTTATATAGAACTAGAAAGGCCTGGGCTGTTTTCCAAAGAGCGGTAACTAGGGTTGGGCATCACTTGAATTTGAGCAATTCCAGTTCCTTATTTCGATTCCGGTTCCAAATGATTCTCGATTCCAATTCTTTTAGGGGGCTGGGTCAAAAACGTTTGCATGGTTTAAGTAAACAGTGTCCAAATTATGAACATCATTTTGTTAGCAGCTCGTAGCATAGACAAAAATGAACATTTGACTCGGGGTTCTTTATAACCAGTATCAAAATCAAACCTATGAACTAAAAGCCAACGTGTGTGGAACTAAACCAATTGACTTAATATTTAATTAAAGTTAAATATAGCATTGTTAAAATCATTATTTGGGAGTGTTTTGTCACATCAAATGGTTTATATGTGCAAGTTTTAACTTGACTTCCTATTTTAAGCTTGTAGCCTTTTATTTTGAAGGGTACGCACCGGAACTCAGCATTTTGGCACGAAAAGTAACCTCACACAGGACCGGTGATTTTTTTTTTAATGGATGCAACAAAATCCAATAAAACGTTGATTCCTTTCCTTACCCACCGATGAGGCACAAGGTTAGTGTTTGTGATACTGTGAGACAACGTTTATGTGAATTTTGTCCCAATTCATTGTGATGTAAAGTTGCTACGGCGAAGTTTTAGCTCAATGTTAAGCTTTTTTTTCTGTCATTTACTCTTACGTTGGTTTGAAGACTAAAATAAATGCTAAAAACCATCAGTGCAAAAGTGCAACCAACCGTTTACCTTGTTAGCTGTCTCTATGTTGGCATAGACGTATTTTATTGTTTCACTCAGCCAATGGACTGAGAGTTGACTTCACTGAAGCTCCGCACGATGTAGTCTGAGGCTTGGAGCGGGAGGGAGCACGTCAGACGCGACACATCGTGAAAGCCTCCTTTGCACATCCATCCATCCATTTTCGTCCGCTTATCCGAGGTCGGGTCGCGGGGGGAGTAGCTTTAGCAGGGAAACCCAAACTTCCCTCTCCCCAGCCATTTCCCCCAGCTCTTCCAAGGGGATCCCAAGGTGTTCCCAGGCCAGGCGACCACAACAACGGACCGATACAAAGTCCGCATCACTGCAGACGTGGCAACGATCTGCTTGCCACTCTCTTGTTCCATTCTTCCCTCACTCGTGAACAAGACCCCAAGATACTTGAACTGCTCCACTTGGGGCAGGATCTCATACATGGCCCGGAGAGGGCACTCCACCCTCTTCCGACTGAGGACCATGGTCACAGATTTGGACGTGCTGATTCTCATCCCAGCCGCTTCACACTCAGCTCCAGTGAGAGTTGGAGGTCACGGCTTGATGAAGCCAACAGAACCACATCATCTGCAAAAAGCAATAATGCAAGACTGTGGCCACCAAACCGGACCCCTTCAAGACCTCGGCTGCACCTAGAAATTCTGTCCATGAAAGTTATGAACAGAATCGGTGACAAAGGGCAGCCTTGGTGGAGTCCAACCCTCACCGGAAATTAGTCCGACTTACAGCTGGCAATGCGGACCAAACTCTGACGCTGGGCATACAAGACCGAACAGCCCATATCAGGGAGTTCGGGACCCCATACTCCCGAAGCACCCCCCACAGGACTCCCAGAGGGACACGGTTGAACACCTTCTCCAAGTCCACAAATCACATGTATACTGGTTGGGCGAACTCCCATGCACCCTCGAGGACCCTGCCGAGGGTGTAGAGCTGATCCACTGTTCCAGAGCCAGGACAAAAACCACAGTGCTCCTCCTGAATCTAAGATTCGACTTCCCAATGTACCCTCCTCTCCAGCACCCCTAAATAGACCTTACCAGGGAGGCTGAGGAGTGTGATCCCCCTGTAGTTTGAACACACCCTTTGTTCCCCCTTTTTAAAAAGGGGGACCACCACCCCAGTCTGACAATCCAGAGGCACTGTCCCTGATGTGCACGCGATGTTGCAGAGGCGTGTGAACCAGGACAGCCCCACAACATCCAGAGGAACTCCGGGCGAATCTCATCCACACCCGGGGCCTTGCCATCGAGGAGCTTTTTAACCACCTCGGTGACCTCAACCCCAGAGATAGGAGAGCCCACCTCAGAGACCCCAGACTGTGCTTCCTCATGGGAAGGCGTCTCGGTGGTTGAGAAGGTCTTTGAAGTATTCTCCCCACCGACTCACAATGTCGCGAGTCGAGGTCAGCAGCGCCCCATCCCCACTATACACAGTATTGATGGTGCACTGCTTCCCCCTCCTGAGACGCCGGATGGTGGACCAGAATTTCCTCGTGGGTGAAGTTCTGCCTGAGGCGGGAGTTGAAACTCTCAGAAGACCCTCACAATATGTTTGGGCCTGCCAGGTAGGACCGGCATCTTTCCCCACCATCAAAGCCTACTCATTGAAGTCCCCGAGCAGAACGACGGAGTCCCCAGCGGGAGGGCTCTCCAGCACCACTGCCAAGGACTCCAAAAAGAGTGGGTACTCTGAACTGCTGTTTGGTGCAAAGGCACAAACAACAGTCAGGACCCATCGCACCACCCGAATGCGGAGGGAGGCTACCCTCTCGTCCACTGGGGTAAACCCCAACGTACAGGCGCCGAGCTGGGGGGCAATAACTATACCCACACCTGCTCGGCGCCTCTCACCGTGGGCAACTCCAGAGTGGAAGAGAGTCCAACCCCTCTCAAGAGGACTGGTACCAGAGCCCAAGCGTGCATGGAAGCGAGCCCGACTATATCTAGTCGGGACTTCTCGACCTCACACACCAGCTCGGGCTCCTTCCCTGCCAGAGAGGTGACATTCCACGTCCCTAAAGCCAGTTTCTGTAGCCGGGATCGGATTGCCAAGGTCCCTGCCACCACCCAGCTCACACTGCACCTGACCCTTATGGTCCCTCCCACAGATGGTGAGCCCATGGGAAGAGGGACCCACGTTACCCTTTCGGGCTCCTTTGCACAATATAATCTTACTCCAAGTGTTACACTGAGGCGACTGGTCATTAATTTTAACAAAGTTAAGACACTTTTGTTCACTGCCGCCACCCTTGGGCACAAGCACGTCTTCGTACACATTCTTCTTCATTGGTTTTCGGCACTTCTTCGTTGGGTTTTGACACTTCTTCTTCGGGGTCGGCGGACAAGGCATCTAAAGTGGGAATAATGTTTTTTTTTATTTTAACTATTCTGGGAGAACCGTAACGTTAGTCCCGGTTGCAATCGGTTCTTGATTCTCCATGCCCAATCCTAGAGGTAACTGAGGTAGTATAGCTAGACCAAAAACACCAGCTGTGCCCTGTGGAGTTGGAGTTGACTCATATTCATGATTGTCTTTGAATGAGCTCTTTTGAGAAATCAACAACTTCAACCAAACACGGTTGGTTCCACGTCACATTCAGAAATTCACAGTTTGATTTGGAAATTATTGTTGCCCCAAATGAAGATTGAACTCACGAACAACTACAACAATGCACTGTATTTACAGTATAGTAGATGTCATAACTTTAAATCTGGGTCATCTGTAAAGTTAATCACAAAAGAGTCTCCTCAAACCATACTGTATAATGACCTGGAGATATTTAGACTCAGCTATGAAACTGCTGTGGTCACAGTTGAACATGTTTTCCTGGTTTTCCAAGTGGCATAAGAACTCTGCAGCTCTCCCACAGCTTATCTGTTAGCGGCTCCTGTGTGAGTCTGGGCAGGGCAGGCGTGGGAGGCGAGACACGGTAGTGTCATCAAGCCACACCGGAAAACACCGGTATCTAAATAAAGCATGTAGAGTAACACTGGCATGTGAACAGATAAGCGCCCACACTTCAGTCCACATCGGGACTGTAAAAAGGCCTCATTTTCTACTTTTGTATTGCAGTTACTTCATCTGTAAGTTATCAAGTTCAATGTTATTTGCTTGTCTGACTTTATTGCGTCTCGAAGCAGAGGACCTTTTGCTATTTTGCATCACTTTCATACATATATCCCTAAGAGGAATGTGGACTGCTGTAGCACAAAAAAAATGATGAAAGCCTTTCTATGTTACAGACCAGCAGAGTAAGACAAACACGCACACACACACACACACACACACACACACCTGTATAAACATAGACTGTTTCAGAACGGTGTGCAGCTGTATGACTGATGGGTCATTCATTGCCAGATGCAGACAGTAAGCTAGAAAACTACAGTGAAGGACATTTATATACTGTTTAAACAGTCAGAGACACATATTAAAAACGTAGAATTATTAAAATTATTTTAAATGTCCCAAAACACATTACTAATGAACACAAAACCTACAGTTCACTTAATATTATCATTTTATATTTACAGTATTTACACAGTACACATTTACAGTAGTTTGCATTAAGCCAACAAAACAAGAACAATTTGAATGACTAAACCTAAAAAATGTCATAAACAGTTATAACAGTATATTGAAATTGATCATGTTTTGAAAGTTTGCACGTTTTGAAAATAAATGTAATTTACAATTGTGATTTAATCCTTTTGAGTGGCACTGTACATAGGTATGATGATCCAGAGCGAAACCTGCAAAAATTAAGTCGAATAATCATCAATTAAACATTCATTAGTATACTGAAATAAATGTGTCAGGATGAGATAGCAAAGTGCAGCTTCTCCTTTGCATATGTTTTAACTTGGAGTGAAGATAAATAAATTCATGCTCAAAAATATAAATCACACAGAGTTTAAGTTACAGGGTTTGGAAAAAAGTGTCATCAAGATCCCCCATCTTCTGAAATATAATCAAAACATACCACAATTCGTTTTGCCCACTCAAGGAAAATCAAGGCTATGGTTTTGTACTTAAGAATGGAAATAGATTAAATTTGCATTCCTTGCTAGCTGAAGCCGAATAACCAGGTTCTTGAGGCTTTGAAAGGAAATGAAAGAAGGTTAAAGAATCTGATGCAAAAGGAAATGTACATATACTTTATATTTTAATTACTGTATTAAAAGAAACAACAGATGTAGCAGAATAAGGAGGTCTGTTTCACGCATCATGAAAATGGAAGAACCAAGACGTCTACAAATAAACTTGAATAGTTTTACATGGTACCTGTTACACTTGGCAAAGGATAAAAATCACAGTAATTGAAGAAAACTGATACAGTCTGGAAGCTGCCCATCTTTGATTGAGTCATCAATACCACTTTAACTCTCACCACCATTATCATGGCGCTAACATTGTTATTAATTCATCTGCCATGGACCCATGCATTCATCAACAGAGCCAAGGGAAGATAAATGTATTTGGGGACACAGGTGGAGGACAACACTGCAACTGTTGAGCGGTGATGGATTAGTTTCGTAAGAAGTGAGGTACAACAGCATGATCAGGCAGCCTTTCTGAGGTCTTCATAACTTATTTTCTTTTGTTCTTATTTAGTTGCTTATTTTCTTCTTCCAAAAAACTTTTTTCCCCAAGCGTTGTGAGCCCAACTCAGTCATGTGTAATGTAAAAGTGTGTATTATTAAAATGTATTTAAAAAGGCACCTCTTTCAAACATCTTTTTCTTGCAGATTAGAAAGATAAAAGCAATTTGATAATTTCCATACACAAGGTTTCCCCATTTTACCTGCACAGATGAGCTTTTGCATTCTTTTTCTATGATTCCTTATAGGTCTCTTCACTAATGCATACAAAGTGCATTGATCTTCAGAGTTCACTTACGTACAGTCCCTATTTTCTTTCAGCTGGCGCCCAAAGAGCTGCTCAGAACTTAACAACCACCAAAATGTCAACCACTCCCTTAACTTGCAATTCTGCAGATCCTCTTTCCTGCCAAAGCACATGCGTAACAGAACACCAAGGCCAACTCTGGAGACAATGGTGTGACACAGTCCAGAGACAGATTCTTTATATACCTGAGAAAGACGAAGGCTACATGTGGCCCTTTGAACTAAACACCCCCTGTAGTGTGGTGCTTGGTTCTGAACAGCCGCAGAGATGTTTGCATCTGGCCTTGGCTGCAAATGTATTGGAATATTGGAGAACTCTGTGGAAAGGAGTTACTTTCTTGTCCTTCAATGTACATGAGGAGGTAATACTATATCATGTGTAATTTGGCTAAAATCTAATTTGGGTTTGTTTTAAAAGACTGTTCACACTCTAGTCCGAATGTCTGGTGTGCACTTGTGTTTAGATGGTACAGTTCACATTTGATCAAATAATTGCCTTGTAGCAGATACAACCCCAATTCCAATGAAGTTGGGACGTTGTGTTAAACATAAATACAAACAGAATACAATGATTTGCAAATCATGTTCGACCTATATTTAATAGAATACACTACAAAGACAAGATATTTAATGTTCAAACTGATAAACTTTATTGTTTTTAGCAAATAATTATTAACTTAGAATTTTATGGCTGCAAGACGTTCCAAAATAGCTGGGACAGGGTCATGTTTACCACTGTGTTACATCAGCTTTTCTTTTAACAACATTCAATAAACGTTTGGGAACAGAGGACACTAATTGTTGAAGCTTTGCAGGTGGAATTCTTTCCCATTCTTGCTCGATGTACAGCTTCCGCTGTTCAACACTCCGGGGTCTCTGTTGTCATATTTTTCGCTTCATAATGCGCCACACATTTTTCAATAGGAGACAGGTCTGGACTCCAGGCAGGCCAGTCTAGTACCCGCACTCTTTTACTACAAAGCCACGCTGTTGTAAGACGTGCAGAATGTGGTTTGGCATTGTCTTGCTGAAATAAGCAGGGGCGTCCGTGAAAAAGACGTTGCTTGGATGGCAGCATGTGTTTCTCCAAAATCTGTATGTACCTTTCAGCATTAATGGTGCCTTCACAGATGTGTGAGTTACCCATGCCATCGGCACTAACACTGCCCCATACCATCACAGATGCTGGATTTTGAACTTTGCGTCCATAACAGTCCGGATGGTTCTTTTCCTCTTTGGCCCGGAGGACATGACGTCCACAATTTCCAAAAACAATTTGAAATGTGGACTCGTTGGACCACAGAACACTTTTCCACTTAGCATCAGTCCATCTTAGATGAGCTCGGGCCCAGAGTGTTCTTGATAAATGGCTTTTGCTTTGTATAGTAGAGTTTCAAGTTGCACTTACGGATGTAACGCTGAACTGTTTTTACTGACATTGGTTTTCTGAAGTGTTCCTGAGCCCATGTGGTGATCCTTTACACATTGATGTCGGTTTTTGATGCAGTGCCGCCTGAGGGATCGAAGGTCACGGGGATTCAGTGTTGGTTTTCGGCCTTGTCGCTTACATGCACTGATTTAGCCAGATTCTATGAACCTTTTGGTGATATTATGGACCATAGATGATGAAATCCCTCAATTCCTTGCAATTGTACGTTGAGGAACATTGTCCTTAAACTCTACCCACCTGTTCCCAATTAGCCTGTTCACCTGTGGGATGTTCCAAACAGGTGTTTGATGAGCATTCATCAACTTTCTCAGTCTTTTTTGCCACCTGTCCCAGCTTTTTTGGAACGTGTTGCAGCCATAAAAATCTAAGTTAATGATCACTTGTTAAAAACAATAAAGTTTATCAGTTTGAACATTAAATATCTTGTCTTTGTAATGTATTCAATTAAATATACGTCGAACATGATTTGCAAATCATTGTATTCTGTTTTTATTTATGTTTAACACAATGTCCCAACTTCATTGGAATTAGGGTTGTAAATTCCACTAAAGTTTGTTTTAATCATACCACAATTTATAGTAAAGAAAGGCTGCTGTGAATTAGATGATGTCTTTAATTCAATACAAAAGTTGTCTGCTTTTATAGTCGTGGTGGAGGAATGTTCTCCCGTTACAACGTATTTAAGTGGTTTATATTTTAGACTCCTTGAAAAATCGTCCTTTCATTATTGATGGTCTCTAAAGAATACAGTATATGCGCCAAACCTCTTTGAAACAATTGCACAATATTGGCAATATAGTCTCTTCTGAACAATATGCCCACCATATTTCTGGAATATGTTGCACATAGTTTAATAATGCACTACTGTCCTGCAGATATTTCATTTTGGGGGGCCTTTTTACCTGTGTGGTATTTACTGAAAGTTAATAAGAAAGCAGACAACACAAATGAAACCATGATTTATTGTTATCATGTTCAATATGTAGGTAATATATTTGTATTGTTTCTCTTTACAGGTTACTTTTAAGAAAGTCCAAGTTACTTTGTTTAAGTCTGTTTGAGAACCGTATACATTTGTTTTTTTCTGGTAAGATAGTCTAACTCGGGATGTAACAATATCCATAGCTCAAATTTCAGTTTTATCACGATATTAATGTCACAGTACGATAATTATTGCATTATCGTGAGAAAGCTCACGGTATTGCAGAATGGTTCACAGTTTAGGTGGGGCGAAGAGGCGAACGCAGGAGAACTGAAACTTTTTTGTCTAATCGCGTGATTAACGTACTTCTCTTATATGGTGCAGTTACATTTGGCGAAGCAGCGTTTCGTCTGCATTTACTTCCGCATCCAAACTCAGCATTTCGGTCATGCGGGCTAGTCAGTTAATCAGTGTATTTGTTGTGATGTATTCACATGATCACATGAGTTATGGCATCCAATCAGGTGCATATGTACTCTAATAACAAAGTGGAGCCCTGTAGTAGCCTGGCTAAGCGGCCTGGCTATGTATAGCCCACCCAAAACAAAATTTTAAGCACAACGGCTTATTATTTTATACCAAGACAAGACCATGACGCTATCGAGGAACTTTTATTTCCGCAATATCCTGATATTGTGAATATTGTGACAATATTTTCACATACCTTTTTCGACCCTGTATTCAGAGGCCAAAGATCCCTCAACCAGGATTAATCAAGTTTTTTAAATGAAACCATACCCACTTTAAAAAAGTGGATTGAATACAAGGCCAATAAAAAGTATATATTCCTCTCTTTGTCCATCCACCCTGTCTGTTATTCCTGTCGAGGTATTATGGTGCTGTGTAGCCTGTGTTCCAACAAGTGCCTCAACCTGATGCTTAAGTCAGTTAGTTACTCCCCCACTCCCTTTGCCAGTAACATGCACTTAGTCATACAAGTTTACGACCACTCTATTTAGGAGCTCATAGGTGACAGCCTCTCTCTGACAAATAAAGTAAGTCCAGACATGCTATAAGCCCTTCAGAGTTTTATGCTGTAATAAAACATGTTTACATGCTTTTTGCCTGTTTGCAACCCAAGGGCAGAGGGTGAAAGGGTTATCATGAAGGCACCATCTTCCCCAAACTTCAAAGGATCCTTTTTGTTTTACCTAGTAGCTTGGGGCCATTTGGATTTCTTCTATTTTTGCTTCCTTTAGTTTTTTCACCCTATCTTGGTCACAGAAATTTTGTTCAGGGATAATAACAGCTCAAAACATTTAAGGTGTTTGTGAGGAAAGCAGAAGATTATGTAACTCCTTCATAAACAGCTTCAAACCTTTATTAAAGGGGTTAATACTGATTGGAAATTCAAGGCAGTCCCTCCTTCAAGCAGAAAGTGTATGTTTGGAATTGAGAAAAGGCAAATGACCAGACCTCAGTCTTAAGGGGGGTACATAAAATTTAAAAGGTGGCGCAATTAATATTGCCCTTTACACAGGACATATTTTTGATAATCCTATACCTTACTTTACTGTATTCGCAAAGCACTGTTTTACGTAATCATCATGTTAAACCTAACCAGCAGCAAGTATGACCAGTGACAACACCATTCTTCATAATATAAAGGTCCCATATTTTACCTAACCAACATTTTCTAGTATTTGGGATGTTATATTGGCTCTCAATAAACATGTGAAATCGGAATTAAAATTGTCCACGCATTCCTGAGACATAAGATGTTTTTTCTGCCGAGAGGCCTGAAATCAGGTCATTCGAATTTCTCGAGCTTATCTACAGTACGTCACTCGCAAAGATCACTGCCTACCTCGCCGCTCCCGAGCCAGTGCTGTCAGCATAACAAACACATGTGCTCTCACAAGTAGTGAAGGTTGGGTTTTCTACACGGAGGCAACCAATAAGAGGAATAAGTCAAATTTGGGCAAAACAGATACAAAACTGGATCAAACAGAAGTAGCTGTCAGAGGCCTGTTCTGGACAAAACCATAGTGTTTTTTTTAAAATGAATTGACACTTTTATACTTATTCCATGTTAGAGAGTCACTCTATGAAGGTCTAAATAGTAAAAATATCAGACCTTTCAAGCAATGGTATCAATATTCCCAAAATACGTGAGTTTTCAATCGATAAAATGTAACAGAAGCATCTCTCAAACTGAAAAAGCACCAATGCGGGTGCAGTTTAAGAACTCAACAACGATGCATTACCAAAACACATACACACACACACACACGAGCGCACGCACACACACACACACACACACACACACACAGACACACTTCAAACCTACTTTGAGAAGTGTGTCAATATATCAGGAGGCGGTGTCTGAGCCTCCTCATCAACGCATCCTTCCACTCAGATTGAAAATTGTGAGTTTCAAAAGCTAACTGAATCACACGGGCTTTGCATCTGGGCAGCATACTGTGGCAATCATGTGCCGAGGAAAATGACTTTTCACACAATGTGCCGTGGAAACTCCTAAAGTTAGGACAAGGGTGCAGGCTGTGACAACAGTTGGCATACAGTAACTTGCAGTGTACATTTGAATGTGCTAAGTATGTTAGCTATTGTCCATTTTCCATATTCAGGGGCAACTCACCAGGAACTCATGACAAGCCACAGTAGTATGCAATATATTCTGATTTAACCACATCAGTCCCAGCTAATACAACTAGAGTGGTTACCTTCAATGAGTTCAGGGAATAATCTTCGGCCTCTGGGTCCGAAGTACCCAGTGCACCAATACTACGCTCTCCAAAATCCACATGCATCGAGAAAAGGAGAAAAGGACAATTGGTTTTACTGTTGCATTTTCCTTGTTCCATACATTATTAGGATAGAAAATCATTCCACCCAAAGTTTGTCAAGCCATTTATTTGGAATAATGTATACATACTGTATGGACATGGCTAATCTAGATTTTAGAGTTTAAACTGCAGTCATTATTATTTTATTTTTTTTCTTTTCCCAATAATATTCAATGATCAGAATGCAAAGATGTGCAAGATCCATAGTATGTTTGTATGTTTAAATATATTTAAATTCCCTAGAGTTTGCTTCTTTATTTATTTAATTATGTTTTACCGTTCATTATGCCCAAGTACCAAACATGCCTGGAGCCTCTTCTAGCGGTCATGAAACTTGCTCAGGCCCACAAATAATACAATAAATTGATTCTTCATTCATCCATCCATCCATTTTCTTCACCGCTTATCCTCACTCGGGTCGCAGGCTGCTGGTGCCTATCCCAGCTATCTTTGGGTGAGAGGCGGGGTACAACCTGAACCGGTTGCTAGCCAAACGCAGGGCACATAGAAACAAACGATCATTCACGCTCACATTGTTGTTTTTTTTTTATGATAAAAAAAATTATGGTTTTATTCTCTCTTAATAGTATAGTTTGATTATGTATCCTGCATTATATTGTCTTGTAGATGTATTTTACTGCTTTTTTACATCATGGCCAGGGGACTACAGATGAAAACTAGCCTTCTGGCTAATTCTGGCTTTTTTAACCATGTGTACTTCATGTGTTTTATGAAATTGCATTGTCCCCTTTCAAAAATAAACTGATAAACTGAAACATGGGATGTGGGAGGAAACCGCAGTGCCCGAGAAAACCCACCCAGGCACGGGGAGAACAATGCAAACTCCACACAGGCGGGGCCGGGACAGGCGTGCCGGCATTCTTCATTCAATGATTTTTTTATTTTTATTTTTTTGCTGAAAACTCCAAGAAATAAAAATATTTCACATGTAAAATATAATCGGATGATTCTTTTAATTGACAATATAATAATATTCCTTTTGCTCTTATCGCTGCTCGTTAGACGTAATTATGAGATGTTGAGGATGTATGTAAATCCAGGTTCTCTGCATGATTGCTTTCTCAGACACTAACATGAGGATGACAGTTTTAATCTGTTCTGTTGGTTGAAGACATACCTTCACCAGAGGCTCATCCATTTCCGCAATCTACCTGACATCTCAATTATAGACAGGTGCAAAGGAATTGAAAGGCGAGGTGGTTTCTTACCTTTCTTTGAAAAACAGTACTAATGTGAACTGCAATCTATCCTCTTCACTCATGTCAAAATTTGACAGTTGGTATGTTGAACTACATTCACATTGCTTAGTTCAATGCTAAATTCAAAACTGCTGCTTTCATGTGTTTATCAACCTGTGAAATTTCCCAGTGAATGTCTAACTGCGTATTATGATTTATGTCAAGAAGAATTGTTTTCACCTCACTTCAACTTGTATCTGACTGCCAAGTTTCATTTGAGAACCGACCCATCCCAACCTTATCAACAGTATTTCTCACAAACATTTCTAAAAATACACACCTTAACCTGCACTAATGTATAAGTTTATAGTGGCTGTCAAAACATAAGTGGGAGAATAAATTCATTATGATTAAAAGAAAGTACACTATTAACTAGTTGCTAGTTGAGAATATAGTGTTATTACTCACAAAAAAAGTTAGAAATACTTTGGCACTCGAGTGAAATTTCAGCATAAACCTAAATTACACAATAATCTTTAGAGGTAAATTTAGGTAATTTGATATTTTCTATTCTACATTTTTTAATGCATGTCCAATTGTTCAGTGTTTTCAGTACTGGTACTTGCTGCAGTAACAGGCTGTTTCATTTTGCTGTTATTTCTGTTTATTAGTATTTCATGCATATTATCACATTTTCAATTTGTCATGCAAATTATAAAGAAACACCTATTGCAAGCGCTAACATGTTTAACACTAAAGTTTCATTCTTATAAGTTAAAAAATGTATCTTGTAAATAAGGAGGCTTTAATAAATACAACATATTATAAAATATGATAGATAGAAGAAAACGGGACACAGACCACTTGCCACTAGAAACTACACAAATATAACAGAATTTAGTGGTACCCACAAAGATAATGCTTTTTGACACCTGACCCTTACCCTAACACACCTGTCTCTTTTTGGGCTTAGAAAAACAAAATCACTCTGGAGTCCAATAATTTCTCTCTATGAAGAGTACTGGTGTTGATTGAGAGACAGATGTGTAGATTATATGAAATATGCATGAAATGACAAAGGAACATACATTTATCAGTGGTAAGTGCTGTAAGCCAATCCATCCTCACGCTATCTTGACCTGAGGTTCAGACATCTATCCCTCCCCATTGTTCCTCTCCAGGGACACCATTCTTACTTCCTTGTGAACGCTGGTGTCTCTTTTGGTGATTAATGCTTCTTTCCTCACGTGCTGTCAGAGCACAAACACCTTTAAAGCTACCTTGCGCTGAAGAGAAGAGAAATTGCTTTTGGACTTTTTCAAATCTCTCCCTCTGTGACCCCGCTTTAACCCGTTGGTCGAGCTTCCTACATGCACTAACTCCCACCTTTGCCTCCTCTCTTCATGTACAGCAAGAGGATTTAGGTTATTGATGATAATTGTCCAGGCCTCTGTTATGGCCACACATGTCCACCCTCACAACATATACTCTTGCCAACGTCATCCCTCTTTTGCTTCCTCTCTCGTGAGTAATGCTGTCCCCAAGCCAGAATGAGGTCAGGGAAGTAATAGCAAGACATATTGTGCATTTTGGCTGTCGGCAAATGGCCCATCAATAATGAAAGGCCATGCAGTAAAGGATGTATTGTGGCTGTGTTGTTTTTTTGGGGTGGTTTTCACCAAGGTTTTATTGTGTTGTCTAATTACAACTCTATACAATATGTTTAGACTGTTACTACCACGAAGAGAAATATATAGAATGTGAGCCAAAAATAATTTGCACTTGCCAATTAAAAAAAGCAAAGAAAATTGTATGGCTATGCATTGTTGTGCCAGACAAGTGGAAGTCTACCGCATGGCACTTGACAAAAATGATTGTTTTTTCTGCAGTTAAAGTGATGAAGGGACACATCTCTGCCGGGGGACTGTTTGACCTCCACTGTTGGCACATCAACAACACAACTTGTCATCAAAGTTCGTTTCAGCCCAAAGAGTTGCAGTTAACCTCTGACCTCTCACCTCCTCTGCCCTGTTGTAAAGTGGGCGCCCTTAACTTTGTGAGCCTGACAGCTTTCTAAAAAAGTGCATTTGGGGCCGGTGGTTCTGGGTCACCAATATTGTGAATGTGTGGGAGTGGGGTTAGGGGTGGGGGCGCTTTATGGTGACTTGATTTTGTGGTAAAAGTCCTAATTATTCCCCTCAGAAATCTCCCTTTACAAACAGTCTCAGTCTCCTTTACAAAGCATTGGTTTAAATATTTACAAACAAACACTGAGGCTTTATGTTAGTCCATTTGCTCGTAATTAGAGAGTGCTTGTTTGTGACTCAAAACGTCAATTAGAGTCAGAACTTCCTCCACAATTCCCTTTGCCAATTTCAGTTTGTGCCTCAGTTGTATTCCTCATTTTATCACCTCTGCAATTATCTATCTTTTCAGAATTAACCACCCTGGAGACAAACAAACCTCAAAATTAAACTGAAGCACAACTCCCAAGCTAATTGATTTTTGAACTTTTTGAAATGATTCAACAAAGTTCAGCCTTCTCCTCCAGACAACCCTGACCATGAGTACACAGCTGATTAAAAGTTATAAAAACTACAGAGCTCCCAGACTGAGAAGGAATGAAAGCTGGCATTTGAGACATCAATGAGTGTGACGGCTCTCTAACGGGAGTGCAGGCTGGTGCTGTTAAACAGCAAGATGACTCTTCTTCAAAAAGCATGTGATCTGGTTCTGCTTCCCTGACCATGCTCAGCCAATCAATGCTATTCATTTAAAGGCATTTCTTGCCTCTTGCATACATCAACAAGTACAGAGGAATGTTTTCATCTGTGAATGTGTGTGTCATCAACAGAACTGTTACACATTCAATGCAAAGTAAAAACTCACTCAGGATGGCTCAGACCTCCCCAAGGTGGAAAAATTGTAGTATGCATGTCAACACAAGAATCCAGTTTAATTTAATTATTCATTTAATTATTTACACATTTACATGAACTATTGTGTATGCTGGATGTAGAGTCTATAATAGGCTATATCAAGTTTAAGGGAAGTGGTGGAGGGGTCGATTTAGTGAAATTTTAACTTCACCTTACACGGTTCCTCATCAATATGAAATTTATATTTTCCTTTCCACAAGAAGCTCCACAAGGTGAAGGTGATTGTAACTGGTTCCGGAGGCCAATCCATGCATCCGAGTGAGCCCAAATATGTCATTCACACCTACGGGCAATTTAGAGTCTTAAATCAACCTACCACGCATGTTTTTGGGATGTGGTAGGAAACCGGAGTGCCCGGAGAAAACCCAACCAGGCACAGGAAGAACATGCAAAGTCCACACAGGTGGGGTCGGGATTTGAACCCCGGTCCCCAGAACTGTGAGGCAGATGTGCTAACCAGTTGGCGGTTGCAGATTCATTTCCGCATATCTAAACAGGTTTTGTCAGCTCAATTTTGTATTAATTGCATTACAAATGTCTCTAAGATGTTTGAAATGAGTTCCTTTGAATTACAGGTGTGTCTGTAGCGTTTTGGATGATGCCGTCTGATTTCGCGACATGCTTTTTGTACGGTCATGAGGCTCGGTTGACCGCGACTTTGATGTGGACAGCTTGCAGACTTAATATGCAAGGCTGGACTTTGATATGCATGGATGGTCATTGCGACGTGTTCAGACCATTTTAATCAATGACCGCGTAGTAAATTGTCCATCCATCCATCCATTTTCTGAGCCACTTCTCCTCACTAGGGTCGCGGGCGTGCTGGAGCCTATCCTATCCCAGCTGTCATCGGGCAGGAGGCGGGGTACACCCTGAACTGGTTGCCAGCCAATTGCAGGGCACATAGAAACAAACAACCATTCGCACTCACATTCACACCTACGGGCAATTTAGAGTCTCCAATTAATGCATGTTTTTGGGATGTGGGAGGAAACCGGAGTGCCGGAGAAAACCCACGCAGGCACGGGAAGAACATGCAAACTCCACACAGGCGGGGCCGGGGATTGAACCCGGGTCCTCAGAACTGTGAGGCTGACGCTCTACCCAGTCGGCCACTACACCCTGAACTGGTCGCCAGTCAGTCACAGGGCACATATAGACACGGACAACCATTCACACTCACATTCACACCGTCACTGAGTGGGAACTGAACCCACGCTGCCTGCACCAAAGTCAGGCGAGTGTACCGCTACACCATCAGTGACTTCTTAGTCTTCTTCTTTTCCTTTCGGCTTGTCCCGTTAGGGGTCGCCACAGCGCGTCATCCTTTTCCATGAGAGCCTATCTCCTGCATCCTCCTCTCGAACACCAACTGCCATCATGTCTTCCCTCACGACATCCATCAACCTTCTCTTTGGTCTTCCTCTAGCTCTCTTGCCTGGCAGCTCCATCCTCATCATCCTTCTACCAATATACTCACTCTCTCTCCTCTGGACGTGTCCAAACCATTGAAGTCTGCTCTCTCTAACTTTGTCTCCAAAACATCGAACCTTGGCTGTCCCTCTGATGAGCTCATTTCTAATTTTATCCAACCTGGTCACTCCGAGAGCGAACCTCAACATCTTCATTTCCGCCACCTCGAGCTCTGCTTCCTGTTTTCTCTTCAGTGCCACTGTCTCTAATCCATACATCATGGCTGGCCTCACCACTGTTTTATAAACTTTGCCCTTCATCCTAGCAGAGACTCTTCTGTCACATAACACACCTGACACCTTCCTCCACCCGTTCCAACCTGCTTGGACCCGTTTCTTCACTTCCTGACCACACTCACCATTGCTCTGGACGGTTGACCCCAAGTATTTAAAGTCCTCTACCCTTGCCATCTCTTCTCCCTGTAGCCTCATTCTTCCCCCACCACCCCTCTCATTCATGCACATATATTCTGTTTTACTTCGGCTAATCTTCATTCCTCTTCTTTCCAGTGCATGCCTCCATCTTTCTAACTGTTCCTCCAGCTGCTCCCTGCTTTCACTGCAGATCACAATGTCATCTGCAAACATCATGGTCCACGGGGATTCCAGTCTAACCTCATCTGTCAGCCTATCCATCACCACTGCAAAAAGGAAGGGGCTCAGGGCTGATCCCTGATGCAGTCCCACGTCCACCTTAAATTCTTCTGTCACACCGACAGCACACCTCACCGCTGTTCTGCTGCCCTCGTACATGTCCTGTATTATTCTAACATACTTCTCTGCCACTCCAGACTTCCGCATGCAGTACCACAGTTCCTCTCTGGGTACTCTGTCATAGGCTTTCTCTAGATCTACAAAGACACAATGTAGCTCCTTCTGACCTTCTCTGTACTTTTCCATCAACATCCTCAAGGCAAATAATGCATCTGTGGTACTCTTTCTAGGCATGAAACCATACTGTTGCTCGCAAATACTCACTTCTGTCCTGAGTCTAGCCTCCACTACTCTTTCCCATAACTTCATTGTGTGGCTCATCAACTTTATTCCTCTATAGTTGCCACAGCTCTGCACATCACCTTTGTTCTTAAAAATGGGCACCAGTACACTTTTCCTCCATTCCTCAGGCATCTTCTCACGCACTAGAATTCTATTGAACAAGCTGGTCAAAAACTCCACAGCCACCTCTCCTAGATGCTTCCATACCTCCACAGGAATGTCATCAGGACCAACTGCCTTTCCATTTTTCATTCTCTTTAATGCCTTTCTAACTTCCCCCTTACTAATCATTGCCACTTCCTGGTCCACCACAATTGCCTCTTCTACTCTCCCTTCTCTATCATTTTCCTCATTCATCAACTCCTCGAAGTATTCTTTCCATCTACCTAGCACACTGCTGGCACCAGTCAACATATTTCCATCTCTATCCTTAATCACCCTAACCTGCTGCATATCCTTCCCATCTCTATCCCTCTGTCTGGCCAGCCTGTATAGATCCTTTTCTCCTTCTTTAGTGTCCAACCTGCCATACATGTCATCATATGCCTCTTGTTTTGCCTTTGCCACCTCTACCTTTGCCCTGTGTCGCATCTCAATGTATTCCTTTCGCCTCTCCTCGGTCCTCTCAGTGTCCCACTTCTTCTTAGCTAACCGTTTTCCTTGTATGATTTCCTGTACTGTGAGGTTCCACCACCAAGTCTCCTTCTCTCCTTTCCTGCCAGAAGATACACCAAGTACTCTCCTGCCTGCTTCTCTGATCACCTTGGCTGCAGTGGTCCAGTCTTCTGGAAGCTCTTCCCGTCCACCGAGAGCTTGTATCACCTCTTCCCGAAAAGCTGCACAACACTCGTCCTGTCTCAGCTTCCACCACATGGTTCTCTTCTCTGCCTTTGTCTTCCTAATTTTCCTCCCCATCACCAGAGTCATCTTACACACCACCATCCTATGCTGTCTAGCCACACTCTCCCCTACCACTACCTTACAGTTGGTAACCTCCTTCAGATTACATCGTCTGCACAAGATGTAATCCACCTGTGTGCTTCTACCTCCGCTCTTGTAGGTCACCCTATGTTCATGCCTCTTCTGGAAAAAAGTATTCACTACAGCCATTTGCATCCTTGTTGCAAAGTCTACCACCATCTGTCCCTCCAAGTTCCTTTCCTGGATACCATACTTACCCATCACTTCTTCATCACCCTTATTACCTTCACCAACATGTCCATTACAATCTGCACCAATTACGACTCTCTCTCTGTCTGGGATGCTCAGAACTACATCATCTAGCTCCTTCCAGAATTTCTCTTTCACCTCTAGGTCACATCCTACCTGTGGGGCATAGCCACTAATCACATTACACATAACACCCTCAATTTCAAATTTCAGCCTCATCACTCGATCTGATACTCTTTTCACCTCCAAGACATTCTTAGCCAACTCTTCTTTTAAAATAACCCCGACTCCATTTCTCTTCCCATCTACACCATGGTAAAATAATTTAAACCCTCCCCCTAAACTTCTAGCCTTACTGCCTTTCCACCTGGTCTCCTGGACACACAATATATCAACCTTTCTCCTAATCATCATGTCAACCAACTCCCGAGATTTTCCTGTCATAGTCCCAACATTCAAAGTCCCCACATTCAGTTCTAGGCTCTGTGTTTTCCTCTTCTCTTTCTGCCGAAGAACCCGCTTTCCACCTCTTCTTCTTCTTTGACTTCGACTTCGACCCACAGTAGCTGAATTTCCAACAGCGCCCTGCAGGTTGACGGCGCCGGTGGCGGACGTTGTTAACCCGGGCCACGACCGATGAACGCTCATATTTGTTTGGCAAGGTTTTAAGCCGGATGCCCTTCCTGACGCAACCCTCTGCATTTATCCGGGCTTGGGACCGGCCTACAGTTTGCACTGACTTGTGCCCCCCATAGGGCTGCATTCAGTGACTTCTTAGTAAATTGTTTTATTTTTTATTTCTATATTAAATTAGGCTATGCAGTGAATTTGGTCTCCACTTCTGCCACTGATGTCACACCAAGACATGGGGGTGTGTCATTTTTGGTGATGAAAAGAAGGGTGTTCAAAATGCAATTAGCAATTAGTTATTTACCAATTGCTCCAAAATGGATTGATATTATTGGAAAAGACTGCCATTTTCATTTCTTTGAGCAAAAAAAAAAAAAAAAAAAAAAAAAACATAAAATCATCTTGTTAGTGAAATATGGACCATTAAGACCCCATACCGCTGATAAAAAAAAAAAGGTCACCAGTTTTGTTCAATAAAACCTCAACAAAAGGTACCATTTTAAAAATTGGATTCAATTCAGACAGATGAAGAACCATCTTCAAATCAAATATTCCACTCCACAAGATTGAAAAATGAAGTGCATTAGTGTATAACACTGAGGTGAGATGATTTTGATGAGAATGTCAACACATAAGTCATGGCCCTTGAGGTCCCGTGTGGTTGTACAGGTGTTGGAAAACCAGCAAAGCCCAAATAAATAGAATTCCAATCAACCCAATAACCTTATGTATAGAATGAATTGACATCGCTGTAACTATAGTTTGTTTTAATAGTTTTGTAAACAGACAATGCGTCTTCATTTAATTGTCACAAAACAACTCAACAACAACAAAACAATAAACAAAAAAAAATATCACATAGTTTTTATTTTATTATTTTTTTATTAAATATTATAACTTTAGAGCCAATGAGACACGCGACCCACATTTCCTCTTCAAGTTGGGCCAGGCTGAGCCCCCTGATCAGCACATTTAAGATATAATGTACTCAATATTTGAATACAATTTTTTGCTTCATTATTGTGGGAGAATGTTAGATATTATGATTATTTTGCTTAAGCAGACAATCCTCCATAAAAACTGCAGGATAGGCAGGAGCTGTAACTTTCTTCTCATCTAATCAGCTTTCTTTATTCTTGTAATAGACCAAACACAGTTATTTTCAAGCTTTCACGATTGTATTTTTAGGACAGAATTAATGTGTCCTCATCATTGAATGTGATGCAAGCGCAAGTCTGAATTTTTTTCATGTCTTTTCAGCAAGTTCCAAGTGCATGTTCAAGACTGTGTCCAAATATCGAATTAGCTGACCTATTTCATGCACAAATGAGCAACAACGATTGTTTTCAGAAGCCTGTTGTTAGCCAACCATGATTTAATCAAGATGGATCATTATGACTAATGGTGCTCCACTTCAGTTTTCCAATTTTCAAATTGGAAGCTGAAGATGCATCATGCATAACAGTAGGTGTCCCGCGGAGCTCAGACGGCTGTCGGAATTTCATCTGTTTAAGAAAGTTTTTCGCTTCGAAAAGAGCTGCAGATGACAGTTACAGGGAACACAATTTCCTCAACATTGCATCTCCTGGTTAGAGGGCAAACACAATTAATTTTGGGATGCTGGTTGACCTGTATTTTTGAAATTGGCTGGTTACCAGTCCAGGATGTACTCCGCATTTCGCTCGTCAGCTCGGAGAGGCTCCTGCTCAACCACGACCCTAATCAGGATAAGCTCTATAAAAAAATTGATTAATGGATGGATGGATGGATGGACGGACAGACGGACGGACGGATGACACTATGTTTTTCATAAGAACTGTCTCCTTAACATTTGATCCCCCGTTCAGTTCGTCCTCACAGTAAAAATTTCAAGCGTACCAAAATGCATCACAACAAACCACATGACCATTGCTCTACTTACTTATTGGTTTACAGGAATGTAACAGAAAGAAGGATTGCTGTGAGGACTTTGAAGGTTTTCTGTGAGTGATAAGTGTTTGTTGATAACTACTAATTGCAAGGCTATAACAGACGGATAACACATATCAATAAAAAAAATATTCACAGTAGTGTAGCGTATATTTGTTGAACAAAAATTAATTAATTTAGGAGAAAATAATAAACTGGAAGCGACGCCTGCGTTACTTCTGGTTTAGCATAATTTTAAATTACAGCGTTATAAATCAAGCTATTTTATCTAGAAAGGGGCAGAACATCACTTTTTAGATGTATAAAACTTCAGGACAAAGTGACGACAAACCTTTTATCCTCAGTCTCGTAATTTGAAGGTTGCTACATGAATTAGATAAGAGTTCTAGACGACCAGAGGTTTTTTTTCTCGAACCCAAACACACACAACAATGCAGGTAGTGAATTTTATGGAAAATGTAAGGATCTAACATGGGGAATCTACAGGGAAGCAATACAGAAAATAAAACAAAACCAACGAAGGACAGACGAACAATGGCAAAGGAAACTGACTTATGATGTGAAGTTGGGATGAGCGTGTAGTGACAATGCATATAGCTGGGCATTCCTGTTCTCATTAATTTGAACACAAATATGCACTAATCTGTACTTTTAGTAGACCCCAATGTTGGACTTACATGTCTTGAACACGATTGAGGCAGGCAGGTCGAGCTTCCGGGTGTTCGGCCGGCTTGGTCCGCACGGGGAACAGGTAGATTTGGCAGAAAGGAGGAAGAAAAAGAAAAGGAGCACAAAAAGTTCCCAGGCAGGACCGCCGGAGCCCAGGTGTCTCTGCTCGTAAGACGTTTGGAGCGGTCTTTTTGTGGCCGAAGTGATAAAACGAGGGGGTGGCTTACCTCCCCCCTTCCTTTCCCACCACCTTCGGGACCAAAAGGGAAGCTGGAGTGCCTCTGGATGTTACTTTTCCATTTTCGGATTATTTTGTGGTTTAGACCCAGTGGAATAAAATATTAATTATTGGATTTAAGATAACGAGACCAATTTCCCGCTTTGCATTGTCCCACTGTAATATTTGCAATGTGGTATTTGTGTTGTGGGGTGAAACATTTCATCCGGTTCAGTTGACAACAGATTTGACATCAGACATTCAAGTGTGCAGAAATACAGTCACTAGTGGCGTTCATGTAAAAAAAATTTAATTTAAAAAAAATATTAGATCCCATTTAAATCCAGTGAAGACTGTGATCAGTTAATCCAGGTTGCAGTGGATTTCCGCCGCTCATGGGTCTCGCTAGTACCCCGTCCATTGTCCCAGCCCGGCTGGGCAGGTGTCGTGGCACACAGCAGGAAGGAAATGTCTTTGTTGGTGAGGTTCTCCAGACTGGCTGGTGGTGAAGTTAATTAATTTTTCATTCTGGTGCAAGACCAGAGGTCTGCTCCAGCTTTGATGCGGCTTGTGCTGGTAATTCACTTAGCGTCGGCGTTCGAAACCAGGTTTCTGTGTCTCACTTTGATGCTCCTGGCTTGTAATTCGTAAACTGAAAAACGTCTGTGTGCGAAGTTGAATCTCGCAACTCCGTGGTCATCTACCTCGGCGGTAGCCCGAGACTGGGGTGCAGGGTGTCATCTTTTAATGGCGTGTCTGTTACAGTAGTGTAAACATTTTAATCACTGTAAAAAGTAGAAAACATCAAAACAAAAGACTTCCTAATAACAAGTGACAACGTGTACAGCAGCAGATCCGCTAGCCAGTCAACAGTTAGCTAGCGCTAGTAGTTCACTTTAGCAGGGTTTGAGGAATTTTAGGTCAAAGGTTTGAACTCACAAAATTTTGTGCGACTGAGGGGTATATTTTTCCTGGAAATTTATAAATTGTACTTTAACCTGGTGGCGGCACGGTGGCCGACTGGTTAGGGCGTCAGCCTCACAGTTCTGAGGTGCGGGGTTCAATCCCGGTCCCCGCCTGTGTGGAGTTTGCATGTTCTCCCCGTGCCTGCGTGGGTTTTCTCCGGGCACTCCGGTTTCCTCCCACATCCCAAAAACATGGATTAATTGGAGACTCTAAATTGCCCGTAGGTGTGAATGTGAGTGCGGATGGTTGTTTGTTTGTATGTGCCCTGCGATTGGCTGGCAACCAGTTCAGGGTGTACCCCGCCTCTTGCCCGATGACAGCTGGGATAGGCTCCAGCACGCCCGTGACCCTAGTGAGGAGAAGCGGCTCAGAAAATGGATGGATGGACTTTAACCTGGTGATTTAATTGTATTCAGTCTTGTGATCGTCAGTAAAACTGCTCCGCATACTGTATAGTTTGATTCTAACACAACATCAAAGCCATTTTTCATGAGAAAACCAACATCATTAAATTAAATTAAAAGTATCATTGTGTTGTCTGGCTGGTCACTTGAATCTTTGCACAAAAGCAAAGGGCTGAATATGTACAAAATGAGTTGTTGTTCAAAAAGTCTCAGGAACACAATGTGGGTTGGTATTGAGGCATCTGTCCACATTCATGACAGTGAATTTGAAGGTAAATGTTGGTGTGTGTTTATGTATGGTAGTGTATGTGACTGTGTGTCAGTTTGGATTTGGAGTGCATGTAAAGGGGGGTTCAGTATCTATATTCTGCTGGCCCAGAAATGCAGCAAATAATGAGGCAGGAGCACGGCTGGTGGTAAGAGCAACCTCAGGTGAATGGCAAATCCCAGTTCTTTTAAATTTGATGTTTTTATACATTTTATGTATTTTCTAATTTTCCCAAGAAGAACAAATTGTATTCCTCCCTTACCCATTCAAAGACTTTGCTGCTGCATTTAAATGATTTTCTGACAGGGAAAATAAGAAAAAAAGATCTTCTGTCTGACACATGCATTGTTTTCACCCTGCCCAGATTTTACAAGACCCATTTCAAGGATGACAGTAGTTTCACACCTTCCCCTCCTGGGATCAGCCTTTTAAATATACACCATCAATTTGACTGAGACTTAAAACTCCACA
Source organism: Phyllopteryx taeniolatus (assembly GCF_024500385.1). NCBI lineage: Eukaryota > Metazoa > Chordata > Actinopteri > Syngnathiformes > Syngnathidae > Phyllopteryx > Phyllopteryx taeniolatus. Next base: position 20,032,884 of record NC_084508.1, on the reverse strand, counting down.
TTTGTCTTTTTAAAAACAATTGTTTTCTTTCTCCATTTTAGAAACTACATATGAGTGCCATGTCAGTTTAAAGTTGTCCGTTTTTTGTCCCCAAAAAATTGTTAATAAAATACAGAAATTAAATTGTTCAACTTCCACGTTGAAACATCAATATACAGTAAAGCCTTAATCACAGGGTTTACAGTCTAGAAAATCCCAGCAGTAAATTAAATTTGTAAAGTACCAATTATTTATTATACGACAATATATACACCTAGGACTTGTTTGCCATGGGTGACCTTCCCCGGGGTGTGAAGCCCCAGACAACTTAGCTCTATGGATCATGGGACACACAAACCCCTCCCCCGTGGTGAGGTGACGGCTCAAGGAGGGGAGAACGAAAACATTGATAATGAAAATAATAGTTTCTGTGAAAACGGTCAACCTTCCATTTGTTTGAAACTTCAAAATAATTATCCCCATTGGAAATAAAGGAACTTAGCAATAATAAATTTCAGTGCCATCATCAAACTTTTATTTTAAAAGGTAAGTACCATTATATAATTCTGATAACTTTAAAATAAGCTAACTACTGTACTGTCCTGTGCTCTCGAGGCGGCTTAGACTGCTGTTGGTAATTTCATCGACCAGCGCAGCCCAGCGGATCTCAGGGTGGGCAGGCTGCACCACTGTGGGAGTGTTTACAGCCGACTTAATTCACCGCCAATCAAAGCAGCTCCTCTCATTCTCTAAATGTGGCACAACTGACAGTCTGGACTGAGACATCGCTGCATGTGTGGAAGAGGACGATGCATAATCACAGCAATCTGTGCGTGAGTGGAGCATTGTCACTGCTCTTGGCCGGTGTAGCATCAGACAATGTGTGCTGATATACAGAATGAGCTGGTGATAACCACTGGTGACTTAAATATGTCCGGGGTGCTCAGTATCTGTCTTCTTGTGCCCCGACCATTTTCACGAAAATCGCGTTAGACCAGTGGTCTAGCCTTTGCCGGCAGTTGGACGTGGTCAGATTAGGTGTAAATTTAGATTGACTTTCTGCCACCAAATTGTCACTTCGCCAGGCGGATGTCAAAGGACATGCTCTGTGTGTGCCAAAACGCCCAGCTTGGCGCAGACTGGTCTGCCAAATTGGCAAACACGCAGCGAGCCTTGCGTTTGCAAAAAAATCAGGATCTGCCATCATTTGTGACCTGGCGGCACGTGAACGACTGGTTAGTACATCTGCCTCATAGTAGCCTTTAATCACTGTAAAAAGTAGAAACAAAACAAAAGACTTCCTAATAACAAGTGATAACGTGTACAGCACCAGATCCACTAGCCAGTCAACATTTAGCTAGCACTAGCAGTTCACTTTAGCACTTTAGCATGATGGCGGCACAGTGTATGACTGGTTAGCACGTCTGCCTCACAGTGCTGAGGAATCCGGCCTCACCTGTGTGGAGTTTGCATGTTCTCCCCGTGCCTTTGTGGATTTTCTCCCGGTACTCCGGTTTCCTCCCACATCCCAAAAACATGCATGGCAGGTTAATTGAAGACTCTAAATTGCCCGTAGGTGTGAATGGTTGTTTGTTTATATGTGCCCTGCGATTGGCTCGCGACCAGTTCAGGGTGTACCCCGCCTCTCGCCCAGAGTTAGCTGGGATAGCTCCAGCACGCCCACGACCCTAGTGAGGATAAGGGGTGTGGAAAATGAATGAATGAATGAATGTACTATGATGTGTTTTACAAATGTTAGTCACATCTTTCCATCTAATTTATCCATCCGTCCATTTTCTATACCACTAGACCACCACACTGGAGGCTATGTCAGCTTACTTTGGGTGAGAAGCGCGGTACACTCCGGATTGGTGGCCTGCTAATTGCAGTAGTAAAATAATATTGTAGTTTTTAAAGACTGCAATTAATTTTATTTTGCTTTTTTTAGTTGCTTTTTCAGTGCCAGTATATGTTTTAGTGTTAATACATCCTCTCCAATGTCAACATATGTTTTCAATGTCAAAATATAATGGCAGCTTTCTTGTTCTGTACATGTCCAGCCGAGGTGGGTCGCAGCAAAAACCTCGTCAACTTACCGCAAGGTGTTTTCTCAAGGTAGAAGTGGGTTGAAATATCCACGTTTGGGAAGTGATTAAACTATGCTGCATGTTCAAGCTGTTGTTTTTTTCTTGTCTGTAATGTAAACACGAGGTGCGCGCGGCTGTCACGACTCACTTTGATTGGCCCGCGAAGCCCAAGAGAAGACTTTGTGTGCGGACATGTGACTTCCTTGTGTCGTTTGATGGGTGAACTTGAGTCAAACACCACTGTGATAATCACGGTGGATTGGAGCAATGGCGGCCGATGCGGAAGTCGAAAACAAAAGTCTAAAAATTGATTGCGCACGCAATTATTATATATAATATAAGGTATAAGGTACTTTTACTGTCAATTCTACAATACGTGTAGCACATACAGAGGATTGAAATTATGGTACTCAAGGGCCCATGGTGCTACAAAAAATATATTTTTAAAAAGTATAAATAATAAACTTCATTATATAGAAGCTAAATAAAACTATGGTATATACAGTATAAAAATATAAATGAAATGTGCAAATATCAAAGATTAGGAGACATGTGAAACATAGTCAAAGTCCGAATCCCAAAGCACATAAAGACATTTATAAATTAGAAGGCAGTGTAGGGAGGTGTGCGCATGTGTGTGCATGCGCATGTACGTAGGGGTTCAGAGTTCAGGTGGGAAGGGGACAAGAGAGGTAGAGGGGGTTGAGCGGGCAGAGAGTTCAGCTTCATGACAGCCTGATGAATAAAACTGTCTTTAAGTCAGCTGGTCCTGGCCCGTTGACTCTGCAGTCTCCTCCCTGATGGCAGCAGACTGAAGAGGCTGTGAGATGGATGGGTAACATCCCCCGGTATACGGATGACTTTGCGAGTGAGGCGGGTGCTGTAAATGTCCTGCAGGGAGGGAAGAGAAGTTTCAATGATCTTCTCAGCTGCCCTCACTATGCGATAGAGAGTCTTGCGGCAGGATGCGATGCAGGCTCCGTACACCACAGTGATGCAGCTGGTATGGATGCTCTCTATGGTCCCTCTGTAGAACGAGCACATGATGAGGGTTGGGGGTCTGGCTCTTCTCAGCTTGCGCAGGAAGTAGAGACGCTGGTGAGCTTTCTTGGCCAGTGATGAGATGTTGCTGGTTCAGGAGAGGTCCTCAGTGACGTGCACACCCAGGAACTTGGTGCTGCGCATCCTCTCCACCGGAGCACCGTTGATGTTCAGGGGAGCATGCTGGGAGTGCATTCTTCTGATTTCCACAACAATCTCCTTGGTTTTCTCCACGTTCAGGGAGAGATTGTTGTCCATGCACCACCCGGCTAGGCGGCTCACCTCTTTCCTGTAGTCCTTCTCGACCCCGTTGCTGATGAGACCCACCACAGTTATGCCGTCTGCAAACTTGATGAAGAGGTTTCAGCTGTGTATCAGTGTGCAGTCATAGGTGAGCAGGGTGAAGAGGAGGGGGCTCAACACGCATCCTTGAGGAGCCCCCGTGTTCAGGGTGATGATGCTGGATGTGTTGCTACCGATCCGTACTGCCTGCGATCTCCCTGTCAGAAAGTCCAGCTGTCATGAACGGAACAGAGGATAGGACCCAAAAATGCACGACTCCAAAACAAATTGACAGTTTCCAAAAAGAGAGGTTTAATAGACGGGCATAGGTCGGTACACAGGCAGGCAATCCAAGAGAGGCAACAGTATCCAAAAACATGAGGCAAAGAGACAAGGTCGATAATCGGAACAGGGTCAAGTCTTACTGTGAATCTATGACGTGGAAACAAGGAATGCTGGAACGCGACGACAAGGTACAACAAACTGGCAACGAGAGGAAATGAGACACGAGGTTATATACAAGGGGTAATTAGGGTGAACGAGGCACAGGTGATGAAGATGCTCACAGGAGCAGGTGTGTGTGAAACAGGGGGGGAAGACAAAACCCGGAACACACACACATATGACAGTACCCCCCCCCCCCTTAACGGCTGGCCCCAGACGGCCCTGGGGCCCCTGGATGCGCAACGTGGAAGTCCCGAATGAGCGAATCATCCACGATAAACGCAGATGGTACCCAGGAACGCTCCTCAGGCCCATAGCCCTCCCAGTCCACCAGATATTGAAACCCCCTGCCCCTCCGACGAGATGACAACAGCCGCTTCACAGAGAAGACAGGGCCCCCATCCACAAACCGGGGGGGAGGAGGGGGCCTGGAAGGCGGGACCAGAGGGGACTCCCGGGCTGGCTTGAGTAGGCTGACGTGAAAAGTAGGGTGGACCCGCATAGACCTTGGGAGCCTCAGCTTCACGGTGACAGGGTTGATTATTTTTGTGATGGGGAAGGGCCCAACGAACCTGGGAGCGAGCTTCTTGGACTCCACCCGGAGTGGAATATGTTTGGTCGAAAGCCAAACTCGCTGACCCACTTTGTAGTTTGGGGCCGGTGTCCTCCGACGGTCAGCAGCGGCTTTGTAGGACCGTCCCTGGCGCAGCAGCATCTGGCGGGCTCGCTCCCAGGTCCTCCTGCAGCGTCTCACCAAGGTTAATGCCGCTGGAACTGTGGATTCTGGGGCTATGGCAGGAAACAGAGATGGTTGGTAACCATGCACAACGTGAAAAGGCGATAGACCAGTGGATGCAGAGGGGAGGGAATTGTGGGAGAATTCGACCCAAACCAGTTTCTGAGACCAGGATCGCGGCTCCTGTGAAGCGAGACATCGGAGCCCCGTCTCCAGGTCCTGGTTCAGCCTCTCGGTTTGGCCGTTGGTTTCAGGATGAAACCCGGATGACAGACTGACGGTAGCACCTATGAGTTTACAAAACTCCTTCCAAAATTGCGAAATGAATTGGGGACCCCTATCAGACACCACATTCTTGGGGAAACCATGGAACTTAAAAACCTGACTAATCATTAGCTCGGCAGTGTCTTTAGCTGAGGGGAGTTTTGGAAGTGCAATGAAGTGCGCCATCTTAGAGAACCTGTCAACAACTGTAAGAATGGTGGTATTGCCTTTAGAGGCCGGTAATCCTGTAACAAAGTCTACGGAAATGTCTGACCAAGGACGTTGTGGTATTGGCAGGGGTCGCAACTCCCCAGAAGGACGTTGATGAGAGGCCTTGTTAGCAGCACATACCTGGCAAGCATTGACGTAATCGCTAACATCCCTCCTAACATTAGGCCACCAAAAGCGCTGTTCGACCACCGATAGCGTATGGCAATGCCTGGGTGACATACCGTTCGGTTCGTGTGAGCCCAGTGGATGACTTTTCCCCTTAAGGTCGGAACCACATAAAGCCTGTTCTCGGGGCAATCTTCAGGGCTAGGAGTGTCTTTCAGAGCCCCTTCAACCGCAGTCTCAATGTCCCAAACAAAAGCGGAAATGAAGCATGACTTAGGCAAAATAGTCTTAGGGTCGGACAAAGAACTCTCCTCGGAGAAAATGCGTGACAAAGCATCTGGCTTACCATTTTTAGAACCCGGTCGGTATGATAACGTAAAATTAAATCTAGAGAAGAAAAGAGCCCATCTAGCCTGCCTCGCATTTAATCTTTTGGCAGTTTTAATATATTCAAGGTTCTTGTGATCTGTCCATACTAAAAACGGAGTATGTGCCCCCTCTAGCCAGTGCCTCCACTCCATCAAAGCCACCTTGACTGCCAACAGTTCACGGTCGCCAATGTCATAATTTTTTTCAGCTGGGGTCAATTTTTTGGAGAGAAACGCACAAGGATGTAACTTCTCATCCTTGAGAGACTTCTGGGAGAGCACTGCTCCTATTCCGGCATCAGACGCATCGACTTCTACCACAAACTGCTGTTTGAGATCTGGCAAAGTAAGGATGGGAGCGGAGGTAAAGCTCGACTTAAGTTTTTGAAAAGCTGCATGACAAAGCGGGTTCCATACAAAAGGTTTGTGTGGCGAGGTAAGATCATGCAAAGGAGAGGCTATAGAACTGAAATTCCTGATGAATTTCCTGTAGAAGTTTGCGAACCCTAAGAACCTTTGTACATCTTTGCGTGACGTGGGAGTAGGCCAATTAATAACGGCATTGACTTTGCAAGGGTCCATCTTGACTTCACCTTGAGCCAGGACGAAACCCAGAAAAGAAACGGACGCCTGGTGGAACTCACATTTCTCAGCCTTGACATAGAGTTGATTCTGCAGTAACTGCTGCAAAACAGAGCGGACATGAATAATGTGAGTCTCCTCATCCGGGGAGAATATCAGAATATCATCTAAATAAACAAAAACATAAACATTCAACATGTCGTGCAGGACATCGTTGACAAGGTTCTGGAAAACAGCTGGAGCATTAGTAAGCCCAAAAGGCATTACCAAATATTCATAATGTCCCGTTGGTGTGTTGAATGCTGTTTTCCATTCATCCCCCTCCCTTATCCTGACTAGATGATATGCATTTCTTAAGTCCAGTTTTGTGAAAATCTTGGCTCCCTCCAGGAACTCAAAGGCGGTGGAGATGAGAGAAAGAGGGTACCTGTTTTTTACCGTGATCTCATTGAGACCCCGGTAATCGATACAGGGTCGCAGGGTCTTGTCTTTCTTGTCCACGAAGAAAAATCCTGCTCCCGCAGGGGATGAAGATGGGCGAATGATCCCGGCTGCCAGTGATTCTTCTACGTATTCCTTCATGGCCTTGTGTTCCGGCCCTGAAAGAGAGAACAACCTCCCTCGTGGGGGTGTGGTTCCAGGCAGCAAGTCAATAGCACAGTCATAAGGTCTGTGGGGTGGAAGGGATTTGGCCTTGGACTTGGAAAAAACATCTTTAATATCCTGATAACAGGTGGGCACTTGAGATAAATCAGGATCCGCAGATGGGGTCTGTGGAGTGTCCTTAGAAACATGACCCTGAACATCACGTGGCGGCTTGAAACAGTTCCGGGCGCAATTGCTGCCCCATGACATAACCTGCCCAGAGGACCAGTCAATGTGGGGGTTATGTAATTTCAACCATGGGTTCCCTAAGATAACGTCATGATTTATGGCGTCAAAAACATGAAAACTAATACGTTCCGAGTGAGAATCAGGGAATGTCAATGTGAGTGTTTGGGTGCGGTGAGTGATCTTGCCCATAAAACTGCCGTCTGCAGCATAGGTGTTGCGGTGGCGTTTTATTCCAAAGGTTCTAAGGTGCATACGTCTAACAAGGATGGAGTTGAGTAAGTTTGCATCAGAACCAGAGTCAATTAAAACAGGTGTATGAATTTCTTGATCAGGAGAGCATAGTGTCACTTTAGGAAGAACCCGTGTAGGGTCTTCCTTAATGAAATTCAGACTCACCTCTCCCGTGCCCTGGCTACCGGCACCGGCAACTTTGACGTGACAGTTGCTCACGGAATGACCCAACTGACCGCAGTAGAAGCACCGCCCTTCCCTCAGCCGGCGTTGACGTTCCTCAGGGGAGAGACGGAACCTGCCCAGTTGCATGGGCTCATCCGTGGTGACGCTAGCCAGTGGATTGAGACTGGCAGCAGGGAATCTGCCTTGGTTTGGCTTGTCACCGAGGCTCGTCCTCCAAGTGCGCGGTGATGCATCCCTCCGCCGATCTCCATCCAGCTCGCGATCCAAAAGCCTTCTGTCGATCTTGAGGGCGAGAGCGATGAGAGTGTCCAAGTCGGTTGGCAGGTCTAGCGGGACTAAATGATCCTTGACGGCGGGGGATAGTCCTTGAAAAAAGGCATCGAGTAGCGCCCGATTATTCCAATGAGTCTCAGCTGCTAGAATGCGAAACTCAATCGCGTAATCTGACACCCTGCGCTTGCCTTGTTGTAAGGTGACAAGGGAGCGAGCTGCCTCACGATCAGGAGTGGAAAATTGAAAAATTTGCTCCATAGTCTTGACGAAAAAAGCCCATGAATGACACGCGGCGGAATTGCGGCTCCATTCAGCAGTAGCCCACGCCTCCGCACGACCAGTCAGGTGGGAAATGACGAATGCGATCTTTGCCCGCTCGGTGGGGAAGGCGGCTGCCTGCAGTTCAAAGTGGAGTTCGCACTGCGTGATGAACGGCTTAATGTTCCCAGATTCTCCAGAGAACCTCTCCGGTCGAGAGAGCTGTGGGCAGACAGCAGCGGAGGTGGCAGGTGGCTGCATGGTGACTACTTCACACGGAAATACCGTGGCAGTACTGGGTGTGGTGCCAACTGGTTCCTTCTCTTGAAAAAATTTCAAAAGAAATTCAAACTGCGAGGCCACCTGCCTCATCATATTGTCCTGATTCCTTGACAGTCCCTCTAGATGAAGGTGGAGGGCGGCAATCTGCTCATCCTGCTTCGCGAGGCGTTGACCCTGCGCTTGAAGGGCTTTGCGCACCGGGTCTGAGTCTGCTGGGTCCATGTTCTGGCCAGTTCGTTCTGTCATGAACGGAACAGAGGATAGGACCCAAAAATGCACGACGCCAAAACAAATTGACAGTTTCCAAAAAGAGAGGTTTAATAGACGGGCATAGGTCGGTACACGGGCAGGCAATCCAAGAGAGGCAACAGTATCCAAAAACATGAGGCAAAGAGACAAGGTCGATAATCGGAACAGGGTCAAGTCTTACTGTGAATCTATGACGTGGAAACAAGGAATGCTGGAACGCGACGACAAGGTACAACGAACTGGCAACGAGAGGAAATGAGACACGAGGTTATATACAAGGGGTAATTAGGGTGAACGAGGCACAGGTGATGAAGATGCTCACAGGAGCAGGTGTGTGTGAAACAGGGGGGGGAGACAAAACCCGGAACACACACACATATGACACCAGCAGCCAGTTGTACATCGAAGTGTTAAGCCCCAGCTGATCCAGTTTGTGAATCAGTTGTTGGGGGATGATGGTATTGAATGCTGAGCTGAAGTCTATGAACAGCATTCTGACATATGAGTCATTAGAGTCCATGTGTGTGAGAGCAGATTGGAGGACGGTGGAGATGGCATCATCGGTTGACTGGTTGGACCGACATGCAAACTGGAAGGGGTCCAAGGAGGCAGGGAGGGAGGACTTGATGTGGTGCATGACTAGCTGCTCGACTCACTCATCAGGATGGGAGTGATCGCTACCGGACGGTAGTCATTGAAGCAGGAGGGAGACAACTTCTTCGGGACCGGGATGATGCTGGTGGCTTTGAAGCACCTAGAGACAACAGCCTGACTCAAGGAGGTATTGAAGATGTCCGTGAAGACATCTGTGAGTTCAGCTGCAAAGTCCCTCAGAACACATCCAGGTATGTTATCTGGGCCTGGGGCTTTTACGTGCATTGATCCTGCCAAGGGAGCTTCTCACACTGTCCGGGTCAGTGACTCCACCAGGGGGTGGAGTCTTGTGTGCTTGGGTGCTATTGTGTGCCTCAAAGCGAGCAAAGAAGTTGTTTAGCTCATTCAGCAGGGAGGTGGATCTGTCACAGGTTTGTGGTGAGGGTTTGTAGTTCGTAATGGTCTAAATACCTCGCCACAGACTACTGGTGTGACTGCTGTTACTGAACCGGTCAATGATCCTCCTGGAGTACTCCCTCTTGGCCTGGTGGCAGCCTGTTTGAACATGGTCCAGTCTGTGGTGAAAAACAGTCTTGAAGTGCCTCTTGGGACCCTTCTGGTTACAGTCGTACCTGTTTCCTAACTGGTTGGGTGACTTTAACCAGTGGTCTGTAAGCTGGCATTAACATTACAGTGAGGTGGTCTGAGGCACTCAGGTGGGGGAGGGGAAGGGCCTTGTATGCTCCTCTCAGTGTGGTAAAAACATTGTCCAGAGCTTTATTTAGTTCTGCCTATGTTGAGCAAAAACCTACAACTGTATCTGCGCCTTGGTACATTGTAGACTTGATGAAGATGGGCAAGAACCCTCTGACATACTGTATAAGAAGAAAGACACGAAAACACCATTCGGTCGGGTTAGATTATTGTAATGTCGTAAAAGTACAGTTTCTTCTTAAATACTTCTTAACATTAAAACTATTCTGACAAGTACAATTTATCCAAAATGTTACTTGAGTAAATGTGACTGAGTAAATGTAACACGTTCCTACCCACCTCTGATGTCCAGCATGTTAGCAGAGTGTTGCAGTAGGACATTTAATAAGAAGTGCATCACAGAGGTGATTTGATTTGAAGTACTTTTTATACATGCAATCTTCTTGTAGAAAATACAATAAACATTGTACAATATGTCAGAGGGCTTAGGGGCTTTGACAGCAATGACTGATCTTACTTGCTGAGTGTGACAGTCCCTGTGGAGCATGATGTTAAATGTTCCTGCACTTATCTATTCCATGCTGTTCTCCCATCTGAGAGCCATTGGGGTCTCTGTGGCCCTACTGGTGTTCACTGCGTCAGCCTCTTAATCCAAACCTCACCTTCAAGTAAGTACCTCATCCCACACCCCTTACAGGAGAAAATGAGACACGAGAGTGTCTTCGAGTTAATGCATTTCCAAGGCCATCCCTGAAGAGCTGAATATCGTGTTTATGACAAAATGGCCTTTTGTCATACCTTCATGAAGATGCAGTTTCCAAGAGAGGGAAGTGTCTTGCTGGCGAAGGAGATCATGGACACCCCACAGACAAATAATACTGTCAGCCCAAATGAATGAATCATAAAATTGACTTTTTTTTTTCTTTTCTTTTTTTAAATGTAAATGTTCAGTTGGACACAATGGTTTAAGAGCATAGGACAGGTTAGTAGTATAGTGGACATAATACATAAAGATGAGTGGTTAGGTCACACACTCCATATAGGCCGTATCTACAATAATAATAGTCTGAATAACTTTGATACAAAAGTTCACATTGCAAACATTGCTATGTTTTTCTCATCAAAATGTAGTTATCCTTTAAAGGCAGAGGGAGTATTCAAAGTGGTGATCAGAAAGGCACACTGATTATGTTAAACTCCACTATGGCCATTAAAAAAAAATAAAAAATTAATGAATTGGCCTTCGTTTGCAAGAATGTGATATCACTCCATTAATTTGTATCTAAATCTGCCCTGCATTTATTTATTATTAATTTTTTTGTTTGTTTTTTGTTACCTTCTAACAACGAAGAGGTGCTACAAAAACATAAACTTTGAGCTAATAACAATTGTTTAAGAACAGAAATATTACAAATTGTCAATTTGTGTTGCTGAAGCTACGATAGTGAAAAAATAAAATAAAAATGAGAATGACTAGCAATTCAGTTTGCAGTTTAAAAAACTGTTTTTGTCATATATATATTAAAGCTGTCTGTATCCCCTGACAGTAGAATATTATAAACATTATTTTTTGAAAGATTATCCCTATCTGGCTCCATTGAGGAGTATCTGTAACATTTGCACAACCAACATTGTCCCAGATTATCGCACTACTCGTCACTTTAAACCGCATACACTCCTTGACGTCTCAGCGCCCTTTGCACAATGGTTATTGCACCGTACTATTACAATATTAGTCATTCGAACCGCTCTAAGTGCTAGAGGACTCTGCATCTTTTTGCACAATTGTTTTTTGTCAATGTCTTTAAGTCTCCAAAGTGTTCTGTAAATTGACTGTCTGTTGTACTAAAGCGGCTCCAACTACCGGAGACAAATTCCTTGTGTGTTTTGGACATACTTGGCAAATAAAGATGATTCTGATTCAGATTCTGATCTAATGCCTCTAATTTAATTTTAATTATTATTTTATAACCAGGCATGGCACAGCAAAAATAGTCAATCAGAGACTGTGGAGACAGGAAGCGTGACCAAATTGTCAATCTTTTGTACACGGCACTAATATGCTCACGAGTCTCGCGGAGGCACACAGCCGCCTTGTGCAAAAAGAGACTATTATAGTTTCTTGGCTACATTATTTACCTCCGGTTAGGAACAAAAGTTAAAACGAAGGAATTGGACCACTCTTTACTTCAAATCAAGGGTGGACATACAGTGGATACGGAAAGTATTCAGACCCCCTTAAATTTGCTAAAATCATTTAAGTTAAATTTTTTCCTCATTAATGGACACATAGCACCCCATATTGACAGGAAAAAAACTGAATTGTTGACATTTTTGCAGATTTATTAAACAAGAAAAACTGAAATATCACACAGCCATAAGTATTCAGACCCTTTGGTGTGACACATATATTTAACTCGGGTGCTGTCCCTTTCATCTGATCATCCTTGAAATGGTTCTAGACCTTCATTGGAGTCCATCTATGTTTGATTATACTGATTGGACTTGATTAGGAAAGCCACACACCTGTCTATATAAGACCTTACAGCTCACAGTGCACGTCAGAGCAAATGAGAATCATGAGGTCAAAGGAACTGCCTGAAGAGCTCAGAGACAGAATTGTGGCAAGGCACAGATCTGGCCAAGGTTACCAAAAGAATTCTGCTGCACTTAAGGTTCCTAAGAGCACAGTGGCCTCCATAATCCTTAAATGGAAGATGTTTGGGATGACCAGAACCCTTCCCAGAGCTGGCTGTCTGGCCAAACTGAGCAATCGGGGAAGAAGAGCCTTGGTGAGAGAGGTAAAGAAGAACCCAAAGATCACTGTGGCTGAGCTCTAGAGATGCAGTCGGGAGATGGGAGAATGGTCTAGTAAGTCAACCATCACTGCAGCCCTCCACTAGTCGGGGTTTTATGGCAGAGTGGCCTGACGAAAGCCTCTCCTCATTGCAAGACACGAAGGCCCGCATGGAGTTTGCTAAAAAAAAAAAAAAAGCACCTGAAGGACTCCAAGATGGTGAGAAATAAGATTCTCTGCTCTGATGAGACCAAGATATAACTTTTTGGCCTTAATTCTAAGGGGTATTTGTGGAGAAAACCAGGCACTGCTCATCACCTGTCCAATACAGTCCCAACAGTGGAGCATGGTGGTGGCAGCATCATGCTGTGTGGGTGTTTTTCAGCTGCAGCGAAAGGACGACTGGTTGCAATCAAAGGAAAGATGAATGCGGCCAAGTACAGGGATATCTTGGACGAAAACCTTCTCCAGAGTGCTCAGGACCTCATGGGCCGAAGGTTCACCTTCCAACAAGACAATGACCCTTAGCACACAGCTAAAATAACAAAGGAGTGGCTTTACAACAATTCTGTGACTGTTTTTGAATGACCCAGCCAGAGCCCTGACTTAAACCCAATTGAGCATCTCTGGAGACCAGAAAATGGCTGTCCACCAACGTTCACCATCCAACCTGGCAGAACTGGAGAGGAGCTGCAAGGAGGAATGCAGAGAATCCCCAAATTCAGGTGTGAAAAACTTGTTGCATCATTTCCAAAAAGACTCATGGCTGTATTAGCTAAAATGGTGCTTCTACTAAATACTGAGCAAAGGGTCTGAATACTTATGGCTGTGTAATATTTCAGTTTTTCTTTTTTTAATAAATCTGCAAAAAGTTTAACAATTCAATTTTCTGTCAATAAGGGGTGCTATGTGTACATTAATGAGGAAAAAAATGAGTCAAACTCAAATGATTTTGGCAAATGGCTGCAATATAACAAACAGTCAAAAAAATAAGGGGGTCTGAATACTTTCCGTACCCATTGTATGTAAAGGTGGTGTCCGACACACAGACTGTCGCATATTGCTGGGTTTAGAAAACCACCGCACCATCGTACAGGCGAACGTCATCGTTCTCACCGGGTCATAAGTTACGTTGATCATGTTGATCTTGTATTTTTAATTGACTATTCATTCCCAAAAAAATACAACATCAAGTATTTCGTGTTTGGCATGCGCAAAAGTGACTTTGGGCAGAGATGCATGGCGTTGGAGTGGGGAGTGAGTGAGGCTACATTCCAATCTTGCTAGCAGTTTGAAAACGGCATACTCTCTCTTTAATGCCTTGCACAATAACAATAGAATGCACTGGAAATAGCTCGTACAGCACAAACTTTTCTTGCATCTGTTTCGTCAGGACAGTGTGAGATCACTAGACAATACATTAGATTTTTCAGACTACCAAAGCAATTTGCATTTGACATTTTCACTAAAACTTTTAATAATTCCCTATGGCCTTTCACTTAAATCATATTTTAATCAATCATTTTGTCCTTTTTCTTTAATTTAGTTATTTGGACGAGGACACATGGACACTTAGTAAATTAACCCCCGCTCTTCCCCTGAAGAGCGGAAGTGAGACGTCAGATTCTGATTCATTTATTTGAATCTATTGTGGCATGTTATTGGATTGCCTGACTAAACAAAGACAGAATGTACTGAGAATTAAAAGGAGATGCTTGTCTTGTGTAAGACTTATATTCCCCTATTCTTGTGTCTTCCATGCATTATGGTTTAACTGCTTTGATTTAAATCGAACTGTGGTTAAATAATTTATTCATGCAGTACCAAAACACCAAAATAGGTAAACAAAACAATATTTTATGTTATTTACTGCTGCATTGCCTGTCCTTTTGAATTACAGACCCAACAGTCAAATGCATCTACAGTATATGGGTAAAAGGAGGGCTTTTACCTGCAATGTCATTGTCAAACTTCAATGATTAAGATCATCTCATGCATATTTTACAATTAATGAAGAATTGACTGAAGAACACAAGTAACATATCAGATCATTAAAAATCTTGTCTGACTGCTTTTTGGTTTTTGTGTTAGTCAAAAAATACACACACAAAACAAAAATCAAAAATATTATCAATACTGTTATTACCAGTGTTACTGGGACAGAATTTATTAAGTTTATGAACACATTTAAGTATTTCAAAAAAACTTACCATTAAGGAACACTATCAAGGCAAAGGACAAGTTTCAACAGATATAAATTATATTTATCTGTATAAATTCAAATTCTATACAAAAAAAATAATACTGTATTTGACCAAAAAAACAACAACAACGTAGTCAGCAGCTTCTCAATTAATGATCCAAAAAACATCTTAAAATGCTGTTTTGCTTTGTGAATGGTGATCCTAGATAATGATTCCCAAAGTGTGAATGCTGTGCGGCATCACTTCAGCGCTGCCAAAGAGACTCTTTATTTTCACAGGTCTCAGTGGAGCATAAACTCAGAGGGCTGAATGAGGAGAAGGCCATTTTGATGCCAAGTCTACCAAGTTTTGAAAGCAGCACCAGCCTTATGTTGTTCTATAACTTGACAAGGTATTCTCTTTGGTCCAGCTTGGATTCACCTCATTTCATGTCAACAAGGCCCTTTAAGCATGGAATGGAGGTGTAAGAAAGAAAACAGAAACCACCCTGACTGGCAGTTGACAGATGTGCTTCTTCCTCAAGACAGGAAAGAGAAGAAAAATAAGGTTTGTGTTGCAAAAACAAATGGTCTGACTTTGTCCTAGCAACGTCTGCTGTCACAGTGAGCCAGGATTTGTATCTGCAATTCTACAGTACCACCACATACAGTATCGTCTCACTGAGCTTAATTATTACCTCGGCCAAGCATGACAGTGAGCAGCATCATTTTCATCTGTTGTTTGTCGTGTGTTAGAAGGGTTACACTAAAACTACACCACCAATTTCCATGAATCTTTGAGGCTACATGGCACACGTGAATTGCAAGAGGCTGTTACCTGTTGGTGCACATCAGAATACAAATGTTGCAAGAATTTTTCATCAGCCAACCAAGTCAACATCAACTCACATGAGTTTCGGATGTTTTATGTTTGCGATACCTACCTTAGTTTTTTGTGGGAATGTTTGCTTGTTACATAATCCACCTTGAGACAATGTGAAGCCCCTTAATGTAGTTTATGACTTTTTAACCAAAAATACTGTATATATATTTAAGCTGTTCTTTCCCAAGTCATTTGTATTGCTATTCCACCATACCGAAGATCTGTGCTCTATTAAGTGTGGTTCTAGCTGTGTTTGCCAACCTTGAAAATTCGAGACAGCGTGCACTGCTTTGATAACTGCTTGTTCACTTATTAGTAAGGAGGATTCTGGGAAAACAACTGAGTTGATTGTTTTTTTGTCGTTGCTCAACTTACTTATATTTTCCTGCTGTTTTGACCTGACTATGTTGGAACAGAAGGCCTGATGCTTAGCCATTAATCCTTCACCATTCATTGTTCTTCACCCATCAGCCTTAAATGCCCAAGCTTGGCTTTGTGGTTTAATCAATCACATGTAAATGGAGGTCTGGTGGGTGGGGGTGTATACACTGTGAGATGAATGTCAGAGACAGGTGGCCAGGGTCAGTCTCTTTCTCTCACCTTGGCAGCTTGCCTCCAAGTACAGTACTTCTGACAGGCAGAGTTGGATAGGAATGCGTTACATTTACTCAAGTAGCATTTTGGATAAATTTTACTAAGTTTTCTAAGT
Organism: Phyllopteryx taeniolatus; assembly: GCF_024500385.1. NCBI lineage: Eukaryota > Metazoa > Chordata > Actinopteri > Syngnathiformes > Syngnathidae > Phyllopteryx > Phyllopteryx taeniolatus. Next base: position 20,016,573 of record NC_084508.1, on the reverse strand, counting down.
TGAGAAGTATTATATATTATATATATACACAATACAGAAACTTGAAATAAATACACGTTTTTAAAGTAAAATCCACAATTGTTTCATGTAACATCACATACATTCAACTCACCATTACGCTGAATGTAGTTGTAATTAGTGGGAGTCATGCTAGCTGGTCTAATCTTGTAATGCATAGCATAACATGTAGAAAGCCCAGGTATATATATATATATATATATATATATATATATACCCGGGCTTCCTGCTCACTCACCTTAGTGTTATTGTCATCTGATTAGTGGAAAGCGTTTTTGAGTGTCTTGAGAATGTATTATTATAATAATTATTATTATTATGAAATAAAAAGCTTTAATAATCGTATTAGAGACACAGAGGGAATTATATGTATGTGTACGAATATACATTTATTAATCATTTACATTTATTATAAATATTGTTATTTGCTTTCATGTGCTTGACTGACTAAACATTAGTCGTTAGCATGAAGTAACAGCTGCTAGTGAAAGCTATCTCCGCGAGGACGTCAGGACTTGCGGTTAAAATCACTCATGAGTATGTTCACTGCCTAGTGCGCCAATCCTTGCACAAACAAATAACTCATCATACTAGTACATCGCTCCTTAGCAGATCACAAACAAATCACTCGTGTCTAACCGATCGTGAACGATAAGCTCAAGGAACGAATCACTCTTCAGTTCTTCAGTACACCAGTACACCAGTTCACTGAACGAATCGCTCTTCACTTGTGCAGTTCTCCAGTACATTCAATTCACTTAAGTGGCGGAGCAGCGGCTCCACTCTGAGTTCCTCCCATTTCATTGTAAATGAAAATTGGTTCTCAGCTTAACCTAACCTGGTTAAATAAAATGTTAAAGCACACACGCACGTTTGCTCGTACGCGCGCACACACACACACACACACACACACATACACACATATAAAACATATACACACAAACAAAACAGCTTGGGCAACAGAGAGCTTTATGCTCCAGGAATCCACTGAGGGAACACTCAAAACTATGCCAATGTATGCCAGTCCAACAATTTAAACCAAGACTGCATTCACTTGGTTGACTGCCTGAGCATGCTTATTTCCCAAGGTTAAAAAGCAATTAGGAATAAGATTGCAACTTCTTTGCGAATGAATCACCATATCATGAAAGAAAAATAAATAGCTAGAGCAAATAATGTGGGCAGATGGAGCAAAATGCATCAGATGTACCAAATTATGTAGATGTGTGGCATATTGTGATTATGCAAGTCAAAGGAATGTGCACTTTGTATAGTAATTGCATTTGCATATTTAGCTTCTGCTCAAATATTATCTTGAGCTCTTTTGCTAAGGATACAAGTTGGACATATGGATATACAGTGAAGAGTTTTAAGAATGATTAATGTTTTGTGCATAAGTAGCAAGGAAGAAAAGAAAAACATTAGAAATGCAAAGCCCACATTCTACTACATTTACAGTGTGATTTAAAATGAGATGGGCAATTAGACTGACAAAGGCAGGGAAAGGCTAAAATGATTGACACAATAAGAAAACACAAGTAAAAGAGCAAACAGAGTATTACCAAGAAGGGGATTTAGGTGGGAGTCTAGGAGAGAAGTTGTAGTATTAAGAAATCTCATGCATTTTTAATTTCTATTTCTACATAGAAATGCCTTTTTACAGTCTGGAAAAAACATAATTATGGATGTCTGTCAATTTCCTTTACTCGGAACAAATAAACCTCCACCTTCCCAGTATTCAATTGACCCATGATGTTTTTTTGTTTTTTTTTCTTTTAACAACTTGAGGTTTTGCGGATTGGCATAGGCACACAACTGATTATTTAAATCAGTGCAAGATGCCATCTTAAACACTGTATTAATTTCTCTTCAGTGAAGCCTTAGTTTATGTGGGTTTGAATACTAATGAATAATATGAGTTTACCCTGGTAACCATATCCCAATATCCGCCTGATGTATGTTTTTACTGACATCAGCATATTTTTAATGGTAATTCCCTTGATCAGAGAATTTGTGCGTCAAATCCTGTCATCTCAGTTCTTTATCTATAACAAAACACCCACCATTTTTCCATCGCTCTAGCTCTCTGATAGTGGATTTAGACCTTGTAAAGACGCTGATTCAATTTATGAGCTTAGTTTTAGACCTGCTCAGTACTATTTAGTTAGTGTCTTGGAATAAGCCTCTGTTGTGAATTTGGCCTATATAAAGAAAATTCAATTGCTCGAGTAGGGCAGCATGAGTGTTTGTCACATCCATCTCACAGATATAAGGTTAATCTGGGGTCCAGCCTTCCTGTGTAGAGTTGATGTTCTCCCCCAACTTGCGTTGATTTTCTGTGGCTTCCTCCCACATTCCAAAAACATGCACATTAGGATCAGTGAAGACTCTAAGACTCTGTCCTTAGGTGTGATTGTGACTGTGAATGGTTATTTGTTTTATATATGCCCTTTTCGTTCCAGTCTTCACACAGATCTTCAATAGATCTCTGGATCTGTGCGAAGTACCATCCTGTTTCAAACGCACCACCATCATCTCAGTACCCAGGAAACCTGCAATCTCGGGTCTGAATGACTACAGGCCTGTCGCCTTGACATCTGTTGTCATAAAGTCCTTTGAACGCCTCGTGCTGGAACACCTCAAGAACGTCACAGGTCCCCTGCTGGACCCCCTGCTGTTTGCCTACCGAGCAAACAGGTCCTAGGATGATGCAGTCAACATGGGACTGCACTTCATTCTAGAACACCTCGACGGTGCGGGGACCTACGTGAGGATCCTGTTTGTGGACTTCAGCTCTGTGTTGAACACCATCATCCTCAAACTCTTCTGCTCCAAGCTTAATTTGTGGAGCTGAACACGCTCAAGACTGTAGAGATGATTGTGCACTTCAGGAGGCATCATTCGCCACAGCTGCCCCTTACGCTGTCCAACTGCCTTGTGTCAACCGTCGAAACCTTCAGGTTCCTCGGAATTACAGTCTCTCAGGACCTGAAGTGGGAGTTCAACATCAACTCCATCCTCAAAAAGGCCCAGCAGAGGATGTACTTCCTGCGGCTTCTGAGGAAGCACGGCCTGCCACAGGCGCTGTTGAGGCAGTTCTACACAGTGGTCATCAAATCAGTCCTGCGTTCTTCAATCACAGTCTGGTTTGGTGCTGCTACAAAAAAGGACAAACTCCGACTGCAACGGACAATCAAAACTGCTAAAAGGATTGTCGGTACCCCCCTAACGACCCTTGAGGACTGGCACGCTGCCAGAACTAAGACAAGAGCATGCAAAATCCTCTTGGACCCTCCACATCCTGGTCATCAGCTCTTCCAGCTCCTTCCCTCAGATAGGCGCTACCAAACAATGCAAACTGAAACTAGCAGACATTCCAGCAGCTTCTTCCCTCTTGCCATTAACTTACAATTCCATTGCAACATGCTGCCAATATTTTTGTCTTGAGTTTGTTGTCACATTTCTGTCGGGCCAATTATTACTCGTGCACTCACTGTAGTAGTCTCGCCATGCTGCACTATTTGCATATCTGTTCTTGACCAATAGTGGCCACTCATGTGCCTGAGTAGCATCTGCACCATTTGCAAAATCTACTGAGGAGTATCTGCAACATTTGCACAATCGACATTATCCCAGATTATCGCACTCCTTGTCACTTTAAACTTCATACATTTCATGAAGTCTCGGCACCCTTTGCACAATGGTCATTGCACCGGACTATTGCTCTATTAGTCATTCAAACTGCTCTCATTGCTAGAGAACTCTGCATATTTTTGCACAATTGTCAAAAAAACAGAATAAAAAAAAAAAATTGTACCGGCATTACCAGATTACTTGGAACCTTTTTCTCAATGTCTTTATGTCTCAAAAGTGTTCTCTGTCAATTGACTGTCTGTTGTCGTACTAGAGCGGCTGCAACAAGAATTCAGACAAATTCCTTGTGTGTTTTTGACATGGCAAAATAAAGATGATTCTGATTCTGATTCTGATTGGATGGCGATCGGTCCAAGTTGTACTCTGTATGATGTCAGCTGGGAGGCGCCAGCTCACCCGCGACCATAATGAGGATAGAAGAGGCCTATACTGTAGGTGACAAGGTTTGTTGTTATTGAAGAATATGTTTATGTAACACTTTCAATTTAATATAAAATCACCATTCCCATGCAATCATGATGGGTTTAATCCCAGAGAGATCCATGACTTTCATACTTTAAACAAGGATTACAACCTTTATATTCCTTGCGTGTCTCAAACGACTGTTCAGTTAGGCTCTTATTATTAATCATATGCAATGTAAAGAATACCCTATGACAACTGTCCTGTTAATTACAATGTACTCACATTCTCCTTGTGAACATCACACATATTCTAAGTGACAAATCAATGCGTAAAAGTTTTTTTTCACATTTTTTCCCAACATAAAATTAGCAGTAAGATGCTTGAAGGTTCCCCATACCATTGTTTGGTGAAATATATTTACCTTTGCCACTGTGGTGAATTTCATTGTATATAGTAAAAGTTGATTTGTTAACATACTGTGGGCCTCATTTAGTATGATCCCAAATATTGTGTTAAATTGTGTTCACTGAGATTGCGCAGGATGTTAGGAGGCGTTGTGCGGGATCCACTAAGCCTGCAAGCTTTTACTAAGATCCCAAATGGTTGCTGCCAAAATCTTTGCGCTGTTGGCAACAGGTGTAAAAGTGATGGAAACCGTCATATTTAAGAGTGTTTTTCGCTTTAGGTAATTGATCATTTTCACCACTGAACATTTGGGAGAGCACCGCGGGTGCCCAAAATAAAAGAAGGAGTGATGGGAATTCCGTCTCTTTTTAGTGAACCGGCTCGTTTGGCTCGGCTCACTTAAAAGAGGAGGCTCTTTTGGGTCACAAAAGGCTCCTTGGATTTTGTCATCGCTTAAATTATTACCAGCAAAATTGTAAAATTTATTCATTCATTCATTTTCCATACCGTTTATCCTCACTAGGGTCGCAGGCATGCTGGTGCCTATCCCAACTATCTTCGGGGGAGAGGCGGGGTACACCCTGAACTGGTCGCCAGCCAATCGGAGGGCACATATAAATAAACAACCATTCACACTCACATTCACACCTACGGGCAATTTAGAGTCTTCAATTAACCTACCATGCATGTTTTAGGGATGTGGGCGGAAACCGGAGTACCCGGAGAAAACCACACAGGCGCAGGGAGAACCCGGAGATTTGAACCCGGGTCCTCAGAACTGTCCTCCCTCACTCCGTGCGCTGTGCATAATTGCCACCAAGTGCTGTGCATAATTGCCACCAAGTGCAATGACAAATCACGAGAATGCAGCATGCATAAACAAGCGTGTGTGCTTCTCACTGCTAAGAGCCGCCCCTCCACCTCTACCCAATGCAACTGACAAATCAAAAGCATGCACGGTGCACCGCAAGCCTGAAGCTGTCTGCTTGTGCTACTCTTAATAGACAAAGTGTGTGTGTGTGTGTGCTTATGTGTGTGTGTGCGTGAGCGTGTGTGTGTGTGCGTGTGTGTGTGTGTGTGCGGCAGGGGTGTCAAGCGGCTCCCAATCATGAGCTGCCTCCTGTCGCTACCGACACATCACTAAAAATAAGTTTAAAAGTGATGGAATTGGAAGTGTTAGTGGAAGAGGGAAACACATTATTCATCCATCCATCCATTTTCTTAGCCGCTTCTCCTCACTCGGGTTGCAGGCATGCTGGAGCCTATCCCAGCTATCATCGGGCAGGAGGTGGGGTACATACACCCTGAAATGGTTGCCAGCCAATCGCAGGGCACATGCAAACAACAGTTACAGAAAATATATCGATCATTCTGATAATTTTTGGGGAAGCTGTAAATCGCATAACAATCACGTTTTGCTTAATCGAACCTGTCTCGTAATACTTTATTTAAAACCTCTCCTCCGCAGGGTGTCTGGATTCTCCCTTATAGAGATGAGAGGCTCAAAGTAGAGCCGGATGCCTCCCTGGTGAGGCATTCCGAGCATGGCCCACCATAAGGAGGAGCTTTCCAAGACCCAGGACACGCTAGAGAAAGTATCGGATGGCGTGGGAACACCTCGGGATTTCTTCAGAAACGGCACACAAAGTGGCTGGAGAGAGAGAGAGAGAGAGAGAAATATTTGCAGCACCCGCTACCAATACGGGATACTCGGAAGGAGATGGACGGTTATCTGAATAATCTAACATTAAGTACCAACAACTCCTTTGAGCAAAATTACTGCTTTTGATTGGGCTAAGGTTATTATGAAATGTTTAAGTTTTTTATTTATTTATTTTTTTTTTTTACATTTTGTGTGTGATAGAAAATAATATGCTTTAGAATGTCAAATGTGAACGATTCAAATATAATTCACTGAAGGGTGTGCTTTGTTATTGCAACAATAAAATAAACTAGCATTCCAAAGTGATATGGTATCGTCTCAGAAAATACTTGTAGAGCAATTGTTAACTCAGCCTCACTTAGATGTTAATTACAAAGCACACCAGCAATTATATTTTGTTTTACTTTTCATTCTTCCCACACCTGGTGAAAGTTCTCTGTGCTTGAGTTGAGGAATTATTATAAGTTTAGGTTGGCACTGTTCCCAACATTTAGAAGTGAGTCACTGTTTTCTTTAGAACAAGAATGGCAGTTTTCAATGTTTTTTTTCATGGAATGACCCAGTCCAGCAAAACTTTATCTCTGTCGTCACAGATTTCTAGTTGCAGATGTATCCCTCCAATTGCATTACCAGAACATGTTTTAAACTGCAAAAGAAATCCTTAGCAGAAAACAGAATCCTTGAAATTGTCACAAATGCATCATGGAGAGACCGAGGGGCCATATTTACTTCCGTAAACACTGTGCCTCGTGTTTATGCGCATGCGTGTGATGTCACAGATCCATTCTGTCCACAGTAGAAGTCACATTTGTTTTTATAATGTGAACGACTACATAAAAAAAGATCGGATTTAACCAAAAAAATCAAGATTGTGATTGTGTGCCTTCAACTGAACAGTTTGGCTAATACTGTTTTACCTCACCATTAGATCACTTTTTGAGAGTTCCTGCATTAAACTTAAGTCCTGCTGGAGCCTAGTGTGTTGATTGACATCTTTTCTTTTTTCCTCATGTTCGTGGGCTCTTAAAGGGTCTGTTTATATTACAACTGTCAAGAGGGGAAAAAACAACAACCACCTTGTAAAGGTATGAATCCTCCAGAAGAACCTTCCATATCATTATTCCTATAAGCTATAACTAACCTCAAATCCATATGAGGTTAAGATATTGCAGCTAAGGTCAGAATTTAGTGGGCTTTTCGGGATGCTTTCAGAAGAAACTCTATTCAATATAATAGTTTTATAGAAAAGCTTTTCTCAGTAGTGTTCTCCATGGATTTTATGCTTCAGGTCTGCATGACCAATAACAGTTTGCTCAATTGAGGTCTGCCGTATTTGACCAATCACAGAGGTGATGTGGTTATCTTCAATAGCTCATTTTGAGGTACTGTACTGTGTAGAGCAGAGTACGCAGCAACTGTTTAAGGTCAGGGAAAGATTGCGAAACGATTGTCTGAATGACCATATAAAAGTGAGAACTCAGCCGCAGGCTGTCAAGGCAATGTACCGTATATGGCAAAAAGCGGTTCATAAAGCTTTCGAGGTGTATGTAAACCTTTAAAAAAAAACACCATTATTATCTCTACCTAAAGTTTCACTGTATTATTGGTCAGTCAATAATTTTGGCTCTTTTGAATGTCTATGTGGGGAAAGCAGTTTTTCAAGGATTATAAAACCACAGGCAAATTTCTATACCCTAAACAAATACATATTTTAGTCTGCACATATAATTTTCAGTTTTACTATGTTTTCTTTTTTTTAACCATTGGGTGAAAGTGTAAACTCAAAAACAACCACTGAGTTCTTTCTTAGTTTTAAACTTTGCACCAGCTTGAAAAAAAATTCTGGAACTGTCAAAGGGGCGCCTCTGAATCTGAACTTTAGCAGCTGAAGTTAACTAAAGCTTCAGGCCTTTGGAATTGTTTTTCCAGCAGTTAAGTATTCACATGATTTGTATGTACAAATTATACTCAGTCTTGGAATGCAGTTGCAGCACATGTTCCTTTACTGCGACTGACTGACATTGTTAACAAACCAGATTTAAAAAAGAAATACATTAAATGAGCCCATTGTTCTGCAGCTGAATTAAGATGCATTTGATTCTTTTGTAACCTTTGGCTTATGTTATGCAGTACATTTTTTTTTGTCTGTTGCCAGAAAACCGTAACAAAAACATCAGTGCTGCTACTTTATAAATTTAAAGATGTATTTGATCTATTTGGTCACACCAACTGGTAAATTAAATTAAAAAGAGTAACCCTTTAGAGTGTGGTATTGCCATACTAGTATGTGTGTGTGTGTGTGTGTGCGTGTACGAGTGTGTGCGTGTGTCTCTCCGTGTGTGTTTTTCCTGCCCTGTCTTGTGCTCACCTGCCTGATTGTTCCTTCTCATACCTGTGTCTGATCGCTTGCAATTACCCCATGTATTTAACCTTGTGTCTCATTCTGTCTCGTCGCCGGTTCGGTGTATTTCATCGTCACGTTCCAGTATTCTTTTCCATTGCTATTGATTGAAATTAGATCTGACCATATCCGTTTACTGGCCTTGCCATCTTATTGGATACATCTGCCTTTGTTGGCTGATTACTGCGTGGCAACCTGGTATTGAAGAGTTGTTATTTAAGTGTTTTTTGGAACGCTTCACACCTCGCGTTTTGTGTTGAGGTCTATCCTCACTCACTGTTCATTCATACTGTTCTTACAGTTAATTGTCAACAAAATCCACAAAATGGCACAGTTTTCAACTAATTAAAATCAACATAAGTCTTGAGACAGTGAAAATTGTTTCCGGATGATTAAACTTTCCAATTAGTCAATCTGATGTTGGCTCAGATAGTCCATCCATCCATCTATCCATTTTATGTACCGCTTTATCTTCAGTTGGTTCGCGGGCATGTTGGAGCCTATCCCAGCTATCTTCGGGCGAGAGGCGGGCTACACCCTGAAATGGTCGCCAGCTAATCGCAGGGCACATACAAACAAACAACCATTCACGCACACATTCACACCTAAGGGCAATTCAGAGTCTTCAATCAACCTGCCATGTATGTTTTTGGGATGTGGGAGGAAACCGGAGTGCACGGAGAAAACCCACGCAGGTACGGAGAACATGCAAACTCCACACAGGCGGGGCTGGGATTTGAACCCCAGTACTCAGAACTGTGAGGCAGATGTGCTAACCAGTCGCCCACTGTGCCGCGCCCAGATAGTCATTTGATTAAAACATTAATCTCATCTGGTTTCTATTCAAAGTTGCATTCCACAAAATGATTAACAGCTCAGCTCTTGACTTTTGGAGAAAATGGACAGACTCAACACCAAATCACCCTAAAATTATGTTTAATCGCTAATTTAAAATTCTAAAAAAAATCCTTAATTTATTATGCGGTCATTGATTTAAGTGGTACAAACACAGCGTTGAGCACCAGCTGTACACATCAAAGTCAGTTGTCACGCCGAGCCCCCGAGGAGACAAAAAAACATTTAACATCTGATTTTAACAAAACAAGCCTACTCAACTCCACCCAACATCACTATTTTCAGTAGTTATTGTCTAAAAACATCCAGACTTTTAACAAAGGCTTCTGCAGAACGAGGAAATTTTACAACGCTTCTCAGACATTTTGATCATTCAAGCGCTTCAATAGCTCAATTGTTCTCAAGCTATTTTCACCACTTTAAATTGGTTAATATTGCATAAAAATAACAGACGAAGTGGGGAAAGAGCAAAAGTATTGACTTGTCAAATAATATGAAATTTACCATATTTGGGCATATCGGATATCCACCCGACAGCAACGATATGTTGTTTCTGTCTGTTTATTTAGATCGCTGATGATCTCATCTTTTATCAAACAGGTTTGGTAATTAGCTTTCTAGCTGGGTATAATTAAAGAAAAAAAATACTTTCTAATGTTTCACATTATTAGGCAAGGTACAATTTTTAGTCAGAATAGGGGGAAAAGGGATCTTTCTCCTCATGCTGGTACTGAATCTTGAAATAATCTAATGCCTTCCAAAAGGAATGAAAACCCTGGGCATATCAAGAAAACATAAGCAATACTGTATGTACTGTAAAATGTGTGTGTTTAGATAGCAAACAGGTTCATTCAGATAAAGAAATGTATAAGAAATGTTTCAGCAAAAGCAACGTATTTAGAGAGCAGCCATGAAATAGTCCCTGCATGGGCAGCAATCAGGTATATGAAGCTGCTGGTGCCTGTGGAGTCACATGGAAATCTTGATGCAGGATCCTTGGCTTGCGATCATGCATAAAGATCTTTTTAAACCACCCCTAACAAATACTCACATGAAGAAGCGGGCCCAGAAATGCAAGGAAACTAATGTTCCAACAGTTTTATGTACTGAAGAATGACATGCTACTTACTTTGGATGGTCTAGATGAATGAAGTTCTGGATGGTTGGTGCATGACCACCTTACGGGTACCTGAAGGTGTTGAAATTTCTAAGTGACCATTTTTTACCTTGGTATATAAATAAGTCCGATCAAATAATTATCATTCTCAAAAACACACCAACCCACCCTGCATAATAATACAATTGCAGCTTTGGGTTTCTAACAGTATGGAGAAAAATTAATGGAGATGCCAACATCATCCCCCGACCTCAACACTATTTAGAACCTGTGTAACTTTTAGACTTTACACTGATCTGATCGGTGTGATAGGTATCAGCCGATAATTAGCATTTTATGCTGATCGGCTTTAATGTCATAATTCGCAGAGCCGATCAATAACGTCATTGATCGGCTCCGCAAAAGACATGTACTCCGCGTCGCCATTGTGTACAGTATATTTGAATCCAAAAGCTAGTTTATTTTTAGCCTTGTCGCATGTCTTTTGATGTAGTACTGTAAATATCTGACCGCCAATAAAGTTATTTAAAAAAAACAAAACATGGCGGCGGTGTGGGACAGACAACACGTCTGAGACAGACAACACGTAATGCCCAGATCACACTCGAAGACAAATTTCAGATTTGTGTGTCAGAGTTCTGCAATAAAATTTGTATTCCGATACCACTGCATCCCGTCTTTTACGATCACTGGACTTTATCTTGTCAACACAAATGCGACCAGATACTCTCATTACCACGACGACAACAACAATGGATCATGTCGTGTGTATTATAAGAACAAAATGGGGAAAACGTGTGTTGGTGGTCACCGGTGCTCGGGAGAGGATTTAATTCAAGGATTACTTGAGGTATGTTTATGTACTTTTAATACGATACCGCTCGCAAGCAGTCAACAAAACGTTATGCTAATGCTCGAAGTAACGGTTGTACGTAAACATACCGCCGTTATGTCGAATCATGCTCTAAAGTTTCGGTGTGTGACCTGAATAGAGACTATTTTAAGATACTCAGTATACAGTACACAAGTATATACAGTAAATGAACATTCATTTAAATAGACATATTGCTCCATCTTGTGATCGGCTCGGTTATCAGTTTTTTAAACTTGTTGATCGGTGATAGGCTCCAAAAGTCCTGATCGTGTAACTTTATCTGTAAAGATGTTTTGGGATGAAATAGGGTTTTTGGGTTTGTTTTTCTAATTGTTATGCATAATCATTAGGGGCACTGTATTGGAAATATTTTTGAAAAAGTAGTTAATAATATAAAATGTTGTTTAAAAAAAATAAGTTTACTCTTGCCGGCACGCTGCTCGACTGGTTGGCACATCTGTCTCACAGTGCTGGGCACCGGGGTTCGAATCCCAGCCCCGCTGTGTGGAGTGTGCATGAATGTGAGTGCGAATGGTTGTTTCTTTATATGTGTCCTGCGATTGGCAGGTGACTGGTTCAGGGTGTACCTCGCCTCCTGCCTGAAGATAGCTGGGATAGGCTCCAGCAGTATCCTAGTGAGGATAAGCAGTAAAGAAAATGGATGGATGTTTACTCTTCATCAAATTGACTATTTTGAGAAATTAACAAAAACTGCATTCATTCATTCACTCGTTTTCCATACCGCTTCTCCTCACTAGGGTCACAGATGTACTGAAGCCTATCTCAGCTGACTCTGGGCGAGAGGTTCGAACTGGTCGCCAGCCAAGGCAGATGTGGTAACTAGTTGTCCAATGTGCCGCCACAGCATGTACCTTTAAAATTTGGAATATAGTGTACAGGTATAGTGTACCATGCATTTATCTTTTTTTCAAATTCTACCTGCAGATATGATGCAAATTATCTTGGAAATCTAATCCATTTATTTGGTCTATCAGCAAAGCATGCATCCATGTGCCTTCAACACATCCATCACACATAAGCTGTTTTATCAGTTAGCAGCATACCATGTAATGTGGAGGTTCATGGGCTGCAGCTTTTTATGTATGCCATCTTTGCACTGCTGTGCTAAAGCTAATTCTCGGGCATTAGATAGCACCAGTTCCCAACTCGCCTTGTCTGAACCCTGCCACTGAAAGTTGGGATGCCAGCTTTAGGCATGTCAGGCCTCTGGGCATTGGGCTTGAGTTTCCCCAGACCTCTTGTTGAAGGATTAGCTTTCGCTTTGATCATCGGGTACGCAAAACCTTTTTCTCCTCTCCTGATGCATTGCACTATTCCTTTGTTATTTCCTGTTTGGTGAAATTTAGTCAAATGTCTGGTAGAAGTCTTCCTTTATACAAGGCTTCTCTATTTTGCTTTTACCTCCCTCTCACACCTCCCTCATTCCTGTCTTCTTTCTCCATCACTTCCTCTCTACTTCAGTCATATGTTGATTAGCCTCTGCAATGTTTTTTTTCTTTTTTTTTTCCAATGAAGGAAGAGGGATTACGCTAAGCTCTAACTCGGGGAAACCAGCCTTATCTTGCCTGTAGCAGCTCCATGCACCAGACCAAAACAGCCCAGAAGACAGCGAAGCTACAGGCCAGGATAGAACAGTAGAAGAGAGAGCAGGCAGAAACTGGCCAGTGAAAAGTAACTCCTCCCCGGGTGTTTGGTACTTACGGTCACGTTCATTGAGTTTTTTTTTCTTTTCTTTCTTTTCAAACAGGTCCGCACGCTGTCTAAATTGTTGGTAGCCTTCCATTACAGAAGGAAAGGGGGAGGGGGGGGGGGGAAACCCTTTAAATTAAAAAAAGTAATAAATAGTAATAAATAAATATTAACGACTGAAAGTCATGCATTGCTTCCAACAGAATTACTTAAAAGATTCAATGAAAGCCGCCTGGGAAGAGTATTATAAATGATGCTATGATGGACAATAAGTTAATACAGTTTTGCAATTCAGCCTTTTTAAGTGATCATAGCAAGCAAACAATTTGTCTAACTGCAATGAGACTTTTGTGTCTGTTGACAGGTTAGTTTATCTTACGCTAGCTTTCTAAAGTTTGATGGGTGCCTTTTCCAGAATGCAAGTTTCAGCTCCTTCCACACATGTTGAATAGGATTTATATCAGGGATCATCAAAGGTCACTTCAGAATATTCCTTGTTCTTTGCCATTCCTGTGTGGTTTTAACTGTGTGTTTTGGATCTTTATACTGTTTGAGGACCCATGATCTGTCGCAGAGACCAAGTTGTCTGACACGGAAGCCCATTTTACTTCAGAATTCACCAATGGTTTTGATATTTCATATTGTACCCTGCAAAAATTCAAGACACTTTGCACCGGATCGAGCAACGCAGCCCCAGTTTGTGCATGTTGTAAGAAAAAAATGAAACCCACCCTATCCTGCACTTCATACATTTTGCCTTCTTGAAGTGAGTTTTCAAATTACAGTTGCATTATACGCAATTATTGCGGCTCTAATAAAGTCCCAGTCAATGGTTCATTTACTGACACAATGCTTCCTCCTCTATCCCATTTTTTCAACAATGGGTTCTGCTAGAGAAGGGAACAAGACTCCACTGTAAACAGGCTCCTGGCCTATTCACCTGGCCTAATTACCCTCACCCGATGGGAGTCGTTGCTCCTGGGAAAGGCTCTAAGTCTGGGGGATCCCACACTGAACGCAGACATCAATGCTGGTGCAGAGGAGCATCTGCTCAAATACCAATGACAAAAAGTGACAGGTGATTAGTATTCGAATGGAAAAGCTTCAATCAGAGACAATGCACAAAAAAACTAAGTAAAAAATATATCTTATACATGGTTTAATGTTACGATTTTATGTAGGCCTTACATCATAACTAGCCATTTCCATTTTTTTTTTGTCAGGCTCAATGTTTTTCAGCACTTCAGTGTCATAGCAGCGGTACACCAAGAAATCCAAGGCGGCAAGACTAGCGAGCACTTGGGGAGCACCAGAGCAAACAGTAAATAAGTCTCCAAAAACCCAAGACGACATTAGGAAGCCAACTCGGGATTTGGTCTTTCAGACCCATGAGCAAACGGAGGGAAAATCATAGTTGGTTTGTCCAAGCGTGAGCATTGTGTCTGGGATGCATTGACTCAACGATACCATTGCAAAGACAAACTCACTGCTATCTGCAAAACAATGGTACAGCAATCCAATGTTTTTGACCACTGAGCTGTATTGAGGGGCATTTTGCAACCGAACTCTGCAAAAAAAAAATTCCATAATGTCACTGCGTAATGAAGGAGAGGAATGATTCAAGTTTTATACTTTTTAAAGTGGAAACATATTTGAAACAACTAAATGAAGTAATTACTGAAAATCCACCCAGCCATTCGCTGTACCGCTAAGTCTCATTTGAATTTAATAATTTTTCAAAAAGTATTTAAGAAAGGCAGCAATCTTTAAAGTGCATGAGCAGCCTTGTGGGTTATTAGAGGGCCTGGGTATTGGAGAGGCAAGGCAAAGGGCAACGAAGCTTCTTTCTTCACTCTTCCTGCTGATCCTATCACTCTATTCCTTGGACATGCAGATGAAAGACTCGTCTGTAATTGGAGAGGACAGAGCAAGTGGAGGTAATGAGAACGTGAAAAAGGGAATGCAAGAGAATGTTTTAGCAGTAGGTAAGGCTGAGTGAGAGAAAAAGTACCTTTGATTTCCTCAAACTAAGAGAAGAAAAACAGTCTTGGTCCACTCCTCTAACTGGCCTGTTTGATTGACATTGAAGCAATGTGAGGCTCTTGGCTGTAATAACTTGCTTTTGTGAGGAGAACTCAGTGCTTTGTCTTCTCTTGGTGGTGGGGCCTGGGGTCCACGGATCAGCCTTGACTTATTATGACTGGCTTTTGTCCTTCAGGATCAGTGGGAAACTTGACTTGCCCTTTGGTCTGTCATCGAAATAGGGCCCCCATACTGGGACTGTTCCCAAGCATTGAAATGATGGAATGACAGAAGAGGCCAAGGCCAAAGTTTGTATTTATCTATTGTGTTTCAAGTCATATTCAATGAATATGATAGATGTCTGTAGTTATTAGTTTGTATTATTTTGAAACTAAACACTTCTGTAATTTTGCTTACTCAGTTTCATTGAGGAAAGCATTTACAACATATAGTTATTTATTGACACATATTCTTTGGCCCAGACCACACATAAAGATAATCAGACTGGTTTTTTTTTCCCCAGATTTTATCCTTTTCCGACAAAGGATGACAAACTGTAGAGTGTCCTATGTCTAATAAAATTATCCTATAAGATTATCCTTTGGTCTGAGGTGTCTGATAATAGGGTCCAAAACATGTCGGGCCGACAATCTTTAAAATTAAACGTGTTCAATATTGACGACCAAAGATCTTCATGTTTGGGGAAAGTCGACTACTCGCGAGTCATCACTCCGTGAATTGTGAATTATGTGGAATGCAATGTAGCCAAACACGAAGCGACCTAAGTGAAGAAAAAGGAAGCAGCCATAAATTTTAAAAAAAACACGTCCTCCCCGATTTCGTATTTTGTACAAGTGGGTTCACCAGATGGCAAGAAGTATTTTCCAAAGCAAGTCTATATTGACAACATCACCATTCTACAACACTCCTGCCTCTGGTCCCTTCTTCAACACTCAGGAAATCATAGGCGCAAACATATGCTGTAACCTGTAAAATCAGGCCTTCAAAATAAAAGAATACCGCCAAAATAACACAGTTTACACACCCGAAACATAAAGTCCAGTGGACCTCAGAAATATAGCGCCAGCTCGTGGAGCTG
This sequence comes from Phyllopteryx taeniolatus, assembly GCF_024500385.1. Lineage (NCBI taxonomy): Eukaryota > Metazoa > Chordata > Actinopteri > Syngnathiformes > Syngnathidae > Phyllopteryx > Phyllopteryx taeniolatus. The sequence goes on along the minus strand of NC_084508.1, from coordinate 20,000,350 downwards.
TTGGAAGCCCGAGAGTGCTTATTTAATGTCTCTGCCAAGTTATTCCACTGTCTTTTTTTTTAAGTTCAGGATTTTTCTATAAAAATAGTCCCAAGGACACCATCATTTCGTCTTCTCGTGTATCCTCTTCAACGTTGCTTTACTATATTTCTTCTTCGTTTTTGTTTGATCACGCGAGATTTCAGTCTTGGACCAACTAAATTCGGGATCGGTGGTGGAAGAGAATCTTTACGTGTGGTGTTCTCTGTTGAGCTTGTTGGCGCACACCACACACAGTATGACCAAACTGTTAATTGCCTGTTTTTTGTTGTTGTTTTTTTATCTTCATGTCTGAGGTCTGTCACAGAAAATTGCATTTGAAAAATCCTTATGTGAATACCAGGCCATAGAGACAACCTTAAACTAACTTCAGAGGTTGGTGATTTGATTCATGTTGTGCAAGATATTCTGATAAATGATAAGTTACTGCGGAGGTGCATTCACTAATGATGGTGGAGTTGACTATGTAACTCAATGCATTCTGGGTTGCCTGGAAACCAATATTTTCACAAGACATGACTCCATACCTCCTCACTAAAAACATATATAGGCATTTTAACCGATTTTGGACAACATTAAAAGTCTGCATTTGAACAGTGCTTTATCCTTGAACACAAAGCGCAGCATAATTGAACTTTAGGATATAGCTCATTTGAGGAATGTAGACAGCAAGGAAGGAAAAACACAAGTGGGTCAAAAGCAAGTGGACAGAGAGCCAAGAAATTTATTGTTTTCAAAGCACCAGCAGAAGATAAAGAATGGTGCACCTACATGCTAAGATATGGATGTTCACAAGCTATTGCGAACGCTGTTGACTTTGAAAGTGACATGAGTGGAAAAACAAAAAGCTCCCAAGTTGGCTTTCTTCCACCCCACTACCTTTGTCTCATTTCCATTTAGCTGTCTTCACATCCTATCAAACTAAACGTTAGGGTGTAATTACCTTTGAAGTGAGTCAACTATCAAGTAGGAAATGGCAAAGTTACAGGGACAAACACAGACACTCGGAAGGACGATAGGTGTTTCCTCCTGGGCCAAACTGAAATGAACATGAAAATGAATGTCTGAAACGCTTTCAGCAGGTAGTGGGGTGAAAAAGGGAGGGAAGGATGGAGGAGACAGTGCATTGGAGCTACAGAGGTAATTATTTCACAACTCCTTCACCTGTGACAAGAGGTGGCCAGTGGGGGTTGGCATAGGGGGAGCTGATTGTCATGTCCTAGAAAGCAACTGGGCGAAACGTCTTCTATTAACTTCCACAATCATTGGAGAAGCCCTTAAACTGTCTGTTTCTGACTTTCTTACACATGCATGCACGTATCTATTCCACTATTTTCACTAGATCCCTCACATGCATACATATACAGCAATACACAGTCCTGGAGCAGTCCACACCACAATTAATCAAACCAGAAAAAGAAGCTACCTTGGTAGTCATATTTACATTGCTGGGTGAACATAATTAAACCCCTTTTTTACCGAGGTAACGTCTCTCACTTCACAACTGAATTCAATCACATATGTGGCAAATAAGACATAACAAAGTTGAAGGTAAAGTATATCTTGAGTTAGTGCCATTTTGTGTAATACTACATTTCTGAGTCACTGATGGTATAGTGGTACACTCGCCTGACTTTGGTGCAGGCAGCGTGGGTTCAGTTCCCACTCAGTGACGTTGTGAATGTGACTGCGAATGGTTGTCCGTGTCTATATGAGCCCTGCAACTGACTGGCGACCAGTTCAGGGTGTAGTCCACCTTTCGCCCGAAGTCAGCTGGGATAGGCTCCAGTGTCCCGTGACCCTAACTCGGATAAGTGGTGTTGAAAATGGATGGATGGACTACATTTCTGAATGAAAGCGAAGTGGAATGAAGGAGAATAAGGTTGCTACAGAAAATTACAGTATAATCCAAATGGTGACCTCAGTCATTAAATGACATAACTGCCTCAAGTTACACACAAACAATCGAAAAGAAAAAAGCTTTGAGGCTGAATTTATACTGGAGGGCCAAATCCCCAATTCCAGTTCATTTTCGTTCTTTTAAAGTGTCCATTTAGTTCGAGTGTTCCAATATCACCATGCTTACATTAACTGAAAACCTGAAACAACCAGAATGCAGGTAAACAAGGACACACCACTCCAGTGCCAGCGCCAAACATACGTATTATGCTATTGAAATTGTTACACCCCTCCTTGAGCCTTATAGCGGTGGAGGGGTTTGTGTGCCCCAGTGATCCTAGGACCTAAATTGTCTGGCGCTTTCTGCCTTTGGCAGGGTCACCCATGGCAAATAGGTCCTAGGTGAGGGACCAGACAAAGCACAGCTCCAAAAACCCCTATGATAATAAAAAATCCAGGAAGACGTTTTACCTTGCCCGGACGCGGGTCACCGGAGCCCCTCTCTGGAGCGAGGCCTGGAGGTGGGGATCGAAGATGAGCACCTGGTGGGTGGCTGGGCCTGCATCCATGGGGCCCGGCCGGGCACAGCCCAAAAGGGTAACGCGGGTCCCCCTTCCCATGGGCTCACCACCTGTGGGAGGGGCCATAGGGGTCGGGTGCAGTGTGAGCTGGGCGGTGGCCGAAGGCAGGGCCCTTGGCGATCCGATCCCCGGCTATAGAAGCTGGCTCTTGGGACGTGGGACATCACCTATCTGGCATGGAAGGAGCCTGAACTGGTGTGTGAGGTTGAGAAGTTCCGAGTAGAAATAGTCGGGCTCGACTCCACACACAGCTTGCGCTCTGGTACCAGTCCTCTCGAGAGGGGTTGGACTCTCTTCCGCTCTGGCATTGCCCATGGTGAGAGAAGGGTATACTTATTGCTCAGCGCCTGTACATAGGGGTTCACCCTGGTGGACGAGAGGGTAGCCGCCCTCTGCGTCCAGGTGGGGGGGAACAGTTCCTGACTGTTGTTTGTGCCTATGCACCAAACAGCAGTTCAGACTACCCACCCTTTTTGGAGTCCTTGGAGGGGGTGCTGGAGAGCGCTCCCGCAATGACAGTGAGACATGGAAGGGCATGATAGGGAGGAACGCCCCCCACTTCCCCACAGTGTGGTGTTCTGTTATTAGAGCATAGCTTGTGACCAGAATGTATGCAAGGTAGCTCCCTCGCTCTGGTACGTTCAAATGAATGGAACCAGCAAGTTCCTTCCAAATATTCACACTCTCCCTTTAATGCTCGCCAACATCCTCTCTGTTTAGCGACCTGCTTCTTCCTTAACTATTAATCTATCTTTTTATGGTTCAAGAAATGTCATCAAGTACAATATACTGTATATACAGCATCAAATGCCTATACAGGCTCGGTGTTCAGGGCGTCAATGCGTACAATCGCTTAATGTGCAGGGGTGAGTCATCAACACTTATTTTTATGCGGCGGTTCGGTCCAGTCGGGTTCGACCACGTTGTGCATTAATGGCATTTATATTAAGGCCACCACACTTAATAAGTCACATACTTCCTTTACCGTCTGGAAGGAGCAGGGTGTGTTCTACCGGGATACAGCAGCCAATCATAGTGCAGCGGCGCGTGTGCTGGAGCCATTAATATTGGAGCAGGGCGTGTCCTTCCAGGAAAATGCATGGGAATCCTAAGAATGCATGTGGGAATTCCGTTCCAGTTTCTGTCAACAATTGTAATTTGTTTTGTCTTTTGTTAATTTTTGGTTTTTTTTGTAAGATTTTTTTCATTTTTTGTAAAAAAAAATTCTGAAATGTAAAAGTGTTTCGTGTTTAGTTAATGTGTTCTCTGAAATGTAAAAGTGTTTCGTTTATTTTGTAAATTTGTTTTCTGAAATGTAAGTGTTTTGCCGTTTTTAAATTAGTGTTAGGAAATATAAAAGTGTTTCACAATTTGTTATATTGTTTTGCACTTCCATGCCACTGTACCTAAAACCAAATGGTGATGGTAATAAATATAAAAATTATATGCCATAAGAATTTGTGTGTGGGTTTAATTAATTTTATTTTGTGCAGATTATATTAATAGAGGATTCCTGCATTCCAGTGGTTTGCTAAAAAAAAAAAGAAAAGGATTTTAACAATGTACGGTTGACCTTTGGAACCATAATGTCCGTTCAATTTGTTTGTTTTTAGATTAAGCTGGCTTTGCCCATAAAACATAAATTAATCTGTGTTTGAACTTCATAATAAATTGCATTTTAGCATAGTAAATTATTGAGAGTGAAAAACAAGATTCATAAATTGGTAAAATATATCTTAAAAAATGTACCCTAAATATGTACCCTAGCTTGACGAGCAGCATAATGTTCCTTATTTTGGTTTTATAGTCCTATTTAACATTTTCCTTTTTGGTTTATAGTCACTGACACCCTTGTGTAAAATGTTCAGAAATGCCTAGAAAATATGGAAGCTCAGCCGCTACAGAGCCACCTTCACCCCTTTTTCACTGGGTTTCGGTGGAATTGTTAAGCTTAATAAAATCAACGGATGAAATAATGAATAAGTGTTTTGTCCTGTGCGACCTGCACTTGCCTATACAATGGTAACTCATTTTGTATGTGCGTGTTTCTTATTTTCATATGCCTCTATCTCTTTTTCTTTTATGTTGTATAGTGCACAAGTTCAGGGAATGGGAGCGGGTGGGGGGGCTGCAAAGAACTTTATGAGGGAAGGAAAAAACTTGACAGAAAATATGCAGAGTTTTGACACCACGGCACTGATGAGGCAAAGGATTCTTCTTTTTGTCTCCCGAAATCAACAGACTCGTGTAGCCAGGAGAACGATGCTCTTAATCTCACCCTGCTTGTCTTTGCTGTGGCCAACACCTGATTCATGATTTTCTCTTATTCTGGTGCAGGTAGGCTAACACAATACACTTTCACACCACTTTAGCTGATAGTAACAAATCGTAAGTTTCTATGCACATGGAAGCCTTTCTTTATTTTAGCTGTGACAGTTCTTTGTTGCTAGGACCTGAGTTGTATTCTTTTTCTCTTCATGTGCAAGTCTGTTTTTGAATGACCATAAATCAACCTTGGAATTCACTTTAGACAGCCACACATGTGAAAAGTGGAATGGAATCTTTATAGGAGAGAACTGCAAGCCAGAAATGCATGCACACATGCACCTGTGCAGCAGACAGGTGCAGATGTGTCAATTAAAACCCATCCAATTGCATTAGGCTGATCAGTCTGATGGCGGTGATTACCTCTGATTGGGTATCACAACATTGGCAATGGGGAGAAAAAACTGTTTCCCCTGGATACACCGCGCCTCCGACCATTCAATCGCAATTATATCCACCATATTAGCAGATTAGCAGACAAGCTGACCCAAGCATGGATCGGCGCCAAAGCAGAGCCCTGACAAGTTATGAGGCAGGTGTTTAACCCCCCACCCCCCACCACCAAGGACAGCATGTTGGAACTGCTGGCTTGCAACTGTAGCAGTGGCACTCAATGTGTTAATGATACAAAGCAGAGGGGCTTCAAGAGCTTTTAGCAGCTAACAGTATTGCCAAAAAAATAAAAGCCCATCTCTGCTGTATGGCATGTGAGGGAAATAAGAAGCAGAATGTCTATAAACGACTAAAAAGACATCCTGACATCTAGAATGCTCATATCACTAAATCGTTATGTTGTTAGCATGACAAAGTTTGACATTAGAAATTAAAGTCCCTGGAAAGTAAAAATAAATGTGTCATGTAAATTTGACACACCACCAAAAAAAATGCTGTTAACAACCTTGCTAAATTTCATCCATCCATCCATTCTCTGAGCTGCTTCTCCTCACTAGGGTCACAGTCGTGCTGGAGCCAATCTCAGTTATCATAGGGCAGGAGGCAGGGTACACCCTGAACTGGTTGCCAGCCAATCACAGGGCACATACAAACAAATAACCATTCGCACTCACATTCACACCTACGGGCAATTTAGAGTTGTCAATTAACCTACCATGCATGTTTTTGGGATGTGGGAGGAAACCGAAGTGCACGGAGAAAACCCACTCAGGCACGGGGAGAACATGCAAACTCCACACAGGCGGGGCCGGGGATTGAACCCCGGTCCTCAGAACTGTGAGGCAGACGCTCTAACCAGTCTCCCACCGTTCGACACCTTGCTAAATTTGAATGATTAAAATAAAAAGGTCTGTAAAATAAGGCGTCAATGTGAAAAATCAAGTCATTCTCTCGGCTCCCTAACCCTGTGGACATGTCCGCTGAATGTGCTAAAACCATGCCCCGCTCAACTGTCAAATGTCAATCAAATACCACTGCTGCGATCTATAAAAATGCTGGAGGCCCTAGTGTGTCACTGAGCAGTGTTTTAGCCACGCCCCAATAAATTAAAAGAACTGAAATGGTGAAAAACAGTTAAATATTATAGTTCCACAAATGAGTAGTAAAGAGTTCTCAGTCTTTGCACATGATTTTAGCAATTATCTTCAAACATGTATAATGTATTTAGAAACAATTGTCTGTCTGCAACATTCGAGTAAGTCATGTTTCGCCACAAGGCTTACAATTTCAAGTTTCCATGGTATTTTTTTTTTCTTTTTCTTTTTTGTCTGTCCTGTTCAGCTGTTAGTTCAAGCAGGAAGGCAGAAAGGAAGATCTGTATCCCTTTTGTGCCAGAACATTTTGACTGTGTCACAATGGACGTTTTATGCTGCCACTGTGGTTTCTTTGTATTCTGATGGATATTTATTGAGAATTACAGTCGTTCAGTCAAACTGAACAAAGTTTTTAAAGGTGAGTGACAGAAAAAACAAAGGAGAGAGAGTGAAAAGGTAACTTAATAATACAGGAAAAGAAGACAACAAAAGAAAAAGCACTAGCTGTGAAGAAGATGAGGAAAGTAATACATTATATAGCTAGTGCAATGACACATTGGATTTGAGTGTTGTATGGGTCAGTAGTGCTCCACCCTGTGAGGGAAGGACTGTCATGAGCTGTGCCCCGCAGTTCTTTTGTTGGAGCTTGGGTGGCGGCTTGCGCCCCTCTCGCCCTTGCTCTCTCCCTCCCTCTCTTGCTTCCCAGTAATCAGCACCATCTCGGCCGCCCACCTGTCATCAATCAGCCTTCATGATCACCTGCATAAAAGCCTGCCAGATCCCGGAAACCCTCGCCAGAGTATTAACGTTCTCCTGTGTTACACCGGCTCTCTAACCAACACGTAAGCTACGCCAGTCCTCGCTATCCTTCTGACCTCTGTGTTTTTCCTTGTCATCAGTGCTCCTTCCGTGTTCCCCGCCATGTTGACCTCTTCCACCACGCCGCCCGCCGCACATTCCCTGTCTCGACAACCCGCCAGTATGCCTCAAGGATCCATCTCCATATCCTCATCAATAAACCTTTCACCACAAACCTCTCAGCCTCCGCTTGCTTCTGGGTCCATTTAAAATCGTATCGTCACAATGACTGGACAATATAGGACAGGACTGGACAGGACAGGGACAGGAAGGGGAGCACGCAGGACAGGAGATGTGGACCCGTCTGTACAACTGAAGTGTGTTGGGAGTGGCTATGTAAACTATGTAAATTAAACATTGTATGGTTTTTAATGGCAAACTCTGATCTGCGTTGTGCAGTTATGAAAGTAATGTGACATCGTACCAGGATGACAGTGTAACTCGTCAATGAATTAAACAAAGGACAGAGACAATCTAAATGGAGAACAACAGCGAAGAACCTTTTTTTTGTCTCAAGATGATCCCGGAAGAAAAGTAAATCAAGTGAAAAAAGAAAAACAAGAACTACTGTAATAATAAAAAGTATTTCTTCTATCCAAGCCATGCCAGAGCTATTCAAATCCTGCAAGAGGCAGTGTGTTTGTGCGCTTTCTGTGCTGCTGTCATTGAACTGACACACGAAAACAAGTATATTCCAAAGAAAAAAAATAAGAATGAATCTTACCTTTAATGTAAAATTTCATCATTTTAGAGTGAAGTTTATTTTTATTTTTTCACGGAAATGCTTGCTTGGAGGATCTGTTTTTCCTGTCAGTCAATGTGTATTCAGCATATCTTTAGATCACTCAGTTCTAACAATCATGTTTTTCATTTCACATTGAAATAATGAAATGTTCAGGGAGTAATAAATATAGAAAATAACTACAGCTGTAACAGAGTAGCCCTCCCCTGTGTTTAGCATTTTTTGGGGGAAGGGCTGTAAAACTCAAGTAATTAAGTGCTCTCTGAAAAGCACATTCTAGTTTCATTCTTTTGCCTAACACAACATTGCCTTAAAATTTCCAAATGGAAAACTGATAGGAAAATTTATATTTTAACAGTAATTTTACTTTACTTAAAAATAAATGTAATATTGACTGAAACTCTTCTTTTTATAATCATTCTAAATATTTTATACCATTTAATATTTTAAGAGCAAACATAAAGTAGTATTTTTAGCACACAAACAAGTCTATGTTAACATCTGAATAGTAAACAATGTGTATCTGTGCAATATTTTATCATCGTACTAGCTTAGAGAGTATAATGAGGCAATGTCTGTGCTGTTTCATGCAAATCGCATGTGTATCCCCTCACTTATACTCTCGTCCTGTAGACTTTTATAATACACATAATTAATGCCACCACACTTCAGTTGCACAGTCGGGTTCACGACCCTTGTCCTGCATGCTTCTTCTCCTGTCCTTGTCATGTTCTACCTAGTCCTGTCACTAGCACTACAGCTCCATGCAACACTCATATTTAATGTTTCATTGTTCTAGATAATGTAATGATTTACTTCTCTCATCTTGTTTACAATTAGTGCTTTGTCTTTTGTCTTTGTTTCTCTCTCCCTTCTAGAAACTGTTCTGTTCGACTGATCAAGTCTGATTCTCAATAAACCTCAATTATAATACCACAGCGGAAGTTTAAAAACTCCACTGTGACAGTAAAACTGTTTCGGCATGAAAGGGATACAGATTTTCCATTCTGCTTGACCTAACAGCTGAACAGGACAAAAAAAAAATAATAATAAATAAATAAATAAAGCATTTTTAAAAAAATCTAATTCTATATATTTGATAAAAATGTAAGAAACTGAATTTTTTTTCCTTTTTTTTTTTTTTTTTACAGAAGAGTCCATCTGTGTTTGCACCCTGTGACTCCTCAGCTTGGACCCATTCTTTACAGTTTCACGAATCACAGCATCTTGAAGAACAGTTATTTTTAAAAATGTAATAAAGTGCATCTTCTCTTGTGTTGAGGTAAAATTATTATGAAATAGCAGGTTATAGCATAATGCTTATAGTGGTCAGGTAGTGAAATGATTGTGTGGAATGATGCATACAGTAGCTACTGTATATTAAATTCTGCATGAACAGCTCAAAGCTAAAAAGTGATTTTATTCTTATCACAACAGAACAAATAGTAAAAACTGAAGCTTAGGAATTGTATTCTATCTCATCACTTAAACTCTTTAGTGTCAACCAATTGTGCTTCAATATAAGACTGAGATTGTTTTCTAACCAGTAACACCAACACAACAGAGAAATTAAAAGTATGTGCAGTGAAGCATTTCGCAGCATTTTACTGGGCAAAAATCCCAGCTCGGCTTTTCCAAGCCTGCTGGCCATGACTGATTTCGGCTGCCTTTATAGATGCCCATGCTGAGTTGATGGGGTCTGATACTGTATGTCTTGCCGATGATCACTACCCAACTTACTCAACATGCTGACCTCTAAGATGGAAGTCTGGTATAGGGGCCCCACATTTGCGCCAACATGGGTGACATGTGAAAAGAGCCAGATGCTTGAGCAGAAAGAACCACGGCATTGCTGAGCTGGACCTGCTTCATTCATATAGTGGGTGAACAGCAGGAGGGGCTCATTGGGGGCAGCCAAGATCCCAGGTGATGGGCGGCCGGGACAATATCCCAGTGGTGAGTTCATAGAAAGACGACAGGTTGTTTTGTGGTTGTAGTCTACCCCAGGACATTAAAGTAATTAGAGCACAGTTGAAAGGTCAAGGCTTTACGGTCTAAGGCCTGCTGAACTCTGCAAGGGGCTGACTACTATGGAGAGGCAGATTGACTGGTGCCCCATCAACCTTCTCAAACTTCATATCAAAAAGAGGCTATAGAATGTGCAATTGTCTTTGTAAGCATGTCAAAGCTATGGTTAGGGAGTAAATTGATATTCACATCCGCGTTGGCTTGGGTCTTTGTGTAGCCTTTGCATGTTCTCCTTGTTTTCATGAGTTCTCTCCAGGTACTCTGGCTTCCAGTCCAGAAACATGGTTGTTAGGTTGATTGCGGACTTTTTCTCCACATGAATGAGTGTGTCAGTGTGAGTTTGAATGTTTGAATGATTGTTTGTCTCAATACCATTGCCACTATTCAGGGACTGCACCCGGCCTATGGAAGCAACACCTATGGAGACCGAGGTGAAGGTGTAGTTCATAAAAGTAAAAATCAAAAATGTGTGTTTAGTTTTGTTTTTTTGTTTTTCCAGGACTGGGAAGTAGCATGTAAAGAATCACTAAACTGAGAGGTGCATATGAAAATTATCAGTCAAGTGCTTTGCTGTCACGACAGGGGTGTGAGAGGTAGCTCTAAGAAACATCTATTCATTGACTGCAAAAATCAACAAAGTTTTGGAATCTATTGTTGTTGATGGCTTTGAAACTTTCTTTGAGAATAAACAACAATATAGCCAAAACAGAGTTGCAAAAGCAGGTCAATTTATTCTCAGTTTTTAATCCCACGGAATGACTGGAGCAATGCTATTGATGGTGGTGCATTTGTTGATGTGTTTTACTTGGATATTCGTAAACATTTGATAATGTGTGTCATGTCAAGCTTCTACAGTACATATCCTGGCATTGTATGGTATTGCTGGTAAGTTTCTCGTATGGTATCAGGCGTACCTGTATGGGTGGAAGCATTTTGTGACAATCGGAAATGCAAATTCACGTCCATTATCATGTAGATTGCCTGGCTTTTCAGAATACTCTTATAATATACGTCTAGACAAACTTCAGGTTCAGCGTACTAGATTGGACCTAAGGAAACACTTTTTAGGTAACAGGGTTGTCCCGTTTTGGAAAAATCTTAGCAGTGATATTGTTAACTATCCCACATTGACAATTTTTCAAAGCTACGTGGCTCCAGTGTCCTTTTGATTAGATGCACGAGGCTTGAGGTGAGAGACCGGACAACGGCCCACCTCATTTCTCATTGGTAAATCCATAACCATGTCTTTGTTGTTCTGTATGGATGTGTTTTGTTTAAATGTATGCGGTTTCCCCGATTTTATAATATTAATTAAAATAATTAATTTAATTAAATTAAAATAATTGCGCTTTTTGCAAAATACTATTTAAATTGCCATAACCAGGTGTGAATACTCAACTTTCTGGCTCCTTGGCAGAATCCATTCACTTTTTGGCCCCAGTTGCTTCATTAGATGTCTTTGAATTATATTCTTTTGGGTCCCAATACACCCAATCTTACTGCTGGAGTAGGTTGGCCTCCTTCCACAATTGTAAGTACCTGTACAATGGAACGATGCAAAATACTGTTGAATGGAAACATGCTGAGGCGGCACGGTGGATGACTGGGTAGAGCGTCTGCCTCACAGTTCTGAGGACCGGGATTCAATCCCTGGCCCCGCCTGTGTGGAGTTTGCATGTTCTCCCTGTGCATGCGTGGGTTTTCTCCGGGCACTCCGGTTTCCTCCCACATCCCAAAAACATGCATGGTAGGTTAATTGACAACTCTAAATTGCCCGTAGGTGTGAATGTGAGTGCAAATGGTTGTTTGTTTGTATGTGCCCTGCGATTGGCTGGTAACCAGTTCAGGGTGTACCCCGCCTCCTGCCCGATGATAGCTGGGATAGGCTCCAGCACGACCCTGAGGAGAAGCGGCTCAGAAAATGGATGGATGGAAACATGCTGACAGTAAAAAAAATAAAATAAATAAAAAAACAAGTAAAGACTCTATGAAAGTAATTTAATTCAAAATATGGCTTAAAAAATGATCTGTTTTAATTATGTAACTCAGTAACGAGTGCTGCAACTACACAGACTGTACCGTAGTTTCTGTTCAGAAGTGTGAAATTGGATATTGAATCACACAGTTGATTTGATGGACCATGACCACAATTATGGGGTAGAAGAGTGACAATTTACCTCAGTCTTGCATCAGACAACTTGAGTCAACTTGAATCATCAATGAAGAGATGGCTAAAAATATGGGATAATTGCTCAGTTTTGTCAAATGAGGCAATTAGGAAAGATTTCTGAATGGAGATTGGTCTGAGCTTCACTGTGTCATTAGAAAATGAGTGAGACAGAAGAGTGAAGAAGCACGAGACTTTTTGCACTTCCATTGATTCCTTTTAGACCAGAAGCATTAGAGCCCCTGTGAAAATCAATCACAACAAAGAGCCTTTGTTGATATACCGCCGAGAAGGTCCCAGCAACCAGAGACATGAGAAAGAAAAGGGCTAGAACTGTGAAGACAATAAATAAATAAATAAATAAAATAAATAAATAAAAATGCAGTCCCCCTCTCAAACTGTAAAAATTAAAACAAATATTTAAAGACTTGACATTGTCCATCCTGGACTTACATTTTTACTTCAAGGTGAGTTTTGATAGAGCTTGATGAAACAGAACAACTCAAACCACTACATTCAAGAAGTTATCTGACCGAGAAAATTGTCTTGGCCATGGAATAACTTTCAAAATTCCTCTAATTATCCTGTCGTTATTGTCACAACTCTTTGGCAGATGATTATTTCAAATAATATTTCCTGAAGAGTTCCATCAAAAACTGAGTGATGTTAAATTATTTTCAATAATGGGTTGTGTTACAATAGAACTAATAGCTTCATTAGATCTCCTGGTCCCTAAGGGAGAGCCCCATACAATTGTGTCTGCAGAGTAGTGTTTCCAGCCAGCCATATCAGCTCTTCCTAATGATGAGGTGAAACTATAAAACATTTTTTGTCTGACAGCCCTTATTTTATTAATATCATTTATTTAACGCTGTTATGTTTCTCACTTATGAGTAATATAATTAATTCCTCTTACAATTATGATAACGCCATTACCGTTATTGTCAAAAAATGCAGCATGTTACTTTATTAGGTCATTTGAGCTGTTTTTATCAGACCAACTAGATGTCTAAACCAAAATACTTTTTTTTCTTTACTGTTCTTGTTTCTGAGAGGGCAAGAGATAAATGCATAAAAAATGATGGCTGAGGCAGAATAAAATTTCATTGTATGCCAGTCAGAGGTAGAAATGGGTGGATGTTGTTTCCACACAAACGAAAGAATAGTTGCACACAAAATGACACAAGTAACTAAATGATCAACGACAACAACGGTGAAAACGGTTAAACGTTAAACAGCCTTTTTGAACTGGAAGTTTTATTTGTATTTGCCATTATTTTGCTTTGTTTTACTTGATACATTAAATGCACATTATGCCTTGGACAAAAAAATGCTTCTCAATGTCAATATCAAGCAATTCCATATTAAAGAAACATTTTTCAACGTTACCTGATTTCACAAAATTAGTGGCCATTAACGCCGAAGGAGACGAAAATTGTGCCATGCAATCAAAACAACTGAAGCTTGATTTTTCGGCCCCACGTTTGGTTTTAGACCGAGCTTAACAAACTGGAGCCGGAGTATTTTGTGGAGAACATGCTTTATTGATAATGGCAGCATGTCACCAACACGGCACCTTAGCACAGAAAAAGCCATGGAAGATGAATTCATTTCTTTTGGGATGAGGATGACACCTCTGCTGCTGAATGTCAAGTCGCAGTGATTCATTTCATGTTTTGTATGTATTTGCTTTAGTTATTCTAGTTTACTACATTACTTAACAGGCATTATTTATTTTTCTTAATTAATAAAACATCTATCGTGATATTTGTATTGATACACTTTATAAACAGTAATTATATATACAATAACACGTGATATTGGATTTTTGGCTAGGCTCACTTCATCCCACAGCAACATTAATGTTGTTTATATTTGTGTTCACTGTTACTGTTAGGGTGGCACGGTGGACGACTGGTTAGCACATCTGCCTCACAGTTCTGAGGACCGGGGTTCCACTCGCTTGTGTGGAGTGTTTGCATGTTCTCCCCGTGCCTGCGTGGGTTTTCTCCGGGCATTCCGGTTTCCTCCCACATCCCAAAAACATGCTTGCTAGGTTAATTGAAGACTATAAATTGCCCGTAGTTGTGAATGTGTGCGCGAATGATTGTTTGTTTATATGTGCCCTGCGATTGGCTGGCGACCACTTCAGGGTGTACCCCGGCTCTCGCCCGAAGATAGCTGGGATGGGCTCCAGTACGCCCACGACCCACGTGAGGATAAGCGGTACAGAAAATGGATGGACGGATGGATGGATGTAACTGTTAGTAATGGGATTTATTTTTTAGGGGTCTATTTCATTAAAGTATGAGATGAATGACTGCACCTCAACGCACCCAGCTGTCAAATTCCTGAAGTTTGCAGACGACACCACAGTCATCAGCCTCATCAAAGACGGTGACGTGTCTGCATATCGACAGGAAGTGGAGCAGCTGGAGCTTTGCTTTGGCCGACACAACATGGAGCTGAACATTCAAGACTGTAGAGACGATTGTGGACTTTAGGAAGCAGCCTTCGCTACAGCTGCCCCTCACGCTGTCCAACTGCTCTGTGTCAACCGTCGAGCCCTTCAAGTTCCTGGGAATTAGAGTCTCTCGGGACCTGAAGTGGAAGACCAACATTAACTCCATCCTCAAAAAGGCCCAGCAGAGGATGTACCTCCTACGGCTTCTGAGGAAGCACGGCCTGCCACAGGAGCTGTTTAGGCAGTTCTACACAGCAGTCACCAAATCGGTTCTGTGTTCATCCATCACAGTCTGGTTTGGTACTGCCACAAAAAAGGACAAACTCCAACTGCAACGGACAATCAGGACTCGCGGGAAAATCGTTGGTACCCCCCTACCCACCCTTGAGGACTTGCACGCTGCCAGAACTAAGACAAGATCATGTAAAATCCTCTTGGACCCTCCACATCCTTCTCACCACCTCTTTCCTCCTTCCCTCGGGTAGGCGCTATCAATCAATGCAAACTAAAACAAGCAGACATTACAACAGCTTCTTCCCTCTTGCATTAAATTGCTAGAGGACTCTACATCATTTGTGTAACTGTAATTGTATCAGCATTACCACATTAGGGGTAACCTTTTATTCCAAAGTGACTCTCCATAGCGTGTTTTTGTTTTTATGTCTCAAAAGTATTTTTTGTCAAAATGGCTGTCTACTGACAGACTATAGCGGCTCCAACTACGGAGACAAACACTGGAGACAAATTCTTAGTGTGTTTTTGACATACTTGGCAAATAAAGAGGACTTTGATTCTGATTAATCATGAATAATTGAACATGCACATAAGATTTGCGTTCTATTAAAGGGGGGGGGGGGAAATTACTTTTCCTCGTAATTCATTACTTTTATAATTTGCAACTTAGTAAGTATTTCAGTTACTTCATGGGATAAGAAACTAGAAACTGAAACTGTTTTTAAAAGCAACATCTCCAACACTACCTACTTTATGTTTTGTATTCAGGGGAACAGTGCCATAGATTGACACAAAATGAGTTTCATGTTCTCAAGCCAGCTGTCTCAGAAGAAATATTATTGCCCTCCAAATGTTTAAATGTCATTTAGAGAACATATTTGGTTTGAAAACATAGAATTAGAAACATGTCACATGCCAAACAAAAGAGTAATTTCAAAACCGTAGAAGACACTGAGAGTGATACAACCCAATGAGGAAAGTTGCTCAAGCGGGGCCAGCCTGTTTTGACTGCAGATGGGCCAATTAGGAGATAATTAAAACCTCAGACAAAGCAGGTCTAAATTGTATCTTTGTATCTTTGCTGAATGTTCAGAGGGAAAAGTTGGAGTAACACCTGCTATCCAATTACATCAACGTTAAAAATGAATAGACAGGTTAAGACAAAGAAGTGTGCAAATTAGATACAGTGGAAAGTCAAAATTACAGACCAAATCAACTTTTGGGAAAAGTCAAATCTTTTTCTGACAGAATATGTAAGGAAGCAATATTGTCTTTGTGAGTTTTTATTACAAAAAATTATTTGCAAAGAGAGGAAAAGGTACAAGTCTTATGAGTTGTCACCCCTTATTGAAGCCTAGACAGGAAACCCCTTCGTTATATCAAAGTGAGAGGGACAGAGAAGAAAAGCAAACAATTATCTATGTCCAGCTGCACTAGTAGTCACAACATAACTAGGAAACAAGTATTACGCACAGTATGACCGGGAGAGAGCTAGTAGTCACAACATAACAATAAAGCCTGTGAAGGTTGTATAAAACTAATAGAAGTAATATTTGTATATTCATTCATTCATCTTCCGTTCCGCTTATCTACTTGTGGGTCACGGCCGTGCTGGAGCCTATGCCAGCTATCTTCGGGCAAGTGGCGGGGTACAACGTGAACTGGTCGGCAGCCAATCACAGGGCACATAGAAACCAACAACCACTCGCACTCACATTCACCCCTATGGGCAATTTAGAGTGTTCAATTAATGCATGTTTTTGGGATCTGCGAGGAAACCAGAGTGCCCGGAGAAAACCAACGCAGGCACGGGGAGAACATGCAAACTCCACACAGACGGGGCCGGGATTTGAACCCCGGTCCTCAGAACTGTGAGGCGGATGTGTTAACTATTGAAAATGTGTGGCGCATTATGAAGTGTAAAATACGACAACGGAGACCCCGGACTGTTGAACAGCTGAAGCTGTACATCAAGCGAGAATGGGAAATAATTCCACCTACAAAGCTTCAACAATTAGTGTCCTCAGTTCCCAAATGTTTATTGATTGTTGTTACAAGAAAAGGTGATGTAACACAATGGTAAACATGACCATGTCCCAGCTTTTTTGGAACGTGTTGTTGCCATAACATTCTAAGTTAATGATTATTTGCTAAAAACAATAAAGTTTATCAGTTTGAACATTACATCTCTTGTCTTTGTAGTGTATTCAATTAAATATAGGTTGAACATGATTTGCAA
Organism: Phyllopteryx taeniolatus; assembly: GCF_024500385.1. Taxonomy (NCBI): domain Eukaryota; kingdom Metazoa; phylum Chordata; class Actinopteri; order Syngnathiformes; family Syngnathidae; genus Phyllopteryx; species Phyllopteryx taeniolatus. The sequence goes on along the minus strand of NC_084508.1, from coordinate 19,983,287 downwards.
ATCATTGTATTCTGTTTTTATTTGTTTAACACAACGTCCCAACTTCATTGGAATTGGGGTTGTATTTAGTAAATTAGAAAACACACAGTTATGTTCATATGTATGATTACCCAGGCAGGATTTATAAGATGGGTACAATTATTTAAAGAAAAGGAGGACCAGGTGAAACACATTTAATTTGATTTTAATGGGGTTCAAATTAAACACTCAAGCATTTCAGAAAAGCATTATCATTAAACAAAACATAACCATAAAGAAATTAATGATGGTTGTTGTTCAGTCATCAGTCATCCATCCATCCATCCATTTTCTGAGCCGCTTCTCCTCACTAGCATCATGGGCACGCTGGAGCCTATCCCAGCTATCATCGGGCAGGAGGCAGGGTACACCTGAACCAGTTGCCAGCCAATTGCGGAGCACATACAAACAAACAACCATTCGCACTCACATTCACACCACGGGCAATTTAGAGTTTTCAATTAACCTACCATGCATGTTTTTGGGATGTGGGAGGAAACGAGAGTGCCCGGAGAAAACCCACGCAGGCACGGGGAGAACATGCAAACTCCACACATGCGGGGCCGGGGATTGAACCTCAGAGCTGTGAGGCAGATGCTCTAACCAGTCGCCCACCGTGCCGCCTCATCAGTCATATTAAAAAACAAAAACAATATTTTACAAATTCGGCTAGGGTATGCAAACTTATGAGCACCACTGTACATATATGCAGTCATGCGTACCCCTGTCATATTGGAATGAAAGTATAGGCTACACCTTTTCATAACCACGAGGTGGCAGTGCCATATTAGAATGAAAGTGTACACCTTTCTCATAACCTCTAGGTGGCGGTGGCATTTTGGAATGAAGTGTACAGCCTTTTCATAACCACTAGATGGCGGCATACATTTATAAAATGTGAAAGTTTTTCCATTTGCCCCTATACCATTGGTTCTTAACCTGGATTCGACCGACCCCTAGGGGTTCGGTGAGGCAGTCGCTGGGGTTCGATGAAGGACTCGACACACACCGTGTGTACGTGCATGCTTTTTTCGTAAAATCCTTTTTACAGTGCATTTTAAATGCCTTGTTCATGCCGTTCAAAACGCAAGGGAGCGTCAAAATTGGCGTTTACCATTACGGCGCTGTGCCTCGAGTTGAAATGCTTTTTTTCTTTTATTAAACTATAAAATTTCAACAATACATTTGACTTGAGTGGCATTGCTCTGCTGTCAGAGAACGCATTCAATAATAAAAAACAGTCAAAAGATTTACTCTTACCAATGAACCCTTTACAAGGATTGTAGAAATAACATAAAGAAAAGGAACAGACTTTGTTGTGAATTCGAAGTCCGTTCCTCTGATATGAGAGTGGCACTTACTAAGGGGAATGGCAACAGCTAAATTCACATTCACTTACAGTAAATTTTCATTGAATTGAATTTTTTGTTAGTTTTTTGTGTGAGATTCATGTTTTGTTGGTTTTGTTCTTTAAACACAGTGATTATGTGTGCAACTGATGCGTGGTTCATTTTGTGCATGACCTGGATGACTGAGAATCTACACAGACAATAAAATATATACCTGTTTTCAATTTCAAATAAACCATGTTTTATTTTTCAAATTAGGAAGGGTTCCGTGCACTCTGTATGAAACTTGTGGGGTTCCGTCCCTAACATCTACTGCCCTATACCTATGTATAATGCACACTATTGACTTTTGAATTTTTTGGGGAAAAAATGCGCATTATACACGAGAAATTACAGTATTTGCAAAAAAACAAAACAAAACAAAAAACAAACCGAATAAATCCTTTGCTCCTCTAATGACCAACAGGTATTAAAGTTTTCAGCATTTGCAATATAATTCATAGACTTAATAATGCTATTGAGAATGCTAGTCAAGGGGGTGTCATTTTTAAAGGTTTGTGATTCATAATGCTGTACATTTCATTACACATTAGGGATAAAGGTAAAGAGTACTACCTTACAAAATACACAGTTCTCAGAAAGAGAATACAAATGATATTCATGTTTACTATATACATGCTTCACTCAGCTATTTTATGAAAAGGTCAAAAGTTCAGTCAAACTTGCTTCTGAATTCTTATAAGTTGTGAACTGATCCTTAATGGAATTTTAAAACAAATGTGCATCTTATGTGGGGAATCAGCTGCTTTGCCACATGCCATTGGCTAATCAATAACACACATCTAATTGTGAAGGGTATGTTCAGAGATAATAATCAGCCACTCTTAAAATGGAGCCTGTTAAGTAAGCTTCTGTTTTGTCGCAGAAGTGGTTGATTACTTGATCTAGAACACTGATATGCCACATTCAAAAACGTATTTCTTTTCAAGAGTTATATAATCTTGTAGATAATAAAATATTTACCACTGATCAGTAAAATGCCTAAGTGCCAAAAAGTGGAGACTTACGTATTAAGACTGAAACTGCTACAATCGCTTTATTTGCTGGGGATGTTACATTGCCCACTTTTGTCGACACAAAATTTTCCTGGTTAATTCATTTATTAAAATAGGCAATGATTTCTATCCATCCAACCATTTTCTGTACCGCTTATACTCACCAGGGTTGGGGTGAGCTGGAGCCTATCCCAGCTTTGGGCGAGAGGCTACACCCTGAATTGGTCGCCAGCCATTCCTAGGGCACATATAAACAAAAAAACATTCACACTCACACCTACAGGCAATTTAGAGTCTTCAATTAACCTACCACGCATGTTTTTGTGATGTGGGAGGAAACCAGAGTACCCGGGGAAAACACACGCTGGCACGGGGAGAAGATGCAAACTCCACACAGGTGAGGCCGGGATTTGAACCCCGGTACTCAGAACGATGAGGCAGATGTGCTAACCAGTCATCCACCGTACCGCCTAGCTATAATTACTATTAAAAAAAATAATGTTGGGTTTGGGTAGTGGAAACTTACCTGTTCTGCTCAATCTTATCACACCTATTTTTCTGACATTAAGTTCATATACCAAATTGTATTTATTGACTATGCCATCTCAATTAAGTCAGAGTGAATTACAACCGCCCGCGACCCGAGTGAGGTGAAGCGGCTCAGAAAATGGATGGATGGATGGATGAATTACAAGCCCAATTCCAATGAAGTTGGAACGTGTTAAACATAAATAAAAACAGAATACAATAATTTGCAAATCATGTTCAACCTATATTTAATTGAATACACTACAAAGACAAGATATTTAATATTCAAACTGATAAACTTTATTGTTTTTAGCAAATAATCATTAACTTAGAATGTTATGGCTGCAACACGTTCCAAAAAAGCTGGGACAGGGTCATGTTTACCACTGTGTTACATCACCTTTTCTTTTAACAATATTCAATAAACGTTTGGGAACCAAAAACACTAGTTGTTGAAGCTTTGTAGGTGGAATTTTTTCCCATTCTTGCTTGATGTACAGCTTTAGCTGTTCAACAGTCCGGGGTCTCCGTAGATGATGAAATCCCTAAATTCCTTGCAACTGTACGTTGAGGAACATTGTCCTTAAACTGTTGGACTATTTTCTCACGCACTTGTTCACAAAGAGGTGAACCTCACCCCATCTTTGCTTGTGAATGACTGAGCAATTCAGGGAAGCTCCTTTTATACCCAATAATGGCACCCACCTGTTCCCAATTAGCCTGTTCACCTATGGGATGTTCCAAATGTTCCTCAACTTTCTCAGTGCTTTTTTGGAATGTGTTGCAGCCATAAAATTTTAAGTTAATGATTATTTGCTAAAAACAATAAAGTTTATCAGTTTGAACATTAAATATCTTGTCTTTGTAGTGTATTCAATTAAATATAGGTTGAACATGATTTGCAAGTCATTGTATTCTGTTTTTATTTATGTTTAACACAACATCCCAACTTCATTGGAATTGAGGTTGTAATTCACTATGAAGATGGCATAGTCAATAAAGACATTTTGTGATGTTTGATCAGGGATTTTAAGTCTCACCCTGAGAGTGTATTGACATTGTTTGCAGTAGTATACTTGGTTGTTGCAGTAATTTTTTCTTTAGATTGAGTAGGCCTATTGTCATTGCAAACACTATGCCATTTATGCTTGTCAGTCAAACTTTTTTCATTTGCTGTGAATAGCACTGGAGATACCAAAACGGGTATCTCCTGAACTTCACAAGACTAGTAAAACCTTAGTGTTCTTTGTGTGCCAGAAGCTCATTTTAGCTCCTCTTGGCACTTGGCAGGTGATTATGTTGGACCTGGATGGCAGGAAATGGCTGATAGCCAAGTGGCTTTGTGTGTGAGAAAAAAAGACTCTTTAATTATAATGAAAATCCACTTTTTTTTCAACTTTCTGGTCTGCATGAATGAACTAAGGGTGGTTCTGCAAAGAATTGTGAACCATTCATCCTGATTACTGGGGTTTTGGTGCCGCCACCACAGCGGGGACTGGGGACATCTTCCTATCCATCTGAAAGTGTACAGCGAGTTCAGGCCATCATCACATCATCATTGTCCAGATGGCATCAAGCCCTCATATCAGCACTCTTACTTCCCATTCCAGGGTTCTGGCTTGCCCCCACCAATAGGCGGGAACACTGACTGACCATGCCAGCAACAGTCAGGACCCAGGATCCAAAATAATAGACGGAAATCACTTCCAAATTCCCTCCCGAGTCTTCCCTACCATCATCCATCAACAAAATGAATCCACTTCATAGGGTGCCTGAGCTGAATCTATGGCGAGATAGCGTGCACAATCTTGGTTTTCAACTTGGTCGATTAAACTGAAAGAAATCTGGCAATGTTCTCCCTGATATGGAAAACGACACACGTATATGAATTTACTATGCTGAATGATTGTCACAATGAAAAAGAGACTTTAATCAGGTGGTCGTGTAAGACACGAGTACCAGTGCTTGTAAAATGAAGAGCAAATTAATGACAGAATGGAACAAATCTGTAATGAAAACCGACTCCAACTTTGTTCCCAGTGGTTAAATGATCCTTGATGACAAGGGAGAAGGACATTTCAGCCAGGGACGGCTGTAATCAAGAATTTCCTGCAAAAAGGTAATTTGCTTAATGAGATTTGTAGCTGTCTGACTTGTCTAGCCAGAGTACTGCATCCACACTGCATGATTCCTCAAATTTTCAAATGCTCAATTTGGTATGGAGTTGATTGGAGAAATGATACTTAGCTATGTAAAAAGCGTCATAGTGCAGCTATGATTTAATGTCAAAACTTTGAGGTTTGTGAATACAGCGAGAACCATTTATTTTTGGTTACTCAATACACTATAGTAGGGTAGCATTTGATCTAAAAAAGAAAAAGGATTTCTTGATTTTTTTTATTGTGTTTATTGAACATATACAGAAAACAATTAACACAAGATAAAGATGAGAAATAGAAAACAAAACAATAAAAAAGCAACAATGAACAAATTAATGTACAATGTACACATTCAAAATGAGTAAGCAGAAGTAAAAAATTTATTCCTACCCCTAATTCTGCGAACATATCTGACTAATAATAGTAATGATTTAGGAAGCTGATCATATATATTATATTCTCGGACTCTTAAACTAGCCAGTCCATGTAAAGTAGTAATGACATAATAAAGTACTAAACTAATCATATGCATTATCATCTAAGTATCTAAAAACAATAATAATTGTCCTTCCAAGTGTAATGGAGATTTTTAACAATTTAAATACACATAACCCACTATATTCATGCTAGCATTGCTAGCTTCTTCATCATCCTCATTATTTTTTTTCCCTTATACCTGATTTTTTTGTATTTCTTTATCACTCTTGTTTTAAACATCTTTTTAAACATAATTAGGAAGCTACATGTTTTCACTTCATTATCATAATCATTACAAAGGTTAACTCTTACTGAGACACATCTCTGTTCTATATTTGTTCTTGTTTTAGATTTTTTTAAATATGCCTGTTCTTCTCAGATTATAACAACTGTCTCTTATCTCGAACAGCTTCTGCGTAGTGAGGCAAAGTGATTTTTTTGTGTATTTTATACATTAGCTATGCTGTTTTGAATTTACATTAAGTGGTGATGAATGAAGGTACGCTTCCACCCACAAACAACTGACTGTAAATTGCATTTGTACTGCAAACAGAAAATCATGTTTCTTACAAGCCTTTCTAAGACAGATGCCAAAAGGCCAACAGGGGAATCCCCATTAAAGAAAGCCTCTACAAAGGTAGAAAAACAGGGGAGGTCAAAACTGCAGCACTATCACCAGTCTTAACCTGCCTTGGGAACAACACTACAGTATAGCAATTTTCACACAGCTTTCAAACTGGAACATCAAAGATGCAACCGCAGGAATCTATTTAATTGTGGCTTTCGGACAGAACAGCCAAAAGAAGACTTTGTCGTGGGCAAAATGCATAAAGAAACTGCAGCTTACCCCACTATAATAATTAGATGTGTAGTAACATCATTGTGACAGCAACAATGACTTTAAACACAAAAGAGGCATGAGCAGTGAGTCTCGGGTGTTAATCTTGACACTGCATCCCCCCTCTGTTACACCTCTGAAAGAGGCTTATGGTTAGTGTCTGTGTGCACACAGGCACGTGTGTGTGCGTGTCACCGGGACAAGTCGTGACAAACAATGGCAAATTGGGGTGAAGGCTTCCTGCTGCTTAGAAAGGATCCGAGGAAATGAAGCAGCTGGGAAATGACACTTTCACACCAATTGACTTGATTGTGTGTGAGGTATGTCATCTTTGTATTGTTGATGTACAGTGAATAGGTCAAAACAACACTGTAAATGTGAAAATATATTTATCACTCACATTCGCTATCAAAAAAAATACAGTGCATTTTAATTTCATTCAGTTGAGTTCCAACCTGTTAAACTTAGAGAGCATCGTTTCCAGTTGACAGGATATTCTTGGGGATCCACAGTATTTTTTTTTCTGTACCATACTTACCTAATGGAATTAAGGACAACAAATATTGTGCCTTGTTTTTAGCACGAGATGACACATTGTTTCCACATTTTGGTGTATGTTTTGATGAAAAATTGCTGGGCACTAATATTGTATGGAAAATCTCGTCCATTCTGCCATCCTTCGCAATAGCCAGACTTGAAGGCAACAAGATTATTCACACATATAGTACATAACCACAGTGACCAACCAAAAATACTGCAGTTCCTTTAACTTAACTTTTCTGTTTGCCTCTTGGCAGAGTCCTTTTTTTTTTTTTTTTTTTTTTGGTTGCTCTACCTCCTGAGCAATACATTTGCTCTATTTGAGCCCCTGTTCTTGTGATTTTATGGTCATTGTTGGTTATAGATTGGCTGAAGTTTGAGGTCATCATAATTGCTTAATTGATTGTACTTTTATAATTCTGAATTTAGCCACCTCCTCAAGTTTTATACTTTAAAGCTACCAATTAAATAAGACACAAGTATTAAATCCACACATTAAACACCGCCACCCCCCCGTCCACCCCATGTGCCAGTTTTACCCGTTATTATAATGGTAGACATTGTGGCTCATGATGTATTTCTGCACAAAGGGAGAGTTTATATAAGAAATACTAATTCCTGTCAGGTTATTCACTTAGAGAGGCACATATTTGATGGCTTGTAACAAGGCCAAATACTGCATGAGCAAGTTACTTGCATTAGATATTTGCTTTTCCTGGCAAGCTTTTCATGCTGTTGACGCATTGACCGCACAATCAAATATAGAAGCCTCAACACCGACAACCTCAAGATTGAATACCCCATTTCTATATCAAGAGGTAATCTCAAATTTAGAAGCACATTATATTTGGACTCAGCAGCAGTCATTAAAAAAAACGGCTAAAATTATATAACCTCCAGCAATCTATGAATTCAGGAAGTGATTAAATCAATATTACACATTGTATGCAATTTTAGAGCAGTTCTTTACCTTGGAGGCTAGAGTTTTGATACTCAGTTTTGGCCCTTAATGTGCCTCTGTTCTCAGAGCTTAATGAGAGCTGGCATTCCGAAAGCATTAATTGAGACGGTCGGCAAACATGCTTGAATGTAGCTGCGCTTTGCCTGAAAGAAAGTCAATTTAGGGTCCAGTACCTTACCTCTTTGAGGTAGAGTCTGCGACAAATTGAGTCTTGCTTTTGGTGATTACAAAGCAAAAAGCCTGCAGCGGTGCAGATCTTAGCATTGATCAAAAAATGGACAAAATGCCTCCACAGGAAATTCCCCACCCAATCTATCATAGTGAAAAGTAATTGCTTCATGGTGATGAAAGAATATGTCTTTGTGAGGGTAAAATGGTTCAAATTTGTCCATGTGACCTTGGAGGCCAAATTTAATCTTAGTGTTTGGCTATAACGCTCAATAACCCTTTGTAATAAGTTACTTTATTATCCTTTGCTATTAGAACATTACCAACAGGAAAGATTCATTCATTCAAACATTCTCGTATATAATCATGCTTGTCTGTACCACGCTGCACACTGCTAAGGCTGTGACTGCTCAAAAAAAGAAGCTTCAGAGTGTTTTACGCATCTTAATATATGACTTCAACATACGAGTCTCCACAAGTTCTCCAACATTTTGTTGATTTGATTAGATCATAAAGGCTTTGGCAAACTGAATATTTGATACTCTTTTACGATCAGTTTCTGTAAACCACCGATCAGTGATTTGTCAAAAAACCCTAAAGTTTGTTTGAGTTAAAAAAAAAAAATGGCCACAATTTTCTGTCAACAATATTTTGATGCTGATCAAAAATGAAGGTATTGAGATCTCAAGGTAAGTTCAAGGCTATTTCAGGAGTGCTGACCTCTCCTGGTCATTCTTGCTAACTTAAATGGTCACAGGGGAACTGTGAATCTTTCTTTGCTTAATGGATATAAGAATCTTACTTCCCACCTCACTGATGAATGACTCGGAATGGATGGCTAAAGTATCACTCTCGGCGGGATCTGGAGTGTCATTCGTTCTGATAGGAATCATAAAGCCATGCAGGAATGCTTTGCTTGGGTCAATATCCTGTTCAAGTAGCCATTAAGCCACGTGCTACAATGGGCACTAATATCATCAAGGTGTACTGCTATCCCTCTGTCATTGCATTCATCTCAAGGTGAATTATAAATGGTCCTCAAGCTCCCAAGCTGTTCACATTCTAGCCTACAAGATGGATAGCGATGACGCACTAAATCATGCCATCCATCAAGTTTCTATATGAACATGCATGATAAACATAGAGTGAAAGTGTAACATTAACTAGTCTTGCTGACAAATAAAAGAAGCACCTCATTCAGTTTTCCTATTCACATTGTAACCACTATTTCCATTTGTAGTGAAATTATATGATGAGATAACTCATGGGACAGTAACAAAATTTAGACGTGGATTTTACTGATATGGCCAATTGCTGTGCTTTCTCGTGAAACTGTGCTATACAAGGAACTCAATGCAGTGGTGAATTGACTTACGAGTTTAATTGATTTTGTGATTATGCTCATACCTGTGTGAAAACGAAATGGCGCCCTAAACCTAATAACTGGTTGGCCCTTCCTAAGCAGAAACAACTAAAATCAAGTGTTTTCTATACCTGACAACCTGTCTTTTACATCTCTGTGGACAGTGTTGTAGCTGAACAAGTCCAATGAACAGTCCAATGAGTCCAACATTCTGGTGTCTGTGAGCGGTTTTAGAACCAAAGTAAATTTTTATTCAAGAGTGCCAGATTTTGTTAAGGACTTCCAGGACAAAACCCATCTGAACACACACTATACGAGGCTTCATATGTCGGGAGAAAAACATCATAATTGGCAAACGATTCAGTACAGCCGCCATTCATGTTTACATGCGTGAGGTGCGTTCATGCATGAGGTGCATTCAGGGATGGGGAGAGAATGGGTTCTTTGTTAGGAAAATTATGATTTGCATCAGAATGTTTCAGTTAAAACACTGTACGATCACACTGTCATAATCCATCCATCCATCCATTTTCTGAGCCGCTTCTCCTCACTAGGGTCGCGGGCGTTCTGGAGCCTATCCCAGCTATCATCGGGCAGGAGGCGGGGTACACCCTGAACTGGTTGCCAGCCAATCGCATGGGACATATAAACAAACAACCATCCGCACTCACATTCACACCTACGGGCAATTTAGAGTCTCCAATTAATGCATGTTTTTGGGATGTGGGAGGAAACCGGAGTGCCCGGAGAAAACCCACGCAGGCATGGGGAGAACATGCAAACTCCACACAGGCGGGGCCGGGGATTGAACCCGGGTCCTTAGAACTGTGAGGCTGACGCTCCAACCAGTCGTCCACCGTGCCGCCTCTCTGTCCACTATTAAAAATTTATTTTGTAATGTCATTCATATTTTTTTCATTTATCTGGAAGATGATCTTTTATGAAGCATTGAAAAGAATGTTAAATATGTTATCATTGAAAGCTCCACTAATGAGCCAAACTTTTACAAGTGAAGTTTCTGAAAAAATAGTTTTATACTATAAATAAATGTATACTATAATTTATACTACTCCAGCGGAACAAAGCCCCCCCCCCCCCCTCCCCCTCCTCTCTACGCACACACACACACACACACACACACAAAAAAAAAAAAGGAAAAACATGGTCATATCTGCATACATGCTCTGTTTCAAAATTTGAAATTCAGAGTATGCACTACGGCAACAGAATTTACTACTGATGTGCTGCCTTACACCTTCCCTGGGTTGATAAAACCCAAATCCATAGGGTGCCCGGAAGAGACTGCAATAGTAGGTGGGATTTTGCTCACATGATGTGAAGGATTAAACTCTGTGGGATCAACTTGGAGGAAAGAGCCACCCAAAAGAGCTTGCTCCATTTAGGCTGCTCTACCCTCACTCCTACAGTACATTAATACATACACCCTGCACCTGACTCACAATCCCCATCCATTTCACTGGGACTTTAAATCTCACCATGAACACTTTTGAAAATGTATTCACATCCTGAGCTTCAAAGTTAAACAAATACATTTTTCTTCAAGATTCTACACACAACACATAATAGTAAGTGTCCAAAAAAATAAAAAGAGAAAAATAGAAATCATGTCCATAACTATTCACAGCCTTTGCTCAATACTTGATGCTATATATATGTAATATGAAGTTTGTCATCCCTATCTTTAGGCAGTTTCACCCATTCCTCTTTGCAACACTTCTCAAGCGCCATCAGTTTGAATGGGGAGTGTCAGTACACGGCCATTTTCGGATTCCTCCAGCGATGTTGATTTCATTTTAGGTTTGGGCTCTGGCTAGGTGTTTAGGGTCATTGTCCTGCTGAAAGATGAACAATCGCCCCAGTCAGAGGTCAAGATCGCTCAGAAGCAGTTTCTCTTCCAGGATATCTCTGCACATTGCAGCATTCATAATTTCCTCTTTCCCTCAAGACAAGTTTCCTGGTGGCTGTCGCTGATAAAAATCCCAACAGCATGATGGTACCACCACCATGTTTCACTGTAGGTGTGGTATTGACCAGTGATGACCGGTGCCTACTAGGCTCCAGCACACCCGCAACCCTTGTGAGTCCAGCATTCAGACTGAAGAGTTCAATCTTTGTCTCATCAGACTAGAGAATTTTCAGAGTCCTTTGGGGCATGCTGACATGTGCCTTTTACTAAAGAGTGGCTTCTCTCTGGCCACTCTACTATACAGGCCTGATTGTTGGATTGTTTCAGAGATGGTTTTTCTTCTGGAAGGTTCTCCTCAGAGTGACCATCGGGTTCTTGCTCTCCTCCCCAATTGCTCAGTTTAGAAGGGTGGCCACCTCCAGGAACATTCCTGGTGGTACCAAACTTCTTCCATTTACAGTTGATGGAGGCCACTGTGCTCATTGGGACCGTCAAAGCCACAGATCACGTTCTGTATTATTCCCCAGATCTCTGCCTCAAGACAATCCTGTCTCAGAGATCTCCAGACACTTCCTTTGACTTCATGCTTGGATTGTGCTTTGTCATACATGCATCTGTGAGACCTAGAAAGGTGTGTGAATTTCCCAATCATGCCCCATTAATGGAATTTACCACAGGTGCACCCCAATTAAGTTGTAGAAACATCTCAATGGGGATCAGTGGAAACAGGATGCCCATGAGGTAAATTTTGAACCTGATGGCAAAGGCTGTGAATAGTTAGGGATATGTAATTTCTTAGTTTTTGTCATTAATGGGTGTTTTGTGTATATGTTTAAGCCAAAAAAATAATTTAATAAGTTTTTGAATAAGGCTAACAACACTAAGGCATAACAACAAAAAGTAAAATGTTGTGAATATGTTCCAGATGCACTGGATGTCATTCTTTCCACAATGTGTTTTTGTAATTCAAAACACTAAATAAAAAATAAACCTTATACTACACTGCAGTTGTCCTTTCAGTCATTGTGCTGGCCTGACAAAGTCACTGAATCCCTGTTGTGCATACTGTTTGTGTGTCTCTGTGTTTAATGGTAGGCTACATGTTCGCCTTTCTTCAAACATTGGCGCTTATTAGAATCCACAGGGTTTGGATTCATGAAGCCTTCAGAACGTGATATATGCCCACAGAGGGGTTCTGAAAATTTTTCTTTTGTGGTTAACATTAATACAATAAAAAAAAGATTTAAAGGCAAATTGAGCAGCACATTTTTATTCAGCTCTCTGTAAATTCACTAAAAATGCAATAATCAACAGAGTGTAAGAGTGACTGGCAGCCAGGGCCTCACAGAACCACAGGGTAGCGCGTTCTAAAAAAACCCCAAAAAGGCATACAGGATGTTGACTTGTTTATAAGACGTGTTGGAGTTTTGAATGAATACATCTTAAAATATTTACTTTATTTTACTATATTTAATTTAAGATTTATTATTTAATATCTAATAAGTTACTTAGGTAAATACTGTAGGCTATTGGCAAACACTGATGTTTACTCTCACTGGGATGTCGTTATTAATCAAAGGGCTTTCTGTGACATGATTTCAGCAGGTCCAGTGATTGATTAAATCCAACTGCATTTTGGCAAGACTCATTCATTAATTGCCTGTAGTTTTAGAATATTTATTTTAAGAGTAAGAGTAATGAATTAATTTGCGTTTGCTCAAGGGAAAGAGTAAAAACATTTGAAACATGCCTGATAGTAAAATAAAGACAGTCAACCCATTATCGTTGTGAAACTAGTGAATACACAAATTTGCCTTTGTCAGTTATGAATGAGGGAATTTCCAGTATATGAGAGAGTAGTTCTGTTTGAAAAAGGAATGAGAGAAGTATTGGAAATTTATAGCACTTTGGGGTCAGAGAACACAACATTTGAGAGCAGCTCCTCTGACTCCTCATTGTACTTTACAGTCTGATAGCATGTGTCATCCCTTCACTGGTACACACAAGGACCAAGATAGACACATACACCCAGTCACATAATATTGCCGGGTAAAGGGCAAATACATAAATATAGACATAATACAATGTACAAGAGCAGCTTTTAACTTTACGACCAGGGCATTCATTGCCAGAGGAACCTCAGAAGTTATCATATCAATTCGACCTTTCTTATATAGCACTTTCACAACAACCACAGCTGTAACAAAGCACTGTACATGAAACATAAAATAAAATAAATAAAACAATAATACAATCATAAATACCGGTAACTAAATAAAATATTATTTTCTGATTAAAATATACAAGAGCTCCCTTTACATTGGCATTTAGCAAACATGAGGTGAAAAATTGTCTCTTGTTGTTTGTGTGAAGAAAATGTTACTCTAACCTAAGTGAAATAAAAAATATGGAGTCAGAAACTGCAAAAAGATAGAGACGAGATGGTTCATCATAAGCTACTGCTCCCCCCCCTTACTCCCACTGCAGTCCGACGTGACTCACTAATATTTTACCCACGATTATGGGTAAAATGGCTTAAGGGATATATTCTAGAAGTGTCTTGATGGCAGCTTTTTACAGAGGCAAAAGCGGTTGCTAATATATATATATATATATATATATATATATACACACTGCCTCACAGTTCTGAGGACCGGGGTTCAAATCCCGGCCCTGGCTGTGTGGAGTTTGCATGTTCTCCCCGTGCCTGCGGGGGTTTTCTCTGGGTACTCCGGTTTCCTCCCACATCCCCAAAACATGCGTGGTAGGTTAATTGAAGACCCTAAATTGCCCGTAGTTGTGAATGTGAGTGCGAATGGTTGTTTGTTTATATGTGCCCTGCGATTGGTTGGCGACCATTTCAGGGTGTACTCCACCTCTCGCCCAAAGATAGCTGGGATAGGCTCTAGCATGCCTACGACTCTAGTGAGGGTAAGCGGTATGGAAAATGGATGAATGTACGGGTGTGTGTGTATATATATATATATATATATATATATATACACACACACGCACGCACGCACGCATGCACACACACACACACACACACACACACTGGCAAATCCCCGCCTGTGTGGAGTTTGCATGTTCTCCCTGTGCCTGGGTGGGTTTTTTCCGGACACTCCGGTTTCCTCCCACATCCCAAAAACATGCGTGGTAGGTTGATTGAGGACTCTACATTGCCCGTAGATGTGAATGTGAGTTTTTTTATACGTGCCCTGCGATTAGCTGGCGACCAGTTCAGGGTGTACCCCGCCTCTTGCCCGAAGATAGTTGGGATAGGAGAGCAGACAGAGTTTACTGAAGGAGCCTTTTGTCCGGCGACCAAAGACAAGTTCATACAAAGTAGTGGGAGGGCAAAGAACAGACAGTGGCTGTCCTCTGTCATTAGACACACTCACAGACACACAAGACTTGCCCAGCGCTGTATTGCATGTCACAACACTTTCCTTTCAAACACCCATATTTCCTCCTATGACAGCTGTTATACCACTCACTCATACATGCACACGAACACGCACACACACACACACACACACGCACGCACACACATCAGTGTGAATATTACATAGGGGAACTAAAGAAGTTAATGACCAAGGAAAAAGGTAGATAAGAACTTTCCCAGGTGTACATCTGTAAACTGTCAAAACTTAATTTCCCACTTAAAGTAACTGTAAAAATAGCAAGCCTTGGTCAGACACTGTTGCATAGAACAAAAGGTGTACAATTTCACATTGTGGAAAAAAATTTTTTTTAAACATACATGATAATTGATTTTCATATGTTGGAACAAAGTTGGAATCAGATTAAGATCCCCCTCTCCATTACATCCTGTGAGTGAGACAGTTCCCTGGAGACAAGCTCTCTCATAGCTCTTGCTGCTCTTCATACTGTAGCATCCCAGGAATTTTAATCTCCCCTCTTGCCTGGTAATGCAGTGTCCTGGCACCTCATCTCTCCAGAGAAAAGCACACATAGCGATCGAAATACTTCAGGATGGCTTCACTAGCCCCCGTCCTTCGCTTTCTTTCTCACGTTTTACTACCGTGCTTTTTTTTTCAATTTACCACTGTGTTATATCTTTTTAGCTACTCTGTAACACTATATTTCCTTCAATGTGGGCACACACAGTGTACGAGTGTTGTTTTATAATTCAAACTCAAATTATACTGCAAGAGATTATTACCCATAGCCTGAGTTTTCACACAAAAATCCTGTATGTAGGAATGCATGACGCGCATTTGCACCAAGAATTTGTTAGAAGACCTTTGCATTATTAGCCACCTTTGATTGAGTTTATGCTTCATCTAAAATGAATGATACCTTCATTGAGTTTGCTAGCAAACGTTGCGAGAACGGAGGCACTGATGCATCTGTCTGTTGAAGTGAAAAGTCTAGTCCTGAAGGTGGAGTATGCATTTATTTTTATTTTTTTTTATTTAAGAATCCACTACCCCCGAGGAAGAACAACCTATCAGAGACAGAATAAGTGATGCAGCCGTGCAGCCGTGCAACCCACACACCCGCAGTCTCACACTTGTTTAATTGGGCTTCAGAAGCTTTGTTTAAATTATCACAGATTATTCACCTCCAGGTAGCAACACAATGTAAAAGAATGTACTGGACAGATCTCAAGACAAAAACAAGGGTAAATGTAAACATATGTGACAGTAGTGTACTACGGGGTTCAGACATCGCTGGGCTTCAAACACGCACCACCACCGTCCTTACCAGTTGGTAGCCAAGTGCGCTAACCGCTAGGCTAAAAGCCCAAGGTGTCAGCCTACAGGCCAATACCCTCTGTTTAAGACATTCGGGAGCATTTCTGCTCAACGGGTACGTTTATTACCTCTTTTTGATTTTTAAATGATCGCACATTACAGAAAAATAAAACTTTTAACCGATAACATTTAGTGTTTTGCAACACTCTATCATGTTTGTCTTGCTATCAATGTAGCAGCCGTCACTAACATCGGCTTTTTTCCACTGCATGTTCATACAGTGGACGTTTCGTGCATATTCACATTCGTGTCAGTGAGGGTTATGACTTTGGTTAGAGATTAGTGTGGGGGTGGGTGTGGGCGGAGTAATTAAGTTTTGATATGGGCGACGGCGGCAGTCACCCGGGTTGGTAATCTCCAAGGGGCGCACCACCAACACCCCCACCCCGTTAACAGTTTTTTTGCCCGTTAAGAAGATGTCCACCCCCGTTGATTTGTGATTGTACAATGAATGACTGTTTGCATTGCAAAAATTTTTCGTCAGCTACCTTCACTACCCCTCCCGCCCCCGTCCGTCGAGGAGAAACCTGGGGGCCGATTTATGGCCATCACACAGGGCGGCATTCAAGCAAGCACCGTTACTGAATGACATATTGAGAAAGCCGTGCAATCCTGGTCTTTAAGGCCACTAAGTGATCGGGAGCTATAATGGGTGTTTGGTGACTGTTTAGTGAACTTGTATACCAATACTGAGCTTTGAATAGTTTTTGCCTTTATGTCAGCAATGGGAGCAGTAAAAATTCTGAATCACAACTTTTAAATTAGATATAGTCCAATAAAAACAATACAACAACATTGCATTTGGCCTCAGCCCACATCTGTTGAAAATGTCACCTCTTTAAAAGCTCAAATTAAAGCCCTCTTTCCAGTTTGGTTCGGCACAGTTAAACTTGGAACTACCCACCTCCATTTGACATAGCTGTTTCCCCATTACAAAAGAGGACGGCTTCAATCGTGCGGGAAATTGGTCTGGCATCACTCGTGAAAATGCAGTTAACGCATCATGAGGGCTTTTTTATACTTTAGCTCAACTGTATGTTCTAAACATATTCTTATAATATGAAAAATATTGCAATCGCGTTCCAATAAATGAAACGCAAGCTCACTTTACTACAAGTTACGGCAGCAGACAGCACACTGTGCAGATCATCGACTCTTAATTTGAAACTTGCATAATATAACAATATAACGCATTGACATACACTGCTAATGTGGTGTTTTTAAACTGCCGAATACAAGTAAAAACATTACGTTCCACACACACAAATGACAATCGGCTATTTGGTCTGATTTAAACAAATCCTGTATTCCAGTTATATAAGTATCTGCATCGCCGTGTAAACTACGCTCATTGTAGACTGGCCTTTGGTCTATTTACATCTTTATGTAAATTGGTATAAGAAAATGAATGTCTCTGCGTAAGTCTGTTGGCCACAGCAAGGAGACACATTTCATTTGAGAAAAGGCTCCTGTCAGCAACAAAACAGATTGCCATTCTAAAGTGGAGACTGTGAAGCAGCAATGACGAATCTGCTCAACAAATGAGCGGCCAGGAGTGGTTTTTGTTACCCATACTGTATCAGTACAGCCCCCTTGGAATCCCAGCTGTGTGGGTACCAGAAATCATACCTTGTGTCTGTATTTGAATGGGGAAACATGTCTGTGTAGTGAAAAAAGGGCACACTATCGTTGTGAGCATTGTTTTTTCCAGTGCCATCTTGAGTTTAGGATCTACATAAGGTTAGTTTGGATAATTGATTTTTTTTAAGGGCCATGGATGCCTGTGCTTCATTTTGGATGGATTAAAAAAATATTTAATTTCACTATGTGAATTCCATACCTGTTTTAAATCTATTTGACAAGCACATAATTGTGGCACAACAAGGAGTGAGACGTGGGAATTTTACTTGTGAAGGCCAATACATTCATGCTAAACTGTCATTGCACATGTAAACACAAAGATACCAAAGTCAGATCAAATCACACAATCGCCCTGCAGCCGACCTTCATACATCGAGTCACGCACTTGGCTTCAGAAGCACATCCACATTGCATCTATTCAACAGACACAGTCAACATTAATTTCTCTAACACATACAGGTAAATTGAATCCCTCATATTATTAGTATTAAATTGTAATAAAGAGATGTGAGTGATTGTCTTAGCATGGAGAAATTTATAATCACAAAAAGTAAATTAAACGGGATGATTAATAATTGCATGAATGTGTGTGTGTATGATGTCACTTGGTTCCTCAACAAATGAATCCTTGCAGCAAGATAGACTCAGAGCTGTAAGGGATGAACATGTACTCTTAGAATTAGGGTATTGGTTCATAATTAATTTTCTGTCTTTAGGGGCATGAAAATATTGATCGCTATTTCTCACGGTATAGTATTGATTCACCAACACCAGACATAGATATCGTCGTCGACTTGTCTGCCCTCGTACGTATTTGCGATGGAGCACTTAATGACAATTTTTGTTTATTGTGTTGTGCGTTTCAGTATTTTCCTCCATGTAGTATCAACACTGCACCACCAATCTACATTTGGCTTATCCCACTACTAGCTACTCTGTTTCAGTGTAAAATATGAAAATATTTCATTGATAACATTATGACTTTGTGAAAAGTGCAAGTTTTACTAAACAATGATTGAAAGGTACGTGAAAAATAAAACGGAGACACACGCCTTACACGTCCTCTACATCCATCCTCTTTTAAGTTCATCTTTGCTGAAACGTTTTGAAATATTATATTTGTTTGCATGCTTAATGTGCTTCCTCAGTTACATAGATACAGTGTAACCTCGATTTAACGGATATCAGAAGTAACCAACTGTCTTGAATGAACCATGTGTCCAAAAATAGTTTCCAGATGTCACTTAAACTGCCGTTGATGAAGTCTGTTAGAATTGGTCGAAGTTTACTGGCGCTGTGGCGCAATATAGGCAGAGACTGAGCACACGTATTTCCGGGTCTCAGATACAGTATGCGGTACAAATTGACTAGATTCAACCAATAGACGTGCCTCCCCGTGTCAACATGGTGGCCATGTTGAATGTGGCGACATTTCATCAAAGGCCTTACATTGACATTTGGCGTCCATGTTGAATGTGGCACATTTCCAAGCATGTATTGATGTGGCGACCATGATGGCAGAAGTTCTATCTATTGTTGCATAGAGGTCTGCGCGGAGAGAGAGAGAGTGGTATGGAGGTGGTGTTAACTTTTAGAAGAATACAAAACACTCGTCTCTGGAGTCTGGAACATGCTATTTTCGATACAGTGTCAGTTTTTTTTTTTTTTTTGTCAAGCTGTTCGTCTATGGCCACTGATTTGGAAATAGAAAGCACACTAATTTCTTGACTGCGCCTCGACTCGCCTATGGGTACATCAACTAGGCCGCCAAGTCAAAACGTATTACAGTAATTGGTGGATGTCTGGTTAGCACATCGGCCTCACAGTTCTGATGAACTGAGGTTCAATCCCTCTCCCGGCCTGTGTGGAGTTTGCATGTTATCCCCGTGCCTGCGTGGGTTTTCTCCAGGCACTCCGGTTTTCTTCCACATCCCCAAAACATGCATGGTAGGTTTATTGAAGACTCTAAATTGCCCGTAGGTGTGAATGTGAGTGCAAATGATTGTTTGTTCATATGTGCCCTGCAATTGGCTGGCGACCAGTTCAGGGTGTACCCCGCCTCTCGCCCGAAGAGAGCTGGGATAGGCTCCAGCACGCCCGCGACCATAGAGAGGATAAGCGTTAAAGAAAATAGATGGATGGACGTTTTGACTGCGTTAAAATGCATCTTTGTGTTATTATGGTACAGACAGGGATTAATAGTTAAAGTGATGTCGTTTGTAGTCGTTTATAGTTAAATTGGTGTCGGTTTTAGTCGTGCGTCTGCTGCTGCTCTTGGTGGCTTACTCAGAATAGTTAATGTGTTGTAGCATACTAATACCACTTGAGGGCAGTAGTAGTGGGATTGAGGTCAGTAGTTGTGTGAATACCAGCAGATCCATGTGATGGATATACTGCGTAAAATGCGCAATGATGTCATCAATTCAAATAGAATCGAGCCGGTTCCCACTGATTCTTGAAAGCCCATTCCTAATGTCAATAATGTCTAAATCAAAGTTTGGATGAAACTTTTCAAAAGTTTTCAAGCTTTTTTCTATATTTAATTACGATAACCTTGTACTATACTGGGCATTTTAGGCCATGACAAAATTAGAAAACAATAATTTTGTACTGTACAATTATATAGTTGCATATCGCCACAAAAAAATAATAAAATAAACAGTGCTTCAACATAACTGACAATTGGCAATAACAGACAACCATCCTCCTCTATTAGTTCCATTGTACTGTGATGCCACGTACATTCCTTGCAATATGCTGTATCTAATGTCACATAACAGCTGTATTGCAATCATTTGGATTGGTGAAAATAAAATAAAAATCATAATTTTGTATCACAAGTTACTGTGTGTAGATGTCTTCATTTGGCCATCGTTAAATATTGTAGCAATGTGATGTCGAAATTTAACTGCAGCTTCAGTTCATATGAAATGAATTCTATTGTTTCTGTTTATATATTGGTTTTTGTTCTGTTGCTGCCCCCTATCCACCTGAAGGTTTGACTATGAAGCGGGTGTTAACTTATTACTAATTAATTGTTGCTTTTAATTCAGTTTGTCTTGCCTTTTTTTTAAAAAAATAGTGCTTGAGAAGACTTAGGCATGTTGCTGTCAAAAGACAAATTCAGAGACAAAGTCGAATTGTACAATGTAATCGTGAATAACTTTTGAAGATGTATTTTGGGGAGTTTTGCACAATGTTAACTACCGTAAATACGTTGTTGGAGCATGTACTTGTCTTCTAAACTCCAAAACCTGAAGGTACATACAAGAGTACGAGACCAAATTGCAAACTTATTGAGTTCACAGAAAAGCTGATGACATAGTGCCACTATGTCCTGCCAACAGAAAAAAATAAGTCAAGATAAGACTGCCCTTAGCTTCAGGAAGGAGGGCATCTTGCACATGCATAACCTCAGGCTTAAGAGCACTCTTCCTCAACGATTGCTGTTTAATCCATCTTGAGAGCAGTTCCTGGGCCAGAGCTGGCATTTAGGGTTAACAAGGAATATGGCACTTATGTGTGTACAAAGGTTTTAGTTCAATCTTAGAGTTTGTGGTGTGTGGAAAAGGTAATCACAGTATAAATCGATTGGTCCAAATACAAGACTGAGACATTTGTAGCAAGTTGCTGATTTATTTATTGGTTTCTGTATTCTGAATACATTTTGTTGTGTTAACTATTCACATTGAGCAACCCAATCATTGTGAGAATGAGTATTGAGTGTGGGAAGACTCCAAATGGTCTATCACAAAGATATGCACAAAAGACTCCCCCGTTCATCTTATCTCAACGAGAGGCTGGAAATAGAAAAGCAATGTGATTCCCCTTGTGTGCTCTCAGCTCGATGACACATCAACACTCGTCAAACACTGAAGCAAGCGGCTCTTCTTGAGGCTTGCTCGTTTCCCACCTCCTTCATTAGTATGCATCCAACTAATGTTTATTATATTTTTCTACTTCTTTTTAGTAGGGAGGAGTGAAAGCTCAAACATATTCCCATTGGGTAGTGTATCAGTGCATTAAATTTTAATACTGTGAGGAGAAAATGGCACTAAAACTATACTTGAAAGTTGAGCAACAAAATTACTTAAACATTTCAGATAATTACATTTTGTCTCAGAAGAACTAGTGCATGTCTCTGTATTTTGGCATGAATTGTTTGAAATTTTATCCAGGGGAAAGAAAATGTCCTCCACTTCTTGAATGACCCTGTTATGGCCCTTGAATTCTTCTACAAACCCCAATTCCAATGAAGTTGGGACGTTGTATAAAACGTATAAAAAAAAAAGAATACAATGATTTAAAATAACTTTTCAAATTTATATTCAATTGAATACACTGCAAAAACAAGATATTTAATTGATGCACGGTATTGTGTTTTTGTTTTTTTTTTGCAAATATTCTGTCGTTTTGAATTTGATGCCTGCAACACATTCCAAAGAAACTGGGACAGGTGCAACAAAAGACTGGGAAAGTTGAGGAATACTCAAAAAACACCCCTTTGGAATATTCCACAGGTGTACAGGGTAATTAGAAACAGGTGATTGTCATGATTTTGTATAAAGTTCTAGATGTCCCGCGACCCTTGTGGGGATAAGCGGCTCAGAAAATGGATGGATGGATGAGTTCTAGATGACAGAGGCTTGCATAAACTCACACACAAAACACAACCACGAGTGGAATTTTATAGAATATTTAATGAAATCTACGAGGGATCGATAGGGAAGCACACAAAGGGGTCTAAATAAATAAAGAAAATAACACTAATAATGATGCAAAGAAGAAAAATAGGCATACGAAAAGGGAAATAGAAAACCGTGTGTTGGACTAAAGTTGAAAAGAGAGAGAGAGCACAAAGTTAGGATTTGGTGTGAAGCTAGTAATTTCCCCCAAATTATTAGGCACTAAGATTGGACACTCTGGCAAACACTGGTGTGTTACTCACAAACGTAGAGCAGCTGGTGGGTGGTGGGGGTCTGTCTCAGCCGTCTTGGGAAGCACGGAGACAGGTTTGGTGGAATGAGAAAAAGGACACAGAAAAATGGAACAAAACAAGAGAGGCGGAAGAAGAAGAATTGTTGTTCGTCACGCCTCGTTGGGAGAATATGACAGTCTCTCTTCCTGCCTTTTCAGGGACTCGCTAGCAATTTCAGAGCGATCACGCTTGGCTGGAAGCATACCTGGTACTTTAGTAGCACCTGCTCTGATCGCCTAGCGGTGGCCGATGGAGGGGCTGGGAAGCCGAGTCTCCATCCCCAAGGCCCGCGGTTACCGAGCCGTGTGCCCAAACAAAGAAAGGAGAGGGGGGAGGGGTGGCTGAGGCCAGTCCGTGGCTGGCGAGGTAAGCCAGCCAAGACACGAAGAGAGAAAAAAACACAAGAGAGAGCAAGAAGCCGGGAGTCAGGAGTTAAATACCCCGGGGTCGTGTCGGAGAGGACTGATGACCAGACAAGACCACACCCATCATCTTGAATCTACTCTACAATTTTGACCCATAATTAAAAACAGTTATTAATAGAAAATACCCTCAACTTTGTACTCTCTTTACTCATAGGTCAAGCATATCGGATGACTGTTTATACTTTAGTCTTGGCAAATCAACTGCTTATGGTTCAAATCACATTTCATGCTGCTTGGAGTCAAAATCAAGACAAACAGTTCTGAAGAGTTCACAGCTGCGCTTGTAAAGTTGACACACTGACACAGACATCAAGGCATACATTTGGAATATTTCTGCAGAGTTCGTAAAATATCAAAACAGACATTTATCCTTGGTTAACAAACAACGGAATGGAAGTTCATGGGTTGCAGTACTCTCAAACGCCAGTGGGTGGAGCCTTGCATGCACGTTTGAATATTAAGCAAATAGTTTGTTGCTGTATTTGCATTCCATCGTTGATCGGTTCCTTTTGGGCTGCTGTCAGTTCAAACGAAGACAAGGACTCTGATGACTGCAAACCAAGATTTCGAGGGGACCTGCTAATTACTTTCGGCTCCAGTAGGCGTCTTCTTGTGGTAGTCTCACAGCACGGCCGCTCCGAAGAATGCAGTTTATCAAGGTGGGGGGAGTTTCTGGCAACTGGGTCAGAGTCACTCTACACAGTTTGTCGCTACATCTACAAGCGCTGCATATTTTCCATCTCAGACATGGTGTGCACACAATTAAATTATGAAATCCATTGTTCTCAATAATCTGTCAACAAAGTTCAATAGACCACTGCAACGCGCTACTGTAGTTTTGACGTCACTTCCGGTCTGCAACTCATAATTAGTTCACCCAACATGGTGTCCCCCTTACGGTGATTAATTATTCTGTTTAATTCTTATTCCACGAACGCAAAGGTATTAATCAAAGTACCGTGTTTTGTCTAGTACCGGCACATGCAGTGTATTCTTGCATTCAATTTTGGGGGGGGTTTAGTTCTCCTTTATCGATACAGACAGATGGAAAAGATGGATCTGCACCAAATAGTGTTGATTTTATACAAACAAATTTATGTTTATTATATGGGACAAACTGCTACATTAGCGAGTGGCTAACAATTTCACAAACAAACCGCCACTAATTTGGGTTGTTTTTGTTGTGATGGCCAAGAGTAAAGGGTTTTTTTGTGTCTGTGCGGCTTGGGTTAAATCAGGGGGAATAAAATCATCAGTGGTCACAATCTTCAGTCGGTGATGAGTACCTATTAATGTGAATAATCAGGACTACTACTGAAGGGTAGGCCTACGTATGTTTATCTTTCCAATACTTTCACTTTGAGATGCAGATTTGGAGGCATTTTCTCCACCCTCTCATACCGCCTACAGTGGTATCCTGCTTCGAAATGCCCCTAAGGGGCATGCTATGAATATAAATGTAAAATTACTAAAAGGCTGACAGGGTGGTATGCCTTAGATTTATGCAGATCATTCTCACGTAGCTTATTAAATAAGCATAGCAGCAGGTTGACTTCAAGTAGACTGTTTCCACGTTATAGTCTAGTAATGTGTCAGTCGCGAACAATCCGGTTCTTAGAGCCAACTATTTGGAGTGAACAATGATAGCCAGATTTGTTGTTATTTCTTGTTTCTTTTCTGTTAAAGCTGTATGTGATTGGGCAAGATGTATGGCCACACTAAGCAGAAGGGGGAAATGGGAGGTGACAGGCATGCAGCAAAGTAAGCACACAAACTGGGGGCAGAATGTAGACTTTGCAAAATTCAAATTTCATAACGAGCAGGTTTCACAAACAACCTACATTAGGCAGACAAGAACTGTTCACCCATTACTTCAGTGACAGGAGAAAAGGTAAGCAGGGCCAATGAACATGCAAGTGTGTCAACTGTTGCTGATCCTACAACAGTTCAACAAAACAAAAAAATATTACATCTTTTTGAGGGTACTTTTGTGTTTGTATTTGTTTTTTACAGTTTATTTTGTGCAACACTAGGATTACAGTATGTGAATTAATAAAGCAATATGAATAACACACATTTGATATAATGTATTTTTTTAATTTAGTAACTATGTACACGTAATTTGCTAATATAATAAATTAAATCAAACAAAAAAAGTTGAGGAACCACTTGGGACTCGAAAAAGCGGGTCTTTTAGGGAGCTGAGCTAAAGAACAGCTCTTGAAATAGTGCAGAAGTTCTGTTCACTACAGTATTATGCAGGACTGACTTGGACTCAAAATAAAATGTATTTATACTCTTCTTTAAAAAAACATATTCACTGATTCATTCCAAGAAAATGTTAATGGCTTCTGTGTACTGAAAAGGTTGATTCATTTGCTTGTTTTATTGTTTTTGTATTGGCCCCTTACAAGTATGGAATTATCTACAAAAGTACAAACAATTTAAGGTTTTGTTAGTTCATGGATTGTTATGCATGTAAAAAAAAGTCACTACTATGCATAATTTTTTCCACAGTGGCATTCAAATGATACTTACACATACAAATAATAGACTGTATGACACTCAAAAGTGTAACATTTTGCTCAGTATTTTTGCATTTGATATTCAAAATGGATTTTACTGAGGGGTTTTAGTTACATAAAAAACATCACCGTCATACAAACTACCATTCTTTCTGGCTTTACTCATCTCAAAGATGTGACATATTTACCTTGTGTTCTAATGATTTTTAAACTGAGAAACTATACCTTAGCAGAAACCTTACAAAGGGTTGTTATTATTGAAGAGTGCATTAAACAGCCTCTGTCGGTAATGTTGATTAAAATGTGTCTCGAAATTTTAACATTTGCCATAAATTTAGAATGTTTGCAGACATTACTCAACATTGTGTCCACTAAATGAATATTTTTCTTGATGTAGCTATTTTAACTATATGGAAAGTGAGATGTTTTTGAATGATATAAAGTTACATTTGTGTATAAAACTTCACCACAAAGGTTATAAAACTGCTCATTTGACAGCAAATTGGTTATTAATGGGCCTCAATTCAAGAAAGAGAAACATTATGTGAGAAGTATATTTGAATGTAAAACTAAGATTACTTTCTTAAATTAATCAAATAGAAACGTTAGAACTGATGAGAAAAACAAAACACATGGGTGAATTCCAATAATGATGAATAATTGAGCTGGAAATGACATTTTAAAACTTGAATTGCATCCACTTTGTCTGCAGATTGCTTAACAAGGATTACTTAAAGCCTGAAATCAACCCTATTTCTGTAATAATGATATTAAATTTTTTTGGATATGGGACAAATTCCTGGTATTGAGACTCAAGACTTTAAATATATTGTGTGGAAAGAATCATTAATCCATAAAGCAAGAAACAAGTGTGTCAGATTGAATACTTTCAAAACTCTCAGTGCTTTATAACAGTAGGCAGCAGACATTAAAACACTGGGCAACCAGGTGTAGAGAAGTGGACTCAACAAGTAAATTATGATGAATGGCTCACATTTTTCAGTTCAGTTATTTATTTCATTTTTTTCATTTTCAACACTGCTTATCCTGGTCAGGGTCACAGGGCGCTGGAGCCTATCCCAGCAGACTTCGGGCGAAAGGCGGACTACACCCTGAACTGGTCGCCAGTCAGTCATAGGGCACATATAGACACGGACAACCATTCGCACCCACATTCACACCGTCACTGAGTGGGAACTGAACCCACACTGCCCGCACCAAAGTCAGGCGAGTGTACCACTACACCATCAGTGACTAGTTATTTATTTACAGTGGAAAATGTCTGGTATGTCTTTTGGAGTATTGGAGAAAGACCCATGCAAGCATTTATCAAGGAGGATAATCCCGCAATGGATATTAAGTTTTTTTATCCAGCTTCAGTATACATTTATAAAAAACAAGTATATTAAAAGAATATTCACATTTAAATGATTCTCGTTTATATATTGTATGCTGTGACTGTTTGGGTATACAAATGAACGTTATACACAACGTACTAAAACATGACATTTTCTGCGCATGCCATTATTCTGTATAATTTAGACACAAGGCAGGTTTTGTTTTTGATTAGGGGGTATAGCTGCAAAAGTTGTTTGTAGAAAACAGTTTGATAATTAAGTTTATATTTAGGTACTTTTACAATATGAAGTCACACTGAACTATTTACCTCATGCAATGACACATACTGTATATTCCGAATACTTTTTTTTTTTCTTCAGAAAATGGAACTATAGATTCCAAAGCCAACTCATGCACTGACTTGATGAGAGTTGAGCTGGAACAATTCAGTTGTTGATCCTCCTCCTTGAGCTGGCATTTACTCTATGGAGAGGTTGTCCTGCATGGTGGTGGTGTGTGGGGTGTGTGTGTGTGGGGGGGGGGAGTGTCAGCAAAAGGGGGATTAGCTGGAATACCATCCCGCCCGTCTATCCTCCACATGAGGACCAGACCTGAAGGTCCGAAGATCCTGCCAATTAACCTGTCACTCACTGCGCTGTCTTTTTTTCTCCCTTCCAGAGACAGAATGGCTTTCATTGGTGAAAGGACATAAACCCCCATTGCCTCCCCTCCCAAACAGTCTAGCATGTCTTTGCATATATCCAGAATTCTTTCACATATACATTCCATGATCCTGTTGTAGAAATGATCACAACGTCATGTGGTTTTACTTGTTTTTAGGCGGCAGACACAAAGTCATAATCACTCTCAAAAATTCTGTGAGTTTACTCATCGATTTAAAACAGCATATTGGTCCAGACAACATTAGTGGTATGTGTTCAGTATCCACATTAACAACTACATCACAACGCTCAAGCGAATTGTAAATTTACTGTACTGCCACTGTGTACCGGAGCGATGCATTCCTTTTGTACATTAAATTAGTGAGCAAGACTTATACTGCCGAAAGATGGCTTTGACCTGGGAAGACACACTTTTGGAGTGTATTTGAGGCCATTTTTGCAGGTGTGTGTGAACAGCAAACATTTTGCTCACATTTAATAACACTACACACCATAGGTTTACATTCTATTCGCCAATTTCAGGTGTGAGATGATGGAGAGGGAAAACAAATCAATTAAGAACTTTCTTCTAGAACTATGGCTTGTAATTAATTCTGAATTAATTCACTTTGTAATTAACCGCCTATCATCAAGGTCTTCCACAGCAGCTCAGTGCTACTTAATATCCCATACAATGATAAGCAATATAAATCATCTGCCAAGCTATGTGTTTTTCACAACACTTTTCTGTTTGCTCAGATGCCAACTAAACCTGCCTCCCACAGTTAACAGCATAAGCTTTGATGACTCTCGTTAGTGCTTTCTTTCGTCTCTCATTTGCATAAACTTGACTTGCTTACGATACTACTTTGGCAGAACCTTTTGAGCGCACCAGTGATTTCTGTTTTACTCATCGCTTTTAATGTGTTGATTTTTTTGGCCATTTTCTGTTCATTAAGCATTACTTAACCCCATCCACTGTATCGTGATCAAACATAATATGAGAAATGGGATATTATGGTACTGTATGCTATGTAGGGTCTCATTTGTTTCGTCAGTAATGCTGAATGGCACTGTGCAGCACCAGTACACTCTTCTGTAGTATACAGTATACTTTATGAAGTAGTCATCAATGTAATATTTTGTTAGACCACCTCTAGCTTTGGTTGTATTGTATTGTAAATGCACATTTTCAATAAATGTATGCCATGCCATTGCTCCACCCCCGTTTTTTTAGAAGCATAGGATGGAAGTAACTATATGAACTGGGACAAATGTCAGTAGTAGGCAAAAGGCATGATGTGCCTATCCAATATCCTTTCTCACTACAATGAGACATTCATTCATCTAGTAAATCTGAAGTAATCAGACCACATGACCCTTTTTGTCTCTATGGAATAGAACCCTTTACTCCCAGTTAGCCCCA
The DNA here is from genome assembly GCF_024500385.1 of Phyllopteryx taeniolatus. Classification (NCBI taxonomy): domain Eukaryota; kingdom Metazoa; phylum Chordata; class Actinopteri; order Syngnathiformes; family Syngnathidae; genus Phyllopteryx; species Phyllopteryx taeniolatus. The sequence goes on along the minus strand of NC_084508.1, from coordinate 19,954,128 downwards.
CCTTAAGTGTCTTTCTTTCTGGTCACAGTCCTTTAAGTTTTCCCAATTGTTTATGTGTTGAAATGGTCTTTCTCTAATAAACATAGAAGTGAGCTCTTGTGATTACCATATGATTGGCAGAATTTTTAATAGACCTCTAATCAGTTACAAATCATTTGAGATGTTTTTTCTCACCAGACTAGATCAAGCAGTACATATATAAAACAACAACAACAATCTTCTTCTTTTCCTTTCGGCTTGTCCCGTTAGGGGTCGCCACAGCGCGTCATCCTTTTCCATGAGAGCCTATCTCCTGCATCCTCCTCTCGAACACCAACTGCCATCATGTCTTCCCTCACGACATCCATCAACCTTCTCTTTGGTCTTCCTCTAGCTCTCTTGCCTGGCAGCTCCATCCTCATCATCCTTCTACCAATATACTCACTCTCTCTCCTCTGGACGTGTCCAAACCATTGAAGTCTGCTCTCTCTAACTTTGTCTCCAAAACATCGAACCTTGGCTGTCCCTCTGATGAGCTCATTTCTAATTTTATCCAACCTGGTCACTCCGAGAGCGAACCTCAACATCTTCATTTCCGCCACCTCCAGCTCTGCTTCCTGTTTTCTCTTCAGTGCCACTGTCTCTAATCCATACATCATGGCTGGCCTCACCACTGTTTTATAAACTTTGCCCTTCATCCTAGCAGAGACTCTTCTGTCACATAACACACCAGACACCTTCCTCCACCCGTTCCAACCTGCTTGGACCCGTTTCTTCACTTCCTGACCACACTCACCATTGCTCTGGACGGTTGACCCCAAGTATTTAAAGTCCTCTACCCTTGCCATCTCTTCTCCCTGTAGCCTCATTTTCCCCCCACCACCCCTCTCATTCATGCACATATATTCTGTTTTACTTCGGCTAATCTTCATTCCTCTTCTTTCCAGTGCATGCCTCCATCTTTCTAACTGTTCCTCCAGCTGCTCCCTGCTTTCACTGCAGATCACAATGTCATCTGCAAACATCATGGTCCACGGGGATTCCAGTCTAACCTCATCTGTCAGCCTATCCATCACCACTGCAAAAAGGAAGGGGCTCAGGGCTGATCCCTGATGCAGTCCCACGTCCACCTTAAATTCTTCTGTCACACCGACAGCACACCTCACCGCTGTTCTGCTGCCCTCGTACATGTCCTGTATTATTCTAACATACTTCTCTGCCACTCCAGACTTCCGCATGCAGTACCACAGTTCCTCTCTGGGTACTCTGTCATAGGCTTTCTCTAGATCTACAAAGACACAATGTAGCTCCTTCTGACCTTCTCTGTACTTTTCCATCAACATCCTCAAGGCAAATAATGCATCTGTGGTACTCTTTCTAGGCATGAAACCATACTGTTGCTCGCAAATACTCACTTCTGTCCTGAGTCTAGCCTCCACTACTCTTTCCCATAACTTCATTGTGTGGCTCATCAACTTTATTCCTCTATAGTTGCCACAGCTCTGCACATCACCTTTGTTCTTAAAAATGGGCACCAGTACACTTTTCCTCCATTCCTCAGGCATCTTCTCACGCACTAGAATTCTATTGAACAAGCTGGTCAAAACCTCCACAGCCACCTCTCCTAGATGCTTCCATACCTCCACAGGAATGTCATCAGGACCAACTGCCTTTCCATTTTTCATTCTCTTTAATGCCTTTCTAACTTCCCCCTTACTAATCATTGCCACTTCCTGGTCCACCACACTTGCCTCTTCTACTCTCCCTTCTCTATCATTTTCCTCATTCATCAACTCCTCGAAGTATTCTTTCCATCTACCTAGCACACTGCTGGCACCAGTCAACATATTTCCATCTCTATCCTTAATCACCCTAACCTGCTGCACATCCTTCCCATCTCTATCCCTCTGTCTGGCCAGCCTGTATAGATCCTTTTCTCCTTCTTTAGTGTCCAACCTGCCATACATGTCATCATATGCCTCTTGTTTTGCCTTTGCCACCTCTACCTTTGCCCTGTGTCGCATCTCAATGTATTCCTTTCGCCTCTCCTCGGTCCTCTCAGTGTCCCACTTCTTCTTAGCTAACCGTTTTCCTTGTATGATTTCCTGTACTGTGAGGTTCCACCACCAAGTCTCCTTCTCTCCTTTCCTGCCAGAAGATACACCAAGTACTCTCCTGCCTGCTTCTCTGATCACCTTGGCTGCAGTGGTCCAGTCTTCTGGAAGCTCTTCCCGTCCACCGAGAGCCTGTATCACCTCTTCCCGAAAAGCTGCACAACACTCGTCCTGTCTCAGCTTCCACCACATGGTTCTCTTCTCTGCCTTTGTCTTCCTAATTTTCCTCCCCACCACCAGAGTCATCTTACACACCACCATCCTATGCTGTCTAGCCACACTCTCCCCTACCACTACCTTACAGTTGGTAACCTCCTTCAGATTACATCGTCTGCACAAGATGTAATCCACCTGTGTGCTTCTACCTCCGCTCTTGTAGGTCACCCTATGTTCGTGCCTCTTCTGGAAAAAAGTGTTCACTACAGCCATTTGCATCGTTGTTGCAAAGTCTACCACCATCTGTCCCTCCAAGTTCCTTTCCTGGATACCGTACTTACCCATCACTTCTTCATCACCCTTATTACCTTCACCAACATGTCCATTACAAACTGCACCAATTACGACTCTCTCTCTGTCTGGGATGCTCAGAACTACATCATCTAGCTCCTTCCAGAATTTCTCTTTCACCTCTAGGTCACATCCTACCTGTGGGGCATAGCCACTAATCACATTACACATAACACCCTCAATTTCAAATTTCAGCCTCATCACTCGATCTGATACTCTTTTCACCTCCAAGACATTCTTAGCCAACTCTTCTTTTAAAATAACCCCGACTCCATTTCTCTTCCCATCTACACCATGGTAAAATAATTTAAACCCTGCCCCTAAACTTCTAGCCTTACTGCCTTTCCACCTGGTCTCCTGGACACACAATATATCAACCTTTCTCCTAATCATCATGTCAACCAAGTCCCGGGATTTTCCTGTCATAGTCCCAACATTCAAAGTCCCCACATTCAGTTCTAGGCTCTGTGTTTTCCTCTTCTCTTTCTGCCGAAGAACCCGCTTTCCACCTCTTCTTCTTCTTCTTCTTTGACTTCGACTTCGACCCACAGTAGCTGAATTTCCAACAGCGCCCTGCAGGTTGACGGCGCCAGTGGCGGACGTTGTTAACCCGGGCCACGACCGATCCGGTATGGAATTATTTGGATGAACGCTCATATTTGTTTGGCAAGGTTTTAAGCCGGATGCCCTTCCTGACGCAACCCTCTGCATTTATCCGGGCTTGGGACCGGCCTACAGTTTGCACTGACTTGTGCCCCCCATAGGGCTGCATTAAAACAACAACAACAATGTGCCTCCTTTTTGTTGTTCTGTTAAAAACCTGATGTATGGACCGTTTAATTGCACGTTGCATGCATTTTGTTAAGCAATTTTCTTCACATTACAAGGCCCTAGTTGACCTTTAGTTCTCTTCAAACATCAGCCTCGTTTCACTCTCACAGGAAGTCCTACAGGAGAACTCCTTCCCAACCAGTCAGGCGTTTGCACTGTTTGCTGTGTGTATGCTGACCTCACCTAAGCAAGTTGAAGCTGTAATATAATTTCATATTGATTTCTTGTTGACCTCCCATGAAGCAGTCATCATTCTGTAATGTGCGCCAACATCGTCCTAATGAAATCAATAGCCCTCCTGCCAAGGAGAGGTCCAATAAGACTCTCTGGGAACTCAATGCTATTACTAGACAATTATCGGGAACAATTTAGGGTGACTAACAGGACCACCATGGCCTTGGCTGGTAATGAACCATATAAACAGATAAAGTCTACTATATTCCAGGAAGCCTAGCCAATGATTGTTTGGCATGCTTTACAGCTGTTTTACTTTGTTACTTAAAGAAAAAGAAAAAGAAAAAGAAAAAGAAAATCATCTTTATTTGCCAAGTATGTCCAAAAAAAAACACACAAGGAGACAAATTCCTTGTGTGTTTTTTGGACATACTTGGTAAATAAAAATTATTCTGTTTATGATTCTGAAATTGTTTAACGGTTTAGCAGACGGATGTATAATTCATACCTTCATACCCACTTATAGAGTTTACATATTTAGAGTTTTGGCACAATTCATTTCGTGAATATGGGATGTTTGAACACAGATTAATGTTTTTACCGAACATTCAGAGGGTTTGGATATACTGTACGCAAATATCTGTCAAATCTGATTTGAGAACTTTTACAAGGGAGAAATAAAATGCACATTTAAATGATATAATGCTATTGGTGAGCGTCACTAAATCTGTTTGTATGACTTGTTTATTGCTTTCCAATAATATGGGTGAGACATCCCCTATAGGTGCATGTAAGGACAGGTGGTGGAAGGGACTTGATGTGTTTAGGTGAAAACCAATATTGTTCAATCTCTCCTTACACTTAATATATTGCTGAATAAATAAGGGTTCTATTTTGCCTGAGTACATAAATGAGAAACCGCAAATGTAGCCTACAACTGCACTCCACTGCTTAATGTGATGATATTGCCCACAGTTATTGCAATATCTGGCAAAACACTGTCACCTCTTCTTCACTTGCTCTGTTTCAACATTTACAGTGGCGCCCCAGGACTGTGTGCGATGTCCTTTAACACGCTTAACACCCACCATCTATTTGGACAGTATCGCTGGCCACCAATAACAACACTGTAGCCAAACTTGTCAAGGTGACTTTTGTTCATTGGACCTGATTAGCCCTGTAGTACCAGCTAAGCCAATGTTGACTGTTGGGCTTGATTTTCTCTTCGCAGTTCAATAATGAAGAGGGAGTTTGGAGGTTCGTACAACATTGAAAAACATGTTTAAACTGTATAGAACATGTGACTTTAATGATGCAGCTTGGTTTAGTCACATTATTAGTCATATTATATATAATATTCAGTATATAGTAGGCAATACATATTGATATTTTAATGTATATTATTGATATTGTGATAGAGCATTGGGGCCATAATTGGAATAAAGAAAAAAACAAAAACAAAGTATAATACATGAAAAAGAAAGAAAACCCATTGACAATTTGGAAAGTATAACTTAGAGTTTATATAAATGAAATGGGAATAAATGCAAGGCGGCCCGGTGCATAACTAGTGAGCACATCTGCCTCACAGTTCAGAGGACTGGGGTTCAAATCCCGGCCTCGCCTGTGTGGAGTTACCATGTTCTCCCCCGTGCCTGCGTGGGTTTTCTCCGGGTACTCCGGTTTTCTCCCACATTCCAAAAACATGCATACAGGCAGGTCATTTAACAATACTCATAGGCATATAGTCTTCCTAATCTGTGAAAAACAAGTGTAATAAAGTTCTATCCCGATGTTCTTCTCTTTTTTCAAACTTACAGAAACATGTAGCTCCATGCATCGCACCACACTGACCCGAAGAGGCCAAGGGAAACTTCTAATCGCAGTTTCTGGCAGGGGGTATTTTAGCATAACACCTGGAAAATTTGTATGCGCTCTTTCCCAGAATTTATTGCTATAGTTAAAATTACTGTAATACGTTTCGGCTTGGCGGCATGGTGGACGTCTGGTTAGCACATCTGCCTCACAGTTCTGAGGACCGGGGTTTAAATCCCAGCCTCTCCTGTGTGGAGTTTGCATGTTCTCCCCGTGCCTGCGTGGGTTTTCTCCGGGCACGCCGGTTTCCTCCCACATCCCCAAAACATGCATGATAGGTTGATTGGAAACTCTAAATTGTCCGGAGGTGTGAATGTGAGTGTGAATGATTGTTTGTTTCTGTGTGCTCTGCAATTGGCTGGTGACCAGTTCAGGGTGTACCCCACCTCTCGCCCGAGTGGGCTGGGATTGGCTCCAGCACGCCCGCGACCCTAGTGAGGATAAGTGGTACAGGAAATGGATGGATGGATCGATGGGAAAAAAATGCAGGCTAAATTGTTTCTTTGGTACTATTCTGTCTGGTGTAGTGTTCAATGATAAATATCTCAACATATCTCAAAGCTACATTACAACCTCCACAATTCCTTATTTAGTTTGTAGTAACATATTTTCAATGTTACGATACAGTAGTTTAGCTTCCAGGCTTTGCAAAAAGACAAATTTAAAGCACCCAGTCTCTCCTACTTAAGGATGCACTGCACTATTTGTAAGAACTAAAGTCAAACATGTCTTTACTGTCATTTGAATGTAAGTCGGTTCAGTCGAAAGTCTTTTAAAAGTGAGACACAGTGTCTCATCAGATATCAGCAGGATAGCATGATGTGACCTCAAAGGCTATAAGATGTCTTCAGCAGGAGCTCAGGGAGGAAGTAGGGGAAAAAATCTTATGGGTCTCATTATGAGATAAAGACAGACTTTGAGCCCCCAAGGGTTTGGAGTGCTGGAATCTATGCAAACAATAGGAAGAAAAATGTGGCTTACCAGCAGCACACATGATGTAGTTAATATACACTACAAAGCATATAGAATAAAAAAATTGTATGGCAGTATATATTAAAGCATATGTTAATTGTTTTGTATTAGAATGTACTTTGTATGCGTGTGCAGTCGTGTCAACACCTCACGGTATAGACAAAGTGGGGCGCCATGTTGCAGCAGCCTGACGAATTAAATGGCTTTAAAATGAACAATAGCAGAGAACTGGCATGGCTGACCAAGTCTGATAACATATTTTACATGTCGGTCACAGTCACGGGTGCTTTAAACATAACCCGACGCAGGTTCACAATTCACAGCCATTGCACCAGAATACTCCAGATTTGCAATGGAGGGTGGTGATAGAAAACATGAGACAGCGAGGACACAGGACAAAGAGGGAATGGAAAGCAAGCACTTGAGTGGGGAGGGCGGGGGGCTTGGGGGGCGGTGTTGAGGGTGGAGGGACGCGGGTGAAAGAGCTGGTGTGAAAAATGAAAAGCACAACTCGTGGTGACAGTGGAAGCACTAAGGAGGAAGAGGTAAACATCTGCACTCTTGATGAGTTCCCTCTAAAGACAGAAAGACTATCTGTGGTAAATTCCTGTCTACATTACAATGCAGTCAATGCAAAAACAGCTACAGGCAAAACCCAAGCTTGTCCATGTGCATTTGTGACGTGTATTAAATTTATATGTACATGCACATTCAGGATTGCAATTCTAAGCATGTTTTAATGTATATGCTGTACAATATACTGTATTATATAACACCAGCTGCTATCTCTTTCTCCTGCACAGCAACATATTAGTACACATATTCCTACAATGAATTTCAGAATTTTAAGTAAATAACCTTCAAAAGTAAGTAGTTCTGTTGTTGTGTTGAGTATCCATCCATCCATCCATTTTCTGAGCCGCTTCTCCTCACTAGGGTCGCGGGCGTGCTAGAGCCTATCCCAGCTGTCATCGGGCAGGAGGCGGGGTACACCCTGAACTGGTTGCCAGCCAATCGCAGGGCACATAGAAACTAACAACCATTCGCACTCACAGTCATGCCTACGGGCAATTTAGAGTCTCCAATTAATGCATGTTTTTGGGATGTGGGAGGAAACCGGAGTGCCCGGAGAAAACCCACGCAGGCACGGGGAGAACATGCAAACTCCACACAGGCGGGGACGGGGATTGAACCCCGCACCTCAGAACTGTGAGGCTGACGCTCTAACCAGTCGGCCACCGTGCCGCCGTGTTGAGTATCTTGAGTGCCCAATCCTAAATTACACATAGTGTTAGAGCACACCATCAATTAAAATGTTGTTGTCCAATTGAATAGTTACATGTTACTAAAAGTGATGCATATTAATAAATCAGAGTTGATCATATGGAAAGCGACAGTCAACCATGAGAGAGACAGACATTTACAAGGCCACGTGTATAGAACACCATTTAAAATGGGCCAGATAGGAGATAAACCCGTCGCTCTCTCCCATGGTAATGAGCCACCACTCCATTGTCTGAATGCACACATACATATACAATATACACACACACACGCACACACACACACGCGCGCGCACACACACACACACACACGTGCACACACAGACACACACACGCACGCGCAAACACGCACACAAACCACCTTCGCGAACACAGAGGGGCTGGACTGCCTTTTGGCGTTATTTTTCCATTTTAGAGTTTAAAACCAGTGGAATAAAATATTAATTATTGGATTTAAGATAACAAGACCATTTCCTCACCTTGCATTGTTCCACGCTCATCCTTTTTCATACCTGTAATGAATGTTTAAAATGTTGTGTGGTGTGGAGAACATTACTATTTTCCATGTGACATTTGTGGTGTGGGGTGAAACATATCTGGTTCAGTTAACAACAGATTTGATGTTAGACATTCAAGTTTGCAGCAATACAGTCAGTAGTGGCGTTCATGTAAAGTTCTTAAAATATTAACTCCCAGTTGAGTCACAGACTGTCTTATGAACCCATGTCTGTAGTGTCGTTCCGTCGCCCGTGGGTGTCGCTTTTGCCTGTTCCAACTCCCAAGTGGTGGAACTCAACAGGGTGGAGGCGCCTTTGTTGGTGGAATCCTTCGACTGGTAGGGAGTTAATTAACTTAGTGTCCGGGGGCGAACTCGGCATCCTTGGGTCTCCGCTTTGAAGCGCCAGGCAGCTGTGACTCACTTAGCGTCGGCATGGCAAAGCAAATGTCTTGTTTTTGATAGTTTATGTCGGCTGATTCGTTTAATGTCTGCGTGTGACGCTGCGTCTTGCTAGCAGTTATCGTCTACCTCAGCGGGGAGCGGCGGTAGTGCGAGGCTGGGGTGCCGGGTGGCATCTTTTGCATGGTATGTCCGCTACACAAGTAAGTGGAAGAGTTGGGAAATATAGTAGCTCATGGTCTGAAAACAGATCCAAATTCTGTATGTACGTCTAAGACAAAGAAGTATCACAATATCCTATTCAGTTAAAAATTGTATTTTATATAGTTATATACTTTATACAAAATGTGTTGTACAGAGGAAACTAAAAGGTCCAACATTACCCATTTTGGGACACAAGTCCTATTGGTTTGGATGTTTAAACATTGTTTACTATATGATATAATAGAAAGACAAATTGGTGACGAGGTCAACCTGTTGCTGTCATAAAATGGTTATTAACGACAAAAGCAATTTTTACACAAGTATGATTTTTATCATTCTTAGTAGTAAAGTGTAAAAGTAACCACTGTGAATTGTCACGATACAAAGTCAGATGGGAGATGGATTGGACCCAAGAGCAGAGTGAGGCAGAGGGTGTAGATTTAGAATGGTTGGTTGCAGGTTGGCTCTGGGTAAGGATATCCAAGGCGAGGTGGTGGATCGTCGGCAACAAGGAGCGACCAGAAAGCGGGAACGGGAGCAGGTGAGGCAGCTTGGCGGTGTGGCTGGTGTAGTCAGCAAGACGAGGAAAGTACGTAAGGAAGACTGGAGACTGAGAAAAACACAATCGGGTGAGTACAGATGCCGGTCGTGGGATAGTTACTTTCATTCTACAAAATCTGGAAGTACGAGAGTCGGCCAGTGAGTCACAAACAAATGTCAATACTCAGGTGTAGGCTGCAGGATTTGACAGGCTTTAAATGCAGGCAGTAATTAGCGATGCTTGAAGACAGGTGTGCGGCCCAGGTGATGCTGATCGGTGGGGAGAGAGAGAGAGGGAGAGAGAGCGAGAGAGAGAGACAAAGGGCAAGGCGCCACCCAAGCTCCAAAGGAGGAACTGCTGGGCATGGATCATCACAGTGAATAATAAAAATAAAAAAACATGTTCTTACAGGTGACGTGTCTGAATTTTTTCATGTCAATATGAAACGTACAATTCCGATTTTTTTTTTCATATCCGACCGAAGCCTCTTTTGTATGTGGATATACTGTAAATCAGAACTGCATCAAATATGGGTACAGTCTGGATGCTCAGGTCGTGCGCATCCGACCTGTATGTCTTCAAAAGGCAACAAATGTCACAATTGTTCTCCAGAACAGATAACTGCAAAAAGCAATGTCGGACAAAGGAGCAGGAAACTGGTAAATATCAGAAAATATTGGCCGCGGTTGCACAAAATCCTTGAAATTTCGACCACAAATGCATCAGGACTGACACCTACACGAGGGCAAATAATTACTTCCGTAAAACACACTGTGTCTCCTGTTTTTGCGACGTCTTATTTTATGGGCATGTGTGTCACTTCACGGACTCATTCCATCCGCATTAGAAGTCGCTTTTGTTTTTGTATTGTGAACGATTACTGGTACATAAAAAGATTGGTTTGAACAAAATATCCAAATTGAGCATCATTCCCTCCAGTACTCTAATACACTGTATAAGGGGAATATGGAAACCTTTTGAGATCTGTAACATGAACTAGGGAAAAAGTTGTAGTCATTATAGATTTAAAAACATTTAAGGACACCAGTTCCTTGTAAGTACTTTTGCAACAGATTCCAGGCTGTGGGTGCAGATTACCCAAAAGCCATTCTCCCAATTTCTGTCTGAGCTTTGGGAACAGAGAGCATACAGAGGTCCTGAGAATGCAACGAATACTTTCTGTCTGATAAAAACACACAGATAGGGGCGAAGCAGATCAAGAATCACCTTATAAATAAAGGTCTACCAGTGAGTGAGAGATAACATAGTTGATGTCTTTGCCCTGCAGCTCAAAAGAGGTCAGAGCAATGTTGTATTCTCAACAGCATAGAGCAGTATGTAGTTAGTTGCACACTTAAACATTGTCTGTATCCAGTGGTCACTTGGTGAGAAAAGGGTTGGGGGGGGGTTAAACAGATACATCCTCTTTTGTTTTTCAAGTGGGTTCTCATGAAACTGCTCAGTCAGCAGCGGGAAAGTCTTGTGCATTCATGAATTATATTACATATTTATGTTTGAAGACCGCTGCATAAACTCTAACTAAATAAGTCTTTGACTGAAGCTGTAAAGGAATATCCAATTGCAGTGGTTAGCATAGAAAATGTTTTTTTTATTGTAAATTGAAAAAAAAGTAATTTGATAACTGAATATTTATGACAAACATTTTAGTGTCTACATACCATTTAAAAGAGATACATTAAAGGTGACATTGATATACATGATTCAGCCACAGTGGACCACGTTACAAACCCCCCCCCCAAAAAAAAACTCAAAAACAAAACACAATTACTGAGTGCATATTGCTACATGACAGTTCATCCACATTAAAGTAAAGATACACTGTGCGTGTCATCAAACTTTATTCTATTTCCAGTGTATTCTCAGCTGTACTCATAAGTTGTTTTTAAACTGAGCACATGAAGCAGAGACTTGATCACTGTGTTTGAAAGAAAACAGGGCCACTGGAACGTGAGGCCATGGCTCCCCCTATAGTTCACCGAAAGCAGGCTACAGTAAGTTGTGTAGCACCGGAGTAGGCCTCCCTCCTGGGCCTTGCTTCCTCTGTGTGTTGTGCTCCCTTATAGGAATGCCTTATCTGTCATGCTTGCTCCAGACATCAGCACTTTGTAAACTCAAGTTTTGGCACGCATGAAAGGTACACAAATACATCTCACCATACTAGATAGAGCTTACATTTTGAGCTGAGCACAAACATGCACACAAGGAATACACGAGGGCATTTGAGGAATGGATTGTTTGATCCTCTGTCAGCAACAATCTGGCTGCAGAAAAAAAAGGTGCAAAAGTGTTGTGGGAAGGAGATCAGAGTCTATTTCTGTTTCGAACAAGAAGCAACTTTTACCGCCCCCCTGACCACCTTAGATTGGTCATACAGTAGAACCTCAACTCTTGAATGCCTTAAAGTTCACAAAATGAGCAAACAGTGATTTGAAGAGTAGATTCACATGAATCTTCCGTGAAGTAAGCAGACTCGCATTCAAAACAGTAGACTCCGGTGCAGTTGAAGAACTTTTGTCCAGTATTACCGAGTACCAGTTGGAGACGATCGCCATTAACCATGTAGACTACTGAGCATAATTGTCACTTCTATTAAGTGATGTTAAGGTTATATTTAGTTTTGTCTACTTCCTGTTTTGGGTTCCCATTCTTAATTGGATTCTCATACAAAATCAGGTTATATTTAGTGTTGTCTACTTCCTGTTTTGGGTTCCCATTCTTTATTGGATTCTCATACAAAATCAACCTGCTTTTTATGAACAGATATTTGCATTTGAACGAAGTCTGTCCTCTCATTTGACAAGGAGTAGCAAGTTCATCTTTAAACTGCAACGTTAGCATCTCGTGCTAACCAGTAGCTAGCCAGGTGTCAACTGACCACCGTATTTTATTTTATACTTATGTGGAAGTTAAGGTTTATCTTTTTATATCACCATCTTCATGAACGTATCATTTTTGGAATGGTTAATTACCCAGAGCCAACCTGCAACCAACAGTTAATATTAAAATGTAACAACAAACATATTGCATGTAACATTTATAAGATGACAATTTTGATGCTGGAACAAAATGATTCCAAATCGTATTTATTTCAGGGAACAGATTGTGTTTGACTTTGGAGGTTCTACTGTAGATACGACTAAATATATAGGGTGTTGGCTTGAGCTCTTAGGAGATAGTCAGAGCTGTCATCATGAATTTGCTGATCGTGATACTGGAAATTTGGTGCTCAAAATTCAAATATTCCCTCACCAGACCCTTGGTAATACAATGTAAAAAGAGGTTATTCAAACCTGAGTGGAATTTGAACCATATGTTGGAAAGCTTGGGGCTTTTATCTTATCCCTACTCAGGTATTCCCCCATCCACAAAATCAGGTCAAAAGGTTAGGTCGATTGCCGTCAAGACCCGCGCCCCCTCCCGATAATTCTTTTACAGAGCTACCTCCTTTCACAATTAAAGAAAAGGCGAACCCGGTTTTGTGCTTACTTCATCAGCTCCATGCATCCCTCCTAAAAATATCGTAAGAGAAATTATAGTTTTAACTGGCTGGAGGAATTGGAGGGCTCTAAACCTACCTTTGGCACCTGATTAAAACTCAACAGGCATTTTTTAGAGGCATATTTAGGGGGAGGTGCGACATGGAAATGAAATGTATTCATAAATTACTGGTTAAAGTCATTAGATTAGACCGTGTGTCTTGTGCGGCAACAGGCCTATGCATAACGCACCAGCCTGACTTTTTTTTTTCCCAGTCAGGCCGTGATTCGATGTTGCAGATTAGGTTCCACGTAATCATAATAATCACACCATTCTTTCTTCATATTTTAAATGTCTTAGTGATAAATAAACCTTCCATCCATCTATTTTCTGTACCGCTTTATCCTCACTAGGGTCACGGGTGTGCTGGAGCCTATCCCAGCTATCTTCGGGAGAGAGGTGGGCTACACCATGAACTGGTCGCCAGCCAATCCCAGGGCGATAAATAACCTAATATTAGTATTTCTTAACACAAACATAGCTACTATGATAAAATGAAATGCAAATACAACAAAATCTTTGTTTTTAGAGATCCGTTTCTCAAGTGGGATGGCACAAGCATCTTGATTGGTGGCCACGGCCACCTTTGGCCTGCCCATGGTGACGGGTGTGTCCAAAACCAGGAAGATGATATGCATCTGTGAGCTAGTAGCTTTGGTAGCTACACCGGCGGCAGTTTTTGCGAGAGGCACAGGCACAACTTTCATCTCCTCTATTTGGCAACCTGCTGTTGCTGAAGCATTGCTGTCGCAGAGGATGTGGAGGCTACAGCAGCCCCTCCAGAGAACATGGCTGTGATTTTTTAAATTGTATTTATTTTTTTTGCAGCATTTACAATGAAATTCTCAAATCTCTTTGCTTGCAACGGTTGTGCACCCAGTTTCTTTTGCCCGCGGTTATCACCAACAGATCCTGTATTTAATCACATCTTTTGCCACACCAGCCAAGTGACGATGATCCATACAGTCACGCGTGGATCACTCTACATGCATGCAAAACTGTCATTGCACCTCACTTAAAGGGAATGAGTGAAATAAGCCACTTTTGGCAGAGAATAAAGTCGGCTGTGTTTACGCCCACTGGCGCAGACAGGCCCTTTTGTTAAATACACCTGTGGCGCGTGTCTGCGAGATTATGACAACCTGTTCTAACCCACCCAGAGTTAAACGACGCGCTGCACCGGATTTGCACTAGTCAGGAAAATAGAGCCCGTAGAGTTGTTCCCTGTGGTGCAGCTATAACAGCTTCTATACACTGCTGTGAATATGGCTCTTAGCTTGTCCATCCACCCAGAAGAATAATTGTGAGGTCATGCCTTTATGGACCTTGTTGTGTGCACTGGAACAGTCATACTAGAACAGAAATTTAAGGCATATGATTGTCCAAAATGTCTAAGGGGTAAGGGACAGCAAGGAATATTGTGGTTAGTAAGTCTGCCTCACATTCAGGAAATCTGGGTCAAAGTGCTGTTGGAACATAGCGTATGCAAGTCCTCCCCGTGCTCGGGTGGGTTTACACATGGTTTAAAAATGGTTGTCTGTCTGTAAGTGCCCTGCGATTGACTGGCGACCAGTTCATGGTTTACTCTTGTCCAAAGTCAGCTGGGAAAGGCTCCTGCTCACCAGTGTCCCTGATGAGGACCATTGGCAGCCTATAGAAAATGGATGGCACCTGCTTATTAATTAATATTTTTTCCACATACTCTGCTATATTACCTAAGACACAATTCAAAAGTGCACACACTTTTTCACAGATGTGTTCCTTTTTTTAGTAACCAGGCACATAAAGAGTGGGAAAGACCAAACAGAAATATGAACATGAAAAGAACAAGATCAGGCATCCGCTATTTTTTCCAGACCGAAAAACCAGAACGAGCAAGGAATTAATTCAACAGTTATATCAATACATGAGCGAGATAGAGAGCAGAGTTTCCTATGAGTGGAGCAGAATTTACCGCTCTTACGCTTCATCAGTGTGCTGCAGGGCTGGCTGTAAATCTGCAGATTGATCAAACTGTAGAGCCAAGGGGATCCAAAGCCTTATCTCCCAGTAAGGGTTCTGCAAAGTCGAAAAGTGTGAGTGTGAGTGATGGCGGTAGCTATTGAGCTTCCGCTTGGAAACCTTCGCCATACAACACTAGTACACACGGCTTGCTTATTTCACATGTTTCAGCATGGTATAATTCCGAAAAGTGGAAATGTAAAATTGTCAGTACAGAGTTAGTTGGTTTTGAACACTTGAAGGATATATTCAAAAGGCATTTTTTGTCTTCTTACCTGCAGTGAAAAAATGACCTCATCCTGTTCAAATCCATACCATTATGTCCACCACACCTGACACTTGTGCCAAAAAAGATATAAACCATCTACTACAACGTGAGTCGCTGAGGGAGGATTACCTTTATTGGCTATCTGAAGCCTGAAGGCTCAGCATACAGGGAATCTACTGTATCTGTATGGGAGGGTGTCTCCCTAGTTAACAGCAGTCTTTGCCTTCAGTATCACACAGGGAGGTGGATCTAGAAGGAGGGAAGGAGGTCACAGGTTGGAAGAATAGAAACCTGCAGTCTGCTCCCCCAAGGCTATGCTACTGCAAACCGTACTTGTTAGTGGAGAAGAGTTCCATTTTAAGAACCCAAAATAGCTCAGACCAATGGAAGTAAGATAAGGTGTGTGTGGGGGGGGGGGGGGGGGGGGGGGGGAGAGAAAAGGGCGCATTCGGGGCATGTGTGAGTGTGTTATCAAGACTACTGTAAATCCATAACTTAATAAAAACTATATATAACACATTATCCATAACTGAAAATGCGGTAATAGAAACCGCACTCGAGGCCAGGCATCACAGTATATGATGATAATCTGTTTTAATTTCTCATGTCAAGCCAATCTGTTTCTTCACTCAATTTTGCAACTTCTATTTTGTTTCGCTATATGCATTAAATGGGAAAATTTAGTAGTATAAAAGCAATTTATATAATTTTATACCTCCAGCAAAGTTGCACTAAGAAAACAATTACCCTAAAATACAGTAACACTACAGCCAATATACATTAATAATTCCAGAATTTTTTCTGGAACGTTCAGTAGTCTTTACTTTCTTTAGTGCTGGTTACAATCAAACATGGCATGAAACCATAACATCCTGATCTGAGTTATATTTAGTTTTATATGGACAGATACTATATCATTGGTTTCTATAGTAACTGTATAGTAAATCTGCATTTTTCTCACAATTCTTACCTGAATAGTACACTTTTCACTATTCACTATTTTATAATGTAAATAATGTCTCATGGGGTTTAAAAAGCTTAAGTCTTCTTGGCCATCATTTTGAATATTTTGATATTGTTTTTGCATTTCCTGTGTTTGCGATGATTATTAAATGTATTGCTAAAAGTAATGAATAATGTCTATAAAATCAGTGTCGTTTATACAGTATACGGATACAGTATGTACCTTTTTTCATTACCCTTCTTTCTTTGGATTTCTAGTCATCTATTGTGCTGTACACTATTAAGGGGATTCTGTGATCTAGTGATCACTGGCTATAAAACAAAAAAATGAGCAGAACACCCTGTTGAAGAATATTCCAATTGAAGGCAATTGTCAAACCCATCAAATATGGATTGCTACTTGTGGGCAATGAACATTATCTCATAGCCACCCACTGTTGTTCTCATTGCTAACATCTTCCCCAAATCAGCATGCTTCTAATGGACTGATGTTTCCTTCTTGTGGTTGAAAGGTGACTGTAACTCTTTCCAGATGTATCACTGTAAATAATGGATTGTTGCATAGTGTGAGGAAAACTGAACAAGGAGAAACAAAGAGCTGGAAGATGAGCTCACTTTTCAATTTGTTGGCTATAAATAAAAAACACATGCAGGGAAACTGTAGGATTCTCTTTCTATATCGTTGCCATAAATCAACAATTCTGAGGACAGATGCATAGATGTACTGTATTTCCTAAGCAGAGGGAGCAGGAGGGAGACTGGAACTTGAGAAGAGAAAACCCAGGCCAGGATTTTCTAATGGATAAGATTCTCCAACATCATGCTTCTCTGCTTCCCCACTCCTCCTCCCTCCCTTAAAGAGGACCTGCCAGGAGTCTGCTGACTCCTTATACAGTATCTTCTCAAATATCTTAGTCTAAATCGCTAGCCTGTTTCCTGCACAGCACATGATGAAACATGTCACAGTTGGACTTGTGCTTGATTTAAAAGTTGTGGGATTTTCTTGACCATTGAGATAAATGAGCGTGTCATTCACATAAAAGCAAGCAATTTTCTCACAAATTGTCTCCCAAACTTTCTCAGGGCCCATACCCCACACTTATGATATGCAGACATCCACCGGTCTGAGGGTAATCTCAGTTTGAGGTCTCAGATGTCTGGGCCATCTGCTAGAAAAGGGAGTAATTCGTGTCAGAATGAAGTATGAAATCATTGAGAGGGAGGGGGACAGAACTAAAGTATTGCAGACTTTGGTGGAGATCTGTAGACAAATTTGCACGTGCTGTCCGGGCTTGACAGGCTTCCTATAATCTTTGGCCTGATAAAGTGATTGTACATACGTCACTTTTTCCTATCTGTTATGTCCTCTATAGTCTGTATCTCATAATATTCCTGTTTTCAAAGAAATATTGCAGAAAACCATTTGTCAAAGAAGAAACTCTGGGCATTCACTGGCAGCACATCAGAGGGAAGAAAAGACATGACACAACGATAAACAGAAGAGGTTAAATATTATGACTGATGGCTTTTTTGGCTGTGTGCATGCGTCAGTTGGCACCCCATGTTACCCTTTACTGGATTTCAGGCAATTTAGGACCTGTTATTTTGTCACACCGCATTGCTTAGCTCCAGTATTTTAGATTTTGTCTGTTTTCGTCGGTTTGGTTTGTGGGAGAAAGAGAATGTTTCTGTTTGGTGGAGTTCAAATACTTTTTCTTTCTCTACAGAAAAGAACGTCGCAGCTAAGGACCGCAGACGTGTGCGCTCAAGGAAAACATGGGGGCAGTTGAAAAGAAAACGTAATCTTTCACACCGTTGTGGGGGAAAATGCAGTAATTTTCAATTCCCAACATGTATTGTTCAAAAACACATGGCTTGTGGGAGCAGTACAAGTAATCAGAGAACAAATCCTGAATTAGAGTGGTAACCCACAATAATAAAGAGTTAATGTCAGTATTCATCTTCTCAAAATACGTTTTCCACTACCTCAATGGTTCTCAAACTTCTTTTCACCGAGTAACACCTAAAAATAGCGCTTGGCACTCCAAGTATCACCATAATAACAAACATTAAGATGTAATAGCGCAGCAGGCGCAACTGTTCATCAAAAACCAGGCTGAGGTTTTATTCCTGAAAAGTATATTTTATAGTTTTTACAGTTTGCAGATTAAGATTCAGCTAAAATACAAGAAAATGAAAACCTGTACTTAAATAATGATTCAATTAAAATTGATTCCATGTTTAAGTTACATAAGAATTAGAACTAAATAAATGTTTGAAAACATTGCTTGTAAATGATTAAATGCAAATGAATTGCACTTATAAGTTAAATACAACTGAAGTGTACAAAAAATATACTGCACTGGATTAAATAAATAAATAAATAAATAAATAAGCCACTGTTACGTTATGCAGTGTTTTAACATCCATCCATCCATCCATTTTCTGAGCCTCTTCTTCTCACTAGGGTCGTGGGCGTGCTGGAGCCTATCCCAGCTGTCATCGGGCAGGAGGCGGGGTACACCCTGAACTGGTTGCCAGCCAATCGCAGGGCACATACAAACAAACAACCAGTCGCACTCACAGTCACACCTACGGGCAATTTAGAGTCTGTGTTTTAACATTTAATTCAGTAATTTGTTTACATACCACTTGAGGAAGTTGGCGTACCACTGTGGGTACTCGGACCACACTTTGAGAATCACTGTCCTCGCGCTTAAATCATAGCCTGGCAGCTAAGACAATCGTTATTTGAAGTAGAAAAAATTTAATGATATGCAGTACACGATGATAGGAAATTTAGTTGGACGATAGATTGTCCCACATATTGGGCATCGAGAATCAATTGGAAGCGGGAAGCGGGACTAACATTAAAATTAAAACAATTCGGTTTCTAGTTTCGATGCCTGCAGTTCGCCGAGCCGAAAAAGAACACATCAACGAAACCAACGAAGAAGTGGCAAAAAACAACAAAGTGCCGAAAACCAACGAAGAAGCGTGCCACCGCAATCAAAAGTGTGTCTTTCACTTTGTTAGAATAAATGACAAGTCACCTCAGTGCTACACTTGCAATTATATTATATTGTGCAAAGGAGGCTTCATCATGTGTCGAAGTAATAGCGTGCTGTTTTTGACGTGCTCTGAAACAGCACGCTGAACATAAGTGAAGTCGTGATCGGATGAGTGAAAAAAAATGTCTACAGTAATGCTAACACTGAGGCAGCTCAGTTAAACTGTGATGTTATGTAAACTGTTATGTTTTGTTTTTTGTATAAATGGACATGCAAGTTTGTTGTGTTGCCTGACTTGCCACCACTTGGGAACAAATTTGACATACTTACTCGTCCGTATTGATGCGCTCACCTTGCTCATTCAGTTTACGGGCGAAATATACCCACAGCGGGTTTGATTTTTGGCTGTGTAATGGTCCTCTTTTTCCTCTTAATTTTGCCTACATTACCATGTGTTGGCCCTCACGAGGCTCACATGCTGCATGTCTGTGTATGAAATGAGCAGATCAAAAGAGACTAGATTACTGACAAGAGGGAACAAACGCGCCCAGGTGCTTACCGATGCACAGAGTGAACCCTACAGTCATCTATTCTCTTTGGAAGCAGGAGAGGTGGAAAACAAACACACGTGCTGCTTATGGCAAAATAGCAAGGTTGGCAAATTATTAAGTTCATTTTCATTTGTCATGCGATTAAGTGATTTAGTATCATCCCAGGCTTATTAGTCGTAGTTGTCGTAGATATCAGCGGTATAGCAGCAATCAGAATCAAAATCAGAATCATCTTTATTTGCCAAGTATGTCCAAAAAACACACAAGGAATTTGTCTCCGGTAGTTGGAGCCGCTCTAGTACGAAAACAGACGGGGGATGTTGGTGTTAAAATCGGGTTGCGGGTTGAGTCAAATGTTATTTTTAGTATATGCCACGAGCAGTCATAAAGTGGATGGTGGCCTGCAAATAGCTGGCGGGCCTGACTTTAGACACCCCTGTGCAACAGTTTATAGTAAGTTTACACACAGTCAGGGCAGCACGGTGACCGACTGGTTAGCACATCTGCCTCACAGTTCTGAGGATCGTGGTTCAAATCCTGGCCCCGCCTGTGTGGAGTTTGCATGTTCTCCCCGTGGCTGCGTGGGTTTTCTCCGGGCACTCCAGTTTCCTCCCACATCCCAAAAAAATGCAGGGTAGGTTAATTGAAGACTCTAAATTGCCCGTAGGGGTGAATGTGAGTGCGAATGGTTGTTTGTTTGTATGTGCGCTGCGATTGGCTGGCGACCAATTTAGGGTGTACCCCACCTCTCGACCGAAGATCGCTGGGATAGGCTCCAGCACGCCCGCGACCCTAGTGAGGATAAGCGGAACAGAAGACGAATGAATGACACACAGTCAGTTTACACATAGTCAATGAATTACTCGACCAGTTGGACTACTTAATACTTAATCTTACCAAAGGGGCGACGGTTAGATCAGGGTAATAAATTATGGCAGCTATAAATCATCAAAAGGAAAACGAAACATTACAGTAGTTGTAGTAGAAGTAGTAGTGATCAAAATGTAAAGTGTCTGTTTTATGCAAATTATTTGACTGAAACCGAGCACTGGTAACCCACACTACCTCACTGTTCAGGTGTAACAATACTTTGCGCCAATGAATGCAGTGCATCTTTTTTGGCAGTCATTCTCTGCCATTAAACATAAAGTATCCCCAAAAAGAAAAGCTACTGGCATGCCTTAAGCAGTTATGATTATGGTTAAGTGAGTAGAGAAACAAAAAGGTTTTACAAACACAACATCTAAATTTACACTGCCCATTCATTTGAGGGATGATCAAAGCTTGCACATTTTTAATAGGTGTGGAAGGTAAGTGACAAGCTCGCGGAAGCACACACTGTCACAGTGTAGCCTTAGGTAGTTTTACAGTTTTTTTTCTACTTATGATGTGAATCTCTTCATGATTTTGGAAACATTTCCACCTCACACAAAAGGAAAAAAGAAGCAAAATATAACATGCTGCAATCACTGAGAAGTCTTTGTTCTGGTGTGATCCAATTTCTTTTTCATTTATTTTTTTACCTCCATCGAAGAGGAAAATCGCTTTTATCCGTAATGATTCAACTGTAAGTCTCTTATCAGCATTAAGCTAAACAAATGTTCCCTGAGTGGTTCTGAAGGTTGCTGTTGACCGGACCATTGTAAAATGGCAATTTCATCAAAAAGGACTTGCTATGGAAAATACTTCTTGCAGTCTGGGGAACCCAATTTTCTACACACACACAATGTTTTTTTTTTTTTCTTTTCTTTGTTTTTTTTTTTTAACGGCCGTTTCCTTGTTCCTGAGTCATGGTGCTGCGTTTGGAACCCTTTCAATGACTTAAAAGTTACTTGTCCACAGGATCACCTTTTAGGATAATCTTATTAAACATAAGATGGTCTGGTGTTTGACGTCCTTGGTAGGGAAGGGTCAAAATCGGGATTGGCTTTATATTAGCATCGGGTTTAAGACAAAAGACGAGAGAAACGTGTAAGTAAGACAAATAAAAAAGACTACTTAGGTACTGTTGCGCAGATTGCGTTATTCAACCGCTTTTTTAAATTACATTTAAAAAACTTTCACTAGATGCCCATTTGAAAAAGCATGTTTGTAGTATAATTGATGAGCTATCTTAATTTCATTCCAAAACTACTGTAAGTTTGTAACCTATGTAAATAACTGTTCTGTTGGTAGATTGAAACCCCCCAAGTAGGGAGTAAGGACAGAAATAGACTAATGCGTAACAGTTCCTACTTTTTCACGTCTGCAATGAAGGTATGTCTTTGATTTTCTGAGAGCAGAAATGAAAGTCCAAAGTAGCCAGATGGTTCTGTGGCAACATCCTAACTCTCTCACTTTCAGCACCTCACATTTGCACTCTGCTCCCCTTCACATGTCACTTTTTGATATGCAGGGATGAGAGCCATAGCAGGCAGAAGTTTGGCTCAGTGAGATACTGTATTTGCTTTATCATTGATTTCCTTAATCCAAAAACTCTTCATGGATAAAAGCTTGCCAAACTCCCCGAGATCAGTTCCTTCTCAAGGCGTTTTGCCCATACGTCGTTCATCAAGGTCTGCAGATGGTTGAAAAACAGTTTGGTAACATTTACTTGCACTTGACAGAAAGATGTTCACCTATGAGCCCTACAACAGTAGGGGATCTACATCTTACAGCAACAATTTGAATCTTGTTCGTATTGATGAGTGCTGCCTTTCTTTGGAAATCCATTTTTATCAAAACTGCAATTCATTAAAGACAGATTAGCTGCGTTCGAGCAAAACATTTTGGGAGTTATCTACTTTATTTCAACAGCACAAAACTACAGTTTAGTAGAACACGTAGTTGTCTGAACGCACGACATAGTTTTAAAACATTTATCAAAAATAATGTGCCCCAATTATAACCACTTTAAAGATCGTAAAATAGACTGTATAGACAAAAGTATTGAGACATGACATCAAGTGAACTTGAAAGAACAATAAGGTTCAAAGACCCTCCATTCTTCTGGGAATATTTTCTACAAGATTTTGGAGTGTGTTTGTGTTTCATCCAGAAAAACATTTCTAAGGTCAGGAGTCAGTAATGTTGGATAAGAGGGTCTTTGTCAATCTCTGTTCTAGTCTATCCTTAAGGTCATCCAAATCAAACTTATCCAGCCGTGGAAAATATTTACAGTGCTTTAATTAGGATTGTAACAGTTAAAAGGATTAGGTGCAGAATTAAGGTAATTAGAGCTTTAAGTAATGATGTTACTTCTCGATACTTGGAGTGCACAAGAAACTAAACGCAAATATACATGTTGTCCACTTGACAAATGTAATTGAACATGTGATATGCACAATACTAGAGCTTACTGCTAAGCTCCCTTATGGTGTTTTGATTAGCAAATTATTACCAGCATCCCATTTTGTTTAAATAGAACTTCACATAAGCCCATTTATTTGAAAGAGAAATAGTTGTATAGTTCTTATAATAATATAATATGACATCTTGGTCAACTACTTATTTTTAATAATTATGGTCAACACAAAATGTGCTTTTTAATTGAGTGTTGAGATCCTTATCAACCATAGTTACTGTACAAGTTAGGGTTAGGCTGGCTTCAAATTATACTATAACTAAAAGATAAGGTATAAACTATCTACAGTAAAAATATATATATATATTGCCATAGTACAATTTTATTTTAAAAAATGTGCATGTCATACATTGTAAAACTTTTCATTGTCATATAGTGCTCTATAAATTTATTTATTGATGTCAGTCTCGTGCAATTTACCTTTTTCCCTTATTCACTATTTTCTGCATGTAACTCCTAATTCATGCTGCACGAGTTTCTTATATTGAGTATAGATGTACTGTATGTGTGTACCAGTGGCGTGCAAAGCTCCGGTGCCGCCCTGGGCGAAGACATGACATCATCAACGCGGAGGAGGGGGCTGATACAACTTGTATGCACCTGAAAACAGATCGTCGACGGAGGCCCACCAAAGCCCATTTGGACCGTTTGGATCGCCACGTTCACCCCCTCCTCTTTGCACACCACCAGTGTGTACCGCTTGTTCGTATTCCTATTGTATATTACTCAAAACACCTACAAAGTCCAAATCCATTGTCCATATCTGTAAGACTGCATCTATTTCAGTGGCATTGGAGGCAGCAGGACAGGCCTGGCAAACAGCAACATATCCTCAGCAGATGATAAAGGATATATATATATATATAGATACAAGGAGTAGGATAATCTGGCTGTTGACCTAGTGAATGATACAAGGCAAGATAAAAAGGAGATTATCCACACATTGTTGAGCTGGGACCACAATTTAGTACGTGTGTCTATACATTTGTGTGAGTGCTCATTTTGTATTTGGATGCATCTGATGTGTCAGTATAGTGACCTGCAGGTGATACTTTGTGTAACAGTACTGTGAGATATGGATGAGGTATTATCTGGATTTCCCAAGTAAGGTTATAACGTCTGCGATTGACTGGCGACTAGTCCAGGGTCACCCAAAGTCAGCAGGGATAGACTCACTCATGACCCTAAAGAGGACAATTGATATATAAATAATAATAATAATAAAGTAGGGCTGGATTATCAGGTGATGGTTGACAATTAATTTAGTTGCTTTTGAGCCCTTGCCTGATGGGCTTCCCAGGTTCAACACATTGGCTGAAATTCAAATGATCATACTGGCATGAAGCTAGAGGGCGGAGTCAGTTTCAGCAGTGAGCAGTGGATCAACTAGAGTAGAGACTAATCATTCTTAGCTTTGGCAATGCATTTAAGTTGAATAGAAGCATTGTGATACTGTCGCTAATTTCAATAAAAATACATTATTTCAAACCAATGCTTAAGATTTTACAAACTGAACTATGCCCTCTTTTATACTGTACACATGTGGAGCACTCTTGCTTTGGAATAGGTGCCACACACACATGCACAACCACACTCCAATAAACTTAAAGTTTATATTCAGGAGGCATTTATTCCATCCAAATGTAAAATAAGCAGCCCTCTCATGGTCATCCTGAGGCAGCAGTGTAGAGGTGCAACTTAAAAATGAGAAGTGCTTTATTAGGAAGACTCAGATTGATTTCCTGTCAAAAGGCATCCATGCTGATTAGATCGATGTAGACTTGGTGGAAGGTTGAAATGGAGAAAGCTGCAGAACAGTGAACTTTCTCTTTCCCTCCTTGGAGTTGTCTCTCATTGCCTTTGGCTGCAGAGAGCTAACAGACTATACTGACTATTCTCTTAAGTAATTACCAGTAGGTGTCTATCCATATTTAATCAAGACCCACTATAAAATTAAGACATAGCCCTTCTGTGGATGCATAATGGATAGTTCTCACCGAACATGGCTGATACATACTTACTGGGTCAGTAAGTTGACAGCTTCTGGAGGAAACCCTTTAACCCATCCATCCATCCATTTTCTGAGCTGCTTCTCCTCACTAGGGTCGCGGGCGTGCTGGAGCCTATCCCAGCTGTCATTGGGCAGGAGGCGGGGTACACCCTGAACTGGTTGCCAGCCAATCGCAGGGCACATATATACAAACAACCATCCGCACTCACATTCATACCTACGGGCAATTTAGAGTCTCCAATTAATGCATGTTTTTGGGATGTGGGAGGAAACCGGAGTGCCCGGAGAAAACCCACGCAGGCACGGGGAGAACATGCAAACTCCACACAGGCGGGGCCGGGAATTGAACCCGAGTCCTCAGAACTGTGAGGCTGACGCTCTAACCAGTCGGCCACCATGCCGCCACCCTTTAACCCCCGCCTCCCAAATCAGAGTAAGATATGGATGGGCTACGACTGCTTTTTAATGAGTGAAAAAGGTAATTTAGGTCTCCTTGCCTCCCAGAGGAGTTGATTTTATCTACTTAATTCTGGGACTCATAAACCCAGGTAAGCATTGTCACAATTTGATCATGTGTTATACTATCAGGGAATCTTATTAACACATTCACTGCCATTGACTGCTTTAGAAGTCAAATATCCATTTTAACTGGGAAGGCTGGCAGTGAATGAGTTAACTATGACTTTAAAGGAAGAGTTAGCAGGTGCACATCCAAGTAAGTGAATGCCCAAGTTTAGGCCTGTTCATATGTCACTTGAAATGATTAAGGAAGGTCTATACCACTGGCACAAAAGTAATTAATTGCATCTTTTTAGTGCAATTTAAATTGTAAAGTGTGTCATCCAAACTTTATTGAAGCCTTACAAGATGTCCTTCTGTAAAAAAAAACAAAAAAAAAAAAAACTACTGTGTGCAGCTACACACTGTGAAATATTGAAACAAGATTTACAGCAGGAACCCATATATCTCTCCATAAAAGCCCAATGAAAGATAGGACATTATGTCACCTCAAATAATAACTAAAATCTGTGGCAAAGGAAGTGGACAACCCCACTATCACTTTATGAGGTCTGGCAGATCCAAAACCGCAAAAGGAAATATTTCTGACAGCCGCATGATCAGTGGCTTGTGGGAAAACAAGTAACAGACTGCAACAAGCAGTTTCACTCAAGAGGAGTGAACAATGTTAGCTGTACATATGACAGGTTGAACAATACCTAGAGAAATTGTAATAGGCAAAACTATATGGGCAGTAGCAGCTTTGGAACCTGAGAGTCATGATACAAACAAATTTCAACTATTTGTTGGCGAGATGATAGTCTGCTTTCCAACTGCTGTCGAAGTGTCTTTCAGAAAGGCAGCAAACCCACACCCAGAGGTGCAGTACTGTTTGCACACCCCTTGAATCTGACTTCACACACCTTGCAAGCCCGCATGCTTGTGATCTAATCATCTGTGTGGTGTGCAGCAAAAATAGACAGCAAAGTTTAAGTGGAATTTTACCTCCAGCTCCAAATGTTGGATCTGGTTAAGTTGGATCATTGTTAAGCATCTCCACCGTTATCTTGATTTAAACAACTGTTATTGTGTTTGTCCTTGGCCATTGAGACCCCCCTCCACAAAGTTGCACAGAAATCCTACGGCATACTATACCTATGAACCTTTTTACATTAGCATGCTAATAAACCAATCAACATCAATTAAAACAAATCATCTTACCATGTGCTTTTTGGAGGGAAAAAAATGAAGCACAAAAATCTAATGATTCTGTAATTTGTTGTATTTATTTTTGTTTAGTGCATAACCAGTTTCATGCCTATGTTAGCTTATCCACACAGATTTTGACTGTTGCTTCACTGTATATCAAAGCGGGGAGGGAAACTTCAAATGACATTGCAGAAACATCAAAATTCATCTATAATAGAGATGAAAATACAAAGCTTTGGAGCGAGTAATTGGATAAAACTTTGCAGCACGTGGAGCTTCTCAGGCCTCACTTCGCTTCATGATAATTGAAAGATGGGGGCGCAAAGACTACATTACAAAAACAGGATTAGCAAAACGCCAGTGCTGAGTGCTACATTCACTCTCGTTACACTTATTGGAGCAGCAACAGGCCTCTGGTTACGGCACACTGACTCGCTTGCCCCCCCTCTTAATCAACTTCTTCGCTCTCAATTGCATTTGCAGTGGATTATAATAAATGTGCTTCACTCTTCACACGATTAAAGTTTCACATATAAGGCCATGATAAGCTTCAGTTCTACAACAGTGTCTTTAGTTTGAAGCCAAAATTTGACAGTTCAATAATATTCAACAAACCCTGACGGCAGTTTATTTTTCCCCTCTTGTCATATCAAATGAGACTTGTGTATTATGTTGTTGTTCATTAAAAATGTTAACTTGTATATCTGGAATACCTGAGCAGTGTATTATGGGAATAGTTGATGTAAATATATTGTCAAAGATATATTAACTCAAGGCTATTTCATTTATTTTCCAGCATGTTTTCATGCTTAAAATAATGGCACTTCAAGATAATCTACGAATGACTATATCTCGCCGTATTTTTATTGAGGACTTTAAAGACGCACAATGAATTCCATACCGGATCGGTCGTGACCCGGGTTAACAACGTCCGCCACCGGCGCCGTCAACCTGCAGGCCACCGGTGGAAATTCAGGTACTGTGGGTCAAAGAAGAAGAGGTGGAAAGCAGGTTCTTCGGCAGAAAGAGAAGAGGAAAGCACAGAGCCTAGAACTGAATGTGGGGGCTTTGAATGTTGGGACTATGACAGAAAAATCTCAGGAGTTGGTTGACATGATGATTAGGAGAAAAGTTGATATATTGTTTGTTCAGGAGATCAGGTGGAAAGGCAGTAAGGCTAGAAGTTTAGGGGCAGGGTTTAAATTATTTTACCATGGTGTGGATGGGAAGAGAAAGGGAGTCTGGGTTATTTTAAAAGAGTTGACTAAGAATGTCTTGGAGGTGAAAAGAGTATCAGATCGAGTGATGAGGCTGAAACTTGAAATTGAGGGTGTTCTGTGTAATGTGATTAGTGGCTATGCCCCACAGGTAGGATGTGACTTAGAGGTGAAAGAGAAATTCTGGAAGGATCTAGACGAAGTAGTTCTGAGCATCCCAGAAAGAGTGAGTCGTGATGGGTGCAGATTGTAATGGACATGTTGGTGAAGGAAATAGGGGTGATGAAGAAGTGATGGGTAAGTACGGCATCCAGTAAAGGAACTTGGAGGGACAGATGGTGGTAGACTCTGCAAAAAGGATGCAAATGGCTGTAGTGGACACATTTTTCCAGAAAAGGCAGGAACATAGAGTGACGATGTAATCTGAAGGAGGTTACCAACTGTAAGGTAGTGGTAGGGGAGAGTGTGGCTAGACAGCATAGGATGGTGGTTTGTGGAGGAAGATTAGGAAGAAAAAGGCAGAGCAGAGAACCATGTGGTGGAAGCTGAGACAGGACCAGTGTTGTGCAGCTTTTTGGGAAGAGGTGAGACAGGCTCTCGGTGGACAGGAGGAGCTTCCAGAATACTGGACCAATGCAGCCAAGGTGATCAGAGAGGCAAGCAGGAGAGTACTTGGTGCATCTTCTGGCAGGAAAGAAGAGTAGGAGACTTGGTGGTGGAACCTCACAGTACAGGAAACCATACAAGGAAAAAGGTTACCTAAGAAGAAGTGGGACATTGAGAGGACCGAGGAGAGGTGAAAGGAATACATTGAGATGCGACATAGGGCAAAGGTGGAGGTGGCAGAGGCCAAACAAGAGGCATATGATGACATGTATGCCAGGTTGGACACTAAAGAAGGAGAAAATGATCTATACAGGTTGGCCAGACAGAGGGATAGAGATGGGAAGTGGCAATGATTAGTAAGGGGGAAGTTAGAAAGGCATTAAAGAGGATGAAAAATGGAAAGGCAGTTGGTCCTGATGACATTCCTGTGGAGGTATGGAAGCATCTCGGCGAGGTGGCTGAATAATAATAAATAATAAATTGAGTAATCAAAAAGGAGTCAAAGTTTTTGATATCCTCTTTGACATGCTTATGTGCTTCTATTTGAATTCAAAAGATTTATTACAAATACCACATACAACATTTACGCATGAACCTTTATCTCACAGGGCTGTGTGTAGGTTACTGTATGAACACATTTGTTATGAGTTCTAAAAATACATGGTATTAACCTTGTGGGGTGATCATAGTCAGCCAGATGTCCTCCCATCACCCTTGAGAGAGCAGCGTCACCCATGATCGCAGCGATTCTCTCCTCGAATGAGGTGAGGCCCTCCGCGCTAGTTCTTCCGCCTTTTTTTGGCCACACTTTGGCCGTGGGCAGCTGTCCTCCGCTTCACATCCATCTTAATGTCTGACCATTTCTTTTTTAGTTCAGCGTGTGCGCACTATTCTGTCTCCACAGCATTGACAGCCGCACACGCGCTGTCCCATTCACTCCTCTTTCGAGTGTTGTTAACGCCGTAGGACAGCGTGCCAAAGATGATTTTCTTGCGTGCCTCCACTTCATTGAGCAACTTCACATTCAGAAAAAATATTTTTCTTCATTACCTTGCTCATTTTCCAGGTGGTGATCAGTTGACAGCTCTGCCCCTCTCTTCACCCGAGTGTCCAATACATGCAGCCGCAAGTCCGATGACACGACCACAAAGTTGATCATCGAACTGCGACCTCGGGTGTCCTGGTGCCAAGTGCACGTGTGGACACCTTTATGCCTGAACTTGGTGTTCGTTATGGACAATCCGTGGTGAGCACATAATTCCAAACACAGAACACCTCTCGGGTTCTGATCGTGTGGGGGAGGGGGGATGGGGGGGGGTTGTCGTTCCTTCCCATCACGCCCTTCCAGGTCTCACTGTCGTTGCCCACGTGAGCATTGAAGTCCCCCAGCTCGTTTGAGCGGTGCGTCTAATTTGGAATAGATGCACAATAAAAGCGATGTAATTAATTGTTAAACAATTAAATAGCATTCGCTAACTATGGTGTCACGTAACTTTAAAAGTACTTGGGAATGTGCGTAGAAGCAGTAATTGAATAGAACAAAATTGTTGTCAAATTTTGGGTACAAATTAATTCGATCAAATTAAAATTGCTGCGTGAGATTTAGCAATTTAATTTCGGATTTAAAACAATTGCAAAGGCATTTAGGTGGAGTGAGAAAAATCAGCTTGTCAACTAAATTTTAAACTAATTTAACTAATCAATTTATTTAGCTTTGATAAATAAATCAAATTTAGGATTTAGTTAAACAAATTGACTTGACTGTGTGTGATGCTATCACTGCAAGTCAATTCAATTTAACGCAAGTTAGGACATTAGCTAATTAACATAAGTTTTATTTAACTTTGGTAGAAGTTAAATGTACTTATAGTTAGGCGTGTGAATTAATTAGTTGCTTGTATGGCTTCCAATGATGTTAGTTTTGGCAGAGAAGGAAGGGCAAAACAAACAAAAAAAAATTTCCCCCCCAAAAAAAGATCATTGAAAAAATTCATGGAAACAAGTCCATCCATCCATCCATTCTCTGATCCGCTTCTCCTCACAAGGGTCGCGGGAGTGCTGGAGCCTATCTCAGCTATCATCGGGCAGGAGGCGGGGTACACCCTGAACCGGTCGCCAGCCAATCGCAGAGCACATAGAAACAAACAACCATTCGCACTCACATTCACACCTACGGACAATTTAGAGTCTTCATAAATCAATTTAAAAAACACAGATAATAATAGAAATCCTCAGATGTAAGAAGAATTGTTAACATTTTCATTTTACAGGAATCTTCGTCCTTGACTCTCTAAATATTGGACATGTAAACATTTTTCACACCCTGAAGTCTCTCTTGACTCTGTACAATTAATAGAGCAGGCCAAATAACTACAGTGTAGTTGATTTGTCCTCTGCAATGCATGTAGCGGTGCACTGAGAGAAAAGGCTTAATTTACTAATAACGATGCCCATAGTCCATATAGTAAGCTGATTGAGCAGTGTCAAGCGAAGTCAAGAAGTGGACTTGGAGTGACAGGGCTAGGAAAGAAGGTCTAAATTTACAAGCCAGAGGATTTAGACACCCCATATCAGCCATTAATCCGTCTCCTATCCTTGCTTTTTTTTTTCTCCTGAATGGAATGCTCACCCATTAGTACACATAGGCCATCCTCATTATAAGCCTTTAGAGTTGTATTTCCAATAAGGAAAAAAATGACCATAGTGAATTAATAATAGTGTCTAAAAAGATGACCATTCTTCTCAGTGAATACTAACATCACAAAAGTGATGTTAATCAAGTGTTAGTGAAGTTTTACTTTTTCTACCTCTGCCAGTCAAATTAAAAAACATGAAACAAAACCAAACCCTGATCAGGTTTTGTTGGAAAGCATAAGAGCACCCTCTGGCATTGTTTTAGCCAAACTTGCAAAAATGGCCTCTTTGTAGTCCAGCTACGTTCTCTTTCAAAGACTTTGTTCAAGTTTTGAATTTCAGGGTTGTATAAAAAAAGAACTTGTAGTTGTCATAGTTACTAAGAAAAGGTTTCTTTCACAGGGTCAGTTACACAGACAAAGGCCAATGAATTTGCACCCCAAAAACATTTCAACAGTATCAAATAAGGGAATGTGAAGAGATTCAGTTAGGGCCTATAATTACAACCAAACAACCCCCGCAACTATATTTTCACTGTTAATTGAGTAGTTGTTTGCCAGAAAATAATCTCTAAAGAATGTGTACACAACAGTCCTGAAAGATGTTACAAATGAAAGATTCAATTTAATCCTCTCCTTCCGAAAACATTAACCCTTCAGATCAGGACAGTTGTATGAGTTGTGTGTCTGTGTGCAGGAGCAAGTGAAATTTCTTCTTCCGACCTGAATGAGCAGGCAGCAAGTGTGCATGTAAGAAAATACTAGCCAAAAATACAGTAGGGAAGTGTCAAGATGGACATAAGACATGCAAGATTGCTTCTAAGTACTTTCATGGTCGTTTCCTAAAAACACAATAGTGTTCAGTGTTGCAATTTTATGCTACACGGAAAAGCCCACCGCTACCTGTGTTCCAGGTGTAACCTGGTCTCCTAACAAGCCATGAACAGCTGCCCCGCTAATCCTATTAATTAACCTGGAGACCGGCAACTGGCTAGGGTTACATCGAACATGGCGTGTCTATCCTTTATCCCGGCGCGTCAGTCTATGCAATCTTCTAAATCAGAGTAACTCAATCTGGGACTTCCACCCGTCACTTTAGCCAAAAAGGAACTGTCATGACAAGGGAGTCAGATCTTTTCTTATGTCTGCCACAATTGGTGTTGTACCCTTCATCCAACAAGTTCTTCCCATTTACCTGCATCAACAACCCTTTTTCCCACTTCGAGAAATGCTGTGCACCATCTGCTTTACCTTTGACTCAAGTCTATATTCCAACCACAAATGTAGTGGTGGAATTATGTGGGACAGGTATTACACTGTGATTTATTTATTCAAGATTAAAACCAGACCAGTGCCTGGATCCTGTCATGAGATTTGACTGCTCATCGTTCAAACCATAGTACTACAGATCAGGGCACTTACAGTACATAAAATAGGGTCATGTCCCTACTGACAACACCCATTCATATTGATCTCTCGAATATCATCTTCAAAAGGCACCCTGTGGTTCTTATGAAACATGCTGAAAAACAGCAGAACAATAGAAGAACAATGAAAGTACACACAAAGCCAGTCCCCCCCCCATGCCAGAATATGTGTCTGGTTATTCCTATCTCTTTGCCTTTAGGCAGCAGCAATTCACCACAAAACCTGAGCCATTGCTTCAGTTCCACAGATGCTGGGATAGCGCCAATGAGGCAGATTGGAAGACAATGGAGTATAGCTGAACGAGGCTGCAGGTGAAAAAGTGTTGTGGGAATGGCTGTTATAGAATGCACAAAGCAGCTTTGGTACGAGCCAGGTGATATAGATGTAACTTTTTTTACATTCTCCTTGTTACTTCAATTTCAGAAGTAAATTAAAAAGCAGTGCGGATGACTGGCTAGCACATATGCCTTAAAGTTCTGAGGACCCGGGTTCAAATCCAGCCTCGTAGGTGTGGATTTGGGATATTCTCCCTGTACCTGTGTGTTTTTTTCCCCCAGGTACTCCAGTTTCCTCCCACATCCAAAACATGCATAGTAGGTTAATTGAAGACTTCAAATTGCCCATCGGTGTGAATGTGAGTGCGAATGGTGGTTTGTTGATGTGCGCTGTGATTGGGTGGCGTCCATTTCAGGGCGTCCCCGCCTCTCGGCCAGAGTCAGATGGGATAGGCTCCAGCACCCCTGTGAACCTAGTGAGAATAAGTGGTATGGAAAATGGATGGATGCATGGATTATAAAGCAGGACCCTTTGCATTGGTTTTGAATCACAAAGCATTATAATCAAGTTGGTGATTTACTTGGAGAGATGATGCCCATTTTACAGTTTCTCACACCTTCACATTAAAAAAAACACACACCAATCTATCTCCAAGGCTGTGATGATATGGTTTATCAGTTTTTTTTTCAATTTGTTGAAGCTTTCTAGATTTGATATGTCGGATTAATCGGGGCAACTTCTATTTTGCCTGGTAACATGATTGTCACAGTTGGGTGTGGATCTTAAAGCAGACATGCTTCAGCAAAACAACTCAGCTGGGAGTTAAAAAGACATTTAAAACAAACAATACATGGGACAAGAACATTAGACAAGGACTTGAGTTTACATATCAGCCGCTAAGTAGACTCTGACTCAGCCTCACACGGCTGGGGAGAACAAGTTAGCATGTTGGGAGCGGATTGGATGACAGAAAAAACAAAGCACATTGATGAGAGCTGGAGAATCCAAATCAAGACTGCAAGTATAGGGCAAACAATCATTGATTGAAATGTATTAGTAAAGGAGTCAATAACATAAAACCATCTGAAGAGATTCCTTGCGATGTGTGAATGCTTACATCATCGTTGTAAGAACATGATGTAGAGGAGTACAATTTCGATCCATTTTGTGATCTGATGAGGGCGTTAAATGAGCTCTGTGATGGAAAGATAATTTGATAACAGTATAAGGGGCTGGCTATCGTATATATTGTACTACATGTTTAATCTCTGTTTGGACGGATGTTTTTTAACCTCTTTTGTAGTGTACCGGAGATAGAGGACCGACGATACCGCTGCCTAAACACTGGGCAATTAATTTATCACATCCTAAATCCAGGAGACCAGAGGCTAACTCTTTATACGAGGGCATTGAAAGCACCCCTCGACTGACAAATAGCAGCTGTTCGGTTAAGTAACATACTTCAATGACTGCCTCTCATTGGCTATATATATATATATATTTATATATATAGTATAAGTGAAAGACAGAAAGAGTGACATGCAGGGGTGGAAGCTTTGCAGTCACTTGTGGGTGAGTGGTAACAGGCTGGTCAGGAAGAATGTATTGAAATGAAAAGTGTTGTTCAGGTGCCAAAAATAAATGACATTGTAAGTTGTTCAAACAGTAATACCAACACCAACCCAGCCTGGATAGGGTTATGCCTTATTCTGAGTTAAGGATGCAAAAAAAACTATTTTAAAATGGGTATCAATAGCACTTCATAGAATCAGTGATTCTGGAAAAGACTGAAAGAGAGAATATTTTTGGCACTGTGCAAGTTCCACAAAAGGAAACAAATTATAAACATAAAAAAAATAATATGTCAATATCAAACTCACTGCAGTAAATTGCTATCTTTTTTTTTTCCTCCCAGACAAAACCACACTTTTCTGCTTAAATTGAACAGACTTACAAACAGAGGTTCCAGTTTCGATAATGCAGTTCATCCTTATCTGACCCCCTTTTAGCAAGCATATGCGGGCATTAAATCCTAATTATGCTCGTTGGGAGAAAAGTGAACCCCCTAAAAAGAGTAGGCAATGAGAACAGGTATCACAGTAGATAACAATTATTCGAGTCCATTTACATTTAGACTAGAGTTTTGCACCAATTTCCACGCATGGCCGCAGGTGCCAGACTGCTTGACGGAGTCTCACCGTTAGCAATAATGGTAATACACCATAAATGGAGAGCGGTTGAATTTTTTTTTATATTCAAGTGAAAGGAAAAAAATGTTGTGCCAATGGTTCATAATCACTAGCATTCTGAAGACCAAAAAAATCTCTCATATATTCCAGTTTTCTTCTGCAGTCTTTGGTTCATTGAAATAAAAGTTGGTGTTTGCCTCACTTTATTGTTTCCATGGCTTGTCGGGGTAGGGTTTATTTGTACAGGAAGTCCTCGAGTTACGCACTCGACCTACGACGTTTCGACTTTACAATGCCCGTGCCTCGTCCACCATTTTGTCCCAGCGCCATAGTGTTTTTGCTTAGCTAGTGCATAGTGCTTGTCTGTGTTTGTGCGGCGGGAGTATCATTGCCTTTTTTGCCCTCCTTTTTTCACACTCTCAGCAGTAATGGTAAGTACAGCATCTTATTTTTTTATTTTAATGTATTTTAGCTTCTTCATACAAAGTGTTAACCTTTCCTGCTACGGTCACCTGACCGTGGTCGGGAGACGCAGGGGTTAACTCCCTTCTCTCGTTGCACAGCTGAGCTGGGTGGCGGCAACAATAAAGGCACGAAGCACCGATTTGCTGCTTTAATGGCTTTATTAGCTTCTCTGCACATTCAACGTCAACGGGTCCTCCGCTAATCACAACTTTTCCCCGGTCGCCGTCACTACACTTGCTACTGTACACACTCGCACCGGCGCGCACTCCTTCCTCCTTCAAAGTTCCGCCGGACGACGCCTGCGCAGTACAAAACTCTACAAGGATACAAAACTAGGTCAAACAGATGTAGCTGTCAGAGGACATTTGTATAACAAAACCATCTGTTTTTTTAAATGAAATTGACACTTTTTTACTAGTCCATGCTATATTGTCACTCTATGGAGGTCTAAATAGACAAACTACAGGACCTTTAATTCACCAATACATTTTTATTAGTTTGTCAAGGCCCTCTTCTATTGCACACAAAGCAAGCTCCATCAATGTATGGTTAGAAGAGTTTGATGTTCAAGAACTTCAACCCGTTCCTATTGGACATTGGATATTGGACAATAACCGACCAACTGACTTCACAAATATATTTCAGGACGAATTATTTAAAAAATCTCAGACACACTCCAAAATGTTATTAAAGGTCATGAGGACAGTAAAAACTGTAAATGCTAAATACTTGGATACCAATTCCATTTTATTTAGGGCAGCATCCTAATGCCCCTCTCTTGACCAGTCAACACTGCAGCTCCATGCCTCTTTTGTCCATATATAGGATTAAAGCAAATCAGTGTATTTCCTTAAATGGAAAGTTCTTAGTTCGTCTAAAAGGCAGTCTCCTCTTTCCACTTGTTGTTTATAATGCTTTGCCCATAGAGGAAATACGATCCACAATCATTAATTTGAGAGTGTGTATCACAGCTACTCGGCTTTTATACAATGTTTTATGTTCACAAGTCAGATAGTCTTGTTCAATAAAAACACACATAGGCCAAAACACCTAGAGTGCATTTATCACCCCAGCCATCTAATATAGAAACAGACCTGCACTCAGGGAGAAGTATTACAGTCTGTGGCCATCTTGCTATAATATAGTAAATAATGTTTGCAATTTTTTTGTCAAAGCAATATTATGACATGGAGCCATTTTAGAAATGAAATTGTTCAAATGGGAACAGTGCCTCAGCACACCGACAAAAAGTTTAAATGTTTTACATTGTTTTTGTTTGTTTGTCTGTAAGCCCCATCACATAAATATCGAATTTCATTGATATCAACACCGTTATTAGCGTTGAATAGTGTCATCAACACAAAAGCATCATTGTTCTCAATCAAGAAAACCATAAGATAAAACCACCAGAACCGAATGCTTAGCTGACATGATGATGTCGTTGACAATGAACAGCAGCTTGATCCCATGGAAAAATTTATAGCGAGAATTACTAGATTTAAAGTAGAAAATGCCTTTGTTGCTGGCAGCCAGGGCAATCACATTTAGGCCACCATGAACAAAACAGGAGGAATGTGAAAAAAAACAGAGGGAACAGCAAAAAATACATGTGTATGCCATGTCAGATTTTTAAACGGTCAAAAAAATTGCTACAGTAGTCACGATGATGTTGAGAAACCCAGTGAGCTGTACGTAATGTAAAGTAATGTGCGTAAGAACACTCAGAGACTCAGACATACTCCGTAGTGGGACCTGCAGCATATGTATTCCGGTCCTTTCAAGTTTTGTCTGCTTTGGTTGTTGCATGTTTTTGTCCCTTTTTGCCACATTTTGTCACAGTTCCCACAGTAAGCTAGCGTGTATGGTAGCCATTTCGTCGCATCCAATTGCAGCATGTCTAGGTGTGTGACAGTTTATGGACCCGGTGGGATTCGGTGTGTTGTGTTCTGCTTCGGTCTGACACAGCGGGAACGTTCTGGGAAAGGGTATACTGTGTTCCCAGTGGCCACGGCAGCCCCATTTGCCTGAAACATAATGCACTGAGGGAAACCTAGGATGAGATGATGTCACCAAGATGAAATGCAAAATTATGTTAATATAATGGCAGTCATCTGGCGCGGTTTTCCCTGAGGCTCAAACCCATGTGACCAACGTCACCTGGCTTGACAGCTAACCACTGAACTAAAAGCTCAGGCCACCAACTCAGCGGCCACAACCCTTTTTTCAGGATTCCGAGGAGTCAGCCTTGAGTAATGTCCATTTTGCGCAACCTGCCATCTGTTGAATTAACATAACTCATTACTTGTTTGTCCCTGACGTCTTTTTGTTGCGCTTGTATTTTGATATTTACTTTAATTGGCACAAAAAGAGGGAAACTGAGAAATAGTTGAGTGAATAATAGTGCTGCGATTGTGCATGGTTTAAGAAATACCTATAGCCTAGACTGCATTTAAAATTATTATGCAAATGCCATTTCTCTCAGATTTTCCAAAATGTTCGATACAAAAAACATTCTGCATCATTTTCAAGTCATCAACTATAATTTGAATGTTTTCAAACAAACCTCAAAATAAGAACAATATATTTTTCAAACATAAAAACTTAAATAGCACTGTTTCAAATTATTATGCACAACAGTGTTTAAGACATTTTTTTATTGGTTTGAAAGAACTGATAATAGTAATTTGTTAAATTTGCAGTATTAGGAGGTCATATTTACTGAAATCAAATCTATTTCAAAAACATCTTACTGGTCAAGTTACAAGTTATGACCCCCTTATTTGATTATACTCTAACGGTTGGTTACTTGAAAATTATGTTGACTGTCATTTGTATTGATTATGAAGAAAAATCAGAGAAAAATATCATTTGCATAATAACTTGGAATGTAGTGTAATATTTTTTAACTCACAATACGTTAGTGGGAATGCTTGTCTCTCAGCATTCACACAATTACCCCCTTTGATTTGCATAATGTGATGGTGACGGGAAAGGTGTTACTGTTATCAGTGGCATGGGAGTACTGCCACTCGAGCCAGGATCATTTGTTTTAAGGGACACACTGGCTCCAGTGGAGCCTGCCTGGCCGTCTCCCCACCCATCAGTTGGATTGTGGCCCACCAGGGAGACTCTGCTGCCGCTTCATTTGACCACCTGCCCGTTTGTCCTGTTTGGATATTTGCTCATTCTTTGCTTGGACGCTGTTATTATCCCTGTGGGCTCTTACACTTCTATTTGGCTACCTGCCCTTACCACAGCTCGCTTGTGACCATAAAGATGGCTGCTCCATCCCCCCAGGTAATCAGGATTAGGATACCACTCACAGAAACAGTGCCTTCCCTGGTCGCTTGTTGATACAACGTCCAAAGGCTAGCAGCTCATCAGAATCAGAATCATCTTTATTTGCCAAGTATGTCCAAATGGTCATGTGCATTAAAAACTTCTGTCTATGAATTAAGGACACAACAGTGGAGAATATGTCGATATATTTGTTGAATATTTCAACAAGCCTTTCTTCCCCTTTACATTCTGACCCCTGCCCCAAGTCCACCATAAGCAGTAACCAGGAGCACTGTGTGTATACATCCACTAAATCAATTTGATTTGTCAGCTCCAGTAATTCCCCTCCAGTTAAGCCCCGTATTCTCATTGTCTGTGGACTTTGAAACTCTCAATCTGTCGAATAAATGTTTTATTCTTGCAGCTATAATTACATCCCATAACCTTGACTTCCAATTCTTCACCAAGAACCCCCCACACCCCCTCCCCATTCCCTGATGGCACTCATCCCACCCAGTTATTCAATTTTTAATGCTCTTGGAACTTCTTTCAAATGTGTTTTGAAATTATGTGCGCAAATCCGATTTTCTGTGTAATCGCTTATCAATTCCTGATCCAAATGTGTGTTTTCAATGTAGTTTCTGTCTGCTTCTGAGCTCAAATATGATAAGACCATTAAATTCTTCACTTTCATTTCTTCATAATGTTAATCCCTTTAACCCAGACTAAGTAATGCAGATTGAATATGTGTCATGAATTTATTACCTTGGATGCCCTTATTGTTGTATATGATACATTCTCTCAACTTTAGTTTGCATTTACAACTACCAGAGGTGGGATCAAGTCACACCTGCAGGTCTCGAGTCTTAACCTAAAGTCTCAAGCAAGACCCAAGTCATTTTGTCTTAGCAAGTCAAGCGAAATCACAGGTTATCTCAAGTCATCAAGTCCTGTGATAAGTCAAGACACCTTATTAATGCAGTTTTACCTGCAGCATATGATCTTCATAAAGAGAGATGACCAATCCCCTGCATGCATGCGGAACGTCACATGAACAAACAAAGAAAACGGGATTGCTGACTTCTTGTGTATGCTACGCTAACGAGCATGACTACTGTTTTGATTACGTGATTGTTTAAAACTGAAATTGCAAAAATTTTGTTTTCTGATGTCTTCAGACAAATGTTAAATACATGTATATCATTTATTTATACAAATATGATGTGATATATGTCAATACCACCAAAGCCTAAACAGCAAATATTTTGTGAAAAAAACCAAAAAAACATAGACGTTTAAAATTACTACGGTTGCTATGTCACGGCTTCCTTCACCATTCACCCGAACCAGGAGGAAGTGCTAAGACACAATTTGCTGTATGCGAAAGTAGGTTGCGCATACACTGGATTTGGTCAAACTGATAGCCAAATATTGTACTCAAGTCAGAGTACTGTTATTTTACAATAATGTGACTCGAGTAAAAGTAAAAAGTAGTCATCCAAATATTTACTTGAGTAAGAGTAAGATAGTACTCAATGAAAAAACTACTCAAGTAAAGGGTAATTTGTGAGTAACTTCTAATTTATTTATTTATTTTTAAATCAGAACATGAACATCAAATAAAATTAAAAAAACAATAATATATGGGTGTCGACAGACACCTGCCACCATTTCAATTTTTAAGTGCCCAAAAACCAACAACACATGCATTGGGCCCTATAGATACATTATTTGCTTTATTCAATTAAATGACTTCATGAAGAAGCTGTTTGCTTAACGGACTTAGTGATTGTGTGTGCGTGTGCGAGACCATAGGGATAGTGCAAATGTTGCTATATCCACTGCCAAAACAACAATAAAAACATCTGCAACTTACCGCAAGGTGTTTTCTCAAGTTAGAAGTGGGCTGAGATATCCACTTTTGGGCAGTGACAAAACTATGCTGCATGTTAAAGCTGTTGTTTTTCGTAGTCTGTAATGTAAAGACGCGTGCGGCTATCATGACTCTCTTTGATTTGCCCGCGAACCCCAATAGAAGACTTTCTGTGCGGACATGTGACTTTCTTGTGTCGTTTGATTTGTGATCTTGTATCAAACAACACTGTGTTAATCATGGTGGATTAGAGCAACGGCACCCGACGCAGAAATTGAAAACGAAACTCTAAAAATAGATTATGCATGCAATTATTGATAAATGAAAGTAGCGAGCAGCATGTAGATTATTGTAATGGAGTAAAAGTAATGTTCCTTCTTAACATAAATACTTGAGTAAAAGTAAAATGTATGCTTCATTAAAACTACTCTGACAAGTATCCAAAATGTTGCTTAGTAAGTGTAACGGAGTAAATGTAACGCGCTACTACCCACCTCTGCCGCTGTTACATTTCTTCCAGTCAAACTTGTTCACTGATTCCAATCTGTGTCATGTTGAGTTTCAATATGAAGAAAGGGTTTAAAAGTAGTGCTATAACTATCAAACTTCCTCACCACCATTTTGAATGATTATATTTTCTGACTTGAAGCTGATGCATTAGATGTAGTAACTGAGCCACATCTGTTTATATTTGTGTACTGGAATGCTTTTTGGTGCACTGGTTTTAATTTTGGCCATCTGTGCAAAAAAAAAAAAAAAAAAAAAAGGTACAAAGAAGGAATCATTAGCTTGACAAATTCAATCGCTTGCAAGTTTAGGACAGCACCGATCTTATTGTAACACAAATATTGACGATGAACCGACAACAGGGTTAAGAAGCATTACCTTTGGCTCATGTTAAGTGGGGTGAGGATTCAACATAATGCACATTTTTGCTTTACCATGTGTACAGCAGCTCTGGAAGTTTTTCTGCTTTGTCACAGCAAACAGTGACGTAATTCAGACAAATGGAACACAACGTATCACCATTCTGCCTTGTGAACTCCCTAAAGAGCTTAATTTGCATCATTCGTGCCCCCTCCCATGTTACTC
This sequence comes from Phyllopteryx taeniolatus, assembly GCF_024500385.1. Lineage (NCBI taxonomy): Eukaryota > Metazoa > Chordata > Actinopteri > Syngnathiformes > Syngnathidae > Phyllopteryx > Phyllopteryx taeniolatus. Next base: position 19,912,279 of record NC_084508.1, on the reverse strand, counting down.
GATACAAGATGCATCCTCCTGAGCCACAAACCTTTGTCCAACAAAATTTCCCAGTGACCCCCAGCCTTTATTTTTTGCACAAACACATGCTTCTTCTCTCCTCACCTCCCTTGTACTGATTATGGAGGGATTAAATTATAAGTCACCCTTTCTTCTCCTATGGAACAGTTAAGGGCCGGATTCCTCTCTTGCATGTCTGATCCTCTTATATAAAAACATTCACTGAGCTGTTTTAAAAATTCCTTCTATCCCATCCCTACTGCTGCTACTTAAGCCCACGTAGCTTTTGGAGTGCCAACAAGTTGTGCACATACTAGGCATAACCATAACCATAACCATGGTTCCAGTGGTTTTGTGTTGAATTTTGACTTGGATATCTAATGCTTCCTCTCCCTTATTTTTATCTTTTATAGCCCATTTAGTTAGTGCTGAATGGTTCAGCGGATAGGACGTCGGGAAAGATGGGGTGTAATAGCTAATATTTTTATGACTATTTAAGTACCTTTTGATTTTGTTATGATAATAAATTAGTTTTTAGTCATGCAATACTGTCTCTGAATACCAATACAATAACCTCCAGATGTGGAGTGTAATCAAAGCATGCTTCCCTTAACTTTAGGTAAGGTTTTACTTTAAAACTCAACAAAATATTTGTATGACAGAAACTGACACTTTCATATCTATCCACCATCATATAAATTACCATAACTTCATGTGACTTGACCATCCAGTCCTATTGTTAGAGCGGTATAGTTGGTGGGCCCATATTGCAAATCAAGCAAGGACATTGTAATACCAATCAATAAGAGGGGCTGTAGTCAATCTTATTAATAACCCTTTGCAATTTCAGAATTTATATTTTTGCAGCAGAGATGGAAGAGGAATGAGTGGGTGTACCAGAGCGAGCACGAAAAATTACCCAAGCAGTGAGTAAAGACGAGGAAAGAGGGAGGTGGAGGAGGCAGTTGCCATGGAGATGATGGTAATCCTGGACATGCTCCGACAGTATTTTGTTCTCCTCGATTTACAGGCATCCCAGATGTACACACGAAGCAAACAGAAAATTGTGTGGTTAATCTCCTATGCCTCACTGACCTCAGACAAATGTGTAGACACAAGGGCTTACAGTACATGTCAAATGAAGGCTGGGGGTGTCTCCAGAAGTGCTGCAATACATGTTTTTCAATTCAAATCATGATGCTGCAGATAAGTGCATTTTTTTAAATAAAGTGCAATAATAATAATAATATGAGTTGAAGCACCATGATGGTGTGATGGTTAGCACGTCTGCCTCACAGACGAGAGGTCTCGGGGTTCGACTCTTGTTTTAGCACCTTCACTGCACTGTCCATGCTTTCTCTGCGCTTGCGTGGGTTTCTCTTGGTAGTCCGGCTTCTACCCATATTCCAAAAATATGCATTTAGGTCAACTGAAACCTGAATTGTCCATTGTGAGAACTATATATATATATATATATATATATATATATATATATATATATATATATATATACTGTATATTGGAAAGAAAAGTGCTTGCTTTAGCAAAAGTTTCATTTTAGCGTACGATATAAGTTTGGGGTTTTTAAATGTATTCCACATGTAGTCAAATACAGGAAGTGACAGCCTGAATAAAATTATATACAGTATATGAACTAAATAATTTAGTGTAGGTTGCATTGATCTGTCAATTATTTTTCTTACTAATTTAATATAAAGATTTGGAAAGAAAATAAAAAATGGGCAGCTTTCACTTTGTCACCTGAACTAATGGGATTTACCAGCTACTTTCAGAGTTTTTATTACAGGTTATTCTGGAAGAGAAATCATCCCTTCCAGTCATTATTCTTTGCAATCTTTTGAGATGCAATCTTGGAATTTCAGTTTACAGACAAAAGTTTAATTTCTGTGTAGTTTGGGAGTAAAGCAGTACTGACAATGTCAAAAAACAATCAAATGCAAATACAAGTGTGTCCCTGTATGTGCCCTGCCTCATCAAATACTCCTACCCCCAGCTCGAAGCCCCCATCTTTTCATCACAATGTCTTTCAGGCCAGGCAGAATGAGACACACAAGGAGAAAGCAAAAGGGGGAGAAATGGAGAAACCCCACTGCATCCCAATCAGCCCAGCTCACTGAGGCAGAACGCTAGCTAAAGTACTGGAACTGAGATGGCCTCAGCTTCGCATCCTATTTCCAATTCACGGGCACTGCAGTCCAATGCCATTCAATACTAATAATAACAAATGAGGTAAAACTGGATGGTTATGTGTGACATGCTGAGCTTTTTCAATGTGTTGTGAAATTCTTGCAGACTGAGGGTATAAAATCAGCAGTTGTTAAGGGGACTGTGTGCTGATTAAGGGTAAAGCAACATTTTTTAAAAATCATTTGACAAATCTTGTGAGTGAGGCACGGTAAACGACTGGTTAGCATATCTGCCTCACAGTTCTGAGGTCCGGGGTTCTATCCCCGGCCCCGCCTGTGTGGAGTTTGCATGTTCTCCCCGTGCCTGCGTGGGTTTTCTCCAGGCACTCCGGTTTCCTCCCACATCCCAAAAACATGCATGATAGGTTAATTGACAACTCTTAATTGCCCGTAGGTGTGAATGTGAGTGCCAATGGTTGTTCGTTTATATGTGCCCTGCGATTGGCTGGCAACCAGTTCAGGGTGTACTCCGCCTCCTGCCCGATGACAGGTGGGATAGGCTCCAGCACGCCCTCGACCCTAGTGAGGAGAAGCGGCTCAGAAAACAACCAGCTGAGAGTGTTGATTTGGGCTCAACTAGTTTGCTGGCTAAAGTAGGGGATATCACAACAAAGCTCTTTGTAACCAGGTTGCGTGAACCTCAGATTTTTTTTTTTAGTTTGTTGGGATTTATTTTTTAAATAAAGCTGGAAAAACACACTTTCTTGGGTATTGTTAGTCATCAAAAGTTAATAAATAAATACGTTTTTCCTGTAATCTATCTAAGGAATTTAGTCAAATGCCCACATGACATTTAGAAAAACATCGTGAGACAAGACATTGTATTCCTATAAGGTACTATGATGGACTATGATGGACGCTCTAACCAGTCATCCACCGTGTCGTGGAAACATATGGTAAATGTTAATTTCTGGACTGAAGAAAGGGTACAAACATTTACCCTGGTGTCCAGTCATTCACTGGTCAGCATAAAGCTACTGTACAGTAGACAATTTCTGCACTTTTTTCACTTTGCATTGAATGTGACTACTGAATGTGCTCCTGATTTCTGTGACCATAACGTCTTTGGAATCTAGCCTGATTGCTCGCAAATAAGTAAACTATATGTGCAAGGCTCGCAGGTGTGTTTGCCAAATTGGCAGACTGGCCTGCACGGAGATGGGCATACCGACTCAACGAGGGTATGTCCTTTGACATCCGTGACAATTTGACTGAGTGAGTGACTGAAAGTTGGTCGAAGCTTATGCCTGCCCAGACCACATCTCACTTTTGGCACAAGGTAGACAGCTGGTCTAATGTGATTTTGGTGAATTTGGTTGAGGTGCAGGCACACATACGCCAGCTCTACGGATGTGTCAGATGTATTTCATTCATTAATATGGGAACAGCTTGTATCAAACCCTCTGAATTATTGCAGAAATAAATGCATTGAATACATTATAATAGTATCATCATTATTATGTTTCTTTAATCATTCCATGTACTGGACGGCACTCAGCTATTGGTTTCGGGGTGATGAATGAGGTCCGCGGACACATTTGAGTTGCCAGCGGCTTTTCATCAGCTCAATCTGTACTTAAAAAAGGTATACCGCTAAAATTCAGGGCTCCAGTCACGCAAAGATAGCTGGGTCTTCTATGGCATAAAGAGCCGTCTCCATTCATGACTATTTGCTCTGCTTTTAAAGCGGATGAAGGAAGTCGCTTCGATTGGACAGGATTTAAGTCGGCAGTGGTGACGCCCACACCAACCCAGACGCCCCATCTTCAATGCCCTGGGGGTATGCCATTCCATGAAATTTCCAGTCGGGTCTAGCCCACATCCTCGCGGTGTTACGCGAAGCGAAGCGCTGGTTTTGTGCTGGTCACGAAAGTAGAGCACTGTGTGAACGTCTGTCATTTCATTAAAGATGTATTTTAGACCTAAAATGGAATGTCATGAGACTCCTTTAAAATTGGATATTAAACACTCACTCACATTGCGTGTCAATGCTAGTAGCTTTGCCAGTCTCAAAGAAAAAAAAAGTGTTTCACGTGACACATCTCGGCGGGAGCGAAAGTGGTTAATCCTGTGAAATTTCAGAGTGCACAACTAGTGCCCCTCTTCACACACACAAGGCTTGCCCAAATGCAAACCAAGTGCACGGCAAATTGAAAATAAATTTCTAGGCAATTTTCACACAACGAAACGATGGTAATCTGGCCTCACGGCAGAGCACAAAGTGAGGATAAATCTCTTCTATAATCCTATTGTGTTTCACCTACCTGCTAACACTGGCTAAGGCTTGATTCTTCCATTTCCACCGCATTCCCCCTCCAATATTAAGCACCTGTTAGAACAAGTACGTTCACTCACTTTATTGTAGCAACTCGAAACACTGCCATTATAACAGTCTAAGTCCAAAATCCCCTCAATGCAACACCACTGACCTCTGTTGTGGGAGCTAGGAGGATAGTCTTCACTTTTTCACTCAAGGAAGATCTATTTCATATGTTCTAAGATTGGTGCTTTGAATGAAAATGTGAACTCATGTGTGCCGCAGACATTATATTGTTCTGTTGTTTTTAGTTGTGCGTTGAACCAAGCTGGAATAGATGTGTAGATTTATTGAAAAGCTAACTGGGGAGTAATAAAAATCACTGCCTAGTTCAAACCAGCCTAAATATCTGATACGAAAGAGCTGTGATCAAGATTACTGGTTAGAGATGAGACGAAGTTCATTTGTTTGGGACATTTAATTACATTATTTAATTATTATTTAATTACACACAATTTTCATCCAGTTTCTATTCATGCTTGTTTTTACAAGCACTTTGAAGTTGTTGTGTGAACCATATGATATTTGTCCTTTGCACACACAGCTTACATTTATGTTTGCTGTGCCACTGATTTTGATAATTTGATGATTACTGTATTCTGTCATTAAACTCTTCATTCTAATTCAGTCTGAACTGATGGTGATTTGTTAGGGTGTTTTTTTCTCTCCAGAAAATGTCATCTAATGTTAAACAAATTTAATTGGGAATTCTCTTTTCTGGTCATGTCACATTTTTTTGTGCCCACTTGTTACAAGGCAGAATTTTTCATTTGCAATAATTTGATAAAGTAAAGCATAAATCAGTGATGCTCATTATACTGTTACATCTGCCCCACACTGAAGAAAAGGGATGGGGAGACCAGCACCAGTGTGTCACCGCAGATTTGCCTGGCATGCTTTTTGAAACATACAGGAAGTAATAACGAACAAGCATTCCCCACTGTACAGAACTGAACAGTAACACCCATATGACCTCCTATGACCTTGAATCCACCCAACCTATTTCTCTGTGTGAAGTTGTGTTCCTTCAAGTGGCACAGGAGCTTAAAACAAGGTGCTGGATCAGTCTGGCAGGGGCAAGGCCAGGGCTGGCGCTGTTAGGAGCATCAGGTATAGTACTCCATCAATGTGTTGGTACTGATAATGCTGCAGCAGGCAGGGTTAAGCTGTGCTCGGCAAGGCTGCCAAGGCCCTAACCGTTGGGCTTGTTTAGCTTGCTGTATACTTAGCGTTGTCGAGATGACGTCTGGCTGAGGGAAAAGAGGGTTCTGATTTTGATTATGAATCACTTTCTTTGAGCCATGCAAGATATTTGTGGTGAGGATTGCAGTATTAGTACTGATTTTCATGTAATAAATATTGACATCTTTGGCTTATCACAATGATAAACCAAAGACAGAAAATTATGCCAAAATAAACTACACAAAGGTAAGAATAACTAAACCTTTTACCTTTTTATCGTTTTTGTTGTAATTGCATGAAAATGAACTATGCTCAAATGTTACTTATCATACAGGTTTGTATGCAGTTTAAGGTTTTGTAATGACAAAGGTTTGATGACAACTCGTTAATTCCATCTATTTTATTAGTTTTCAGTGTGGAAATTCCATTCTAAATCTGATCAAATTGACCCGCAATTAATCAATGATGAAGTCAACTTATATAGACTCCAGCTTACCCACGATCCGAGGGAAGACAAGCACTATAGAAAATTAATGGGTTGATGATCAAATTGTATGTTAGCCATTTCACAGGTCTTGCCAGTGAAGAAGTTTTTTTGTTTGTTTGTTTGCGTTTTTTTCTGTTTAATGGGTGTATCGAACAAACACAAATTTCAGGGTTGCTGTTAAAAAGATATTGACTGTACCAAATTCTGGTCTTTTTGATTTTATGTAAAGAAATCCATTTGAGAGCCACAATAAATTAGATGGTCTCTCGGCACGAAGTGGTTGAGATATCTGACTTTTCTGCAGCTGTCATGAGATTCCAAGCCAGTTGTCACCTGAGGCCAAATGGATAAGCTCTCGCCCTGCAGTGATCTTGAGCAGAATAAGCGGTTATGTGTTGAGCAAATAATCAAATAAAAGACAAAGCCATAGCAAAAACGTTCTATATACATGTTACTCAGTGCATTGTAAAGTTATCATTGACCAAAATAAAAATTCCGAAAACTGTTTTCAATGGCTTCACTAAGCTTCAGTGCTTTCAGGCCTGTGTCCCAGATTAGAGGCATCCTCTGTGAGCATTTCACGACTGATCATGTCATCATAAGCTTGATGCCTTTGATCTGTTCCAACTCCAAATGAAGTATGCTTTTTCGGTGCTGTGTATTCCTTTGCTTGAAGGTTAGCTGACACCACTAGTTCCCACATTCGTGGGTATATAAAAGTATAATAAGACTTTGTGGACAATACTATTCATCCAACTTTGGTAAAAGTCCTCTTTGTTCCAGCATGACTGTGCCCCAGTGCACAGAGTAAAGTCCACTGCCATTATGGTTAAGGGTTAGAGACTTTGAAACAAACTTTGGACTTGTTTTTCCTACCCATTGGTAGTCCCTGGACTGGATAGTTTTTGTCAAAGAGAGAGCAGTCAAGTGGAGCGATAAGAGCTGCGGGTATTACAAAACGATGGCCAGCGTATCAATTTATTTGTATATAATAACTTCCCAGTCATCAGAATAGCCTTTAGTTGCTATAATTGTAACATTTCAAAGTGAACAGATGATTGCTACATAATTCAAATGATATTTTCCGCTTTTCGATATCTGAAGTCGACGTCTTTAGAAGTAATTGTCTATGGAGACTAGTTCTGTCTTTCATTTCCCGTCTTTATTGATGGAATACTGGTTTAGCACATTTTGTAAAGACAGCTGACTGATCTTTGAAGCCACACAACAAAACAGTATCTTTGGTAACAAATAGTGCTGGAGGCTACAAATATGTTTCACTTAAAAGCTCTCAATATATTTACCTTCAAATACAAAGGTGTTGATGGTTCTGGGTTAGAAATTCAGTTCAGACCTTTCTGGATGACATTTCCATGTTCTCCCTGTGCTTGCATGGGTTTTACTCCTGTTTTCATTTTCATTTTTTACCCCATATTCCAGAAACATGCGTGTTCGGTTAATTAACAATTGGTTCTTTGTCTATGTGCTTTGCGAATGAGTGCTGACCCAGCGTAGGCTATGCCTCACCTTTCACCCCAAATGAGCTGGGTTCCAGTTATGTGCCAGCCCTCCCCTGCCCTGATCCCTGAAAACAGAAAAGGACATAAATATGTGTCAGAAAATGAAAATTCAGCTTCACCAAGGAAACACATCAATTGGTTAGTGGTGCCTGCTAACTGACTTATAAGGGTAGCCAACTGTAAACACACTTGAAGTCCCACTGACTGCAAAAAACTACTGACACTGTGCCCAACGACCATGTCACGTATGGGGAGTAGCTGGATCTAAGAGCAGGCGGAGGCAGATGTAAAATGGCGAACAGTTTATTGAGGAAAGTAATTGCGGTGTTCCTAGGTGGGTTGGCAGCCAGTGGTTTGGACAGGTGGTAGGCAGTGGTGAGGATAGGTGGCTGGCTTGGCGCCAGGAATGACGTGAATCAGGAACACGGGGGAAAACACTGAGAACAAGAAGACACAGGAGTCAAAAAAGGGAACGAGGAATAGAGTGACTTACGTGAGGTAAATGGGCCGTGGTACCGCTGGAAGGCGAGGATTTCCTGGAACAGGTAGACTTATATACTGATGATGAGGCTGATTGGAGAGAGGTGCTGAAAATAGAGAGGTGAGGGGGAAGAGAGAGAGGATGCAATAATGGAACTGCAGGGCAGTATATGACAGTACCCCCCCTCTCAACGGCGTCCTGCCAGGCTTCCCCGGGTGAGCCGCATCGAAGTCGCCCAAAAGCGTATGATTGAGTGTAATCTTCCGGGAAAGTCACTGATGGTGTAGTGGTACACTCGCCTGACTTTGGTGCAGGCAGCATGGGTTCAGTTCCCACTCAGTGACGGTGTGAATGTGAGTGCGAATGGTTGTCCGTGTCTATATGTGCCCTGCGACTGACTGGCGACCAGTTCAGGGTGTAGTCCGCCTTTCGCCCGAAGTCAGCTGGGATAGGCTCCAGCGTCCCGCGACCCTAACCAGGATAAGCGGTGTTGAAAATTGATGTATGGATGGGCTTCTGGGAAATCCAATACCGCTCCTCCGACCCGTACCCTTCCTGGTCGACCAGTACTGGAATCCCCTCCCCCAAGGCCTCACGTCGAGAATGCGTGACACCGTGAAGGCCGAATGGTCGTCAATAATCCGAGGGGGTGGAGGGGGTTTGGCCGGAGGGTTTAGGGCGCAGGTGGAGACAGACTTGAGCAACGAGACGTGGAAGGTTGGGTGAATCTTTAAGGACTGTGGAAGCTTCAACTGGACGAAAGTGGGATTGATGATTTTGGTAATTGGGAAAGGGCCAATGAAACGGGTAGTGAGTTTACGGGATTCAGTTTGAAGCAGGAGGTCATGAGAAGAAAGCCTGACAGATTGGCCCACCTTGTATTCGGGCGTCGGGGAGTGATGACGGTCCGCGAGCTGTTTATTGCGGACCGGGTCAACGCTGCTCGGACATCTTTCCACACTGCCTGGATTCTCTGGAGATGATCCTTGACTGTGGGGACTGCCACTGTCTGCTCCGGTTCTTTGAATAATGGCCGTTGGTAACCAAAGCAAGACACTGAATGACTGGGCGTACATGGAGGCGGTGTTCTTCGGGTGAGCGGGAGAAAATGACGATGTCATCAAGGGACAAACACAAACCGGTTGAGCATGTCACGGAGGACGTCAGTAATAAATCTTTGGAAAACGCCAGGGGCGTTGGTTAAACCGAATGGCATGACCAGATAAGTGTCCGAGAGGGGTATTGAAGGCTGTCTTCCATTCGTCCCCCACTCGGATACGGATGAGGTGGTAGGCGTTTCGTAGATCCAATTTGGTGAATATCTGGGCATCACAGAGGGGTCAATGAGGGAAAGCGGATATTTATTCTTCATGGTGATATCATTGAGACCACGGTAGTCGATACATGGGCGGAGACACGAGGTTCTTTGTACAGGAGGTAGGGTCGCTCTGAGGCTGCGGGCTTGGAAGGCGTACTTACAGGTGGAAGTTTGGATAGAATCGTCGAGGAAAGGAGGGATACTTGTTGTGTGAGGGAGTGTAGGGATTCCATAAGTTCTTGGAGAGTCTTTTCTTGTCTTCCTATGTGGGACAGACCACTTTATTTGCCATACATTAATTATGTCTACATTCAAATTTTTAAATTAATTAGCAATTACAACTGAATTACACCATGTCCTGCATAATAAGCTTTAATTATTTCATTTAGAAATATTCTCATAGTTCAAATGTACTCTCGTAGCATAGCTCAGTGGGCGAAATAAAGTAACTCTCCTTTAGAATTTATCCGGCAATGAGATCGATAAATGCCAGCTGAGATGAGGGTTGGCTGACACTGCCAAACTCCAACTCCCATCACTTAGATACAACACTTTGGCTAATTGACTCACAGCTATGTCAGGTGCAGTGTCATTTGGAAGTCTGTTGTGACCTACATGGATATCAGATATTAGATAGCTTAGATGATCATTTCAGGATGTTTAACTGTGCCGTTATTTCAATTTAATACGCAGCGTTTGCGAGAATATACACTTTCATATATTGGAATTGAGGAAGCTGAAAAAAAGGAGGAAAAAATAGAAGCTGCTGAATATCATTTCCAGAGCTTTTCATTGAATTTCACTTTGTCTTGTAATGTGTAGTGGCAGTGTTAATGTGACCTCATTTAGAGGTTTTGAAACTGAGCCAGCAATGAAGTTAAAAAAGAAAGACAAGTGCGTCACATCACTGCACGATTGCGCAAAGACAAAACTGTCAGTGCTCATTGACCTTGGACAGAACATCCTGATTTATCTCTCCTTAATTATTGGCAACTTTCCACAGAATTGATGTTAATCACATTCCATCTTTGTGATATTCACCTTAGGTCATTCTCCTCTAGGGTTGTCCAATCGAGGAAAACAGCAAATGGACCATTTCTCATGTTACAATGGCAGTAATGCTCCATTTTTGGATTAAGCTGCTGAGGTCAAAGGTCACAAAATGGCTGTAATTGTATAAGCCAGATACTGTTAGAAACCCGTTAAGGCATGGCATCGTGTATATGACGAGGACCGTGCTGTGCATGTTTGCCCTTCAAGGCAGTAGAACATTTGTATTTATATATATATATATATATATATATATATATATATATATATATATATATATATATATATTTCCTTGCCTAATGTCTTTATTTACTCAACTTCAGAGCAGACCAGACATCCCATGGGTGTGTGGTTCATTTGATAATGTTATACTCATAGCACAGAAGCTTTTTTTTCATACAAATATTTACTGTAGCCTAATAATGACTTAACTATAGTGTTAGCCATAGAGACGTTGTTTGCTTTCATTCAAAATTGGGACAGTGTTGTAGGAACAGAACTGTCTTAAACAGAGGACGCTCTGTATTTGAGGAAATTAAACAACTAACTGCTAACAAACATCATTTGGAGTTCCTTCAATCAGGTCATTATACCAAACCAAACATGCTTTTATATATAACCCATGTAGGGCGGTGCGATTTACCATATGTTTGATTCTCTGTCTGTAATGAAAATGTCCAGACAAGGATACTGCACGCCCACTTGTCAGCACAGTGACTGTGAATCAATGCAAGCAAGGTCAAGAAAGACAGGACATCAGCAGGACATTCCTCCGTCGGATGAGAAAACTTTATGTCGTCACACTGCAATTCCCGAAACAGTCCAGCAAATTAGAAAGTTTTGATGGGTACAGTTTATGGTCTGTGTTAGTACTGTGTCATTAGCATTTACTGCCTGGTCCTAAAATGGCTGATTGAACATAAAAGTGAGTGTGGAAAAGTCATGTTTGGTACCAAATGACATCCCTAAGTTTTGTTTGATAGTTAAAAACGGATTAATGTCAAAGTGGCCGACTGAAAGCGCATAGCTTTCCAGAAGACAGCAAACTTGTAAATGAAAAGGAAAATTAGAACTACTCTACATACTTTGTCAGGGTGCGTGATGGAGGCAGGTGAGTCAAATGTAGGGTGTATGAGGCAAAGCAGGGGTGCAGGCGAAAGTCCATCCATCCATTTTCTATGCCCCTTATTCTCATTAGAGTCGCAGGTTAGCCGGAGCCGACCCCGGCTGATTTGGGCCGAGAGGCTGGGTCCACCTTTGACTGGTCGCTCGTCAAACACAGGGCCAGGCAAAACTCAAGGAGGTTTTGCCACAAATAATTAGTGAACACTGAAACGTCAGGATTTCAAATACCAAAATGAAATGATAAAGACATTACAAGCACAATAATTATTAAGAATACAGGGGACTCACCACAACTGGTAATAACTAGAAAAAGAATAAACAGGTGCATAATAATCCATCCATCCATCCATTTTCCGAGCCGCTTCTCCTCACAAGGGTCGCGGGCGTGCTGGAGCCAATCCCAGCTATCATCGGGCAGGAGGCGGGGTACACCCTGAACGGGTTGCCAGTCAATCGCAGGGCACATACAAACAAACAAACAAATTTGCACTCACAGTCACACCTATGGGCAATTTAGAGTTGTCAATTAACTTACCATGCATGTTTTTGGGATGTGGGAGGAAACCGGAGTGCCCGGAGAAAACCCACGCAGGCATGGGGAGAACATGCAAACTCCACAGAGGCGGGCCCGGGGATTGAACTACGGTCCTCAGAACTGTGAGGCAGACGCTCTAACCAGTCGTCCACCGTGCCCGCCATGTGATAATCAATATATTGTATTTATAAAAATGAATAGAAGCATGTGTCATAATGTAAATGTTTGTAAAACTTAGATATAACAAAAAACATCACAAAGAAGTGTGTTTCAGTGGATAGCCCCAATATTTTGTATCATAATATTTGATGTGTATCTATGGATACTAAAAACATTAAAATAAATTGCAGTATTTTTTTCCCATTACTAGTAAATTAGCATTGGAAAAAAATGCATTGGAGCTAAATGTAATCATTTAGCTCTGTAACCATGCAATTCTGGGCTATTTGCTGCATCTATGTTATAAGATGGCAGAGTTTTGGAAGTAAACAGCTTTCTTCTCACTTGACTTACAAAATGCTGTATTCTGCTGACATTATGTCGACAGATGACTCTTGACCTCAGCAGATTTTCAGAAGAGTTTCAGCATGCATCAAATAGTTAACTGTTTTACATTTTCTTTTGGTTGTCTTTTTGCAACAAAAAAACAGCATCATCAAAAGGTGCTGAGAACACAAGAAGAAAAAGACGCAATATGACTCCAGTTACCCATACACATTGTCATTTGATTTTTAAGTTTTAAGTAGTTAACTTCTTTAAACAGTTTAAAACAATTAACAAAATTAAGACTGTTAAAGCCAATCACTTATGCGCATTTGGACGACCATAATTCGTCATAAAGTTGTGACACAGTTATTAGCACGTTTTGCACATGTATATATTACGGTCAGTTAAGCATGTTAAAATGTTATTTTAGTTTCTATGAAGATGGCAGGTTGTCAGATTGAAAAAAAATAGTTACTGTTACTATTAAAAGTACATTGTGCTCTTTGGAAACACGTCTCTGATTTTACATAGTGTATGTGTTATGCATTGTATAGTATGTGCCAGGAAAGAATACCATCATCATCATCATCAATGATTGGAAAATCAGTACTTAGAACTCCATCAAATTTTACGTCAAGACAAGAAAACTAGGTATTTGGGACTAAAATCTGTTTGCATAACACTTAATTTTTCTCTTTTCATGAAATTATTTTTGTCCGTAGTACCAGTATATTACATTGCACATCCGTGTGTAATTGTTACTTTAGAAGTGTAGTGAGGTCAAAGCATGAATATCCTAAACAAGCAATATTGCCAAGGCAAGTGAGCTGGGCTCTCTTGGTTAATGTTTTCTCCCATCTCTGTAACAGAAGTAAAAGCAAGATGTAGTGTTTGGCTCACCCAGAGGAGAGCCACAAAAGAAGGGGGGAGGGATCAGGGTCAATTACCTGAACACAATTACTGAGACTAACAACTGCCATCCATCACTTGCATCCTCTCTCAGCACCAGACCAACGATCTCATCCCCACATTTTGGTTGGCCTTCCCACCAGATCGGCCAAACACTCTGTCATCCCGAAGAGGCCCCTCCTCTTTGCAATTGAAAACCTGAGTGGCATTTTTAAACAACCTGCTCCTCCTCATCCTCCTCCTTGTCTTCCTTTCACCTGCATGTCTCTCACTTGAACCACCCCTGCCTGTAGAGGTAAGCTACCCTTGACAGTGAAGGCTTCTCAAGGGGGAAAAGGCCTAACCTGCCAGGGTGTGTCAGTGGAGGCCGGTACAACATCTCACTACCAGGATATTAGGTCTGGAATTATGCCACGGCATATCATTGCCAGTGGAATAACTGACCAAATAGCTGAAAATGATAAGATAACAAGTTGGCTGAGATGAACAACTGCATTAGGTTCAGAGCAGTGTGCCATCAGATCCAGCAGTTGCTCTTGTTTCATCACTGAGCCAAGACTCAATTGACAGTGAAATTAGACTACATAAATTTCAATATCCCTTTTCCTGACAATTCTCCGTCCAGGGGCATGCTAACATTTTAGGCTCTATTTTCATAACCGCCGTAGGTTTAGACTGACGGTCTGCCACCAAAATGTCACATGCGCCGGGCGCATGTCAAAGGACACATGCCTGTTGCTCACTTCGCCGCAGACCAGTCCGTCAAAGCCCAGTGAGCGTTGCACTTGGACGATAAACAAGATATACCAGTTTTGCACTCCATCGCAGTTGCACAGTCCATGAAAATAGAGCCCTTTATGTCAATCGAAAACATCCATCCATCCAACCAGTAGTCCACCGTACTACAGTCCATCCATCCATTTTCTGAGCCACTTCTCCTCACTAGGGTCGCGGGCGTGCTGGAGCCTATCCCAGCGATCATCGGGCAGGAGGCGGAGTACACCCTGAACTGGTTGCCAGCCAATCGCAGGGCACATACAAACAAACAACTACTCGCACTCACATTCACACCTACGGGCAATTTAGACTTGTCAATTAACCTACCATGCATGTTTTTGGGATGGGGGTGGAAACCGGAGTACCCGGAGAAAATCCACGCAGGCACGGGGAGAACAGGCAAACTCCACCCAGGCGGGGCCGGGGATTGAACCCCGGTCCTCAGAACTGTGAGGCAGACGCCCTAACCAGTCGCCTCAATCGAAAACATTGAAACAGATATTTGAATTTAAAAAGCACATCAAATAGTAAGAAAGGGTATTGCAGTTGTCCTGTTATCTACAATAGCTTACCTAAGTGGCTGGTGAAGCACTTCTTTTTTTTTCATCTAAAAGCACCACTGTGATACTTACAAATATCTACATACGGTTGAACTGTCTCTCTTGGGGTGTTGTAATAAACATTTTTAAACATTTTGCACTGCATTAAGGATGAATAAGAGACAGGCTGTTCCTTCCTGTTTGCATTGCAGTGAAGTTTGAATGTACATAGAATAACCTCCTGTAAAAGAAACACCTAAGGGCAAGCTGTTACAGAAAATCTTAAATGGATATTAGATTGGAGGCAAAAGTGCTTTTTAAATGAGCCCTAAGGAAAGTTGTAAACATTCCTTGGTTTCCATTTTCTGTCTTATCTTCCTCCATATAATAATACACAAACCCATACCACAGGAGGTTATGGAAAGAATAGGAGGAATAGGAGGGGATAAGCTTGATCATAAATGTGAGCAGCCAAAAAGGCAGAGCTCATGCTGCTGCAAGACAGGTGAGCCTGGCGAGAGGAATGGCGTGAGTGCAAGGTTGAGGAGTTGCATGCCTAATGCGGGTCTGGAGTCACAGCCTTAGGTTACTGAGGATGCAAGCTCGAGTTCACTGATTAATCATTACATCCATCTGTGTGTTGATGTGTTTGTTTTTCTGTAGTACATTTTTTTTCCATTTCACCATGATTGGCCTTGTAAAAAGTGTTGACTCAAATGTAAATCTGATATTCAGGAAAGTGTTTACGCGCAGGCTTGTTTGGGGTGCCTCTTTATTTCTCCCAACTTTCTTCAAACAAGGTTAATCATTTCTCTACATTTCTGACTCAGACAATGAGGCAAACTGAAAGATCTAAGCAAGCAAAGTTAAGAGATGCTCTGAGGTTGTTCCCTTCTCAGAAACCAGTGAATCTAAGGAAAAAAATAAAAAATAAAATAAAGAACTATGGCCTGTCTATTATTTTTGCCTTTTGGCCTGTCTTCTGACAAGCTCTTTCTTTACCTTTCTTCAAGTTTGTATGTAGCCCTGGAGGCCAATTACTCAGCGTGTGCACAAAGATCCTATTACAAAGCCAGGTCACGGTCCAATGTTCTCCATACTCAATATACAGGTCTGTAGAATTCCCGAAATACCTGCTTCTACCTCAGGCGCACACTTGACGAAACAGCAGCCAACGCACCTGCGAGCTGGCATTGTGTCCAAATTCTACCTCCACTTGCATTTGATTTCCATTTGCTTTATAAATATTTAGTTAGTCAAGCTTAATACAGCATCAATTATTACCTTTGTAGTGGATGTGTCTGAGTTATCACTGAAACAAGTTGTAGTGTGCCAAATCTGGAGTGCTTTGCAGAAATTTTCTCTAATTTTCAGCTGTGATCGACTACTTCCTGTTAATAACCTGAGGCCAAGCGCACAAGTGAATGCAATAGACAAAGTATGTACACTCAAGAAGTGAAATTTTTATATAACTATAGACTTTGTGGCGGCACGGTGGCAGACTGGTTAGAACATCTACCTCACAGTTCTGAGGACCGGGGTTCATTCCCCGGCCCCGCCTGTGTAGAGTTTGCATGTTCTCCCCGTGCCTGCGTGGCTTTTCTAGGGGTACTCCGGTTTCCTCCCACATCCCAAAAACATGCATGCTAGGTTAATTTACAACTCTAAATTGCCCATAGGTGTGAATGTGAGTGTGAATGGTTGTTTGTTTGTATGTGTCCTGCGATTGGCTGGCAACCAGTTAAGGGTGTACCTTGCCTCTTGACCGATGATAGCTGGGATAGGCTCCAGCACGCCCGCGACCCTAGTGAGGAGAAGCGGCTCAGAAAATGGATGGATGGATATATATATATATATATATATATATATATATATATATATATATATATATATATATATATATATGTAATAGATAGATAGATACTCTTTTTATTTCATACTCAGATGTTGTTCATTGAACTTGTATAGGTACTTTTATTCTTTTTTGTATTATGATAATGGAAAAGAAAACTAATTTCACTCCAATACACAGTATTTTGTGATTACGCAATATCTTATGACTTGATTTCTGACTTACTTAATCCAAGCGATGACGTGACTTGACTTGTTTGAAATTTAGTGATGAGTCGACTTGATTTGCTTGATTTTTTGCCACAGAAACTTGGGACTTTCTTGAAACTTGAAGGATAAGACTTGAGACTTAATTGGGACTTGATCATATGTGACTTATTCCCACCTCTGGACTATTTAAGGTACTAATGCACATTCAAAGTCTCTGAGAGTCGTTCTACAAAGTGACCATGATTGAGTGTTCTCTTCTGGCCAGCCACTGATGTGTTGTAATGCCCTATGGCCAAGGGGCACAAAAGGTTTTTGAGAACATTTGTGGAGCAGGTCAAAATAAGCAGCCTGGTGTTGAACACGCTAAAAACATTTGTGCACCATCACCCACTGGACACGACTACGTACATACTAGAAAGACTGCAGTATTCTCTGTTACTGTCTGACATGCAAAGCAATGTAGCTCAGGATTGATCTGATTTTTTTCTGGTCACATTTGCTTGGCCTCTCAACGCTAGGAATTTCATATGAATTGAATGGAAAACATAAAAATTATGGTGACATGCCACTGGAAAGAAAGCTAACAAGAACAGGAAGTCACCCAGACACAGAAAATGACTCCTGAAACAGCACTATCCGAATAATAGGTCAAGTATCTTTACACAGATCATTTAGCTTTTGCTTCTCTGTATTGAATACAAAAGACATATACTGTAATAACGGTTACACTTTAGCTGATATCACTCACTTTCCAAGGAGGAATTGTTTTAGAAACAGTTGAGGCCCTTGCTTTAAAAAAAAAAAAAAAAAAAAACCCAGGTCTATTTTAATCAGATTCTTTGTAAGAAGCGATATCTTCATTAGAATGATTTAGCTGTAAAAGTTCAGCCTTGCCGACCTCTAGTGACACTGGAGCCTTGGGTACATGCCAGATGATGTCACATTCAACAAACTCGGGAGTCTGTGTACACCGACACAAGAACACTAAATTGTAATCAGACTTGACAGTCCACCGGCTGCCAGAAAGGTCATCTCCCAAGGCTATTCCACATCAACCAAGAAGAGAGCCAAAAAGACAAATGTGGGGGTTGAGCAGTAGTTCAGAGTCAAAAGTGAGGTGTGAGGTAAAATGAAAGCAACGGGAGCAGGCGTGTAGAGATAGCAATAAAACTGAGAAAGCCAAAGAACCAGATTGCTCTCATGGCTAGAGGCTGCTCACTAACAGCTGACTGTATATAGGTCAACTGCATCTGTTCCGGGTCAGAGCATGACAGTGCGTTCAATAGAGCAAAAATGATATGGAACCGGTGGCAGAGGGTCAAACCTGTGCACATCCGTCTAGTGGAAAGACTGTTATGAAATAATAAGGAAAAGCAAGTATTTTGTGCACAAGTGATGACTCAGAAATATCAAAGTGGATAGTTAAACAAGAGGCAATGATTTGACAATGGAGATGGGAAGGTGGGTATGATGAATGTACAGTATGTAATCTCCAATTTGATTACCAGCAGTGGCGTTTAGTCAATAGAGGGTGCCACCTCACCATGCACAGCGGTCAACACATTACTTTGCTTGAAGCCAAGTTATCGAATAAAAATATTAATCATAAAAATGCATTCCAAAAGAATGATAGCTTTGATGGTTTTGGGGTGCGCTGCAAAGTTGGGAGTATAAGTAGTTGCACTTCTCCACACCGACTCAGGCTAGTCTGTCCTAACTAAGCCTTGTTGCATGAACTGATGAAGCCTGCTTGAATGAGAGGCGAAACGTCTTCTAAGACAAGTAGATGTGATATATTTAATGCCTTGAGAATGAAATGACCTGGATGAATGAGTATATGCATACACGCTTTATTCAATTATTCTTAATGCAATGTTTAAGATAGCGGCTACAGACCTCATACCTCCTTCAGACAGTCGTTTTTACTTCATCATTTTGTCTGTTACTGTTGTACCTACATTTTTTGCTTTAAGGTTTGTGTCGTTACAACGACCGCCACTGGCGCCATTAACCTTCAGGGCGCCAGAGGAAATTCAGCTA
This sequence comes from Phyllopteryx taeniolatus, assembly GCF_024500385.1. Taxonomy (NCBI): domain Eukaryota; kingdom Metazoa; phylum Chordata; class Actinopteri; order Syngnathiformes; family Syngnathidae; genus Phyllopteryx; species Phyllopteryx taeniolatus. Next base: position 19,893,245 of record NC_084508.1, on the reverse strand, counting down.
CTGTGGGTTGAAGACGAAGGAGAGGTGTATAGCGGGTTCTTAGGAAGAAAGAGAAGAGAAAAGCACAGAGCCTAAAACTGAATGTGGGTATTTTGAATGTTGGGACTGTGACAGCAAGTGCTAGGAAGTTGGTTGACATGATGTTTAGGAGAATATATATATTGTGCATCCCGGAGAGCAGGTGGAAAGGCAGTAAGGCTAGAACCTTAGGGGCAGGGTTCAAATTATTTTACCATGGTGAAGATGGGAAGAGAAATGGTGTAGAACTTATTTTAAAGGAAGCGTTAGCTAAGAATGTCTTGGAGGTGTAAAGAGTGTCCGATCAAGTGATGAAGCTGAAACTTGAAATTGAGGGTGCTATGTTTAATGTAGTTAGTGGCTATGTCCCACAGGTAGGATGTGACCTTGAGATGAAAGAGAAATTCTAGAAGGAGCTAGACGAAGTAGTTCCATTGTAATGGACATGTTGGTGAAGGAAACAGGGGTGATGCAGAAATGATGGGTAACTTCAGCATCCAGGAAAGGAACTTGGAGCGACAGATGGTGATAGACTTCACAAAAAGAATGGAAATGGCTGTAGTAAACACTTTCTTCCATTAAAAAATTTGTTTTTTTTTTAAATTAGAAAATATATATAGTCCACAAAAATGACCATGTACTTTTATTCTTAGATAAAAAGAAAGAACACTAAATGTGTTCTGGTAATACTTACATTTCATTCAACACAATTCCATTGACGTTTAACCTCAGCTACCTTGGCAATATTGTGTCAGGTATTTTTCTAAATCACGAGGGCTCTTCTTCTGACAAAGAAATAATATTGAAAACTTGAAGGACAGATCATTCAGACCTGTAAAGCTCTGACAAGGGATATATGACCGGGAGGAGTGCATCCAACAAGCAGTTGGATAATAGAACTTCATAACACACACCTCAATGTTCTTGACCACTTGGCATTTGCTATCTCCCATATGTAATAGATTCATTGACTCCAAAAGTTTGTTTGTTTTCAAGGCCACAGACTTTAATAACACGTCATAGGTGAGTTTACACTTAAAGCTTTGTGGAGAGACTTCCCACTTTGTGATGAAGATGGAACTGGTTAAATTCATTTCAAGGTGATCTGTGATAGCATTCCCTTCCTGATGCTTAGACATCAATTAAAGGCCTCAATGAATAGTTATGTTGTCAAGAAGGAACTACTCTCTACTACTCTGCAGCTACTGAAACGATAGAGGAGTAATTAAAAGTAGTGATAAGAGGGGTTATGATTGTAGCACATGAACATTGAAACCAGAAGGGCTCCCAAAAGACACTGAACTGGACCACATAGAAGTACATGCAATTTTTTATTTATGGTGTCTGGGGACGAACTCTTCTCTGGTGAAGTCGTAGCTACCCTGTGATTTCCACATCTGTACTACAGTGTTAATCTCTGTGGTCCCTTGCTTTGATTTAAACCCTCTTCCACAATACACAAACCACTTGCACCAATATTTGGAAGCCGATTTCCACCCATCTTCTTTTGTGAAGGCACACAGGATTTATCACTATTCTAGCAGCGACAGGTCAATTACCTCCATAGAGTAAATAAATAAATAAAAACAGGACAGTATGCACTTTTCTGAGTCCATACCTCTAATTTTCCTCTTATTTTACTTTTATATCATTGAATTAAAAACAATAATAATAATGTTTACGAGAACGCTTAATTTTTGAAGATCTCTGTGTGTATGGTCTCTTAAACCCAAGACTTGGAAAGGGAAGTTTTTTCAATTTGAAACCAGATAATGACTGTGAACTGTCTGTGTTGGAGTGAGTGAGTCATGTTTTCTCTTCCCTTTGCAAATAACTTGACTGAACCATTTTCCCCTAAATCGCTGCACTGGAAAAAAGAAAATACAACTATTAGTCACATACATTAACAACGATTTAAAAAAAAGTTAAATTACTAAAGGAGCAAGGGAATTGGGATGCAATATCATATTTGACACCATGTAATTACAAATATACAGCACCAAGAAAAATGGATGGAGTCAAAAAGAACCATTTGCGATACGGTACTTTGGTCTACTCCGCCTCCATTTTTCAATGTCCTTTTTTTCTATCCTTTCCTGCCCTGTGAGCGTCATAATTTTCTTATCTTCCAGAATGTGTGTGAGGGGGGAAACAAGCATTTCCACCACCTTTATAGTACCCTCTTCATCCTGACTGGGCCAGGATCAGATACTGTAGCTACTGTACTGGGACGAGTGGGTCCCCATCATCCCCAAAATAATATTTAACTCCCCTGCTCTTATAGAGTTACCGTAGATGTGCTTTATTAATCCTGTGAGGGAAATTAAGGCAGAAATCACATGGCAGCCTTGATAAAGACTTTCAGTGAATTCATTGCAACTTGCAGTGATGTAGGCAAGTCAACATCCATCCATCCATTCATCCATTTTCTGAGCCGCTTCTCCTCACAAGGGTCGCGGGCGTGCTGGAGCCTATCCCAGCTGTCATCGGGCAGGAGGCGGGGTACACCCTGAACTGGTTGCCAGCCAATCGCAGGGCACATATAAACAAACAACCATTCGCACTCATATTCATACCTACGGGCAATTTAGAGTTTTCAATTAACCTATCATGCATGTTTTTTTTGGGATGTGGGAGGAAACCAGAGTGCCCGGAGAAAACCCACGCAGGCACGGGGAGAACATGCAAACTCCACACAGGCGGGGCCGGGGATTGAACCCCGGTCCTCAGAACTGTGAGGCAGACCCTTTAACCAGTCGTTCACCGTGCCGCCGGCAAGTCAACAATTAAAATTAATTTTCTGTTATGCGCATTTCATTGTTACATTGACAAGCAACAATTTCTATTCCTCTGACACAGCTTTTTGATTTTAAAAAATAGCTTCCTGAAGCTTACCTTTCTTTGCAGCTTTGAACTTTAAGGGATCAGTGGACAAAGATTTCATTTTACGGTATCTTCCAAACAATATTGACCGTAAAATCCAATCCTACAGAGCTACTGCCCTATTTAGAATACTACCAAAGCACAGTGCAGCCAAACTTGCCAGGTCTATCGTGAGGTGGGGCGGTATGTGACAAACCAGTGCACAGACAAACCATCTTCAACTCACTGCTGGGATTGGATCACACCGGCTTATCGAGGATGGGACCAAACACCTTAGCATCGAGAGACTCTGTGAGAGGCATCCGTGTGTGAGATGTTGAGTATCTTGGTGTATAATGCCCTGTCTTCAGCGGGGCTGGTGATGCATGGTGCACACTACCACACAAGATAGCAAATTGTGATTGGGTGTACCTTAAGATAAATTGAGAGCAAGTGTGTAGAAAGGGCCTTTTTATGGGAGTTTTTGGGATTTGTAAAAAACATACCTAACTCTGAAAATACAATTATAATCACCAATTTTGTAATTTGGCATTAACAATAATTTGCTGTTTTTAAAAGGTGAACTTTCTGTATTTGCCAGTAATATAGCCTTTTTTCCCGTGCTCTGAATATAAACCTAAGCATTTACTTTGACAATTAAATGAGACACTATGAGCTCCATGGTTAGGCAAAAATGGAGCTGCATTGCAATACGGCTATGATGTCAGCTACCTTTGTTAAATAAATATTTTATCAGATTCTGCTTGATTGGAAAAGGCTGGCATTCTTGGGCGGGAATACCTTGAGGCCTTGATCTGAGAGCCATATGTGCTTTACATCCCTTGGGAGACAGTTTTGTATATTTTCCACAATGTAATGGTTGTGTTTACAGTATGTGTTCCAGTACAAGTTGAAAGAGGCAGCATGAATATAAAAGCAGCTGAAAATAGTTTTTGTACTTTGGAGGCAAAATCTCAGACAATAGGCAACTGTGATATGTGATACTTTGTGGGTTTTATATGGGAAGATTGTTTCAGTCTAGTAAATAAAATGGACTACACAATAAAACAGATCAGGCAGGTTTTCAAATGCCTGATAATCTGATATGAAAAAATGTAGTGTCAAGTCTAAATTCAGCGCATAGCCATTCGCATAGCAAGCACAGTTTTAGAGTTTGAGGTTTATCTTCAAAAGTCACAGGAATTTTACACTAATGGCTCTATATCTCGTAGACTGCGTAACATCCGCAAATTGTGCGCATCTTGATATTGGTGCCTGCTCATACCACATCTAAGTCGTGGTGCAGTGATAATTTTTATACTTTTTAAAACCACGCACTGGCCGACACAACCGCTATGGGTGTCAGGGGAGCGAGGGAGGGTGGAAATGAACGATCATCAGAGGGGATATAGATCAATGAGATGTATGTACACATTTAAGTCGCAGGCGATTTTTCTCCATCTCATTCTGTATTTAATAATTGGATACTGCTAACGCTCAATGCTCTAGTCACGCATGGGTCACTGAGCCTTCTTCGCATATATCCCATCACAATGCGAGACTATTTAAGATACATTTGAAAGGGTATGCAGTATCCCACTTCGATTGGAGAGGATTGAAGCCGGCGGTGGTAACGCCCAGACCAGAGCAGAGATCCCATCTTTAAATTACCTCACTGGCTAGCACAGGGTGGACGCATGCACAAACAATCGTGCACATGAGGATGGATTCATGAGGTCTGCAGACATATTTAAGATGCCTGCAATTATCACCAGCTCATACGCTATTTAATCACGTTGTAGTTTGCTACACCGGCCAAGTGACACTGCTCCAGTGACGCATGGATCGCTCTCTCCATGCATGCAGGACCGTTATTGTGCCTCACTTAAAGGAAATGAATGACTAAAGACGCTTTGATTGGCGGCGAATAAAGTCGGCTGTGATTACGCCCACCGGGCAGACAGCCCCTTTTTTTAAATACGCCGGCTGCGCATATCTGCAAGATTACGACAACTTGTTGTAACCTGCACCCTCGCAGAGTTACGCCACCTGCTGTACCGTATTTGCACTAGTCAGTAAAATACAGCCCTATATGTCCAACCAAGCACCGGATTGATATCCCACCCTTAACGGCTGAGGTAACAACTGCAGTCAGAGTTATCAAAATAACACATTTTGGTGAATGTATTGCTTTACATATTGTTTTTCTGGCAAAATATATTGCTATAGACACATAATGTAAACAAGGGCAACGTTAGAAGTGGGAGGAAGCAAGTGCTGAAGTGATAAACTGCGGGACCTGAGTGTATCTGTTTTCTGCTTCTCCAACAAGTGCCGCCAGTCAAGAGTTCTACAAATTACGTTTTGCTCCAAATTAGTTATGTTTGCACGTTGCACCCTGGAGGTCTGTCCATGTCTTGCTCTTCAGTTGCATTATCTTTGTGTTTTGCTCCATTTTTCTCTGTCACTCTTTGCAACCAATTATTAATATTGTCTCTGTGCCTTCCAGGGCCTTGCTATTAAAGATGGATGATCACTCTTTTTTTTCCACCGTTACTGATAACTTGCTGCTTCTCCAAACTGATACCAATAACCGATATTTTTTAATGGTTTATATCAAGAGTCTTTAACCGTTAACCAAAGACCTAAACTGATGGAAAGCTGGAGCGGGGACCCCCTACTGATGTATATTGTATATAATTGTGTTTTATATTAAACTGATCCTATAATAGAATGCCTTTTTATTGTTACTATACACAAGTAAAATGAAATTGAGATGAGAAGCCATGTATAAATGTACTTTGTTATTGTGTAATCAAAACGAAGATATTCAAATAATACACAGGTTCAAATGTTCATTTTTGTTTATTTTAAACAATATAAGAATGGGCGATCATTCATGTTAATGTTTATTTAAAGACATTTCAATTTGTGGCTGGGCAAAGAGTGCTGGGAGTGTGTATGTGCGTGTGAGTGTGTGTGTGTGTGTGCGTGCTTGTGTCTGTAGGTGTGTGCGTGTGTGTTTGTGTTTGTGTTGGTGCTGAGCATAGATGCCAGACGCACGTCATAAGTGGATGCGCTCGCAATGGCCCTGTCGAATGAAGGCGGGCCATTGTGTGTTTTGATGTTCATTCCTTTTGTAGATGATCTAATATATTGTCCAGTGAGCGAACATTGCAAAAAAAGATCTGTAGGAGCGGCGTTCTGCAGGGGTTAGCTGTTATTAACTTAGCTGTTAGCCTACCGCGACAACCGTGGTTTTGCATGTGGCCAAACCGCGCTTGCTCTCGCCTCTGTCGGATTGAGCTGCTAAGCGAGGAAGCTGCTTCGTATAGGCTGATGGCTCTTGCCTAGAGTTGCGCACCGAAGGACAATAAACGGTCGCAAGCATCGTAGTTACGAACTCAAAGTCACTGGATGATCATAATTTCAGCAAGTGCTGGTGATGATACGCTAATTAACTGCTGATATTGACTCCTTTTAGGGTCGTAGGTGAAGACTTTTGGTCTAAATTTCCATGACCGTCACGAGCCAATGCAACAGCAGCCGCTTGGTGGGCCAGTGGCGAACCAGCGCAGCACTGAATGAGAGGGCTCCTCTTATCAGTCCAGTTAGTTGTTTTGTTTTCCATCTCAAACCTAACTGTGTCATATCATTTTTTTTCCAATATCAGCCCGATAATTATTAGTACGAGCATCCTTCATCCCTACTTGCTTTGTTATTTCAGTTGTAAAGTATAGTAATGTCAATAATGCGGCATTAAAACTTATGGAGCAAAATTAAACTAAAAAAAAAAATCTGTTTTAATTTTAAATTCATGACAAGTGATTAGAAATAACAAGAAAAGATGTTTGACAGACACAAAGGTGAGTGCAAGAACAGATGTGGAAGTTCTATTAAGGACAGCGCTTTAGAGAGTTCTTCAGAAGACTGTAAGCAACATCAGAAAGACACTAAAAGAAGGAGAAAGATGGTGAGGGCTGTTCCCATTCGTCCTGTATCCGAGACGCCTGTTAAGCAGATGATGATGAATGAGACAGCGGGGAGGCCTGCTCCCCTCTCTGTTTGCCGGATGGAGGGTTGCGCATGAGTTGTTTTCTCTCTAATTACCTCTCACTTACCATTAACGCTGCCACAGCCATTCCGTTCCACCATCAGTTCCTGGCCTATAGGCTGCCACTTCCCATTGGTCCCCGCTAACTGAGCAACCTGATGGGCTGTCGCTCACTCTTGATATACGTGTAAAATCACAACTTGACTTCTACTGGGGTTTTGGACTGTGCTTCACTTATTAAGTTTCAAACAATTCGTTTTTCATCAAATAGCTCTGTGTACATCAGATGAGTCAAAATAATTATGTAATGAGCTCAAAATCTAGTGTTAAATGGTATTGCTCAGATTTGTTTCAAATGACTTCTGCAATCAAAGCCCATCACACCTAACACAAATCCCTATAAGAGCAAAGAAGTTGTTTCTTTGAGAAGTTTTTCAAATTGAGTTCATCCATCCTTCCACGTGTTCGACTCAAGGTAGAGGTTGGGATGGAGTCAATCCCAGCTGACAACATGTCAGATGGACCGCCAGTCAATCACCGGGTGATTGTGGTTGAGGCAGAGGTGGGTAGTAATACATTACATTTACTCCGTTCCAGTTACTCAAGTCACATTTTGGATAAATTATACTTGTCAGTGTAGTTTGAATGCAACATAAGATGAATTAAATTAAGATGAATCAATACTTTACCCCGTTACAATGACTGCTCGCTACTTTTATCTACCAATTATTGCTCGCACGATCTATTTTTAGACTTCATCTATGTACGTGCCATGCTGTAGTAATCTTAATCCAAATCTCTCTCTCTCTCTCTCTCTCTCTCTCTCTCTCTCTCTGTCGGTCTCTGTCTGTCTCTCTCTCTCTCTCTATCACACACACGCGCACACACTATCAATAAATCTGTTCAGCAAACACCTTCTTCATTCAGTCATTTCAGTAAATAAAGCAAATCATGTTGCTGTAGGGCCCAATGCATGTGTTGTTGGTTTCTGTGCACTTGAAAATTGAAATAGTGGCAGGTGTGTGTGGAGTCCCATATATTATCAATTTTGATTTTCGTTGATGTTCATACTCTGATTTAAAAATAACAACAAAATAAAACATCTGAAGTTACTCGCCAGTTATTCTTTACTTGAGTAGTTTTCTCACTGAGTACTTTATCACTCTTACTCAAGTAAATATTTGGAGGACTACTTTTTACTTTTACTTGAGTCATATTATTCTAAAGTAATAGTACTCTTACTTGAGTACAATATTTGGCTACTCCACCCACCTCTGGGTTGAGGCATTGATTAGATGCATAAAGGTAAACCATGCTACCAGTAGGGAGTAGGGAATAGTTCTAAAGTGTCAATGTTCAGTGCCATAACGAATCTGCCTCCAACCCCATGGACCCTTCCTCCACTAGATAATGTAAAATCAGCATTGGTGTCATTAGACTTTAAATGACAGTGAAAAAAAGAACAGGTGCAGCATTGAGGACTGATGGCTGAGGGACAAATGGAAAAGAAATCACTTGGAGACATTAAGGCTCGTTGAAGATGGCTGAGAGGTATATGGGTTCATCTTGGTTAATGAACTCTTCAACTGCAAAAGATCTGGTCCTTTATTCATCAAGTATGCTTACGCCCAGAAATGTGCATAAGGCATGCGTGCGAACATTCCCATGAAAAGTATGGGATTTATCAACTTGGACTTGTGCACAAGGATGTGCGTAGATTTACACACAGATCTGACCATGCATACACACAAAAGCTTTGTGGTAGAGCAGTGAAACTACACATGGATTGCACTAAGGGGGTCATTAAAGCCATCCGAGTACACATTGAGCTTGTCATCCCTGGGATTTGTGGCAACCGGTACATTTTATCGGTAGATTGTAGACATATGCGGCATTTCGCAATCAACACTAAGCCGAATCATGCCGTTGTGCAATTATTTCCCTGGCCACAACTTACATCCAGTTGCCATGCAGACATCACCAACAAGCTGAAATTAAACAAGGGTCTCCCAGGCATATTGTTGGGGAAATAGATTGCACCCACATTTCAGTTGAAGCACCATTGCACAACAAATTCAGATAAATAATCTGCGATCCACATTGCATGGAGGAACGCATGATTCAGTCATTCATTCATTTTACAGAATAGCTGTGTGGATGGGAGCTGATTGATAATGGCTGGCTACACATATAATCACGTGTCCTCAATAGTGCCTGCAATATGGGTATCAATAATTGCTTGTCCTCTGTTAGTTAATTTTAGATAATTCTCGTGTGTGGACTGTGACATGCCTTTTGGCATTGAGTTTTATGTCAAACCATTTGTTTTAATTTTATTTTATTTTCTCTGATCGATAGAATTGACAGCGGTGGTTAAATTCTCCCACCGTCCAAAGTCCTTTTCTCCTATTGTTGATAACACCTGCGTTATCTGCGCTAACTTCATTAACTATTAAGTTAATTGGTTTTACTATCAGTAACCGTAAAAAAAAAATACAATACAGGGATACTTTGGTGCGTGATGTTTCTGATCTACAGTGTTTCATGGTTACGAACTGCTCACACTGAGCCTGTTTGCGCCCCTTCCAGTGTGCAAGCAACCACGTTATTAACGGTAAGGAATTGTTCTTTCGTTGTTGTTGTTCATTATTTACATTCGATTATTTTGTATTTATAGCCTAGTAGTGTTTTTCATACAACTATTTACTATAGAGACTATGGTATGTCCAGACTTACATACAAAACCGGGTTACGTCTATGTCACAGGAATGGAACACTGTTGTGAACCCAAGACAATTGTCTTACAACCCTGTAAGACAATTCCTCTCTTCTTGGACATCACTTGAATTTCTTATCGCTATATAATGTTTTCTACGGCAAGAACATTTGGCAAATAATGTAATAATGTCTGATCGGATTGAAGAAGTTTGAGGTGTAGTTCTGTGTTCGTTGACTCCCCCCCCCCCCCCCCCCCCCCCCCCCCTCCTCCCCTGTTGTTGGGCCACGGGATGATGGGGCTCCTGTATACCAGTTGACTAACATGCATGTAATATGCTGTTCATTCACTAATAAGTTCCTGAGACACGCTATAGGCTTAAATGGCTTTTACTGGGACCACTAATATTAACACAGGTTATATTAAGATATCAACACACAGATTCTTACAGGTGTTTAGACACTAAAAAAGAATCCCACCACAACACTCATCAGTAGCACTGCCTTGCTCATCTCCCACATCCTGTCCTGCCCTTTTCTGTCCTCTCTCATCTTGTCCAACTGGTTAATTGTTGCATACCCTCACCGGGTGCCCCCCATCCACAAATTAGAATATGGTTTGAATTTTGTAACGATGCTTTTGGTCAAATATCTAGACTGTCTCTTGCTCTGCTGTGGTTCACACCCCTATTCCCCTTGTCCGTTCTGTCCCTCGGTCTGTCCCCTAAAACCCTTTTCTATCCGGCTGCATTTTCAATAAACATCGGAATAATTAAGATTAAAAAATAAGGAGAGAGAGTATTTCAAACTCCCCTGTTGCACAGCAAAACTGTTCCAGCACAAAAGGCATACAACTCCACCATGCAGATGAACAGGACAGGTTTAAAACAAAAAAGAAAATGAAAAGATAAAACGTTTGCGGTGATGTTAAACAGAAAAAGTCCTTTCAAATGTTGAAAGTAACTCAAACTTATTTGTTGTCATACCACTAGTAAAACGAACACAAAGACTGACCAGAACAAAGGATTCAAACAGGCTGTACAACTAATCCCAAAGAGGAGACATTGGTATGAGACATAAGTAAACTGATTTATTTGAGTAAATCCTGCCTTTTATCTGTGGGGTAGTAGCTCCCAAGAAATAAATATGCTTCAAAACTGAATGAGAAAGATCAGCTGCATCAATCTCCCTGCAAAGCCCTTGAACCATGTTTTCAGTCATCAACAGTAAGTGCTTTGTTTCTTATATCTAAAACAGCTTGGCATCCATGTACCATATATTTTGGTGGCTGGAAAATTGTTAGGAAACTAGAAACTGTTTACTAACCACTAACCACTTAGAACCAATAGCCTTGGTGTTTTTAAATTCCCCACTATCCCTTAATCACAAAAGACATTCAAGAGACCTAAAGGTAATTTGGGATTGATTTCATGACATTTACACAAAATGTGTAATTCCAAACACATCTGCACAATCTTATAGCGCTATCATGTCACCTCTATTGTCCTCTTTTACTGAATCCCTAAATAAACTCAGTGCCCAAGGCATGGCGGCTTATTAATATTGCAAGACCCTCTATATTCATTATGAATAAGAACTAGTGTGAAGACTCAGAACAGGCTGCAAAACAGTACGAGACTGTGGCTCTAACAATGCAGGTCACACCAGTAATCAGCATGCCCTGGTAGCCTTGGTTTAACTGACAGTTCAAAATTACAGAGACATTTCCCAGTACAATATGTTAGCAAACAGAACCATATATTTAATTTTACCTACTCTTTGTCAGATTTGAAAATGTTAATGGCAAAAAGGCAGCACGGTGAATGACAGGTTAGCATATCCGTCTCACAGTTCTGAGGACCCGGGTTCAAATCCGACCTCGTCTGTGTGGAGTTTGGATGTTCTCCCCGTGCCTGCGTGGGTTTTCTCCGGATACACCAGTTTCCTCCCACATCTCAAAAACATGCACGGTAGGTTAATTGAAAACTCTAAATTGTCCGTAGGTATGAGTGTGAGTGTGCATAGTTGTTTGTTTATATGTGCCCTGCGATTAGTTGGCAACCAGTTCAGGGTGTACCCCGCCTCCTGCCAGCAGTTAGCTGGGATAGGCTCCAGTATACCCGCGACCCTAGTGACGATGAGCAGTGTAGAAAACGGATGGATGGATTAATGACAGAAATGTATCTGTTTTAATCTACTATGCTCATGTAGGTTTTGTACCTTTAAATATAGGTGTTCACATTGGAAATGCTAACAAGGGGGACCGCTTCAGCTTCTGTAACTTTGCTTTATAAATGATGTATCTTTTTCCATTAAAATGTCCAGTGACATCTGAGATGCCTGACCTAGCAAAACAGATGGTGGCAGAGGAATGCAACAAGGTGCTGAACTAGGTTCCCTTGCACTTGGCCCATGTTGATATCAACCACGACTCTAACAACTGTGCTAAAATGCTTCCCGATTTAGATCCTCTTGAAGATGGTGAGGATAAAATAGTATAAAAGCATGCTATACTTCAATTTGACAATAACATACAGTAGTACACTGGTACTTTGACTTATGAGAGTATCAATTTACAAGTTTTCCGAGCCGTTGCTCCGTCGATTTTTATTATTTTATTTTTTTTGCTTTATCCTGCAAGCCAAATTTGAGGTATGAATGAGCTTCAGATATGCTGCCGCTAGATGGGAGCAGCAAACACCATAACATCTGCCCAGCATCCCGCATCTCACTCGTTAAGATCATGTGGTTACCTTGCAGTGAAAGTATATATGTTGTGTTTTATGCTCGCATTTTTATTTTGTGAAATGTCTTTGTTCTCATCATGGGTCATGAGCATGGGTGCACATAAGATGCTCATGCGCAATAAAAATATTAAAAGCGCACCAGGTTCAAGTGCGTCACTGCACATTTGTGTACCAAGCATTTAGCATTTTCTTTTTTGATGGGGAGGAAGCAAAGAGGTAGACTGGGCTCAAATAGTGTTGTCATTTGCAAACAACTTGTTCAAACAAATAACTTCATGAACTGATTAGCATCTGTCTCCGTTCAGTTTAGCCGCATGCGTGTACCCCACAAATGGCAACACTGGGGGGGTGGCACTGGTGACAGTGTTTGAGCGTGAAGGGGCCACTGGCGAGGGGGCCGGCTTTATGGGCATCTCTGTCTCACTGCACGGGGCTACAACGGTCCTTCAAAATAGACTATGTCTTGATGTGAAACCGGTCCGTGGTCCAAAAAGGATCTGGGACCGCTGCCCTACAGAACTGCGCCAAATCAGCTGGTTGCGCGGTCCCTTAATGCAAATCAGGGGTGGCCAATGAATTTTTAAGAGGGACCATGTGATAAACCTAAATGGTTATCGAGGGCCACACCAACATGCTAACCTAAAAAATATAAATGTGTCTTTTTATAAAACTGTGAGTTATATTGTTTTAATAAGCTGCTATTTTTGTAGCTGGTACATGTTATGATTAGGAAATAAAAAATTAAATAAAAACTGTAATAAATGAGCCGTCACCTTGTCGTGGTGGAGGGGTTTGTGTGTCCCAGTGATCCTAGGAGCTAAGTTGTCTGGGGCTTTATGCCCCTGGCAGGGTCACCCATGACAAACAGGTCCTAGGTGAGGGACCAGACAAAGCACGGCTCAAAGACCCCTAATGATGACGACAAACAATGGACTTCGTTTTCCCTTGCCCGGACGTGGGCCACCGGGGCCCCCCACTGGAGCCAGGCCTGGTGGTGGGGCTCGAAGGCGAGCGCCTGGTGGCCGGGCCTGCACCCATGGGGCCCGGCCGGGCACAGCCCGAAAGGGTAACGTGGGTCCCCCTTCCCATGGGCTCACCACCTGTGGGAGGGGCCATAGGGGTCGGGTGCAGTGTGAGCTGGGCGGTGGCCGAAGGCGGGGACCTTGGCGATCCGATCCCCGGCTACAGAAGCTGGCTCTAGGGACGTGGAATGTCACCTCTCTGGCAGGGAAGGAGCCCGAGCTGGTGTGTGAGGTCGAGAAGTTCCGACTCGATATAGTCGGACTCGCCTCCACACACACCTGGGGCTCTGGTACCAGTCCTCTCGAGAGGGGTTGGACTCTCTTCCACTCTGGAGTTGCCCATGGTGAGAGGCGCCGAGCAGGTGTGGGTATACTTATTGCCCCCCGGCTCGGCGCCTGTACGTTGGGGTTCACCCCGGTGGACGAGAGGGTAGCCTCCCTCCGCCTTCGGGTGGGGGGACGGGTCCTGACTGTTGTTTGTGCCTATGCACCAAACAGCAGTTCAGTGTACCCACCCTTTTTGGAGTCCTTGGAGGGGGTGCTGGAGAGCGCTCCCGCTGGGGACTCCATTGTTTTGTTGGGGGACTTCAATGCTCACGTGGGCAATGACAGTGAGACCTGGAAGGGCGCGATTGGGAGGAACGGCCCCCCCGATCAGAACCCGAGCGATGTTCTGTTATTGGACTTCTGTGCTCGTCACGGATTGTCCATAACGAACACCATGTTCAAGCATAAGGGTGTCCACACGTGCACTTGGCACCAGGACACCCTAGGTCGCAGTTCGATGATCGACTTTGTGGTCGTGTCATCGGACTTGCGGCCGCATGTCTTGGACACTCGGGTGAAGAGAGGGGCGGAGCTGTCAACTGATCAGCACCTGGTGGTGAGTTGGCTCCGATGGTGAGGGAAGATGCCGGTCCGACGTGGCAGGCCCAAACGTATTGTGAGGGTCTGCTGGGAACGTCTGGCAGAATCCCCTGTCAGAAGGAGTTTCAACTCCCACCTCCGACAGAACTTTGCTCATGTTCCGGGGGAGGCGGGGGACATCGAGTCCGAGTGGACCATGTTCCGCGCCTCCATTGCTGAGGCGGCCGACCGGAGCTGTGGCCGTAAGGTGGTCGGTGCCTGTCGTGGCGGCAATCCCCGAACCCGTTGGTGGACACCAACGGTGAGGGATGCCGTCAAGCTGAAGAAGGAGTCCTATCGGGCCTTTTTGGCCTGTGGGACTCCTGAGGCAGCTGATGGGTACCGGCTGGCCAAGCGGAATGCAGCTCTGGTGGTCGCTGAAGCAAAAACCCGGGCATGGGAGGAGTTCGGTGAGGCCATGGAGAAAGACTTCCGGACGGCTTCGAGGAAATTCTGGTCCACCATCCGACGTCTCAGGAGAGGAAAGCAGTGCACCACCAACACTGTGTATAGTGGGGATGGGGCGCTGCTGACCTCGACTCGGGACGTTGTGAGTCGGTGGGGAGAATACTTCGAAGACCTCCTCAATTCCACCGACACGCCTTCCCATGGGGAAGCAGAGTGTGGGTTCTCTGAGGTGGGCTCTCCTATCTCTGGGTTTGAGGTCACCGAGGTAGTTAAAAAGCTCCTCGGTGGCAGGGCCCCGGGGGTGGATGAGATTCGCCCGGAGTTCCTAAAGGCTCTGGATGTTGTGGGGCTGTCCTGGTTGACACGCCTCTGCAACATCGCGTGGACATCGGGGACAGTGCATCTGGATTGGCAGACTGGGGTGGTGGTCCCCCTTTTTAAGAAGGGGGACCGGAGGGTGTGTTCCAACTACAGGGGGATCACACTGCTCAGCCTCCCTGGTAAGGTCTATTCAGGGGTGCTGGAGAGGAGGGTCCGTCAGGAAATCGAATCTCAGCTTCAGGAGGAGCAGTGTGGTTTTCGTCCTGGCTGTGGAACAGTGGACCAGCTCTACACCCTCGGCAGGGTCCTCGAGGGTGCATGTGAGTTTGCCCAACCAGTCTACATGTGTTTTGTGGACTTGGAGAAGGCGTTCGACCGTGTCCCTCGGGGAGTCCTGTGAGGGTGCTTCGGGAGTATGGGGTACCAAACCCCCTGATACGGGCTGTTCGGTCCCTGTACGACCGGAGTCAGAGTTTGGTCCGCATATCCGGCAGTAAGTCGGACTCGTTCCCGGTGAGGGTTGGACTCCGCCAAGGCTGCCCTTTGTCGCCGATTCTGTTCATAACTTTTATGGACAGAATTTCTAGGCGCAGCCGAGGCGTAGAGGGGGTCCGGTTTGGTGGCCTCAGCATTGCATCTCTGCTTTTTGCAGATGATGTGGTTCTGTTGGCTTCATCAAGCCGTGACCTCCAACTCTCATTGGAGCAGTTCGCAGCCGAGTGTGAAGCGGCTGGGATGAGAATCAGCACCTCCAAATCTGAGACCATGGTCCTCAGTCGGGAAAGGGTGGCATGCCATCTCCAGGTCGGGGATGAGATCCTGCCCCAAGTGGAGGAATTCAAGTATCTTGGGGTCTTGTTCACGAGTGAGGGAAGAATGGAACGGGAGATCGACAGGCGGATCGGTGCAGCGTCTGCAGTGATGCGGACTTTGTATCGGTCCGTTGTGGTAAAGAAAGAGCTAAGCCGAAAGGCGAAGCTCTCAATTTACCGGTCGATCTTCATTCCTACCCTCACCTATGGTCATGAGCTGTGGGTCGTGACCGAAAGAACAAGATCCCGGATACAAGCGGCCGAAATGAGTTTCCTCCGCAGGGTGTCCGGGCTCTCCCTTAGAGATAGGGTGAGAAGCTCGGTCATCCGGGAGGATCTCAGAGTAGAGCCGCTACTCCTCCGCATTGAGAGGAGCCAGATGAGGTGGCTGGGGCATCTGATTCGGATGCCTCCCGGACGCCTCCCTGGTGAGGTGTTCCGGGCATGTCCCACTGGGAGGAGACCCCGGGGACGACCCAGGACGCGCTGGAGAGACTACATCCTTCGGCTGGCCTGGGAACGCCTCGGGATCCCCCCGGAAGAGCTGGATGAAGTGGCTGGGGAGAGGGTAGTCTGGGCGTCCCTGCTGAAGCTACTGCCCCCGCAACCCGACCCGGATAAGCGGTAGAGAATGGATGGATGGATGGATGTAATAAATGAGGCGACACGGTGGACGACTGGTTAGAGCGTCAGCCTCACAGTTCTGAAGGACCAGGGTTCAATCCATGGTCCTGCCGATGTGGAGTTTGCATGTTCTCCCCGTGCCTGCGTGGGTTTTCTCCGGGCACTCCGGTTTCCTCCCACATCCCATAAAAACATGCATGAATTGGAGACTCTAAATTGCCCGTAGGCGTGCATGTGAGTGCGAATGGTTGTTTGTTTCGTGTGCCCTGCGATTGGCTGGCGACCAGTTCAGGGTGTACCCCGCCTCCTGCCCGATGATAGCTGGGATAGGCTCCAGCACGCCCGCGACCCTAGTGAGGAGAAGCAGCTCAGAAAATGGATGGATGGATGGATGGATGTAAAAAATGATAATCAGTCACATTAAAATGCCATATCTATATATATTAAAATACATCACTATTTAATCAACATTAACAGAAAACATGTCGACAGACTCCATGTTATTTCTGTATTTTTAAAGCATTTTGAGCACAAACCACTAACTCATATTAGCTGTTCTTTGTTAGTAATCATTACCAGGGAAAATTCCTCTCTTCCCTCCACAGTGGAGGAAATAAGAATGTTGCTAACATGAGGACCACAGTTGGTGTTGGAGCTTTTAATTTTTTAAAAATAAATAAATGGAGAGAATGGTCAGAAAAGCTACTAAATACAGCAACATCTCTAAGTTGGTAACACTGAAAGCAAGTCATTGCTTTTGTGCACTACTGACATACAGTACATGCACATCAAAATAAAATCAGCATGTACTTTATGATTTATTATAACTTTAAAAAAGCTGTGAGGTCTGGTCAGAGACTGGAGCAAGGTGTGCATGTTGTCGACTTTGGCGAACAAGTACGGCAGCTATTTTTCTTTAAAAAAAGAAAAAAGAAAAAAAAACATTACAGAAAAAGGGAGAGTTTAGAAGAAACTGCATTTAATTTTAATATGAAATCATAGAGAAAAACATGAAACATGAACAAGGTGTGCATGTAGTCAACTAGGTGAGGCAGTATGGCAGCCATTTTTTCCTATTAAAGAACCTGTAAAAAAAGATGCTGTTTTGGGGGCGGCATTTCAATAACTTCATCCTGGGACATTAAATGAAAAGATACAATCATGGCACAAATTAAACTAGTAAGTCAATGTACCACTGTATTAGATGATGGTAGAACCTATAGTCAAAAATGGTATTCAAAGGTAAGGTCCTCTAAATGTCATTTTGTTTAGTTTTTTTAAACACGCACTTACCAACGGCTATTTGCACAATGTTGTTTTACACTGACAGTATATGACAATTACGGTAGTTTAAAGCGGGGTACACATTGGACTGGTCGCCAATCACTGGAGGGAAGAAGGACAACTCGTGCAACAAAATTAAGACTTTTTGGCTTAATTCACAAGACACACCTGTATTACCTCCGAGCATTAAGGAGAGCGGTATTTTTTGATCATGGTTTGTTGGCGTCATGTCCTGCGTTTTGATTGGACTATAGTTTTTCATAATATGACACTGGAACAGATTGTTTCTCCTTTTATGTCATCGCTGTGACGGTGAATTGTGTTTGGTCTTAGCTTCCTCCTCCCCACTGTTTGTCGTGTCAGTCTTCACCTGGTCTCCTCAGCTAAGTTCCTCTGATTTCAGCAAATCAACTCCTTCCCTCTTTGTATCCTGCTCACGTGTTTGTCATTACTCTGTGTGAATTAAGTTCTCTCTGTCTAAATGTTATTTGTTGCTGGACACATATTTTCTGTTTAATTCAATATGAAATGGGTCATGACTCTGCAGAATATAAATTACGTAATGTCCTGTGAACCATACAGATGGACAAACACACAATGCACTCTTTAAACCTTTGTTAAACATTCAAACTTGGTAAAGCTCTGCTCTCTACCTGCGCCATTGTCTAAGAAACTGTATCCAAGCTTGCCTCACGTCTTGTATAGTCATTCAACTTGAGCCCAAACAAATGCATGCATTCATAAATGCACACCCTCTCTTGTTTTGCCTTTTCCCTTGCCTCCTTCCAACTCTGATGTGCACATTAATGCCTTGTTGCCATCTGTCCCTTGAGCAAACCCATACATTGGTTTGGATGGGTGTGGCGTTGGTTCTCCACTGTAAGAAATAAACATGTATGTGGTGCCAGGTGTGCTCTCAGCAGTGGTTGTAACCCCAGACAGAAGTCTCGCTGCTGCATCACACAACCACATGACACATCCTCCCATCTGCGACTGCAGCTGCCTTTGACACTTTTAATGACAGGAATGGCTACATATGATCGTTTCATATCACTTAAATGAATAATATATATACTTTAAAATTGTGTTTTTGCAACAGCACATGGAACACTACAAAAGGAAGGAGCAGCCTTGGCACTGCTGCAAATAATTGTATGCATTTTGAATGACTGCATGTCTCTTTAATGACAAATGACCAAATGTTTCCACTTTGATTCCCAGGCAGGGATCTGCGAAATTAATATACTAAAGTTGACAAAATCTTTCTCTGTGCAACAAGTGTCTTTTACTTCCAATTTGCCAAATGAATAATTCACATGGCTCTTCCACCTCTAAAGACCACCTATCTTATTCATTATTGAGATGCCTTTTCACTGTGGCAAGAGGAATCAATTATTTAACAATATAGAGCATTGCAAGGGGTTAATAGGTCTTTAGCTGGCAGTGAGCACTAGCAGTAAAATGGGTAGTGGAGGTGATGACATAAGCAAAGAGCGGAGGATTAGTGATAAAGATCTTGTGACCGCATGAGAGATTGTTACACCGGAAATTTTGAGTTTAAATGGAGCCTGGTCTCATTAAAACTGATGTCTTGTAATTAGTAGAAAATGGACATCATTTAGGGATACTTGATTTTTTTTTTTTATTTATGGATATTATGCAAATAAAATTGTCTTAACTCTCAAATACAAGTTGTACAAGCACTCTGAAATTATCGCACAGTACGGCGCAACCTCAAAACTCAAAAACACCTGAGGTTATTCAATACGGAATTTGAAATAAATTCTGAGGTAAAAGTTTGTCGGTGCCTGCACAATGACACCCTAGAACCAATTATTACGGTTTTCATTTTTCCCTCTGGGGATTGTGGCTAAATATGAACACATTTGAGGGCAACCAGAATGGATTGTAATAGATCTTCCGCTGTGGAGCATCTTTGTGGCCGCGTGTTCTCGACATGTCTATTATGGTGCAGTGTATTGCAGCGTGACAGTTTCTTTTTTCAGTATCACCAGCAGGGCTACCATAATGGACAGATGCCAATCTAAGGGTTGATGACTGACCCGTTGCTCCACAATAATCCAATTTAAACTGAATCAATTGTTTACATTTTTTAGACTTTTTGAAACGCGAGGCCCGCAACCCTTGTGAGGATAAAGCTGTACAGAAAATGGATGGATGGATGGACCATGAGGCCAAAAAAAAACATCACTGACAAATATTGAGGCATAAAATATTTAAAACTAAGGACTATTTTGCGGCGGCACGGCGGCCGACTGGTTAGAGCGTCAGCCTCACAGTTCTGAGAAGTGGGGTTCAATCCCCGGTCCCACCTGTGTGGAGTTTGCATGTTCTCCCCGTGCCTGCGTGGGTTTTCTCTGGGCACTCCGGTTTCCTCCCACATCCCAAAAAAAAAAACATGCAATAATTGGGGACTCTAAATTGCCCGTAGGTGTGAATGTGAGTGCAAATGTTGTTTGTTTGTATGTGCCCTGCGATTGGCTTGCAACCAGTTCAGGGTGTACCCCGCCTCCTGCCCGATGATAGCTGGGATAGGCTCCAGCACGCCCATGACCCTAGTGAGGAGAAGTGGCTCAGAAAATGGATGGATGGACTATTTTGCAGGGGCCGCACAGCCACAACCAACATGAACCTGAGATGGAAATATGAATATTTTGTGCTGTAAAAAGACAATCATTGAACATTTTTACTGTAATTTTTTTTAACTTAGGGTGAAATGTTGCAAGATGTCTATTACATAAAAACTAATGGGATATTCTTCTCGGAAGAGCTTGATTCTTTCAATTTTTTTTTTCAAAATTAACCCTTTTTGTATATCCAAGCTTAGTGATCCAAGCTTAAAAAAAAAGGTGGAAACATACATTTCCAAGGAAAATTTGAACCTGGAGGTCTTGGTTAAAAACTGAGCTTAATTATTTAGACAAACCAAGCAATGGAAACGCAATGGATTTTTTTTTTAAATCACACAATTAATGAAACATACTGTACAACCAACAAAATAAACACAAGCAAGATCTTGCAAAGCATGAAATCACAGCGCTCCGCTTCGGTTTACTTAACATTCGCTCACTCACGAAGGTCATATCATCCGGGATCTCCTCACCAAACTGAAATTGGATTCTCTCTGTCTGAGGGAAACATGGCAGCTGCCGAACAACTTCTCACAGCTCATTGAATCTACTCCGCTGGGCTTTGTTTATACCTCCCGTCCCCGTGGCAACGGCCACGGAGGAGGTCTCATGGTAATTCACTGCCAGTATCCACGCCTGTATTCAACTCTTTTGAATTTACTGTTTTGACACTGCCTGGACCTACTCTCACCATTCTTGGCATAGTCTATCACCCTCCTAAACCACACAATGCCTTTTTAAATGACTTTGCCACTTTGCTCACCCAGCTATCCATTCTTTTGCCAAATGTTTTATTACTTGGAGACTTCAATATTGGTGGCACGGTGGCTGACTAGCTAGAGTGTCAGCCTCACAGTTCTGAGGACTGGGGTTCAATCCCCGGCTCCGCCTGTGTGGTGTTTGCATGTTCTCCCCGTGCCTGCGTAGGTTTTCTCCAGACACTCCGGTTAGTGTATTATTTCTTGTTTTTGGCTGGCAACCAGTTCAGGGTGTACCCCGCCTCCTGCCCGATGATAGCTGGGATAGGCTCCAGCACTCCCGCGACCCTTGTGAGGAGAAGCGGCTCAGATAATGGATGGATGGATGGATGGATTTCTTGTTTTGTTTTCAATTATTTCCACGTTGCACTATATTTATGTTTAACTACACACTGGAAAAAAGGTAAGTATAATTACATTTTGGGGCTGGAATTGATTAATTGCATTTCCATTCAGTTCAATGGGAAAGATTACCTTGGGTTAAGTTTTGGGTTACAAACGGGGTCACGGAACCAATTAAGTTTGTAACCCGAGGTTCCACTGTACCATGTTATTCTTCTGTTGTTCTGTTGTTGTTGTTGTTTTTATTTATGTTCTCTTCTCCCTGTCTGTCCCCTAACAAACCTTGTTCTGTCCGGCTGCATTTCCAATAAATATCACAATACAAACAACCGCAGAGGTAGTATTTCAAACTCCCCTGTGGGATAGAAAACTGTTCTAGCATTAAAAATGCATACAGATCCACTATTCTTCATGACCATGCAGCTGAACAGGACAGGTAATATAAAAAAAATAATAAAAAAATAAAAAGCATCAGACTTGGTCTGTTTCAGTGGTCTTTCAAGTGACATCCAGCTAGTGTTGTGCTCAAGACCATAGTATCTGAGACCAAGAACTAGAGCAGAACTCACCGAGACCAAGACTAGACCCACACTTTTGGGAGTCGAGACCCAGTCAACACCAAGACCGAGACAAGTCGAGACTAAGACAAGACAAAGACCATTAATATTCATCCATTTTCAGTACCGCTTATCCTCACTAGGGTCACAGGCATGTTGGAGCCTATCCCAGGTATTCTTGGGCGAGAAGCGGGGTACACTCTGAACTGGTCACCAGCCAATCGCAGGGCACATATAAAGAAACAACCATTCAAACTCACATTCTCACCTATAGGCAATTCAAAGTCTTCAATTAACCTACCATGCATGTTTTTTGAATGTGGAAGGAAACCGGAGTACCCGGATAAAAGTCTCGCAGGGACGGGGAGAACTCTGCACAGGTGAGGCCGGAGTGGAACCCGGGGCCTCAGAACAATGAGGCAGATGTGCTAACCAGTAGTCTACCGTACTACAGTCCATCCATCCATCCATTTTCTGAGCCACTTCTCCTCACTAGGGTCGCGGGCATGCTGGAGCCTATCCCAGCTATCATCGGGCAGGAGGCGGGGTACACCCTGAACTGGTTGCCAGCCAATCGCAGGGCACATACAAATAAACAACCATTCGCACTCACATTCGCACTGACAGGCAATTTAGAGTTGTCAATTAACCTACCATGCATGTTTTTGGGATGTGGGAGAAAATCGGAGTGCCCGGAGAAAACCCACGCATGCAAACTCCACACAGGCGGGGCCGGGGATTGAACCCCGGTCCTCAGAACTGTGAGGCAGACGCTCTAACCAGTCCCTCACCATGCCGCGTACGACAGTCCATAAATATAAATTTTAGAAATCATGACAAGTTTGAACAGTTAAAGAGCATTCTCTCTTTAATTTTCTTTTAAATACATTTGACGCCAAGATCATGTTGTCTGCAACTCTTTCAAAGGGCAACATGCAAAAATCTCCAATTAAAAAAAATCTTCAGCTAAATTTTGACCAAAAATAAATAAATCCTTGTATGTACTGTATTTAAAAATGAAATGCGAGTGTAAAACTACTTTAGAGTGCTTCTAATGGTACAAAGAGTGTAAAAATAGCCAATTTACTTGATTTGGCATAGGTTACATCGAAAGTATAAGACTACTAAATAAAGACTTTTATGTGTCGACTCCAAGACAAGACCAAGACCTTTAAAATATGGTCTTCAGCCCACTCTGGAGTGTTACAACACTAAATCCAATTTTTAATCCTTAACATTAATATGGATGATGATCTGCACTATAACTGATCAAAAGTTATCATTTTTGTAAAAGTTAGCATTGTCATTACTAATTGATTCAATGAGCCATAGGTCCTATTAATATTGTAGTGTGCGGTGGATTAAGAATTTAACTGCCCATGGTCATTAGTCTGATTGATCAAGATGTAATAAATGATTGAGCTCCATTTGCACTTAATTTGATCAAAGTCACTTTAATGTTCTCCTCTTTCAAACCATATATGCTGAATAATGTCAAGATTTAAATATATACATATTTTATAGTCAGTCTACCTCCCCATGATTTTAATTTTGTTTTTTTAATGAGTGCCTTTTAAAATACTGTGATTGAGTTAATCACATTTACTCTTTTTAGAGAATGCAAAGACTATCAAGAATACAGTAGCTGATTCATAAACGATTGATGGCTAAAGAGCCAAATATAGAGATACTTGTAATCATATTCTGGCTCTTTTATGCTGTTAGAAAGGTTGCAGCGCCCCCAGTTGGCATGAAGCGAAAAAACAAAAAAGGTTGTAATTGTAAAGTTCTCCCAGCTTCATCGAACAAAGTCGTGGTTTGTAATGGATACCGCCACCAGGAAACCGCTTCTTCTTTTTTTTTTTTTTACAATGTATGAACTTGTGTGAAGTGACCATTACTATCGGTGATCTGAGCTCTGTGGTTTCCCTAAAGAGTCTCAGTGGTGCCCAACTTGTCTCTCAAACATTCATCAGCGTAATGAAGTCAATTTAATCTCAAATGTCATCAATAAATGCCTCATTCTACCCTGCATCTGAGAATTTTTTTTTGACAAGATCATTTTATCAGTTCAAATACATCAAAGAGCAGAGGACCCCTTCATTCTCATATAATTACAGAGACAAAAACATCCTTTCTACCTTAACGGTTGAATCTCAAGTGCAGCACTCATGATTTCCCTTTGAGGTTGAAGCCTGCTTGCCTGCCTGCCTTCCAAAGATGTTGAGCGCACTTCTTGAGAGGTTGACACCTTTCTTGCCACAGAAACGGCGTGCGAGTGTATCCTACCTGTTCTCTGCATTTTGGGAAGCCGAGACAATTGGTGCACCTTACCTTGGGCTCCATTCAAACTTCAAGCTAGAACTGTCCTCAGTCTTCACTCACATGTGCTCTAATGTTTTATTATGAATAAAAAGCAAGAAGTCCGATAGTTATTACGAGTGTTATTATTTTGTACTGTTATTTTCATTGTTATGAGAGTAGCTTAATAAACATTTAAAGGCACAATGACAAAAATGTGTTACGAACATGAAACTCTAGATAAGAATGGAGTTTTCGTTTTGCTTTCTGCACATATTTGTGCAAATTGGTGTGCGGTTGTTGCCTTAGAACAAAAAGAAATGCAAATGTGACAACTGTGTGTGAATGCTGTCAAACAATCCGAACGGTCTCCCTCCACTCCTCCACTTTCCTGTCATTTTTCCTCTGTGCGGAAAAAGCAGATTGTAACCCTTGATAGCAGCATACATTTGTCTGTCTGAATGTATATCTGGCAGCACAGACTAGAGGAGAATAAAACAAAATGTCTTTGCAGTGAGAGGGGACGCAAAGAGGGGTGTGTGTGGGGGGGGGGGGGCACAAGTGAAATTTGCCCCAGGTGATGGTTTGAACAAACTCACATGAAGAGGTCTGCCGGGAGAGTTGCATGTTGCGCGCAGAAACAATGAACTAATTAAAACAAAGCTTTTGATGCAGGGTTCATCGCGAGTCCTTGAATGGATGTTGGGTGGACTGTGGCATGAGCAGAGAGGCGTTTTTCTTATGAATATAGATCAGGGGAGCTCTCACAATCTGACTTTGGTTAGATTTTATTGAATGGCTCCAATTATTATGTCCACTTGCACTGCAGTACGTTCAATGACATCCATACAGTGACATGGTACCTGTTAGTAAATGTTTGTAAAGTGGAAGCTGAAAAAGTCCATTGCCACTATTGCCTCAACGGTTGTTGAATTTGGAATATGCGACGTATGCCTCTGGCGATGCACACAAGTTCAGAGTTTGGACCAACGTCATATATGACAACAACATAT
The DNA here is from genome assembly GCF_024500385.1 of Phyllopteryx taeniolatus. Taxonomy (NCBI): domain Eukaryota; kingdom Metazoa; phylum Chordata; class Actinopteri; order Syngnathiformes; family Syngnathidae; genus Phyllopteryx; species Phyllopteryx taeniolatus. The sequence goes on along the minus strand of NC_084508.1, from coordinate 19,867,850 downwards.
CGAGGGATATCGAGGATGAAGTCTCACACTCCAGAATCTAGAAAGTAGAAAGTTTTCCTACTTGTGAAGAGTGGAAGACCAACCCTACGCTGTCTTCTATTTTCACTTCTCGCTGGTCTAACGGACCTGGCACCTAATATTTTTGTCCAAAAAGAGAATATAATGTTACACTAAGCTGTTGTATTGTATTTAGTCCCTCATAAAAACCTTTACTTAAATGCAAGCAAGGTGTTTGCAGTCATAAAATGTCCAGCAACTTAAATTGAGCAAATAAAACTCCAGATTACATCTAGACCAGATTTATCAAGAGTCAAGATGGATTTGGAATGCAAACACCGGCATATGGTAAGCATTTAGAGAGATTACGCTCTCTTATGCATCACAGGTGTATGGAAGTAGAGAGAAGTGAGGATATGTACACACATCTAATGAGCACAGATTTGAATCTGAAGATACAGTCTCATGTTTAATTTTTCATCTTATCCTCATTAAAATCTTTAATATGAATTGACCGTAATGGTTTGCCAAAGTGACTAAATAAAAGCAGCAGTTTGGCATGGGACAGTGATATGGTCTAATTTACAGACACGAAAGAAAGTCTGAACACAAGTCCCAGTTGTTACTGTCATAAGAAAAGGGAACGTTAAAGGACATTTTTTTTCTTGTGAAAGGTAGATTAGTTTATGCTTGTTGCATTATTTTTTTTGTGTATGAATGTCTTTAATACAGTGTGTTTTAGAGAGGAAAACAGCATGAGTCATACCTCAGTTCTGAGAGCTGGTGCACATTCAGCGAAGAAGTATGCATCACCACCATGTATGAGACTGAAAAAAAAAAATCTGAATATTTTTCTTGTTTATATACAAGAAAAGAAAGACCTCATGTAATACTGTAGCTTTCAAAGTCATTTTCATTACAGCATTCTGTTAGTGAGTCATTAATCACAGTTACACATTAATCACAGTTACACAAGCAAAACATTTGGCAATGTCAAACTAGCATGCTAAGCTAGATGCATTCATTTCTAATAATGCGGTGAAATACACTTCTTACACTATGGATATGTGTGATGATTATTAATTACACTCAGTGGGAAATGTGCACTGGTAGACCTTGAACAGATGAAAAAGGCAGTCTAATAGAGAGCCAGTATTATTGAGGAAAAAGGGGTGTTTACAAAGCAAAATTGAACAGAGGGTGAGGAGTGCCGGGGAGAGGACCCTTATGATGAGGAAAGCAAAGCATGATGGGAATGAAGTTTGGGAACAATAACTCGGAAGGGAAACTTAAAAAGGCGGCACGGTGGCCGACTGGTTAGAGCGTCAGCCTCACAGTTCTGAGGACCCGGGTTCAATCCCCGGCCCCGCCTGTGTGGAGTTTGCATGTTCTCCCCGTGCCTGCGTGGGTTTTCTCCGGGCACTCCGGTTTCCTCCCACATCCCAAAAAAAACATGCATAAATTGGAGACTCTAAATTGCCCGTAGGTGTGACTGTGAGTGCGAATGGTTGTTTGTTTGTATGTCCCCTACGATTGACTGGCAACCAGTTCAGGGTGTACCCCGCCTCCTGCCCGATGACAGCTGGGATAGGCTCCAGCACGCCCGCGACCCTAGTGAGGAGAAGCGCCTCAGAAAATGGATGGATGGATGGAAACTTAAAAATAAAGGTCCCTTGTGGTGCAGCTGCAGCTGTGTTTCGTCTTGTCAGCCTGGCGGGATGTACCATCTCTCAGTCTGTCAGCGTCTTGTTTCCAGCAAGGAATTATGTCTTGCAACTTTGTGAGGGGAATTGCAACTGCATCGATGAATTAAGGTAATAACAGTTACCGGACGTTTTTAAGGTGGAAAAAATAAAGTGTCTGCAGTGGACCCCCTCGGTTATTCACTGATTTGTTTTTATGTGATTTTTTTTTACCAATGTTTTCATTTTTGTTGTTTTTTTGTTTGGTTTTTTTCTTTTGGGGGGAACCAACCTTGAAAATATTTATTGGTTATTTATCCATCCATCCATTTTCTGAGCCGCTTCTCCTCACTAGGGTCGCGGGCGTGCTGGAGCCTATCCCAGCTGTCATCGGGCAGGAGGCGGGGTACACCCTGAACTGGTTGCCAGCCAATCGCAGGGCACATACGAACAAACAACCATTCGCACTCACAGTCATGCCTACGGGCAATTTAGAGTCTCCAATTAATGCATGTTTTTGGGATGTGGGAGGAAACCGGAGTACCCGGAGAAAACCCACGCAGGCACGGGGAGAACATGCAAACTCCACACAGGCGGGGCCAGGGATTGAACCCGGGTCCTCAGAACTGTGAGGCTGACGCTCTATATTGGTTATTTATCCCTGCTTATTCAAGAATTTGTCCCGTGCAATAATAATGGGCCTCAATTATCAACGGGTTTTAGACTATTCACGGTCCAGCCCGGCGCCGATCCTCTGCGAATAGCGGGGTTCCACTGTATTTACAGAGAGGTGCTAATTTTTTGTAAGTGGATGCCGCTCCTGGTGATTAGGTGGGAGATGTATCTATTAGAGCAGGGGTCTGCAACCCATGGCTCCGGAGCCGCCTGTGGGTCTTTCATCCTTCTGCTGTGGCTCTTTGCGACTTTGGAAAATATATGATACATATTTAATCCATCCATCCATCCATTTTCTGAGCCGCTTCTCCTCACTCGGGTCGCGGGCGTGCTGGAGCCTATCCCAGCTGTCATCGGGCAGGAGGCGGGGTACACCCTGAACTGGTTGCCAGCCAATCGCAGGGCACATAGGAACAAACAACCATTCGCACTCACAGTCATGCCTACGGGCAATTTAGAGTCTCCAATTCATGCATGTTTTTGGGATGTGGGAGGAAACCGGAGTACCCGGAGAAAACCCACGCAGGCACGGGGAGAACATGCAAACTCCACACAGGCGGGGCCGGGGATTGAACCCGGGTCCTCAGAACTGTGAGGCTGACGCTCTAACCAGTCGGCCACCGTGCCGCCTACATATTTAATTTTAATTATATTAGTTCTTTAATTTTTCAAGTTTAATTCTAAATTTTAAGATTATGGTGCTCTTGAAATGGTAAAATAAATGGTTTTATTCATTTTTTGTCGTTCAAAATATACGTCACAGTTGCCGACGTGGCACCAAGATTTATTGAGCTGTATTCGACCCCTGGTAGGTAAGCCATGGACAAATCCAAGAAAAGAAGAAAGCAGAGCATTTAATGCTATGTTCTACGTAAAATATATTAAAAACAAACATCACTCACGCCTCACAGATAATAATTGACAATCGTGTGTGAAGATGAAGGCACCGTTTGATTGCCCTGATATGCCGGCACTTTACGCTGAGTTAACCAGGTAAAATATATATTTTAATTGGCTATTATATTGCAAATATATATTTGACATTGTCAAGTGAATGTGAAATAGTTTAATTCAAGTTGACATCTGAATGCATGCGCCACACATGATAAAATAGTGACAGAAGACAAAAGCAGACAGCATTTTTGATTCGATGCAAGTAGATAATTTTAAACTTGGCTTTAATTTCATTAATACGGGTGGACTCAAATAGACATTAGCTTTTTTATTTGAAAGTAAGCTTCAGCCGTCTTTTTGTAAGAGTTACAATAATAATAATATTTTTGTTTCTTGCAGAAATAAAATTTCATGTTCTCTGTAGCATGATTTCATAAATGCAGCACACTATACTTTTTTTATGCATATAGATGAAAAAAATCAATATATACAGTGTTATCCTCACTTGCATCATCAAAAGGGTTTTGTGGCTTCTGCTGCTTTTTTTTTTTTTTTTCCTATGAGAGACTGTCCAAATGGCTTGTTGAGTATTTAAGCTTGTTGACCTCTATATTAGAGTGTAGGCACTAATTGAGGTAATGTAGTATATTGATATATATTGTACTAACAGTAACATCTACAAGTCAGCAGTAGTGGGGGCTCATTATTGACCAATTTATGAACAATTCAATAAAAAATTGAAGTAGCACTTAATATGTATTACCATATGCGTCTTATTGTATTTTGTGACACCTACTGTATCTTTTAAAGAATGGGAGGACTTCAAGCGGGAAAGCGATGTAATATTGTGATAGCTCAGGTGTGAGGAGTGCGTTTTTTGCTGAATTTTGCCTCGGGTCCCAGAGAAGTCAGCAAGGGCTCTACTTGGCACCAACATCCACTCAGCCAGTGGAAGCCTGGGAAATATACACAGGCTGTCTGTCCTCCTGTTTCATGAGGTTCCTCACAAGTGACAGCTTTCCGTTCAGCAATCTGCAGCCAATTTGAATGGGATTGTTGTTGTTGTGTGTGTGTGTGTGTTGCCCAGCAGACTGAATTAGCAAAATATTTTCAGATTCTCGGCTCTAGCTGGCAGGAAAGAGTGACTTTCATTGCCAAAAAAAACAAGTTAGCTGGACAGAGAGGGAGACGTCATCACAAATAATTTGATGAACTATAAATCATTTTTCCCCTTCAATTATGTCCTTCAAATGTCAAAATTCCCACTTCTAATGTATTAGAGAGTAAAACAGATTGCACATCATTCACACCTCAATTTGATCAACCATGGAAATTTCCAACAGCAGACGTGAGGATTCATCAAGGATACAATTAGACTTGGCATTGTTATTTGTCTGATTTGCGAAAGCCTATTATATTAATGCTAGTTTATTTTTCACCAAGTATGCATGGAAATGATGTCAGACATTAGCCACAGTTGGGAAGTTGTCTTTTGAAAGTTCCACGGCATCCTAAAGGTAAGCCTCAACTGGAATAAAAGCAGTCACATCCTGAACATAGCTGATGTAAAGTAGTAGACAGTGGGTTTGTATGTCTAATTTTGTGTCTTAGACAAGCGACATCCTTTGAAAATACATAATGTGGAGTTGATTCGTCGCACAAGGAAATGCAGGCTCTTCTGGCTTGCAGAAGAACTTTTATTGAGCAATTAGCAGGAAAAACATACCAACATCTTATACAGGTGGGAAATCCCCAGGTAACTCTTAGCAATACAGTGAACATAACCTGAAGGTGTGTCACATACTACACACTGTCAGGGTTTCATAAAATTAAAAAAAGCCACATGGGTGTTTATTTGATTACGGGCCTTTTTGTGTCCTTGATGTAAAATTTAAAGGAAAAATATATTTAAATAGATTTTTTCAATAACCAGGAGTGGGCGTGCCTAATTATAAGTGTTGTCTAAAATTTCATGGTAATATTAGTATATTTTTAAAAATTTTGAGCGGTTTTATGGTGGTATTTTACAGTTTTCACCCTGTCCCTAGCACAGGGTTTGGATATATGAAGCTCTATCTTTCTCCTAAAAAAATGCTAAAATGGTGTAACTTTTACCATAAATTCCTTAAAATATAATAGAATTAATGATTGCTAATCATATATACAAAACATTTCAAATTCTGTCTTTTATTTTTACTAAAATATGTCTGTCCCTCAAAGTTGCTGTCATTACCGCCACATTGACCATTTTCAGATCAATCAAGTTTATTCCAAATCTGAGTCTTTAATTCCCTGTGTCATTTTGTCTTGTCACTCAAGCACATGCTAGGGAAGAGAGAAGTCAGACATTTTGATAACTGGAAGAGGAAGTTTTTTTCTCATTTGTACCCTTGAGTCACATCATATTTTTATTTCCTGTCATTACCAAACGACTTGTAGTGTTAATATGTTTAAAGATTTTCCTGTAAAAACTCAATATAATCATATAAAAATCAGTTTAAAAAATGTTGTACAGGACTAGCTAGCTAAAAGAAAAAATTAAGATAACTCTACCAGCATAGCACAGTTAGCTAAAAACTTTGAAATGTCATTACCATCACATGTCATTGCCATCATAAGATTAATACATTTTTAATCAATATGCCATTGTGGCGGTAATGACATTTCTCTAGGGTATCTGATAAAAAGACCAAATAAAAAAAAAATCTTAAATCAATATATATGGCCATGAACAGATTCTGAGTCACAGAAAGATGACAAATAAGGTAAGTTTTTGTGACATTTTATTTTTGAGAAAAAGGAAAATCAAAAGAGCCGAAATCAAATAAACACCCACATACCAATTCACCCGACATATTGCTAAGGCACACACTCACAACAATGTGGGCAGAAACTCAGGCAAGCAAAGAAAAATGTTTATCTTGATTAACTACAACTATTTAAAAAGAGCGCCGTAAAGTGTGCTGGGAATCCGCCGAGCTTCTGCTGGCACTTAAATTCCATCAACCATCAGAAAAATAGCATCAGACAAATGGCTAAAGACTTTAACTTCTCAAAAAGCTAAATTTTGCTTTTTGCACATTTTAACCAGCCACTTTAACAACCTATAAATTACAACGCAAAGTCAAATGTAGTTGCGGCGGCCGCACCACGCGGTCGCCAGCCAGGTGTGGACCGCTCTCCTAGTTTCCTTTTCTTTGTGAGAAAGTTTTGTCAAAAGGCATTTGAGGAATTTTTTTCCAACGCTGTTTTTTCTTAGGTTGTGTCGTCTGTCGTCGTGGTATAATTCCATAGGCTTGATAACCATTTTCCTCACGCCTGATGACTGAGAATGATACCTTACACTGTAATTTCATAAACCTGACAGAGCCTGGGAATGGTTGCTTTTTTATCTCTACAACTGAAAAATCATTCTGACAACAGTGGATGTCCTAAAACATACATGTTGCAGGATTTACTGAGGTTTTACATGACAAGATGCATGACGGCAATTCACTACTTTTATTCGACTTCAGCAAGAAATTTTATGGAAATATTTTGTTTAATGCTAAATTGTTTCAGCGATGAACTGTTGGATTTTAGAGATTACACTTTAGTCATACTAAAATTGAGGTGTTCATCATCAAATCTGGCCCCTGCAAAGCTATTGTGTGGACCACACTGTTAGAAGAAATTGCAGTTGACGCAACCAACGTTGTAGACTGAGAAATCAATGATGACTTTATTGTCTTAGGGGACAGACATGTATGTGCAAGACAAAGGTTCCCGGAGTATTTGGTAGAACAGGCTCCATATTAGTTGTCCCAAATGTCTCAACCACTTTGTCAGCATGTTTAATCTTTGCAAGTGATGAACGTATTGGCTCGTCGTTCTGCAGGGTAAGTACACATAATTCTGCCATTTCTCTTGGTGGTATGGAAAGCCAAGATCAAGGCAATTGTAACCAAAATGGAAGACACATTTAACAGCGAGTTCATGGATAAAAATCAAGTCTCCCTCAAAGAGATCAAGGAAGAGTTCAAAACCTTTGAACTTTTATTAGGAACAAGGAGCACATGAGGAGAGACCCTGTATAGTCTTCCACTAGTGTTCAAGGGCGGCAGGCACTTGAGGTAGTTGTGTGAGATGTAGTTGCTTTCTCGGGACACTATCATTAAAAGGTTAAGGTGGAGGAATAACTGGACAGACTTCACATTTGTAGGAAGTCACTCATGATAGCTTTACAACCTGCAGCAACCTTTTCTACTCAGAGGTTGACGAAAAGTATTTAGTTTTTTTTTACAGGTGCACGGGAGGCTAGGGATTGTTTAATGAATGTATATGTCATGTTCATGTTGGTAATGGAGGCTGGTTAGCACATCTGCCTCACAGTTTTGAGGACCGCGGTTCAAATAGCTGACAAACAAAATTTAAGTGTAATACAGTATGCGTAAATATGTGTCATGGTGCTTTCAAAATAAAGGGCCATGGTTGCAGATGCATCATGATTGTGGCTAACAGTGTTCAGCCTCTGATACGATGTCAGAAGGCCGCAAATCTTTAATAAAAATACTGATCCCCGGTGTGATGCCAATTGCAAGACACCCAAAATATGTGAAGAACCTCCCTAACATCTAAACAGCTGTACAGGTAACAGTGCCCTCCTTAAATGCATGTACACTCTAAAATAACTCAAACACAGTGCACTTCTCTGATCTTGTCTCTCTTTCTCATGCTTCAGACAGGATTTCTGGATGAGCCTCCCGGACTGCTCAGACCTTCCTTTCGCCCTTCCACTCTTTTCATCTGTTTTTTTTACCATGGAGAGGGTTCTGACAGCCAATAAAAGAGCTGCTTGGGTCACCCAAAATGGGACCCATCTATTCTGTCATGAGTGGTTTGTTTTCTATCCTTTTTCAGTTATTTGCTCCAGATTTGGGCCACTGTTTATGTCATCCTTGCAAGGGAGAAGAAAAGATTTAATAGAATTCATTACCACAAAGCTGGATGACCCAAATGTTTATGGTGCACACAAAAGCAGGATGTTGAAGTCTATAAAAGCCAATACATATAGTGTTTGGGAGTTTTAATGACTATGGTCAAGTTACTATGGTAATTAAATTAGAACGATTCATTTTCCTCAGTGCAGTATCTGGTTGTCCTGATTTGCAGCAACTAGTAAACAAGTGCTGAGCATTGAGGCAGTAGTTGGAGCAAACGTGGTGATTACATTGAACAGGCAAATATTCCTTTCCCACATTTTTGAACACTTTAGCAAGCAGGACCAAAGCTGCATGATGTGAAACTGAACCCGGCACCCCCCCCCCTCACACACACACACCTTCAAAACTGTGAAATCCTAAGTGTCCTGTCAATTGAAGTGGAATCTTTCATCTGTCTCATGAATATTTCCAGGGGAGTCTTCTCAGAAGACTCGCAGGACCTCTCTTTGTTGTTTTTGTCACCACTTTGTCATTTTGGCACCAGTCTTGGACCCGAGCTATAGCTACAGTATATCCCATCTAACAGCGGTCCACTTGTTTTGTTCAAGGGAGCACAGTGGGCCTTTTGAGTCACGTTAGGAGTTTGGGTCCATTGAGAAGGAAACACTTGTGCCAGAGATATCACATTTTCAAATGTTACTGCAAATTGGATGTGTTCAGTAGTGTTGTGAAGAAGAGAAAGATGGGTTATATAATAAAACAAAGCTTGGCAAAAAGAAGGGTTCAGTATATGCATACACAAAAGGATCTTTCTCCACGCTGATATTCGTCTTCATGAAAAGTCTTTTTTTTATGTTTGTGTTTATTCAATGTTGATTGCTATTGTTTTCTATTGTAGGTGAACTCCAGGGAATTCCTTTATTTATGTGGGTTCAACGAATTAAAACCAATTATGTAAAGAACCTCCTGGGTCATTTAAATTATAAGGTAAAAAGAAAGTTGTTTGGGAAAATGACAGTTAAAGGCTTTTGAAAGTATGTCCTCTGTTGATCTTCCCCATTTAGAAATTCTGACAGGTCTGAGTTTACAAACTACCATTTCCTAAGAATTTTAACAACTATAATAAACACTACACGTACAAAAAAAAAACAACATTAGGTTGTTCCATTCACATTATCAGTAGAAAAAAACAAAAAACAAAACATCAATTTCCACTACCTGTCGCCCTTGAACTCTCCCAGCTAAGATGCATAAAATGGCAAATCTGCAGTGCTGCCGGGTCAGCAATCAGCACTGGCTGGCAGACAAACACAGTCGGGGAAGACAAAATGCTGATGAGTGAGGAAAAGAAAGCTGTGAGCTTGGCCACTGATAATTGGAACGTAAATGCTGAGTGAGCAGGTGGTCACCTCAAGGAGAACGAAAGAACCCGAAAGATGAAAATCAGAAGATTATTTTTTGTGTTATGTAAAGCAGTGTTTCCCAAACTTTATTGAACCAAGGCACATATTTTACGTTAGACGAATCTCACAGCACACCACCAAACATAAATGTCACAATGTACATGCCTGTGCTGTACTGTACTGTACATGCCACGGGCAATCATACAAGGTTGGTTGATTGGTTCCTGGCGCGACATCGACCAATGAGAGCACGAGTGGATTTATCCCGTCAGCTGATTGGCTGCGCATCATCGCAGCCTCACCCAGGATCTTCTCTCGTTGTGTCTCGCCAGTCTCGTCCAGGCTGTTGACTGGCTTTGCACATTTGCCTGAAGTGTGAACAAGGCAAGAAACTTTGTCACACTTTGAAACAGGCAAGTTAGATGCACACATTTTTATACCTCACAATCTTTTCAAGGTAAAGGTTCTTGATTGTTCACGTGTAATGCATCGTGCATTTAACATTTCACTGAGGAGCAGTGAGCGGCAACCGTGTCCTGATCTTGTGTCAGTGAAGTCACCTTGAAATAACCTTACCTTTCGTTGTGGGAGGAAAACTCACACAGACCCCCAGGGCAGAGTAAAAGTGTCAATCATTTCAATAGAACTGGTTGTTTGAAAAAAAAAGCTGTTTCATTGAGGTATGGATTAAACGCATTTTGCACTTGAACACCAAAGTAGAACAATCCATCACTTTGTTAGTTTTACTCAATGCCAGTGACATGGGTGAAGATCAGATGACCCATGCAGCATAAAGACTACTTTAATCTTGTATTTGTCCAGACATATAAAGATAACAAATTCATCCAAAGAGTGTAAAATAGAGTGCTTGGGATGAAAGATTTAAAGTGTTTTTACCCTCCCTGTTAAGCTCAAGAGTCAAACGTCGCTTTCAGTGATGTCTCTCAACTGTTTATTGGCCATCTTTTTACTGCTTTTGTGAATTGTTTCCACGGTGATTCAGTCGAAGATGATCATACATAAAATCTTCCTCTTTATTCCTAGGCAATTTCACTCCACAGTTCAAGTCAAAAGGCACTAACTGCCTTTTGACTAAGTCGTAAGCTAAAAAGGAGATGCTACTAGTTGGTCAACTAGGGAGCAGTGAAAATGTACAGTTTCAAAAAGATTCGCTTCATAACAAAAAAAGCAATATTTGTGAGAAAAACATGAAAGCAAAAATTTCTCCATAACTAATTCACTGCAGTGTCTTCAGACAACTCGCTTCAACTTTGGATGCACTCTAGTCTCTGTTATGTAGCACTTTTTTTTTGTTTTTGTTTTTTGTTACAAAGTAATAATAGTCAATGTTTCCTCAAAGAATAAAACAAAGTTTTAACTTCTGGTTTGTTGTTACACTTCTGCTTACTAATTCATTAGAGCAGACCAGAGGTTTTTGGGAAAATACAATTTTAATGATACCATGGATGAAAATTAACGTGCATGCATCAAACAATTTTCTACCACTTATCCTGTTCAGAGTTCCAAGAACTGGAGCCTTTCCCACCTAAACAGTTGCCAGTCAATCACAGGGGACCTGACTCAGGGTGTACCCCGCCTCCTGCCCGATGATAGCTGGGATAGGTTCCAGCAGCCCGCGACCCTGGTGAGGATAGAGCGGTAAAGAAAATGGACGGATGGATGGATGGATCATTTCAATTTAGTTCAATTTACTGTATCTTACAGATTACTGAAAAACGCATACTAAGGTTGGTCTGTCACTGTGGTCTATCATTTTTTGTTGTCTGACATAATTTTAGCATTTTTGAGTTTGTAACATTGACTTCAAGTAACAAAATATAATTGCAGACAAGTAGTTAATGTGAAAATAGTAAGAAAAGTCAACTTGCACAGTTCTCAGTGAGGGGTCATGTCCAAATATACAAAATTTTATTGGATTAGTGATAGAGAATTATGACTAAGTAAACAAATGGCCACAACACTGACAGCCCCTTTTACACATGAATGGCAACCATTATCGTATATTCCGTATGTCTTCCCCATTTACAGACACACCTGATTAGAAGTCAGCCTTCACTAGGGGTCAACAGACACTGTTAAGAGTTCAAAGGTGAAAGATTTGACGCATGTGCGATAAAAGCTGAAAAGACTTCCTGAAAGGAAAGCTTTGACTTGACCTGAAGTTCTTTTTGAGCTTGCCAGGCACTCAGGAATACTTTCCACATTGATCTTATTCAACCATCAAACTACTGTCTCCTGGCTGTATTTACGCCTGTGTAATTACTAAAACCAGATGACAAGACGTTCACAGATGGCAGATAGATGGGCTGCACCCTTGAGTTTGCACTGCACTTGTATGGCCTGTTTATCACAAATATAATAATGCCGCAGTCAGATGGTGCAGAGTCGCTCATATAGATTCCACTCTCAAGGACAGAGCCAAGCAGGAGGTCTTTTCAGATATCGCATAAAGTAATTCACCTTCACAATTTAAGAATATAGAAAGTGTGACTATTGAAGCAATCTTGGACTCCCACTTTCTCTGAAAAGTAATAGAGTATTAGGACAAAAGTGTGGTGATTACCCATAGAGGATGTGAAAATTTAGTAAAATATGGAGCTTGGCTCACAATTTGTGCTGAGTTTCATCCAAAAGATATTTGGAAGTTCTGTGTGTGTGTGTGTGTGTGGGTGTATGTGTGACTTTCATCTTAATTACACTTTATAAAACGTGTTTATTTCGTTACATTTTCTTTTACTGTTTTATTTCTCTATTTTAAGATTTTACAATACAGTGCTATTTACCATTATTTAAAATACATAACAAAAATAACTAGTGTTATGGCGGGGGGGCTGGAACAAATTAATGGCATTTAAACTCATTTCAATGGAAAAAATGAATTTAAAAATGTTTATTATATAAAATGTATTTTTAGAATATGCCATGAGTCGGCAAAAACCGAGCTGCAGGTCAGATGTGACTGGTGGGCAAGGCTTGCAGCAAACAGCGAGGCCAAATCCTAGTTCAATAAAAAAAAATAAAAAAATACATTAATAATAATAATAAATTTTATTTATGATAAATGTGACTTGTTATTTTACATTTCCCCAGCAATCCATGTCATGGTTTTCAAATGAGAGAGAGGGGGGGGGGGGGAGGGGGAAAGAATAAGTCATAATTTTAAATTTAAGTACAGTAATTGGTCAGTCCAAAACATTCCGGATGTCATAGCAACCACATTTTCATGTTAAAAGGTGTTCAATTGCACGCATAAGGCCATGGATGCCTGATGTTTCTTTTATGCTGACACAAATGCAAAGCCTACTGTGCAATCTCTGCTATGAGGTGGGCAAACTGAATAATAGGCTCATGTGGCCATCATACAGCCAGTTTTGACTTGGAAAGCCAAATGTAACCCAGCCATTTTACTGCTGGAACTAGCTCATAAACCCATCATAATCCCATCACTGCAGTATTATTACAGCTGCTAAGGCCATTCGCAGGAGAGCGGAGAAGACAATTTAAAAACAACAGAAGAGCGCATAAAACATCGGGAAGCAAAAACACAATACAACTCTGTATAACTTTCACTTCTAAGCCCACAGATGCTGACATTTACTGGTTGCTTGGTTAGAAAATATTTTATCAAATGTTATCATTCATTTGGCTACAAAGGAGCATCACAAAATGTAAATAACATTCATGCATTTTCCTTTCCGCTTATCCTCACTAGGGTCGCAGGTGTACTGGAGCCTATCCCAGCTGACTCTCAGCGAGAGGTACACCCTGAACTGGTTGCCAGCCAGTCGCAGGGCACATAGAAACAACCAACCATTCACAATCACATTCACACCTATGGGCAATTCAGTCTTCAGTTAACCTACCATGCATGTTTTTGGGAAACCGGGGGAAAACATGTAAACTCCACACAGGCAAGGCCGGATTCGAACCCGCGTCGTCAAAACTGTGAGAAAGATGTGCTTACCAGTCGTCCACCATGCTGCAAGTAAATACCATAACAAATAAAATACCACACTTACTGTAAGTATTGTTAACTATAATAATACACTTTGATGAAGTGACAAAGTGAAATGTTCATGTGTCATTTTAAATGGAAAGTTCTGTTGAGCATCACACACAAATATTTGTGATCTATTATATTACAGAGAGAAAGTAAAATTGCATGTAAAATTTATATATTTCCCAAGGTGGTTGAGGAAGTCTGAGCAAGCTTTTTTTTTTACTTTATTTGCAATCAATCAGATCAGAATATTTACCGGTCGTCTTTTAATTTCCTGCCTGCTTTCAGAAAAAGCCAAAAGTTTAAAGACATTCCATTTCGTTTTATTCTTGTTAAAGTTCAAGGAATTCATCAGGCTATGAGGTTATTAGTTCTGCTTCCAGAGACAGACTTCAAAATGTAGAGTGTTGTCTACTGGAATGATAGGTAATATATTTTATGATGAAATATTGTCTGTCAATCTTGCAATTCTGTCATGACATCAGCAAAGAAGAGGACGGAGTTTCATTATGTCAAGTTCGCAAGCGAAATGACATGTCGTCATTCACACTGTGCGCGCTTGTGCGTATTTACCTGCTGTTGTGTAGGATTTTATCTCATCCCTCAGACAATGTGCATAAAGACAGTGCTTGTATACTGACAGGGAGCATGAGATGTGATGACTATCTTTACTATTGCATTTGTACTTACTGACTACAACATTAAATACACCTTATAACACAGTGAGATCAAATAAAGGCACTCTATAACAAAAGAACAGCACAATATTAGTCCCTGTATCTTCCATATTGCACATTTTCAACCATATTAACCACCTGAAGTTTTACAGACTGTGTTTGAAAGGAACCTTCTCAAATAATTTACTTAAACTCATTTTGACATAGGACTAATTAAAGATCTAAGTGCTTTTATGATTACATCCGGACTTTGAGTGAAAGTTTACAACCTGAAGTGTGAAACATTTTGGGAATTTTACAAGAGCATCAAAGGTTAACATCTTCATATTCACAACTTTGTTATTTAAATTAAATTGTTTTCAACCTTTTGTATTTCCATCCATCCATCCATTTTCTGAGCCGCTTCTCCTCACTAGGGTCGCGGGCGTGCTGGAGCCTATCCCAGCTGTCATCGGGCAGGGGGCGGGGTACACCCTGAACTGGTTGCCAGCCAATCGCAGGACACATAGAAACAAACAACCATTCGCACTCACAGTCATGCCTACAGGCAATTTAGAGTCTCCAATTAATGCATGTTTTTGGGATGTGGGAGGAAACCGGAGTGCCCGGAGAAAACCCACACAGGCACGGGGAGAACATGCAAACTCCACACAGGCGGGGACGGGGATTGAACCCCGCACCTCAGAACTGTGAGGCTGACGCTCTAACCAGTCGGCCATCGTGCCGTCCTTTTGTATTTATTGTGCTTATTCTTGTTCTATAGCACAAAGGACAGCCCTTACTCAATAAAAGAACAAAAAATAATAATAAGTACAGCTGGAGACCTGCTTAAGTGCTTGTGTCCTCAGTAAACCAGAGAGAAGGCGGTCACTGATTTTGTATAAAAATCACAGGTGAATCAAAAAGACGATGTCAAAGGACATGTTTCAAAGAATACTTTTCAGCAATGGACCGGCAATTTTAACATAAACAAAGATGGCACAAGTATTAAAGGAAAATAAAGACTTCAAAGCCAATGTGGTATTTATTTTAGTGCAGTCGACAGTTGCAGTTTTTTAAATCATATTTGCTAAAAGTGTATAAAATGTTACCAAAAATATACTGATGCTGTATTGTGTTAAAATATTGTATTATCATTACCAATAATAATTATCCAGTATACACAGAGGGCTGTGAAAAAGCCTTTGGCCCATTCTCAGATTATTATTTTCCCCCTTAGATTCCAAATTTAAATATCTAATGTAAATATCAGACAAAGGCAACCCAAGTAAACATAAAATGCAGTTTTTAAATTGTGCTTTTATTTATTAAGAAAAAAATTAAAACAAGTAATTGCCCCATTGAATCACAAATGAATTGGGCCTAATCACATGTTTTGTAAAGCTGAATTCATTTTCACTTACCATACCCAAGCCTGATTACCTCCAGAGCTGTTCAGTCAAGAAATCACTGAACCTGTCGGCCAAAAGATCTCAAAAAGCTGCCAGAATCCAAATAAATTCAAGAACAGATGAGAAATCTAGTAATCGACATCTATTAGTCTGGAAAGGGTTACAAAGCAATTTCTAAAGCTCCAGCGAAGCACAGTGAGAGCCATTATCCACAAATGGAGAAAACATGGAACAGTGGTAAACCTTCCCAGAAGTGCCCGGCCTACAAAAATTACCCCAAGAAAAATGCATTCAAACTAATTAGGAGACGCTTCATCATGCAACAAGACAATGACCCAAAACCCACTGCCAACACAACAAAGGACTTCCTCAGGGGGGGAAAGTGGAAGGTCTTAGACTGGCCAAGTCAATCACCGGACCTTAACCAAATAGAGCATGCATTTTACCTACTGAAGAGGAGATTGAAGGGAGAACCCCCCAGAAACAAACACAAACTGAAAGAGGCTGCAGTAAAGGCCTAGAAAAGCATTTCAAGAAGAATGCAACAGTGAAGTGGTGAAGTCAATGGGTCGCAGGCTTGATGCAGTTACTGCAAGTCAGGGTTATGCCACCAAATATTAAATGTTATTAAGTTAAATTAATCATGTCTGTTCCTTTTGCTCACTTGAAAAGTGGGTGGCTTCAAACAAAAGCCATATATGTGTGTGTCTGGTGTGTCTGTGTGTGTGTATACATATACAGTATATATTATCAGAAGTATTCTAATTAGTATCCTTATTTTTTTTTCATTAACACAAATAAAAGGAAATTAAAGTTATTTCGCTGTCAGCTATTATTCCACTGGTTTTTACTGAGGTTTTAAGTTTTTACAGTGGCTGTCTTTCATTTGCCAGTATCGAGGTACTTTATGCAGATATAGCATTGAAGTCAAAATTTTGGAATCATGACAACACTAGTCCTTGACACATAAAGGTATAAAGATCACAAGCCTTTTTGTCAGTTGTAAATGTGTTTACCTCGGCATCCAAAGCAAAGCCGCTCCACGTGGCTGATAACCAAAAAATGTCCACTGGGTGGATGCTGTCATTCAACAAAGCTTAAACTCAAGTTGCATTGTGACTCGTAGAGTTTATGGACTCTGTAAACAATAGAGCAGAATGAAACACATTTTAAAATAACCACACAGCACTCGCTGGCCCCATGAAATGGCCTGCTGGACAGATTTGGTCGGTGGGCTTTTTGTTTGACGTCTCTTATTTTAATCACATGTTTAAGCAGTATTGCTACATGTAGCAAGTCACTCTGAATTTGCAGCAGCTTTTCTCAAAAGTTGCAATAAAAGTTGTATTTAGAAAGAGTTTTTTTTTTTTTGCACTGAAAGTTGTAGAAGGATGTAACACTATAAAAAAGGCTCATGATTGCCAAAACAAATTC
This sequence comes from Phyllopteryx taeniolatus, assembly GCF_024500385.1. Taxonomy (NCBI): domain Eukaryota; kingdom Metazoa; phylum Chordata; class Actinopteri; order Syngnathiformes; family Syngnathidae; genus Phyllopteryx; species Phyllopteryx taeniolatus. Next base: position 19,850,754 of record NC_084508.1, on the reverse strand, counting down.
AACTAAACAGTAATTTTGTTTTGTAAATTAAGGAGAACTTTCTGCATAATTTCTGTGACACATTAAACAGCTAATTTAGCACAGTTTGGTAATAACAATTAATGTAGTAAATTTATCATAAAGTAACCAACATTTTATTAATGCTGAGAACTTCAATAAAATACAGAAGAAATATGCTATTAAGAATTATATCTTTAAGCTTGGTCTATTTACCTACCCCTCTAAAACAATAACAGTTATGTTCACTCTGCTGCTATCAAAAATACTTCATATTACACGAGCTCATATTTCATTTGAGGCACCATAACTGTGAGAGTATAATTTATGACACAAATGATAAAAGAGATACATTGTGGAAAATTGACTAATAGCTCGTATACAAACACTTGTATCTATGTGTCTCGAGTGCCTGCCCACTCATCAAACCAGTAAATCACTTATTTTTGGCATATTTCTTAAAATGTATGCCATTCTAAATTTCCACCTCACTGTTACACAGCAGTTAGTTATTAAGACCTGGCAACTGTTTCAAACTGTGAAGAAAAAAAATGCATAACACAGTATGTCTCCTTTAACAAACTTAGATTTTCTCTCTGCAACTGAAATGGATAGAACAACCTCCTCTTCAGTCATTTTCAACCATTTTCCACATATCTTTTGCAGTTGAGTGCCCGTCAGTCGGTGACTTTCATCCATGTTTCAACACAGCATTGCACTTAGCAAGAAGTACTTTTTCTACTTTCATGGAGAGCATTCGTGACCTGACGAGTATAGTTTTTAGAGGTGATTTTTGTTTTGTAAATGAGTTATCACATGTCCGCATTTGTAAAGAAGGAGGTGAGGATGTGAATTTGGAAGAACTGGTGGTGGAAACAGCAAGTAGGTGCATAAACATAGTGACCACAAAGATTAACTGAGAAGATGGAAACCATAATTGATGTGAAAACACTATATTTAAAAATCACCAAGATTGCAAATTGATTTATTCCGACCCTCTGCTTCACCACACCATAGTGTATGCTTGCTTGATACTATTTTGTTTAACACTTAAATACAAAATAACATTTCATGCACATGCCTCACTGTTAATTGTAACAGCTGCAGTCTAATGTTGACTAAAAGTGTACTATTAAGCTCTCAGCCCGTGAATGGTTGCACTGTATGAACAGCAGTCTCATATGTCAATCTATAGGGGCAGTTCTGTTGAACCACTAAGCCTCATCATTGTTACAGTTGCTACTGTTGAACAGGAGACACACTTACTGCCCTGCTGGGAGTGTGTGCGTGTGTGTGCGTGCATGATATGCACATGGGCACAGTCGTATCTCACCTCTGTTCTAATGCTCGTATCAACGGGTTCCACTTTCCACTGAGTGTGTCAGTATGTTTTGGCAGAGGATCAGATCTTACGCCAACAATAACAGGACCCCAAGTTTCAGAGCCAAGTCACACAGTGCCCCCTGTTAATACCCCATAATCCACCCTGTCTCCAGACAGGTGATCTGTGTGTGTGTGTGTGTGTGTGTCATGCCGAACTCTGAATCAGCAGTGTACTTCAGTGCTCTCACTCACAATGCATCAGAAACTAATATTCCTATTGGCCAATAAATTACCAATGAAGTAAAATTGTCACAGACCCACTTCTGGTGCACTTCGTCTCTCAGTGGGAGAGTACTGAGGATTGGATATCAAAACAAGGCCATTTTGGGACTGACATCAGTCAATGTGTCAACATGTAGTGCACTGGTAGTGTTGAATTACCTTATAGAGTCTTTGCACTGCAAATCTACATTTAGCTTTAAGCAGTTACGTTTCACCCATAGTGTGATGTTTCCAAATGTCTTCACCATTACAGATAACATGTAAAATGTTGCTATATATAGAGGGGCTTGCCCAGAGTGAGCTGGGATAAGGCTCCAGTTACCCACAACCCTAATAATTAGGGCTGTAACGATACACCAAAGGTAAGATTTGATTCATATCTCAATTTCTGACCCACAGTGTGATACACAATAAATGTTTTATTTCAAAATAAATTAATGTGGTGCCCTGCGATTGGCTGGCAACCAGTTCAGGGTGTACCCCGCCTCCTGCCTGATGACAGCTGGGATAGGCTCCACCACGCCCGCGACCCTAGTGAGGAGAAGCGGCTCAGAAAATGGATGGATGGATAAATTAATGTAATAAATATTTAATATAATATTTTAAAGATTAATGTAATATGTACTGTATATCTATAAAACCTAAAATGAATATACTGTACATATTTCTGTTGTATTTATAATAATAGTTTATTTATTATATTAGTTTATTCAGAGCAATGTTATGTTTATTCTATTTATAATAGATTAAATTTATTAATATGATAAATAAATTGGCCAGAGTAGACTGAGTTTCCTTCCGTGCCCCACTTGATCCATCCATCCATCCAATTTCTGAGCTGCTAATCCTTACAAGGGTCGCGAGAGTGCTGGAGCTTATCCCAGCCATCAATGGGCAGGAGGCGGGGTATACCCTGAAATGGTTGCCAGCCAATCGCAGGGCTGTCCCACTTCAATTAATTTTAAATTAATGAAAGATAGTCTGGGTCTTGTCAACTACGCAATTTCCATCTCTGTTCTCAACTGGGTAGCAGAAATGCTCCCATATGCTGACCTAAATGAGCTTGGAGGGTCTGCAATTTCAGGGTTATTAGTTTTACTCTACACAGTTTTGCTCCGATCAGATGATTGCCACCGGAAAAATTAGGCACATGGCACGCAGTTGGAGGACGCTTGCTGAAGAAATGTATCTTCAATATTGGCTTATGCTTTTTTTTTATCATGAACTTAAAATGATGATGACGATGATGATGATGATTATTGTTATATTTAGTGTGGTAGCACTGTAAGATCAAATGGTTGGAAAAGGCATGTCATGGTTCTGTCATTTCAAAGGCAACACAGGTTCATGTGTTCGAAAAAGTTACGGTTTCGATACTATGTCGTTTCAGGCTTGCTGAGCAAAGTGATTTCAGACACAGTTGCCCTATAAAGCAAAAAAAGCATTCATGTATTAATTCTAAATAATAGTCTCTACAGCTAACAAATTAGATTTTTTTTTTCAAACATGTAATTAAATTTTTTCATAATCATGTCTCCGTCACACTTATGCTAGAAAACGAGTATAAGTATGAAGTTACCTTAATTTGACTAATTGTTAATAGCCAATGCTTTTTTCTAGTCGATAAAGCATACCATACTTGTACTTACTTTCCGAAGCTTTCCTTTTCCACATTGATATTTGAAAATGACAGCCATGGTGACTTTCTCCCAACCTTTGGCAAGAAAGTGAATAAATACATTTCCTAAAATATGAAATTACTTTAAATGGTGTCAGAAAAATTAACCTTGCGCTGTACTGTTAAGATAATCATCCAGCATTCACTATTAATATTATGTCAAGCAGAATTGCAGTTCGGCTGTCAGAGGATGTGTTACATTACCTGAAAGTACTTTCTTGTTTTAAAATCTTTCCAGATGTGTAAGAGAAGCTAAACCGCATGGGGGCTTTGGCTTAAACTCATAATGTTCTCTCCCAAACCCTGAATCTTTTTGTTTTTAAAATCGCTTCGACTTAGTGTCATTTCCCATGAGTCTCCCTGACTGGAACAGCGGCGCAACAGTTACAAAACATAGCGTGGATACTTTATGAATTATTATAACTGTTTGAAATGGTTTGGGAAAGCGCAGTCTCAGCAGCCAAACAATCAATCACAGCACAAAGAGATGAGGAAGACTTCAGGAAAATGATGAGAATGATGATGACGAGGAGGTGGGTTGGAGTGGAGTACAGAAGGGGAATTCTGAATTTCAGGGGGTGAGAAAGCAGAGGACAAAACATATGAATGAGAAACTCCTAATCTTCTAATAAGGGTGTAAAGCAGCACATACTGTACATACAGTGCAGGATATTTTCCTTTTAGGTTGTACATGGATGGTTCTCTTCCTAAACCTTTCCCACATTTTATCCACATGATATGGTGATTGGGAGCATGGCTTTTCCAGTTTGACATAGATGGCTTCTCTTACACCGGCATGTCTGTTCTTCTTGAAATTCAAATGGACCACTGATTCTGGACCAGAAGAAGTCGACCGTCGATGCTGCACCATGTGTGTGTGAAGCCCTTGTTTTGACTCGCCGACGTAGAGGTCATTGCACTTCTCTCTGGTTTTCACCGCGTAAACAACATTGGTGAATTTTCTTCTCGGGATTTTGTCCTTGGCATGAACTAGCTTTATTCTGAGGGCGTTGTTGGGTTTGAATTGCATTGGTAAATAATGTTTGAGTTTCTCTGACAAACCGGCCACGTAGGTGACCACAACATTTCTCCACCTGTTTCTTTTTTCAGGATGTAGTGGCTCTTCTTCTCTTGGCAGATTTGACGAAGGCCCTCTTTGAATACCCACAGCTAGCAAGAGTTGTCCTGATGTGCGTTTGCTCTTTCTGTCTGTATTAAGGCTTCCTTCTTTCTTGCCCCCAAAGGACAGAAGCCTCAATATGGAGGTCTAAAGAAAACCTTAACCTACCCACATGCACCACTACCTTCTATTTCACTCTCATCACCTACTGGAATACAAGCCAGGAGTTATCAGAACCCTCAAGGACAGAGCAGAGAAAATCCCCACCACCAACAACAGAAGACAGAAGGAGCAGACTCACATCGGGAAGTCAGGACGGCTCTAACTAACTGTGGGTAGCGAAAGTGGGCATTTTTATTTTGTATTTATTATTTATTTTACCAAGACATTATATGCTTCCAGGGAAAACGTTTTTGGGAATGCCCTTTTCTTTTCTGGCATGACTGTCTGTGCTCCAGTGCACAAAACTTGATAGGGTGAGAGCTTGAGAGCCATGCAGATCCATAATAAGCCATCCAATTTCACTTCCTCTGGGTGACCCAATAACTTTGAACGTAATGTATTAAATATACACTGTACTGAGGAAAAAACAACAACAACCGGCAAATATTACGCATTTACTCGTAACACTTTAACGACATTTTGCTGCATGATTTAATGAAGTTGCAAATGTCACGGCAGCATATGGTCTTTCCGGCAGCCTTCACGACAAAGAGAGGCATGTTTATTTTATTTTTCATCCTATTTCCATCTGAATGTTAACATAAAAATATATCAACATATAGCATCGTGACTATTATGGTACTTATTATGGAACTGCTTTGGCTCCAAACACATGATTTACTACAGTTTATAGAGTTAATATAGTTATTTTCAGGTGTGCCAGGTCAAGTCATGGGAGAATCATCCTCGGGCTGTCTATTTCTTTAGTATTTTATTATTGGTGACATACTGGATTATTTCAACATTTATCAAACTAAAACCATGGGGAAGGGAAAAAAAACTCTTTTGGGTGGAGTAGCTGATTGATTGGAAAAATGACTAAAACTGCACGTTGCATTGTGTGGAATGTTTGAAAAGCTTCTCATCCTGCAGTATGGGTAAAATCTATGACATTTGAGTATCCAGTTATAAATCTGTTTGTAAATCTGTAAATCGAATTAATTCCTTCTGGAATTCTCCAGTGAAAGGTACTACATAATGTATAAATAAATTAAAACAATAAATACAGTATTTTTTATTGATATTCTTTAAGGTATCCATTTTTACTTTACATACTGTATACTGTTCGGGGTCACAGGTGAGCTGCAGGTGGCTTTGAGCAAGAGGGAGGGTACATCCTGATATGATTGCCTGTCAATCACAGGCATTCCTTATTTTGATTAGTAATTGCATTATTAGTAGTATCAATCATATTATTATTATTCATGTTTTTGAAGTTGTATTTTTATAGTTATTAACTAATACTCCACTGGTGGAAACTCACTTTACAACAAACGTTCCAAATTATTGTCATCATCCATTGGAATTTAACACTGAATTTGTCAATCAACCCACGAGTTCTGCAATGTATCAATCATCAGACTGACTCGGCACTGCAAAGTGCAGCCAGGGTGCACAAAAGCTCTCCCGCCATACTTTGGTGTGAACTCTTCACCCATAATGCACTTGACCTTCATCCAGCCCTCCCTCATCCTCCCAACTTTATCTTTTTCTCTCACGGGTCACAACAGCAGCATTTATGGACTCCGATCCATCACTCAAAGCGTTCTCTGTGCACTCCTGCGCCTGTCTTATTTCGACGCTCATTCAACAATTTTAGGTATTTAGCCTCAGTGACAGAGTTTAATCATGTGCCTCTGATAAAATTGACATTGTTTTGGGGGGAAAAAATAAATAAACATGAGCAAAGGTGCTAAAAATGACAGCAACGTGAGGAAATGTGTTTTATGGGCTCTTGTAAGTGGGCGTGGAAGTGTGATAGCATCCACTTGCATGGATATCCAGTCAACAATTTTGCCATTGAAAGCCTCCCATTGTTCCTCCCTTGATGATTTCAGCGCTGATAATGCATCAAATAATCGGCAGACATGGATAGTAAATTTGTGTGTAAGAGTGACACCAAGTGAACATCATAAAAGGCATTACTCCCCTGTCTAGGAATGTGTGCTCACAGTCGATCGTAGCCAATGATAAGGCACCATCTGTTACCCATGAGTGCAACTTGTGTGCTGTCCCGGCACACAAATACACATACACGCCAGTCTTGTCACTTGTTCCAAAGCCTCCCTCCATGCCCTAGATTATGAAAGGGTTTTGGTGTATCAGGCTGCTTGGTTTCCATTCTGTTATTGTAACGTCTTTGGGTGTCACATGTTGCCTTTCTTCCTCTCTTCGGTTTCTTACTGGGATTACATGAAATAAAAAGGGGGTAAAGGGGTGGCGACAAGTGGAGCCACGTCTCTGCTGATCATCTTCTATGAATTTCGGGCCCCAGCATGGCAATTTGGCACCACTCTCCCCCGGTTAAATTCAATTGGATGTGCCAGCAGGGGAAAGAAAGAGAGGGAGACTGACAATAAAAGTTTAAAAATAAAGAAGAGATATTATAACCATTTTTCTTCGCACCATGTACGGTGTCTGCTTGTTGTGTTTGGATGTGATTCAGAAAGTTATATGGCTGCAATGGGGCACACAGTGTGGAGAAGGTGACTCCAGTTTAGTAAAATGGCCACAGGATTGTAATTCCACAAAAAGCTTTTACAAAGTGGCATGCCAATCTGTCTGACCTTACTGGAGTTTAATTAAAATGTAAGCGAAATGAATGTCAGTCTAAACAAATGGAAATGTTTTAAGAGTCCCCCCCGACTCCCCACGCATTGCCTTGTAGTCTCTCATGAAAGCCAACAGAGAACTTGTACTTCATAATCAAAGTGCCTGATTTGCATTGTTCTCTTATCTGATGCTGTTTCACGATGAAGGGCTGTTTTCAAAAAGCTGGATGAGTCTAGTTGGAAATAACAGCATGTTTTATGGCTGTGCTGTATGTTGGGCTGTGAACAGAAATGTAATATGAAGACTAATTAGATTACTCTTATTCAGTCTGTTTGTTCGATAATGCAATGTCAATCTAAATTGTCATAAAAGTATATAAAGAAGGTTACAGTTATATAATAAAACATCAAAACAATAAAACGTGGTTCTCAAACTGTGACTTTTCAGGCAAGTCACCTTACATAAATTTATGGCATTTGAAATTATATTCTATGAAACTAAAATAGTGGAATTAATCCCTAACATACCCACTGAAGTGAGGTCAAGAGATTCATGATGGCGGGTGATAGATTTTTGTAATGATATCGAAGTTAGTTAATCAAGCATAACACTCAAAACTGCAACTATTTTTTTCTATTCAGGAATGCAAGCAAATACTGTCACTATTTAGAATAGAATAGAATAGAATAGAAGTGCTTTACGATGTTTTCAGTTTTTGTACAATGGTACATCTGAAAATTCATGGAAACAATAATTATATTTTGGCATTGTAAATTTTATTTAGAATAAAGAGTTTATACATACCTGTGTACTGTATTAAACATGACAGAAACAAAAACTGCAGTAATGTTCATTTAGGGCAACTGTGGCATACTGTAAACCTTACGTTGTGGGATGCGCTCATACATTTATTAAGCATTGTATCTGCTTGTACTTATGCTAAGGTGGTACATTCACTGCAGTCCATAACAATGAGTATTTGAAGTGAAGTGGAAAAAGAAATTAAATTTAATAATTTTTATTTAGTGAAATTATGGTAACTATATTTTAACCTACCCTTGAAGAGCTTTTTCACAATCTGTGGAAAGCAGGCTTGGTTTCGCATTCCACATTTCACCTGGAAGACATTCCAGATGCTCTCTCACTGGATCACACAGCCAGTATCTCTCCCCAAGGTGTTGGCTGCCAACAGGAGCAGTGGGTGCTTGGCCGGGGAACAACAAGGTCCTGGGTCATGAAGATTTCAGGGATTGGAAGAGAGGTTGCGGGATGTTTGGAAAAGAGCTGTCATAGGTTCTGCTGTGATCATAACTGAGAGGTTGTCACAACTAACTTTCCACGGCATGTCAGGCAGAATCAATAAGGAAGGAAGGCTGTTCTCCTGAATGAATACCTATCTGCATCACGTGCAATGTTTGTTTTTTCCAGACTAGACTGAGGTTTTGAACCAAAACCTGAGAGCCAACCTTAAAATGTGAACCGCAGTCTCAGAACTGTGAGGCGGATTTTCTAGCTACTTGGCTAGCATGCCACCATTGTTCTGGTATAATAACATTTTATTGTATATTACATGTTTTCTTATGTAGCAATATTACTAGTGATGAGTCAATCACCCTCCTGATGTCATTATCTTTGAGAATGTAGGCTACTCACCGTGGAACAAATATGGAATTATCTTTTTGTTGTTCTTGTTTTTTTCCATTGCAACTTCCCCTGCCCTATATGCGTGTAAACCTGTCAGGCTAAATTAAGAGGGAATCGGAAGACCAGCAATGCTCAAGCTGTCAAATGTACTGCCATGTACTGTGCTGTCACACCACTAGGCTTTAGCCTGCAAAGTCCCCCCTTTATGTTGCATGATAATCAGGTATGGCTATTTATCTCAATAGCACAATTATTTTTTGAAGAAAGCTGTCCCATCTGTCAACCAATGTCACTAATTCAAAGCTACAGCCAATTGCACAATTTGGCAACCAAACAACATGAAAACATAAAAATAAAAAAAATACACTTTTTAAAAAATAATTTCTTTTGGCAGGGTGTTTTTGCAATGACAACCACAAGTGCATATCTGCATTTCATACTTGGAGCTTTCACATGAGTTTGTAGATATGAGTTATCGGGTGCCATGAAAGCAGAAAATACGGCAAGAAGACCGACTCTCTCAGCCCACCCTCGACAGTTTGTTCCCTCACACCTCAGACAGCAGACAACTCGGCTGTCCTGCTTCTTCTCTGGTAAGGTGCTAACAATTTGTGAGAGGAGATTCCCTGACCAGAGTTTGGCTTTCACCTAAAACCTGTCATGCATGTGCACACTTTGAGGCCGTCTGGGCCAGGAAGGCGTCTGCGTGATTGCAGGCCCAGAGCTCTATGAGGGGAACCTGATGGTGGGCCAAACAGTTTGACACACTTCTTAGCGCCTCATTCTGCAGCTGTGTGCAGCACTTTGAGGTCCAACATGGTGCCTATCCAAACCTGAGAATCTGATAGCAATTAATGACAACCAAGCCTCATATTCTTGGCTTTTGTTAGACTATGAAACCGAGATGGAGAAAAGACAGAAACAAAAAAGTTGAGGTGTAGGAAAATACATAAAGTGGAAGAAGAAACAAATGGGCCGAGAGAGTCCTTTTTTTTCCACGGTCAAGAAATTACTATATGGTCCGGACTGGCCACCTACTGCACATAATGAAGCGTAACAAAATGCATAATAAATACAAACTCACCTACACAGAATTGTTGCTCACCATGAAATGAAGCAATTTTGAAGGGAGCATGCCCTCACTGAATATTTATTTAACACATGTTATGCAAAGCTGTTTGCAGCATGTGAATCACCCATTGTAATAACCACAAATTTAATTAGGGCTCTTGGTATTTTCTTTTTTTTCTATTTTTTTTTAGCAGCAGCATATTAAAGTTGGCTGTTTTCTCATCACTGGATGTATTTTAAATTTTAATAAAACATTTTTAAAGCACACCCTCAAAAGTCAATTGTCCTTAAGTCTTACAATTCAATTAAAGTTTAGGGGAGATGCAAGAGTTCGACCAAATGTTTTGCCTTACTTCAGCATGTGAGTATTAAGTCCAACAACCCTGTTTTTCTTTTTTGGGCTTTTTTGTTCTTTTATGATGCCCCAACAGAACCTGTGATGGTTAAAGAGTAGTTAATAAAGGTGTTATGATGGCAACAGTCTGACCCAAGATCAAATGTATTCATAATCCATTATTTCCATTCCTTCTAGATTTAAACAAAAATGCATTTTAAGCAATTTATTTACATGTTTTAGTAAGGTTATGCTGTGAGTTTAATTTATTGAATTAAACTATGAGTTTGTCAATTTTGTAATAAAACATCCAGCAGACTCTGATTTTCTGTGAAATGGCCATTTTACCATTTCGTAGTGGTTAACCCTTTTTACTTAATCCATCCATTTTCTGAGCCGCTTCTCCTCACTCGGGTCGTGGGCGTGCTGGAGCCTATCCCAGCTTTCATCGGGCAGGAGGCGGGGTACACCCTGAAATGGTTGCCAGCCAATCGCAGGGCACATCGAAACAAACAACCATTCGCACTCACAGTCATGCCTACGGGCAATTTAGAGTCTCCAATTAATGCATGTTTTTGGGATGTGGGAGGAAACCGGAGTGCCCGGAGAAAACCCACGCAGGCACGGGGAGAACATGCAAACTCCACACAGGCGGGGCCGGGGATTGAACCCGGGTCCTCAGAACTGTGAGGCTGACGCTCTAACCAGTCGGTCACCGTGCCGCCCTTTTTACTTAGTAAAATTTTCACTAAAACCAGTCCGTACAATTTATATAGGTTTTTATAATGCAACAAATTTGAACATACATTATTTGTAAAATTTCTTCTATATTCAAACAAAGATGAGTTCAATCCAATATGTATTTATTTTACACATTTTAGCAAGGTTAAAACAAGATGAATAGATGTGACAGACATATGAGATTTTTTTTATTTTTTTTTTAAATAATTCATACAATGGCACAATAATCATAAATCGAGCCCGGTACCAGCCAGTGGTTGCAAGTTCAAAGTCTTAATCTAGTAAAAGCCATAAATGCGAATATAAGAGGTTAAACCGAATCTGAATGATGAGCTGGAACGAATCTGACACACATACGCAATGATAATGTAAATAGAGGTATTAAGGGGGAAAAAAACTAATTTACATTTAATATTAAAGACTTTCACACATGCAGAGGCATCCTTTTCACTGTTCTTTGACATTTAACTAGTCAGTAACGCCCTGTTGAGCTCCCTAAAGATTTGCAGTTCATCAGAAGGTCAACTCTCTTTCTCCATCTCTCTCTCCCTCTCTTTCTCTCTCACTCCCCCTCTCTCTCTCCCTCTCGTGTTATTTTATCATTACTCAACCCCTCAGGAGCATCAGCACCCAAATTAAGGTGATGTACTGCCACCTAGTGGTCAATATATACAAAATAATAAATAGATATTCGTCAGTTTTTCCAGCTCTTTTAGCTATTTTCAACCTGTGACCTCGGTGTGAACCCTTTTTCATTCAGAGTTCACAGCGTCTGAGTTGTTGTCTAAGCTTCCTTTATAATAATAATAAAGCATCAAACACATGGGGCATATGAGGGGGCTTGTTTGGAAGAATCGCCATTTGTGTTCATGATCATGTCTCTGGACGGTGCTGTTTCATGTCTGAATTGGATACAGATGAAACCCAGGAAAAGATGTTTAGCAAATATATGGGATTTTTTTTAATGCTGTTTTTTTTTTTTTTTTGCTCCATGCAAAAACATCATATACTCTATAAAAAGTAGACTAGAGGAACAGACACTCCCCGTTGTCTTTATTTGGGTTAAAATAAAATAAAATTAATCTATGCACGCCAGTATTTTTACAAGCACATGAAGTGTTTTTGTTGTTGTCTTTTGTGGGGTGGTACCAATGGGGGCTATGCACAAAATGAGCAAGATACAAATTGAATTAAAAAATAAAATGCCCTCCTTGAATATATCTACTGATTTGTTTTATGAATTGAATTTTCATCAATTTAAAGTCAATTCCAATTTGCATCAACAATTTTTGATGGAAATACATAAAGTCAGTGTTAAATGTTAATGCAGTAGAAGCCTGTAATTTTTCCCAGCCAATTTGCAAATATATTTGAATATTACAAAATAAAAATAGATATTAAAAAACAGTATAATTAAACTTGGTAGTACTACAATGAGTGTCTTTCTTTTCTGCACTCATAAAAATTTAAATACTGAATTTTCTTTTCTATTGCACATTTTTGTTTGGGCCGAGGGGACCATATGTAAATGACTTCACATGGATTTGATGATGCATATTAACTTTAAAGAAAATATGTTTTTTTTCTGATTATACCAGCTGATAAACTCAACAAAATCATTGTCAACTAACAGAGTTTATCGACATACTATGTCATGCAACAATATATAATTGGAATTGTAGTTACTGTGCAAGTGTTGTAATTTATAGGATTGGCTCAGATTTAGAAAGGATGACTATTCAAACAGAAATAACACAAGAAGCGAAGAATTGATGTCAGCACTGAGCTTGATCCATAAGTCACGCGCCGACGGTTTGTGTACTGAGCTTTCTGCATTTACTTCTGCTCCGTAGCACTGAAAAAAGCTGCGCCCTGCACGTCAAAGTATATCAATGCTTTTACTCTCATGACGCATATGACCAGCAGCAACATAGAAGTGATGGAGGCAAAGGGACACAAGACGCTAATGAGCATGCTCAGTACAAGCAAAGAGTAAAGAGTACACAAGTAATAGGGGGAAGGGGAAAAAGAAAAAAAAGAGCCGTTGCCTTTGGAAAAGCCTCATTGACCGTAGTTGTTACAACTCGTCTGATTTATCGAAATGAGTCCCAATCCTCTGTTTAGTACACAGTGGACCCACAGATAAGATTGTTCTTATAGGACCCTAACCCCCAGCACCCCTCATTCTGTTTGCTCTATGCAGATCCCAATGAGGCATCAAGCTACCTTTAAAACATGATGTGAGGAAAATATTTATGAGGGATTGACACTGAATTTCGCCATTGGTGGCTCTCTCTGACGATACACATTCAAGCAGTGTGTAAAAAGCCAGAGGCATCTTGACTGAAGATCAAGGTCCCAGGCAATGGCAGGGGGTCAAGAAAAGATTCCGAAGGGCTCTGTTGACTTTTATTGTGATTCTGAAGGCCTCCAAGACTAGAATTTACCTCCATTTTGTGGCCTTTGATCTTAGATCTGCGTGGACCACATTTTGTCCCCATTTGAAATGCTCGTGGTTCTTTCCAAAAGACACCAATACATAGGGTCATAGATTTAGCACTCCTTGTGTTTAACATTTTATGAAGCAATATTTGTGCCACATTCCGTTAAATCTCCAGGGAGGATGCTGTAGAAACGAACACCCTCGTACAATAACTAATAGTTTACGTACTATTGTATAAATGGAAAAGGGGCATAATGTGATCACACACACACACACACACACACACACACACACACAGATTTGTGCAGAGCCTTTAAAGCAATTTTGAGCCATAACATAAGATTAGAGCTGTTCTGGGCTACTGGCCCCAGGATTGGAACACTTGACTTAACTGCAGGATTGAGTTTTCCAAACTTAAATGGGTCAGGTGACGCAGACTGATAACAATCTGAATTGTTCCCCGGACAAGACAGGTATTTGGCCACCCGGAGGAGTCCGACTCCAAATATGATCACACACTTGTGCATTTATGACACCAGACAAAATGAATAACATTCACTATTAATTACTTTTTGATGCTGTTTGTAAGGTGGAAAAAAATACTTGACCATGGTTACATTAATTTAGTACTTTACTTATTTATATATTGAATGTATTATACAGTTAACATGCATGATATTATCTAGTGTTTATATAATATGGCAATCTTGTATTTATAAACGTGCTAGTTAATATGGAAATGTAGTTTGATATTCTGTTCATCAGAATTTTTTTTATTTATAGGTACCTATATTAAAAATAACAAGGTCGCTCCATTAAAAATAACAACATTTCAGTACTAATCCCATACTGTTTATTGTTTGATTTTATTTAGTTTTGTACATGATACTGAAAATCTGATTTTGAGTAAAAACAAAAAGCTTAGGGCACACCTCTTACATATACAGTATTTCAAAATGCACTATAGTGGCACCAAAGTAATTTAATAAGGCAAAGATGATTACATTTTGTTCATCTGGGGAAAATGCCACTGCAGTATTCCACTGCATTAATGTATTCTTATTATTAGTAGTAGTAGTAATAGTAGTAGCAGCAATAGTAGTAGTAACATCATCGTCATCATCTTATTATTATTATCATGATTTTTTTATTAGTAGTAGTAGTATTAATTATTATTATTATTTTAGTAGGAGTAGTAGTAGTAGTAATAGTTGCAATATCATTTTATTATCATTATAATAATTAGTAGTAGTAGTAGTAATATCATCATCATGTTATTATTATTATTAGTAGTAGTAGTAGTAGTAACATCATCATCATCATCATCTTATTATTATAATCATGATTTTTTTAAATTATTATCATTAGTATTTATTATTATTATTATTATTTTAGTAGGAGTAGTAGTAGTAATAACAGTTGGAATATCATTTTATTATCATTATAATAATTAGTAGTAGTAGTAGTAATATCATCATCATGTGATTATTATTATTATTAGTAGTAGTAGTAGATGTAGGAGTAGTAATATAATCATTATGTTATGACTATTAGTAGCAATAGTAGTAATAGTAATAGTAGTAGTTATTTCATGTTATCATTATAATTATTATAATTAGTAGTATTAGTTATATCATAATTGTGTTATTATAATTATTATTAGTAGTAGTAGTTGTAATATCATAGTATGATGATGATGATGAACAATAATAATAATAATAATAATAATAATAATATCCATCCATCCATTCCTAACACTGCTTATCCTGGTTAGTGTCGCGGGGTAGCCAGTCAGTCGCAGGGCACATATAGACACGGACAACCATTCGCACTCACATTCATATTGTCACTGAGCTTGAACTGAACCCACACTGCCCGCGCCAAAGTCAGGCAAGTGTACCACTACAAGTAATAATAATAATAATAATAAAATTATATATGAAAAATTATATAACTTCTATTACTACTACGACTACTACTAATACTACTACTAATAAAATTATGATATAACTATTATGATGATATATGACTACAAATATTACTACTACTACTACTATTATTATTATTATTATTATTATTATTAGCTGGCACAGTGGGCGACTGGTTAGAACATCTGCCTCATAGTTCTGGGGACCGGGGTTCAAATTTGGTCCCGCCTGTGTGGAGTTTGCATGTTCTCCCCGTGCCTGGGTGGGTTTTCTCCGGGTACTCCAGTTTCCTCCCACATGCCAAAAACATGCATGGTAGGTTAATTGAAGACTCTAAATTGCCCATAGGTATGAATGTGAGTGTGAATGGTTGTTTGTTTATCTGTGCCCTGCGATTGGCTGGCGACCAGTTCGGGGTGTACCCCACCTCTCGCCCAAAGATAGCTGGGATAGGCTCCAGCACGCCCGTGAACCTTGTGAGGATAAGACAGAAAATGGATGAATGGATGGATTTCAAATGGGTCCCCAGGTCTGGTTTTATTGGGTCAACGGTTGTCAGAGAAAGTCATTTAAATTTATGTTTTAAAAAAATATATATTATTCATTTTTTTTAATAATTCATTTGACTAGGTTATGGTAATACTGTACATGATACTGTGTATTTTTGTAAGATTGGGGACTGGGGAGGAACAAACTTTCTGATTCAATTCTGGAGGTGAAAAAGTCCAAACTTTGTCTAGTGGTCTTATAGAAAGTTTATTGAGAAGCCAGAAAAGAGTGACGTTATGTTTTGTAATTATGTGGCATTTGTCTTTGCACTGCGTAGGTGTGACTACTCCAATGTCTGTTTGACACATGAGAGTAAAACTGTTCTTATATAATTTGAGCCGACACTAATTAGTATGATTATGTCTTTGCATAAACAACCGGTCGGACCAATTACTCTTTAGCATTTCACAAGTTGACTAGCGTTCTCACACTACACTGTAGCAATGCAAAGATTTTACCATTTCTACAATCGTGGCTGATCCTGTCATTTGTGATTAGAGCTAAACACATAATACATATGGTTAACGTGCTTATTACATATTGTATTATCGATCAGCCTTTCAGAAAACAGAAATAAGTAATTAAAACTGACCTCAGCCAAGGCCAAACAATAATGTCAGATAGTGGTATGGTCGATTCCGCTATAGCTTCATAGTTAATGTAATACAGCACAAGAAAGAAATAGAGCAGAAAACAATGCATGAAAGATGGCCAAGCTGTTTATACCTTTGCTCTGTTGCTAACATGTGTTAATTAAAGACTAAATTGTCCATAGGTGTGAACGTGAATGAGAATGGTTATTTGTTTATACAGTACGTGCACTGCGATGGATCGGCGACCACTCTAGAGTGTGACCCTCCCTCTCACCCAAAGTAAGCTTGGATGGGCTCCTGCTCACCCATTACTTTAAAGAGCATAAAGGGGATAGAAAAGGATGCGATGCAAATTGCAATTATGCTGTACTTTCCTGTACGTACTTCCGCGACACAGAGGAGAATTAGGTGGTCCTTCAGTGTGCTACACAGCTTAACCAATGTGGCCACATGAACATCCAAATAGGCTCCAAAAAATCAGATCCGCAATAACAGCTGTACTTGAAGTCTAACGATGGCCATAGATATTGAAGACATACTGGAAAAGGCAAGTTATTTTACTCAAAACTATAGATTGTTAATAATAATCAGCTGCTTACTCGGGATCAGGGCCCTTCTCAACAAGCCAAACTAAAGCTGCATCGGCCATATGCACTCTCCAAACAGTCAGCTTCAGTCTCCCGCCCCCTAATTGGATTTAATGAGTGATTTAACAACACAGCACTGCCCCATCAAATCAAACTGCTACTGTCCATTGCACTTATGTTTGGGTCACTACTCTAATGCTAATATGTACCAGAACCCTCCTTTCTGCAGGGCTCCAGCCCTCCTACCTCAGTTCTCTGTCTTTCTCTCACCCTCCATTGCACCCACATAGTTGTCAACATTCCCACAACATGGGTGGGCCCCAAAGAGGGGTGTTTGGCCTGTTTTGTGTTGAGTTCAGGGTGGGATCACACCTGTAGGTTAAA
This sequence comes from Phyllopteryx taeniolatus, assembly GCF_024500385.1. Lineage (NCBI taxonomy): Eukaryota > Metazoa > Chordata > Actinopteri > Syngnathiformes > Syngnathidae > Phyllopteryx > Phyllopteryx taeniolatus. The sequence continues at coordinate 19,833,305 of NC_084508.1, read as the reverse complement.
GGAAAGAATAAGGTACAGTACCTTAAGTGTGTATAAGACTTTTTAGCCTTGATGTATGAACTAATTCTATCGGCGCATGTTACATTTTGTCACAGAAAAATCATTAGCTCTTCAAATAAATCAGTTTACATAGAGTTAAGTTCACCATAACTTGCTATAGGGCATGACATAACAGCAAGGCATCATTGTAAAAAAAAATAATAATAAAAAATGACAAGCCTTGCAAATGTATTATGTAGGATATATTTTTTCCATTTCATTCCGATTGTAATGCATATCATTTGTTTACCAAGCAACACACAGCAGTGTGTCCAGTGCCAACTTTTAGGTAGCGCAACATTGGGGTTAGTACCCCAGCAGTAAGGCATCAAAAAAAGGTACAACATGTTATGTTTCATGATTACAAACCGCACGCAAATAATTAGTTTGGTGGTGTGATAATGAGGCGTCACAAGACTGCACACACAGTTAACGCCTTACTTGTTGTTTTCATTGGATTGTCTTATATTCATGGCCTACAAGTGTTTTTCATACAAATATTTAACTGTAATTATGAATTTACTTCACCATTATCATAAATTAGTGACAGACTATGGCGCAATATGATTTGCAAATAAATTTGCCATAAGAACAGAACGTTGTCATAAAGAATCCCTTATATTGTAAAAAACATTTTATTTTTGGTGTCCACTGAAAATTGTATATCTTAATTGAACAGATGAGTGATGCATGTTTTTTAAATTATTTTTTTTATTTATCACTCCAAGCAGCTCTCATATTCTGTTAGTTTGCACCATATTCACTATCCCCATCACTTTTATTTTTGTGTTTTATTTCATTTTAGCATTTACATCGTGAACTAAAAGGACCCGTTTATAAAATATGCTCGTCAGTGTGAGGGAAATTCTGGATTGACAGGTTTCTCCGCAGGATGCTCACAGGGCTGCATGCATTGCAAAGAGGACAGAATAGTTCTCCACTCAACTTATAACGCATTATTAGGCCAAAGGAGAAAGGCCGTGGAGCTGAGATAAGGAGGGGGCCCTGCTGAGTTTGTTATGAGGTTCAACATGTTTTTTTTCTCACCATTTGTTGGGGGCTGGTATTGCAAGGGGTTATTCTCTAAATCCATCACAACATCCCCAACTCACTATGTAGGGAGAGCAAGAGACATTGTGAGTTTGAGTATACAATAATATGTAAGGAATACTGACATTGTTTACGTTAATTAGTATACTTCAACATAAAAACAGCATTTCCTAAGTTTTTGCTGTCCTTTTTATTGTATTATATGTTCCCCACAAAGAAATCAAATAAAACTAAAGCACTTAACAATTTCAGAATCATTGTTTTTTTTGTTTTTTTTGCTAGAGCTTCAAATTGGACTCTGTCCTATAACGATAGGTCAAATAATTTAATTCAGTCCTGACAAAGTGAAGAGCTAATCGTTAAGGTTGAGTTTATCAGTAGATTTATTGTAAAATTCACAGGGACAACTTGCATATTTTCATAATTTACCTGATTAGTAACACTTGAATCATTTATATTGTACTGTATTGTAGTTCCACCGGGAACAGCAGAAGCAGCAGTAAACATTTCAAGTTATACTGGAAGTAAATAAATTAGTTTTATATTGTAATGATACACATTGAGTTAAAACAGGTAAATTTATGAAATAAAAAAGCATAAATGCATAGTGACAATAATGCGAGCATGGTATAGTACTGAATTTAATAGGGATTGCACGTTAATACAGAATTAGTTCAACTCACATAACTTTAGCAAAAAATGCTCCTTGATGAAAAAAATAATGGATCCTGGAATCTTTTTTTTAATCCTAAAAACATTGCATTTTTATTATTTTTATTCTGTGTGAAGGTATATTTAATTAAATATATGTATACAGTATAAACATGTACAGTATATATAAAATCTTATACCTACATTTTGTAGGAAAATTTAATTTATATTATATATATATATAGGCTGCCTCTATACATGGCATACTCATCCTAGTGGCATACAAATACTGAATACAAACTCCAAAATGTATTTGACAACATGGCTGCAATAACATTTGAACAAAATTTGCAGTTGCATCTCCCTCAAAAAGAAAACACGAGAGGCTACACATCATTATTGAAGTTAGAAGCATAGAACAGGACATTATACCCGGTACAGTAATTACAAAATGAATAACGCTACTTAGTTTTAACTAGCCCGCGACCCTTGTGAGGATAAGCGGTACAGAAAATGGACGGATGGAAAGTTTTAACTAATAAACAGTTACAATTCTATGGATATAAAGTTGCATTGAATTTCTTTTTCAAATAAAGCAAAGGATGCAATATCATTTCACATGCAGAGAATGAATGTCAAAATTCTATTGTGCTTTCTGGCCCAGGTTTGATTGAAATCTAAATTCACTAGATCCTCAAGGCAATGAACGCAATACAGGTAATGTTTCCCGGTCTTCACTGTTCACTGTGTGATGATAACCTCACTATAATAGTTACAGACTGTTTAATGGCCTTGGTTGGACCCGGCGGCCATGCAGGGCTACCATCACAGCACTGAAAGTCACAGAAATGTATGCTTTACTGCTGGAATCTATATTGCTGCTGACAATTTGTTTTTATACAGTAGGTCTACCACCAGATTCATGTATCTTTCACTGGCGGACCAACACTTCTTCTATTCTCACTGCTCTTTGCTTTTTTTTTTTCCACGCTTCTGCTCTTATCATCCCTGCCAAAGTTTCCCCAATTCCTGGTTGGTTCAGCAGCAGGGCACTGGGTCACGACACTGGCTTGATTTTCACACTGCTCCCTCTTTTGAACGACACGTCACGTTAATCGGGGTTAACAACTGCGCCGGTGCCTTGCTGAGCAGGGCTCCCATCGGCTTAACGCGGCCTGGCTCTGGTGATACAGATGGGCTGGTAATCTGTGCTCTAGTTGAGAGCGGAGTTCACAGAAAGCAATATATTTAAACGATTGTTAGCATTTACAAATAAAACACGTTTAACACTAGTTAAACAATTTTGAATTCACAGTTAAACGTTCCACTCCAGCTCAGTAGATGGCAAGCATGTGGATATCAAAGGGGTTGAAAAATACTAATGTAGGGCAGGTCAATCCATGTATCATTCGTTCTTTGCATTTTCAATTGGCAATCAAAAAATTCAAGTGACTATTCAGTTGTTTTTAGTATAATAAAAAAAAAGAAAAAAGAAAAAAAAAAAACACCCTGACACATCTTACACGTATTTGATTGTTAGCTTCATGCACTACATCTGATGTGCAAGATATGCTTTCATCACCGCTGTTTGCCTGTCCGATCGCATTGTTTTCAACTTATTTCCACATGGAGCACCACATGCACTAGTAGACTTGGGGCAAATCACTTCAACAACACCTTTGTGTTCATTCTTTTTTGAACCATTGCGCGATACGTGATGCAGTGTATGTTCATGTCCTGGTTGACTGATTTTGGTTGCCAACAAGCTAATGTATATTAATGCTATTACAAAACGTCTGGGTCACGTAAACCTGACCAATTAAATATTAAAATCAAACTCAGTCATGTGGACCGTTTTTAATTTTGTATTTTTTTTTTATTTCAGCCTAAAGGCGAATTATGAAAAATCTGTATTGTGTTAGATTGAGGAAAAAAATCTTGATTTATTTTAGATTTTGATGTTCAATTGCCAATTGAAAATTGAAATACTAATACAATAAACAGGTCTTTCACAAAAATGAATTTTCATCCTGGAAATGGTCTTTCCTGACAATGTCGACACCTATAACAACAATTATATTTATATTGCGCCTTTCACGGGACCCAAAGTTCTCACAACATTTAAAAAGGATTATGATCACAATAATCCAAATAATTGAACTTTGATTTGATTAAATATGATGAAATTACTGTGGTTATTGTTTTCCATATGGCGGCACGGTGGACGACTGGTTAGAGCGTCAGCCTCACAGTTCTGAGGACCCAGGTTCAATTCCCGGCCCCGCCTGTGTGGAGTTTGCATGTTCTCCCCGTGCCTGTGTGGGTTTTCTCCGGGCACTCCGGTTTCCTCCCACATCCCAAAAACATGCATTAATTGGAGATTCTAAATTGCCCGTAGGCATGACTGTGAGTGCGAATGGTTGTTTGTTTCTATGTGCCCTGCGATTGGCTGGCAACCAGTTCAGGGTGTACCCCGCCTTCTGCCCGATGACAGCTGGGATAGGCTCCAGCACGCCCGCAACCCTAGTGAGGAGAAGCGGCTCAGAAAATGGATGGATGGATGGATGTTTTCCATATTCCCTGTGATTGGCTGACAACCAGTCCAGGGTCATCGCTCACTAAATGCTAGCTGGCATAAGCTTACAAGTCACCCAAAACCTAAATGAGAACATGCGGCATAGAAAATTCCATACAATACCTGTAGATGGATAAATGTTCTAAACATGAACATTTTCATTGTATTATTCCAGTGATTTCTGGAAAACTGCATTTGGTAGAAAATGTGTTAACCCCTATCCAGTACAGTACTCCCAAATAAAGGTGTTATCATGCAACATCATGGTCAGTGAGGTAAATTGAGAGACTAACTTGCATATGAACTCGGATTGTTTGGGAGAAAAGGAAGTAACTTGCGGTGCAGTGATATTAAAATGGTCAAAGTAAAATTATTTACTATCTAACAAATTGAAGAAAAAAACCCCGACTCTTTCGAACAGGTGTCTTCAGGGGTCTGGTTATAACTGTAACGAGTACTTTTAATAACAATTAAGACATGCGTAAATGTGTCTTATTGCTGCATTATTGGCTCTCATGAGCATTTACTGTACATCTTTTCAAAAGAGGTTTAGATGAATATTTTCATTAAAGTAACATGGCAACCTGTGCTTCTGAAGACCTACCATTGTATAAAATAAACCAAACAAACAAAAAAAAACATTGTAAACAAAACTACAATAAACAAAAAGAAGCTTACGTGAGTGAAAGTCAGGTTCGAAAGTGCAGTCAAGCCAGGTTCTTTCAAAAATGAAAGCAAAATTCTCTCAACAAGGCAACGTATAAATGCACACATATGGATTTAAGAAATAAAGAAACTGCATTACAGATGGTAAGAGGGTCAGGGTTTGAATTCAAATCCCACTGAAGTATCAAGGTCTATTCTTCACTCCGAAAGCACTGTACAAAGAAAGGGGTTAAAGATAAAAAAGACTTAGAATTCACGTTCAAAGTGGGATTTTCTTTGAAACATTGAAGATGAGGATTTTTTCGAAGGAAGGATGACTGAAGCGTGACCTGTTTGGCAAAAACGTAACTCAGTGCAAGAGAAGCTGACCAGTTCGCATTTGATCCAGTACTGGCTGTAGGCTGCACATATTTCATTAATTAATTCATTCTGAAAAAAAGCATTACAAAACAGAGTGAGCAGAAGGTGAAAAAAACACCACATAGCCAATAGTGACAAAAATAAAGGCTGTTTGTTTTTTTTTGTTTTTTTTTTTATAACAACCAAACTAAAACCGGCCCTTACGTTAACATTTAAATTAAGACTGAAGTCTCACACATCTCTAACCATTAGAGCGTATTCCCCCCCCCCCAAGGCTGACCTTTTGTCATTGCACCCTTCATTTCGACGCTACTCTGATCCACCATTTTAAGACCCATCAGCGTCTTGTTTTTGAGACACTGCACCTCTTCAGAGTGACACATGTTTTATTGATCTTAAACGGATTCAAGGGTGGCCCATCGTATGGACACTCACATACTTTCACAGGTTTTTGCTGGTGCCACCATTTTGATTTGACTGTGTAATGGAACACATCGGCAAAAAGGAATGTGAGACACGAGTGTGCAACTAAATATTTTACAGGCCTGACATTTCATGCTCAAGCTTTAGAGTATACTGCTATTTATTCCCATCTCGGTTAGTGTCATGAAAGTCTTGTAAATTGTATCCTTCTTGAACTATCAACTTCTTGCCCAATGCATGTGACAGTGCAGGGGAAAAAATTTGAAAATGGAGGGAAATTATGATGTTGCAGTATGGTTATACAAATGGGGATGTGAGTCTACACCATGTTAATGTCACAGGCACAGCACATCATGCAAATTTATCCCAGCCAAATCATGAACGAAGCCCGGAAGATACAAAAAACAAACAAACAAAAAAAAAAAAAACAATGAAAATACTTAAGCCCTACTAAACTCTACATGCCCTCATTGCCCCTTCTAGAGAAAAACACAGTTCATAAAAAGTTCACGTCTGTTATTATTGTCGATCCTGGCTTTATATGCCTCAAACTATCCCTGTGATTGGCTGGAAACAAGGAACCAAACACACCACGGCTACTGTTGATATGACATTTGACGTGTTCTACACCTCTGACCCTGATATGCGGGGTCGCTGATCGGTCAGATTGCCGCTGCAGGCCAAGTGCGATTGGAGTTTGTGTCCGTGTGTGTATGCGTGCGTGTGGTTGTGGAAGAGGGGGGACCCTTTTGAGATGGGGTGGGGGGGACAAGAAGAGGCAAAAACTCAAAATATCTCTGTATCTGGTCTGGTAACATTTTAGAGTCTGCACCGCCCTACATAAACCAAGTTCAACTGGAGTTCACGGTTGAAGCCACACCCACTCGCCACCATTTCACCAGGCAGGCGACACGTCATCATGGGCAAGAAACGCCTCAACTTGTCGCTCGTTTCCAGTTCCGACACAGTGGGCCATCACCCACAGTAACGTTCTAGAATTGTTAGAACCTGCAATTTTGTTTTACACGACAATGACAATAAAAGCTTTATTATTTTCTTTCAAACCAGCAACGTTTAGCAAATTCATTCTATACATAAATAAGTGCAGTAGTCTTTTTTGATAAAACAATAATTGCATGTGTAAAGATTAATGTATTAGACTACTGCACAATGAAAGGTTTGTGCCACAGCTGCCCTAAATTAACAGCATTGATGAGTACCAAAATCCTTTTTTTAGGATTCATTAACAGCTACCTCACCTGTGTGTGTGTGTTTGTACGTGTGTGTGTGTGCGTGCGTGCATGCGTGCCTCATTTACATTTTATGTGTATAACCAGGAAATGTATTCATTTTCAAAAATACAGTATAAATGATGAAATTGAACATATAATTTTAGAATTAGAAGATATATTCAAATCATATCAGCAAGGGTTTTCTCATTAATAAACATTTTCTGTAATATATTTCTCACATTTTTCTCGTAAATTATGAACCAAATTACAGAATACAGATTAAGAAAAAGTATGCATTAGAAAATCTATGACAGTTAATTTACTTCAGACTGCATATTTTTTTCCCATTTTTTTTCCATAATTTGTTATATCAATGTGCCTTCTATGTTCCGTATGAATAATCAAACGATTTAATTGAAATGCAACTTAAAAATAAGGATACACAAAGTTAACATGTACAGTTTAATGATTTATAGCATTATGTTTTAATGAAAAACATTTAGAGCAATCAAGGTTAGTTATATCAAAATTGGTAGCTACACAAAACAAAAGCACTGAAAGTTTCATCAACATTCATAAAGGACTATTCAGAAAAATACATTTTGGCTAAAAACAAATGAATTTCTCTGCTTTTGATATTTTTGGATTTTGTTGGACTTATTGAAATTATTAAATTGTTTACTTTGGCAATTAACTGAATACACTAATACGTTTAACTGAACATACAACCGTTTGCCCCCCCCCCCCCACCCCAAAAAAAAAATTACACTCGCAGGCATGAAGTTCAATTGTCATCCACTTTAGAAGTCCAAGTGTGCCCACTAGTGGCTAGTATATGTACTACACTAAAACCAGAACCTTGTTGTTGTTGTTATGCCACCTTGAAAGCAAGACAGTAGTTTATGCTATTCCTATATTGACCAGTTAATACGTCAGTTATATAGACAGTATATGTCATATACTGTACATATAACTATTATATATATTTTCAACCCATAATTTAAATCAGGAAATAAATATTGTCAGTGCTGGAGCACACAAGATGACAATTGGACACAATGTCAGATGGCCTCCAAATTTCCATGGGAAATGTACATATTCACCAAATAAGTCCTTTTATCTTCATTTGTGTGCAAAAATGTTGAAGGACCGGGCCCTGTGGTACGAGGCAGGGGTAATGGAACCGTCAAGGAATCTTGTGGTTCAAAACAGAACCTCCCACTTTGCTATGGCAGAAAGGGAAAAAAGTATTATTAGATAAAATGTACAAAATCCAAGCCATCGTCACACTCAAGCGACTATATAAATAGCATATAGGCAAAATTGTTGGCAACCTTTCATTAAAAAAAAAAGACAAAACCACAATGGTCACTAAAATTACTTGAAACTGAAAAAAGGTACAGTAATAATAAATTAAAATATCAGGCCTTACTTTGGAATGGCACAACAAAATTAAAAAAAGAAAACCTAATAGAACTGGCAGGGTATTCCCAATGAGTTCCTGCTGTCTCTGGTTTGAAGGGTGCCTTCTCAACAGTTCAAAAGGATTTATATCAGGACTCATACACTATGTTCAAAATTATTATGCAACTGATATTGCTGAAAAAAAATTAGGTTTTTTTGTACCGTGCACATATTCAACCAAACCTCTTTCGATGTTTCACAGAAGGTACAGTGTTTTTCCTCTTTGTAGTCTTCATTTTTTTGAATTTATAAACCGAGCCGATGAGACTAGCCAAAAATGTATAGTTTTTCCAGAACTTTCGTAGATTTTCAATATGGAGTTTGGCAAAATCCAGTCTCACTGGTTATAAATTGCTTCAATGACCAGTGTGGGATTTTCTTTTAACGGAAAGGTACTATCAACTTCGCCTACGTGCGTATATTTTGCTTGCGTTAAATTCAGCAGTTTTCAAATATTACAACAACTTTTAAAATCACTAAAAAAACGATAATATTTCTACTAAAGCAAAAAAATAAATACAGTATAGTATATTCATTGACTTGCAACTCATCGCTATCAACCTCACCAGCTAAATTAACAGAGATCGCCGCTTTCTGCTTCTTCCTCTTGAGAAGGTTCAACCAGCCGCTTGTAAGAGAAGGCAAGCATCATCTGTAGAAAAATATATTGTCATATCAAGGTTCAGTCATAAAAGAGGCTCTCATATTTACATTTCTTCAAAACAGTAGTATGATAACTATTTTTTTCATCTTTAGGATGAGTCAATGTTTATTTTTCTCTCCGTTAACAGATCTTTTGAGGATTTAGGAACATTCTAAACTGTGTTTTTCTCAGGCTTCCTTTAGTTGTATGTTGCTTACCGTTAGGAGTGCCAGCAGTGCCATCATCACACCCATCATGATATACATGTTGTCAGTGAGGCCACCAGCCCACAGAGGGCCCAGAATGGTCGCTAGACCTCCAACTGAGCGACGCACCCCCTGACTAAAACCTGCAAAACCAGCAACACATTTCATATAAAGCAATTAAGGTACATATAACAAATGCTCTGAGGGGATAGGGGGCGGGGGGTTATAACAGAACTGCAAGATAATGAACACTGCTAGTGATTTAAGACATCAAGAAGATTATATACATTTAGGAATCTACAAAATCATATACAGTACATAAAAACAAATGACAACAAATAGGAAAAACAGCACGTAATATACAACGGATTTTAGGCATACTCATGAAAGACTGCATTTTTTTTTTTTTTTATTAAATGTAGCGCTTTCTAGGCACTCAAAGACACTTTACTTGTGTAGCCACAGCTGCCCTGGTGCAGGCTGACGGACTGACAGAAGCATGGCGTAGCGTGGCATTAACTTTGTTCAGCAATGTTTCACTGCTAGGACAATGAACATGCAGGTTTTTGGTGTTTTTTTTGGGGGTGGGGGGAGTTGGTCCTGCCGGCCAATCAAAAATGACATAGGATGGAACAATTGGGAAACATAAATAAGGGAAGGAAGAGAAGACTTTTTTTTTAAGACAGAGGAAAAAGACAGCAGAGTGGCAAGTGAGAGGAGATACAAGTTTGCTGTGTCAATGAATTTAGTTGGTCTGGTGGATGTTGATCTCTAGGCCAGTCAATATGATTCATCAGGGTGGGTGTTGGCAGGGTGTTCTTTTCCATAAAGGCTTCATTGCGCCATCTGTAAAAATACTTTGTGTGCATTGCTAAAAAGCTCTATTTTTGTTTAAACTGTCCATAAAATATTGTTTGTCATTTGCTCTTTCATATCAAGCACAAGTTCTCTGTAGAAAATTTTTGTTTCACTGGATTCATTCTCTTTGGGAGATATTCTGCATTTAGTACATGAACTTCATGCATGCCAATAGTGGTGAGCACTACTGATCTGTCAATCTATGACTCTGTCACAGATAAGCGCAAGTAACCTTGTAGTAGAAGCAGGTGATATTTGTGGAATTATTCAATGGGAATAAAAGCTACAAATCTGAAAGTCCACCTGAGAAGTTTGCAACTTGGCAGCAACGGAAGGAAAGTGAGACCATCCTAGTTGTATTTGAGACACCTCAGTTATTCAACACGCAAGGACTTGAATTTGTTTTTATTCACAATAAAGGACATAATGCTAGGTTAACATATTTAAAAATAGCCCTATAGTATGTGTCTCATGTATGGTTGTACTTTGCATTTTGATACATCAAACTTTTAAAGCAATATTATGCACTGCACTTATTGTACTTCAAATTCTGTGGACTGTGATACAGTATCTGTATTTGATTTGTAGATGGTTGCTTTTTTAATTTAAATGTTTTTAAAATTATACCTTTAGTACAGTTTTTATTACACGGAACCAAATAAAAACCCTGTATTAATAAAAAGTAATAAAACTAATACTGAAACAAACTAAAATTATGCGTTTTCCACACAAAAAAATGAACTAACAAACCTCCAATTAAAAAACAAAAAACAAAACAAACCAATTAAAACTAATTGAATTTGTGAAAAAAAAGGCTAAATGAAAGAAAACCTCAAAATGAAATAAAAACTAAATTTAATGAAAAAAAATCAATAATTATTATGACCCTGTTTTACATGTGACCATTGGCAAAATTGGCTCTTAGTTCTTTTCTTACTTTTTTTGGGCTGCACTGTTTCTTACCTTGTGTTTTTTCAGAGGTAACTTTGGAGAAGAGGGAAACCTGGGCAACAGCTATAAACGGCAGACCCAGAACCTGCAGAAACACGCCTATGACAAACTCTGTCAGCCGCCATGGGAAACCACCTACACAAAGACAGAATCCAAAACAGGTTCATGAAAGGCCCATTTTTAGGAGGTGCCCCATTATTGCATGTTAGCTAAGGTAAACTTTTCTTTAGGCTTTTGCAAAAAAAAAACTTTTGTGAAACAAGTTGGGAATGTTTACTTGAACTAATTTTATAAAAGTCTGTTGTTGTTGGTTGATCAGCACAAACAAAATAGTCAAAGAATCCTAAGCAGCTATTGGGGAGATAGTAGAGCTCTGTCCATGCTTTAATCAGAAGATAAAACATTCCCAGCAAGTTACACAGCTTTGCGGTAGCATATGACGTAGGCCATAATGCAGACTCACCCAGCGGGTTAGCCAGGAAGATAAGGCACCACACACAGGAAATGTTGCAAATGCTAAGGCCAACAGCCAGAATTACTCGCTCAGCAACACGCCGGCTCAGCCAGCGCACAAATAGGAAGCCAGTAATCACTTCCACGCCGCAGAGACAGTACATGAGGCTGTTCTCCAATTCCCCGTAGTTGAAATACTTTTGGGTCAGTGGTGTCACCATGGTCTGGAGAACAAGTGGTGAATTATTATTAAAGCACATGCAACAGTGTCATTGTAGGAAAAGCCAAAGCATGCTCATTATATACTGTTAAAGAAAAAAAAGTTGGATTTTTTTCCAGGGGGGAAAAAAAAAAAAAGATGATTTATGTGTTGTACCTCCAGTGCTGTTTGATTAAAGAGGGTGATAAATTGAGCAGCCAGCAGCACAACCACTTCTTCTCTCAGGAACTCTGCAGAGTCACAGTTGCAAAAGAAAAAGGTCAAAGGACGCATACAAGTGCATTTCGGAATTTGTGAAGTCAAATAAAACTTCATGGTGGTAGATGACCATAATATACTGTATCTCACTAAACATCTTCCTAGCTACTCATCCCTGTTCAGGTTTTTGTGATATAAATGGGAACAAGATACATTATTTCAAAACGTTTGCCACCATTACTATGAACTATAACCTTTACAAGTCAACTAAATTTTTCTTTTTTTTTTATCTCTACGAGAGGGGGAGTAAAAAGTAAGCTACTGAAACAAGGTGGTTGCAGACCCTCTTATAACTGGCATGACTGTCAGAATTAACTACTCATATTCAAACTCATGTTAAATGCGAGTCATCACATAGCTGCACCCTTTAAAGTACCTCATAAATTTCAGCTGTTCTCAATTTTTTTCCTGACAGTTTTTCATTTCGCTCCAATGTTCTTTTGGTCATGAGCAGTGTTGTACCAAACATATCTTTTGGAATTATGGCCAAAAGGTTCAACCTTGGTTTCACACGTTTTTGAGATTTTTTTTTTTTTTTTTTTCATAGGTCGAAATCTTTGGTCATAATTCCAAAGTTATGTTTGGCGCAAACAACACTACTCATCACCAAAAGAACACCATACCTGCAGTGAAGAATGGTAGTAGCAGCAACATGCTTTGGGGCTGTTTTTCTTCAGTTAGAACTGGGGCCTTCGACAAGATGGAAGGAATTATGAACAGTTTTAAATAGCAGTCAGTGTTGGTACGAAAACTTCAGGCTTCAGCTTGAAACCAAAAAATAAATAAATAGAAATAAAATAAAATTTAAAAAAAAAAAATAATAAATCAGGAAAAGCCTACGAGAACCTCTGAAATTTATTTAAGGTTAATAAGTCACAAACGGTGGCAGGTGTGTGCTGACACAATTTTTTTTTCCCCCTGGAAAAGAGTGAATGTAATTAATTCTGAAGAAAGCCACATCCCAGTTATAAGAGGGTGTGCACACTTTCAGTTGTTTGATTTTATTTCCCTTCTCAAACTATTATTTTCAAATGAGTTGTGCAGGTTATAGCTCACATTAATGGTAGAAAATTTTTTGAAAGTATTTATCTTGGTCTAATTTCTTTATATCACAAAGACCTGGCATTTTACCAGGGGTGTGTAGGCTTTTGATATCCACTGTACCATAAAGCCACCTACCTCGTGAGAGACTGAAGTTCTTAAAGGGACTGGAGGACTCACGGGACACTGATGGCTCAGGAGATGGGGCAACTTGATTCAAGGTTGCATCAGAAGTTGCAGTAGTGTGATTCTTATGAGAGTCCGCGGTGACCACAGAGCCGTAGGAGCCCACCAGCTCCTGAGATCGCATTAGTGGCTTTACCTCCTCATCATCCTCATCCTCAGCTTCCTCTTTCTCTATACTTTGTTCATTTCCCATCTCACTGCGCTTTTTAAGAGTGTCCTTCCCTCTCTCCAGAGGTGGGAGATCCCAGTACATGAAGACCACAGCCAATTGAAGAAGAATCCACAATAAACACATGAATAACTAGAAGGAACAAAGGAAGAAGATAAAAAGTTTGCACAAAATTAGTGTAATTACCATTTGTAACATTTTCTCAATGTGTTTAAGGTAAAAACTTTTAAAACATTTCAGTCATAGTATTAGTCATAGTGCATGTCTAGGCTTGAGTGTTGTATGCCCAAGCAATCCGGTATATGCGGAATGGCACGTGACCAAACCTGGAAAACAGGTTAGGGGGCTTCCTGTGTATGGCCAAACTAGCAAAACAACGGGTTGATGACATGATGGTTTGAACCCAAACTTGCTAAAATTTAGTTTTCTTTATGGCTTGTCTTCAGACAAAAGGTCCGACATGTACAAACCGTATATCATTAATTTACAGTATATAAATATGATATATGTAACCACGAACGAAACCTAAACATCGGATATTGTCATCTTTAGCTCCTGAAGACATTTTGTATGAAGCAAAAGACATTGTAAATGTTTAAATTTCCATGGCTGCTTTGTCTTGGTCCCCTTCACCATTCACCTGAGCCGGGAGGAAGCGCTTCGACCTGTTTGCCAAATGCAGAAGTTGGTTGCACATATATTCCTCTAACGTAATTAAATATTATAAACCCTCCAAAATATAAGTGTCCTTAGTGTCCTTACCCCTGGTGCAGTGTATATATTGACCACAAAAGGACCCAGATGGAAATCACACAGTCTCAGGAAGATGTTAAATGCTGGACCTACATGAAAGGTACATGTAAAATGTGGTAATCAGGCATAAAGTCACCACAATAAAGTAGCAGGTGTTTATTTACACTCATCTTGTTCAGGGTCACCGATTAGCTGGAAACTATCCCAGCAGACTTTGGGCGGGAGGCAGGGTAACCCCTGGACTGATTGCCAGTAAATCACAGAGCAACAGACACATTACTTACACAACAGAAACACTGCTTTTATTAAATATAAATGTTTAGAAAAAAGCCCCACTTCTCCTAATGCACAATCACCACCGGACCCATCATGGATGAACACCAATGAATACATCCGCATAGTGAGCTATAATTGTAAAAAGCAATAATTCATCCTCACGGGTAGTCAGGTTTCCTTCCACATCCCAAAAACATGCGTGGTAGGTTGATTGAAGACTCTAAATTGCCTGTAGGTGTGAACGTGAGTGTGAATGGTTGTTTGTATATATGTGCCCTGCAATTGGCTGGCGACCAGTTCAGGGTGTAGCCCCCCCCCCCCCCGCCCCCCTCGCCCGAAGATAGCTGGGATAGGCTCCAGCACGCCGCGACTTTAGTGAGGATAAATGGTACAGAAAATGGATGGATGGATGAATAATCCATCCCACCCTAATTCATCTTTTACAGCATTGTACCACTCACCAATCAGAAGGCCCACTTGTCGACACACCATGACAGCGGCAAACACAGTGGAGCGATCTTCTGGGGCTGTGCTTCTGGTCAGGAAACCGAAGATGGACGAGCCAGCACCTGTGCCAATGCCTGAAGAGAACATGTCCAGCATAACTGCATTACAATGCTGGAACTCAAATAGAAGAAATGGATTTGTGATGCATCTAACAAAATCATGTGACTTTATGACAACAACATAAATTGGTAGGTGGTTCCTTCACTCATACTCATTTGAAATTTGTTCCACTAACATGTGCATGTGTTCACTGTGATGGGTAAAATGCAGAGAACAAATTTCGTGTGCATGCATGAATGTTCATGCCAATAAAAGGTGATTCTTCTTCTTCTTCTTAATGCGTTTTTTAAGCCCGTTACCGCAAGCATTTTGGGGCACTTAATTCCTTAATTAATTCCTACAATCGGTTTCAAGCTTTACAGGAAGATAATTCTTGTAGATTTGGAGAAGATCAGTTGAAAATTGGGTTACAACCTAATTAGCTATCCTTGGACTTCAGTTGAATAAAACCTGATGGGTCATAAAAACCTTTTTTTTTTTTTTTTTTTTTTAAATCTACTGGGATCTTGCATAACTGGCTTTTTATGCAAGCATGGAATATGTACACTATATAATTACCAAGCGCTCTTAGTCCATGCAGTGGCCATTCGGCGGAATTTCAACTTCCTTATTCATAATAACTTGGCCGAGTTTACAACTACAGACATTTTTATATTTTTTTTATAATAAAACACACCCAGGGAGACAGCGGTCCATCACTTTGTTGTGGCTGCATCTGGTGCACCGTTGGCGTCCACAGCAGAGTGATGCATGGCCAGCTGAATTGCAACAGAAGCAAAGGAGGGAAAATTGTCCCGTGCTCAGAGGCTGCCTGGCCGCCACAGAGTGCCTCTCTGCGGCACATGAGAGCATGTTTAATGTGCATCGCTGGGAAATCTCCTCTCCCGGCTTACCCGACGGCACGTATTTGATTGACAGCTGCAAGTTCCAAGGGGCGGTATTTTCAGAGTACTCATCGACACACCCGCAGCATTTGGAAGCTGAAAGAATGTCTCAATTCTTGACCATTTTGAAGTGTCAGTTCACATAATTTTCACATTATTTTTTTATACATTTAAGTTTGTCCGGCTAGTTAACAATACTCTTCTCTGCGGTGTGTCAAAT
Source organism: Phyllopteryx taeniolatus (assembly GCF_024500385.1). Taxonomy (NCBI): domain Eukaryota; kingdom Metazoa; phylum Chordata; class Actinopteri; order Syngnathiformes; family Syngnathidae; genus Phyllopteryx; species Phyllopteryx taeniolatus. The sequence continues at coordinate 19,817,160 of NC_084508.1, read as the reverse complement.
GGAGAAGACATTTTTCGGTCACTTTAGGGGAACTTTAATGCCACCATTGTGATTACCTTCACCGTGCAAAAAAGTTCTTGGTATTTTCCGTTGTTGATACGTTAGCTTTTGGTGTGAATAGCTTATTTCATAGCCTCCCTTGGAACTTGGCAGAGGACCTTCATATCATTTTTCTAAACAAACACGCTTCTATATTTATACTTGTAACAATCTAAATAAAGATTTTGATGATTTTTTAAATAATGGTTTGAAGTACTCGCACATGACTACACTGAGCACTTTTGCAGCCATGCAATTTTACTTTGTTCTCACAGACTACAGTTTTCAACACCTACACAGCAACAAAGTACTGTAAAATGTTCCCCCAAAAATAAAGAAACAATGACGAAAAGATCATGTAAACGCATGATGATGCCTTACCTGCCACGAGTCTGCTTGACAGTAGGAACCACTTGGAAAAGCCCATAAAGTACATTAAGTTACCTGAAAAGTCAAAAGAAGGGAACAGTTAAATACAAAAGAATACAAAAAAAGTTTGCTTTTCACAAGCATGAACAAGTGACTGATCTGAATGCAAGAGAGGTGTGAACTCACCCACAATCTCAAAAAGGTTGGCAAACAAAATAATCTTTTTGGTGGTTCGCGTTCTGTCAGACCAGTGGCCAAACAGTGGTCCCGAAAGGAGACCGCTAAGGCTGAATGCTGATAGGGTCAAACCCAGGAAGTACGTTGGTGCCTCTAATGTTTGCAAATACCTCCATATAGTGGGGAGTATCACAGCTGGGGACAAAGACAAGAGGGATTTGCTTAGAACAGATACATACTTATTACTTATACTATTACTTACTTACTACTTATTTACATTTTCTAATCAAACTGGATTACCAAAATTTTATAAATTCTTATGAGAACAAAAAGCACTCAGGTCATCAGAATTATAGGCCTGTAGAGATCCTCGCACATCATACAAAATAGGCATGATTTCAAAAGAATGTAATTTTCTGACCCTTGTAGTTTAAAAAAAATAAAAAAAATAAAAAGAACCTTGTGTAAAATAGTAGACTGACTTTGGTGTAGGGACCGTGGGTTCAGTTCCCACTCAGTGACGGTGTGAATGTGCGTGCAAATGAAGTTCGGAGGTGGGAACATGATGGTCTGGGGCTGCTTTTCAGCAAATTATACTGGTAAACTTCACATTATTGAAGGAAGGATGAATGGGCAAATGTACTGAGACATTCTTGACAAAAATCTGCTGCCATCTACGAGGATGATGAAAATGAAATGAGGGTAGACATTTCAGCAGGAGAATGATCCAAAACATACTGCCAAGGAAACACTCAACTGGTTTCAAAGAAAAAAAATAAAGCCGCTAGAATGGCCCAGATATGACCTGACTTGAAACCAATAAAAAAATCTATTGAAAGAACTGAAACCCAAAGTCCATAAAAAAGCCCACGGAACCTTCAAGATTTGAAGACTGCTTGTGTGGAAGAATGGGCCAAAATCACACCATAGCAATGCATGAGACTAGTTTCTCCATACGGGAGGCATCTTGAAGCTGTCATCGCAAAAAAGGCTTTTGTACAAAGTATTAAATAAATACCAGGTGGCGTGTTCAATATTTTTTCCGTGTCATTTCACATTATTACACACAACTTAATTTCTGATCTTATTTGTTCTACTTTCTTTGTATGTATGGATTACTTGTGTTGTTCACAACATCTGGTGAAAGGTTCATGTCAATAGCACCTTTGAAAATATATTTAATGAGAAAAACGGTGACGTGTTAAATACTTTTTTCAGCCGCTGTATGTCCGAATCACTCCTTGATTAAGCAGACACGCCATTTTGTTGTTTTAGAATGTAACTTTGGAAAATTCATCTTATATACTGTACCTCAAAGTAATTTTAAGTTCCACAACAAGTTGTTTTATGCTGTATCTTCTGTGTGGAATAGTGAGTGACCGAGGAAAGCTAATCAGTCAGCAGTATTAATAATTTCACAGTTCAGATCAATACAGACAATAGATTCCAGACAACCAATAAATGATGTAGGGCAGGGGTGTCAAACTCAAATTGACGGTGGGCCAAAATAAAAAATTGGGACAACGTCTTGGGACAAACTCAATATTTAATGAACAATCACTGCGATATGCATGTTTCCCTTCCCTTCCCAATTATAGCTCACAACAAACTTAAATTTTGCTTTAACACTGAATCTGGAATAAACAAACTAATATTATAAACATGAGAAATCAAATTTGTGATAAAAGACATCAGTGGTATTTGTTTGTTGTTTTGTATTTAAATAGATAACATGAATTCTTCTGTCTCTCTATATTCTATTTATCTATCTCCAACTACCTTTCTTTTTGATGTAAATCTTTTTTCAAAGGCCAACAACCCAAACAAATAAGAATGTTCTTCAATAAAAATCCAAACCTCAAACTATTAACAGTCCCTGCCTAGGAGTTGATACAGGGTATTAAAAAAAACATTAATTCAATTATGTTATATTCTTTGTTACAGCCACGTTGCGTCGCACACGACAAACAGGTCTGTCTTTTACTTTAGTGAACAGATAATCTGCCTGCCACCTGTCTTGGAAGTTAACCGTTTTCCATCTTTCATTTGGCCATTTTTGGGAAGGGGAAGTGTAAATTTGCTCGAGGAGACTGGTAGCATAGTTGCTAACGACTGCAACAGAAGGGGAAGAGGCGCTCGCCGGCCGAGACTGATGGGCCAACACACTAGCAAAGCATTCTGGGATTTGTAATAGTGGCGCATGTGCTAGCCGGCGGGCCAGCTCTAATACACATTTAATATGGTCTTGCGGGCCAAATATAATTAAATCGCGGGCCAAATTTGGCCCCCGGGCTTGAGTTTGACATTGATGACGTAGGCCATTCATGAACATACTGTACAGTCATTATTTAAGATCAAGTTCCAATTTGTGTCTGCATGCAGGCTGAATAAAACTGTCTAGGTTACAGAAAAACACGACAACATCCTCCAATGTTTTTCTTCAGGCATCTAGCTGAAATGTCCACCACGGGGGTAATCATGGCAAAAGTAGTCCGCGACCACGTTCATAGATATTTGCATAAGCATGTTCAATGAACAGTATTCATCAAAAGTAATCACGTTATCTTGGCTGTTAAAATGTAACTATAACTGGATTTATATCAAAAGTGATCATATTTTCTTGCCTGTTCAAATGTACCGAACTGTACATGCACAGCGTACATTGTCACATACAGTTAATTGGTTCAATGTGATTAGCTTCAAATCGAGATGATGGTTAAAGTATCACCAATTCCTAAAAGATGATATCCTTTTGTACTTACAAGCTAAGGGCACATAGCATTTTCAAAGAGATATTTACCATATTCCACGCCGCTCAACAGAAAGATGAGTCCAATGGTAAAAAACGTCAGCTTCTTTTTCCGTCCATTATCCATGGTGATGGGCTGCTATACACTTTTAATGTTCACCCTCATTATTCGGCAGCTATATTTAAATGTTAGCGTCTCCACAAAACGACGGTGAACATAATTCTCAAAGGGCTGCTTCCAGTTTATTAGAGCCCGAAGTGCGTTTTTTTTAATGTAATGTGTCTACAGGACAGAGGACAAGTACTCTTACAGTTGGAAAGCATTTCGTTCTCCTCTTAGTTATAAAGTTTGATCCTGGTTGTATTGAATAGTCCGACAAGTAAATAGAAATGACGGCCTATATATGCGAAAAAGGTTGCACAAGCACCCACTCCACTCCTGCGTCTTTTAATCCCAAAGCATCACTTCCGGGTATCTGATTACACCTCGACCAATCACAAACTCAGAATCACCTCCAAACCATATTTTTAATGTGAGCCTTTAAAAAAACCTTTCCCCCCTTCTTTTTCAACGCAACATTCAAATCTGATGTGTGGTTTCTTAACATGAACAATGAAAATAGCCCAAATTGTTATGTTTGCCCTGAGTTTCAAGTTGTGCAACACTACTGTTAGCCGACTGTCCTCAATGAATGAATACAAAAAAAATTATAATCACAAGGCAATATACAGTATGTACAAAAGTCTTGAAAAAGAACTCAATTTAGAGTTTACTTTAATCATAAGAATTTAAGATTTGTGGAATTCCATACAAACAATTTTGCGGAAACAGTTTGTCAAAAGGAGCGTTTCCGATCCAACATGACTTTGAACTCGTGGACAAAACCAAATCCATAGTTGGATGAAATTGGTGTGGAAAAATTTGCCCAACATCACTGCCCTCTTATTTATAAAACGTTACTCTAGATCAGTGCGTCCCTGTATAGCTAAATCTAACAGCACACCACCATCCCCACAAAAAAATCTTCTTACTGAATTTAGCTATTATGCTGCACACACTCGTGCAGTCACTGTAATAGTCTTGCCACGCTGCAGTATTTGCATATCTGTTGTTGACCAATACTGGCCACTCATGCCAGAGTAACATCGGCTCCATTTGCACACTGATTGAGGAGTATCTGCAACATTTACACAATCAACATTGTCCCAGATTATCGCACGACTCGCTTGAAGTCTCGGCGCCCTTTGCACAATGGTCATTGCACCGGACTATTGCTATATTAGTCATTCGAACTGCTCTAAGTGCTAGAGGACAATTGTCAAAAAAATAAAATAAAATTGTACCGGCATTACCAGATAACGAGCAACCCTTTATTGCTCAGTGACTGTTTTTCTCAATGTCTTTATGTCTGTTATCATACTAGAGCGACTCCAATTACCGGAGACAAATTCCTTGTGTGTTTTTTGGACATACTTGGCAAATAAAGATGATTCTGATTCTGAAGCCATGACTTATTCTGTTGTATAAGTGGCAACAGGTTGATTGTACCTTCTGCCATCTAATGGAAGAGTATTTAATTGTTCAGCATGTCACTATATGTCGCTGTCATAGATAGATGAACAATGATGTATTTGTAATTAATAAATATAATTTCAAATTAAGTGAAATTTTATCATTTCCTGCAACATCCCTGTTAATCTTTCTGAGTACATTAGTGTGCCACAGCACCCTGTTTGGGAATCACTGCTGCACCTAATAATTTTCTCTGAAATAGTTTTAAGTCTGTGTTTTTAAAACACCATTTATCTATTTTCTACCACTAAATGTATTAAGGGCGTGGGCAGGCTGGAGCCTATCCCAGTGGACTGTGAATGACTATACTCTGGACTGGTTGCCAATCAATCACAGGGCACAACAGAAAACCAATAACCTGAAGAAAATACCAAATTACAAAATTTGGTTGACAATAAAAGGTATGCTTAAATATGACATCTGAACATTTGTATGTTGATATTAGACCATTAGTATATGTTCCCCTTTACATTTACAGTAAATGTGCAGGCTCTTTCTGTGCTCTCATTTCTGAGCCTTTTGCAGTGCTCCTCATGAGGCCACCATCCTGTGACATCCATTACCAAAGTGACATTGTGCTGAAATTCCACACAACACTCTGCCCGTTTCAGTTCTACCCTTAATTAAATTTTGACTCTTGAGTGTCCACTTTCATTGCCCACTATTTTCAGTGTAAGAGGCTCCAGTATACTGGGGACTAAAATTTCCTCTGCCACTTAAGAACAAGATGTTTTAAATTTCTAAAATACTCAAATTAATACACCCAGTCCAAATCATTTTAACTGCTTATGTGATGCTTTTTCAGCTGGGAGATGGCTGCTATAGTGATGACACATGGAATCGGTCAACTTTATTTCAAGAGAATAAAGTTAAGAATGGTTTTGTAAATAGGTTCATAAATTTCAATGTGCATTGTGCAATTACAAATAGGGCATTTCTATTCTATGTTCTATTTTGTTAGGGGCAAAGTGGTATTTGAATTTGCCTGTGTTAATTGTGTGTTTTTTAAACCACACACAAAATTCTGTTCAGGAATGCAAGTAAATAATTGACATTTTAATAAAAATGATTAACAAAATCAATACTGAGCATTTTAGTGAACATTAATGGATAATATTTCAGCATTAGAAATACAATTTGGAAACAAAAATCCTCTTTGGGATGGGTGGTGGTCTAATAAATTTGTTAAGCACATATTTTAAGGTAAAACCATGGCCATGTAAGGAGGAAATGTGTCAGTAGTTTTAGATGCATGCTGCAACCTCAAAAGGAAAGAAGGGGGGGGGGGGGAAACACGTTTTGTTGAGTAACGTCACATTTGTATGAAAAATGCTGAGGAGCAACTATACATAGCTTGACATAACTGAGCTCACTTGAAAATTTAGCAGTGAACACCATGCAAATACATTTTCAGAACACTGATGATTAGCTGGTTCAGAACTTAAAACTTAAACTTATATTTAATCAAAACAATTTGCTTTGTTAGACTGATTTGTGCGTAATCATTTTTGCAACATTAAAGAAATGTTAGAAGTTACATTTTTGTATACACTCACAAATCTCATTTGTAATAAGTGGCCCACATTTGTGTACAAGTACTGTATAGTATACCATAGAACTCTTAAAGGATACGCCAGGGTTTCTAACAAATCGGTTGGGGTACACATCTATGTTGAGCACTGTATATTGTATTATTGCACATCATTTTCTGTACTAGCATGACTTATTTAGTGCATATAAAGTTGTCAGCGATATTAGCATGTCGTGGCAGAGATTTTATCTTTAGCCAACACGAGGATTTTTCTTCCGCCTTGTGCATTCTGCGCTGAGCTGTTTCAGTTATCCTTACAGGACTACCACCCCTAGGGAGAGTAGAAGTTTCTCCATTTATAGGTCGGTCTTACCATGAACTGATGAACAACAAGGGTTTTAGAGATACTTTTGTGATACTTTCTTGTAAGATGACAGTTTTAGGTATTCTGAGAGCTCTTTTGCGCCAGATAATCCTTCTTGAGAATAGAACACTCCAACATGGTGTGTGTTTTAGATAGGGCAGGACAGCTTTAACCAACACTTCGAGTCTTGTCACACTGATTGGACTCATGGTTGGCTGACACTGACTCCAATTAGTCCTTGGAGAAGTTATTAGCCAAGGGGTTCATACTTTTTCCCCTGCAACGCGAAGATTTACATGGCATGTCGAATGTATACAGCACATGAAAACACAATCATGTGGTATTAGTTTAAGCAGACTGTGTTTGTCTATTGTTGTAACTTCAACAAAGATCAGATCACATTTTATGAAATCCAACTAATTTCAAAAATGTTTCACATACTTTTTTGCAAGTAGCCATGAAGAACAAAAAGGTTTTTTTTTTGCTTTTCCAGTTTCACTTTATGTTTACAATTATGAAGGTGACACCATTAAAAATTGCAGTTTTAGAAATCCAAAACCACATCAGAATTTTTGCAAACAAAGGACCGTTCCATAATTCTGAAACCACAAAATGGATGCAGATATACAGTATCCCAAAATGAATGAGCACTTTGTACAAATATTTAAAAAAAATAAAAATAATATATTTACAGAGTAGCAAATGGAGGTTGTAGCAGTTCAAGTGTCACAGTCTAATCGCTAGTCCATTTCTCAAGAGGAACATATTTTTATTTTATTTTTTTAATCTACAAATATAAAATTGAAACATTGCTTCTATATAACTCTCAGTTTCTTTTCTTTCTGTTCAGTTTGGTTTTCATGCAAATTCTGACAGGTGGAATAGTGAGGAGAAGAGGGACGAGATTTAGAAGGCCAGTTTCTTCATGAGGAGGTACACCCTGGAGTCCACCTCAAAGCCGTGAAGGTTGTTTGCGTCTCCCTGCAGCCTCATGAGGAGGCCACCGTAAGAGACGTAGGCAGAGCTGAAAGTGGAGAAGGCATATTTGAATCACTTCATATAATATATTTAAGAATAGGAGATAATTTAAAAAAATACAATACTTTTTGTCATATATTCTATGGAAGTAAACATTTATAAACGTTTATTATTACACAACAGAGGGTGATCATTTGCTAAAAACAATATAAGCAATAATTTGCAACCACCTAAGATGTTAAAATAATGCTATAGAGCACAGGTGTCCAGTTCATTTTTGTCATGGGCCACAATGTAGTTATGGTCAGACATGCAAACACCAAAGGGATGAAAAAGATGACCAAAAAAAAAAAACATTGTAGTGGGGGTCCCCCAGGCCCCCGAAGACAATTGTTTTGATTTTAACATAAATTAAGCAATCTGGAAGACTTTCTTCACGCAGAGAAACATTTATTTACACCGCTCAAGTACATGTTGATATACAAATTTTAAAGTTTAAAATTTGCCTCATTTCTTTGCTTTTTTTGTTCTGGCCTCCAACTTGAGCCAGGCCCATCTCCACCTGCACATGATGCCTGCTTCAAGCTGTGCCACATGAATAGCATCCTCCTGTTTTAGAACTCTCATTCTGGAAAAGAATTGACTAAAATCATTGCCTGTTTTACTTTATTTTTCACTATTAACAACTTCAAAGGCTAATCCCAAATGCATCCTCCAGGAAAATATTAAGTACAGTATTTTTCTGTTTTTATCGGCCATTACTGAATTTAGGTTAGTTCATTCTGTGTTTTGACATAATCCCTAACATCGCTCCATCGCTTAATACATTTAACATTAATATCCATAAACTAATTAGATCATTGTCGGCGCGTTTCCCAATTAATACAAGATGTACTAGCGGATCAGCTCCTGTCGCCGATGTTACGTGTGCTTCGCGGTTCCGCTGGGACCACAACCAGGGCAATGACCCACAGCACCTCAACGGGAAAATACAAAAGACCAGTGCAACAAATACGACACAGCTGATCTGATGAGCAAAAATGTTGCTTAGATGTAAGACTAGCAATAGAGGATGTCCGCTCCAGAGGTGGGTAGAGTAGCCAAACATTGTCCTCAAGTAAGAGTACTGTTAGTTGACAATAATGTGACTCAAGTAAAAGTTAGTCCTCCCAAAAAGAGAAAAAAAACATCACTCACAGCCGTGTTGCAGCTTCTGTCGAAGTCTCATCACCCTCAATCTTATAAACCTTCCCATACATCACATAATCAAATTGGTCTGATCTGAAAAAGTACAACAATGAAATTCAAGCTCAAGCAAATACATAAAACACAAACCATTTCCCAAGGATTATATTCGATAAATAAAAATAAATACTATTTTAAACACAAATGTGTTAATGGGCATTAGTAGAAACATACCGAGAGGGTCTGTCATCTTGAGGATTGTACTCCCCATCATCTGGCGTTCCGTCTTCATATAATGTGCTGGCTATTACCAGTCTGAACTTATCACCTTAATGAGTTGAACAGTGTATAATTATTTATTTATTTATTTTTACTGTGCATTTTTATGTTTGTTGTATAGCTCCACAGACTGTCATACAGTATATGCTTTTAATGGCCTTACTACAAGCATGAGTGTTATATAATTCATGAATTTGTAGGGCAAATACAACCAATTAAATAATTTGTGTAACTACTTCAGTGAAGATGCAAGACCTTACCAAGATCTACTGGATAGATTTGAATGTTCACATCCAAGATGAGGTCCATCTTAAAAGATTCACTTTCACAATGCAGACGAGACACTGTGGAAAATAATCAATAATACAAGTCATTTATGAGCTAAAATTATATATGATTATACAATGGTTTGCAAAGGGGCTGATCAGTTGTATTGCACTTGCGCCCACAGGGAGGCATTGTTGAATGTTTGAAATTGCTGACACAGTTGACTATTTCTATACAGTAGTAGTACTAGTAGTAAAATATGTAGAACAAATGAAGACATACCATAATGTAAACAAAAAACACTAGTTGGATTAAGAGTGGGTCAATTAATCATGCCATTACTCTCAATCTGAGACCATGGTCCTCAGTTTGGAAAAGGTGGAGTGGCCTCTCCAGGTCGGGGATGAGATCCTTCCCCAAGTGGAGGAGTTCAAATATCTCGGGGTCTTGTTCACGAGCAAGGGAAAGACAGAACGAGAGATCGACAGGCGGATCGGTGCCGCGTCTGCAGTGATGCGGACCTTGTATTGGTCAATTGTGGTAAAGAAGGAGCTAAGCCGAAAGGCGACACTCTCAATTTACCGGTCGATCTACGTTCCTACCCTCACCTATGGTCATGAATTGTGGGTCGTGACCGAAAGAACAAGATCCCTGATACCAGCGGCCACAATGAGTTTCCTCCGCAGGGTGTCCGGGCTCTCCCTTAGAGATAGGGTGAGAAGCTCAGTCATCCGTGAGGGGCTCAGGGTAGAGCCGCTGCTCATCCACATTCAGAGGAGGCAGATGAGGTGGCTTGGGCATCTGTTTAGGATGCCTCCAGGACGTCCCTGGTGAGGTGTTCCGGGCACGTCCCAACGGGAGGAGACCCCGGGGCCGACCCAGGATATGCTGGAGAGACTACGTCTCTCGGCTTGCCTGGGAACGCCTCGGGATCCCCTCGGAAGAGCTGGAGGAAGTGGCTGTGGAGAGGGAAGTCTGGGTTTCCCTGCTAAAGCTACTGCCCCCACGACAAGTAAATATAAATTTTACAAGTTATACTTTGTTGTAACATGTATTACTCATTTTATAATTAAATAAAACACCAATGGCATTGTTAAAGTGGTGAAATGAGTGACCAGAATTATGTTTCCAATGCGTTTTGAGGGGCTTACATATAACCCTCATCATAAATGAGTACATCCCCATTTTTTATTAGCCAACTGGCTTCATAACGAGACAATACACACCTCTGTCAAACTTCTTTCCATCTGGATCAATGTCTTTTACATCGAAGATATCCTCAAAAAGAATTCCAGCCATTTGTTTCCCTGTTCCTGCCCACAGAAATACAAGAAACCATATGATAGAAATATAATAGTACAATTACACTGGTAAGGTGAGGGGGCCACTATTTTCATACTCAGCAGTACTTATGGCCCGACTTCATGATGTAATACCATTTTGGCATTTTTGTTTTTTTTTACATAACAAAATGATATAAACTAAGGAGTTTAGTTTAGTTAAACTCGGAACTCTTTCTAAAATCGACCTTAAACTTCGATGGTCCCAAAATGTTAACTGTTAACTATGCTAGCTGATAGCTTTAGCGTGTTGTGCACCCATTACCCGAAGCATACCTCTTTGACGTTGGTGTACTACGTTCTTCTATATTGTGCACAGCCAAGTCTTTCTTGCACTCGGTTGCAGGTTATAGCAACGAGTGTGATTATAGTAAGCACTTAAATTCTTGTTTGGTTAAATCGTCATTCATTCAAAACATCGTGTGGCGGTGAAACCAAACAACGTGCTCGACATCCTCTACTTCCGGCTAGACCTTACTGTCATACTGTATGTCATGTTAAAGTTAATGTTGTATTCGATATAATGTACAATTTACACATATATTTTTGTTAGAATTCTAGGTAGCTCGCGGTTATGGCCCAATTAAAAAATATAAACATGTATATCGTTTTCCGATATAAAACAACTTTTTTACGACATTTACTTCCACTTTGCAGCCTCAACGCCCTGGTTGCTATGTGGTTAGCGTCTCCTCTGTGTCCGGTTGCTAGCTAATGGATATCTCGCTTATATCGATGTAGTGTATAAGAAGATGCAGGCTTTTATTCCTATTTATATTGTATTGTGACGTTTAGGGTTAGAATGACAACGCTTTTAAGGTGTGAATGGGCAGTGGACGAGAATAGGTGTTGATCTGCTGTGCTGGAGAACAGTTGCTGCTATCATCGAACAGCTCGCTTAATTTCCATCGACGATTCTATTTTTGCAATCTTTATTTTATTATTATTATTATTATTTTGAAGTAGACGCTGACACACACCTACTTGAAACGAACTAAAACTAAGTAGACTGTGTGTGATCTTTTTTTTAAATTCACGAAAAAGCTTAAACGCCTGAAGTATAGTAAAATTGAGAAGCTGATGAGTGTTATTTTGGAAACAAAACCCAACTGAGATCGACGTGATGCAGCCTTCAACTCTTAATTTATGTATGGTTTAAGAAGTTGATACTCGTATGAGTTCCAGGGAGGAAATCAAGATGGGGGATATTTTAGCCACTGAAGCCAATCTGCTTGGTATGATTAAGGAGGTATAAATAAAGCAGTCCATTTTATGAATAAATTCAACATGTTGTGTACAGTATAACAAAACTACATCTTTCTGATCTGTTGGCATTTAACCGTATTGCTTGTTTGTTTTTCCCACTATAGTACCTTAAGGTGGAACAGTTTGATAACACAGTTCACAGTTTTGACAAGGAGTGCAAGAGCAAAGGAAAGCTTGTGTCCAAGCCTCAAGGAAATGCTCTGAGAGACGTTAAGACTCACATCGTCCAGGTAAAAATTTAAAACTGAGACATTTAGCTTGGTTTGTACAAGCTGTGACTTGACAAGTTCAACAGCTTCATTTTAGGATGGATCAAGAGCAACTGTGTATAGCCAAGTGTGTTGTATATTTCAGATGTCTTACTAATTTGCGGTCTAACCCCATCTGTTTGTGCAGAAAGACCTCCTTAGTTCTTTCAGTGATGGAGACTACAAGGTGTTCTTTAAGGTGTGGGGAGATAATATTCCCTCTGATCTAGATTACACCGATACTGAGGCCCAAAAGCTGGAGTTCTACCTTTATATCCATTTTGCCATCTACCCACTGAGAAGCCATCCTGGAACACAAGTATGTATTTCGTATCATTTATATTGTAGGATCCTTTTGTAAGCCAGCACAGTGGGACGACTGGTTAGCACATCTGCCTCACAGTTCTGGGGACCGGGGTTCAAATCCCGGCCCCGCCTGTGTGGAGTTTGCATGTTCTCCCCGTGTCTGGGTGGGTTTTCTCCGGGTACTCCGGTTTCCTCCACATCCCAAAAACATGCGTGGTAGGTTGATTGAAGACTCTAAATTGGCCGTAGGAGTGAATGTGTGTGCGAATGGTTGCTTGTTTCTATGTACCCTGCGATTGGGTGGAGACCGGTTCAGGGTGTACCCCGCCTCCCGCCCGAAGATAGCTGGGATAGGCTCCAGCAGCCTGCGACCCTAATGAGGATAAGCGGTAAAGAAAATGGATGGATGGTATTGAATTAATCATCTCTGTTATCCTCTGTACAAAAGACCCTGCATCAGTGGGGCAAATTGTCACACCATACTGCTTTCGAACAGGTGTTAGTGTGCTTACTTGAATTCGATACTGTATCATGATGCAAAAAAATATGACACATAACATTTTATTCTTCAAAGATCATACCATTACTACCTGCCCTCTAATGGAATTGAGGGGACGTTCAAACTGTTTTTATTCAGAAAAGTAAAATGTTGGAAAACAGGTTGTCATGCTTCATATGTCAGGTAATGAGTTTGAATAAAGTTTAATACAGTTAAACGACAGCATATGTATGTATGTATGTGTGTGTATATAACTACCAAAACTGAACTTTTAGCAAATAGAATTTTTTTTGATGAGTCCAATTGACCTAAAACAAAGACACTTTTGTCTGAGTTTAGACAGTCAGATTATTAGGATTCCCACATAGTTTCTAGGCAAGACATGCGCCGCTGCAGGAAGAGCAGGCTACTTAACAAGATAATCTTCCCAAACATGTATCACATTTGTACGAAATAAAAACAAAGAAGGTTGTTATGGTTAGGTTTAGGGCTAGGGTTGGGGCTTACGATGGTTTAGGTTGGGCTAAGGTTAGTATTAGGCTGAGTTAGGGTTGTTGGGAAACATTAACGCTGTCACACTTAAGTCACACACTTCCTTTCACCGTCTGTCTGAAAGCAAACAATTTGTCTCTTTCAGTCACTATTATCGGTATTAAAGATACCCCTTAAAGTTACATTGTTTCATATGAAATGAAGCTATTATTTCCATTTGGCAAGATACTTGTATCTTTGAATTTTTTTTTCACTTTGCGACCTTTAAAATGGCAGAAAATGACAAAAAAATGTTTTTCACCTGATCTCGATCAACTGAAAATAACGTGATAGTTATTTTATATTTTAGGCTTTATAAAGTCATTTTTAACCTCAGAGGACAACAGGTGTGATTATTTGTTGCCATAAAAATAAGATTCAATAAGATAATCTTTGCTAAAATTACATCCAGTGCCATGAAAAAGTATTGGCGCCCTTTTCAAATATTTATCGTATTATTTATTTATTTATTTTTTAATTTATTTTGCAGTTTCCCCACTTTATTGTTTAAGATCATCAAACAAGTGTAAATATCAGACAAAGATACCAAAGTAATCATTAAATGGTGATTTTATTTCCATCCATCCATTTTCTTTACCGCTTATCCTCACTAGGGTCACGGGCTGCTGGAGCTGGTATTATGATTTTTTTTCTGAAATTCTGTCTTGTATTTACACCAGATGTAACGCAACACAAACCTTCTAAAACGTTCAACTTTTGTCTCGTCAGTCCATAGTATATCAGTGAAAATGAGCCAAAAATGTTATTAGCCACTGTTAAGTCATGATTTAAAGCTATAGTATGTAACTTTTGGCGCATCCTAAGGTCAAATTCTGCATTACAACAAAAGAACAGAGCCGTCGATTCAATTTGATGTAGGCAGTGCATGTTATGCGCCTTATATGTGATTCCACAACATTTTTACTATGTTTTGAAGGACATGCGTAATTTCCGTGCCATCATTTCTGTGCCATCATTTGCAGTGAGCCACAAACCAGCCCAGCGTGGGAAATTAATAGGGCATTCACTAAATATACAAAATAAGACACTGACAAATACAGCAAGATTTTAGATGAGTATTGGTCAACAACAGATATGCAAATAGTGCAGCGTGGCGAGACAACTACAGTGAGTGCACGAGTAATGTATAATTGGCCCCACAGAAATGTGACAACGAACTCAAGTCAAAAAATTGCCAGCATGTTGTAATGAAATTGTAGGTTTGGTGTTTAAGAAGTTGATCGCAAGAGGGAAGAAGCTGTTGGAATGTCTGCTAGTTCTAGTTTGCATTGATCGGTAGCGCCTACCTGAGGGAAGGAGCTGGAAGAGCTGGTGACCGGGATGTGGAGAGTCCGAGAGGATTTTGCACGCTCTTGTCTTTTTTCTGGCAGCATGCAAGTCCTCAAGGGTGCAATAGTCCGGTGCAATGACCATTGTGCAAAGGGCGCCGAGACTTTGGAATCACACCTACGGGCAATTTAGAGTCTCCAATTAATGCAAGTTTTTGGGATGTGGGAGGAAACTGGAGTGCCCGGAGAAAACCCACCAGGCACGGGGAGAACATGCAAACTCCACACAGGCGGGGCCGGGGATTGAACCCCAGTTCTCAGAACTGTGAGGCTGACGCTCTAACCTGTCTCCACCGTGCCGCCCTGTGTAAGTCAAATAGTCAAAATATTTCACTGTTTCTTTTTATGTTGAATAGAAAAAGGTATTATACTGTGTACGCTATATGTAAACACATTTCCAAACCAAGGGAAAAGGTTTGGTCATGGGTTGGATTTAATTGATTGACCTGGATTTCTACATAAATTCACAACAATAGCCAGTTTTCTCTAACTAATACCACACAAATAATTATATTCCTCAGTATTTTTACTATGCACAGCATCTAAACGTTGAGCATTCTGTAATCTTGTAGTCATCTTTACAGGATGGCCGCTCCAAACGAGAGTAGCTATAGAGCTGCACTTTCTCCATTTACAGACAGTCAGTGTTGGACTGATGAACATCAAGGCTTTCAGAGATACTTTGTGATGCTTTCTGCATGGTTCACATTGGGCAATGCTTCTTGAGAATAGAAAACTCAAAACTGGCATCTTTTCTTTCATCTTCTTCTTTTTTTTTTAAACATACAGGTATGTAGGGCAGGGCAGTTTTTACCAACATCTTCAATCTTGTCCCTTGAATTTGACGTAGGTTGGCTGGCTTCTGCCTCTGAATAATTTGTGAAAACGTCATTGGCCTACTTTTTCCACGCTGCACTGTGTGTCCAATAAAGAACATGACAGCATTTTTTGTGTGGTATTAATTTAAGCAGACTGTCTTTGACTGTTGCTGTGACTTGGAAGATGATCAGAGCACATTTTATGGCCCACTTATGCCGCAATCCAGGTGATTCCAAAGGGTTCACATACTTTGTCTAGCAAATCTCTATATATTGTGCCAGACATACATACAGGGTGTCCACAAAATTGTTTTACAAATTGATGGCCACTGGAGGGCGCGCGAGCTGCTGCTTGTTAGTGTTCAACCATCATTAGCTCGTCAAATAGCGTGCTTCCTCACACAATAAAATAAACTTTATACGTAACGTCATATATTTATTATTAGTCTCATGGTTCATTGAACTGAAGTAATTGGTTGTCAGTGTCAATATAATGCTTTATTTGCATTAACTCATAGCAGCACACCATCTGGTGCCGGGTCGGCATTGTAAATGAGAATCTGTTCTCAATTGCCTTACCTGGACAATCCATCCATCCATCCATTTTCTGAGCCGCTTTTCCTCACTAGGGTCGCGGGCGTGCTGGAGCCTATCCAGCACAAACAACCATTCACACTCACAGTCACACCTACGGGCAATTTAGAGTCTCCAATTAATGCATGTTTTTGGGATGTGGGAGGAAACCGGAGTGCCCGGAGAAAACCCACGCAGGCACGGGGAGAACATGCAAACTCCACACAGGCGGGGCCGGGGATTGAACCCGGGTCCTCAGAACTGTGAGGCTGATGCTCTAACCAGTCGATCACCGTGCCGCCCTAACCTGGACAAATCAAAGTTAAATAAATTTTTAAAAAATGTATATGTTTTGCTCAATTGTGAAGGGGTTTTATGAACTCCCTGTACTTTATATTCAGGTAGATCTCAATAAACTCTTCATGTTAACTCTCTAATCTTCTAATTACTTTAAATACCTGCAAAGGCTTCCTGAGCCTTAAAATGGTCTCCAGTAGCCTCCATGATTATGGTGAATGCTATGGTGGTTTGACTGTAGTTTGGAAGATGGTCATTGACACACTCAACAAGGAAGGCAAGTGACAAAAGGTTATTGCTCAAGGAAGGAAAAGTGTGGTTGAAATAAAAATAAAAAAAACAGATATACATGCAACAGCGATAACCACAGCCTTAAGAGGCTTGTTAAGCAAAATCCATTCAAGAATTTGTGGGAACTTCACAAGGAGTGACCTGAGGCTAGAATCAGTGCATCAACAGTCTCTGTGCATTCCTGGTGTCAAGCCACTCCTGAAACAGACTCCAGAACCGTCTTGCCTAGGTTAAGGAACTGGACGAGTGCTCAGTTCCATGTACAGTTAATGTCAATGTTGCATTATATTTGGACCCAGATTCTCTAGGAAGAGTGGAGAGGCACACAATCCAAGTTGCTTGAAGTTAAATGTAAAGTTTCCCACAGTCAGTGATGGTTTCGGGAGCCATTTTATCCGCAGGTGTTGCTCCACTGTGTTTTCTGCAGTCCAATATTAACACAGGTGTTTACCAGTAAATTTTAGAGCACTTTATGCTTCCTTATGAAGACAAGCATTATGGAGATGCTAATTTCATGCCCTAGCAAGATGTCGTATCTTAGCCCCACTGCCAAATCTACCAAACGCTACTTAAATACCTTGGTCTTTCAGATGATGGAGTGCAACCTCCATGAGTGAAAATACAATTGATTCTTTTACTGTATTCATGGATGCTCGCTTTTTTCTTTAGACTCAGCAATGACATATTTGCATGAGACAGGACCGCCCCCTCAAAACCAGCTTGGTAGTGGTTATTGTCGGCGCCAGACCGCGTCCAATGGGTGGGCATTTGGTTGGCGTGGTGGGGCAGATTACCATCCATCCATCCATCCATCCATTTTCGGAGCCACTTGTCCTCACAAGGGTCGCGGGAGTGCTGGAGCCTATCCCAGCTATCATTGGGCAGAAGGGTACACCCTGAAATGGTTGCCAGCCAATCGCAGGGCACATATAAAAAACAAACAACCATTCACATTCACATCTACGGGCAATTTAGAGTCGTCGATCAACCTACCATGCATGTTTTTGGGATGTGGGAGGAAGCCGGAGTACCCGGAGTAAACACGGGGAGAACGTGCAAACGTCACACAGGCAGGGCCGGCCGGGATTTGAACCCCGGTCCTCAGAACTGTGAGGCAGACACTCTAACCAGTCCCTCACCGTGCCGCCTAGGGGCAGATTACAATATTTTTAAAAATGAGAGCGCACTGGCTGTGTGCACACACAAATGCCTTATAAAATAAGTATGCCATGGCGGCACACACACACACACACACTCATTAAAGCCTAAGGAAATAGGTTTGGCACACCAGGTGCACGTACAGTCACACACAACAATATTCCACGCATGCATGCGCACACATTCAACATTGTTATAAAACATGTATTTAACGGTGGAGACTGGGTAAATTACGTCTTTTCTTTAAAAGAGGTGAGTCTGTTCCATATGTGACAGGCTGACGACGGTGTCCTACTGTCCTTCCACTGGCTTTAGTCACGTCACGTCCCTCAAACGTGGGGCTGCTGCTGCTACAGAGGCGCTAAATGCCGGGCTAAGTTTGAAAGCAGTCATCATACTGATGAGACGCGCAAAACGTACTTGGACCGGAAGTGACTGTATGCAAATGATCAACACCGTTTTTCCATCCATTTTCTGCACCGCTCATTCTCACAAGGGTCGCGGGCGCGCTGGAGCCTAGCCCAACTATCTTCAGGCGAGAGGCGGAGTACCTCCTGAGCTGCTCGGTAGCCTATCGCAGAGCACATATAAACAAACAACCATTCGAAGTCACTTTCACACCTACAGGCAATTTAGAGTCTTAAATTAACCTACCATGCATGTTTTTGGGATGAGGGAGGAAACCGGAGTGCCCGGAGAAAACCCACACAGGCACGGGGAGAACATGCAAACTCCACACAGGCGGGGCCGGGATTTGAACCCGGTCCTCATAACTGTGAGGCAGACGTGCTAACCAATCGCCCAGCGCGGTGGCCCCATGGTGTTTTTTCTTATTCTTTTGTTAGTGGCTGAAATAAATCAATTTAGACTGATTAAATTATTTATAAAAGATTGGCACGAAAAGGCTACGCTGCAGAGACCTCTGACAGGGCACAACTCATTTGGGGGGGGGGGCACAGTAAGTCATTTGGGGGGGGTGGCCCATGCATGACCCACCCCCCTTTTCCAAAAATTATGCTATGGTAGTGGTTGCTGGTCAAGAGACATATTCATGAAACTAATGTACAGTACTGTATAGTTTTTTTTAATGCTGTGGCTCAGTAGATAGAGCGGGTTGTCCAGTGACCGAAGGGTAGCTGGTTCGAATCCTGGCTCCGACTATCCGGATGTTGAAGTGTCCTTGGGCAAGAAATTGCTCCCTAATTTGCTCCTACTGGGCCTGGCAGCAGTCACCCATTCGTGTATGAATGTGTGCGAATGGGTGAATGTGAGACTTTGTAAAGGGCTTTGGGCACTGCGATAGTGTAGATAAAGTGCTATATAAGTGCAGTCCATTTACCGTTTACCATTGGTCTTTCGCCTAAAATGTAAGCGTGGCACGAATTAATAGAATCTGACTGTCTTCTACAGGACCAGGCAGAGTTTGAAGAGAGGATTTCTTGTTTCAAGAAATACCTGGAGACACGTGGGAAAGCACTGAGTCAAATCACAGAGTTTCTGCCTTATTATGCTTTGCCTTTTGTGTCCAATCCCACCATTCATCCCTTCTTCAAGGATCTCTTTCAGGTTCTGAATTAAATTATTATTATATCATTGTTGACCAAATGTAATTATTTTTCAGAGGCAGATTTTCACTGAACATAATCTTTTCTAGGATACCTGGATAGCAAAGTTGAAGAATAGACTTCACGAGTTTCTCTCTGTGACATTGAAGCCTTCAAACTGCCCGAGGCTGCTGACATTATATGTATCCTTTACTGCAAATGAAAATTAGAATTCACTGGTTAAATTTGAATTATATTTTTACATTTACTTGCCAAAATCAAATTTTGTTCCACCAGATGACAGAGGATAAATTTACTCATTTCGGAATTCAAGGTGAAAGTCTGTGAGCATGAATTATTGCTTAAAAAAAATCTAATTATCCCAGTCTGGTCATTCCATGTTACATTCACACTCCCTGGGTAATTTTCATATAAAAATACTGGAGCTACAAAAAACCCTGCGGAGCAAAAATGGAACTGAAGGATAACAACAGATCTGCCAAATGTTCCAGAATGTCTGTATTTTGTTCCAGAAGTCACTGAGCGCTGACTCATTACGGCCATAACACCAATTGTATCGGATATATAAAAAAATACAGCATCCGACATTACCGGCCAGTAAGGCAATGTGTCCAGCCACCGTGATGAAAATTTCATAAATGAATTTGATTAAATAAACACTAGATTGTTTAAAAAAAGAGAGAGAGAGAGAGAGAAAAAGAGCTGCTTGGGGGCACGCTATTTTATGACGCCACCCGGCTGCCAAGCTGTGGAGTTGAAAGTTCTCTTTGCGTCCAGTGTCAATGCATGGTAAGTCACTGATCATCGCCTCCATGGTAGCGTATAAACTACACTTCTTACCATGCTTCTTACACACTTTGTTTACATTATCACGAAGTAAGGGCAAGGAGTGGGTAGGAAAAGACGGAAAAGCGTGATGCTAAATGCTAAGCTTGACAAGATAGCATTTAGAAGACGCAAAACACCGAAATAAGTGACTGGATGGTACAGTACACCCGTCACACAGGTCTGGCTGGAACTGCGTTATAACAGAGTAACCAAGTTTGACCAACAAAATATTAAGCCAATTAATACGCATCTGGAGATATAAATGTAAAATAATTCACGGCCTCACAAGATGCCATCTCAAATGGAAATGAATTAATACTTCGCTGGAGACATAATCTGAGAATGGGATCAGGTTAAAAGTCTATTATTATCCATCCATCCATTTTCTGTACCGCCTATCCTCACTAGGGTCGCGGGCGTGCTGGAGCCTATCCCAGCTATCTTCGAGCTCGAGGCAGGGTACACCCTGAACTGGTTACCAGCCAATCGAAGGGCACATAAACAAACAACCACACTCACATTCACACCACAGGCAATTTAGAGTTCAATCAACCTATCACGCATGTTTTTGGGATGGTGGAGGAAACCGGAGTACCCGGAGAAAACCCACGCAGGCACGGGGAGAATATGCAAACTCTACACAGGCAGGGCTGGGATTTGAACTCCGATCTTCAAAACTGTGAGGCAGATGTGCTAACCAGTCGTCCACCGTGCCGCCCATTATTATTAATAATAAATATTTGTAATAAAAGATAACCTTTAGTAGTCCCATAATGGGGAAATTGTCATCATTTCAGCAGCAATAGTGAATACAGGAAAAAAAAAATATATAAATAGCTTGCAAGAGAATACATCTATACAAGTCCATTCACAAAATAGAAATCTAAACTATACAATTAAATCTATGAGCAATGTTATTTGTCCGCCAAATAGATTGCTGTTTTAATTGACTTTTGAAATCTGATTAATCTCATATAATAGACTTGCTTTTTTTTTTGTATAACAAAGGTTGAAAACAGAGTCGGTATAGGCGCATTAATCCACAGACACAGATATTTTTTTACGATGGCACGTTGAAGTCTCATATACAGTGGGGCAAAAAAGTATTTATTCAGCCACCAATTGTGCAAGTTCTCCCACTTAAAAAGATGAGAGAGGCCTGTAATTTTCATCATAGGTATACCACACCTATGAGAGACAAAATGAGGGGGGGAAAAATCCCGAAAATCACATTGTCTGATTTTTAAAGAATTTATTAGCAAATTATGGTGGAAAATAAGTCGTATGGTGGCGCCGTACTGTGTTACTGATTGTAGCCTTTGTTACTTTGGTCCCAGCTCTCTGCAGGTCATTCACTAGGTCCCCCTGTGTGGTTCTAGGAATTTTGCTCACCGTTCTTGTGATCATTTTGACCCTACGGGGGCAGATCTTGCATGGAGCCCCAGATCGAGGGAGATTATCAGTGGTTTTGTATGTTTTCCATTTTTTAATAATTGCTCCCACAGTTGATTTCTTCACACCAAGCTACTTGCAGATTCAGTCTTCCCAGCCTGGTGCAGGTCTACAATTTTGTTTCTGGTGTCCTTTGTCTGCTCTTTGATCTTGGCCATAATGGAGTTTGGTGTGTGACTGAGGTTGTGGACTGGTGTCTTTTATACTGATAACGAGTTTAAACAGGTGCCATTAATACAGGTAACGAGTGGAGGACAGAGGAGCCTCTTAAAGAAGAAGTTACAGGTCTGTGAGAGCCAAGATTCTTGCTTGTTTGTTGGTGACCAAATACTTATTTTCCGCCATAATTTGCTAATAAATTCCTTAAAAATTAGACAATGTGATTTTCTGGATTTTTTTTCTTCTCGTTTTGTCTCTCATAGGTTAGGTTATACCCATGATCAAAATGACACGCCTGTCTCATCTTTTTAAGCGGGAGAACTTGCACAATTGGTGGCTGACGAAATATTTTTTTGCCCCACTGTAATTTGATGCAGGCTGCAACTGTGTCCGCCATTATAAGGTTGATGCAATAAAAATATTAAGATAACAAATATTAAAGACATAATTTATTAATGATTACTATAATAAAGTAATTATTATGTTGTGCAGTTGAGCAGTATGCATAATTATTCTTATCCTATTACATAATATAATGCAATAACTGTCCCGCAGTAATTTTCTTGACAAAATTTGGAAAATATGAAAATTCAGACAAATTTGGCATATTGTTCTGGAAGTGAATTTCTATTGGTTGGCAGCTCTGTGACAAACATTGTTGAGCTTTAGAAAATCTAGAGATCATTTTTCGTCCTTCATAAACCTTCATGAAACTTAACCACATCCTCACCAGCTGGTGATCAAAGTCTATCGATTAACATATTAGTTACACTAAGATCTCAAGGGCAGATCAAAGAGAAAACTTTATTTTTTTCTACATCTTAAGGGCAGGTCAAAGAGAAAACTTAATTTTTTTCTACATATAGCATAACCCAAATCATTCAGGTCATCTCAGGTATATAATAAATATTTCGTTGCGCAAACACACACAGCTGAAGTGTCAAATGCTTACATACACATTAAATAGATTATTTGCTTGGCAAATTTATTTGTCATTCATGAATTTAACCAGAAGATATTCACTGTTAAGGGCATGTAACTCATGCATGACAGCTGTGTTTGTCCATACAAGGGTGTTGGTCAAAGAGAATTTCTAAAAAGAAATGCATCCCTTCCTACAAAACAAACTAGTATCAATCACATATTGTCACCAGTTTGCTGTCACGCCATAACACAGATTGTTTTAATCCTGTACAAATTGTCCTTGTGAAGCCAGTGCTAGCTTCCAACAGGATGTGGTATGTACTGACTCACATCTCATATATTCTTTATGCACCGTCTTATCACACTGAGGGAAAGGACACATTAGGAATGTTTATGAAATGATTACTTCTGACGTGTGTTCTTTAACAGACGGTATGCAGAAGGAGGGTGGAAAGAGTTCGAAAGGTAAATGTCCCTCTGATGTTACTAAGGATGTGTTTGGTGATTAATCAATGAGCACCTTGTAAATCCTGTAACAAATTAATGTTTTACTCCTGTACCACTATAATTCAAAGGGGCAGAAGGATTATTTAATATTCTATAGGATGCAGTTGTCGTATGATATATTTTGTGCATCGCTCAAATCAAACCTTTTATTAATTAATTTTGCTTCGCGCAGAAGCCTTGCAGCAGCTCCAGGTACAGCTGGTTGAGTCAGAGCTGTGCTCCGCCAACTACATGCGCAAGTTCAGCAAGATGCAAGCAGACTACTACCAGCTCATTGGCATCGCTGCTGAGCTGGTTGAATCTTTGGAAGCCACCATCAACGGAAAAAATGTAGATTGGATTGCTAACTCACACATGCCCACAGCAACAACGCAAAATGTAATAGTGGCTAAAGGTTATACTGTATATTCAAAGTGGCAAGTACAAATGAAACATGTACACAGTGAAAAGAAAATGCCTCATTGTAGTCAAATTTCTTTTTTATTTTGGTTGTTGTTTTCAAAACGACAGTATAGCCACACAGTAGTGCCTTGACTTACGAGTAATTTGTTCTGTGACCACGCTAATAACTCTAATCACTCATACCGGTATCTCAAATCATCTCTGCCTTTCAAATGAGTGGAAATGCCATTAAACCCCCTCAAAAACACCACAATTGTTTTGTTACATGCTTTTAGGAAAAGAAATTTGCGCTATACAGTGGACCACCACATAATTGTGATTCAGCACCCGTGAGTTCACCGATTCACAGATAAAAAAAAATAATAATTCAATTGTTTATTTTTTTTCATTTTTATTTTTGTTTTCGTCTCATTGGGGGAGAACCAATCCCGAAAATTGTTTATTGCGGTTTATCACCGCTTAATGAAGAATTCTTTTTTAAAAATATATATTTTTCATCAGTTATCTGTAGGTTTACACTATTCGCAGGCTGGCCTGGTCCCTATCCTTGCGAATAACAGGGGTCCACTGTATTTTAAAATCAAAGTATAAATAAACATAATAAAACGGAATACAAAGAAATCAACTGATTTTATGAAGTGTAATTAAGACAAAGGACACACACAGACGCAGGCACACAGACACACACACTTTAGTACATTCATGTGTTGTGCATTTAAATGGTGTGGCCAAGTGAGTGCCAGCCATCTCTTTTTTGATCCATACTGAGGACTAAGTTACAGAAAAAGAAAAAAAAAAGATCTGACATGCGTAATGTAATTATGGAGCAAATGATGTTTACGCTATGTGAGAGAAAGCACAACTGAGCCTTCCGTGTGGATGTCAGGAAGCATAGTTCAGGAACCCAAGCAATATTTGTGCGAAAAACTTGTTCGTAAACCTATTTGTTCATGAACCGAGGTTGTAGCTTATTTCTTTTTACTTCACTGGCACAGTGGAGGGTCTGAAGTGCGTTCCTAACTCAAGGCATTGCTTGCAAGTCAAGGTGAAAATATCAGCACGATCTCAAAAAACACGTAAGCTTGTGCACTCGTCAGTCCAGCTACCACTGTTCCCCTTATAGCTCAAGTGGGCCTGCTATGTTTTTGCAGATATCCCCCGAGTACCTGCAAAGTGTGTTTGTTCGCCTGTTCAGCAGCCAAATGAGGCAGAGCACGGTGCAGATGACTGACCTCACCAGGCCTGGCACTGTGAGTGGAAAAATCTCTTTACACGTAGCCTAATAATGTTCACTTATCTGATAGATCCATGACAAACTACGCTCCAATATATTGGTGGGGTCTGTTGTAATTCACATGAAACTGAATCTCAAATTAACAAATGAGTCAAATGAATGTATTAAAAATGATGTTCAGGCAATTGTATGCACTTTTCTTATTAGGGTAGTAATCCTGCATTTTGCTGTGATGTATAGTAATGGAAGAGCAATTTTAGACCACCATTATTCAGTTTCTTTTTCAGTTTTAATGGCTGGTACAACTAAAGGTACATTTGATTAGCCAAATATAACGATAACATAAAAATAGAGATCAATTTAAGAGCTAATATCTAGCCATTTTCCATGGTTTTCTTGATAACCAGTTGCAAATTACAATAATAATTAAGCTTAAGCATGTCAAATAGGACAATGTATTGGAATCAGCTGAATTTCTGTTGTGTTCATTGTATTCTTCAGGTAATATACAAATCCCAATTCCAATGAAGTTGGGACGATGTCTAAAACGTAAGAAAAACAGAATATAATGGTTTTCAAATCCTTTTAGACCTATTCAATTCATTACACTACAATAATTTTCAAACTGGTGAAGGTTATTGTTTTTTTATTTATTTACATTTTTTTTTTGTGCAAATATTCTCTCATTTTGAATTTGATGCCTGCAACGTGTTCCAAAAAAGATGGGACAGGGGCAACAAAAGATTGGAAAAGTTGAGGAATAAAAAAAACCCCACCTGTTTGGAACATTTCACAGATTAATTGGAAACAAGTGAGGGTCATGATTGGACGCAAAAGAAACATCCCCGAAAGACTCAGTTGTACACAAGCCAAGATGGGGTGAGGTTCAGCACTTTGTGAACTGCATTAGCAAATAATCCAACAGTTTTAAGAATGTTTCTCGACATACAATTGCAAGGAATTTGAGGATTTCATCATCTACGGTCCATAATATCATCAAAACATTCAGAGAATCTGCAGAAATCTCTGCCCATGAACGGCAAGTCTGAAAACCAACATTGAATGTCTGTGACCTTTGATACCTCGGGTTGCACTGCATTAAAAACCGGCATCATTGTGTAAAGTAGTGGTGTCAAACTCATTTTTGTCGCGGGCCACATTATAGTTAGTTTCCCTCAGAGGGTTAGGGTTAGGGTTCTAATTGTGAAACCATATAATTGTTAAATTGCCTCACCGTATTATTACACATATAATACACAACAATTTGATGGATAACTAATCAGAAGTTAAGAAAAATATTATGTTCAACTATTGTTCAAGTTACTGAAAAAGGGTTTCAGTAACAAGAAATGCTTAAAATATCTTAGTGTAATTTATGTATTTATTACATATGAGAATTTAAAGTTTTTAGCAAGAATTAAGGAAGTTGGCACACATGATTTGGTTTTGCGAGCCACATAAAATGAAATGGTGGGCCAGATCTGGTCCCCTTGGCCTTGAATTTGACACCTATAATTTAAACGATATTGACACGTTGGCTCTGGAACACTTCACAAAATCAGTGTCAGTTAACACTGTTCATTGCTACGGCCACAAATGCAAGTTAAAACTCCACCATGGAAAGCGAAAGTCAAAAACACCCAGAAACACAGCCGGCTTCTCTGGGCCCAAGCTCATTTGAGATGGACTGAGGCAAAGTGGATAAGTTTGCTGTGATCTGATGAGTCAAAATTTTACATTTTTGGGGGAAATCATGAACCTTGTGTCCTATGGGCCAAAGAGGAAAAGGACCAATCCGGATTGTTATCAAGGCAAAGTTCAAAATCCAGCATCTGTGATGGTTTGTGGGTGTGTTAGTGCCCGTGGCATGGGTAACTTGCACATCTGTGAAGGCATCATTAATGCTGAAAGGTACATACAGATTTTGGACCAACATATGCTGCCATCCAAGCAACGTCTTTTTCAGAGACTTCCCTGCTTATTTCAGGAAGACAATGCCAAGCCACATTCTGCACTTGTTACAACAGCGTAGTTTCATAGTTAAAGAGTGCGAGTACGATACTGGCCTGCCAGCGGTCCAGACCTGTTTCCAATTGAAAATGTGTGGTGCAGTATCCACTCATCCGTTCTGCTTATCCTCACTAGGGTTGCAGGCGTGCTGGAGCCTATCACAGCTGACTCTGGGCGAGAGGCGGGGTACACCCTGAACCAGTCGCCAGCCAATTGCAGGGGATATACAGACAAACAACCATTCGCACTCACATTCACACCTACAGACAATTTAGAGCACAGGTTTCAAACTGGTGGTCCGGTGGCCAGATTCGGCATGCCACATCATTTTATCTGGCCCGCGAAACCAAATCATGTGCAGCCACTTTGTGTTTCTTGCTTAAATACCAAAATTGCAAATTGTCTTCACCTTTAAAAATATTGAGATATTGCAAGCATTTTGTTTGTTACCGATCCTCTTTCTAAAATAAATAATACTGTAGTCAAACAAATAGTTTTTACTGGCTTCTGATTTTGAAAGTAGTTATCCATCAGTTTGGGCATATGTAATAATATGAGGCAATCCTACATTCATATGGGTTCACACCCGTAACGGCCCTCCAAGAGAAACAAAAATGAGTTTTACACCCCTGATTTAGAGTCTTCAATTAACCTACAATGCATGTTTTTGTCATGTGGGAGGAAACCGGAGTACTCAGAGAAAACCCGACGCAGGCACGGGCCAACGAGCCAGATTTAGCTCACGTGCTAACAAATTTAAAATAGTTAAATTTCCCTAAAGTGTCCTAGGTGTGTGCCTCAACGGAGTCAAAGCTGTTACGCCAGAAGCTCGCTGCGTCGTGCGCAGCGCGCCAAGTGTTGTCACAACAATGAAAATGTATTGGCAGCACGGTGACCGACTGGTTAGAGCGTCGGCCTCACAGTTCTGAGGACCCGGGTTCAATCCCGGTCCCGCCTGTGTGGAGTTTGCATGTTCTCCCCGTGACTGCGTGGGTTTTCTCCAGGCACTCCGGTTTCCTCCCACATCCCAAAAACATGCATTAATTGGAGACTCTAAATTGCCCGTAGGTGTGAATGTGAGTGTGAATGGTTGTTTGTTTGTATGTGCCCTGCGATTGGCTGGAAACCAGTTTAAGGTGTACCCTGCCTCCTGCCCGATGACATCTGGGATAGGCTCCAGCACGCCCGCGACCCTAGTGAGGAGAAGCGGCTCAGAAAATGGATGGATGGATGGATGAAAATGTATTGAGTCCGGAAAAAAAATCGTGTCCATTGTGTTTATGGAACGATAACCTACCCTACTTTTAGTGGATAATGATTCGCTGAAGCACTTAAGCAACACACACATACGTGGGTAAGCAATGCTGTGCATCTGTGGACGCAGATTCACCATGTTTTATGCATCCCTGCTCATTTTTGTGCATCTCAGATGCGGGACGCACATCAAATGAGATCCCTGCCATAACTATCTTGTCTTTTTAGTGTATTCACTTGTATTTGCAAATAAGTATTTAATAAAGTATTTGCAAATAATTTTACTGTATTCTGTTTTTATTGATATTTTATCCAATGTCCCAATTTTGGAATTGTGGTTTGTACCTTTAGTGGTACCAGGCATTGACAAAGAAATTGAAAAAAAACAAGGTTTAATATTTTTTTTCCATGTCTGTATAACAATAAACATTGAAGATGTTAAACATTAAATGCAGACTTTATGGTTTGAACTGAACAACTTTTCTCTGTGTTTGTGTTTTTGCGTGTATAACACTTTTATCCCCAAAGGGATATTACTCTATGAGTCCCTATGATGATGGCTATGTAAGTTTATCATGCTTTAATCTTTACTTCAAATCACCACTTGCAGAGTTCCTGTACTCTCTCATTACTGTCTCGCTTTCCCCTTGCTGTGTCTCATCATGTTTTCTTCCCCTCGTACCCTGCCTTCACTACAAATAACCATCTCAAACTGCTTTGTGTCCATCTGTCTTCCCTATTTGTCTCCCAATCCTGCTAGATTGTCCCTGTTGAAAGGGCCACACTTAACGTATATATGACCCCTTTTGTCAGGCTTTCCTTTAAAATGCACCTCATTATAAAAGTCACCTGCTTCCAAAGATTGATGCATTGCTTCTCCCCCCCAACTCTCCTCTGCCTGCCTTTGTTTTTTAAGGCAAATGTTTCCAGTTTCATATTTTTCCCAGGACCATTTGTTTAACACTGGATTTAATTGAATTCGGTGGAAGGACCAGAACGGCCAAAAAAAATAAAACAAATTTAAAATTTAAAAAAAAGGAGCTTTGGCAGTTGAACAGGTTGGCTTAAGTTACAGCCATTTCAAAGGAGGCAACTGGAGCGCATTTCTATAGCCATCATGTTTCTTAACATAATCATGGGTGGCGTGGCGCAGAGGGTAAGCGTATGCTGCTTGCTGCTAATGTGGCTCAAATTATCAGTCTGAAACACATTTTTCTTCACAGAAACAAGCAACACTGTACACTGCCCAGGTGCCAACGTTAACACCATGATTGACCATAATGTATAGTTTGTTTTGTTACCTATCTTGCGTTTTACATGATAGGGAAACTCGGACCAAAGCTGTCAGTGTGGTCGATAACATGAACAATAAATGGCTTTACAAGATAGTAAAGGTGAAATTACAGAATAGCCATCACTTATGTAAACCTTGTATTCCCTGGGTTATGTTTCTTTGTGCAGATGACTAGATGTAATTTGAGACCAAGTCTAGTTGTCAAATGAAATGAGAGATGGTTTGCTGAAGGTCACTTTTTATACAAAATAAGCTGTCAACATAGCCCATATTTCACTGTTGGATCGGAAGTGAAAAAGTTGGATCGGGACATCCCTAAAGAATTCTGTTGTAGTTGTTTGCTTCATAGTTCCACTGCAGTTTTGAACTGTAATCTACTTTACATTTAAAGTGTTCGGTAAATCCAAGTCAACAGCTTGATAACTAGCAAAGATGCCTAGCCAATAACAGCTACATGCTACAGTCTACAAACATTATGTTTCACTCAAAAGTCAATAAATTATTTAAAAAAAAATTTCCAAGTACCAAATAGAACATACACTTTTCTCGGGATTAATGGCAGTCAGTTACCAAGGTGACGATTATTTTTCATATAATATTCAATTTAGGTCTCAATGGCTATTCTCCATTAACCCAAACAATCCTATCCTACAACCGCAATTAAGTTGGGACGTTGTGTTAAACATAAATAAAAACAGAATACAATGATTTGCAAATCATGTACAACCTATATTTAATTGAATTCACTACAAAGACAAGATATTTAATGTTCAAACTCATAAACTTTGTGTTGAGCAAATAATCATTAACTTAGAATTTTATGGCTGCAACAGGTTCCAAAAAAGCTGTGACAGGGTCATGTCTACCGCTGTGTTACATCACCTTTTCTTTTAACAACATTCAATAAATGTTTGGGAACTGAGGACACTAATTGTTGAAGCTTTGTAGGTGGAATTCTTTCCCATTCTTGCTTGATGTACAGCTTCAGCTGTTCAACAGTCCGGGGCCTCCGTTGTCGTATTTTACGCTTCGTAATACGCCACACATTTTCAATGGGAGACAGGTCTGGACTGCAGGCAGGCCAGTCTAGTACCGGCAGTCTTTTACTACAAAGCCACGCTGTTGTAACGTGCAGAATGTGGTTTGGCATTGTCTTGCTGAAATAAGCAGTTGCATTCATGAAAAAGACATTGATTGGATGGCAGCATATGTTTCTCCAAAATGTACCTTTCAGCATTAATGTGTTTCAGCAGATGTGTAAGTTGAACTGTATTTACTGACATTGGTTTTCTGAAATGTTCCTGAGCCCATGTGGTGATATCCTTTACACATTGATGTCGGTTTTTGATGCAGTGCCGCCTGAGGGATCGAAGGTCACGGTCATTCAATGTTGGTTTTCGGCCTTGCCGCTTACATGCAGTGATTTCTCCAGATTCTCTGAACCTTTTGATGATATTATGGACCGTAGATGATGAAATCCCCAAATTCCTTACAATTGTACGTTGAGGAACATTGTCCTTAAACTGTTGGACTATTTTCTCACGCACTTGTTCACCAGGAGGTGAACCTCACCCCATCTTTGCTTGTGAATGACTGAGCAATTCAGGGAAGCTCCTTTTATACCCAATCATGGCACCCACCTGTTCCCAATTAGCCTGTTCACCTGTGGGATGTTC
Source organism: Phyllopteryx taeniolatus (assembly GCF_024500385.1). NCBI lineage: Eukaryota > Metazoa > Chordata > Actinopteri > Syngnathiformes > Syngnathidae > Phyllopteryx > Phyllopteryx taeniolatus. The sequence continues at coordinate 19,785,668 of NC_084508.1, read as the reverse complement.
CAAACAGCTGTTTGATGAGCATTCCTCAACTTTCTCAGTCTTTTTGCCACCTGTCCCAGCTTTTTTAGAATGTGTTGCAGCCACAAAATTCTAAGTTAATGATTATTTGCTAAAAACAAAGTTTATCAGTTTGAACATTAAATATCTTGTCGTTGTAGTGTATTCAATTAAATATAGGTTGAACATGATTTGCAACTCATTGTATTCTGTTTTTATTTATGTTTAACACAATGTCCCAACTTCATTGGAATTGGAGTTGTACATGTCTGCATGAGGTATCTTTCCAATCAGAATCATAAATTTGGGAATTGAGCCACATGCATGACATAGGCATGTCCATATACAGTATTACTAACGACTGAAGCATTAGGGAAGTCGCAAGACAGCATACACTAAAAGGTAATGATTCATGTTTGCCAAACAATTGGACGAGTTTTAACTAAATTTGTAATACAATATACGTTTTTATTCCCTCAGGCTTCCTCAATACTTCGAGCATCCATTGCCCCACAGTAAGTTCTTAGGTCTTCTGCACCTATGGTTCGTTTGTGCATCCTGATAATGAAACTTATTTTGGATGTCTTTTCTAACAATCCCCAGCAGAGCTAAGGAAGTGCCCATGCTGCCCTCTCTGGATTATGTGAAGGTGAAGAAGGACCTGCTTGAAGGATCAGACAGTCTTAGGTCCCTGTTGCTTCAGGCGCTGCGCTGGGTTTGTATATTTTCCTCTGAACTTCATGTTAATTTTTTTTATTCGAACACTGCTGTTGTAAGATGGCTGACCTCTTGCATGTTGTTTCCTAACTTTGAGCCAGTCAAATTGACTTTCCCAACCTGTCAATCAACTTTAGAGACTTACGCGCTCACTTCCCGGTGAACAGAGGGACACTGTGCTTCAGGCTTACATTAGCAATGATCTACTGGAACGCAACAGCACAAAGCAGGTGGAGCCCTAACCTATCATGAATTACCTTTGTGTTTTGTTACTTTATTATGAAATGTTGAACAGATGTTGTTGTCTCAGGTTATAATGCAAAGGCTGACGTATTGGTAATGTTACTATTAACTCAACATAAGATACACAATGCTGACCTATTTTGGAGACTAGGCTATTCTCCAGCCTACCAAGACAATCCCATGCTTCCAAGTTTGGGGATGCATTAGATTAGTATGGAAGAATTTAAGAGCCTGCAATTGGCTGGCAAGCAGTCCAGGGTGTACCCTTCCCCTCTTCCAACTTCAACTGTGACCCTAATGAGGACAAGCGTGTAGAATGGCCGGATGGACCTTAAGAGCATTAACCTCAGCGCAGTAGACATGACTTAATAATGTACCTAAAAAAGCAACCTTTTCTCTACATTCAAATCATGTTGCAAAGGGTGAATTGGCACCTTTGCAGTGTCATTGGTTCACAAACGCTCTCCCTGCTCATAAGTATTAAAAACATGGTGAACTAGCTTATCTAAAACATCTATGTGTCAGAACATTTACAAATAATACCGTAATTTCTAATGCATAATGCATTTTTTTCCCCCCCCAAAATTGTCAAAAGTCAATAGTGCGCATTATACATAGGTATAGGGGGAAATGAAGAAGAGAAAAAAACATGAAAAAAAAAAATCACATTTTATATATGTATGTCGAACATCTAGAGGCTATGAAAAAGCTGGACACTTTCATTCCAATATGCCACAACCCCTTATGAGGTTATGAAAAAGTTGTACACTTTCATTCTAGTATGCCACTGCCACCTAGAGGAAGAAAGGTGTAGCCTACACTTTCATTCTAATATGACAGGGGTACATATGACTACATATATGTAAAATTGTGCTCATAAGTTTATATAACCAGGCAGAATTTGTGAAATATTGTTTTGTTAAATACGACTGATGACTGAACAACGACCGTCATTAATTTATTTATGGTTATGTTTTGTTTAATGATAATGCTTTTCTGAAAAGCTTGACAGTTTAATTTGAATCCAATTAAAATCTAATTAAATTATTTCATATTTAAAGAATTGTACAAATCTTGCAAATTCTGCCTGGGTAATCAAACATGAGCACAACTGTTTGCTTTCTCATTTACTAACTAAAAGTAGGACTGAATTTCAAAATAAGAGCAAGTAAATAAAAAGAGAGTATTACGTACTTGAATAAAGTGCTTAACTTCAGAATAATTGTTTGAAAAAGTAACAAAATACAGATAATACTTCATGTTTTGATCATATGAGTCGAAGCAAAATCATGCATTGTAAAAATGCATTATACATCAGTAGAAGGCTTTTCCAGAATTTTGAAGTCAACTTTGGGGGTGCGTATTATACATTATACAGTATTATACACGAGAAATTACGGTAATTACAATTCCCTGTAATGCCCAAACAGAACTATTTTCTTGTGCAGTTTATGTTGATCTAAAGTTTAATCATGAATTTAATAAACCACAATAAGATGCAAGTTAGGCTAGTTTAACATCCAGCAATACAAACAACCATATACACAACCTAGGTACATGCAAAGGGGAGATGGTAGATTAAATGGATTGCGCAAGCAAGCAGTTGTCCGGGTTTCTGCAGGTGCCTTGCTTGAGAGCAACAGTCATCGTAAAGTAAATTAGTACATCTCCAGCAATCAATGCCAGGTTGGAATATTTTTTTTTTCTGCAGTGACTCCTAGCCAAGTCCTCATAGCATCCATCCATCCATTTTCTGAGCCGCTTCTCCTCACTAGGGCGTGCTGGAGCCTATCCCAGCTATCATCGGGCAGGAGGCGGGGTACACCCTGAACTGGTTGCCAGCCAATGGCAGGGCACACATAAACAAACAACCATTCGCACTCACATTCACACCTACGGGCAGAGTCTCCAATTAATGCATGTTTTTGGGATGTGGGAGGAAACCGGAGTGCCCGGAGAAAACCCACACAGGCACAGGGAGAACATGCAAACTCCACACAGGCGGGGCCGGGGATTGAACCCCGGTCCTCAGAACTGTGAGGCTGATGCTCTAACCAGTCAACCAGTCCTCATAGCATATTGTATATATGGATTTGATCTCAAATCATCTATGAAAAAAAAAACCCAGCACATCTTGTCTCTGTAGGAAACTATTCTTCATTTACTGACTTCAAAGAACGAAATGGTGCGGCAGTACATGGCTCGTCTCATCAATACATTTGCCTCCTTTGCAGTCGGTAAGTGTCCAACTATGTCACGTAAGCGTCTGCTATGATAAATGGTTTACTACATTTTCTAGCCCTTTGTTGGACCTTTCATATATAACAAATAATTTGTTTTAAGTTGTTAAGATATGTATGTGAAAAAATTGTTTTAGAAGGCAACGATTTCTTTTATTGGTATACATTTTTACAAACCCAAATCCAATGAAGTTGGGAAGTTGTGTTAAAAATAAATAAAAAGAGAATACAATGATTTGCAAATCACATTCAACCTATATTTAGTTGAATACACTACAAAGACAGCCTATTTAATGTTCAAACTGATAAACATTATTGTTTTTAGCAAATAATCATTAACTTAGACTTTTATGTTTACAACACGTTCCAAAAAAGCTGGGACAGGGTCACTTGTTCACAAAGAGGTGAACCTCATCCCATCTTTACTTGTGAATGACTGAGCAATTCAGGGAAGCTCCTTTTATACCCAATCAATCACAACATCCCAACTTCATTGGATTTGGGGTTGTACTTGTGATTTCATGTACTGAGCAAAATTCTATGGTTGTTTAAGCTACAATGTAATATAATTATTTCTCCAACATAGACTAGAACTAGAGACCCCTCCAAATTTTTTTAAAGAATAAAGAGCTTTAAAATGACTAGCTTTTGTAGTAAGTACTGAATGTAGTTTGACGGGACCTCACACAATAGAAGAAACTTGCCACTCTTATATGTAAACAAAATGGCACACAAACGAAAACAGTCAAATTCAAATTTACAATAGTGGTAAGAATTTTGATCAGTTGAAACCAGATGTTTACATACAGTACACTACATAAAATGACAAACTTTTTTTTCCACTGTCTGGCATGAAATCATATTTAACTTTTCCTGTTTTAGGTCAATTAGGGTTACCAAAATGAGTTCTATTTGCTAGGTGCCAGAATAATAAGATAATGTTTGTTTAGACAAGTTTTAATTACTTTCTTTAAAGTCAGAATTGTACATACATTTCATTAGTATTTGGTACCATTGCCTTTAAACGATGACTTGGGTCAAACGTTTTGGATATACTTCCACAAGCTTCTCACAATAGTTGGCTGGAATTCTGGCCTATTCCTCCTGGCAGAATTGGTCTAACTGAACCAGGTTTGTAGGCCGCCCTGCATGCACATGCACATGCCTTTGCAGGTCTGCCCATACATTTTCAATAAGATTGAGATCAGGGCTTTGCAATGGCCACTCCAAAACATTAAGTTTATCATCCTTAAGCCACTTTGTAACCAGTTTGGAAGTATGCTTTGGGTCATTGTCCATTTGGACGACCCATTTGTGACCAAGCTTTTACTTCCTGGCTGATGTCTTGAGATGTTGCTTCAGTAATTCCACATAATGTTCTTTCCTCATGACCGGATTTCAAAGTTGGGATGGTGTTCTCAGATTAGCAAGCTTCCGTCTTTTTCCCCTCCAAACATAACGATGCTCATTGTGGTCAAACAGTGCAATTGTACTTTCGTCAGACCACAAGATAGGTCTCCAAAAATTAAGATATTTTTCCTTGTGTGCATTTGCAAACTGTAATCTGGAGTAATTCTTATGGAGTAATGACTTCTTTCTGGCAGAGTGGCCTTTCAGCCCATGTTGAAATGTCCAGTACTGGTTTCACTGTGGTTAATGACACGCTCCTCCCAGCTTTTCCCAGATCTTTTGCTTTTGTTCTTGGGTTGATATTCACCTTTCGGACCAACCAAAGCACGTTCCTCTGTGGGCCACAAAACCCGTCTCTTTCCTGAGCGTATTATGAACGAAACAAAGGACAGGACCCAAAATGCACGACTCCAATACGATGCACAGTTTAAAAAAAGAGTAGTTTAATAAACGGGCAGGGGTCAGTACACAGACAGGCAATCAGCAAAGGCAACTGTATCCAAAAACGTGAGGCAAAAGGCAAGGTCAATAATCAAAACAGTGTCTAGGCCTACTATGAGTTAGTGACGTGGAAATAAGGAATGCTGGAACGTGACGACAAGGTACAACGAACTGGTGACCAGAAAGAATGAGAGACAAGGTTAAATGCATGGGTAATTAGGGTAAATAAGGCACAAGTGGGGAAGATGCTCTCAGGAGCAGGCGTGTACAAGGCAGGGGGAAGACAACAACCACAACACACACCCATGACAGTAAGATGGCTGAACATTCCCTTGGTGTTTATACTTGTACGTAGACGTATAATTGTTTGAACAGATGAAAATGGCATTGAGGCATTTGGAAATTGCCCCCAAGGATGAACCAAACTTGTGCAAGTCCACAATTCTCTTCCTGATAGCTTGACTGATTTCTCTGGGCTTTCCTATGATGTTACACAAAGAAGCAGAGTGTTTCAGGTGTGCCTAGTTCAACTATATCTACAGGTGTGTCTCTAATTAACTCAAATGAAGCAGAAGCATATAAATGAATTACATCATCAGCAGTGTTTGTTTAAAGGCATAGTAGTAAACTGTATGTACACTTTTTAACCATGTGTACTTCATGTGTTTTATGAAATTGCATTGTCCCCTTTCAAAAATAAACTGATAAACTTCTGACTTTGAAGAAAGTAATGAAAAATCGCCCCCCCAAAATCCTTCTTTCATTATTCTGGCAATTAACATATCGAAATTAATCGAAAGTAATCGTAATTGACTTAAAACAGGAAATGTCTGATTTCTTGTCAGACAGTGAGGAAAAAAAGTGTCTTTTTAGAAAATGTAAACATCTGGTTTCAACTGCAGGATATGTGACAGATGTATCATGTTACGTTTATTCTTCAAGGGCGAGGTTACCTCTCCAAAATCCATTTGCTTCTAAAACTCCTGATGAAGACACTCCGGAAGGAGGAGAAGGACACCTTGACCAGAGAGAATGTGCTGGTGGCTCTGCAGAAACTAAGTCTTGTGTAATGGAGAGTTTGTAAACCCCACTGTGTAGAAAACAATGTCACAGTCATCCATTTTTACAGAGGTCAACACAAAAATATGTAATATTTAATGATCATCACATCTTTTTTATAGGAGGAACCAGCAGACAGCCATGGTAGAAGATGATTTGATTGGCTGGCTGGTGGATGAATTGCATGACTCAGACTGTCTGAGCGATTACACACTGGAGTATTCTGCATCTCTTCTCATGAATTTGTGCCTGCGAACAAAAGGTGCATGCAAGGGATATATTGTACATGAACAAGCCAGATTTGAGTTTCTTTTTTTAATTTTATTTATTTATTATTATTATTTTTTTAATATTCCGCCAGAGCAGTCATTGATCCTGTGAACTTGTGTTTGTTTACGATTGTGTTCATGTTACATGGCTGTTTTCATACAGGAAAAAGGAAGTGTGCAGAAAATGCCAAGCATGTGCTCAAGGTTCTAACTGACCTCCTCGGACATGATAACCATGAGGTGACAAATCCGTGCGTGCGTGCGTGTTCGTGTGTGAGAGCGAAAGAGGCTGTAAAATGATTTCCAAAAAACTTGTCCCTTTTAAATTGTGTTATTTCGAGTTCCATTATACTTTGCAGTGTCTGCTGTAAACTAGAGGCTGACACAGGAGTGGATTTTTACTCCCGCTCTCTCCCACTCCCACAGATATTGATCCCATGCTCCCACAATTCCGAGCCAAAATTGGACAGAATCCCGCGAAAACCATGGTTTCTATTCCCCTCATGGTTTCCACTACCGGTTACTTTGTTGTTATTGTTCCCGCTCCCGGTGACTTTCATTCTCGCTCCTACCGCTCCTGGTGACGTTCGCTCTAGTTTCTGCCCAATCAAATTACCGTGAATAGTTAATAGTGAAATTCACTCCCATCCAGCGTGAATCCCGTGGGACCTGCGGGACTTGTTGGGAATCCTAACAAAATGTCAGCCTCTACTGTAAACCTGTTGATTTTGAAAATAAGGATGCATCTGCCTTTTCTGTCTCTATTCTCCAGATTCGTCCATATGTGAATGGGGCCCTGTACAGCATCCTGTGTATCCCTTCTGTGAGACAGGAAGCAAAAGAGATGGTGAGATAATGGAAATGTCTTCACCTGCTTGCAGAATGCTGACTTAGCCTTTCTTTTCCCTTTTAAAGGTCCCATGCCATCAAAATCCATTTTTTTCCTTGTGTTTTACAGATAACATAGGTCAAAATGAGTCTGTGACATGGTTTAAGTTTGACATCTATTCGGTTTGATTGAATTGAATGCAAAAGGCAATAAACATCATAATGTTTGCAAAAAGACTGGATCAGATTTTCCGTGTGTTTGTAATAGCTACTAAATATTCAAGCACCTACCAACTTCGCGATTGGTACCCATCCACTCAACTTGGCTGAACGGCAACACGGCATTTCCGGCGTGGTTTTAAGCGAGCGAGTCTCAACCGCCGCCAAGTCATACAAATATAGTCTGTGAATTATACATACATTATATTGTCAAACGTATTCGCTCACCCATCCAAACAATTGGAATCAGGTGTTCCAGTCACTTCCATTGCCACAGGTGTATAAAATCAAGCACCTAGGCTTGCAGATTGTTTTTACAAACATTTGTGAAAGAATGGGTCGCTCTCAGGAGCTCAATGAATTCCAATTTGGAACTGTGATAGGATGCCACCTGTGCAACAAGTCCAGTCATGAAATTCCCCTGCTCCTAAATATCCCAGAGTCGACAGTCAGTTCTATTTCAGAAGGTGGAAGCGTTTAGGAACGACATTAACTTAGCCGCAAAGTGGTAGGCCACGTAAACTGAAGAAGCGCGGTCAGCAGATGCTGAGGCACATAATGCGAAGAGGTCGCCAACTTTGTGCCGAGTCAATCGCTACAGACCTCCAAACTTCATGTGGCCATCAGATTAGCTCAAGAACAGTGTGCAGAGAGCTTCATGGAATGGCCGAGCAGCTGCATCACCAAGTGCAATGCAAAGCATCGGATGCAGTGGCGTAAAGCACGCCGCCATTGGACCCGAGAGCAGTGGAGACACGTTCTCTGGAGTGACTGATCACGCCTCTCCATCAGGCAATCTACTGGACAAGTCTGGGTTTGGCGATTGCCAGGAGAACGGCACTTGTCTGACTGCATTGTGCCAAGTATAAAGTTGTGTGGAGGGGGGATTATGGTGTGGGTTTTTTTTTCCAGGAGCTGTGCTTGGCCCCTTAGTTCCAGTGAAAGGAACTCTAAATGTTTCAGCATACCAAGAGATTTTGGACAATTCCATGCTTCCAACTTGGGAATAGTTTGGAGCTGGCCCCTTCCTGCAGCACGGTGGACCACTGGTTAGAGCGTCTGCCTCACTGTTCTGAGGACCGTTCAATCCCTGGCCCCGCCTGTGTGGAGTTTGCATGTTCTCCCCATGCCTGCGTGGGTTTTCTCCGGGCACTCCGGTTTATCTCCCACATCACAAAAACATGCGTGGTAGTTTAATTGAAGACTCTAAATTGCTCGTAGGTGTGAATGTGAGTGCGAATGGTTGTTTGTTTGTGTGTGCCCTGCAATTGGCTGGCAACCAGTTCAGGCTGTTCCCCGCCTCCTGCCCAAAGATAGCTTGGATAGGCTTCAGCACTCCCGCGACCCTAGTGAGGATAAGCGGCTCAGAAAATGGATGGATGGATGGCCCCTTCCTCTTCCAACATGAGTGTGCACCAGTGCACAAAGCAAGGTCTATAAAGACATGGATGACAGTCTGGTGTAGATTAAGTTGATTGGCCTGCACAGAGTCCTGACCTCATGTGAGTCAAGGCAGGTGAGCGAATACCTTTGGCAATATAGTTTATGTTGTGTGTTACAAAAATACTCAACTCTTTTTAGAATTTATAATGTAACCATGGATGAAGCTTGCATTCATTGTTGCCAAAATGTGCACAGATGATGAACATTGCACGCAGGTCCAATAAAGTGAATGGAAGCGGAGGACGAGCCTAAACCTCAAAATATACCCTTTTTATTTTCACCCACTTTCCTTTTCACTTTACGTTCCCTATTAATGCTCTTTCACACTGCACTTGGAAAGGGGTCTGACTCCCTCACTTTCCTATTCATTGTGTGTGTACTGAGGTGGTGTCAGTGCGTTTTTACGTGATGTCAAGCGTGTCAATGCAGAAGGCGTCTGATGCTCAACGTGATGTCTTCGGATAAAACAAAATAAAAAATAATAATAAATTATATTCTGGAGCGTTGATATGGTGATGTCAAAATATTCCTCCTATACGAGTGGAGCTGGTGAACTGATTTCTCAGTGCTATTTTGGCAGACTTGTACTGACATCTCAGTATATTATCCTCGACATCTCTACCGAGACTTTTTTGCCACCTGTCCCAGCTTTTTGGGAACGTGTTGCAGCCATAAAATTCTAAGTTAATGATTATTTGATAAAAACAATAAAGTTGATCAGTTTGAACATTAACTATCTTGTCTTTGTAGTGTATTCAATTAAATATAGGTTGAACATGATTTGCAAATCATTGTATTCTGTTTTTATTTGTTTAACACAACATCCCAACTTCATTGGAATTGGGGTTGTATATTTAAATTAAGAATAACAGCGATCAAATCAGAGTAAAGCTTATTTACATTTTAAATATTAATGCAAAATTGTGCCGTCTCAATTGCTAAGTCTATAAGGCCAAGTAGAATAGCTTAAAAAAGGAGATCCTCTGCATTTTCAACCCAAATTACCTTGCATACCCCATGAAAGGACATCAAAGATTATGACAAATATTTTTTTAAAGTTGATGGCATAGGAACTTAAATGTCACAACACACCTAGCAGATGTACATTGTCTTCAAAGATGTTTGTAGCTGCTGTGTTTTGCTTTCCTGTTGCTCAGCTCAGATTCATAAACCAACTGAATGTGTGTATTGCTCAATTGTGTGAAGAGTGTGGAGGAGATCCTCTGCTGCTACAGTAAGGAGGATAATCGAGAGCTTCACAGACAAATTGGCTTTATCATTAAACAGCTCAACTCAGGTCAGTGAATGTATATTTATGGTTTATTTGGTTGTTTACAACAATGCATGTCTATTAGTCAATTTGGGCTGTATTATTTCTCTTAGTAGTAGTAATATTCTTACTGTTATTATTATTATTATATATAAAATTAATTTTAAGCTGTTTCTCCTACACTGTTTGGAAAACTGAAGGGAACACACAATCATTACAATGTAATGCCAAGTCCATCACATTTCTGGGATACCAATCAGTCCAGTTTGGAAGCAACACTGATTGTGAATAAGTTTCATCTGCTGTTGTGCAAAGGGAAGAAGAGAAAATGAGAGGCAATCCAACCCTTATTAAGGAATGGTTCTGCAGTTGGTGGCTCAAACCTCCCTTTTTCTGTCCTCATCCTGTCTGGTTTATTTTTGGGTATTTTCTGCATTTTGCCAGTGTTGCTGGTTTATTTTGGGTAATTATTGCATTTTTGTCAGTGCCCTCACCATTAGAGATAGCATGAGGGAATGTCTGGAACAGCGGATGTTGTCCAGGTGGTGTGTCTCAGCCAGGATGAAACGTCAATGTGCGCTGTGGCTAGGTTTGGTGTGTGTCCCAGCACGGTATCTAAATCAGTGTTTTCCAACCATTATGGAGCCAAGGCACATATTTTACAATTGAAAAATTGGCAGAGATTGGCAGATTTCCCATTGGCACCCTGTGCTCTTATGATAGCAGTTTCACACTGAGCACATGTAATAGTCTGGATATGCCACGTAGAACATTCTGCAACATGTTCCATCATAACCTGCCTGGGTGGTAGGTCATGTGATGGTCTAGGGAGGCATATCCTTGGAGGGGCGCACACACCTCCATGTGCTAGCCAGAGGTAACCTGACTGACATTACAGACTGACATTAGAGGTAGCTACGCCGATGAGATCCTCAGACCCGTTGTCAGACCATATGCTGGTGCAGTAGGGCCTGGATTCCTTCTGATTCATGTGTATTTCCTGCATGACGAAGGCATTTATGCTATTGACTGGCCTGTCCGTTCCCAGGACCTGAATCTGGTTGGACACCTCTGGGACATGTTTCGTTCTGTTCACTGTAGCCATATTGCACAGCAGGATGATCCAGGTCTAAGAAGAGATCCCTCTGGATCTGTCAAGCATGTGGCGGCCCTACACATCACTGAGCCTCGTTTTGCATTCTCTTGAGGAATTTGCACAGAATAGATTTTTCCAATTTTATTTTGAGTATGATTCTGAACTCCAGACCTCCATGGATTAACGCTTTTGATTTCCAGTGATCTTTCTTATGTTAATTAGTTCTCAAAGTATTCTGCAATGAAAAAATAAAATATTTTTAACTGAAATGTTTCATTCATGCCCTGCGATTGGCTGGCAACCAGTTCAGGGTGTACCCCGCCTCCTGCCCGATGACAGCTGGGATAGGCTCCAGCACGCCCGCAACCCTAGTGAGGAGAAGCGGCTCAGAAAATGGATGGATGGATGGATGGATGGATGTTTCATTCATTGAGATCTAGGTTGTTTTATTTAGTATGTAGTGGAGTTGGGATATTTCTTCTTTAAGTACGTAAATGTTTTGTTCCATTCAGCGGAGGAGGAAGGACCAGAGTCAGAAGAGGATGAGGATGACAATGATGTAAGTCTGAACTTAACACTGTGCTGCTACACATCTATTTAGACATCATGTCACTGTCACACAAAAGTAAATAAAGGGGAGCACATCTTGAATTAGGCGGCACGGAGGCCGACTGGTTAGAGCGTCAGCCTCACAGTTCTGAGGACCGGGGTTCAATCCCCGGCCCTGCCTGTGTGGAGTTTGCATGTTCTCCCCGTGCCTGCGTGGGTTTTTCCGGGCACTCCGGTTTCCTCCCACATCCCAAAAACATGCATTAATTGGAGACTCTAAATTGCCCGTAGGTGTGATTGTGAGTGCGAATGGTTTGCTTGTATGTGCCCTGCGATTGGCTGGCAACCAGTTCATGGTGTACCCCGCCTCCTGCCGATGATAGTTGGGATAGGCTCCAGCACGCCCGCGACCCTAGTGAGGAGAAGCGGCTCAGAAAATGAATGGATGGACATCTTGAATTACTGTATTAGCAAAACTGATAGGCGGCACAGTGGAAACAGCCCAAAAACATGCATGGTAGGTTAATTAAAGTCTCTAAATTGCTCACAAAGTTTACAGAGTAGATTTTTGGATTCATATATGTACAGTTACTAAATGCAGACTAAAAATATCATATTATGCTTATGTCTGTATGATTTGTGTTGTGACAGGAAGATTTAATAGAGTCAGACAGAGATAAAGAGGAAGTCCTTAAGCCACAGACCAGAGAGCTGTCTGGGGAAAGTCTGCTCACTACAGAATACCTGGGTGTAAGCACCAAACACTCTAACACAACACACAGACTTGAAACCAACTCCACAACAACATACAAGTGCACTTGCACGGTGGCAGTTGAGGTTTGGTTCTTGTGTCACGCAAGCACGGCAGCAGATGCGCTGACTTAATGCCCCACCATGCTGCCCTACTGAAGCTGTAGCAGGAACTCAAAAGAGATGCAAATGTTTCCATTTAGGGAACTTTACAGAGCAGCTTTATTATCTTGGCTCCAGTCCAAAAGTACTGTTAAGTAAAGCGATGTTTATATCCAATTACACCCCCCTAAATTCTGGTAAATCCCTAATAAGCACAAAAGTGCATTTCTATATTTGATTTATAGATGTGAAACTGTTGTTTCACAATCATTATTGCAATTACTCATTATACTCCTAACACTGTTTCAGTATGATTTTCATCTCAAAATGGGCTGCATTTGTCCAAGACAAGCCTTCCACATGTGCAAAAGTATTTTAAACACATTGTAGTTGAAAAAATACAGTGATTTGACAAATAAATGTTTTCAACAAATGAAATCTTCCATGCTAATTGTTCCGTGGATTGATTGACCAGATTATTACCAACCTACCCAAAGTGAAGAAGAAGTCAAACCAGCAGCATCACCCAAGCATTGATGAGCCTCTTCAGCGACCGGTGACCCCAAGCTCCCATCGTAACACTAACGTAGTGTAAGTGAAATGTACAAGTAATGTGCGCTGTTTAAGTTTTAGTCTTTCTTTTACTAGTTGTTGTCCAACATCATGTGTTTACGCAGCTAGATGCTGCCTTGTGCAGTGCTCAAGAGATAATTTTTAGAATAACACATCTAATCTCAAAAGACTTAATTCTCCTCAGGGAGATCACATGACTTAAGCACAAAAGGAACCTCATATGTGAAAACGTATGATCAGAAAATGACGCACGGCTACAACAATAAAGACCAAAGAGGTCATTGTGACAATGATTGTGTTGTTTATTTTGCTGTAATTTTTCAACCTTTTACAATCTTGATAACTAGAGCAGTGGGTCAGAGAAAGAAGGGGGTCAGAATAGAGTTTGAAAGAGCCTGCCGGGGTCCTTTCCGGTTGAGGTTTGAAATGAATGACAAAAAGCAATTGATAGCACTGTGTTGTATCGTTTGGTTTTATTTTAAAGTATTGATAGGAAAGCACTTGTGATGCACTCGCTTCTAGTTACTGATGCGTGCACTGAATAACCAGACAATACCTTGTTGATACAGCTCCATATCTTTATTGACAGGAGCGTGAAAATTAGCAGCTCAAGTGAGAAGTATAAAATGATAAACTATTCAAGACCCAATAAAGTCAATTTAATACATTAAATATGTTTGAAGGTAAGTAGCCGGCACGGTGGACGACTGGCTAGTACATCTGCCTCACAGTTCTGGGGACTGGGGTTCAATCCCCGGCCCCGCCTGTGTGGAGTTTACATGTTCTACCCGTGCCTGGGTGGGTTTTCTCCAGGCACTCCGGTTTCCTCCCACATCCCAAAAACATGTAGATTAATTGAAGACTCTAAATTCCCCGTCGGTGTGATTGTGAGTGCGAATGGTTGTTTGTTTCTATGTGCCCTGCAATTGGCTGGCAACCAGTTCAGGGTGTACCCCGCCTCTCGCCCGAAGATAGCTGGGATAGGCTCCAGCAGCCCGTGACCCTAGTGGGGATAAGCGGTAAAGAAAATGGATGGATGAAGGTAAGTGTTGAAAACATCAAAGAAATTAGTACTCAATTGTTGATATACAGCATTAAACTCTTTCACCATCTCAGTTGTCCGGATTTTTTGGGCAGGGCTAAAACAGGAGTGCGATGACGCAAGCAAGGAACAGTATGACTCGCCCCTCATCCACGATACAGTATAATTACCATGCGCCCATAATCCATAAAATGGCCATTTGGCGTAATTGCTACTTCCTTATTCATAATAACTTGGCCCAGTTCTACCATTACAGCTTGCAGTTAGCCATCAAACTATGCCTACAACTTGAAAAAAAAATATCTTAAAAACTGCCTGGCTGCCACAGAGTGCCTCTCTCGTACAATGTGCATTGTCGGGAATTGTCGGCACGTATTTGATTGACAGCTGAACGTTCAAAGGGTTCATTCAAGTTTGTCTGATTTGTTAACAATACTCTTCTCTGTGGTGTGTCAAATTTACAAGACATGTTTTTGGTCAGTTTACCCAGCCTTTAATACATTTAACTTCTTATGCAAGCGATCACAGATAGAAGGCAGTAGTATAAAATAAATGCCTGGGAGAAACTGTTTAAAATATACCATTTGAGGAATCTTCTATATACTCATCTATACTCTGTGTTCCGTCCATCCATTTTCAACACCGCTTATCCTGGTTAGGGTCACGGGGCGCTGGAGCCTATCCCAGTTGACTTCGGACAAAAGGCAGACTACACACTGAACTGATCGCCAGTCAGTCGCAGGGCACATATAGACACGGACAACCATCCGTACTCACATTCACACCGTCACTGAGTGGGAACTGAACCCACACTGCTCGCACCAAAGTCAGGCGAGTGTGTGAACCCACACCATCAGTGACTTACTGTGTGTTCCATGTATAGGAATTACCACCCAGGCAGTCAGGGTAGTATGGGTGGCAGAGAAGGGAGAAACCCTCAGCTTGGAAACCGTAGTGAGACGGGAAACGCCTCTTCTTTCAAGAACAATTCTCAACCTCACACGAGCTATGGCAATCGCCCACGCACGGCTGAGTCCCTGCATCACAGCACTGGTGGGTAGACTACTAAACTACTATGACAGCAGTCTAAGGATACAGCTTTTAATAATTCCAGTTCTGTTCTAACATGACTGTGCCCCAGTGTACAAATCAATAACTTTGGCACGAAAACAAAAGGGTCAAACCATGCCTTTATTTTGTGCCACAGTCATTTGGTGGCAGTGGCCCAGGTCATAAAGACTGTAGTTAAATCTGTATGGGCTTAGCCTTAGAGACCGGTGGATCACAGTTCAAGTTTCTCTGTGGGCAAAAATAAACTGCAATGTGCTGTTTTAAAAATTCCAGTCTGCATCCTGACTACCGTCATAGTGCCCTTGAGCAAGTATGTATATATTTTGTAAAATCTCACCAAGACGTTTTGTTTACATTTTACAAATTTCACGAACAAACGCTCGAACACTCAGACCCGGAGTACGGCCGGCCGGCCAAGGCTTCTGGTCTGGACCAATCCTATGAGCTACAAGCCAGAAAAGGAAGCCTCCAAGAGAAACACAATGAACATTTTAACAGGTAATTTGAGACAAAAATTCACTAGCAAAGACAAACTGTAAGTGGGAAAAAAGGTGTGGTTTTTATGATCTTTTAAGCTATTAGATGATACAGACTGTTTTTATAGTATTGTATTTTGAATTGTCTGGTTCATTAAGAGAGCTAAAAATAAGCGTTCCCTTCTTAGAGGAAGACTTAGACATACTGCTAACTGCTTACAATTTCACTTGCTGAAAGAAATAAGTCAGAGGACAATGAATGGTCTGTTCTTGTTGCATATTTGATAATTGTTTTTGGCAATAAATAAAAGAGGATTGCTGTTGGGAGTCACTCTCTTTAAAAACCAAAGAACAAGTCCAAAACCTTGATGTTCTGATAGATTCCGACCTGACTTTCAACAGTCATATCAAATCAATTACTAAAACTGCCTTCTACCATCTGAAGAACATATCCAGAGTGAAGGCTTACATGTGCCAAGTGGACCAGGAGAAGCTCATCCATGCTTTTATCTCAAGTAGATTGTAATGGTCTTCTGACTGGACACCCCCAAAAGAGCATTAAACAGCTGCAGCTCATTCAGAATGCTGCAGGTCGGGTTCTGACCAGAACAAAGAGGTCAGAGCATATTACTCCAATTCTAACATCTTTACACTGGCTTCCAGTCAGCTTTAGAATAGATTTTAAAGTTAAATATTCTTCATTCTTCTCATGCTTTTTAGAGCATTTCCACTTTTAAATTATATTTCTCGCACTGTACGCTGTTTTAATTGTACTTCTCCCCCCCTCTTTGTTTTAAATGTTTATAAGCTGTCTTTTTAGTGTTGACGTAGTGGTGCCAAGCCCGCCGAAACAGAGGGATGTAGACGTACAATTGGATCATCAATTGTAGATATTATCAGGGATGCTGGAGCCAGTCAGATGACTCAGCGTAGAGAAAGACAGGACATTATTAGGATATTAACTTGGTCTACCAGGTTATTTTCCAAAGAGGACAACTTGGACCATCACTAAATGTTTCTGTGTGTATCTTAAGCAATTTAAAAAAAACAAATTATCCATCCATTTTATGTACCCCTTGTCCACATCAAGGTTGCGGGCAACTGGAGCCAAATCCGTTAATTTTAGACGAGAGATGGGGTACGCACTTAACTGGTTGCCACACAGTTGTGAGGCACTTTCACAACTTTGGGCAGTGAGAGACTTTGATTAAAGTATAAGCATGTTTTTGGAATGCGGGAGGAAACCAGACGACCCGGAGAAAACTTGGGCAAGCATTCTAACCCAGCACCTCTCGACCGTGAGGCAAATGGGCTAACTGCTTTCTCACCATGCTTCCCTGCTTTTGCATGTGTGGAAATAAAATCTGTTTTAAAGATTTGTTGCTTCTTTAAACTGCTATTATCACAAAAGCAAGTGTACTACGCCTTTCTAAACTTGTACAATTGCTGAAAACAATATTATAGTAGCAATAAACAGTAATTTAAGTCTGGTATGAAGAAGCAGAGGTTTTAAGATGAAGGAGTGCTATCATATGTCGAGGTCAACGTTGTGAACGTTGTGCCCCCTGAGCAGCTCGTCAAATAAGAGAAGGATGAATGATCGCACCAGCCCAGTGAGAGTGGCTTCAATTAAAACTGATGTACAAAATGACTCGATAACATTACGTTAATTGGATGACGAAGCAATTGTAGCGCTAACACAGTTGTCATTGCTCATTGTGCGTACCAAGTCTGTTTTCAGTAGTGGACAAACTAACTAGCAAAGGCTGTACTTATTTCTTTTCTCGTCACTTTCTTGCCTTCAGCATAGATTCAGTCTCCGCATTTGCAAGCATGCCGAGGCTTGAACGGACTCCTGAGCCAGGAGCCATCCAGAGAAATGCCACGTGGAGTCTGGCTCCCACATTTTCCCAGGCTGAACCCCAGCAGTGCAGCCGGCCATGCTCTGCAGGCTCCCCGGGTGGACTGGGACGACAGACTGGAGGTAGGGATAATGTAGTGAAAATGGTCAGAAATCAACACCACACTTAACCACTGCCTCATTATTCCCATTCGTGTTCTACCAGGAAACAACAGTTTTATCGTCACTCGTCCTCCACAACTACTGCTACAAAAGGTTGATGATGAGGTGAAACTCTGCTATAGGGAGACCATATAAAAAACATTTAAACGCTTTAAACATACAGTGGTGCTGTGAGAAACCAGTTAAATTTATTCCGTGACCACGCTCGTATCCCAAAACACTCAAAAATCAAAGTATCTTTCCACATTGAAACAAACATAAATGCAATTAATCCGTTCAACGCCCCAAAAAAAATACATTTGTTTTTATTTTTATACAATACAATAATAGTCATCTTATAATCAATCTTCTTAAAATGACCAAGTATTCCTGTTGTCACTCAATGTACAAAAATGAAGGACTTCTATATACTGTAACATTACTTTAGGAAACAAAAAGAAGCATCTTGAGTTGGAAAATGTATTTTGATATATTAATTTAATAAATTTATCTATAACTGAAGCAATGCTTGTATCTGTAGTTGTAGTAGTATTTCTCCCATATCTAAATAAAGAAAATGTTATGGCTGATGAATGAACATGTAAACTCACGGGATAATGAACAACCTCTGTGCACACACAGTTTTACAGTGTGGGACCAGGAACTATAATAACGAAACAGTACCATTGAACCACATGTAAAAGTACTGTACTTTTTTTTTTTTTAACTGTATTAGAATGACAAAGCATTAGGATAGGCCTAGACTTTGCTCCCTGGTGTGATTGGGGAGCCTAATAGTATTTTTGTTGGATTTATTTGTGACGTCAGCCCCAAGTATGAATGTTTTTAAGTCCAGGTTAAAAACAACTTTTGCAGCTTTAAATTGTATTTCTTGCATTGTACCCTGTTTTAATTGTACTTTTATTTTTTCTCTTCGTTTTAAATGTTTATAAGATGGGGTTTTTTTTTCTTTGTTTTTAAATGCTTTTAATCATATAAAGCATGTTGAGTTACCTTGTGTATGAAATCCGCTATATAGATTTGCTTTGCTTCACTTACAGATTAAATCTTGTGATATATTTACATCTGATAGATAGAGCTACATTTTTAACATTATATAAACAGTTCAAACAAGTAGTTTCATTTAATATCTAAAATATGAATCTTAACGACAGGGCCTGTAACTCTGGTGCTCTTAACTACATGACCACATCAATTCCGTACCTCATGCATCTTTATTGCATTTGATCTACCATTGCCTCTGGCCCTAAATCCCTGTAATCGAGCCTAATGCTAAGTGTGTTTTTAGGGTCTGGCATTTCTCATACATCATTGAAGTCATACGCAAGTCACTTAATCAAAACTTTGGCAAAAAAGGGAAAGCACATGGCACAGCAAACAAAATAAGTGAACATTTATTGTGAGCTTCCATTGCTTTTATCTGCAATTTTCTTGCTATCAGTCCTATTAGTTTACACTTAAGTGCAGTTTCTGCTGCCCGTCAGGTGTTATTAGCCCTAATGTTTGCTGTTTGCTAGTTTCCTGATGCTAACGGCGATGGAACAGCACGCTGAGGCACATCCCTCTTCAGGCCCATATTTGCTACACAATAGACATGTGCCAGGCCCAGGCCACCCACTCTCCAAGTAAATAGGGAATGATGATGAGAGCATGGCAAGACCATGACATTATGCCCACATGGTGATGATAATACACTTTGACCAGAGTAGCAAATTCCTGTAATATTGACTAATTGATGATGATTGATGTGTAAAACTGAGTTTGGAACATGTTACCATACAGTTGGACATTAAATGGCTGTGAAATTGTACAGTTCGGAAGCAGTCTGTTATTTGGAGGGGAGTTTTTACCTCGAAAGTTGCCCAGTTTCCACCTTTTAATTGTAAACTGTCGCGAGGTGTTAAGATGGGGCACCTTCCTGACCCAATCAAACCACTTCTAGGAGAAAAGGTCACATTCGTTGTTTCACTTCATAAATGACTTCAGTCCATTTACCCTCTCCCTCCACCTCTTGTGTCCTCCTTCAGGCAGCCAGTCAACACGGAGGTGAAGAGGGAGCTGTCACCACGGCGTTGATCTATCTCCCCCGGCACATCAAGTTTCCTGTAACACCATCCTTCCAGTTTTTGATCAGGGTCAGAGTCACAGAGAGAGGGTCGAGAATCAGCAAAGGGAGGCGGAGGGGCTTGAACAATGCAAAGGATTGTGATCCTGCATTTTTTCCCGGCTTCAGGGCAGACTTTTGCAACCCAATACGAGGTCAGACAATAATCGTATCTCCCAGCTGGCCAACTCGGTGCTCTTTGCAGCCTCGTTTGGCCCTCAATTCTACGCTCTCTGTCGCTTTTTCTCTCTCAACAAGGTCACTTGGCACACCTGCATATGTGTAACATCCAGCTAATTGACAAGTCTTGGTTTTAAAACTGGAGATTAGCATGATGTTTACTGGTAATGGGTTTAAGGGGCCATAACAAAACAAAGAGATATGACATTAATAATAAATAATAGATTTGTTTTTATCATTTAACCTATCTTGTGAATCGTCAAGGAATGACATGATCTTAGCAGGCTTATGGTCATAGAGCATAACGCTGAATGTCTATTGTCAGTGCTTGAATTCAAACTTGTAACGTGCATCGCTTCGGGGAACACACAACTCTATTTTCTCGTTATACAATCTTTTTAGACCAATATCTATTGCAATGTTTACACAGAATCTGCAAAAAAAAAATTGGAAATTGTGTCAATATTTTAGCTGTCATTCTTTCCACTGTTCAAACTCCAATCATGTATACTTATGTGGAGCGCAAAGTTTTTTTATTGTCTTGGAGACAATTTTATTTCATACAAAATTAATGACTTGAAATCCAACTTGTATCTCTCTAGTTATCTATGCATTCATCCATCCATCCATTTATTTTCTAATATCCCAGTTCACTTTGGGCAAGAGGCGTGGTACACCTTGGATGCCAGTCAATGGCAAGCACATACAGTAGACACCATTCACACGCAAATTCACACCCATGAGGAATTAACCAGCCATGCATGTTTTTGGACTGTGGGGGGAAGTTGGGCTACCCTGAGAGAACCCACGCAAGCACGGGGAGAACATGCAAACTCCACACAGAAACGTCTGAGCAGAGATTCACACCCAGAACTAGGATGCTGGACTGTGAGAAGGACCACCTTGTTGCCTAACCAAAAAAAATAAATAAATAAAATTACTCCTTTGTTATTTTGACACAAAAACAAAGTCACAACCTTTTCACTGAACAGTCATGATTTGTGTTTAATAATTTTAAATCAGACCCAGCATTACGTGAGTCCAGTCATTTATTAATAAACTCCACTATTAGCAGATGGGTACTTGCATTTTTATAAAGTGCAATCCAGCTTGTTTTAGCTTTTCCCTAACTCACATTTGATCTCCTGAGGGATGACGTGTCCAATGATTTGCATTGAGGATGCGAGCAGCAGCACAATGTGAGGAAACAAGTCGCACAGGACACATTGACGCAATTGCATGCAGGTGGCTTAGTAACCCTTAGCTCCAGCATGCTGGTACCGTCCAGCTGTAATCGCAGCAGAGAGGAAGCCGCTGCTTTTTATCAAAACAAAACAATGGATGAAGAGATTGAGTGGGAAAAATAGATGGGTCCCTTGACTTGTAACACAAAAAGATGGAAAACTTTTCCCCCAATTACATTAGGTCTGTATTACAGCATCAAGTGGGGACTGATGTGTGTCACAAGTGCTATTTAAGTATGAAAATGTCAAGCTGGTAAGGCTGGCTACAAAAAGGACAACTGGCATCATGTACCGGAAAACTCTCAAGTCAGATATGCAGGGTTTTCCTTCTTTCCATTTGTCATGCTTGTAAAAACATCATCTGCTATTTCGCAACAATTGCTTAAGAAATACCTCACTTAAAATATAGTCCACTTGAGTCAAAAGTATATTTATATCAAGGTAAAGTCTTTTGAAAAAAGATACCTCCTTGATGATCCAGAAGTGCGGATTCTCAAAAGGTACGTTGACATCTGAACAGTTCCAAATACCAGTCAATGTTAGCACAAAACCTTCAGGCTCTGCTCGAAAGAAAAAGAAAATGTCAGGAAAAGCCTACTAGAATATGAACCTGAACTGTTAATCAGAGGCCCTTTAAGTGGTGGCAGGTGTGTGCTGACACCCATTTAACATGAGTTTGAATGTGATTGGTTAATTCTGAACACAGCCACATCCCTAGTTATAAGAGGGTTTGCACACTTGTGCAACCACATTATCTCAGTTGTGTATTTTTATTTGCATTCTCAAAAAAAGCTCAGATTTTTTTTCAGTTGAGTTGTACAGGCTCCTTAAGCCATCACCTTACCGTGATAGAGGGGTTTGTGTGCCCCACTGATGTGCCCCAGAGTACGCGTTACTGCCTTCCAGGAGATGTTACAGAGTGATCAGCTATAACTCTCCTTCCTCTATCTCACTACTGAATAACCAACCTGAGAAAACACGAGGCCCCAATTATATTTTTTCATACAGAGATGTGATCACCATCATCTAATATTTATTAGTTTTACTTGGTTTTATTGGTTTTACTGTTGCCGGTCGGATCCCCAGCTACAGAAGCTAGCTCTAGGGACGTGGAATGTCACCTTTCTGGCAGGAAAAAAACGTCAGCTGGTGTGTGAGGTCGAGAGGATCCAACTAGTTACAATTGGCCTGACCTCAACACACAGCTTAGGCGCCAGTACCAGTGTGTTTGAGAGGAAGGTTTTATGGACTGATGAGGTAAAAGAGATGAAAAGGTTAAAGCTTTGAGAAAGAAAATATCTGCTTATGATCCCAAACATAGATGATAACCTGTGAACCTCAGCGGAAGTCATGGCTTGGGCTTTGTCTTATTCCTAAAGACAAACAGGTCTCCAACAACAGCAGTGTGGCGACTCCTATGTGTTTGAATTAGCAGCATCCCACTCAGATGTTTTTATCAGTAAGCAGCCATGTGCACTGCTGATAACGGATGACGCCAGCCAAGAAGAGCATTTCAGTGCTTCTGTCTCCTCAACCTCCTGCTTCCTCTTGACCAGTCCTTAGAGATAGCTCGAAGTGACTCTGCCACCCCTTCCAACAATGCTGTGACACTGTTGTTGACACTTTCAGAACACATTTGTTGGTTTAGGTGAGTGCACCAAATAAAGAAAAGTTCAGTAAGATAATAGACAGTGGTCATAACATTTAGCTATTTTAGAAACCCATTATAGTTCATTGATAGTTTATTTAGAAATCACCTTTTACAGGGTGTACCCTCTCAGGAATGTCCTTACAAAACTAACCATTACCCTTTTGCATGAATGCAAGTTTGTGCACTAGAGCGAGTTAGCGTGTTTTGTGGGGCACGTTGTGCGGTAGAGCGAGTTAGTGTGTTTTGTGGGGCACGCAGTCGCTCCACTGTTAATATTGTTCTGTTGACTCATGAACAGGAATAAGGAATCAGTGTCACAGGTGGCGACCACATTAGCTTACCAATAAGGACTACTGCACACAGAACGGGGACTTATTTGCATTTCTATCTCGAGTTAGTTAAACCATTGGGGTGATGGAACCTCAAGATACTTTCATCAATCTTCACAACTTGTTTTCACACTACACAATCCCAGTGGTTCCCAACCTTTACGCAGCCACGGGTCACAAAAATGTAGGTTATTCTTTACGGTACATACGGAAATATTGATGATCTCCTCACAATTCAATCACAAATTTACTTTGTGTACAATCTGTGCTTGTTTAGTTGAGCGCTATTATTCTGTAGGAATGGCAAAAGTAGGACAGATAATTTAATTGTAGCAGCTAGTGGAAGAACATTTTATTGTTCTGCCTGTCACTGTATGTGACTGGCATAGATAAAAAAAAATATTTACTACAAATGTATCTGACTAATTGAGTGAAATTGGATAATTTACCATGGCACACCTGATAATCTCTCACAGATGTTGAGAATCACTGCACTAAACAGACGAAGTCTTGGGTCACATCTCACTTACAGTAATGCACCAACTACATCAATCCATCCATTTTCCGTAACGCTTCTCCTCACTAGGGTCGCGGGCGTGTTGGAGCCTATCCCAGCTATCTTCGGCCGAGAGGCGGGGTACACCCTGAACTGTTGCGAGCCAATCGCGAGGCACATATAAACAAACAACCAGTCGCACTCACATTCACACCTACGGGCAATTTAGAGTCTTCAATTAACCTACCCTGCATGTTTTTGGGATGTGGGAGGAAACCGGAGTACCTGGAGAAAACCCACGCAGGCACGGTGAGAACATGCAAACTCCACACAGGCGGGTTGGGATTTGAACCCCGGTCCTCAGAACTGTGAGGCAGATGTGCTAACCAGTCGCCCACCGTTCCGCCGCACCAACTACAAGTTGGCCTAAATGATTTAGTCCACCCAAATGTTGCATATCATCAAGGCACTTTTCGATACTTCCAACTTGGGTAGGAACAGTTAGGGGGAGGCTTGTCCAGCATGACTGCATTCCCGTGCATATAGCAAGGTCCATAAGGCAGTAGATTAGAAGAACTTGGGTGTTCTGATCGAACCACTGTCAAACCCCTTTGGGATGAAGTGGAACATTAAAAGCCCCAACAAATTTTGTTCTGGGTGAATGGACAAAAATTCCCCACAGACACACTCCAGTATCTTATACAAAGTCCACTGTCCCATTACTTTTGCCCAGTGGCCACTCATGCTTTCACCAGCAAGATATGGTGTGAATTATTAATGTTTTACTAGAAGAAGTCAAGAGTTAATAAAGCATGAAAAGATTGATTTTGGGGTATGTACGACACCAGCACAGACCTTTGTATGTTCTTGCTCCCTTGTCAGAGAAGAAGATCCTCACTTGATGTCTAAGTTGGGAAAGTGTGTGTGTGTGTGTGTGTTCAGTGTCCCTCAGGCATATATTTTTTTTCCTCCTCAGCAGTAAATTCTTTCATGGTGACTTGTAGTGAGCAGTCAGTCTCTGAGCACAAGACACCTGACAGACCTCAGGTAATCCTTTCAGGTGGGCTTAACTCAACAATAGGATCATGGCAAACTTCCTGTGGGTTAAAAGTCTGAAATTTCCATTGCATATTAAAAAACCTTTTCTTTCATCGCTGATCACCCTGACACCTTCCTTGCTCTTCCATAAAAAGCAACAAAAGATGAAAAGGAACAGCTGAGTGAGAAGTGGCAGGGAGGGAAACAAATGTATGTTCAACTAAGTCATGAATTCCCAACATTCATCTTTCTCACATACCGTATGTGCCTGTCCATGCCAAGGTCAAACAGTCTCATCAAACACGGTTTCACATCAAGTCTTTTTATTTCCCGCCAGGTTACATTCTCAGCTCCTCGGAGATGCACAATGCCATTGATAAATAGTCATTATTGCTAAAACGGTCATTGTAACTTTTTTCATGTGTAAAGTCATCTCAACAAATACTAACCACTGCAACTGTCAAGCACACAAATAAAAGATGTTTTTGGCTCTTTATTGGGTAGTTTGTTATTTATATCGTCATAAAGGAATTAATTTTCTTGTTTTGAGTCACACTGTTATATTTCAATTTGTCGATCCATCCACTTTCTATACTGCGTGTCCTCTTTGGGGCCATGGGATTTGGGTGAGAAGTGGGGTTAACCCTGGACTGTTTTCCAGTCATTCACAGGGCACATGCAGACAAACAACAATACACACATGCATAATTTAGAGTTTTTAATTAACCTAATATGCATTTTTTTGGAATGTCAGACAAAGCTGGAGCATGAAGAACATGCAAACGCCACACAAGCCCAGATTCAAACCCACAACCTCTCGACTGTGAGACAGCCATGACCCATCTTGTCCATATATCCATCCATTTTCTCTACCGCCTATCCTCACTAGGGTCGCAGGCGTGCTGGAGCTTATCCCAGCTGACTGGGCGAGAGGCGGGGTACACCCTGAACTGATCGCTAGCCAATCACAGGGCACAAATAAACAACCATTCACACTCACATTCACACCTATGGGCAATTTAGAGTGTTCAATTAACCTACCGTGCATGTTTCTGGGATGTGAGAGGAAACCGGAGTAACCGGGAAGACGCACACAGCCACGGGGAGAACATGCAAACTCCAAACAGGCGGGGCCAGTCCTCAGAACTGTGAGGGATGTGCTACCATGCCGCCTGTCCATTATTATTTATTTATTTATTTTTTAGATTTATATTATTAACATCACTCAGGTCATTCACTAATTGTCTTTATAAGGTGTGATTTGCCTAAACACAAAAATGATTCCAGCAAGATGAAAGTGCTGTGGAATGAAGTGAGCAAGGTCACAAAATATTGTCAGCTTATAAAGTAGAAGCAGGCAAATATCTATGTAGTTTCTATAAATTATAGCTAGGCTCAAGTGTAGTTTGGCAACATTGTCCGAGTCGGGAAGTCCTTGTTTTTTCCCATTTTTTAACTGAAAAAAACCAACCTCCTGCACCTGTTGTGAACCAAGCTGATGTGTGCGGGTTATAAAAGCAACACAAAGAGCTGAGAGGTGCAAAAATGCCTCATGGAGGTGAGAAGAGCTGCACTGTATGCCTGCTGCCATGTAACCTCTTGATGAGGAGACTAAAGTTTGAACAAGTGTGGCTGTAGGCCGTCAGTGACGAACAATTTTCTTCTGCCGCCCTGCGACTGCAAGAGCGGGGGGGGGGGAATCAAAAGCAGCGTCGGCAGGCAACAGGATGCACATGGCCCTGAGATGGATAACTTTTTGGATGCAGGAAATGGAGAGAAGGAGAGGAAGGGGGCTGTTTGGATCACAGCTGTGTTCAGAGTGAGAAAATTCCTGTTTTGAAGCACACACAGAGACATGTTGCTGTCCTTTCAATGAGTTGACAAAGGAGCGGAAGAGCACAGTTGGTCCCAGCAAATGTGCTTGTCATTGTTGTTGCTTTGTGTTTTGCTGTCAGATTTGAAACTAAACTGACATGCTGTGTGCAAGGAGAAGATGAGCAGCAGTCTCTCAGTTAGACACTGGATGAACAGAAATATTCAGATATAGCTTTTGAGTTGTGACAAAATCAATCTAGGGATGGACTTGTTCTTCGAAATGTGTTATCTCACGAAGATATTTTGAATTGTTTCCCAGAGAAGTTTGAGAAAGGCCTTGGGGATGGCTTTCCTGTTTCAGCATGACTGTGCCCCAGTGCACAAACTAAGGTCATTGTGGTTGAATGAGTTTGGTGTAGAAGAACCTTGACCTCAGGTCACCTTTGGGATGAACTAAAATAGAGGCAGTGAGCCAGACCCTCTCGCAGGCCCAGCTCCAGTGACTTCCATTTTCTTAGTTTCCATTTCTTTAAAGACCCTGTAAAGTAAATCCAAAGGCTTGTTTCTACATATACATGTTAGAAGATAATTGCTTAAAACATGCAAAGACTGAGCACTATGAAATACTCAACCATGGAGATATCGTGTTACATACATACATACATATACGGCAAGTCTTAGTCACACAGTGACCAAGAAAGGCATGCAGCCTCATAAAACCCGTGATGTTTGCACAGTCACTGCTCATTAACAACAGGACCTCTTGCTGATGTCACAGCACATTGTCCATTGCGTGAATAATAACACGTAGTTAAATAGTTAAGTCAATCTGACGCATGTGCTGAAGCTTTTTTTTTTTTTTATGTACCCTGAGAAGTTTCTCATTTCATGAAGGAGGACATTACACAGTAACATTACACATGTTACTGTGTAATGGAAATTCAATACCAAATATGACCTTCAACTAAATTAGTATTTTCTTCTCAGATCTTTATCAATTCCTTTTATGAAAAAAATTGATGTTCATAACAGACCGTATTTGGTCAAAATAGACAAGTTAATGATTTTCCAGAGGACTACCCTACTCTATGCTGCTTTGGAAATGTACATTACTCAATAATTTAACAGTGCAGGCAATGTTTTAAGTAACATTTGATAATATACTAAACTGTAATACAAGTTTAAAAAGAAGTTAACAGCTGTCTAATTAAGCTATAAAAAAAAAAATACTATCCCTTTGCTGTCACATGACAGAGGCATAGGATTTAAGGAAGTTTAGCTCAAGGGAGGTTTGCCTTAAAGTTGCCCTTCCAATTTTTATTTTATTTTATCATCTTTGATGTTCTTTTATCGGCTCCCATTCATTGGAAATGAACCTGCCGGGGTGACCATTGCTGACTACAATAAATGCGAGCTTCCACTGTTACATCATAAATAATGAATATAGTTAAGTATTGTTGTAAAACACAACATTGTATAGTTTATAGATTGTATTTGTATAGCTTGGCAGCGGCTGAGACTCGCTCGCTTATAACCCATGTGGCATTCAGCTGAGTTTAGTGGGTGGGTACCACCCATGAAGTGGGCAGGTACTTGAATGTGAATTGACAAAACTACGTCACACTGTCGGCGATTTCAAATCCACCCGTTTTGCAAGCTTTATGCCATTTATTTCCTTTTGCATTAAATCGACAAACCGCATAGTTGTCAAAATGTAACCATGTCACATGTCATTTTGACCTAAGCTATGTATAAAACAGTAGAAAAAATAGATTCTGTTGGAAGGAGATCTTTAATGTCACTGGCTTAAAAAATAAATACATAAATAAATAAATGTATAACTGTCATTCTTAGATTAAAAAAACAGGTTGACCACTCACACTCATCATGATGGGGTGTTGAAACTGCAGATAGAGATTTTTTATTATTTCCTTTTTTTATTATTATTATTATTATTACTACATTTTGTTGTTGTTGTTAAGTTTGGTATTAAAATAAGTAAGTTGCAAAAATATATATTCTATAGGCTCTCAATATACAAGAAGTCAAGTTTGCAGACAAAAGAAAAAGAACGATGTCTCATTGTTGTTCCTATCATATCAAAAGGTGATCGAGGAAAACGTGGGTCGTGTGTGTGCTGGTTGGGTGGGCTTGTTCTATTGACGTAAGAGTGCGTGGCTCCAGTGCGTTGAAAAGTGCAGGCTGGTGGGGGAGTGAGCTGGTCTGCAGCTGCACGGCACACACAAACGTCTTTCTTTCTTCTCTGATTTGTGTATGTCTGTCTGTTCGCAAGACGTTTACTTTTCAGGTGAAGGATTACTTTACTATCTTGACCCCAAAGTATTTAGCGTCAACACAGACTTTTCTGCGCTGAACTATCAACGATTAATTGGGGTCTTTACATCAACCTCCACAGACCTGAGCACAATGTAAGTGTCATTTGAATTGTTTCTCTTTCTGGCAGTGTTACAATTACAATTGTAGTCATAATTGCACAAAACTGTTCATTAATATTGATAACTGAATTAGTCCATCGACAAGTTGCTGTTTTTTTTCTCCATTTTGTACATCAAAAATGTTAGAGATTTCCACAATTTCTAGTATAAATATGATGGGTTACAATTAATTTTACATTGACAGAATTGCTGATTATTGCTACGAAATGAGTTTAACAAATTGTAAAATCACAATTCCACTGGGTTTACTCCATCAGCATTGTTTCTAGAACTGCAATTAAATCAGGGTTTAGGGTTGGGGCCCCAAATGCATACGTTAAAAGAGCTAAGGTCTCACGTGGGAGTGTCTTTGGTTGTTTATACCAACAAGCCCTGGCATGAAATGATGGAAACGTGACAATTTGAAGTGTGGGCTACATGTGACATACCATCTTAATGAAGAGTAAAACAGTAGTATAGAGTGAAAACTCTATTACCACTTAATGTTGTCATAAAACAAAAAAAACAAGTTTTTGGGGGGAGAATATTCAATTGTCAATACTTATATGAGACATGTTATGCTGAGTACATAAAACATGCACTGTAGTTAAATGGTTATTACACTCTTTCTCCAGGAAAGTTCATTGTTTTGTGGGCTCCACAAGGAAAGACTTATACATCCGAAGAAAATGTGGGAACATATTATGGCAACAAAGCCTCTTTTTTTTTTATAAACTTTCCATGCACATTAGATTCGTCTCAAAGAAACTGCTAATTCATGGCAATTTCTTTATATAACATTTCCCATTGACAGTTTGAATATTTTGTTCCACAGTCCAAACTGTCACCATAGTAAAACCTTTATTAAGTATACAGCTAATGTTTTAAGCAACATGTAATGTTTTTGTTGCCAAACAGTAGTGGTTACCAGGTGTATCTCACAGTCAAGAGGTTCTGGTCTTGACTCAAATCAGGCCCTCATGTGTAGAGTTTGCATGTTCTCCCAGTGTTTGGTTGGGTATTTTCTCAGGCACTCCGGCTTTCTTCCACAGTGCAAAAACATGCTTGATAGGTTAAATGAAGACTCAAAATTGCCTAGTAAGTGTAAATGTGATTGTTTGTGTGTGCCCTGCGAATGGTCTGGCAACCCGTCCAGGATGTAAAAAGCCAAAAGAAAAATGTATCCTTTGATGCTGGCTGAAATTACATCTCATGAAGTTGACTGACAGCTCATGTGGTATGCTGCCGATAAGTCACCAAATTTCAGAGTTCCTCTTTGGCTTGCCTTCATTGACAAGTCCTTTGCATACCTTTGGGAAAACGTTTCCCAAAAAGCAAAGGAAAAGCCAAAATATACATTGAAAAGTAATCCTCATTGTCCACATTGTAGTCAGTTTTTCTCAGAGGGCCATCACGACCATAAACCATATAAATGTTCCATTGCCTCATCCTGTTATTATATTATGCAGAGAGCCTACGGGTATTAATATGGGATAAGGAAGGAGCCGTTTGCGAATAGCAAAAATCTGTAAGTAACTGACACAAATGTTCAGGCCACAAGATGGTGGCAAATCACTACTTATTTTTCAATGAAACTCCTCAACTCACTTCACTTGGCATTCACCTGCAACTGGCTGGCGACCAGTTCAGGGTGTAGTCCGCCTTTCGCTCGAAGTCAGCTAGGATAGGCTCCAGCGCCCTGAACAGGATAAGCGGTATTGAGAATGAATGAATGAATGAATAGTTTTGGCATCTGAAGTCAAGAAAAACAATTTGTTCGACTAGTGTTCAATCTATTTTAAAAAGGATGAAAAAAAATGCTTCCAATATCTCGACGTTAATAAAAGTAAAGACATTTTGAAATTTTGGTACAGATCTTAGCTAGAAACAAAGTAGACATGATTTGTTTAGCACGCCATATAGAATTATGTGTCTGGCCAACTCTGGCCCCCCTGGCCTTGAGTTTGACATTTGGGCTTTAGCAGCTTACTGCCGATCTTCAGTGTCAAGAGATGTCTTAAATCACTTTAGTGGCAGTCTCGCAAGATTTGTGCAAGTCATACATGACTTCACCACTTACACTTTGGGGCATATTTTATTAATTTTATTTTCATGAAAATCTTGGTAAACCTAAATTGTACAACATTTGCGTTGTTCAATGTACCACCTTTTGATTCATGTTAGTTAGAAAAATACAGACCAAAAAATGTACGACACTGTCTAGCAGTCTACAAAGGGTAGGTTTAGAAAGAACCTTTTTAAAATAAAAACAGACAGTAGATGCAAATTGTTTGGCTCATTTGGACAACAGGCAACAGCATTATAGAGGCAGAAAAAACACATTTGAAAGCACCAGTGGAGCCCCGTTTTAAGTAATCATATTGACAAGGTCAGTATTGTTGTCTGAAGGTGGAACCTTTTAAAAATGTCACTACAAACGCTAGTATGAACAACCTCATTCTCGTGTGAAAATAACCTTAGATAGAAAAGACACCAATCAATGGACTGTAGTGTCTAGCTAGCTCAATCCTTTAGACATCCCAGTAAAAAGGTATATAAATTGTTTTGCAATTTTTAGGTAAATGCGAATGCCATAAAAATGCAATGTACTGAATTAAACTGTATTGCTTTGTTTTCTGTTTGTCTTTACAAGGTTGAACAACAGGGATCGCTGGAAGGTGTACAAAAGGGTGGCTGTCATGTTCTGCCTGGCAGTGGTAGCACTCACTGTTGTCCAGAGAGGAAGCATCAACATGGGGGCTCCGTTCGAACTCGAGAGGAGGGCTCGCATGGATGCTTCAGAGGGAGTGGAGTCTGGAGCTTTACATTCCTCTCAGAGGATAAAAGGTTTTTGGAAGGCAAGCAAACACCAGCCTAGACAGTCAACCACCCGGGACCCTAGTGTTACTGAAGACAACAGCGCTACAACTTGGGATGTAACCAGCTCCAACTGTAGCGCCAACCTCAATCTCTCCGGCCAGGATTGGTTTCGGGGACTGGAGGAAAATTTCAAGCAGTTCATGCTTTATCGACACTGTCGTTACTTCCCAATGCTCCTCAACCACCCTGAGAAGTGCTCAGGAGACATATATTTACTCATGGTGATCAAGTCAGTGGCCACCCAGCATGACCGTAGAGAGGTCATTCGGAAAACCTGGGGGAAAGAGCGAGTGTTGAATGGCAAGAGGATAAAGACACTTTTCCTACTTGGTAAACCATCCAACCACGCTGAAAGGGCAAACCATCAGAAGCTTGTGGAGTATGAGAACCACATCTATGGGGATATCCTCCAGTGGAACTTTTTGGATAGCTTCTTTAATCTCACACTTAAGGAGACCCATTTTCTCAAATGGTTTCACACATACTGCCCAAATGTTCACTACATCTTCAAGGGGGATGACGATGTCTTTGTCAATGTGGAGAATATTTTCGAGTTCTTAGACAGCACTGGCCATGCGAGGAATCTCTTTGTAGGGGATGTGATTTTCAAGGCCAGGCCAATCCGTAAAAAGGAAAATAAGTACTATATCCCACAAGCTCTATATAACAAGACCCATTACCCTCCGTATGCAGGTGGAGGGGGATTTCTGATGGATAAAACTGTGGCGAGGAGGCTTCACTGGGTAGCAGACACCCTGGAGTTGTACCCCATTGATGATGTCTTCTTGGGTATGTGCCTTGAGGTCCTTCATGTCGCTCCGATAAAACACAATGCCTTTAAGACGTTTGGCCTTGTGAAAAACAAAAGCAGTAAGTTGAACAGAGAACCTTGTTTCTTTAGGAGCATGATCGTTGTGCACAAACTGCTCCCAATGGAACTCAGACGCATGTGGAATCTGGTCAACAGTGACTTGGTCTGCTCACAAAAGGTTGAGATCCTATAGCTTGGCGGGGACGAGGAAAGGACAGCACCAACACACAAGCTGAATCGTGATGTTTGCCAAAATAGTTAAAGGCAATCAGTGCGTAATCTCCTTTCTGTGGAGAGAGACTGGGACAGTATTTGTTAGTTCTGCGCATTTCATGAGGAGGTTCTTCAAAAGTCACGTAAATTATAGTTTGAAATTGTGGTATTTATTGGGTATTTCAAAGACCTAACACTAATGCTGTGGCAATGGGAACCCAAAAGAGGACAGTAAAGTGATCTGTGTGATACTGGCCTACACGGTGCTCAGTGCTTCAGTGGGACTCCAACTTTGAGCATAATTTGCAGCATACTTTTTCTTCAGCAGACAGTGAGTGAAAGATGGTAAACCCAAAAATGTGAAGACAAGTTATTATTGGTAAATACAAATATGAATGTTGCTGCCTGCTCAAAGAAATTAATCCTGCTTTTTTTTTTTAAATCCGGCCTCACCTGTGTCTAGTTTGCATGTTCTCCCCGTGCCTGCGTGGGTTTTCTCCAGGTACTCCGGTCTCCTCCCACATCCCAAAAACATGCATGGTAGGTTAATTGAAGACTCTAAATTGTCCGTAGGTGTGAATGTGAGTGGGAATGGTTGTTTGTTTATATGTGCCCTGCGATTGGCTGGCAACCACTTCAGGGTGTACCCTGCCTCCTACCCGCAGTCAGCTGGGATAGGCTCCAGCATACCCGTGACCCTAGTGAGGAAAAGCGGTGTAGAAAATGGATGGTTGGATGGATGATCGTGGCCATTAATCAAACCCCCACCCACCCACCCACCACCACCCCACACCAAGAGGCCAGTGTCTGTAAGTCATCAATGCACAGCCGCTTTCCATTTGAGTGTAAGAAATATCCCACTTTACTTTGCCTTGGACCAGTATATGTGTGGCATAGTGGCTTAACCAACTAAAAGTAAGAGAATGACCTTCTACCTCAGTAATCCAGACTCTGCTCCATCTCCAATATTAAGTGTCAGAAATAAACATTTGTCTCACATGATGTGTTCTGCACACTTTTTTTTTTTTTTTTTTTTTTTTTTTTTTTTTTTTACACGCACACAATAGATGCCCTTCCTAATATCATCATTTTTTTTTACTGTGACTGGGTATTCAGACACTAGCTGGGGATCAACTCCATGCCATCTGCACGGAAGGCAGCAGCATATACCGCTACATCAACACTGCTATTGTCTGGACATACAACATTTCAGTCCATTTTTGTATTATATAGCTGGGATAGGTGCAAGCACGCCCGCGACCTGAGTGAGGATAAACGGACCGGAAGATGAATGAATGAATATGTCCTTGGACTTGGCAAAGAATGTGACTGAAGTGGACATCTGCTACTCCATAATACTGGAAATGTTTAAAAAAAATAAAAATAAAAAATAAAAAATTGGGCTAGCCATATAATTGTATGTGCTGATATACTTGACATGCCATTGATAGAAGGTTTACAATATTCCACAGTACTAAAACTATTACTGGTACAAGTATGTAAGATATTAATTTAAGAGTCCTGTCCGTGACAAATGAGTGTCAAATGTGGGGTTGATATTTAATTTAAAGCATGGAATGTTCCATGATTATTACTGTGTTGGGAGTGGATGTTAATTATACAATATTCTCTATGTGAATATGAAAGTATAAATAAATGTCCCGTTTTTGTCCCAGCAAAACCCTTCTTTGTAAATCTGTCCTAGATCAGCAGTTTTTGTCATTGCCCTTATTAACATCCATTATCTTTGTGAAAAATCTACAAAAGGTCATCCAACAATAGCGTCCAATGTTGACATAGGAGTAGCAGTCTGCGAACTGTACTGCGAACGGTAAGGAGTACATATCACCTCACGAGGCATAAATGTAATTGTAGTAACCTTTAAGAACAAAGACAAGACCACTATTTATGATTAACTTCAAGCATCATTTAGCACAGGAATTTACCATTTACAATTTATTCTTTACTGACATGATGCTCAAATGTAACACTTCCCCATTTTTAAATTCTCATTACGCATAGCTGCAACCTGTTAACAGTAAACACATACCTGTTTTTAGAGCAGAATTTTAAGAACTTGGTCGTAATTGAGAATTTCTTGAAAATATTTGTCTTTACAGTCTTGCATCATAACAAAACAATTAAGTCCTTATAGCAGGGAGAAACTGAATCTTTTCCATGATCTTTTGCACTTCACATCACAGAGGCATAGCTTAACAGGTGTATCTCTTTCAATTGTCATCTACGGTAAGTCTTAGACAACACGCACATCTAGTGAAACACGTATCTATCTTAGACCTCTTAGTTCCCACTGGATACAGTAAACTCCCGCTATTTGCGGGGGACAGTGACCAAGCCGTGCCGCTAAAATGGAAAAAAATAAATGTTTTTTTAGATACGACTATATGAATAATTTAAACAATACATATACCACAAAATATCTAAAAAGACTTTAATATCAGTTCAAACTCCAATTATATTACCCTTAAAAATAAATGCTTAAAGATTAATTTATTTAGAAAAAAAATGCACCGGACGTGCTCGTTCGTGTACATAACTTCCACTAACAACCCAGACAAAACTTAGCTCCTACCCGACATCCAAAGATGTAATTCTCTCAATCGAGATATATCACTTCAACATACTTCTGTGACACCAATTACATATTTCTTATCAGCCAGGGTGGCTGGCGACATTTTGTGTCAGCTTAACGGTAGAATTTGCAGTTAAAATTATTATTTTTGCTACATATGTTAAAACTGACTGTATGACCTGATAGTACAATATTTTTTAAATGATCCTTGAAAAAAGTAATCCGTTTCTGGCCCCATTTTCCATCCAGCCATCCATTTTCTGAGCCACTTATCCTCACAAGGGTCACGGGAGTGCTGGAGCCAATCCCAGCTATGATCGGGCAGGAGGCGGGGTACACCCTGAACTGGTTGACAGCCAATCGCAGGGCACACATATAAACAAACAACCATTCACACTCACTTTCACACCTACGGACAATTTAGTCTTCAATTAACCTACCATGCATGTTTTTGGGATGTGGGAGGAAACCGGAGTGCCCGGAGAAAACCCATGCGGGCACGGGGAGAACATGCAAACTCCACCCAGGCGGGTCCGGGATTTGAACCCCAGTCCTCAGAACTGCGAGGCAGACGCTCTAACCAGTCCCCACCGTGCCGCCGGCCCCATTTTATGCCTCTAATTTTAATTATTATCTTAAATCCAACTTGGAACGGAGAAATAGCCAATGACAGACGGTAGAGACAGGAGACGTGACAGAATAATTTTGTCAATCATTGATGTGGTCACGTGCACCATCGTGTTCGGGGAGCCTCGCAGGGACACACCACTGCCTCCTGCAAAGAAGACTATTGTAGTTTCTTGATTATCTAACTCCAGTTAGCAACAAAAGTTAAAAAGAAGGAATTGGACAGCACTCTCTCATGACAAATCAAGTGTAACCATATAGAATAGTGTCCTATATGCGGACAGCTGCATATGGCTCCAACCACAGGTGCAAACGTCACCATTCTCATCAGGTCATCAGGAAAGTTGATGACCTCGCTTATATTTTTAATTAATCGACCCGAGTGAAGATAAGCGGTACAGAAAATAGATGGATGGATGCCCACTCCCCAAAAATACAACATCAAACAGGTAACATTTCATGTTTGGCAATGCTCCATCATGAATAAGACATGCTAGCAATGAAGCATGTGCGTTAGGGAGCTGAGGGCATTTGTTTGAGCATAGACGCGGGTGGTTGAGTGAGGCTACATTCAAATCTTGCTAACAATTTGAAAAATGCACTCTCCCTTCAAAGTGCAATTGAAAGAGCTCTAAAAACACTGAAAGTTAATGGCCGAGGATAGGCTGCACAGGGAAAAAAAATGCAACTCGGTGAATTCATGAAACGCAGACCTCAAATAGGTTCACTGTACTTACAGTATCTTGCCGAGACTTTTGGATAATTTCATGCTGCAGTTAAGGGGGAACATGCAAACTCTACACAAAGATATTTCAGAGATTATTTGAGCCCACAGCTTCTGAACTGTGAGGCAGACATGCCCCTATGGTAGCATGCGGCCTTCCACAGAGCAATTTTGTTTCAATGATAAGGTCAATTTAAAGTAAACTACAACTCACCTAGATACAATTTTGGTCCCTGGATTCTGCACACACGGTTTTCAACTGTTTGTGGAAATGTAATGATTTTACTTCCCCCCCCCCCCCCCCCCTCTGGTGTTAATGGGATCTAGATCTTATGGTCAGCAGCAGCTTTGTGGCTCGGGAAAATTAACAAATCAATCACTGGCTAAATTGC
This sequence comes from Phyllopteryx taeniolatus, assembly GCF_024500385.1. Lineage (NCBI taxonomy): Eukaryota > Metazoa > Chordata > Actinopteri > Syngnathiformes > Syngnathidae > Phyllopteryx > Phyllopteryx taeniolatus. Next base: position 19,748,318 of record NC_084508.1, on the reverse strand, counting down.
ACTGTAATCCAGGGTAAATTTCCCACTAAAGTGACACTATTCCACTCAAAGTGGGTACACAAGCAGCTCCAAAAGTAGCCTGCTCATCAGCAGCATATTTGTTGACACGAATTGGGGGGACCTTTTGATGTCAGTCTGGTTAATAGGTTGGCTGGAGGACACTGCAGTCTTTCACACCACCCCTCTATCTTGTCTCAAGGGCCCCCAGAAGAATAACTTTGTTGGCAAGGAAAGGTGAGAATCTTAATGCTTGGGTTGAAATGAAAAGAAGAATTCCTTCATGTAAACTGTTGTCGTTTTTATTTGTTATATAGATATACAGACAGTTATCTAGCTAGCTAGATAGCTATATAGACAGATCAAAATACCATTTAAAGAGGGCCCCTGTTTCAACAGGTCACTAAACTATTTACTGAAGTAGCCTAGTCTTTGTCCTTTATGGTTCCTTTGTAAAGAATATAGGCACACTGGCCACTTACCTTCATATAGACAAAGTGTTATATTCCAAGCAGGAAAGAGGGCTATCATTGCAACTGAGAGGAAAAAAAAGACCGCTTTTGTAGGGAGCTGAGCCAATAGAACCAATTCCCATCACTCTTCTACACACAATGGCCCGGACCCGACTCTGAAAAACCCATCCATCAATCAATCAATCAAAAGGGGGGGGGGGGGGGGGGGGGGGTGTTTTTCAGCCATTTCGACAGTTACACGCACCTGTTGCAAACAAAAACAAATTCTTGTAGTTCGAGGAAAACGTCAACCTATTAACCTATTTTGTGAAGTTCATGTTGAAATGTTCTTATAATGGAGAAATCTGTTATAGTAGCTCAATCGCAAATAAAACATTTTGGAAATGCAAATTCGGTTTGCTAAAAAGTAGCTATCACGAGTCTCATTGTAATGCCATGGTTAATTTCAACATTACTGTCCTCACATGGTAAATACTGTACAGCAGCAGTACTTTTACTTTTACTCGGGTACCGAGCGCTGAGCTGTCGTCACACTACCTCCTGGTGGAGAGTTAGCGTATTATCTCATAACACACGGTCGTCACGTTTATTCTCACTGTGGCTCAATTATTAGCATTTCAAACTAATACGAGTAAAGCAAGCTATGCTGTGGTCTCAGCCAAATAGTACGGGATATAAATCGCTTGTCAAGATGGAAACCAGTCTGTACTCACATTCTAAAACAAGACTGTTGGCCGCCCCCATTAGCGAAATAGCCGCCATGTATGCTCCAGAGATTACATTTCGCAATTGTCCCGCTAACGTTCTTGTACATTCTACATAGATTTAAAAAAAAAATAAAAATTTCCAATCTAAGCAAATCTGTGAGGCGAAGACAGTTTAAAACCTAAATGTTGCATTAACAATTTGACAGCCAACACCAAACTTCAAATTTAGGAAATAGTGTCATTCAAACAAATTGGCTTGAAGATTTGTGCAATACAAGTATTAAGGTTTTAATCGTTGTACTTTCAATAATCCAAACAATGCATGAGTTTTAAATGTTAAATTGTTATTTGAAACTGATCACTGCGCCTCAATTTCTCCATCTGCATTGTAATTTCCTTGTATCTGTTATGTGCTGCTGACCTCTTGGACAGTCACCCTAGTGTAAGAGCCTGAGCTTAGTTGGCTTTATCTGCTTAAATAAATACAAAATCTCCAGCTCCAAAGCCAAGTGGAATGAGGACCGGTATAAAAATCACCTTCAAGGTTTATTCAATGAAACAATTAGATTCTCAGATGGGGAAACATTCAACACACTACAAATATGTTACACAATTCAGCGGTGCAGTCATTCTCCAACATCCTGATAAACATATCTTCGCCATAACACCAAACTGATGAGGACTCAAACCCTATCAAAATATGCTTTACACATTACAGTAAAACTATAACTAAACAAATAAAAACAAAATGTGGATACAAGTGTATGTTTTTTTTTTTACAAAATGGTAAAATAGAAAGCATACAAACTGTTCAATTTACACATGTATCGGCGGGGGGGGGAAAATGACGCTCAGTTTTCACAGCAAACTTGTTTTGCTAGACCCATTCCGTTTCACTCCTAGAATTACAAACTAAACAGGTGGAGGGGTGCATGTTTTTATTCAGGACATTCAGTACTCGCACGAGTTGAAAGGTCAACTGTGCCCTTTTTGGCACAGGAGGGCGGGTACAGTTTGAGGATTCTAAATACATGGGCTAAAATGCCCGTTTAAACAGTTAAATATTTATCAATGACGCTTTCTGGAATGTCCAAAAGCTCTGAAAACTGATGAAACCAGAGTCCATTCAAAAAGTAAAACAGACAGTTTAGTCATCAAACTTAATTTTCTTTCCTTGGGGCTTGGCTCCAAAACCACCACCACCACCACCACGTCCACCTAAAAAGACAAGTTTCGTCAGCACAACTTTCAATTCATCAAACACTCTCCAGGGGAAACTGGAAGGCTAATGCACAAAACCGATTAGTGTTTGTCAATTTGACAAATGTAAAGTTGAGGGGGAGAAATAAAAAATTACCTCCAAAGCCGCCACGTCCACCACCACGTCCACCTCCACGAGGGCCTCCTCTTCCTCTGCCGCCAAAGCCGCCACCACCACCACGTCCACCGAAGCCGCCGCGACCTCCTCTTCCGCCACCACGGCCACCGAAGCCACCGAAGCCGCCACCGAAGCCGCCGCCGCCACCACGGCCTGCACGGAAACCACCTTCGCCCTTGGGCTTGGCGTAGTCCAGAGTCACCTTGCTACCATCGATTTCGCCATCCTCCATAGCTTCCTTGGCTGCTTTGCAGTCATCCTCATTGTCGAAGTCCACAAAGCCAAAACTACAGAGAAAACAGTTGGTTTATACTTTGTGTCCATACCGGACATTGGTTGCTGCAAAACTGCACAGATGCCAGTTCTCACAGTTAGTGCAAGTTTTAACAGATTTCTTACAAATTATATCACTGAAAGCAGCTGGTTGTAAAAAAATGCCTCTCTACGCATTCGGGTCTACACACTGTCACAGTGGGAGAGGACAGTGCCCATGAGAATCATTTCACACTTAACGTACCCTTTAGAAGACCCCGTGTCTCTGTCTGTGACAATCCTAGCACCCACTGAGCCTTCAAACGCATCTTTGAGGGTTTGATCCGTTGTATCCTCTGAGAGACCCTTGACAAATAGAGTCTTTGTTGGACCTGGTAACAAGAATGCATTCAAAATGTTAATGCTCATTTGGGTTCGTCACTAACACCAAGCGACAAACTATAGTGTGTAGTTATAAAGACCAGATCAGGACTTGACTATCTGAAATCTTCACAGAGTTTCAGGAGATCAAGTTTTCATCACATCTGACCAATAACCGAGGTCCAGTGTCGAGTTTGAAGACCTACCAGAGTTTCCCCTGCCTCCTTCTGGCCTGCCACCGCTGTTCTGGCTGAACTCAAGGCGGATTGAGCGGCCTTCAATCTCTGTGTTGTTCAGTGTGTCCAAGGCTTCCTTGGCATCTTCTGTGCTCTCAAACTCTAAAAATGCAAACCTGGGGAAGACAAGAGGGATTATCATGCAGGTTTCAAACCACATTAAGGTCACCATGTGGTAAACACTTGTAGCACAGCAGACATGGGCGGTAACCTCATGTGACTGGGGTGAGCCTGTTTGAACTGTGCACTGGCTCTGCTTCTCATGAAGCTACGTGCATAATCAGGGCAAGATTACGAGGAGCTCATGAGAAGGTGCAACGTAACTGCACATCAGATGTTGCGAAACTTCGAGGTCAGTTTGCCAACCCAAAGGGTTTACTCACCCTTTGGGTCTGCCATCTCTCTGGGGGATTCTGATGGAAACTGCCTTCTCAAATGTGGATTGCAAGACCTCTTCTGTGGCGCTAAAGGCTAGATTATTCACCACTAATGTTTTGCAGGCTGCAACTGCAGGAGGAAACAATTTTGATGTTAGACCACTGTAGATGCCCCTTCACACACTTAAATAAAAAAACAATTTACACTAGGAAAAACTATGTACTGCACACACTTACCTGCTACCTTGGCCCCTTTTTGGCTTTTTTCTCCCACAAAATCTAGCACAACAGACCTCCCCTGTATATCGCAACCCTGTGCCTCTTCCAGCATCTTCTCTGCCTCAGCCTCAGTTTTGAACTCTATGTAAGCGATTCTGGAAAATATAATGGAAATATTCAATTAATGCTTGGGAAATTTAAGTTTTTCACCAAGTCTTGAGTGAAAGCTCTTACCCTCTATTAGAGCCGTTCTGGCCAACTGGCAACCTGACATCAACCGCATCTTCAAAAACCTCTTTCAAGTCATCAACCGTAGCAGCGAAGGGAAGGTTTTTTACAAAAAGCGTCCGTGAGTCCCTTTCTGATGATACAAAAGAGTCAACATTGTAAATAATGCCACACCGTTTTGTCTGGTGGGCAATTGGATACCAACGGTACCTTTCTTGCCTTCCTGCGAGTTTTCCTTGCTTCTGGCCTTGTCCAGCTTTATTTCCTGGCCCATAACCTTTTTGCCGTTGAGTTCCAGTGCCTTCTGCATGTCCTCTTCACATGAAAATTCGACATAGCCAAATTTCCTGTTGAAGAAAGTCATGAGATTAAAAATGCTTTTTTAGAAAGCCCTGCTAAATCCCAATTATCTTTAGGAAACATGGGGGGGTGGGTGGCACGGCTGTGGCCAAAAACTGCATAAATAAGAATGCACTTTCAAAGCACGACTCAAACAGGTGTCCTGCTGCTGACATCACAGTGACAAATATTGAGGATAAGGATGCCACCTGCAAACATGTTAAACCAAAGACTTGCCTGTTAAGTCAAGTTATTCCCTTTATAAGGTACCATGGGCTACTGACTAAAATGCAAATACAATATTGCGGAAGATTTTAAATGTTATCAGTTCATTGGTTAAACATTTTATCACAAATTAGCTTTAGTAGAATCATAACCAACCAAGGCACAATTAAGAATAAGCTTACCATTTAAAAGTGATCAACTTTGCTTCATCATGACCATGTTAATTGAATTTGGAACAAATTGTCTTACTTGGATCCACCTAACCGGACATCAGCAACCTCGATGTCATTCTTGGCGAAGAATTTCCTCAACGAACTTTTGATTTCATCAAAGTCTTTGTTAAAGTTCAGGTTTCCAACAAACAGACAGAAACCTTACAGACAAGATAGAACATGTACTTTAGTACAAGTGGTACATTAGCGAACAGGAGTCATATTCCAAAAAATTAAATTGATCAGCAGGTTAATGCCTTTTCACACTGCACTGGTTTCTTGGCGTTCACCATGGGGCAGGGCGCAGGGACTACATCCCCCAGCACAAGCTTGCCCATACTTGGAAGTAGTCGCTGAGCGGCCTACCAGGAAGTAGCCTAGATTCTTTCCCCCCTTGTTTTGCTGTGAGCACTCTGAAATCACTCCGCCAACCCCTCTCCTATTGTGCCGTCTGACATATTTCAACAAGTTGTGCCGCCATGACGGCAAATGCCCACCTAGCGTCATGCCGGCACATACATTATTGAACGGGTGCACCGAGTGTGCTGCGCTCTAGTAAGTGCAATGTGAAAAGGCCTTTAGAAAATCCTTACCTTCTCCTTCTGACTTTGCCTTCTTGGCAGGTGGTGTGTCCTTTTTGCCCTCTGCCTTCCTCTTAGCAGGAGTCACTGGGGCTTCTGTTAATTAAAGTTGCATACAATTCAGTCTTTCAAATTTGGAAGTCGATTGGGCCAGTGGTATGCACAATTCTACAACTGATGAGAAGTTGAATCCAAGCCTCTGGGTCAATTGAGTTTTATGCAAAAACTACTGTGAAAATGGGTGCGTGAATGAATATATTGTTACACCTACCTTCATAACATTGACCCTTCCCCACTCCCGATTGTCAAGTTACTGATATGGGCAGTAGCAACATACTCAAACCTAGTACCTTTCATCGCACCGAGATTTAAGTGGATTGCAGTCCATAACTCACCCTCTTCATCATCTTCTTCCTCATCATCCTCATCATCATCATCCTCCTCCTCCTCCTCAGACTCTTCCTTGGCCTTTACCATGCCTGCCTTCTTTGCTTTGGAAGCTGCTGGAGCAGGTGTTGTGTCCATTTCCTCTTCGGATTCTGAAAACCACGGAAGCCATGAAGACAAAATTGTGGCCATGCGCAAACTACACACGTTAACGAGACGTCAGATACATAGTAAGGTGACATCATACAATTTTCAGTATTAAGTCCCTTGATGATCATCATTTGTAAAATACACAAACTACCCCGCCCAAAAAAATTACTACCCATGCATTGGCATACCATCATCCTCGTCATCCTCATCGTCGTCATCCTCGTCGTCGTCATCCTCCTCCTCCTGTTTAGCTGGCTTAGCCTTTGGCTTAGCAGCTTGTTTTGCAACCTTCTTGGGAGGGGTCTCTTCTTCCTCTTCATCATCATCATCATCTGAGGGCTCCTTTGCAGGCTTGCCCTTTACTTGCTTGGCAGGGGCCTTTGACTTAGCTGCTTTCTTGGGTGGTGGGGGCTCCTCTTCAGACTCTTCATCTAGAGACAGTACACCAAATCAGGTGTTTCAACAAACACCATGCAAAATAAAATGTAATCTTGAAAGCTTGGTACCCATGTCACAGCGATTGAGGATAGAACTGGTGGACAATGAACACACCAGCACCGAAGACATAGCACTGTTGGTTACTATTCCTCCGAACATTACACACATGAGTACTGATGATCACATGTGTGCCAAGAAATGGAGGGCAGATTAAATATTAAACAACCTTGCAGGACATACCTTCATCGTCGTCGTCCTCGTCGTCATCCGATTCTTCAGCTGCAGCGGGAGCCGCTTTGGCAGGAGTTTTCTTAGGAGGTGGGGCCTCCTCTTCAGACTCTGGATAGATAAATTAACATTCAAGAAGTTCAAGTATAGATGACAGGTGTTCTACACAGAGCAACAGGCTTCCCTTCATTTACTTTAGGTTATGACTGGGGCTGTCAATCGATTAATATTTCAAATCAGATCAAATAGCACATACTTTAATTGCAATTAATCACAGGTGCCAATTACACCACCACATTTTGCATTGAGATGGTATTTGTTGTGCTTCAATGAAAAGAGTCCAGCGCTGCACTATATGCAAATTACCTTTGTTTTATTTCAAAGTCCCACTGGGATGACTCGAAGCAAAATTTGCCGCCGAGCCTACCAGTCAGAGACCCCTCACTTATCTTTGCACTGGCGTAAGCATTGACCGGAACACTGATCTTATAGCAATCCACACCACATTTTTGGTATTTACATTTTAGACATTTATCTGCGGTTAAGGAGCATGTGCGCGCAAAATACAGTGTGTGATCAAACTGAGTTAACATTATTAATCCAATTTTGTTTGTGTTTAATGAGTCAACACTAACTTTGACAGCTCTTAATTATAACTAGAGGTGCGTAGTAACACTACATTTACTCCATTACAGATATGCAACTTTTTGGCTAATTTGTTTAATGCAAAACACTTTTCACTTTAGGGAATTTATGTTAAGAAACGCTACGTTTACTCAGCTACATCAAACTATGAGAAACCGCTCGATTATGCATCGTTTTCCTTTGTCTTCACAACCGCGGAAATTTCAGCCGACTCCTAACTTGGGGAAAAAAATGAATGGCGGTAAATTCCAGTTGCTTTTTGTTGTCGTTTCGGCTGTGCGTATGGCAACATTAGCCCCTTTCTATCATAAGTAACACGCTGTAGCCTTGCTCTCGTTTGCTAAGATTAAATGACATTCAGCAATATATCACATTCATGTTTCTTTTAATTGCATTCGACAGTGACACTGATTTAGATTTAAATTAGAAGTTACTCAGTACTTCCGTAGGTTTTCCATGGAGTACTTTCTTACTCATAATCAGTGGACTACTTTTTCAGTCATTTTAAAGTAACAGTACGCTAGTACGGTTTCTGGCTACTGTAAACACCTTTGGTTATGACTGACATTTTATTAACCTTTGTGCATTGGAAACATTTCAAGAAATTTTATTTTGTCATGTTAGACATCACAGCTCACCAGAATCATCTTCCTCTTCGCTTTCTGCCTTGTTTGCAGCTTTGCCATTTTTTGCATTAACTTTGGTAGCTTTGGCTGGTGTAGCTTTCTTTACCACTTTTGGTGGAGGAGTCTGCGAAACATGACAATTGAGAAAATAAGTAATCTTTATTTAAAACAATACATGGCAATCAGCATTAAACGATACTGTACCTCTTCCTCTTCACTTGATTCTTCATCCACTTCTTTGGGAGGCGGAGGAGCTTTTTTCTTTTGGTTTGCTTGTTTATTAGCTGCCTAAAATTGGATGGGTAAAACAAATTAATCAAACCAGTTTCCCGCTGCCCTTAATCTGAAGCAAAATCACATTACACACGACAATCACTGAAGGCCTCATCCAATGTGCTGTGGGGTGCACGTTTATAATCGAATAAGTTGAATTAATTGGTGTAACTGATCATGTAGAATGTCTATAGTCAATAAACTGTATACATGTTAAGTGTGGAGACAAAGTTGAGTGTCGTAGCGTGGGCGACTGCCTCGTGTGTCTCGGTGGGGGAGGCGCAAAACCCACGTGGAACACTGCTGATCGTCGTGTTAGCATTGAAGCTAATGTTACAGTAGAAAAGCAATGAAACAACGCTGGAGGGAAAACGGTCACGGTGTTCACGTAAATACGCAGCGTGATGGGTCTAAAATAAGATTTTCAAAATCAAAGCGCGATAAACAAACGACTCCGTAAAGCGTTAACGTCAGAAACTAAATAACGTTTTATCTATTTCACTTGAACGGCTAACCCTCGTGTTAAAGCATTCGACAGGCATTTTTTGTCAAAGCGAGACGATCACGTACGGCGTTGGAGTGATCGAAGTCGGCCTGCGTGTGGAGGTGATCTCCGCGCCTGAATGCCATCTTGAATGGCTAACTGTTAGCAGGCCCAGCTACAACTAACAGCAAGGCAACATGGCCGCTCGAAATCCAGGAAGATACGATGCCAATTTGATCGTCGTTACACCGCACTCCCTCGATGAACGCATTGCATTTGGCAGACGTTCAATTCAATACAATAATTACTGGCAAGGTTAAGATGTCCTTTATCATGAGTAATAATGGAAATGCATAAAAGACGCAACAACTACTCCATTAAGGCCTCATCATGCGCAGACCTGAGCTTCGACTATCAACTGGAAAGGCAAAGCAAACATTTTTACAACAAAATGAACTTTAGCTGGTCTTACCTTGGCTAATTTCACCATCGTGTCACCGTGTGTTTGAATGAAGCGGACGTGTAAAACAAGTAAGCGAATGTCTACTGCATGCACGTGGCTGTGCCTACACAATGGAGCATTGGCGAGAAAAGGAAAGACAGAGACGAGGACGCGCTCCTTACTCTTTTGCCGTGCGCGTTCACGAGAGGCCCTCCCACGTGACGGTTGGCGTCCAATCACACAGGAGATCTTGTAATCGTGCCCGCGCTTCGCCTCAATGGAGAAAACCAAACCAAATGGAGAACAATCGGCTATTTGATTCCACAACCGTTAAATAATACAACAATTTGTTTTGCACGACATTTAAATAATACAAGTTACATTAGTGGTTGCTGTAATTATTATTATTATTTTTTTTTTTAATTAATCGTTTGCATCTGAATGGTAATTATTTTGATGACTTTCCTTCGCACTGCTTTTTACATTGTATCCAGGAGGCAAACAATATGGGCAAATGATTTTGTCAAGCACGAAACCACTTGGTCGAATTAATTCGAAAATAGTTTAATTTCTTTCAGCTTCACTTACAGTGACCTCTCCTGGCAAAAAGCAAGACTGCAGTGGATTGAAAAACGTTGCTTTGAAGTCTTTGAGACAAACACGCACGCACGCACATACACACACATACACACAAAGACTGAATATAAAATTTTTACAAATCAAATAAAAGAATACAGTATTCCCTTGCTATGTTGCGGGCCACCGATTGTGGATTCAGTGCTTTGCGATTCTTTTTTATATTCATATTGCTAATAATTCATCATAATGCGGGATTTTGAATTTCTTGTGAATGTTTGAATGGGCGGCATGTTCTCCCCGTGCCTGCGTGGGTTTTCTCCGGGCACTCCGGTTTCCTCCCACATCCCAAAAACATGCATGAATTGGAGACTCTAAATTTCCCGTAGGTGTGAATGTGAGTGCGAATGGTTGTTTGTTTATATGTGCCCTGCGACTGGCTTGCAACCAGTTCAGGGTGTACCCCGCCTCCTGCCCGATGATAGCTGGGATAGGCTCCAGCACGCCTGCGATCCTAGTAAGGAGAAGCGACTCAGAAAATGGATGGATGGATGGATGTTTGAATGCTATAATTTTTGTATTTTCTTCTAGCCTAAAACATTTGAAACTAAAAAAAAATATATAAAAATCATTAAAACACATTACAAGGAATAAAATGTATATAGTTTACGAGGGGTGAGTGAAATGTTTGTGGGCAATGATACAGTTTTTTTTTTTATGACAAATTGAAACAGGTATTTTTCTACGTAGTAAGTAAGTCTACACACTTATTCCCAAATTTACAGATCCCCCTCTTCATAGAAGCTCAAGTCTTGGCCCCCCAAATACTCCTCTACAGCATCAATAACGTCGTCATCTGTGGCAAAATGTTGACCACTGAGCTCTTTTTTTTCCTATTGAGGAATAGATGGTAATCTGAGGGAGCCAAATCTGGTGACCATGGTGGATGTCCAACCCCAAGACTCAAGCCTCTATGAAGAGAGTTTTTTTCTATCAATGATAGCAAGCTGTCCAGGCCCAAATCATGCCCATACCATGTTGCTCCCTCCACCATGCTTCACAGTTGGGATAAGGTTTTGATGTCGGTGTGCTGTGCCATTTTTCCTCCACACATGGTATTGCGTGTTCCCCCCAAACAATTCAACTTTAGTTTCATCTGACCACAGAATCATTTCCCAGCAGTGCTGTAGAACATCCGAGTGCCCTTTAGCAAACTTCAAACGTGCAGTAATGTTGTTTTTTAAAAGTTGAACTAAACTCATTGTCATGTTTTGTTTCTAAATACATGAAATATGTTTGAAGGTAAATGCTGAAAACATGTTAAAGACTGAGAACAATATACTGTAGTACTGAATTGATGAGCTATAGCTTTAGACTCTTTTTCTTCTTCTTTTTTTTTTTGGGCCGGATCTTTGGGGCCGGGCTAAAAACTAGCCTTGTGACGACAACTGGCTGGGGTGTATACTTTCTGTCACGAGTCCCGTCCCCACTATATAAATACCAGGCGCCCTTATTCCATGCAGTTGCCATTCGGCGGAATTGCCACTTCCTCATCCCTTCTAACTTGAACTCATTGCTACCTGTATAGTGTGCACTTGGCCATCAAACTATGCCCACAAATAGAAACAATTAAATCTTCACTGAAGCATAATGTGTTTTGTATTGTTTGGGCTATGTCTTGCCATCTGCCCCTATCTGCGTTGCGTTATAAGGCAGCGGCAAACTGGATGGGATTTGCGACTCCGCCAGGCATTGTCAGCCCGACAGCGGTTAGAGAAGCCGCCAGAGGTCGGGCACAACAGCGTTATGGCCGTCAGCCTCACAGTTGTTCGCAGGGCGAGGAGGAGGAGGGAAGAGTGGCTTGTGTGAGTCGGGCAGCAGTGGTCGCTTGGGATGCACGCTTCAGCAGCCACAGTAGCACGTTGTCCCGTTGAATTTCAAAGGAGGGAAAATTGTCCTGGCAGTATGGCCTTTGGTCATTATGCCAGCTCAGAGGCTGCTTTTTTGCTGCCGTTGAGAGCCAGTGCAATGTGGGTTGCTGGAAATGTTTCTCTCCCCGCTTAGGAGTGGTGAACGAAGGCAGTCAGGCGTGTCTTTGATTGACAACTGAAAGTTCCAGGGATGCAGGATTTTGAGAGCATTTAAAGACGCCCACAGAGTCTGGAAGCTGAAAGAATGTCTCAATTCTTGACAATTTTGAAGCCTGATTTAACATACTTTGCAATTAGTTTTATTCATTCTGATAGAAATGACTGGCTGCACGATAACACAACACTGCATACACTTTGATACATCCCATTACTGATACACATCCAGATATCCTTATAAACATATAATTGCATTACACTTAGTTGCACCAATACAACAAACGCACAACATATCCACATAGGGTGAGTTGGGAGGTTCACTCCAGGCGTGCTCTCCGCACCCCGGAACATTCGGTAACTCAGAGCGTTGTTTGTGTGTGTGCGCGCCACTCGATACAAGTAAAATCAGAATCATCTTTATTTGCCATGTATGTCCAAAAAACACACAAGGAATTTATCTCTGGTAGTTGGAGCCGCTCTAGTACGACAACAGACAGTCAATTGACAGAGAACACTTTTGAGACATGAAGACATTGACAAAAACAGTCACTGAGCAATAAAAGGTTGCTAGTTATCTGGTAATGCCGGTACAATTTTATTATTATTTTTTGGACAATTGTGCAAAAAGATGCAGAGTCCTCTAGCAGTTAGAGCAGTTTGAATGACTAATAGTCCGGCAATAGTCCGGTGCAATGACCATTGTGCAAAGGGCGCCGAGACTTCAAGCGAGTAGTGCGATAATCTGGGACAATGTTGATTGTGCAAATGTTGCAGATACTCCTCAATCAGTGTGCAAATTGAGCAGATGCTACTCTGGCATGAGTGACCAGTATTGGTCAACAACAGATATGCAAATAGATAGTAGTGCAGCGTGGCGAGACTACTATAGTGAGTGCACGAGTAATGTATAAATGGCCTGACAGAAATGTGATAACAAACTCCAGACAAAAAAAATTGGCAGCATGTTGCAATGGAGGCGGCACGGTGGCCGACTGGTTAGAGTGTCAGCCTCACAGTTCTGAGGACCTGGGTTCAATCCCTGGCCCCGCCTGTGTGGAGTTTGCATGTTCTCCCCGTGCCTGCGTGGGTTTTCTCCGGGCACTCCGGTTTCCTCCCACATCCCAAAAACATGCATTAATTGGAGACTCTAAAATTGCCCGTAGGTGTAACTGTGAGTGCGAGTGGTTGTTTGTTTCTATGTGCCCTGCGATTGGCTGGCAACCAGTTCAGGGTGTACCCCGCCTCCTGCCCGATGACAGCTGGGATAGGCTCCAGCACGCCCGCGACCCAAGTGAGGATAAGCGGCTCAGAAAATGGATGGATGGATGGATGGATGTTGCAATGGATTTGTAGGTTAGGTGTTTAAGAAGTTGATTGCAAGAGGGAAGAAGCTGTTGGAATGTCTGCTAGTTCTAGTTTGCGTTGATCGGTACCGCCTACATGAGGGGAGGAGCCGGAAGAGCCGGTGACCGGGATATGGAGGGTCCGAGAGGATTTTGCACGCTCTTGTCTTAGTTCTGGCAGCGTGCAAGTCCTCAAGGGTGGGTAGGGGGTACCGACAATCCTTTCAGCAGTTTTGATTGTCTATTGCAGTCGGAGTTTGTCCTTTTTTGTAGCAGCACCAAACTAAACTGTGAAGGAAGAACACAGGACTGATTCGATGACCGCTGTGTAAAACTGCCTCAGCAGCTCCTGTGGCAGGCCGTGCTTTCTCAGAAGCCGCAGGAAGTACATCCTCTGCTGGGCCTTTTTGAGGACGGAGTTGATGTTGATTGGCCACTTCAGGTCCTGAGAGACTGTAATTCCCAGGAACTTGAAGATCTCAACAGTTGACACAACTGGACTTTGCTTTGACACATTCAATATGGCAGATGCACTGACTTATCCCTAACAACAGCCAACAAGTTCATTAGTAAAGTTATAGAAAATGGAGCACACTCGGTCTCTGAGTGCCACAATCCCGGGGTGTGGGGGAAAGTGCCTGACTCAATTTCCGAACGCAACCAGACACCGAGGCGAAGATAGGATTGGTCTGAGACTGCATAACGTCATGAGAGGAAGCAGTTTTGGCCACAAAACAAGCGGACAAGAACTTCCGGACCAGTCAGTCGCAGGGCACATATAGACATGGACGGCCACTCGCAGTCACATTCACTGAACACATGCTGCCCACACCAAAGTCAGGCGAGTGTACCACTACACCATCAGTGACCCGGTTCAATATACCATATTGTCAATATGTGTAATTTCTTTATGAGCCATTAATAAAAGGCTGTTTGGCAGTTTGTTTATGTCCCTGATATTCCATTGTAAAATAAACTTAGTGTGTAAATTCTGTATGTACTGTTAGACTCGTAGTAATACAGAAGGTTGGTAATCTTGTTCTAAACTTCGTAAGCTTGTGACCTTATTTGCAAGTAACTGATACATTGAAAGTCATGATAATTCCACTGTCTGAATTTCAAGCAATGTAGCGTTAGAGTGTATGGGTGCCTTAAATATGCCCCTATTTTAGAGTTTCCAAGATACATGTTTGGCGTTGTGTGCCACCCCAAAATTACTCTTGGTCTTACCCCGGCCACCCCATTGAATATTCTTTGGCTCCGTCCCTGGTCAATGGTGAACAGCTCCCTACTCAACTCATCTCAATTTTATTTATAAAGCACTTTGCTGTACAATGTGTAATATCTGGCGGACTGGGAGGGATATGGTCTCAAAGGACATTTTTGAATCTCCTCCAGGTTTATCATGGACTCAACGCTTATCCAGGACTTCCACGCCATCGATCCAGAGATGAATGACAAACATTTACTCATCATTACCTATAAACTAATTATCCTGCTCATGTAAAAAAATAGATATATAGTACATATATTTTTACAATTTTTTATTTTCCTATGAATGTTTTTGTTTATTTTGTGTTGTCAAGGAAACTCATATGGTGAGGACCATGTGTGGTAGGGCGGCGCCCTGTCGTCCTCCATCGCCACCCGACATCGCTAGCCGCCATCGCCTGATTCACTAGCTCTTGTTTGTCCATATTTGAAACCTGATGACAGTCAGACTATTTGTGTTGCTCCAAAAGTCAAAATGATATAATCAGTTTTCTTTATGTATACTTTCTTCATAAGTATCTTTTTGTGACTTTGATGAGTTGTTGGCTAATGGGATACATCTAAACAACGTTCATTTTAATTTGAACACTTCAGACTGCAATAGATGGAGGAGTCTTCTCCCTGTTCTAAGACGGCAACATTGGCATTTGTATTACACCAAAGTAATTTCAAAACCTTGTATTAGTTTTTTCTCTCTCTTTCAAAAGATCAAAGAACGAGTGAAGTCGGCCAGTCTGTATTGTGGATGCCCGTTATTTTAGACTCATCTGGGGAGGCTACCGCTGTAAAATAAAAATAAAAATCTTCACTCAGATTAATTCTGCCCTCTAACGGAGGACCACTGTATTTCACATCACCATGGCTTCACAGAGCATCGTTTGCAGTACTGTACACTCTGTTCTTAACGATGTAAAAGCGAATGCAAAATGGCTATATTATTAGGATAAGCATTAACATGTGTAAATGTGCCAGTTTCCAAAGTATCACATTATTTGATGTTAACGCAGCTAATTTAAAAAGCGGGTCAAATCATATTCTAAGGTGTAACACCGTATATGGATGCCAGAAGAGAAACATGCCTTCCCAATTCCAGGGCTTTTGCTTCTCTCTCAGTTGATTATAGCCTAAGACTGTGGAACAACCTTTCTAAAAAAACAAAAAAAAACTAGTTCATTCTTTCTTATTTTTTCCTCATTAACCCATTTTATTGACTTTGCTTTTATATGTTTCCATTTTAAATTTGGGTTGCTTGTTTGTGTTAAATGTTGCACTTCACATTTTTCCTGTATGCCTTTTTTAACACTGTGCTGAGAAAAGAGTCATATAAATGAGTTTTTCAGAACTGTGGAAATACTGAAAGGCAGTGTTTCCCACCTTTATTGAGCCAAGGCACCCATTTTACATGAGAAAGATCTCATGGCACACCATCAAACAAAAATGTCACAAAAAGTATGAATACTAAAAATTATGATGAAAATGTATTAATTTATTCACAAATTCACTTTCTCAGTGTGGAATTTGGGCCTGTTTGAACACAAAGTAAGTAAGTTAGCTTTTTTTCTGTTGTATGAATAGCAACAGGTGATTACATGTTTATTGTACCTTCTGCCATTTAGTGGAAGAGTATTTACTTGCTCTGGCTGTCACTATATGTCACTGACATAAAAAGATGAACAAAGATAAATTTGTAATTAATAAATAATGGCGGCATGGTGGAAGACTGGTTATTACATCTGCCTCACAGTTCTGAGGACCGGGGTTCAAATCCCGGCCCTGCCTGTGTGGAGTTTGCATGGTCTCCCCGTGCCTGCATGGGTTTTCTACGGGCACTCCGGTTTGGGTGGTAGGTTGATTGAAGACTCTAAATTACTGTGAGTGTGAATGGTTGTTTGTTTACATGTGCCCTGCGATTGGCTGGCGACCAGTTCAGGGTGTACCCCGCCTCCCGCCCGAAGATAGCTGGAATAGGCTCCAACAGGCCCGCAACCCTAGTGAGGAGAAGCGGTACGGAAAATGAATGGATGGATAAGTTACATAATTTCCAGTGGCACCTCTGATGATCTCTCATGCCACGCCAAGACCCCTCAGTTGGAATCACTGTTGTAAGGGTTTAGCATGATCACACATAGCTGATTTACAGAATTTTGAAACGTGTTGATTAGTTTTGTTTCGTTCAAAAGTTGACTTCATGTATATTCTTTAAACGCCAGTAGCTACTCAGCACACATTTTTTCCCTACATGGAAAACCAAATGATATATCAATTACTGAACCTTTTCTCCATTCATGAAAACATAAAAGCTTGAGAAGACACATGTAAGTGCACATGGAATATTCTTTTTATCATTTTTGGAAACATTTACAACTATTTGAGACAGAAGAAAAAGTTACAAACAGAATTGACCTGCAGTTTGCAATCCTTTTTCAAAATGTTACATAAATAAAAGTCATTTATAAATATCTCTTTTTTATAAACATATAAATAGTCTTTAACATAAATACATTTTTGCAGGGGGAAGATGAAGTACATGAATGTACAGCAGCAACAATATACAGCTTTGCGGTTTGTAGTTTTTACGCCATTGCCTGAAAGTTTTGTATGGTATATATCTCCATATACAGTATACCTGCATATTTTTAGATATATTTATTTGAGGCTTTTGTAGCGTTGTCATCTCAGTCTCGTTTAATGCAGGTCATGATGACTTTCGTACCGAAAATCTGACACTTGTTGATTTTTTTTTTCCCCTTCGGATGGAAACAAAATGAATATTTCTATACCCATCCTACAGAGATCTGTGGAAAAGAGAAGAGAGGAGGAAAGAAATGTTAGGCATGTTAACTTATTTAATTGACTTATCCTTTATGACATCATAGATAGTGTTTGAGTGGTACCGTGATATGCTTTCATTACACATCAGGAGAACACACACACACACACACGCACACACAAGCTGACAAATAGGATGAGGCATTTGCAATCCATGGGAGGAAGGATGGGTGTCAGCTGGTCACACACTCCCCAATTCATTAGAATGATGACTTACAATACTTCTGAGTCATCTAGTATACTGTACTTATTGATAGATGTATTCACGCAATAATAAAACAAGTGTAATAAGACTACATTTGCGATATAACGAAATGTCACCTGTACTCAAAAGAATTTCCCATGCTTTCTTTTGGGAGTTCCTTTTCATGAGTAGAACAGTAGTGGACATCTTATGTGCTTGACTCACTGTCTCAAGATCAACAATTCTCATACAAATCACAAATGAGGTGCTTGTGGTGTATTTTACATTATGACACCCAAACACAGAATATGGATTGTAAAATAGAATATAGTCAACAAAAACAAACAAAAATAGAGTCAAGTAGGTGTCAATATTAATGCACCCCATAAGACTAATGGGAGTCTAAGGTAACTGAAGCGTTTCCTAAACCAGTGAGATGCATATAGGCCACTGTAAGTGCCCTACTCTCTAAGTGTAAAAAGCAGTACATCTGAGTGTACGAGAGCCTTTGTACCCATATATTGTGAAAAGATGTGTTTTTATTTTTTTCATTTTTTTTAGGGAATATTTGGAGATGTTAATTTATCTGCAAATGCAATTCCATCAACGTTCTGTTTAGTTGTTTTAATCCACGCCCACAATTACTTTCCTTGATCCCTTATTTTCTCAATTTTAAAACTTTTCAATCTGATCTTTTTGGATCCATGTACTGTATATGTTACTATGCCAAGTACAGGGGCTCTAAAGGGAAATGTATGGTAAAGACTCACCGTCAAAAAGATGTGATCCAATACTAGCAGCCCATACCACTGACGGTCCCTATCCTATCCATCTTATGTCCGAAACAGCCACTCCGCGCAGTGGAGCCGCCCTTCTTGCTTCCAGGTTTGTGCCTCCTCGGTGTGGGCTGGTCGTTGAGCAGCCGAGCCCACATCCCTCTCCGGGTGTCCATGCGTAAATCTCGCAATAAGCGCATCCGAGCGCGCACAGCATCTACCCGCCTGTCCCGCTCCTCTGACTCCAGAAGGTCCGTCAGATCGTCCCCCAGCAAACTTCGGAGAGACTGAAACACATATATCACAAATTCATTATTAGTGACGGTACCAGAAAAGGGGGTGTTTTTGGAGCACGCTTGTACAACAACTTTATATGAGAAATTTAAAGTTGATGCAACGTGCACGAATCGAATCATGTGCACATTGAACATGGATTTTGAGTCATCCAGACCAAAGGTTCGCTTTTTTTCCCTCTTAAATTCGCGAGGCAGGTGCTTTTTAAACGCTCCTCTGGTCTGGATGTTGGTTACGCTAATCTAAGTCAGTTCCATTAGCTTTGAATTGATTTTTTTTCTGTTAACTATAAGAGTTTTCAAGTTCTCCTTCATGCGTTATGTTGATTTTACGAACAAATAACAAGGCAAAATGTGTATGTTGCATAACAATATGACGTTGTTGTCGCAGGTAAACAATTAGGATTAGATAACTACATCTTGAGTGAGGGAAAAATCTGAGCAAACTTAGTCCGTGGATAAAACTGCCTGACATGACTAAAATGCAGAAATCTGAGTGAGTATTCCTGCGCGCCAGCATCATGCAGTCCCCCCACTCACTGAGACCACCACTGATGATCTTACCTTCTGCTGCGCCTCAGATAAAGGTTTTGCGCGCATCCTCCCCGAAAGCAGCGTGACCATAAGTCCACAAGCTATCAAGTAGGACAAGTTCATCTTCAAAATTCTACTCTAAGGGGGATTCCTCGGGTCAGAGCGTGTACGTAGTACAGAAGCCAATAAAAGCTTCGGATTCGTCCTGTGCGCCAAAGCTTCTCAATTGCTCTTCTGGTTGTGTGTATCAACCCTTAGAGCACTTTATAGCCAGCCCACGGTGATGTCATGACAACCTGCGTAATACTCGTCCTTCCTTGCCAACTCCCTGTTTTCATACCTGCCCCTGTGCACGTCATGCCAAGGATTAATTGAATGATACAAGCTGATCCGGTCATTGGGGCTTTGGAGGAAATTGGATAGACCTTGATCTATCAATATGCATACATTAAAAAAAAACCACTTTATAACTCTGGCTAGGATGTAGCATCTGAAACTGAAGGTGGTTTCAAAGGCTGTGAATAGTGGGAGCAACGTTATTGCACGAATGATCATACGCACAAGTTTCCCCCTCCAATTAAGTGGAGATCACAAATGTGATAATTGCTGTAGACTACATATCCCACTTTTCACCTAAACCCAATATTGCTATTTGATGTTAATTCAACGTGCGACTGAAGCAGGTTAGTGGGAAATTTGACATTTACATTACAAGGTCATGCATCATGTATAGCTTTAATTTTGTTTTTATTAATTTTATTTTATTTTATTTTTAAAGATTTTGGTTACAGACATGGATATGCACATGCAACACCAGCTCACACTCCAAACTAAAGGTAGCTTATAAGTAGCCAACAAACTCTCATGCACATTATTTTGCTAAAGCATGCTCTCTATAAAGCATAACAAGAGTATGTAAGAGCACTTACCTTGGGAAAAGTGTGCAAAAGGTTATGAAACCTTTACATATGAGTAAAGCTGATTCTTAAAGTTACCTATTCTATGAACAGTTCAAGCAGGTTACAGAGTTATATTCAAGGCTTGTGATAAATATTTCTTTTGCGATATTCAAAAGATAAGTATGACTTGGAATGTTTTGAAAACATGTGTGAAAATAGGCAGTTGACATACAGTACATACACATCTGTATGAAGAGAGTACATTGTAACATCACTGACCATGACCACTGGGAACACTTTTGAGTCTGAAAGTTACATCTTTTAGCAGCACTGTCTGTTTTGAGACACAGAGTGGCAGTGTTTGCTCTGCTGAAAAGGGAATTGCACTCATAGTGCAGATTTAATGGATCAATATCATCCAAAGTTAAAGTGATTAAAAGCAGCACGTGAGTAGAAAGAACACACTTAGCAAGTTTGACCTATACATGTAAGTGATTCGACCCTGAGCCTGCCTTGAAACGTCATTTCACATCCAAAAGGACCCTTTTTATACTCATGTCCATGTACAGTATGTAGTCAGTATGAGTCAGAAAGTGGAACAGTGGGGAGCTTTCCAACTCCTGCACAGCGATTGGGGTGTTTTGGTGGCATGCTCTTACTACCCAAGACTTATATCCATCCTAATACAGTCTTCTCAGAAATAAATGTTGGAATAGTTGAGTTGACTTTTCTGCGGGAGATAGCAACCAGACACTGTAACAACTGACCCTAAACGATTCATGAACTGGGAAAACCCTATTATGTGAGACTGAATCAGTCAGCATGTTGCACAAACCACACATTTACTGATATGAAAACCTTGCTTAATTTTACGATGAATAATTGTGTAATAGACATTGAAACTGTATAGTCCAGAGTGCGAGAGGTTTCCTGTAAAAGATGTTAAACAGCTTATTAGAGGTAAATCAAACTTTAAAGTACTGAGCATGTATGCTCCATTTTCATGCCCTTTTTCATTCACACAGACACACACACACACACACACACAGACAAACACACAGGAAATGAATACAATGAAACAGATATAATATTATAAGCAGTGACAGTAACGCAATATCCCGACTTTTGGTTTCTAATAATAGGACGATGTCCATACTGTGTACTATAAGCTCCTGTGTCCTGGTGGCAGACAAAATAAAAAACTACAAAACCCAGAAATAGGTGCAGAAAATTCAGCTGGGTGTACGCGAGATGGTTTCGGAGGTGACGTATTTATTCAATTATGGTAAAGTAAAGGTACAGAGTCATAAGATGTGGTGCAATGAGAGGCAGGTGGATCCATCCATCCAGAGTCTCCAAAGTCTTTTCCAGAATAAGTCAGACCCCTATGGAGATCAGGCATTTC
Organism: Phyllopteryx taeniolatus; assembly: GCF_024500385.1. Taxonomy (NCBI): domain Eukaryota; kingdom Metazoa; phylum Chordata; class Actinopteri; order Syngnathiformes; family Syngnathidae; genus Phyllopteryx; species Phyllopteryx taeniolatus. Next base: position 19,726,842 of record NC_084508.1, on the reverse strand, counting down.
TCATCCCTGTAATTACAAGGGACAGAAAGTTGGTCAAAGAAATATGGCACAAAAAAAGTAGAACTACAAACTTAGTGAGGATAAAATGTGAATCTATCAAACTATTATCTCCAGTTATCTCTGCGAGACTAGCTTTTTTTCAATATCAGGTCACTGGGTAATAAATCAATGTTGATGAATGACATCATTACAACCTATGATCTAGACTTTTTGGTACTAAATGAAATGTGGTTAACAGAAAGTAGATGTAATACCATTTTGAACCCCGATCCTCAGAACTTTGAGGCAGATGTGCTAACCAGTTGGTCACAGCACCCTGGACTGGAATCTATGTTAGCTTTTCCATTTTAAGAGCGAATAGAAATGACTAGTTTTAGTGTAATGACTGTATTATTGAAATTGATTTTTTTTAATGATCTTGTGGCACCCAACGGAGGCCACGGCACCCTTAGCATTTGCCTAATGTATTGCCTAATGGGAGAGCTGGTTTTGTTGCAGCCATGCATTTTCTACACTGCTGATCCTGTTCTGGGTTGCAGGGAGCTGGAGCCTAACAACGCTGACTTTGGGCAAATGGCAAACTACACTCTGGAATAGTTGCCAGTCAATCTCAGGGAACTAGACACTCAGAGACAGACAACCATTCACACTCACATGTACACTTTTAGGGAGTGGGGGAGGTCAGGTAAATGTACCACTACACCATCAGTAACTCAGGTGTATCCAAGTGCAGAAATAGAAGCGAGGTAAGAAAGGCTGGTGAAACTCCAAAGAATATTTCCAAAATAATCAAAGAAACCATTAGAGGCAAAAATATGTGGCTTACACAGTGTAGGAGCACAAGGAGATATTACCCGACGTATCGAGGATCCGACAAGAACTGAACAAAAGCAGGGACCCCAATACACCAAGGACTTATTACAAGGCTATGAACAGGTGCACAGGACACAAGAAAAAGGAAGAGGGTAATTGGAGGAGACACACAAGGCGATGCTGTCAAGAGAATGATTGAAAAGCTGCAGGTGTTACTAATAAGAAAGGATGGGCAAAAGGGGCCTGGAGCAGGGCACTTGAGACAGAGGGCTGGGCTAGAGACAAGTTGTTTTGGGGGCCCACCAACATGGCAGCTACAAGGGGCTCGACAATGCCTTTTAGAAGAGGAGCTCTGATGCGGGAACATGATGCTCTTAAAAGGTAGTGTTTGCAGTTTTAATAAAACAACACTTTTTGTCATACAGTATTTTAAAACTGTCAATATGACCTGATAGAATATTAATAAAATAATCTTTTGAAAAATCATCTCTCTCTGGCCTCATCTAATGCCACGGTGACACGGTGCATGTGACTCGCCATCCTCACTGTATGTACGACCAGCAGACTTGCACACGTTTCTTTGGGGCTGGCCCTGCTTAGTAACAAAAGTTAAAAAGAAGGAATAAGGTAAGTTCACATTAGTGAGGGGCGTGGCTTTCGTCAGAGACACAAGGGTGGGGGGAGGGAGCAGTGAAGTGAGGCTACAGTCAAATCTTACTAGCAGTTTGAAACTGCATACTCTACCTTTAAGGGTTCTGGTGAAGGTCTGCGAAGTCTGGCATTATCAGCATGGCTGGGCTGGTCAGGAGGACAGCTGGGATGCCAAGCAAGACATGTGCTGCTGGAGGCTGCAACCACCCAGCTGGGACAGGAACTGAGCAAGACTCATGCGGCTCCTGCTGTCCAACCAAGACGGGTATGAAGAAGAACTTGGCAACAGTATCCAAAAACATGAGGCAAAGAGGCAAGGTCGATAATCGGAACAGGGTCAAGTCTTACTGTGAGTCTGTGACGTGGAAACAAGGAATGCTGGAACGCGACGACAAGGTACAACGAACTGGCAACGAGAGGGAATGAGACACGAGGTTAAATACAAGGGGTAATTAGGTTGAAGGAGGCACAGGTGGTGAAGATGCTCACAGGAGCAGGTGTGTGAGGACAAAATCCGGAACACACACACGACAGTACCCCCCCCCCCCCCTTAACGGCCGGCCCCAGACGGCCCTGGAGCCCCTGGACGCAGACGGTACCCATGAACGTTCCTCAGGCCCATAGCCCTCCCAGTCCACCAGATATTGAAACCCCCTCCCCCTCCGACGAGACGACAACAGCCGCTTCACAGAGAAGACAGGGCCCCCATCCACAAACCGGGGGGGAGGAGGGGGCCTGGAAGGCGGAACCAGAGGGGACTCCCGGGCTGGCTTGAGTAGGCTGACGTGAAAAGCAGGGTGGACCCGCATCGACCTTGGGAGCCTCAGCTTCACGGTGACAGGGTTGATGATCTTTATGATGAGGAAGGGCCCAACGAACCTGGGAGCGAGCTTCTTGGACTCCACGCGGAGTGGAATATGTTTGGTCGAGAGCCAAACTCGCTGACCCACTTTGTAGTTCGGGGCCGGTCTCCTCCGACGGTCAGCAGCGGCTTTGTAGGACCGTCCCTGGCGCAGCAGCATTTGGTGGGCTCACTCCCTGGTCCTCCTGCAGCGTCTCACCAAGGTTAATGCCGCTGGAACTGTGGACTCTGGGGCTATTGCAGGAAACAGAGATGGTTGGTAACCATGCACAACGTGAAAAGGCGATAGACCAGTGGATGCAGAGGGGAGGGAATTGTGGGAGAATTCGACCCAAACCAGTTTCTGAGACCAGGATCGCGGCTCCTGTGAAGCGAGACATCGGAGCCCAGTCTCCAGGTCCTGGTTCAGCCTCTCGGTTTGGCCGTTGGTTTCAGGATGAAACCCAGATGACAGACTGAATTGGGGACCCCGATCAGACACCACATTCTTGGGGAAACCATGGAACTTGAAAACGTGATTAATCATTAGCTCGGCAGTGTCTTTAGCTGAGGGGAGTTTTGGAAGTGCAATGAAGTGTGCCATCTTAGAGAACCTGTCAACAACTGTAAGAATGGTGGTATTGCCTTTAGAGGCCGGTAATCCTGTCACAAAGTCTACAGAAATGTCTGACCAAGGACGTTGTGGTATTGGCAGGGGTCGCAACTCCCCAGGAGGACGTTGATGAGAGGGCTTGTTAGCAGCACATATCTGGCAAGCATTGACGTAATCGATAACATCCCTCCTAACATTCGGCCACCAAAAGCGCTGTTCGACCACTGATTGCGTCTTTGCAATGCCTGGGTGACATACAGTTCGGTTCGTGTGAGCCCAGTGGATGACTCTTCCCCTTAAGGTCGGAACCACATAAAGCCTGTTTTCAGGGCAATCTTCAGGGCTAGGAGTGTCTTTCAGAGCCCCTTTAACCGCAGTTTCAATGTCCCAAACAAAAGCGGAAATGAAACGTGACTTAGGCAAAATAGTCTTAGGGTTGGACAAAGAATTCTCTTGGGAGAAAATACGTGACAAAGCATCTGGCTTACCATTTTTAGAACCAGGTCGGTAGGATAACGTGAAATTAAATCTAGTGAAGAACAGAGCCCATCTAGCCTGCCTCGCATTTAATCTTTTAGCAGTCTTAATATACTCAAGGTTCTTGTGAACTGTCCATACTAAAAACGGTGTCTGTGCCCCCTCTAGCCAGTGCCTCCACTCCATCAAAGCCACCTTGACTGCCAACAGTTCACGGTCACCAATGTCATAATTTTTCTCAGCTGCGGTCAGTTTTTTGGAGAGAAAAGCACAAGGATGTAATTTATCATTCTTGAGAGATTTCTGGGAGAGCACTGCTCCTATTCCGGCATCAGACGCATCGACTTCTGCCACAAACTGCTGTTTGAGATCTGGGAAAGTAAGGATGGGAGCGGAGGTAAAGCTCAACTTAAGTTTTTGAAAAGCTGCCTGACAAAGCGGGTTCCATACAAAAGGGTTGTGTGGTGAGGTAAGATCATGCAAAGGAGAGGCTATAGAACTGAAATTTCTGATGAATTTTCTGTAGAAGTTTGCGAACCCTAAGAACCTTTGTATATCTTTGCGTGACGTGGGAGTAGGCCAATTAATAGCTGCATCGACTTTGCAAGGGTCCATCTTATGGCCAGTTCGTTCTGTCATGAACGGAACAGAGGATAGGACCCAAAAATGCACGACTCCAAAACAAATGGACAATTTCCAAAAAGAGAGGTTTAATAGACGGACATAGGTCGGTACACAGGCAGGCAATCCAAGAAAGGCAACAGTATCCAAAAACATGAGCCAAAGAGGCAAGGTCGATAATCGGAACAGGGTCAAGTCTTACTGTGAGTCTGTGACGTGGAAACAAGGAATGCTGGGACGCGACGACAAGGTACAATGAACTGGCAACGAGAGGGAATGAGACACAAGGTTAAATACAAGGGGTAATTAGGTTGAAGGAGGCACAGGTGGTGAAGATGCTCACAGGAGCAGGTGTGTGAGGACAAAATCCGGAACACACACACATGACAACCGAATTGTGTCGTGGGGGGCCGTAGACCAGGAAATTGAAGCAGAGCAAGTGAGTCAGTAGGAACTGGAGCAATTGTCTGCTTTTGCAGAAGAACTGGGGTCAGAGCCTCTGGGAGCATTTGAGCAGGGATTGATGGTGGAGGCAGCACAGGTAATGTGGGAGCACATGTGGCTGAATCACTTGAGTTGAGCTGTGTGCTGATATGATGTGGCAGTAACTGACTGTGGGCAACAAGAATGAGGGCTGGGAGTCTGGTGCATTGCTGGTTTAAGGCAAATGAACCTCAAGGCTTGGTAATTCACTGAGGAGGTGTTTTACAATTCATCTGAAGTGCACATTGCTTGTATTAATGTGCAAAATATTGTGTCTATGGATACCTCCGTCTACTCTTTTGTCTCAAATAATCCATAGCAGTCAAGGTATTCAAAACATTTCTTGCTCACCCGCCTAATTCCACTACTCTATCCGCTGGGTCCATTTTTTTTAGTTGGATTCCTTGTGTTGTACAGTAAATTGGTGGTGAAAAGACCGGCAGGTGGACCAAAATGCAGGAAAAGCAGCTAGAAGATGGAAGCCAGGCGAAACTCTAAAAAAAAACATTTATTTCCAAATAATCAAAGAAAAGCAATTGAAAAGTACTGGACATGTATCCTGAACAACAGCACAAGTAAACAGAATGAAACAACATCACACATCACAGAATGAAGATTTGACAAGAACTAAACAAAAGCAAGAAACCAAATACACCGAAGACTTATTGCAAGACTGTGAACAGGTGCGGAGGACACAAGGGAAAGGAAGAAGCTGATTGAGGAGACACAGATGAGACTAATAAAGACGAATTTGGCAACACAGAAAAAAAGCATGAACAAAACAAGGACAAAAATGCATTCAAATGTAGTTTAAATGTTTCCATCTATCCATCCATTTTCTGAGCCGCTTCTCCTCACTAGGGTCGCGGGCCTATATTATATATATATATATATATATCCATGCAACCATCCATTTTCTGTACCGCTTTATCCTCACAAGGGTCGCAGGCGTGCTGCAGCCTATCCCAGCTGTCATCGGGCAGGAGGCGGGGTACACCCTGAACTGGTTGCCAGCCAATCGCAGGGCACATACAAACAAACAACCATTCGCATTTACAGTCACACCTACGGGCAATTTAGAGTCTCCAATTAATGCATGCTTTTGGGATGTGGGAGGAAACCGGAGTGCCCGGGAAAACCCATGCAGGCACGGGGAGAACATGCAAACTCCAGACAGGCGGGGCCGGTGATTGAACCCAGGTCCTCAGAACTGTGAGGCTGACGCTCTAACCAGTCGGCCATCGTGCCACCAGTTTAAATTTTCACTCTTTGTTATATTGCACCCATTTGCTAAAATCATTAAGTTCATTTTTTCCCCTCGTTAATGTATACACAGCGCCCAATATTGACAGAAAACAAATTATAATATTTCAGTTTTTCTTTTTTAATAAATCTGCAAAAATGTCAACAATTCCGTTTTTTTCTGTCAATGTGGGGTGCTGTGTGTACATTAATGAGGAAACAAATGAACTTAAATGGTTTTAGCAAATGGCTGCAATATAAGTGAAAAAATTAAGGGGGTCTGAATACTTTTCGTACCCACTGTAAATATAAAATGACAGACTGCAGGAATTTGGGCCCAAGTGGAGTTATTATACTGTATGTAAACCAATTCTAAATAACCTGTTTTTAACCCCAACCCTATATTATATCCATCCATGCAACCATCCATTTTCTGTACCGCTTTATCCTCACAAGGGTCGCAGGCGTGCTGCAGCCTATCCCAGCTATCTTCGGGGCGAGAGGCGAGGTCGACCCTGAACTGGTCGCCAGCCAATCACAGGGCACGTATAAACAAACAACATTTCACACCTACGGGCAATCTAGAGTCTTCAATCAATCTACCATGCATGTTTTTGGGATGTAGGAGGAAACCGGAGTACCCCGAGAAAACCCACGCAGACACGGGGAGGACACACAGGCGGGCCCGGGATTTGAATGTGACTGTAATCATCTGAGGTTCAGCCAATATCAGACAACTCAATCATATCTGGCGGGAGCATGTAGGAGGGGGTTCAAACTAACACTCACTCCTCTCTCCCATGAGCCACTGATCATTTGGATGATTGCTGACGTCAAACTTTGTAGTTCTACGCAAAGGCCATGCATGTCTATGTCATGAGCAAGTTCGTATGTAGCAAAATACAGACTGTACAAAATATGAATTGTATATATTTTTTCATTTTCTCATATATTTTGGTGAATAAACAAGGTTAATGTTGAGATTTTGCTGATGATCTTGCCTCTGGTTTATCGTAGGATCTCAGGGATGTTTATTTAATTGGTGTTTATTAAATGTAATTGTTTGAATTACATGAATGAATGCCTTATTTAATTGTGTGTGATGGACAGAGCAGGGCTGTGGGACTTTTACTCATCAACAGTAACATGCTGGCGTAAGACCTAAGAAAAAGTTCCTCGCTTGATTGCAGGTAACTTTACAGTGAGTAACTAATTCAATAAAGATCTGTTTTCATCACATATGCTGCAACAGAGCAAAGCACAAAATGCGAGAAGAAAGGAGAGCGTAACCTAAAGTGCTGTGAAAGGGCGGCTGACTGGCAGAATTGAAGGCAATCTCAGCTCTGTTGTCAAACTGCTCACATAAAACTCATGTTACTGTTCAATAACCTCTGAGTGACCTCTTAACTTGTACTTTCAGGGGTCCACTGTAGTTCCAGACGAAAGTGGTCAGTGTTCTTTCACAGACGTTTCATCTGGCTCACTATTTCATCTGGCTCACTAGTGAACATTGCATGTCTAAGTTTCCTCAACCTGAATTAATCGCATCTGTGATAAAGTCAAATAACCACAAGCGCATCATCAACGGTCATGTGAGGTCATCTTGGATTCCAAGGGAAATATCATGGCCAGTAAGGAAAACTGGTGTGGTTGTTGACTATGTGGCTCATTGAAAAGCATGGGAGCACATTAGTAGGTTTACATGAAGTCATTCACTCACATTTGTTGGAGGACACTAAAGCAATGGGTATTATTAGTAAAACAAACTTGGATCAACCACTCTACTACGCTTCACGCTCACTTAAGAAGCTATGTCTTATGTTTCTGAAAAACTCAAGCAAGGGGGCTTAGTAAGGGGCTTTGAAAGAATAGATAGATAGGGAAGTGCTTACAGATTAATTTCCGCATACATAAACCAGTTTCGTCAGCTCAATTTTGTATTAATTGCAACACAAATGCCGCTAAGACATTTGAAAACAGTTCCGATGGATGACAGGCGTTTCTGTGGGGTGCCTGGTGGCATTGTGTGACAAGTGACATTGTGTGAAACAGGCAGACTGATGTGCTTTGCTGGCTGTAACGGCGGACACCTGCCATCATGGCGCTGTGTTCGTACTATTATATCAGGCTTGAAAGTTTGATCAAATAGCTTTGGACAATGCCAATAAACAGGCGTTTGGTTTTGTGGCATTAAAGGCTTTTATATGGTCATGGGGTTCAGCTGACCACAGACTTTGATGAGCATGGGTTGCTGTCATAACGGTGTACACCTGACGAGGAGCTCAACGTTGCTTAATGTCAGAAAACCACCATCAGTCATCACCAACTTTTATGTGGACATCTCTATTTATGCCCAATTCCACCTCTAAAAATATCAGAACAATCAGCCTGATGTTTTTGATTTTATGGATGCTTAAGCGTTTTCCTCATGAGAGAAAAAGGAACACGTTTTACGCCCATATAATCTGTAATATTTGGGATATTGTTCTGATATTTTCAGAGGGGTAAGGGGGCATAAGTAGAGATGTCCACATACATTTTTGGCAATGATGATAGTTTTCAGACATTAAGCGACGTTTTATGCTGACTTTAAGCATTTTAAAATGTCCCACTTCGGCCGCCGTGTTTATCATTTTAATCAGTGACACCCGAATAAGGAAGTAATTTTTCAGCATATTAAATTAGCAATTGAACATAATTTTGGGGTACTATAGCTGTTGTGTTTACGTCGAGTGCAAAGCAACGGTATATGATTGCTTGGGTTCATGAAGCTTGGAAGGATGTGCCACTTGCTGGCATGTTTGTATCATTATAATCATGACACCCTAATAAATTAGCGATTTTTCATCATTTTAAATTGATCCTAATTTTGTGGTGCTAGTTGTTGTTCGTTTGAGATAGCTGTTTTTCAAATGAGAGTGCAACGATATATGACAGTAGTATAAGGTATAATCCCAATTTGAACAATGCGGTGTTGGGAAACTCAAGCATGATTTCATATTTTTGGGGGGGAAATTCCTGAAAAGGTGAGGGGATTCCGCTCGACAGCTATGATATATAAACTTTGAGTTAAAACTGCCACTTTATAGTATAGTACAAAGAGGTGGGTAGAATACCCAAAATTGTACTCAAGTAAGAGTACGGTTACTTAACATTAATATGACTCAAGCCATCGATTTTGGTGATGAAATAGGGGCATTCCAAAGGCAATTAGTTATTTACCAATTGCTCCAAAATGGTTTGATATTATTGAAAATGACTGCAATTTTAATTTTCTTGAGCAATAAATACATTAAATCAACTTTTTAGTGAAATATAAACTATTAAGACCCTTTGATTCTTTTGTGAGGAAAGAATGGGATGAATTTTTTAAATTAAATGACTCCCCAAACATATCCCCATCTCTTCTGTGGGAAACCGGGAAATCTGTAATGAGAGGTCAAATCATATCATACTCTTCGTACAAGGAAAAACTAAAACTAAAATTAGAACATGAAATTGATGAAAAAATTCAACATCGCACAGAAGAATGTGCAATTAATCAGACAGATACGCTTAGAAAATAAATGAAATATTTTACAATTATTATAGCATCTTATATGCATCTTCGAACAACCTAGACCAAGAAGAAATCGAAACTTTTATTAAAGATTCCTCAATTAAATACTGAAATTAAGACAATCTTGATGCTACTTTAACCATCACAGAATTACATAACGCACTAAAAAATATGCAATCGGGACGAGCTCCTGGCCCGGACGGAATCTCTGTCGAATTCTTTAAACATTTCTGGCCAATACTAGCGCCTCTATTTTTCAGAAAAGTCAAGGAGATAAACGATAAAGGTCAAATATAGTAAGTAGCTATATGAACACAGCTTCAATGAAATTACTACTAAAGTCAGCAAAAGACCAAACTCTCCTGGCTAATTATCGGCCATTATCACTGATTAATGTAGATATCAAGATTATCTCAGAAGCCCTTGCAGTGAGACTAGAAAATATACTCCCATCGATAATCCACTATGAACAGACAGGTTTCATTCGAGGTAGAAGTTCCACAAATAATGTCAGATGTCTATTAAATTTAATAAGCCTGTCACAGCTTAAAAATCTAAACGCAATCATCATGTCACTTGATGTAGAGAAAGTTTTCGATAAAGTTAACTGGGCTTTCCTGTTTGCAGTACTTCGCAAATTTGGCTTTGGAGACTCATTTATACATCGGATAACAGGTTTATACAACTGGCAAAAATTGACAGTCATCACGAATAGGTTCACAGAGTTTTATTCTACAAAGAGGAACCAGACAAGGATGTCGACTTTCACCAATGCTATTTGCAGTATTCATCAAAACTCTAGCTACCGCTATACGTCAGAATGCTAATATTAAAGTATCGGCTCGCCAGTGAAAGAACACAAAATCAATCTGTATATCTGATATTCTTTATTTACAGGAACCCAAGTCATCTCTTCAGGTAGTCTTCAATCTCATTAAAACATTTTCACAAATATCAGATTACTCAATTAACTGGACAAAATCAACAATACTCCTAATAACAGCAAACTCATGGAATCCTGCAGATCAAATCTCAGATTACCCCATTCCTATAGGAAACATTGTGTATTTAGGTATTAATATTTTTTCAAAACTCTCAGAGCCAACCAATCTCAATTACACACCAATGCTGGAAAAAATCTCATCTGATTTACGGTCATACGGTGGAATAATTTGCCTATATAACGACTGGGAAGAATAGCCACAATAAGAATGAAAACCTTACCTCAAATAAATTATTTATTCTCAATGATTCATTTTAATCAGAATCAGAATCAGAATCATATTTGCAAAGTATGTCCAAAAAACACACAAGGAATTTGTCTCCGGTAGTTGGAGCCGCGGCACGGTGGCCGACTGGTTAGAGCATCAGCCTCACAGTTCTGAGGACCCGGGTTCAATCCCCGGCCCTGCCTGTGTGGAGTTTGCATGTTCTCCCCGTGCCTCCGTGGGTTTTCTCCGAGTACTCCGGTTTCCTATCACATCCCAAAAACATGCATGAATTGGAGACTCTAAATTGCCCGTAGGCATGACTGTGAGTGTGAATTGTTGTTTGTTCCTATGTGCCCTGCGATTGGCTGGCAACCAGTTCAGGTTCCCCGCCTCCTGCCCGATGACAGCTGGGATAGGCTTCAGCACGCCCGCGACCCTAGTGAGGAGAAGCGGCTCAGAAAATGGATGGATGGATGGATAGTTGGAGCCGCTCCAGTACAACAACAGACAGTCAATTGTCAGAGAACACTTTTGAGACATAAAGACATTGAGAAAAACAGTCACTGAGCAATAAAGGGTTGCTAGTTATCTGGTAATGCCGGTACAAATTATTAATTGCATCATTATTATTATTTTTATTGACAATTGTGCAAAAAGATGCAGAGTCCTCTAGCACTTAGAGCAGTTCAAATGACTAATCTCACAATAGTCCGGTCCAATGACCATTGTGCAAAGGGCGCCGAGACTTCAAGGAGTGTATGCAGTTTAAAGTGACGAGTAGTACGATAATCTGGGCCAATGTTGATTGTGCAAATGTTACAGATACTCCTCAACCAGTGTGCAACTGGGGCAGATGCTACTCTGGCATGAGCGGCCAGTATTGGTCAACAACAGATATGCAAATAGTGCAGCGTGGCGAGACTACTACATTGAGTGCACGAGTAATATATAATTGGCCCAACAGAAATGTGACAGCAAACTCAGACAAACAATTTGGCAGCATGTTGCATTGGAATTGCAGCTTAGCTGTTTAAGAAGTTGATTGCAAGAGGGAAGAAGCTGAACAGGACAAAAAAAAAGACCCTATACCTTCTTTAATAAAAGCACAGGGATAATGCAAATATGATTATTACTTCTTTTTAGGTTTACTGTCATTCATTCACTAGTACAACAGAGGCTCCCTTTATCCCATGTTCAAACCCTCGATTCCTTGTCCCTGCCCAACAGATACACAGAGGAGCAGAGCCACAGAAGAGCTTTCAAACTGCCTACAATAATGAGGATCTTCATGTTGCTAGAGACATATTACAATTCCAGATAGATTTGTCAGATTGGTTTACAGTATTTTATTGACACAATAGAAGATGAGTGGGGATTTTCTGCTTTTTGTCCATTTCAGGTGTACACCTTGCCTGAGTCTGTTTTCTCATGACACAGCTGTCTTGAGAGGTTCGAACGAGCCTGTTATTGCATCGTCTCCATGTTGCTATGCAGACAGACTTTTCCATTGGCTGAGTTTTACCAGTCGTCCTTTAAGACGAGCCTATTCCTGATTGCTCCGGATTGTTCAGCGGAATTAGGAACTGGTAATGGCCCTAAAGTCCATGTCTGAGCCATTATACTCAAGGGTGTGGGCCCACCTCACATTTCCCATCTCTGTTTCCTTTGGTACTTGCTCCTGAGCTGGATTGTCATCTTTGTTTCATTAAGAGCTAATCTAGAGGATTACTAACTAAAACAACAAACAGATTAAAAAAGGCACACATCAATGGGAGAGAGTGATGTTCCACAACTCATTTAATGTTCATAATTGGCCACTTCATCCATTTTGCCTGTTATTCCATGACCGAAACCTATGCTTTGTAGTGCCTGAAAATCCTCTCATGCTCTGAAATGTCTCATGTCAGTATGAGTTAAAGAGGTTCTAAGCAGAGAACCGTGTTTTTTTCTCTCTAAATACATTAAATATGTTTGAAGATAAATGGTGAAAACAATAATTAATATAATAATTAAATAAATCCCCAATAATGGAAGTCAATCCAATACTTGAAATACAAGATTTTACAAGTTTGTTATTTATATTGTGGAGGTCAGGGGTTTGGGTGATCATGACACCGGTATCCACTTTTGTTCCTTGTTCAGTACAGCAGAGTCCTAAAAGTATTGAGAACCATCTCATTTCCAAGGATCTTTTTCTGGAGGATTTTTTTATTTATTTTTATGTACAATGATCCTGTCTCTCCAAATAGACTTCTTGGGACTGTTCATTGACTTTGATGTCTGTGCTGATATTATTTGTCTGGTTGATCTTTAGTTTGATCTAAACTTTCCAATATCCTCCATTTTTGGGTCTATGGCCATCATCACAGTGTTTGCCATCAAAAGCTGTTATTTTGTGAGGCAGCGTCACTCAATCAAAAAACATTAAAAAGTCAAAGAAAATGCAAACCCATTTGTGGAGTGAACTGTATCATGTCAGGGGCAATTGACTTTAGACTGCTGTTGCTATTGCTACTACAGTGAATTTTAAAAATTGTATCCCACCCTGATACATTGGATTTGTCTTAGTTTGTACATGTGTCGGATGTAGACACTGTTGAACATACAGATGGTCACAGATTGATTGAAACACAATTCCATTTGGTGCATTGACAGCATTTCTTGAGACCCCTACATGGGTCAAAATGGTATTTTCTTTTTATGTTTTTACTTTTTTTCTGCAAATGATAAGCAAGTGATGGGTTGATGAAGCTCTTAGTTTACAATTCATTAAACACTTTCACACTACATTGAGCAACTGGACTATAATCGCTTACTTTCATTTCAGTTATTGGACAGCATGAGAAAATCCAAAAGATGTCCATTGGGGTACGTTGTGTTCTTCTACAGCCATGAGTTTGTAATTCACAATGGTCTCACTCACTGATGTTTCATTTGTGGTGCACATGACAGCTGTATTTTGAATTTCATCTGTGCTCAGTCTGAATTAAAGTCATTTGGCCAAGCGATTAGACAGGAAACACACAGCAGACAAAAAAAAACACCAAAACCTCCGCTCTAACACTCGATGAGAAGAGCCTCCTCGGAGGGCTATCAAAGGTTATAGGAAACACGGCTGGAGACCTGGGCCCGACTTGTATTTGGAAAGTCATCTGAGGTAGACCATTTGTTCTGGGCGGGAATGTTAATCTGAACCAAAAAATGGACGGGAAACTCAATATTGGTGCTAGAAGTAGGAAGAAACACCCAAAGAGCATCAGACTAGTGCGATTTGGCACTGAATAAAAGACTTTGTGTCATTAAAGGCAAGGCCATTATATCTCAGAGATAATATCCTTCTGGATTGCTCTGCATAAGCCACCACAATTTGTATCACCATATTGTGACTGAATGACTTTTCAACTCAGTTGTGTTAGCTTCCTGAGCTATTCACTTTCAGTTTATGACTTAAATCTTATGTTCGCTTTTGTTCCATTCATGCCACCCTGTTCCTTTCCTTTCTAAAACTGGTTTAAACCAAAATGCCACATCCTTTTCTATTTTGATGGTGAGCAATAATGACCAAATCGTAAACCCCACCAAATGCCTCACAAATAGGATTTATACTGACATTTGCGAGTTGTCTAACTGTATTAATTTAACACCTCCAAGACATGGAACATGTTCTGGTTTGCACATTTGTTTGAACATGAGTTAAAAGAATGCTCTTGGATGACTCTGGAAATCCTACATGACAAACATTAAATACAACAGTCATACAACAAATGTTATTATAACATTCTGATTTAACTGGACTGCGACCGAGATGTTGTCGAGTATTTTCCAGTGTGTTTGGGCTTGTTTCTGTGCAGGTGTCCAGAGACCGAATGGCCAGTTTTAATTGAAGAGGTCCAGAACAACATCAAAATACTCTTCTGAGATAGGGCAGATCTGACATGATGACTAATAAATGAAGTAAATTGATAAATAATTGTGCTTTCGAGAATACAAAGGGACACTTCGTTGTCATTTAATCCTATATATATAACCTTGCTGAAGTGGGACCTCCAGGTTGCTTCATTAACACAATTAAATGTGTGGTGGTCCCACTGTAACTGTGACAATTGCTTTCAACCTAAAGGGGTGGGGACAGTGAGTCTCTCTGGTCACGGCTGGCGGTCGCCTCAGGTACTATCCCGGCAGCCAGCAAATTCCTAAGGTGACTTCAACAGTCCTATCTTGCATTGGTAATTTACACACAGGACAGTTGACGGCCAGTTTAGATGGTCAATGTTAATGAAGGTTTGGTTACATCACTTGGTTAACCCGTTTACAGTAGCACATACCACCTGGCAACTAAATGTTTCATTGTCATTTCAGGGGAAAATGTTCAAAAGAAATAGAAAATCATAATTTAACCAAAAACCCGCCCATAAAAAAAGCATACCTGGATTATCTGCATAATGCAGATTATGTTGCTATAGAAAACTGTAGCTATTAAAGTAAAACTAAAGAAAATAGAAGGTAAATAGACAGTAGGCCTATTAAGTTTCTTATTTCACTTGTTGTTTGGGTAAAAACACATTTAAAAAATGAAGACACAGATCCGCCCTTTCAAAGTTTCCTCTTTTATAACTGCAGTTGCCAAACAGTTGCGGGATTAGTATTTAGTGGTCTCGCTGTACAAACCCACAGGAAAAGGTTTGAGATAGTGGTCGCTTTCTCACAGGGAGTGGTAAGTTCTTGGTTTCCTGAAACAAAACACTCGAGCTTTGTTTCCAGTTTACATGCACGGCAAGCCGAGACAACTGCAAGAGAAAAGTCATCATCAGCAACCTCCTGCACCAAAAATCTAATTGCTAAAAAATCTGTCGTATCTATTCAATGCATGCATGAATCATTGGTTTATGTCATGTGACTGTACTGTACATAAAACACCTAATTAGATGGTGGTAGATAATTATATATATTTTTTTCAAGGTAAATTGAATATTTGTGTTATTATTATATTATTGGAAAGTTATTGTGAGCTGTCACAATTAATTATGGCCTCAAAAATATAATAAAAACGTAAAATTTTATATTTGTACTTAAAAAGAATCATTGTAATATGAAACATGGACAGAGAGGTCCAGAAGTATTTGGAGAGTGACAGAAATTTTATGATTTTGCCTTTACACATCAATGATTATATTTGAAGTCCCTGTAAAGTGAAAATATTCTACATTTGACTCACCACAGAGAAAAGTGTTGTTAACAACCGTGACAAATTTTGAATGATTAAAAAAAATCTAGTATATAACAGGAGGCTTCCAAATCATGGAAAAATCAAGCTGTTGTGTCCGCTCCAACATATTGTGGGCGTGTCCGCTGAGTGCACTGAAACCACACCCGCTCAACTGTCAACTTTCAATCAAATATCACTGAAATCTCCTCGAAAAACGGATGCCACCTTGTCTAACTTTCTTTCTTCTCAACCACAGTGCGAAGCCACTGTCCACATGCTGGCTATCAGTCACATCTGACTTTTTTCCCCCCTTGCTCTTTGACCTTCTCTCCGTGATGTGCATGCACTTGCGGCCAACAACAAGGTGCTCTCAAGCAGCCTCACCAGTGGACTATACAAAAGTAAGATGCATTTTCAGGGTGTAGGCATAGCAAGGTAACTACCTTATATTCACGACCATAAGGCACACTTAAAAGTCTTACATTTTCTCCAAAATGGACAGGGCGCCTTATAATGCGGCGCGCCTTATGTGTGCACCGAGTTCCAAAATCTATAAATGTTGTGTGATGAGCGCTCCACTTGACTGACTGGGAGCATTTCCTACTGACACACTGCTGATACAGAGGAAAAGCGGACGTGGCTGAGGACAGCATGCGGACGTAAAGGGTGCGCTTGAAGGAGGACGCTAAAGGCATGCCCCCAGTAGGTATATAGCGCCGGTATGTGCATTGTGCAAAACAACATCGGTTTGGCTAAGGACCCCCGAAAATGGCACCGATGAAGAGACACGCTTACGAAGCACAGGTTAAACTGGAAGCTGTCAGTTACGTGGAGGAACATGGGAATTGAGCAGCCGCAAGAGAATTCAAGATCAACGAATCCATGGTTCACAAGTGGAGGAAGCAGGAAAATGAGCTTCTCCAAGTCAAGAAGATGAAGCTGAGTTTCCGCGGAAAGAAGGCGAGGTGCCCGTGTTGGAAGACCAACTCGAGCAATGGATTAATGAGCAAAGAAAAGACGGGAGAAGCGTCTCTACAGTCACCATTTGACTGAGGGCAATAATGCTTGCAGAAGAAATTAAAATCTAACATTTTCAAGGAGGTCCGTCATGGTGCTTTTGCTATCCATCCGGGCAAGGACTACTGTGGTGCAGCAACTTCCGGCGGATTACAAGGAAATGCTGGCCATCTTCCTCTCCCAACCACATCACCAACATGGACGAGGTCCCGCTCACTTTCGACATCCCGGTGAACCACACTGTAGAGAAGAAGGGGACCACCACGGTAGCAATACGCACAACGGGGCACGAGAAGTCGGCGTTTACTGTTGTGCTTGGTTGCCATGGTAATGGACAGAAACTGCCACCTATGGTGATTTTTAAGAGGAAGACGCTGCCTAAAGAAAGGTTTCCAGTCGAAGTCGTCGTTAAGGCCAATCAAAAGGGCTGGATGGACGAGGAGAAAATGAGAGAGTGGCGGAGTGAGGTGTACGTAAAGAGAACGGATGTTTTTTTCCACGAGTCACCGTCCTTGTTGATCTGTGAAAAAAACAAGTGCAACTAAGACTGGGAGGCAACGCCGGGCAAGTTACGCCACCATATGTGAATGGATTGTGGATGCTTGGGCTAAGGTATCTGCTTTGACTGTTGTCCGAGCTTTCACGAAAGCCGGCATCATTGCTGAACAGTCCCCCGGCAACGAGACTGACTCTGACAATGACGAGATATGTTCATTTCGGATACAGAAGATGAGGACTTTGATGGCTTTGTGGATGAGGATTAATCAAAAAATAACGTGAGTACAATGTGAAATACTTCAATAAAGTACAACTGAACTTAGTTTTGCTCCCGGTGCCTTTTTCAAAAACATTGTTTTAGCGTGCCTGCATGCTACCGTATGTTTTAAGCTAGCGTATGTTTTACCATGCCTGTGCCCAATAATACGGTGCGCCTTATGTATGTGTTAAATACAGAAATAGACCCTGTAACTGAGACTGCGCCTTTTAATACGGTGCGCCCTATGGCCGTGAAAATACGGTAACTGCATATCACAATTGCACCGGATATCCACTGATGCGAACAAAGGCACTCAAGTTCTTATAATGTGGGGGTGGGGTAACTCATGGCCAAGGGGATCACTGGGCCCTGTTTTAGTCGGGTCTCTGCAGCCACTTTCAGTTGCTTCTTCTTTGCGGGGTCAAGCTGCCATCACTTTTGCCTTTTGTAAGTGAGAAGCATGCTCTTTAACACTGCCACCACGTTTGTCACTTGATGTGGTATGCTTCGGATCTTGAGCTGCTCCTTTCCTTCTTTCCCTCATATTTGAGGACCCCAACAATGCCAGGGCCAGACTCACACCACCACCCGATGACATGACCCTCAGCTTAACCCCAGTAGACCTAAGGAAGACACTGCAGAGGATTAAACCCCATAAAAACTACAGGCCTTGACAACATTCGCGGGTGGGTACTGACTGTGCCCACCAGTAGACCGAGGTGCTAACAGACATTTTTAACACCTCGCTACCCACGAGCTCCACAATGACAGGTCTGAATGACTAATGGTCAGTAACCCTCAATGTGATAGTCATGAAGTGCTTTGAGGTACTTGTGAACCAAAATACACACTTTTAGTTTTACCTTTTTATATATTCTACCCAGACTCAGGTCAATTGATAATCTCTGTCACATTCACAATCAGTACTCTGTGTTTCTGTCGATTAACATCTCTTAAATACTTTAACCTAGAGCTATGTAACTCTCTTTCCCCATCTATGGCCGCTGGAAGGAAAATAATCATTTTTTAAAAATTCAATAAAAGAGGCCAGTTTGGTATTTTTAGATGCTGAATAAATTTAAGATAAGACTAAATTTGGTGTACTATTGAAATTGTTGTAAAGTGGTGTACTGAAATTGGAAGTGCTGGAAAGTTAGTTAGAAACTCTTGTTTCATAACTAATTACACAAATATTTTCAGTTTGCAGCAAAAATAAAGGAATTGGCTTCACTGTTCCAATACATTTGGATGGAGTCTATGTACTATATAAACCAAGACCACGGTTATAGAAGCATATCTTTAAAGAATTTGCATCAATCGTTTTAGACTCCATAGTCTCCAACCAGCTAACCTTTGGTTAGGCTGTTTGTTTACTTGTCAAACCTAGGCGAGTTATAGAAAATGTCATTTTCAAAAACTGAGTGTGAGAAGAAACAAAACACTTTCTCCATTACAGACCTTTGTGGAAAGAAATGAAGGCCAAGATACTCAGAAATTGGCTAAATCTACAAACATACGCGTGTGCGTGCATGTGTGTGTGTGTGTGTGTGTGTGTATTTGATCCACTTTGGAATATGAAACACTATATCATGATCGAGCAAAGGTTCTGTAGGCTGCGAGAGGAAACTAAACAATAAAAACAAAGTACTTGCCATTAAAGCCAATGGCCTGCATATAGTACATATTGTCAATAAAAATCTGAGGAACTATTTCCTTTCATGACCAGTCTCAATGCAACTTGTGGGTTTGCATCATAATAAATGAATGCCATCATCTGTACATTGCCACTTGTCTAAATGGATTCAGTCTTTGGAAGAAAAATGTTCAAGATACATTTTTATATGTGATAGCTTGCAGTCAAAAAAGGAAACTTAATGTAATGTGAAGACCTTTTAAAAACCATCCAATCTTCCATCCATCTATCCATCCACATTATGTTGGCATTTACCCTGACTTGTGAGCAGTTATAGCCCATCCTTGCTCATCAAGGACAAGAGGCAGGATCCACCTTGGAAGGATCCCTAATCAGATCAGAATCAGAATCAGACTCAGACTCAGAATCAGAATCAGAATCAGAATCAGAATCAGAATCAGAATCAGAATCAGAATCAGAATCATCTTTATTTGCCAAGTATGTCCAAAAACACACAAGGAATTTGTCTCCGGTAGTTGGAGCCGCTCTAGTACGACAACAGACAGTCAATTTACAGAACACTTTGGAGACAGAAAGACTGACAAAAAAAAACAGTCACTGAGCAGTAAAGGGTTGCTAGTTATCTGGTAATGCCGGTACATTTTTTTTTGTTTTTGACAATTGTGCAAAAAGATACAGAGTCCTCTAGCACATTAGAGCAGTTCGAATGACTAATATTGCAATAGTCCGGGGCAATGACCATTGTGCAAAGGGCGCCGAGACTTCAAGGAGTGTATGTGGTTTAAAGTGACGAGTAGTGCGATAGTCTGGGACAATCTTGGTTGTGCAAATGTTGCAGATACTCCTCAATCAGTGTGCAAATGGAGCAGATGCTACTATGGCATGAGTGGCCAGTATATGCAAATAGTGCAGCATGGCGAGACAACTACAGTGAGTGCACGAGTAATGTATAATTGGCCCCACAGAAATGTGACAACAAACTCAAGTCAAAAAATTGTCAGCATGTTGTAATGGAATTGTAGGTTTGGTGTTTAAGAAGTTGATCGCAAGAGGGAAGAAGCTGTTGGAATGTCTGCTAGTTCTAGTTTGCATTGATCGGTAGCGCCGACCTGAGGGAAGGAGCTGGAAGAGCCGGTGACCGGGGGGGGGGGTCCGAGAGGATTTAGCACGCTCTTGTCTTAGTTCTGGCAGCGTGCAAGTCCTCAATGGTGGGTAGGGGGGTACCGACAATCCTTTCAGCAGTTTTGATTGTCCGTTGCAGTCGGAGTTTGTCCTTTTTTGTAGCAGCACCAAACCAGACTGTGATGGAAGAACACAGGACTGATTCGATGACCGCTGTGTAGAACTGTCTCAGCAGCTCCGGTGGCAGGCCGTGCTTTCTCAGAAGCCGCAGGAGGTACATCCTCTGCTGGGCCTTTTTGAGGACGGAGTTGATGTTGGTCGCCCACTTCAGGTCCTGAGAGATTGTAATTCCCAGGAACTTGAAGGTTTCGACGGTTGACACAAGGCAGCTGGACAACGTGAGGGGCAGCTGTGGCGAAGGATGCCTCCTGAAGTCCACGATCATCTCTACAGTCTTGAGCGTGTTCAGCTCCAGGTTGTGTCGGCCGGACCACAGCTCCAGCCGCTCCGCTTCCTGCCGATATGCAGACTCGTCACCGTCCTTGATGAGGCCGATGACAGTGGTGTCATCTGCAAACTTCAGGAGTTTGACAGTCGGGTGCGCTGAGGTGCAGTCGTTCGTGTAGAGAGAGAAGAGCAGCGGAGAGAGGACACAACCTTGGGACGCCCCAGTGCTGATGCTGCGTGTGGATGAGGTGGCCTCCCCCAGCCTCACCTGCTGTGTCCTGCCCGTCAGAAAACTGTAAATCCACTGCCAGATGGCAGGTGAGACGCTGAGCTGGAGAAGCTTGGATGAAAGGAGTTCAGGGATGATGGTGTTGAACGCTGAGCTGAAGTCCACGAACAGGATCCTCGCGTAGGTCCCTGCACTGTCGAGGTGTTCTAGGATGAAGTGCAGTCCCATGTTGACTGCATCATCCGCAGACCTGTTCGCTTGGTAGGCAAACTGCAGGGGGTCCAGCAGGGGACCTGTGACACTCTTGAGGTGGTCCAGCACGAGACGTTCAAAGGACTTCATGACCACAGATGTCAAAGCGACAGGCCTGTAGTCATTTAGACCCGAGATTGCAGGTTTCTTGCGGACTGGAATGATGGTGGAGCGTTTGAAACAGGATGGTACACACAGTTCCAGAGATCTATTGAAGATCTGAGTGAAGACTGGCGCTAGCTGGTCCGCGCAGACTTTGAGGCAGGACGGGGACACATGGTCTGGGCCTGCCGCTTTGTTAATCTTTTGTTGTTTGAAGATGCGTCTCACATCCTGTTCATGGATGGTTAACGCAGAAGTCAGAGGTGTGATTGTGGTCGGGGGTGCGGCCGGGTGGGTGTGGGGTGTGAAACTGTCCTTTTCAAATCTGCAGTAGAAGGTATTCAAGTCGTTGGCTAGTGTGTTATTGTTCTCAGCTTGGGGGGATCGTCGCTTGTAATTAGACAGCGATTGGAATGCATGCCAGACTGATTTAGAGTCGTTAGCGCTAAACTGTTTTTCCAACTTTGCTGCATAGTTCCTCTTTGCAATGTTAATTTATTTAGTCAGCTGGTTTCTAGCTCGATTATACAGGGCCCTGTGCCCGCTCTGATATGCATCCTCCTTAGCTTGGCGAAGCTTCTTAAGTTTAGCAGTGAACCACGACTTGTTGTTGTTGAATGTGCGAAATGATTTTGTTGGTACACACACATCTTCACAGAAACTGATATAGGATGTAACAGTGTCCGTATATTCATCCAGGCTGCCAGCTGAATTTTCAAAGACACTTCAGTCTGTGCAGTCAAAGCAGCTCTGAAGTTCCATCTTTGCTTCATTGGTCCACTTTGTCACTGTTTTCACTGTAAGCTTCGCGCATTTAAGTTCTTGCCTGTACGTCGGTATTAAATGAATTAAGCAGTGATCAGACGAGCCCAGGGCTGCACGAGGTATAGCACGGTATGCGTTTTTTACCGTAGTGTAGCAGTGGTCTAAAATGTTATTTTCCCTGGTAGGACAGTCGATGTGCTGCTTGTATTTAGGGAGTTCGTGGTTGAGTTTAGCTTTGTTAAAGTCCCCGAGAATAATTAGGGGTGAGTCCGGGTGTTTTTTTTCAATTTCGTTGACTTGTTCGGCGAGCGACATTTTGTTAAACATAAATAAAAACAAAATACAATGATTTGCAAATCATGTTCAACCTATATTTAATTGAATACACTACAAAGACAATATATTTAATGTTTAAACTGATAAACATTATTGTTTTTAGCAAATAATAATTAACTTAGAATTTTATGGCTGCAACACGTCCCAAAACAGCTGGCACAGGGTCATGTTTACCACTGTGTTACATCAGCTTTTCTTTTAAGAACATTCAATAAACGTTTGGGAACAGAGGACACTAATTGTTGAAGCTTTGTAGGTGGAATTCTTTCCCATTCTTGCTTGATGTACAGCTTCAGCTGTTCAACAGTCCGGGGTCTCCGTTGTCGTATTTTACGCTTCATAATGTGCCACACATTTTCAATGGGAGACAGGTCTGGACTGCAGGCAGGTCAGTCTAGTACCCGCACTCTTTTACTACAAAGCCACGCTGTTGTAACACGTGCAGAATGTGGTTTGGCATTGTCTTGCTGAAATAAGCAGGGGCATTCATGAAAAAGACGTTGCTTGGATGGCAGCATATGTTTCTCCAAAACCTGTATGTACCTTTCAGCATTAATGGTGCCTTCACAGATGTGTAAGTTACCCATGCCATTGGCACTAACACAGCCCCATACCATGCTGGCTTTTGAACTTTGCGTCCATAACAGTCCGGATGGTTCTTTTCCTCTTTGGCCCGGAGGACACGACATCCATATTTTCCAAAAACAATTTGAAATGTGGACTCGTCAGACCACAGAAGACTTTTCCACTTTTCATCAGTCCATCTTAGATGAGCTCGGGGTTAGAGAAGCCGGCGGCGTTTCTGGGTCTTGTTGATAAATGGCTTTTGCTTTGCAAAGTAGAATTTCAAGTTGCACTAACGGATGTAGCGCCGAACTGTATTTACTGACATTGTTTTTCTGAAGTGTTCCTGAGCCCATTTGGTGATATCCTTTACACATTGATGTCGGTTTTTGATGCAGTGCCGCCTGTGGGATTGAAGGTCACGGGTTTTTGGCCTTGCCGGTTAAATGCAGTGATTTCTCCAGATTCTCTGAACCTGATATTATGGACTGTAGATGATGATGATGTAGATGATGACTGTAGATGATGAAAGGGTTGTAATTGTACATTGAGGAACATTGTCCTTAAACTGGTCGACTATTTTCTCACACACTTGTTCACAAAGAGGTGAACCTCTCCCCATCTTTGCTTGTGAATGACTCAGCAATTCACGGAAGCTACTTTTATACCCAATCATGACACCCACCTGTTCCCAAATACCCTGTTCACCTGTTCCAAACAGCTGTTTGATGAGCATTCCTCAATTTTCTCAGTATTTTTTGCCACCTGTCCCAGCTGTTTTGGAACGTGTTGCAGCCATAAAATTCCAAGGTAATGATTATTTGCTAAAAACAATAAAGTTTATCAGTTTGGACATTAAATATCTTTTCTTTGTAGTGTATGCAATTAAATATAGGTTGAACATGATTTGCAAATCATTGTACTCTGTTTTTATTTATGTGTAACACAACGTCACAACTTCATTGGGATTGGGTTTGTATATATATATATATATATATATATATATATATATATATATATATATATATATGTGTGTTGTGTGTGAGCGTGTGTGTGTGTGTGTTGTATGTGTACATATATGGTATTGATATAGCGTATTAAAATCTAGTCTTGGAAGAATGGAAATCTATCGAGCTTTCTTTAGGAGCAGACCTCCATCATGTGTGCTGTTCTCCACATCAGAATTCTGTATTAAAACAAATTTGTGTGTTCTGCCAAATTTGGTCACCAATGACTAAAAGACTACAATATTAAGTTTGACTTGTTGCAGAACTGCTCAAATTCTTTTACACGTTTGCATGGCCACCTGCGGCCAGGCAGAGTTTATAGGTCTCAATCAAAAGTGGCATATCTCCACCAAATCTCATCAGATCAGGTTGTAAATTGTTATGCTTATGTCAGATCTTAATGGCCCTTAAGTAGCTATACTTTCAACTGGATTACATCCAAAGTTTTTTTAAGGATCCGAGGGAAAGTGGAAAAGTGGGGATTTTTAAGTATCCTAGGGGTCTTGTTCACAAATGAGGCAAGGATGGATCATTTGATCAACAGACTGATCAATGTAGCATGCCAAGTAATGCAGTAGCTATAGCAAACTTTAGTGGTGAAGAAAAAGACTTGGGCCAAAAGGCAAAGCTCTCAATTACCTTTGGTGAGCTCGAGCTTTGGAAAGTGCTCAAAAGGTCAAGGTCATTGTACAAGCGGCTGAAATTCATTAGCTTCACAGGATGTCAGCTGTTCCGAGGGGTCTCAGAGCTGTGCTGCTATTCTGCTCAAGAGCAGTCAGCTGCGTTGAATGCTGAATGCTGATTTGGAAACTGGTAAGTGGAAGAAAATGGTTGACTCAAGGTCTGTTTCGTTACTGTTTTGTTGTTATGGCCCCGAAATTTACAATTTCTAAATACTTACTCTGTTTATGTAACAAACATGCTGGACGTCATAATTCTCAAGTGCAAATTAAATATTTTGTAGTGCATGGTGTAGTTAATGAAGAAACACAAACTTTCATTGCTTTGTTTATAGTTATCGACACAGTAACCAATGGTTCTGCATTATGCTTCTAAACGTGGCATTAAAATCCAACCTCCAGTTCACAATGGTTCACAACAGTTAAAGAAGTATTGAATTGGGTATGCAATCTGGTTTATGTTCTTGTAATCCTTTTTTGATAATCAGGAATGGAATCCACCATGAAACTCATGCAACTGACTCGCTGTGGTGACCCCTGATGGGAAAAGCCACAAACTCTTAAAGCTTCTGTCACTTGTTTATGACATCATTTGATGGCCCATGGCCAACTGCCTGGGTACCACAGTCAAGCCAGTCCCAACTTAGAAAGTACTTTTTTTTCTTCATCCGCCTGCAACACTACAATTCCTGGGGATACCCCTTATCTTGGGTTTAAGGACCAGAGCCAACAGGAAGAGAAGGGTGACATAAATCCCTTATTCCATGACGACACTCAGCGTGGTAGTCATGGCAGTTCAGAACGCTGCCCATATCCTTCCTAAACAAAGTGGGAGAAAGGTTGAGACCCTATTTTTAAGTCAAGATTCACTACAGCTTGAGAGGCTGTGTTTTACTGGTACCCTGAGTCACAAAGGAAGTGTGTGTCTGAGGAAGATTGATGAGCCCTTTATCATAGCTTATTCAGTGGAAACCATGCTGACCCATAAAATTGGTCTGCAAAACGTGAGGACATTCAGCGGCTATCAGGAGTAAGGAATTGTCAACCTCTCTGTTAGCTTTTGAGCAACTGTTGTATTGTTCGCAAGACATTTACAAAGCTGTAAATGTACAACACAATAATATGTTTCCAAGAGGTACTGTTGGGAGACATCAGGCCAGATCCAGCAATATGTTCATATGTTTTTGTTCAATTTGTTCTCAATAAACTCAGGAAAAGTCACTTTTAGGAGTTTTTAAAGTATAGAGCTGTTACACGCGTGTTCATAAATTAAGTTGTAAATATTAACCAGGTAACTTGGTATTTATGAATGATTGTCTTTATGGTCAATAAGACCCACTTAAAAGAATGTCATTAGAATTTGCACAGGTTATATTTCAGATGACTTGGAATTACTGATACACAGAAAAGATACAAAAAGGGAACAAAACATTCTCTTGGAGCCCAAAGGGATGTTGAGTGTACCTTGAGTACCTAATTGTACTATTACTGTACCTCTATGCTTTCTATGACAGTGTAAAACATTTGAGGCACTTACTGACTTTGAAATGCAAACTTAGGCTGTTCATGTTATACAGTTATTTTTGATAAACAATTTGAAATGTACGTCACTGATGGTGTAGTGGTACACTCGCCTGACTTTGGTGCGGGCAGCATGGGTTCAGTTCCCACTCAGTGACGGTGCGAATGGTTGTCCGTGTCTATATGTGCCCTGTGACTGACTGGCGACCAGTTCAAGGTGTAGTCTCCCTTTCACCCAAAGTCAGCTGGGATAGGCTCCAGCGCCCCATGACGCTGACCAGGATAAGCGGTGTTGAAAATGGATGGATGGATGAATTTGAAATGTTGGTTGGATCTAAATGCAGAGGCAAGGGCTGGTTAATGTAGGGCAGGGATGCTGGAGGACCATGCCAAAAACACACAAGCACTCACAGGGAAGGAGGAGGACGCTCAGGGAGATGGAGGAACACAGGACCACATAAGGAAAAGTGAAGTCACAGCCACAGTAAAGATCTCAGTTTTCATAAGAAGTTCCAAAACAATGGTTTGGTTTCATCCTCGAACATTACACTCAAACAAATTAATCCAATCTGACTTCAGAACATCATTTTTTATTTTGAGTGCGCTAACCTTAAATGATAAATTGTAGTTAAGAAACAGAGTTGGAGAATTCAACATGAAAGCCATTAAAGTGTGGTAAGTGATAAAGCAGAAATTCACATTCAGCAAGACCTGCTATACTATTATTGTATGTGGTCCATGAGAGGTTAGAGCAGCTAATCCTCCAAGCGTGGATGTGACCGTCAACTCTGGCAGGATTTTTCTGCAGAAAATTGTATTACACATACTGTATATTTTTTCATGCAGACTGCAAACTGTCCTTGTCAGCTGTCAACTACTGTGTTGTCCGCCAGATGATACAATATTTGACTAATGAATCACATTGGTTGTTTTAACCAGGTGTGGCAGTAGCTATACAGTGTCTCAACAAATTATGATGAAAGATACAACGGCCTGCTGTTTCATTGTTTTTTTAAATAGAAATGATTTCTACAGTGTTTTAGAAATTAGTGGCCAATAGAGGCCTAATATTTACCCCATACCTCTGGCTACCTTGTTGAAAACAATTACAAATGAAACTGAGTTAGCAGTAATTCCAGCACTCTTTTGCACCCATTTTGTGCGCCTATGACTTTGCCAATGACTCTGCATTATTGGAGCAGTTGGTGCAACCTATGTCTCAATTCCAACACCACATCCTTGAAAGAAGGCGGAAATGAGCATTCTTAAATGAGAAAGTCTGGTCTATGTCCTTTTGCGTCACTAACTTTTCCCACATTTACCCTTGCCATACAAAGCAGCCTGCTTGTAGCCTAGCAACCTTGACAGTTGACAAGAGCCAATGCTCAACACGAATACAGCACAACCGTTCCGGATAGAGAGCTGGAAAGTGACTTTAAGATCCCATTAACTCCATTCATAGATTTAATAATCCACAGAATAGATGGTCATGGGAATGACTAGAAATTAGTACACAAACTGGCGGCACGGTGACCGACTGGTTAGCAGATCTGCCTCACAGTTCTGAGGACCTGGGTTCAAATCCGGCCTCCCGTGTGTGGAGTTTGCATGTTCTCCCTGTTTCTCCAATTTCCTCCCTCATTCCCAAAACATGCATGTTAGGTTAATTGAAGACTCTAAATTGCCCGTAGGTGTGAATGTGAGTATGAATGTTTGTTTGTCTATATGTGCCCTGCGATTGGTTGACGGCCAGTTCAGGGTGTACCCCGCCTTTCGCCCGAAGTCAGCTGAGATAGGCGCCAGCATACCCACGACCCTAGTCCAGTTAAGCGGTTTGGAAAATGGATGGATGTATGGATAGTGCACAAACTGACAGTGAGTTGCAACATACTGTATACCAAACAGGAAAGGCACTCCGTAGCGCACAGACATAAGTTAGAAGGTGGTTTGTGAATCCACAAAAATTATTCCTGGTGAAGAACATTTTAAAACAAAAGCCAAAAGTTTATTCATTCTGAATATACACAGTAATGTGAAAAAACGTAATCATTAAAAATAATACTGTATGAAAGCAGCCTGCCAAGTCTCATGGAAAGTTATGAAATAAGCTGATATTATTTACATTAAATGCTCGGATATCACAAATGAAAATTACATGGAACAGATGTGGGTCAAGCAGGGCATAGACCCCTGTCTGTCATGGTCTGTGTTTTGGTTTGGGTTGTTTAGTTTTGTTCCATGTTTTCCTGTGTTCCATGTTTGTCGTGTGCTCATTAGGTTGTTGTGTCCACCTGTTCTCGTCTACTTTGTGTCGACCAATCAGCTCTCTCCAGCCACTCGTGTCTTGTCCAGGTGTTCCTCGTTGTCTCGTCAATTTGTTTGTATTTAGTTCCCTGGTTTCTTTCAGTTCATTGTCACATGTCTTTGCCATGTCATAGTCGCCAGTTGTCTTTATCATTGTGGTATGTCATTGTCTGGTGTCATTTTCCCTTTCTATTCCATGTCTTACTCACAGGTCATAGTTTGTTTCCAGTTTTAGATATTCGAGTGTTTCTTTGTTACTTTGATTTGATTGGTATCTGTTGTGGGACTTCGTTCAGTTTTCCCTTTTTGAAGATTAAACATTATTATTTTGAGACTCCCGCACTCCTGCCTTGCTTCCCTGCTTTCCTGCAATTGGGTCCACCATGTTCTTGCCTTTCGTTACTCGCCTTCGCCCTAACCACGTACGTGACACTGTCATGATTTGTTTTATTCAGCTTTTGATATTTGAGTTTACATTGCTTCAGATAATTTCAGTTTCTTATGCTTATTTAGTTTTGGTTGGTTTGCTCATTATGTCTTTGTCTCCACCTGTTCTTGTCAGTGCTGTTTGCGTTGTGTCAACCACTGAGCTCTGTCTAGCTGTCCGGGTATGCTTCATTGTCAGTCTGTCTTCCAGGCCCTCTTGTTGTGAACATTGTCAAATGTTGCATGTATTTGCATGTCCTGTGGCGGTGAGTCCCCACTGTTTGTTTTGTATCCTGATCTTTGGATTTTGTTAATTCAGTTTGTTTAGCTCAAACCCAACGCATATTTAGCGCAACCCCATATCTTTGTTTGCTGTTTTTGGAAATGAATGCTTGTTTGAGATTCCCCTGAAGTCCTGCTTTCTTTGCCTGCTTCCCTGCGCTTATGTCCATTTTATGCCTGCATACCACCAAAACGAACCCCCCCAAATGTGGTCAAAACAAACAATGACTTGGCAATTACCACACGAGTTGGCCTGCATACTGTCGCTGTACTGGCCATCGCCCTGAGCCTGCCAACTAAGCCAACCCTCAACCAGTAAGCCCTCTCATTTTTTTCATCCCCTTGTTTTACTAGTCCTAGTCAGTTTGTCACATTTTCCCTGTTTCTGATCCATTTGTACCCGTTTGGCCATTTACGGTATACCTGACCATGTGGTGGCCAACACAGGCGCCCAAGTAAATGTCGTCATTGTTTATACTGACCCTGTTTTTTTCCTTACCTTGTTCCACACCAGTCTTTTCCTAACCTCATTCAACGCCAGTTTTGTCATGTCGTTCCACACCTGTACCTGAGTCTCTTCATTCCGCATGTCTTGTCACCTCGTTCTGCATCAGTATCTGCTTCACGTTGTTCCAATTCTGTTTCTTCACCTTGCTTCATGCTGTCTCTCCACATTTTCCCAAGCTCTCCTACTCTAGTGTTTGCACCCTCTGGCCCCTTTTTTCTGGAGTTGCTCAACCTGTATGGCGGTAGACCAGATCAGGCTGATGCAGCCCCAGTTCCAGCTCTGCTGCAGGAGAAGGTCCCACTACTGCCTCAGCGGATGTTCAAGGACCACGTAGAAGCTCTACGGCAGCTCAAGGCCATAGTTCCGGGTCTGTGGCAGCTCAAAAGCCACAGTTCTGGCTCCGCAGCAGCTCTTCAGCAGCTCACAGCACCCATTCTGGCACCACACATCATACAGAGGCCCTGCGTCCCTTCTGCGGCGGAGCATGTCCTTTGGCCATGATTTGACCCAGCTTTGGCAACGCAAGTTCTGCGGCCGCCATTGAGCCCTGCGAATCTGTGTTTTGTTCATCTTTTGATTTTTGGTTTTACATTATATTGGATAATTTTCCCATGTTATGACTTAGTTTTGGTTTGTCTTCCCTGTCTGCTCATGTCTTTGTCTCCACCTGTTCTCGTCTGCTCTCTACAGCCACTTGTATCTGTCCATTTGTGCCCTGTTGTCTTGTCAGTCTGTTTGTATTTAGTTCCGTTTTCCATGCACTTTGCTTCTTACCATTGTCACATGTACTCGTATTCTGTTGCCTGTCAACTGTGGTGGTGAGGTTTACGTTGCATCTTGCTTTTTGTACTTTGTTAATTTAATATTGTTTGCTCATGCAGCCCTATAACATTGTTTGCCATTTTTGGAAATACTTTTTGGAGCTTCCTCGGAGCTCCTGCCTTGCCTGCTTCCACGTACTTGAGTCCATTTTATGACTCAACGCCACCACGCCGAACCCCTCAAATGTGACAACACACAACCTGGATGTACTGTATAATCAATAGAATTGTTCCTCAACTCAGTTATAAATGATGACACCAATTTGTTGGAAATATATATAAAGTGTCGAAATGTGAATGAGTGCAGTATGAGTAAGGGTCATTTAAATAAAAATAAAAAAATAAAAAAATGTTGAAATGCAGAACACATTCTTTCCACCTTGGCGGAAGATGTGCTGTGCGCTGATGAGTGTCTTACTACACTGTGTTGTAAATTATTATGCAAATGATATTTTTCTCAGATTTTCCTAAATAGTTAATGCAAATGACAAGGGGTGTAACGAATCATTTTAATAACGATTCGCTTCGTGGTTGCCAGTTCGAGCCAAGGATGACATTGGTTCATATAGAATGATACAATCTGAAAGGATTCAGTGGCTTGAAATTGATTCAGTCACGTTTTAGCCAAATATTGAACCACTGTAACTGTGAAATAAATACCTGGATACTGGGCAGTGCAGGCAAAATTTCCTAAATTAATTTTGTTTCTTGTAAACTTATCAGGTAAATAGATATAATAAACAAACTATAAAAAGCATTATTGGAAAATGGATTTACACTTTATTTGAATAAAGTGCAAGTAACATCTCTTCAGGTTGGATTGACAGTACGTTTACCTCCTACTTCTGATGTTTTTCAACATAGAAATAATCCAAATGTAAGAATAAACACATTTACTGTAATAACACACAAAATATGTAATGCTCAAATGTTCTAATATTTATTACTACCCACTCACTTGCTGTCACAGTGTGTACCGTAGTGGTTACGTATCTCTGGCTAGCTTGTGATGTACCAACTATCTGTCGTGTTAGCGTTTTGCTGAAGTATGTCCGTGATGGAATTTAATGTTCACCAACCTTTTAGCTCACGTGCTGTCATGAGGAAAACCTACTTGAAATGTCTGAATTTATGTTTGCCTCGCTTGCTTTGTCATGGTTCCCAGTGATTGTACATCATCTTAGTGGCTTCACGTTCTCATATTACTTGTATTCCCCGACTTCTAGACAACCGTGGTCAGCAAACAGTCATATTTCCTCTTCCATCGTTTTTGATTGCTGCCGAGCCAAAATGTGTCCATACTTTCTGATTTAAGCTTAGCGGGACATTCGCAGGATGTTCACATTTGGTTTGCGCTCCTTTCCTGCACTGCGCATCCTCCATGATCCCCTGTGCAGTGCACAGGGGCTGATGGAAGATCAGATTTGCTACTCAGACCGGCCGACTCAGTAGCACCAGAAAAAAAACTACACGGAGCCATAAAGCTCGATAGTGTGGTTGAATGTGAGGGAAGGTGGATGAGATTTTCATTTTTTATCAAATGATGATAATGATGATTTGAACCCTGGACCTCAGAACTGTGAGTTAGACGCTCTAACCAGTCGTCCACCGTATTGCTCCATGGAATACCATCCCTCGATTTTCTATACCGCTTATCCTGTACAGGGTCGCAGAGCTAGAACCTATCCCTCCTGACATAGGGCGAGAGGCAGACTACTCCCATCCAGGGAGTCCCTGGGCTGGTCGCCAGTCAATCACAAGGCACCATAAATACCATTTATAATTAACAGACTAGTTAATATGGACACTTATGTGTTCTCCCAGAGGTAGCGCAGCTTTTTTCCCTGACCCTGAGCTTTGTGTCTAGTGTGGGCTGCTTTTCCAATTCCCCACTGGCCTTTGACCGATTTGGTACAAAGTGTGGACAGTCCTTCTGTCAGACCCCTCTCCTGGTTAAATAATGGTTGGACTGATCACCTGTTTTTTGGAACAAATGCCACCAATTAGTCTCCTGTCTTCTCATACGGTTCGCTTGATTGAACTGTAATTATGCTAATAAAGGATTTGTTTTGTAACTTACAACTAATTACAAAGGTAGCGGGTAATAATAGAACTCGATTGTAAATACTATACTAATATTTCAACAACCCCTTTGAAAAACTCTTAACTTCTCCAAGAACATAGAATTTTTGTTGAGCTGTTTAACGTTTATTGCTTTAATTAAAATGTGTGAACAAAGTCCAATTATACTGCCACCTGTGTAGTGCGCACAAAAAAAATTCCTGCACAGCATAAATGCTGTGATTGACTAATTCACTTGAGTTCTATTCATGTTCATAACATGAGAATGCCTTTTTGATAAACAAATATATACTATTGTCAATTTTAATTTACTACAATGGTTTAGAAGTAAACTGCATTACACATCAGTTGGGGCTCCCTGGAGCAAACAACAAGAAATCGGAGCAAGTATTCCTTGCTGCCGCTTCAGAAAATGAAAAACCTATGTGCCACTATCTTGAAGTCTTTCACAAGCCTGCAAGCTTGCTTTTGGTTATGTGACCTCAACGCATATAATAGTGGTACTGGGGGCATGAGCCTGTCTTTAATCCATAGAGGATATGACCTAAGAGACATGTTGAGCCACTTACCACTTGAGAAGCAGCAGTGACAACATTATAAGTGCTGAAAATGAGTGCCAATTCACTAAGCTATGGCTTTAGACTCCTGCAATGATTTCTTCTTCGGAACTAACTGCCTATGCTTTTGAGCAGCATGTGTGTAGCACAGATTCGGTCTTAGTTTTTTTGTTTTTTGTTTTTTTGTTAAAAGTCCAAAGTTGATGGGTGTTGGCAGACTGGGACAAGTTATGGTTGCCGGCATCACATGTGTGATCCAAGAACCTCATCAGGCCAATGACTTACCTATGACTATCTTTAGGATCTGCAGGCATTTCAAGACATTGTAATTTGTTCCATGCACATTTTGAAGCAGGAAATTTAATGTCAGGGCTCTAGTCTGCTTTCATAAAACTTCTCAGGTAGCGCTCCCCATGGCTGACCGCCACTGGAATATGAACACTTTAAAAACTGTATTATGCATTTGTGTGATTAATCAAGCAAATCAAAAAGCATTAGAGATGATCAAATCATAATAATAAAATACTATTATACATATTAATAATGTGTAAAAATATTTATTGTGTCTGCTTATCTGTTTAAATATTTGGTGAATTATACTCACAACATTCACAAGAGAGTTAGTCTCTTCCATTGACAATTATTATCTGATTTTAACAAATTGCTTATTAACAATACACAAAGAAGGACAGACTTATTGTACAGTGATTTTTTCCTCACCAAATACTGAATATAAATGCAATGATTTATACTTGATTAATCTTATACGTGAAAATAATTAATTAACCAAATAGAGTACACGGCACATGCACGCACGCGCGCATGCGCGCACACACACACACCTATTTAGAGAGTTGGGAAGATTACTTTGGAAATGTAGTTGGTTACAACTACAATTTACCCTGTTGAAAATGTTGTAGTAGTGTAATTATTTCCATTACTTTCTAAAAGTAATAGAAGTAATTACATTGAAATATATTTTGATTTATTTTCTTAATTTTGAAATATATGCATCAACAGGACCCTTGAATGTTTCCGATGAAAAAGTGGATTAAAACAGATAATTATTTTGGAATTAACCACATACAGTATTTGTTCTTTACACAAGTAATAAACTAATAACAAAACATGATGAAATGTAAATACATAATGAAAAATTTGTTTGTTGCCATCTATGTGTGCAGCATTTGGAAAACCACCATACCATACCATGTTGACCTCATGCCAAATGTGCACAATTTAGACAACATATGACCTAGATAATTGAATGTTCCATAAAAAAGTCCTGGCATATGTGTAAAATATATTTTATTAACATGTATTTCATGCTTTCCCTGTGATTGGCTGGCAATCAGTCCAGGGTGTAACTCACCTCTCCTCTGAAGTCAACTGGGATAAGCAGAGCTGTCAAATGTTACCTATTTTGTTTTGGGAATCACTGAATGTTGACTCACTACAGCCATAACACTGATTGTTACGGATACTGGAAAAAAAAATCCAGCGTCTGACATTACCGGCACGTCCACATTGAACAGTTGCTTGGTACACGCTATTTTATTATACCCCCGGCTGCCAAGCCACATAGGCAAAAGTTCTCTTTGCGTCCGGTGTCAATGCATTTTAAGTCATTGATGATCGCCTCTAAGCTACACTTCTTACCATGCTTCTTACAATAGGCTAATAGACCACCTCAACCAGCTCAACCAGGGTTGAATACAGAATTGGCAAACGTGAATTAATCCATAGACACAGATATTTTTGATGATGACATATCGAATTCTCATGTACTGGTACTTTGATTCAGTCTGCAACTACATCCACCATTACAAGGTTGATGTAATAAAAACATTAAAATGACAAATATTGAAGCCCTAATTTACAAACCCAATTCCAATGAGTGGTAAACATGAGCCTGTCCCATCTTTTTTGGAACGTGTTGCAGCCATAAAATTCTAAGTTAATGATTATTTGCTAAAAACAATAAACTTTATCAGTTTGAACATTAAATATATTGTCTTTGTAGTGTATTCAATTAAATATTGGTTGAACATGATTTGCAAATAATTGTATTTTGTTTTTATTTATGTTTAACACAACCTCCCAACGTCATTGGAATTGGGGTTGTACATCAAATGTTTGTCTCAGATATGTACTGTATATGCAAGGTGATATTGAGCTCCTGAATTCCCCGTGTAGCAACAGCTTTCAATCTTCAGATTTAGTATAGTTGAACCTAAAAAAAAATGTCTGAAAAAATATGCAGCAAGTATTGTACAACATTTTTATATGTGAGATCAGAGTTTCAGCTTGTCAGCCTCAAA
The DNA here is from genome assembly GCF_024500385.1 of Phyllopteryx taeniolatus. Taxonomy (NCBI): domain Eukaryota; kingdom Metazoa; phylum Chordata; class Actinopteri; order Syngnathiformes; family Syngnathidae; genus Phyllopteryx; species Phyllopteryx taeniolatus. The sequence continues at coordinate 19,691,371 of NC_084508.1, read as the reverse complement.
TACTGAGGTTTTTAGTTCAAATCTTGGCTCAGGCTATTTTGTGTAGAATTTGCATGTTCTGCTCGTGGTTGTGTACGTTTTTTTTGGGTACTCCCACATTCCTAATCCATGTATGTTCAGTTAATTGAGGACTTTTAAATTGCCCATACATGTGAACTCAAGTGTGATGTGTTACATATGTGCCCTGTGATTATCCAGGGTGTGCAGCTGCAACAGGCTCCAGCTCACCTATGACGCTGAATGGGATAAACAGCAGAAAAGTGATAAATTGATATACAGCAAACCCTGATCGCGGGGGTTAGATTTCAGAAAACCTCACAGTAATGAAATCTGAGAAGTAGCAACCAAATATTTATTATATTACCATTGAAATTTCATATGCTGTGTGCAATTCAAGGCTAATTTGTGAAACTGTACTTTAGAGTGGTGCAGGTATTTTATTTTCCCACTTGAGGTCACCATCCACAAAGACTTCACGAGTACGTTTAATGGGCATGCCCTGCTTCAGTGACGTAAACAACAGCCCATGCAGACATTTTTGTGAACATGCAATTGGTTGGTTAACCATTTGCACCGTTACTCACACTGACGTCCTGTAAATGTGTCATGGCTGTGTGTTCTGTTCCGTTCATGACAAAATGTAGTTAGCAACAAGCATTATGGGTACCCATAATTCATTGTAGTGATGTTTGAATCTACAGTGCTTTGGTTGTAGAAAATCAAGTTAAACGTTGTTCTTTACTTGCATTTTCTTCTGTCAATATTGTTATGAGTATATGTATTAGCTATTCGTTGGGCTAAGATCAGTATTTGTGAATTTATTTCTTAAAACTCTGACTGTAGATTGTCCATCCATCCATCCATTTTCTGAGCCGCTTCTCCTCACTAGGGTCGCGGGCGTGCTGGAGCCTATCCCAGCTGTCATCGGGCATGAGGCGGGGTACACCCTGAACTGGTTGCCAGCCAATCGCAGGGCACATAGGAACAAACAACCATTCGCACTCACAGTCATGCCTACGGGCAATTTAGAGTCTCCAATTCATGCATGTTTTTTGGGATGTGGGAGGAAACCGGAGTGCCCGGAGAAAACCCACGCAGGCACGGGGAGAACATGCAAACTCCACACAGGCGGGGACGGGGATTGAACCCCGCACCTCAGAACTGTGAGGCTGACGCTCTAACCAGTCGGCCACCGTGCCGCCGACTGTAGATTGTGTTTTAAACAATTAATTTCTGGCCATGTCCTTAGTACCTTCAAGCAATTTGGTGATTTCCCAAATTTCAGAGTAATACTCTGTAAGGTTTCTTTTTCTGTTAGGAACAACAGCCCAATTGACCTGTGAGTCATTGCTGCCACATTTAAATCATTTAAACTACGGGGTTTATGTCATGGATGGGGCGAGACCTCCAGCAAAACATTTCTGCCACTGCCAGTACTTCCGGGCCCCAGAGTTGCCATGGTGTCAGGGATGTTTTTTTAGTTTTTTTATTATTATTATTTCTGTATCCTCCAAGCTGAGATTCTCTTCAAAATTTGATGTATCTTAATGACATTAAAAAGACTCACATTTTTGTAAACTCCATCTGCCAGTCAGCGCTACAGCATGCACCTGAAGTAAAATGAAACTGTTCAAGATTCAGCTAACGAAAAGCACTGCTGTTGATCATTGATCTGTGCCTTTGTCTTTTTTGTGTTTCTTTGTGTGAGACTTCATTGTCAGGATCGTGGGTTTTTTATGGTGGAGCTTGCCAGAAGGTGTAGTCCAGGGAAGCACGGAGGCAAGGCAGGAGTGAAAATATACTTTAATTTCCAAAGCAAAAAAGGCAAACAAGGTAAATACTAAATTAATAAAGTCCAAAAATCTAAATACAGTACAAAGTACACTAGGGACAAATAACTCACCCCTACAACAAAACAACGGGACTAGGAAACATGACGTGAGGCGACAGACTACAATCGACAATGAACCAACCAGGACTGAATGAAACCAGGCAGCTAAATACAAGCAAACTGATGAGACAACGAGGAATACCTAGACAAGACACGAGTGGCTGGAGGGAGCTGATAGGCTTCCATAAGGTAGCGGGTTGACGAGAACAGGTGGGGACAATCAAACAAGCACGAGACATTAACAACATGGGACACAGGAAAACAAGACACAAAACAAAATAAAATCTAAACTAAAACAGACCATGATATCTATAGTATTAGCCCGTGATAACGGCAGCGCACAGCACACGACACCGCTGAGTGAAGCATAGGGCAAAATGAAAAGCGATGAGAACTTTTCCGATTGTGTAAACCTTACGCTAAAAAATATTGCGAGACATTGCCGATTCGCTGGAACAGTGACCGATTGGATAGCACATGTGCCTCACAGTTCTGGGACCCGGGGTTCAAATCCGGCCCCGCCTGTGTGGAGTTTGCATGTTCTCCCCGTGCCTGGGTGGGACTCATTGTTTCCATGTCATGTGCATCCCGAGACTCATATAGTCTCAATTGTAAAATGATCTATGGCCCTTACTCTGTTCTTTTTGTCTTTGTTTATAGTTTTTGTTTTAGGTTTTTATTAACTACTTTGTGAATTATTGTCCAAAAGAGCATCAAATTAATTGTATTTAATTTTTTTAAATCATCGGGTTACATGAAATTTGTGTTGCTGGCTGGCTGGCTGGCTGGCTCCCCACGGCGCGCATGAACTGGGCCAGTCTGTCTGTGACTGCCGTACTACTTTTCGCCCCCATTCCACCCCTTCATTATACCATCCATCCATCCATTCTCAACACCGCTTATCCTGTTCAGGGTCGCGGGGCGCTGGAGCATATCCCAGCTGACTTCGGGCGAAAGGCGGACGACACCCTGAACTGGTTCGCCAGTGAGTCGCAGGGCACATATAGACACAGACAACCATTCGCACTCAGATTCACACAGTCACTGAGTGGGAACTGAATCCACGCTGCTTGCACCAAAGTCAGGCGAGTGTACCACTACACCATCAGTGACTTCATTATACCATGAATCAATACATATAACAGTACAGTCGTGCATTTATTGACCATAATAGACTGCACAATGACAACACATCAACCATAAATGACATGTTTGTATCAGATTTATGTAGGAAAAGAACAGGTTATAATTACTGTTCAAGCAGCAGTTATTATAAAGGTGTCCTTGAGAAAAAACTGTGTAACTATACCAGGAAGCGGATACGCTATCATGCACACAGGGCATATTTCTTGACTTTCAGCCCTCACAGCCACCTTATAGATTTGCCGTGTAAGAAGCCAGGACAAGTTAGTCTTTCGTGCTTTTGTATTGAATTATCTTGTTTGGTCCAATTTTCTCCATGAGATACTAAACAGGAGATTAAACGATATTCACTGATCCCAGAAAAACCTGTCAAATCTCTTGAATCATCTGGTTTAACAGAGTGCTGAGCATTTATTCCCTCACAGGGAGGATTTTAACAGACTATTATCAAACTGATGAAAGTCAGACATTGCTGCTTAAAGCTCTGTTTGAGCAGTGGAGGAGGCAGGCACATTTTAAGCTATAAAAATTGAATAACCAAAACATTTGAATGCGATCACGGTAATTTCTGTTGATGGAATTGTTCTTCCAGCTGGGACATTTGCCACAAGACAAGATCCAAACACAGAGACGTCTCTGATCTAGGGTCTTATAGAGTGAGCTAGTTGGTGTTTCCTGCACAGGAAAAAGGGAGTCCTGGGCAGGTCTTCAAGTTGTAGTCGGCTAAGTTTCCATGTGAATTCCATGAGGCAACTGTTTATAGTGGTGTTTTCCAGTGAGCCTGGAGTACTGCTGCCGCTCTTGTTTTGTTTTGTTTTTGTTCGGGATATTGGAAAGTATGTTTCCAACACAGATTAGCCATGCCAAAGACCCCTTGATGATGCCTCGTCCTACACAACCACTCCCAGATCCTTACCAAGTTTTACAAATACACTTTCCTCATTATTCTGGGCCTTGTTGTTTGGCACCCTGCTGGCTACACATACCAATGCACATCAATGATGAAAGTTTTTTTAGAGGAAATGTAAGAAAATCACACCCTGCATGCTCTACTTAAGCTTTTCAAGTGACCATCATCATGCTGAGGAGTACATGAACACATGATCTTTAGTGCTCTTTATGTATATTTTAATTCAGGTAATATTAACCTGACATTTAGCCTTATTAGGTTTGCCTATTAACTCAATACCAGAGGCGAAAAAAAACAAACATGTTTTTGTCTAATGTTCCCTCTTTAAAAATAATTTAATCCTGCAACTTCGCATTTCACACTACATTTTGTGTAGAAAGTCACCAGCTACACTACAGTCAATGCTCATTTATTTACATAAATCCAGTGTAAACATACAGTAGTTCCATGTGAATTCTGACTCATGCTCCAAGCCCAAGACCTGTGGGTTGCTTTGTGAATGGGTTTTGTTGAACACATCTCTCATCCATCCATCCATTTTCTGAGCCGCTTCTCCTCACTAGGGTCGCGGGTGTGCTGGAGCCTATCCCAGCTGTCATCGGGCAGGAGGCGGGGTACACCCTGAACTGGTTGCCAGCCAATCGCAGGGCACATAGGAACAAACAACCATTCGCACTCGCAGTCATGCCTACGGGCAATTTAGAGTCTCCAATTCATGCATGTTTTTGGGATGTGGGAGGAAACCGGAGTACCCGGAGAAAACCCACGCAGGCACGGGGAGAACATGCAAACTCCACACAGGCGGGGCCGGGGATTGAACCCGGGTCCTCAGAACTGTGAGGCTGACGCTCTAACCAGTCGGCCACCGTGCCGCTGAACACATCTCTCATTTGTACTATATTAAACATGTTGCTTTAATTAAAGTGGTGCTCAAAATAGACTACCTGTGATATGAGAAATAGACGTGTTTGGTTATTTCTACGTGCTGAATCAATTGCATTGACAGTGTTTTATTATCATAAAAATATAAATATTTGATTAGGATATATTTATACAGAAATACATTTAGATACAAGTGGGCATGGAGAGATGAATGTACATTAAATACAGAAAACTATTTTCTTTTGCTGTACGAGTGACACAAACTTAGTATTAATTCTTTGTGTTTGAACATATTTGGTGAATAAAGATCTTATTCCGATTTATTTTAGCAAGATTTTAGATGTTAATGATGTACATTTCATTGGTGCGTTTCTATATTAATGCAACGCAGGCCAGGCAACAAAATAGGTTAAATGTGATTGAGTGTGTTATTTCACCACAATTAGATATTAGACCTGGGGAAAAAAATTGGTAAAATTTTCTGAATTCTGAATGACATGTTATAATTATATTTTACACCGATCTGATCGGCCTGATCGGTATTGGCCGATATTTAGCATTTTATGCTGATCGGCTTTAATGTCATAATTCGCCGATTGATCGGCTCCGCAACAGACATTTACTCCGCGTCGCCATCGTGGACAGTATATTTGAATCCAAAGGCTAGTTTATTTTTAGCCTTGTCATGTGTCTTTTGACGGAGTAGTGTAAATATTTGACGGCCAATAAAGTTATTTAAAAAAAAAAAACATGTCGGCGGTGTGGGACAGACAACACGTCTGAGACAGACAACACGTGCTGCCCGGATCAAACTACAAGACAAATTTGCTCTTTCACGATTGCACTAAGTCAGACTACTGCAATAAAATCTTGTATTCCGATACTACCGCATCCCGTTTTTTACAATCATTGGGCTTTATCTTGTCAACTCAGATGCGACCAGATACACTTATTACCATGGCGACGACAACAAGAGTGGATCGCATTGACTGTATTATAAGAACAAAATGGGGAAAAACGTGTGCTGGTGGTCACCGGTGCTCAGGAGAGGACGTTCGTTTAAGGCTTGGTTGAGGTATGTTCTCGTACTTTTAATACGATACGGCTCGCAAGCAGGCAACAAAATGTTATGTAGCCAAGCAAGCTTGTGGAGCTTGAGGTTGTGCGTAAACATGCTGCCGTTCTGTCGAATCATGCAGTAAAGTTCTGGTGTGGGTGAAGTAATTTAATTACAAAAAAGTAATTGAATTACAGTAAGTTAGCACCTATTTCTCTCATGTTGTAATGTTGGTTTGACCTGACTGATTAAAATATGGCGGCACGGTGATGACTGGTTAGCACATCTGCCTTACAGTTCTGGGGACCGGGGTTCAAATCCCGGCCCCGCCAGTGTGGAGTTTGCATGTTCTCCCCGTGCTTGGGTAGGTTTTCTCCAGTTTCCTCCCACATGCCAAAAACATGTGTGGTAGGTTGATTGAAAACTCTAAATTGCCTGTAGGTGTGAATGTGAGAGCAAATAGTTGTTTGTTTCTATGTGCCCTGCGATTGGGTGGCGACCGGTTCAGGGTGTACCCTGCCTCCCGCCCGAAGATAGCTGGGATAGGCTCCAGCAGCCCGCGACCCTAGTGAGGATAAGCGGTAAAGAAAATGGATAGATGGATGGATGATTAGAACACATGACCTGACTAGAGCAGTGATTTCCAACCTTTATGGAGCCAAGGAACATATTTTTTTATTGAAAAATCTCACGGCACACCAACAAACAAAAATGTCACAAAAATTGATACATTAATTACTGTATTTACTTTGTGCCATCTAATAGAAGACCATTCATTTGTTCTGTCTATCACTATGCCTCACTGGCATGAATAGATGAACAAAGATACATTATCCATCCATCCATCCATTGTCTTCCACTTATCAGAGGTCGGGTCGTGGGGGCAGTAGCTTTAGTAGGGAAGCCCAGATTTCCCTCTCCCCAGCCACGTCCTCTAGCTCTTCCGAGGGGATCCCAAGGCGTTCCCAGGCAAGCCGAGAGAAGTAGTCTCTCCAGCATGTCCTGGGTCGTCACTGGGGTCTCCTCCTGGTGGGACGTGCCAGAAACACCTCACCAGGGAGGCGTCCAGGAGGCATCCTAAACAGATGCCCGAGCCACCTCATCTGGCTCCTCTCAATACGGAGGACCAGCAGCTCTACTCTGAGCCCCTCCCCAATGACTGAGCTTCTCACCCTATCTCTAAGAGAGAGCCCGGACACCATGCGGAGGAAATTCATTTTGGCCGCTTGTATCCGGGATATTGTTTTTTCGGTCACGACCCACAGCTCGTGACCATAGGTGAGGGTAGGAACGTAGATCGACCGGTAAATTGAGAGCTTCGCCTTTCGGCTTAGCTCCGTCTTCACCACAACAGACCGATACAAAATCCGCATCACTGCAGACGCTGCACCGATCCGCCTGTCGATCTCTCGTTCCATTCTTTCCTCACTCGTGAACAAGACCTCAAGATATTTGAACTCCTCTACTTGGGGAAGGATCTCATCCCCGACCTGGATAGGGCACTCCACCCTTTTCCCACTAAGGACCATGGTCTCAGATTTAGAGGTGCTGATTCTCATCCCAGCTGCTTCACACTCGGCTGCGAACTGCTGCAGTGAGAGTTGGAGATCACGGCTTGAAGAAGCCAACAGAATCATATCATCTGCAAAGAGCAGAGATTCAATACTGAGGCCACCAAAGCAGACCCCCTCTACGCCTCGGCTGCGCCTAGAAATTCTGTCCATAAAAGTTAGGAGGGCTGTTCGCTCCCTATACGACCGGTGTCAGAGTTTGGTCCGCATTGCCGGCAGTAAGTCGGACTCGTTTCCAGTAAGGTTTGGACTCCGCCCTTTGTCACCGATTCTGTTCAAAGATACATTATTTATTGTAAATATAATTGTTTGAGCAATTAAGTACACAAGTATATACAGTAAATGAACATTTAAATAAACACATTGCTCCATCTTGTGATCGGATTGGTGATCGGTTATCGTTTTTTTAAACTTGCTGATCGGTGATCGGCCCCAAAAATCCTGATTGTGTAAAGTCTAGTTATAATACCTGTGATCTCACAAATAGCGTCTGAGATATGAGGTATTGGATTAGCGCTTAGTGTAATATAACCCTCTGTGGAAATGTGACTGCCTGTGGGTTAATATAGTATGAGTATGATAATTGCAACTTTCTCTTGTTAATACCATGTATAATCAAGTAATTTTTATGTATCGAATACATAAATTATGATGTTGATACATTGAATTTGTGGTGCAACTACATGTTACAACTACAAGTGATCTGTCTGATCAATAACCTTGGTGGAAGTTCAGCTTTAGCAGCCACGATCACGACCCCCGTATTTATGTTGTTTCACCTAACCCCCAAACATAGTGGCTCAATGTCTCATGACATTTCTTGGGAGCTGGTACCGTCACAACAAACTGGGGATTATCATTGAAAGGGGAATTAAATGATGGACCTGATTTGGAACCACTACCAGTGCCTTATAATGATTATTAGCAGGTGTTGCTAATCGGTGAACTGTGTCCCAATCCGAGGTTTGAAGGACAGATGATTGTCAACAGATGGAAGCCTCTGAGTCCAAGAAAAAAGAATGAGGTTGGAGAGGAATGTGGAAGTTCAATGAAATAAGAAAGACCCTTGCTACCAGGCAGATTAAAGTCTGGCATGATGTCAGCCTGATACAGCGTACACATCCACACTAAACAGTGGCCTTAAGCATCACTGATGTAATGCCCCTCCCACTATTTGGCGCACAGTGACGTTTCACAGCAGGGGTGGAAGGGTTATAAGGAACAAATGAGGTATATAACTGTAGACAGGTGCCACCAAAAGCTAAACATGTTATCAACGAAGCCCCCTCTGAAGAGTTTTCCTCTGGTTTTGGTTTCTCTGATGTTGCTGTTGACTTGTTCATGTGCCTATCCTGTTCAGGCTCACTGGGAAGCTGGACTTGCCTAATAACCCCACTATTCATTATACTTGTCCCGCCCTCACTGCGATGCACTCATTTGGGATGTAGTTAATTTGCATGGTCCATCACTTCAGTCACCACTGTCCATTTGTACAACATTTGTAATTTTGGATGGTGGCAGTTTTTATCCCCAAAAAAAAAAGGCTGTAGGAGCACGTGTGTGTGTGTGCGTGCTTGTACATTAGAAATCATGCAAGGACCAGGCCCACCTCTTCCAACAGTGCTGTGGAAAAGGAACTGTGAGTATGGATCAGCGTGCTGGTACCAGACGAACAAACCAGACTATGCTTTGTCTCCACCTATTCTTGTCAGCTGTGCCCTCATTTCATTGTCAACCAATCAACTCTCTTCAGCCATTTGTGTTTTGTCAAGGTGCACCTCGTTGTCTTGTCAGTCTGCTTGTATTTAGTTTCTCAGTCTGCTTGTATTTAGTTTCTCTTTTTCCCCCCATCATTCTGTCTCAGTTCTTCGTCGAATGTCATGTTGTGATGGACTGCAGGCAATAAGCAGGCGCACCCAAGAGCAGGAAAGCAAGGAAGGCAGAAGTTTGAGGGAAACTGAAAACGTATTTATTATAAAAAGGCAAAAGACAATGAATTGAAGGATAAAAAGAACTTTAACAAAGTCCAACAACAAAGGTACAAAGTAAACAAATAAACCCAGGAAACTCATTCCGACAGGCGACATTTAGGACACGCAACATTTTACGATGAACAGAAAGCAGAAAATAAATACAGAGTGACGAGATAACAAGGCACACTTGGTCAAGACGCGAAAGGTTGGAGAGAGCTGATTGGTTGACACAAGGGGAGCAGGACTGGTGAGAAAGCACCACAAGCAGAGAGGGAAGGCACGAACAGACACAGGAAAACAAGACCAAACATGGAACAAAACTAAATCAGACAAAAGCAAAATGTAAAAGATCAACCAAAATACGGATCACGACATTTAGGTGTCAAACATGCCTAAGCCCTTTACAAATTATCTAGTGTGAGGGCACTTTTCCACTGCACAGTACCAGCAACCGCTTTAGTCATTAAAAACATACGATGGAAAGTGAATGATGTCCAAGCAGTGAGTTAATGCATTATAAAAGGAAATAAAATTAAACATTGACATGGCTACCACAATTAGACGTCCATAGGTATGGTGGTACACCCGGAATGCCTCCCCGAGTGGAAGTAGCCCTGACAGCCTTGTTGGTATGATCTCATAATAATTTTAACACAGGCCTTGATTCTGGCTGTCACCATAACAGCCAGGAGACATATAGTTTGCACTTTCAAAAGCATCCCACCGGTAAATAATGAGAGAATGGGACTTATCTATTTACAATTGACAAACATTTTCAGCTTACCAGGCAAGCACAGATGACCGCCCCAACCAGAAAATGACATCACTAACGGATGAACAAAATCATATTTTTTGCTAATGGTACAGCAAAGGTTACATTGACAAAAACAGTGAAACAACCACTTCCTTTCCTGTTTCCTTCAGAACTTCTACTTCCATTTATTAAAATAAACAAAAGCCCAAAGGAAACACTTTATGAGAATCACATATATTTATTTAAAGATCATGACTATAGTGGGCACGTTTCCCATCAAGTAATGTTGGGCTGCACAATGCAAAATGTTTCCTTAACTTTGTGCAGAAAAGGGGAGCCTATTAAAAAAACATCCTAAGGATTGTGATCACCAAGGCCACCGTAATGTAGCCAAGCAACAAGCAAACACACAAAGCTTGACTTGTTTTGTTTTAACCGAAGGCTGCATGGAAATGATCAATTATTATTACTTTATCTTATGTTTTAACTTTCCTGTACTGTATACTAAAATAATGTTTCCTCTCTTGGCGGCGCCATCAGCACCATTACTATTTCTGTGCCTTTACATTTCATAAATTTAACATGATAGAGAATTGTGTTATTACATTCTACATTTCATTTCTTTTCTGCTTTACCTAATGAGTTAAAAAAATAATGGAAAAAAAAAATAATTTTCATAGTTGGAACTCAACATTTTGGTGGTTATACACTTCAGGAAGCCAATGAAGTTAGCCATCTGTGTTTTGGAGCCTGAAAAGGCAAACATTTGAAAAGGGGTCTCACAGTTTATATTTTCGAAAACAAAAAAAAACCACACATATGTAAAATATTTTCTTTACAAAGTTCCATCGTCGGCTCTTGGCTCAGATTACAGAGCTCTGAGAAAATTATGTATGCAAGTAACTGTAGTAAATGAGATCATTTATTATCATTATCTAGTTATCAATATGAGTGTATATGGTTGTTTGTCTGATTGGAGACCAGTTTGGGGTGTGCCCCACCTATCGCTCAAAGTCAGCTGGGCTTTACCCACCAACCTAATGTAGACAAGGGATATCGAAAGTGGATGGATCATATTGTTTATGTTGTACTGAGCAGCCAAACAGATGTTGTTGGGCACCTAATAACTGTCAAAATAATCAGCAAAAATCTCACAAGTGGAAAGAAGCACAATTGAACACAAGCAAGATCCATTTCTAATTGCTGACAGCAATAATTATGAACAGATTGAAGTCCATCCATCCATTTCTATAGTGCTTATCCTCATTAGGGTCATGGGTGAGCTGGAGCCTCTCCTAGATGACTTTGGGTGAGAGGCGGGGTAAACCCTGGACTTGTCGCCAATTATTGCAGAGGCAGAAGAAAAAAAAACAACCAAAAAAACAAGCAAAGAGGATGTGCCAGTAAAATGATTTTTTTCTTTTTTTTGAAGATGGAAGAAGGTGTGTTTAGCGCAATAAACGTCTTTTTGTCCTAAAAAATTTGGTTGACTTCTACTGCAATTGGCTGTGACCAGTCCAGGGTGTATTCGCCTCTCCTCCTAAGCTCTGCTGGCATAGGCTCCAGCTCACTCGGGACCCAAGGAGGACATGTTTAAGTTCTATTCTTACCTTCTTTTTCTCATATATTAAATTAATTATCCATATGAATATTATGGCTTACCACATTAAATATATTTAATGTTGCATGGTAGCAAGTCAGACTAGTTGCCCAGAAGGTTGTGTGTTCATTTGATCTTTTGAAGACAGGAAACATTACCTCTGTCATTCACCAGAAAAAAGAAAAGAATATATATATATATATATATATATATATATATATATACAGTACTGTACACTGGTGATTTCTAACTGAAAAAGTTAAAAGGAAAAATAAAAAAGAGAGACTGTGGTTTAAAAAGGTGGCCGGGGGCTCAGATGAACTAATATTTCAGTAAATATAAAATCAGCTAGGTTTATTTTAAAGCGGCCTTTTATTTTGATAGTAATTTGTGCTGCTCATTTCATAATGTTAGTCTTGGACGGGTCTTGCTGAGAGTGCAGAGCTGTGGCAGATTAGCCATCGGCACAGTGCAAACACAGACAGACATATTGTGGATGAAAATAAGTTATGAGAAGGTTGAAAGAATCAGCGTTATCTTGTCAGTGTTATCTCGTAAAAGAGAAATGGAACATTTCTGTTTCGCACCCATACACGAGACAAGAAGGGCTTGCCATGATGCTCTTAAGGCAGCCAGTTGCTTGCACAAGTCTGACTGACTGCCATGACATTATTTGTGAGTATAGTTCTTTCCAGTGTGAACCCTCCCTGTTTTGCGAGAAGCAAATCTGGCAAGGGTGTTGTCCATATGAGAAAACCCTTGCGTTTTCTCAGTTTGTCAGTGTTGGAGAGCTGCTATTTCAGTGGTCTTGCGGAAAGTCAGGTACCATACATAAGCACTACCAGGGTCTGTACAGTGTTTAACTCAATATTTTTTTCTTTTTCCCTCAATGTAGTTACAAAGGCTCAATGTTTTTTTCTGTTTTTGAGACAGCAAAGACTGATGAGCTGCTCTGAGATTTGATAAATCCTGAAGTTACGATGCTGAAGTAAAAGTGCCCAGGCTGCTGCTACTGAAGGCGTCTTCTGTGATGCCACAAAGGAGTATTAACCGCAAAAACACATGAATGAAGTAATTGAATAACCAAACAATCACAGTTGTAATATTGGTATTGGTATAAACAATAACTGTTAGTAATCCAAAGAAACAAAACAAAGAAACAACAGTTGCTATAATTCTTTTTTTTTTTTCCTGAAGAGAAAATGGAAGTCTCATATTATCACTATTTTTCTTGTAATATGACAGTGTCGGCCAAGAACACCTTCGTAAATTATAAATTGTGTTACAGATATACAAAATCAGGGATAAAAGAGCCATGGATCTCAAACATCTGTCTTATGTAAAAACCCTTGAGCAAGTCATTGATAACTGTTTTTGTTACCTACTGACTCATTTTGAATAAATCCGAGAGGCAAAATGTAGTACAACTAAATAATAGACAACATTATGAGATGAGCTGTGGCTGAAATTGAATGTGCACTCTCACATGTAACGTGAGCTCAGAGAGTGGCCCCGAAAAAATCTTTTCATTTCCTCTTGCCTTGCTTTCACACTTTGAAGTCCATCATGCTGACACGTCCTTTCTAGCTCAGATAGGGTGGGTTTTTATTGTTTTGTCATATCAAATGTAAAGCTCAATATCTTCTTTTAACATTTTTTTTTTAATTCTCACGCATATATTTGCCCTAAATACTATTTGAATAACAATAGGATAATAATGTTTTCTAACTGGTTGATAAAAAAACTTTTTTTTTTTTTAATCATGTAAAGAATTAAACAGTGATCACACAAGAATATTAAAGAGGCGGTCTTAGTATTACTGGATGAAGTGCACTGACATTTAGGTGGAATATTATGAACTTAAATTCCAATTGCATTTCATTGCTGTAGCTTATTTTTTCTGATTAGTTTGAGAGGAGGAGTGTTTCTTTTTGGAAAGAGGTAATGATCCTATTTTTAAACTATATGAACTACCGTAATTTCTCCTGTATAATCCGCAATTTTCCCCCCTAAAAAATCTTCAAAAGTCAATCGTGCGTATTATACATAAGTTTAGTAAAAGTTAAAAAGTTCTTTCACAGTATAATGATGTACTGTATATGAGTAAATATGTTTTAGAAATGCTACCAATTAGTTTTAGTTTACATCATATTTAAGTTTACATTTAAATTGTTGTAATTCATCTACTCCTACATTGTGTATTGAGGATGTGATTCACCCTAGTGCTTAGTTTTGACACTGTAGCTTTTCTAGCTCCCATGTGGCCATTGGCATGTCAGCCAGCCGTTTCGCTCAAAAGAACAAATCTTTTTAATGAAAGTGTTGAAATGAGGCACGGTGGACGACTGGTTAGAGCGTCTGCCTAACAGTTCTGAGGTCCGGGGTTCAATCCCCGGCCCCGCCTGTGTGGAGTTTGCATGTTCTCCCCGTGCCTGCATGGGTTTTCTCCGGGCACCTTGGTTTCCTCCCACATCCCAAAAACATGCATGGTAGGTTAATTGACAACTCTAAATTGCCCATAGGTGTGAATGTGAGTGCGAATGGTTGTTTGTTTGTATGTGCCCTGTGATTGGCTGGCAACCAGTTCAGGGTGTACCCCGCCTCCTGCCCGATGATAGCTGGGATAGGCTCCAGCGCGCCCGCGACCCTAGTGAGGGGAAGCAGCTCAGAAAATGGATGGATGGATGGTGTTGAAATGACTCATTTGATGAAATGATTTGTTCCTTGAGGTTGGCCACTGCCATGAGCGAGTCGGCTGGGAGTGGAAACGGAACTGTTGTAGCTTTCTGTCACTCACTTTTGAATCTTCGGCGAATGACCAATGAGCACCTAGCGTGCAGGCGGGGGCGAGACCTCACTAAATGTACTGCCATGTTATTTGCGATTCGCTAGTGTTGTCACTCACCTCAGTGAATGACCAATGAGCAGCCAGCATTAGGCAGGACGACATTTTATTTGTGTCTTAACTATTTTTTTTTTTTAATCTTGCATCAGGAGTGAACATGTTATCTGGGCACATGACCTCTCTAGCTATCAGTATGTTGTGCAAGTCCGCTGTGATCATGTGGGAGGATGAAAATACCTCCACAAATCCCCAGTGTTAAAACTAAACACCAGGGTCTGCCAGAGTGATATATACATTGCTAAAGAACAAATAAACTTAATTAGAAAAACTAATTTGGAGACAATCACCACTAACATTTATTGCATATAAATGTAACAATGGATAGAAAGTCATGGGTGCGCATTATACATAGCAAGAAGGGTTTCCCTGATTTTTTGAGTCAATTTTGGGGGTGCGCATTATACTCGAGAATGTATTATACACAAGAAATTAAAGTATTAGTTAATAATCGACAAGTGGAAAATAAAATGACATGCAATAATATTATGACAAATCATTACCAAGGCCGAGATTCAGTGTTGTCTACATAGTCTTACTATTCACGCCCTGACAATCAGTCAAAGCTGATGTTCAGGGAGTTTCCTATTTAGGATATACATTGGTTCTCACATTTTTCTGAAGTGAGACAAATTAGATGATTTTCATAAACCCAAATTATATTTCAATCATTGATGAATGATCATGACCAAATTAAGCATATCACCTCTCGCCTAAGGGGAACTCAGATTCCACCATCACCAGTTTGCCTAGAGGCCGAACATGTCCATGAAGTACGCCATCATCACGGTACTCCACACTGATGAGGACCCGGGTTAAAATCCAGCCTCACCTGTGTAGAGTTTGCATGTTCTTCCCGTGCCTGCGTGGGTTTTCTCCGGGTACTCCGGTTTCCTCCCACATCCCAAAAACATGCATGGTAGGTTAATTGAAAACTCTAAATCGTCCATAGTTGTGTATGTGAGGGCAAATGGTTGTTTGTTTATTTGTGCCCTGCGATTGGCTGGTGACCAGTTAAGGGTTTACCCCGACTCTTGCCCGGAGTCAGCTGGGAGAGGCTCCAATACGCCCGTGACCCTAGTGAGGAGAAGCAGTTTGTGAAATGGATGGATGGATGGCAGCATGTTTTGTTGTCCGGGTGGTATTTCAACCATTTGCTGTGCCCCCGCATTGCCAAAAATCTTCATGTAATTTGTGATGTATAATTATTCTTTCTAACTTGTTTTTGTCACTGGGAATCTCGAATATAAAGTTGGAAAGATGTTGCATAACTGCCCTGAGCTTCTCTTTCAGACACACCTGCCTAATATGTGTTATGATATTGGAAGAGACATGAAAAGTTACATCAATAAATTGTATCTTATTATGCAAACTTACCAGTTTTCACCAATCATTGTATATGCAGGACAAATGATCTGATGATATGAGCAATATCTCTGCCAACCCATGCAAAACTATCAGTGTGTACAGTAGGGTTTGTTACGCACCACCCCAGATCGCCAATGCACAACTACAGAAACAGTCATTTGATCTGCCACCTTTCCCCACTCTGAAGATTTATGCACATAAATCATTTCCTATGCGGTGTTTGGGGGGATTTATAGCAATAATAGCCCATCTTTGCCATTCCCATCCTGTTCCCTCAGTGCAGTCCTTGGGAAAACCCTCACAGATCTTAACATTTGGTCACATCTGGGTTTCAGTTGCACTGTTACCTTTTCCTAACCTCACAGCTCCTAAACCTAATCATGTGTTTCCATGGAGTTACCTGCCCAATCTAATCTTGGAGAGCTTTGAAACAGCGGCAATGTTTTGGAACATGTCTTTCCCCTATTTCATCATGTTGCTGTTACAGGGTGGGTCCACTAGTAAAACATCAAGACTGCTTGTACAATAATATTACCACTGTCGCATTTCGTAGATATTAGGAGTCTCTGTTTATCATGTGAATCAGTAAATGCGGATTGGTAAAGTTCAGCTCTGAAAAACTCAAACAGAAGCCCCTTTCACCTTGCCTTTCAACTAAACTAGCGTATCAGAGGCAGCATTTAGACCTTTCAGACAAAACTCACCAATGTCCCGTTGAGAGACCATTCAGCATGATAAATATGTAATGCAACACTAGCGTCAGTGTCTGGGACATCAACAATTACTTTCAACACAAAGGGGTGTGAGCATGTTAAACTTCACCCCTGGCTTCTCGCTATTTCCATACACGCAGACGCAATTCCACCTGTTATGCCTCTAATACCATGTCAGAAGCTGATAAATCGGGGGTCCACTTCAACACCCATTCTGTATCTATGCCTTACAGACTGTGTTGCCCTTTTTTTACTAACCCAAAAATATGTTGATTTTTAAAAAAATTTTTACAGCCACGTCCAGCCATGTAAGTGTACTCCTTGTCATTTATGTGTCCATTAATCCATCAATTTTCCATACTTCTTTTCCTCATTAGGTTGGCATGTCTGATGAAAAATGTAACACCTTAGACCCAGGGCACACTGAGCAATGCAGCCGAACATGACTGAAGCGGACCATGGCGAAAAAAATTACAGTTGGCAACTCTTTGCTGCATACGAAGTGGTTGAGCACAGCACATCTAGCAGCGCACTGCAACGGAAAAAACGTTACTCTATATCGGGTTTTAAGGTGCCACAAACAATATACTGTACAACTGGACCATGCACTGCAACTCTCTTTAAAGCTTTGTTTAGCTCAGGGTCTATCACCTCCTGGGTGAAATATTTGCCTCTCAAGCAGGTTAATGTTCCATTATATTCACCAACAGTGGAGTTTTTTCCCCCCAAGTGTTCTCTCTGTGAAAGCGACTTCCTGCTGTGTGTAAAGTGTCGGAATTTGTGAAAGCAGCAAGAATGAGCCAAAACAGAAAAGTTGTGCCAGACAGCAAATCAATGGACTGAATTCTGTTATTGAGATAAAGTGCAACAGCGGAGTTGGAACTTGAAAGGTACTTTGCTGCAGGTTCGCAGGCGACACCTGTGATCCCCAGCATTGCATATTTAAAACATAGATAATAGTTTTGTGCAAACATTCACAAAATTAGGGAGGAGGGTCACGAGATGGAAAACGAGTCCCAGGAATGTCTTTATGGCAGCACATGATGTATTTTTTTATTTAAGCATATCACCAATGGTGGCAAGATTACTTTGAAAATGTAATTTTTTTACAATTACAAGTTATCCTGTTGAAAATGTAGTAGTAGTGTAACTATTTCAATTACTTTCTCAAAGTAATATAACTAATCATATTTGATTACTTTTCTTAATTTTGAATGAATGCATCAACACGACCCTTGGATGTTCCCGCTAAAAAGTGGATTAACACAATATATCATTATTTTGGAATAAATCAATGTGTTCTTTACACAAATAGTAAACTGATAACAAAAAATGAAATGTAAATTCATACCATAATGAAAAATGTGTTTGTTGCATGTTGTTTGCAGCATGTGGAATACTACCATACCACGCCATGTTGACCTAATGACAAATGTGCACAATTTACGCAATGTCTTTTTCACAAAAACCTACAGTGTCCAAGGCAATCCTTTTCTTCCTTGACAAATGTGCCATGTTGTTTGTGTTTCAATACAAAATAATACAGCAATATATAAATTGTTTGTACATTGCACTTTTGCAACTATTTTCCAAAGTGATGCTTCCACAAATGGCAAATAAACAACTTCTGATTATTTTGATGTGGTGCCTTAAAACAAGAGGTCCCAGTTTTTTGGGTTTCCTGCGGGCACTCCGGTTTCCTCCCACATCCCAAAAACATGCATGGTAGGGTAATTGACAACTCCAAATTGCCCGGAGGTGTGAATGTGAGTGCAAATGGTTGTTTGTTTGTATCTGCCCTGTGATTGGCTGGCAACCAGTCAAGGGTGTACCCCGCCTCCTGCCCGATGATAGCTGGGATAGGCTCCCGCACGCCTGCGACCCAAGTGAGGAGAAGCGGCTCAGAAAATGGATGGATGGATAATTTTGCTGGTCGACTTACATGTTCACACTTTCTGTTCGAGGGGTCTCATTGTGCTTGCTTTGACTGGTAAAATTTACATTTGTACAAACAAATCACACGAGCAGAGTAATTACACCAGAGCTTGTTCAAATTGGACCAAGCCTGTGTGAACAAAGCCAAAGGAAAAACGAAAAGGATGAGACCGTAAGTCCAATTATTCACATTATTTCACAGCATTTTCTTTGTACTGTATGCGTTTTATCTTTTTTCAAATTTCAAAGTCACCATGGACATGTTCATATTCAGTTAGAACAGCTTTCTACGTTAACCACATTGTGGACAGGAGTGTTCACAAGGAGTATTCACACTGAGAGTGTTGGACTCCTCTAGTGATCATGTGTTCATTGACGAACTCATTGACATCAGTAAAGAGCAAACATGAAGCCCTCGTGTAGTGAAGCTCATCAGTATTCCTTCCTTTTTATGCCCATCGTAAAAGGCTAGGAAGTACTCATTTCAATTGAAGCGCATGCAATGACTTCTTTCAAGTTTTGGTCTAGAAAATGTTATTTACTTAGTTATGTTTTATCAACACTACGGCTTTAATGCACTAGCATACAATAAAATCAGGGCTATTCAGCTTTTTGCTAAATATTTTGCTTATGCAGTATGTTGTATCAATATTAGTGTATCATACAGTACAATATGCTTATATACAGTATACTCTGTCTCGCTCTCTCTCCCTCTCGCTACTTTTCTTAAATGTTCACTCTTCAAATATCAGTCTTGATAAAGAGCTCCGATTACTGACTATGATGTCTTGTCTTATGTGTTTTTTTAACCCTTCTTAAAAGAATGATAAACAGTTTTGTGTTTGTGGCTTACTAAGGTCATTTCATTACAGCTGCCGCACCACACTGAAGCAAATTAGACATTGGTGTGCCCTTCGTAAGTGAGAAGTCATCACCAAAGTAGTCTGAGAGGCATTTTGGTGACATCATCAAGGAGGGCACCCTCATTAGCAAAAGGGAGGTAGAGCAATTAGCCAGTGCAATTAAGCTTTCAAAGGCTGCTGATCTGGAATGAGCGCGGATGAATAATAGCCCAGCCCCCCCATATAAATCCAAGGCATTGCTGTCCCGAGATCCTCCCCAGAGACTGCTGAGGTAAATGGCTGCAAGGGCAGTGTTGAGCCCTGGTGAGACTGCTAACTCACATTTTTGCTCTGATGGTAGACACTACAGACTTAAAAATAGTTGGAGCTTGTTGGGGAAGAACATCTCAAATGAAATTTACTGCAGGACAACATTTTCTTGTTTAATCTTGTTTTACCACAGAAGTACTTCACACTAGATTAACATATTGATGACAATTTCTTAATTTTGAATGAATGCATCAACAGCACCCTTGGATGTATCCTCTAAAAAGTGGCTTAAAACCATAGATCATTATTTTGGAATTAACCACATACCAGTATGTGTTCTTTACACAAATAATAAACTGATAACAAAACATGAGGAGATGTTAATACATAATAAAAACATGTTTAATTGTTGCATTTCATATATATTAAAATGTAACTAAAATGTTCTTCTTTTCCTTTCGACTTTTCCCTCTAGGGGTCGCCACAGTGTGTCATCCTTTTCCATGTAAGCCTATCTTCTGCATCCTCCTCTCTAACACCAACTGCCCTCATGTCTTCCCTCAAGACATCCATCAACCTTCTCTTTGGTCTTCCTCTAGCTCTCTTGCCTACCAGCTCCATCCTCATCATCCTTCTACCAATGTACTCACTCTCTTTCCTCTGGACATGTCCAAACCATCAAAGTCTCTTTGTCTCCAAAACATCTAACCTTGGCAGTCCCTCTGATGAGCTCATTTATAATCCTATTTAACCTGGTCACTCCTAGAGCGAACCTCAACATCTTCATTTCCGCCACGTCCAGCTCTGCTTCCTGTTGTCTCTTCAGTGCCACTTCCTGTAATCCGTACATCATAGCTGGCCTCACCACTGTTTTATAAACTTTGCCCTTCATCCTAGCAGAGACTCTTCTGTCACACAACACACCTGACACCTTCCTCCACCCGTTCCAACCTGCTTGGACCAACTTCTTTACCACACTCACCATTGCTCTGGACTGTTGACCCCAAGTATTTAAAGTCGTCCACCCTTACCATCTCTTTTCCCTGCCTCACTCTTCCCCCTCCACCCCTCTCATTCATGCACATATATTCTGTCTTGCTTCGGCTAATCTTCATTCCTCTCCTTTCCAGTGCACGTCTCCACCTTTCTAACTCTTCCTGCACCTGCTCCCTGCTTTCACTGCAGATCACAATGTCATCTGCGAACATCATGGTCCACGGGGATCACAGTCTAACCTCATCTGTCAGCCTATCCATCACACTGCAAACAGGAAGGGGTTCAGGGCTGATCCCTGATGCAGTCACACCTCCACTTTAAACTCATCTGTCACACCTACAGCACACCTCACCACTGTTCTGCTGCCCTCATACATGTCCTGTATTATTCTAACATACTTCTCTATCACTCCAGACCTCCGCATGAAGTACCACAGTTCCTCTCTGGGTACTCCGTCGTATGCTTTCTCTAGATCTACAAAGACACAATGGAGCTCCTTCTGACCTTCAATGTACTTCTCCATCAACACCCTCAAGGCAAATAATGCACGTGTGGTACTCTTTCTAGGCATGAAATCCTACTGTTGCTCACAAATACTTATGTCCTGAGTCTAGTCTCCACTACTCTTGCCCATAACTTCATTGTATGGCTCATCAACATTATTCCTCTATAGTTCCCACAGCTCTGCACATCACCCTTGTTCTTAAAAATGGACACCAGCACACTTTTCCTCAATTTCTCAGGCATCTTCTCACCTGCTAGAATTCTGTTGAACAAGCTGGTCAAAAACTCCACAGTCGCCTCTCCTAGATGCTTCCATACTGCCACAGGTATGTCATCAGGACCAACTGCCTTTCCATTTTTCATCCTCTTTAGTGCCTTTCTAACTTCCCCCTTACTAATCATTGCTACTTCCTGGTCTACCACACTTGCCTCTTCTACTCTTCATTCTCTCTCATTTTCCTCATACATCAACTCCTAAAAGTACAACCAACTTGTACAACCAGAGTCATCTTACACACCACCATCCTATGCTGTCTAGCCACACTCTCCCCTACCACTACTTTTCAGTCAGTAACCTCCTTCAAATTACATCGTCTGCACAAGATGTAATCCACCTGCGTGCTTCTATCTCCGCTCTTGTAGGTCACTCTATGTTCCTGACTCTTCTGAAAACTTACCCATCACTTTTTTATCACTCCTGTTTCCTTCACCAACATGTCCATTACAATCTGCAGCAATCACGACTCCCTCTCTGTCTGGGATGCTCAGAACTACTTTGTCTAGCTCCTTCCAGAATATCTCTTTCACCTCTAGGTCACATCCTACGTGTGGGGCATAGCCTCTTGTTATACATATCAACCCTCAATTTCAAGTTTCAGGGTCTTCACTCGATCTGACACTCTTTTCACCTCCAAGACATTCTTAGCTAACTGTTCCTTTAAAATAATCCCTACCCCATTTCTCTTCCCATTTACACCATGGTAAAATAATTTGAACCCTGCCCCCAAATTTCTAGCCTTACTGCCTTTCCACCTGCTCTCCTGGAAACAGAATATATCAACCTTTGTCCTAATCATCATGTCAATCAACTCCCAACCTTTTCCTGTCATAGTCCCAGCATTCAAAAGTCCCCACATTCAGTTCAAGGCTCTGTGCTTTGCTCTTCACTTTTTGCCGAAGAACCTGCTTTCCACCTCTTCGTCTTCAACCCACAGTAGCTGAATTTCCACCGCCGCCCTGTAGGTTAACGGTACCAGTGGCGAACGTTGTTAACCCGGGCCATGACTGATCCGGTATGGAATTCTTTGGATGAACGCTCATATTTGTTTGGCAAAGTTTTAAGCCAGGTGCCCTCCCTGATGCAACTCTCTACATTTATCTGGGCTTGGCACCAGCCTACAGTTTGCATTGGCTTGTGCCCCCCCATAGGGCTGCAACTAAAATTGTAATCATGGAAATTTCCAAAAGCAACTGTAATTAATTACAAAAACTTGAAAACTTTAATTACACATTTTATCCCACTACAGATTACAATTACATAAATTTTGTAATTAAATTACATAATCGTGTTTCATGAAATTAGTTACTCTCCAACGCTGCCATTAAATTATTGTAATATGGTTCTTTGCTCTAAAAAGGTTTATCCAAAACATAATTATGTATAAGACTTGTTTCAACAATTACAAAAGGATGAAAAACACTAGGTATACCAGCACAAGCAAATGTTTTTTTTTTTTTTTGATACTTTGGTTATCTCCTTCATGTACTTGAGAGAGACAAACTCTGATGCACTACAGATCTACACCACTGCAAACTACTGTACAACCCAAAGATATATGCACTGTTAAATTAATCTCTGACAGTGTAAATCCTTGTGAATAAATTACATTATACACTTTGTGTTGGATCCTGCTAAGTCAGTATTGTTTTTGTGAGAGAAACCCCTACTCTTTGCACACTTTGGATGGCCCTACTGAAGAATAATAAAAGGTGTTGCCCCCAAAGATCATACATCACTCCCATAATGCCTTTCAATGATATATAGGACAGTGGAATGCCGTCACAGTGACGTCTGAAAGTGCTGCTGCTGTGAGGGTAGTGCGTGTGTGTGTTTTTCTATGATAAGGGTCAGTGTGCATTTTAGGTCATTGTTGTCCAGGCATTAACCTCACACCCATAATCAGTTCCTACCACCCACCTGCTTCATTTCCAAAGAAAAGAATAGAAACATTTAAATGTGAGACAATGTGGTAGTTGTTTTCACGTTTCAATTAAACCAATATACTGTAATACTAAATTTTGACATTTAACAGTTAAGAAAATGTAATGTTGGAGCAGAGACCTAATTCTAAAAAACAAAGACACAGGAACAGTTCATGTGAGCAAGAACATCAATTGCTGTTTTTTTTTTTTTTCCCATTTCTTTTTTACATTTGTATGTACGTCTGTATAGTTTGTGGAATTTCATCATATATACAAGGGAGCACATAGTGTATGTTTGTGCATGTCCCATGTCCATGCATGTTAAAAGGCTTATAATGTCCTCTTCCAGCAACGACTATTGCAACTCAGTCAGTCACCACTCATCCACCTCAGGAAGAGTGTGGAATGAACAACTGTAATTGTCTTTGCAGATTGGTTTTGCAAATAGCATACACCCAGTCAGGCCCGATGGAGGAAATCAAGCTGTTCTTTTAAAGCCATGACGAAATGCACATTGAAGAGTCTCCATTTCACTGTGACTTGTCTACACACATAATACAAATGTGGAGCTGTACAAAGTTTTATGACGTGTTGAATGTAACCTGGAGCTTGTCCTCAGATATCATGCCAGATTGTTTTTTACCCTGTGAGGGCATAAACAGTTTTTCTAAAGTGTTTAACATTTGCAACTTACTGGTTTGGTTTAAT
The DNA here is from genome assembly GCF_024500385.1 of Phyllopteryx taeniolatus. NCBI lineage: Eukaryota > Metazoa > Chordata > Actinopteri > Syngnathiformes > Syngnathidae > Phyllopteryx > Phyllopteryx taeniolatus. The sequence goes on along the minus strand of NC_084508.1, from coordinate 19,667,150 downwards.
GGGTTTTGGATGATGTGACTGTGTTTCTGGAAGGCACGGAGGTGCAGAGTACTGACTGAAATGTCCATTTGCTCCCACGACTTGATGATGATGCTTAAAGCTAATGGAGAAGGGCATAAATATCTTGGTAAAATGGCTTGCTTATAAATGCAATGAACATCAGTTAGGGTGATTTATCTGAAATTAATTGAAGACAGCTGTTATATAAAAGCAAACTGTCAGCATGATATCACAAAGCAGCATAGGAGTTTTCTGGAGTTTAAGAAAGTGCACAGATGCAGAAAGATAATACAAAAAATATTTTAATGTCCTTCTACTGTTCTACTGATTTACATAATGTTATAATAATAACACTATTATGTAAGTAATTGATTTTTATTTCTATTTGCATTATTTTCTATAGAAAAAAATCTAAACAAACCCAGTGTGTCGCAATGTACTGGATTTTACCTGAAGTTACAGTGATTTGCCTCGCTGTGGGATTTCTTTAGTGTGTGTGTGTGTATCAGACACATCTGCACTCGCAATACTTTTCAAATAGCGCCCTCTGCTAAATGAAATCATACCTGTCGCACAGAAAACAGGCAGTTCAAATTGGAGATTCATTGTCTCCATGCTCAATGCTGGATCCTGTTTTATTCAGTCTCTTCGTCAATAACTTACCAAATGTCTGTAGATCAGTGAATTTCAAACAGTGTGCCGGGGCAAATTAGCCGTGAGCGCTCTTCAGGTGTGCTGTGGAAATTATAAAATTTTATGTAATTGCTCGAAAAATTATTTATTTACAAGAAATAATGTATCTTTGTTCATCTATTTATGCCAGTGAGGTATAGTGACAGACAGAATAAATAAATGCTCTTACATTCGATGGGAGGAAGTGCATACAGTAATTTATGTATCCACTTTTTGTGACATTTTTGTTTGTTGGTGTGCCGTGAGATTTTTCAATTGTAAAATATGTGCCTTGGCTCCATAAAGTTTGGAAATCAGTGCTGTAGCTATATAATAATCCAACTATATGCTGATGATGCTGTATTATACTGTTGTGCCAACTGAAAAGAAGCTACTCAAATTCTCTCAGGAATCATGGTTCCAGTATCCCATTAGCGGCAATCAAGTTGCTTACATTTGAATCTCCTCCCCCCAAAAAAGAAAAACAAACAACAACAACAAAAATTAAGTACGTTTTTCTTCCAACAACCATTAAGACGGAGAGAGCTACCTAGTCTTGGGGGATAGAGAGAGACTGATGTGGTTAAACACTTTAAGCACCTTGGAGTAATATTTGATTCCCATCTTAATTTTAAACAACATGTTAAAAAAGTGGCGGCATGGTGAAAGACTGGTTAGCACATCCGCCTCACAGTGCTGAGGACCTGGGTTCAAATCCGGCCTCACCTGTATAGAGTTTACATGTTCTCGCCGTGCCTGCGTGGGTTTTGTCCGGGTACCTCCCACATCCTAAAAAACATGCATGACAGGTTAATTGAAGACTGAATTGTCTGTAGGTATGATTGTGAGTGCGAAGAGCTGTTTGTTTAAATATGCCCTGCGATTGGCTGGCAACCAGTTCAGGGTGTACTCCGCCTCCTGCCCGCAGTTAGCTGGGGTAGGTTCCAGCACGCCCACGACCTGAGTGAGGATAAGCGGTGTAGAAAATGGATGGATGTTTAAAAAAAAGTCTCAATACAATCAATACAATTTTAAACATACAGTGTATTCAGACCCCCTTAAATTTTTCACTTTTTTATATTGCAGCCATTTGCTAAAATCATTGAAGTTTCATTTTTTCCACAATGTACACACAGCACCCCATATTGACAGAAAAAAAAACTGAATTGTTGAAATTTTTGCGGATTTATTAAAAAAGAAAAACTGAAATATCACACAGCCATAAGTATTCAGACCCTTTGCTCAGTATTTAGTAGACGCACCCTTTTGAGCTAATACAGCCATGAGTCTTTTTGGGAATGATGCAACAAGTTTTTCACACCTGGATTTGGGGATCAGCTGCCATTCCCCCTCACAGATCCTCTTCAGTTCTGTCAGGTTGGATGTTGAACATTGGTGGGCAGCCATTTTCAGGTCTTTCCAGAGATGCGCAATTGCGTTTAAGTCAGGGCTCTGGTTGGGCCATTCAAAAATAGTCACAGAGTTGTTCTGAAGACACTCCTTCTGTAGTTTAGCTGTGTGCTTAGGGTCATTGTCTTTTTTGAAGGTGAACCTTCGGCCCAGTCTGAGGTCCTGAGCACTTTGAAGAAGGTTTTCGTCCAGGATATCCTTGTACTTTGACGCATTCATCTTTTCTTCGATTGCGACCAGTCTCCCTGTCCCTGCAGCTGAAAAACACACCCACAGCATAATGCTGCCACCACCATGCTTCACTGTTGGGACTGTATTGGACAGGTTATGAGCAGTGCCTAGTTTTCTCCACACATGCCACTTAGAATTAAGGCCAACAATTTCCATCTTATGTCACTGATGGTGTAGTGGTACACTCGCCTGACTTTGGTGCAGGCAGCGTGGGTTCAGTTCCCACTCAGTGACGGTGTGAATGTGAGAGTGAATGGTTGTCCGTGTCTATATGTACCCTGTGACTGACTGGCGACCAGTTCAGGGTGTAGTCCGCCTTTCGCCCGAAGTCAGCTGGGGTAGGCTCCAGCGTCCCGCGACCCTAACCAGGATAAGCGGTGTTGAAAATGGATAGATGGAAATGGAATTTCTATCTTGGCCGCATCAGACAAGAGAATCTTATTTCTCACCCTCTTTGAGTCCTTCAGGTGTTTTTTAGCAAACTCCATGTGGGCTTTCATGTGTCTTGCACTGAGGAGAGGCTTCCGTCGGGCCACTCTGCCATAAAGCCCCGACTGGTGGAGGGCTGCAGTGATGGTTGACTTTCTAGAACTTTCTCCCATCTCCCGACTGCATCTCTGGAGCTCAGCCACAGTGATCTTTGGGTTCTTCTTTACCTCTCTCACCAAGGCTCTTCTCCCCCAATTGCTCAGTTTGGCCGGATGGCCAGCTCTAGAAAGGGGTTCTGATCGTCCCAAACGTCTTCCATTTCAGGTTTATGGAGGGCACTGTGCTCTTAGGAAGCTTAAGTTTAGCAGAAATGTTTTTGTAAGCTTGGCCAGATCTGTGCCTTGCCACAATTTTGTCTCTGAGCTCTTCAGGCAGTTCCTTTGACCTCATGATTGTCATTTGCTTTGCTCTGTATGTGTTTTATGATGATATCCCCATCAGGACAATGGATGACATGTACCCACTGTAACTTCATAGTTACAGTACATATTGTAAAGGATTTCTTGCTGTGTTGATTAATGTATATTTTCCTAATCAGAAACACAAACAAACAAACAAATAATGCCTAGTTTATTATTCAAACATCTTAGTGGCTGGCATATGCCAATTTTTTTTCATTGGCCAAAGGGGCTGTTTTGAGTCACCCCTATGAGCTCTGATAAGCAATGGTATTTCATTCGGACATTTATTTATTCATTCATTTATTTATTTTTCATCACGTAGACAGGGCGCAGGGCTCAACCAGTGATAGTTCAGGGGGTGCAATTTGGACATTTTCAAATGTACTGTAACTTTCAATAGTTATTTGATTATGCAAGATCAAGTTTTCTACATGTGCCATAGAAAAGTTGTGAAACTGCTGTTGTAGATGTTTGTTTTCTGTGCATGATTATTATGCATGATAATGATGATTTTCTTAATTGTTTTTTTTTTAAATTGTTACTGTTGCTATTGTAAAAGATATGTAATTTTAAAAAGGAATCAGAAAAGTGGGAGTATTGTAGGTTTCCTGATTAGTAACGTACCTAGGTTTTTAGAGCACAGCTATTTTTTCCATCTAAAATAACGACTGTGCATATTGATGTCGTGCTACGTGCGTTTATGTCCATTTTTTCATAACCCTAAACAGTCCTCATCCAACATGCTTTCCAAACCACCAGCTCAGGCAGACGAGATGGGAGATAAGGCACGTACCCTAATCTTATCAAGCACAACATTAAACCTGCAGTTGCAGTGTTAAAGGAACAATTATCGACATTATCTTTACTGCAAGTTAGTATGAAAGTGTGACCGCACTGATTGAGCCACATGCACTGCAGTTTGTCAGTTTCTTTCAAGCCGCTGGTCATTGCTGAATATATATATGAAATAACTACAGCACCTGAGATTCTATGCCTTAAATTGGCTGTATAACTTTAGTTGCTCACATTATCAGAAGATTTTTGTGGGTTTTGAAGTCTGGGTTCAACAGATGTAAGCCATTACTGCACTGATTACCCCTCATCACAAACACTTGCACACACACATTCGCGCGCGCACACACACACACACACACACACAAACACACACACACAAACACATACACACACGCGTCCATTTGAGATAAGTTAGCGGGACAACCCGGTGCCTCGGTGGGGCCGGCGGACCACCCTGTGTCCCTCGGTGTGGGATGTGTCCCGTTCAGCGGGCCACTCTCGGATGGACCCCTGGGTCCGATCCCGCCCCTTGATTGATTGGGTGGGGTCCTCAGCCTCTGTGGTGCAGGCACAGCAATTACAGGACACTTCTGTCAGTCTTTGTGCATGTAAAATGGTGTCAATTCACTTGCATGTGTCCATAAGCACACACCCCTGGGACTCTTTCACTGGGTGTGGGCCCACTCAGTTATTGCAACAAATAACTCATGAATATGCGAATTGCTTGTATATTCCCTCACTCATACTCTCGTCCTATAGACAATTATAATTTACATAGTCAATCCCACCACACTTCAGTTGCACAATGTTTACGACCCTTGTCCTGCATGCTTCTTCTCCTGTCCTTGTCCTGTTCTAGCTTGTCCTGTCCTTCCCTCACAGGGTGTAGCACTACAGCCCCATGCAACACTCATATTTAATGTTTTATTGTTGTAGATAATGTAATGACTTACTGTTCTCATCAACCTGTAAACATTTATAACTTATCTTTTCGTTTTGTTGTCCTCTGGCATTTGAGAACATGAAGAACACCTGTTTTGGAATCCTGTATTCATGAAATGTATTTATTTACCATGCAAGTATCTTACTACAATATTAGCACTTTCTCTGTATTGATTTTCATCCGTATTGTTTCAGTATTGTCGAGTATTCAGTTTGACACAACTTTATTCCCCAGAATAGATAGTTGTCTGTAATATGTAAAAGTTATTATTACACAATATCGCTGCCGTTTGCATTATTTTAACCCATGTGTTGTCACAATTTTTTTTTAATTAGTTCTCTACAATATTTTCCACACCAAATTCTACCAAAATCTAATAAGAACAAGTTTCAACACTGTACAAGATGCCAAATGTAGGAACAATATTTGGCATAGGCACATAAAATAGATCCAGAGGTCTCCAGAGGTTTCAATTGCCGCACAACCCTTTTTGAGTGGTTTCTCTTGTAAAGTTTAACCCAAATTTGGAGAATGGAATGCTAGTATCATGAACATTTGAAAATGATATTCTCGTTTTCTGCCTGTGTGCTTTTTCACACTAGGATAAGGTTGGCTTGTGTCCTCACTGACTTTGGGGTGACTGAGAGTGAAAACGGTCTTTGAGGGCGATTGTGGCGAGAGATGAAGCAAATAAAAGAGGTGCGCAGGGATGGAGCTAGCAAGAGTACACCAGTGACCCTTGGCTGAGCTTTCCCACCCACAACTTTGCACCAGGCGGAAATGGGGGAGGCTGGGGGATCACTCACAAAGACTGAAGGAGCACTGACAAAAACAGTGCGAGACGCAAGGGCATGGGGGAGTTGGAGTTCAGGGGAGGGGAGGGCTGGAAAACGGTAGAACAAGACAGATGGCACAAGAACAATTTGGGGTTTGGGTTTACCAAAACATGACATAAGCAATTAACAATGCACATCCCCTCACAAGGTTAGTAACAAAAGGGTTGAGGAGTGCTTCCTGAAGGCATGTATATGTAGCAAACGCAAATCATTTTTAAATCACTGCATTCGTTTGGCTTATTTAATATTTCAGGTGCCACTAAGAACTTTCTAAAAATGGTCTAATGTTGGGGAACAGCTCTTGGAGAGCGTTCCCAAAGAGGGACTATGGAAAGTATGATATCACCCAAAACTATACCCCCATCGTTCCTCCGCCTTTTCCTTGTGTTTAGTAATTTTGTGTCCATGACCTGCAGTGATAAAAGTTTAGAGCGAGTTTGATTGTATGTCCTACTTATGTTGAATTCATGACCATCTTTTTCTCTTTTGCTCTTTCAGCAAGGGTTAAGGGGTGTACAGTATTTGTGTTTGGTGTGTTCACTGCATGTGCCGCATACACAGATCTGCACATTTATTGTCAAGTGTATGAAGTGCCACTTGCCCCGTCCATCTAAACCCACTAGCTCTGCCCTCGGTCATTGTGGTAATGAGAGACGTACTCTGCATTGGCCAAGTAGTGGGGGGCAGGGTGAGCAGTGGCTCATTTACATGAGGCAGAACCACCCCCTGGGGTAACATGCTGATTTTAGGCTCAAATATAGAGGCAGTTGTGCAAGCTTCATGACCCATGACGGGTTAATGACTTGACTTACTTGATTAATATTCATGGACCCATATCCTGAGGGTGTCGATAGAGAAATCCACCAATTTCCTCCAGTTGTCTCTATCCATGGCAATTGTTTTAGTTTGCCACACCACGTCTTGCACCATTCTTCTTGATATCATTTAGCCGTTCTCCATTAGATCTTCCATGTTTGTTTGCACCTTAAATCATGATCTTTGGTCAGGCATTCTGCAGATGTGACTAAATAGATTCAGCTTTCTCTGCATAACGGTCTGCACTGTTTTTCATTATGCCATCTGCCATGTTCACTTTCTGTCACACCTCATCAGTTACATAAACGTAAGACAGTTCAGAAATATTTCAAATTATATTACTGATTGAATTTAAGATTTTTGTAAGGCCAAACATTTAGATTTTTTTAAAGTCTTATTTTTAGATTATTACAGACCCCATGGAAACCCTGAATAGACCATACTCTATGGTGATAATCAGTCTTTCTGACGCCATACACAATGTTCAGCTTGGCTGTTGTATTTTTGATGCCTGCTTCTACATGCACCACTTGCCAAACTGAAAGCTGTTTTTATACCTATTTCGTAGTTGGGCACTCTACTTTCCAATCAGCCTCTCTCTTCCCTTCCTCACTGTCTGCAAATATTTTAAACATCAGAGTCATCAAATTAATTTTCCTTCTTGGAATTGATTCCAGGTTGGCAAGCTCAGCATTGGCGCAGCCTTCATCCGACCTTTGTCTAGCAGACCACGGGTTGTCGGGTTTAGGATGACACTTCCAAATTGCATTGGAAATGGTTCCCCTCGTAAAAGAGCATGCAGTTTTGTAAAGTTATTCTGACATCATACAATCTGGAGGCAGCTGCCGTCTCGGTATCACCTTCAAAGTCCTTTTCACACAATTTCTTTGTGACAGTATTCACATACCTTTTGATTATTCTCAGTACAGAAAGTTTTCTTTGATGAGTACTATTCCGAAAGAATTTGCGTATCTTTAATGGAATAATGATTTTTCCATAGACACTATTATAGCTAGCACAGTGAGCGTAACATGGTCTACATCATAGTTTGCAGCGATGTCGCAGTTTTGCATTAATTCCCCACCTTTTATTAGCTATACAGTCCAATGAGATCAGCCTTTAGTATTATTACAAAGTCACAAAAGCTAGACAAGCTAGCCACTATAAGTGTCTGCTTAGAAGAAGAACATGAACCTGTACACCCCCTTCAGTGTGGCTGCCACAGCCACTTTAAAGGAGACTGCCAACCAAAGTGATTGATTGAAGACTCTAAATTGCCCATAGGTGTGAATGTGAGTGTGAATGGTTGTTTGTTTATATGTGCCCTGCTATTGGCTAGTGACCAGTTCAGGGTGTACTCCGCCTCTCGCCTGAAGACAGCTGGGATAGTCTGCGGCACGCCCATGACCCTCGTGAGGATAAGTGGTACGGAAAATGGATGGATGGATATTATTTGTTTGTTCTTTTACTCTTCACATGCAGTTGAGGCTCTAGCTCCCCTGCCTCCCTTGACTGCATATACATGATTTTTAGATTGTGTTATTGAGTAAAATCACATGATTGAAATGATTCATTTTTTTATGTGAGTAATGACATAACCACATAACTAGGAACTCAAATATCTAACGTGCTGCTTCTTTTCTTTCGGGCACCACCCTTGTTCACACCTTACTGAACATCTTTCCATGTGGAGGCCTCATTTAATGCTGCCAGAGTTTCCTTATTGTTGGACATATAAAACAAGGCTTGGCTTCCATCTCCAGTAAATTGTAAAATGAAATTCAACAAAACTCTTGGAATATTCCTATTAGTCATTTAATATATCGATCATGGTGTTGGACTTTTACCGTTAGTTCCCCTTGAATCTTAATCCATTGTTTTACCAAGGCATTTGGGACAATTCTGTTACCAACTTTCATGGGAAAATTTCAGGGAAGGCCCGTTCAATACCATAGTAATACTTGGAGATGATTGCAAATTGAACGCCACAATGTCAGCACTATTTAGGTAATAAAGCAATTTAATTATTTAGACTTTTGTGCTTTTCGACCTCTATTTTGTGAATATTTTCCCTCTCCTTCAAAATGTATTCCAAACCATCAGTGTACAAAAAAACAACTTGGGAAATTGTGATGGAATGTTAATATAACCTAGTTGAGTGTGTTTGATACACTTGACTTCAATATTCAGGTGCTGAGCTTTGTTGGGTTATTCTGCATAGTTTTGTACAAATTATTACATGCTCACAAGCAGTGTCATAAAATGTGATTATATCATCAAGTTAATCTTATAATTTTTGTTTTTTTTCCTTGGGGAAATGAACAGGTTTTTATAACAGCATTATAAACAAAAGTCTCCTGAGAGTGAAAAGTGAGAGTGCGAGACAAGAGGAGGGAAAAAAAAGGCCTTTGAATCTGTGATCGATGAGGTGGCTTTATTTTACTTCAAAGTCCTCTGGAGCTGTCCAGGCCAAGTTTTGGCCCTCTATTTGCTCTTTCAGTGGTTTAAGTGAAGCACATGATATGTCTCAGACCTTGCTGGAAGCCTCCCCCTGCTGTTGCTAACAAAAAAGATCCAAACAATGATACTTTCTATTAGAACGGCGTAATATGTCAATGGCTATTTTCCCCCATTTGTTACATTTCCCCCTTTTCCTTCTTTTTTGGCATTCATTTTTAATGGCCCGCCTTGTTTTGCGCCCTCTACCCCAGTGGTCCCAGGCAAATCCGGAAAGCTGCAATTCTTTTCCCCTTTTGTGATGGGATGCGTGCTAAGAATATATATGGATACTCATATCAGAGGTCATATAAATGCTGGCTTTGTAATTGTGTTGGTTGTCTTTTGCTGGGTTTGAGTGATGTGAAACATTGTGACTCAATCATGCAGAAACTAAGTGAAACAAAGAACCAAATTTTGGTTGTACTACCAAAAGTGAACTCTTTAGCGGTGTGAGGAAATATAGATCAAGATATACCTTAAGTATCACACTGCTGAGAAGGTTTTGTAAATTATTGCAACACTTAACTGACCAATATTGCAGGTGTCACAAAAGCACAACTGCCAAATACTGAACTCTGCTTAAGCATCTTCAAGTATGACACCGATTGTCTAATGTTGACCCTACTTGCACACCTTCATACCCTTACAAGCTGTTCTTTCATATGACGACTAAAGCACATTCACATGTTAAAAATTTAGAATTCAATAACTTCCTTCTAAGCAAGTAACTACTTGCCTATGTACACTTTACATAGTGAAGAAAAGTACCATAAAATATAATGCACTGATAATTGACAACTTAAAGACACACAAGTCATTCTCGTGTTTCATTCCTCAATACAAAATATGCATGAAGGTAAGTGATGAAAACCTGCAAAGATTGAAAACAATTTAGTACTGAATTGTTGAGCTATTGCTTAAAACTCTTTTTCACCATCTCAGCTCGCCAGATTTTTTGGGCAGGGCTAAAGACACGGTCGCACTGATGTCACCAGGGAACAGCACAAGTCGGCCCTCCCCCACGATGCGAGTATAACTAACGAGGGCCGTCTATGGCTATTCGCCGGAATTGTGAGTTACTTAATAATAGCTTGCCCCATTTCTATCACCACTGCATTGTGCAGTCAACCGTCAAGCTGTGCCTACAACCCGAAAAATGCATCTTCCGTGAAGGATTTTGTGTTGATTGGGCTAGTGTCTCTGTTGTGGTGACTACACGTGCACCTCACACAGCGAGTTGATGGCGAGTTGCTAGTAAGCTAAGGCGCTAGGAGCTCGCTCGACCACAGCGAGGTCATTTAAAACACCAGCGCCTCACTCTGAGTAGTTGTGTCTGGGTCCCCACATAACAGACAAATGGCAAAGTTAACTATTTATTAACCATAACTGCAGCAGCACACATTATTCAGCCAGTAATTGACTACAAAATCAAGCATACAGCGTACGAGCGAATGTATTCGATTGAAAGCTGAAGGGCTGTCTCCAGCGCCTTCAGCTGACACACCCACTTAGTCCTGCAGTTTGAGGGCGGCCCTAATTTTTGATGATTTCAGAGCCTTATTCTACATGCATGGTGATTTTTTTAAATTCATACAAATTTGGCAGGCTTTTTAAAACACTTCTCTGTGGTGTGTCAAATTTACAAGACATTTTTTCGGCCCCTTTGTTGGGTCTTTAATAATTCGTGTTGGTGTAAATAGCACGAAAAATACCAGTAGGTTGATGATGTTTCAACATTTACTGTAAGTCACTATTGCAGACAGGTGTTACAGTAAATGCCTGTCTGCACATGTGTAAGGGAACACTAACACCTTGATCTCTCACTTCCTCTTATTTGTTTGAATCAGATTCGTCACTAAAGAGGATGTGCGTCTTTGTTTGTAGTTCAGTGATTCACTTTAACAAGCACCATTCAGCTCTCAGCAGCCTCCAATAAGGGCAAACCTGTGATGATGAAAGTGGGTGACACAATCCAATGTAAGTTCGGATGTAAGCATACTGTATATATATGTATATCAAGAATCTAATTATTCACAATGAATAGTGTCTTAAGCGATACGTTGCGAGATTTAAACCTTTTTTTATGTTTTCAACTTTGCCTGCCTATGTACCGACTCACACACATCAGTCTTTTCAACCTTAAATTACATAACAGTCACATGGACTCAGGGCGTGTGTGTGTGCGTGTGTGTGTGTGTGTGTGTGTGCGTGTGCGCGCGTGTGTTCTTTTCAGATGTCATCATCTCAGGTGCTTTCAGGGGCAAATTTCACACTAAAAGGCTTTCTGGGGGATGCTAATTTCCCTGGCAACCTGAGCCACCGGGAAGTGGTGCTGTCATCTAATAAGCTACTGACTCAAAGAACATACTGCATGCCATCCAAACTATAAATGGCCTATGATTATATGTATTGCTATAGATGCACCATAAACACATCCAAAATCATCAAAACATTTAACTCCAGTTTTAACCCGCAATAAGTAATTATTAATGAAGTAATGCATTCCTCCATTCATCTTCTGTTCCGCTTGTCCTCACTGGGGTCGCAGGCGTGCTGGAGCCTATTCCATCTATCTTCGGGCGAGAGGCGGGGTCCAACCTGAATTGGTCGCCAGCCAATCGCAGGGCACATATAAACAAACAACCATTCGCACTCACATTCACACCGACGGGCAATTTAGAGTCTTCAGTTAACCTATCCTGCATCTTTTTGGGATGTGGGAGGAAACCGGAGTGCCCGGAGAAAACCCACGCCGGCACGGGGAGAACAATGCAAACTCCACACAGGCAGGGCCGGATTTGAAACCCGGTCCTCAGAACTGTGAGGCAGATGTGCTAACCAGTCGGGGACCATGCCACCTGAAGTCATGCAATATTAATATTTTGACTTTTTTAATTCTCCATGTGTATGTGTACTGAAATAGTTATTTACTGTTTTATAAATCAAGGCTGTGGTTAACGTTAATGGGGAAAAAAGGAAGTCGTTCTGAAGTAGAATGTGACCTGAATTTTATTTTACTTATCTATTTTGAAGGTCATCTCAAATGTGTGATGACAAATGGAATATATGGAGTCTGCCTTATTTAACACGATGTTGTGACTCAGATATAGTTTACCATGGATACAGTGGGACATTTGTTGAGTGCAGTTTAAAGGTGAAGTGGGTAATTGGGAAAAAAAAAACACTTTTTGTCATATATATATCTCTCTCCATGTCCTCACAGTAAAAAAAAATATTTAAATGATCTTTTGAAAAGGCGGCACGGTGGCCGACTGGTTAGAGCGTCAGCCTCACAGTTCTGAGGAGTGGGGGTCAATCCCCGGCCCCGCCTGTGTGGAGTTTGCATGTTCTCCCCGTGCCTGCATGGGTTTTCTCCGGGCACTCCGGTTTCCTCCCACATCCCAAAAAACATGCATTAATTGGGGACTCTAAATTGCCCGTAGGTGTGGATGTGAGTGCGAATGGTTGTTTGTTTGTATGTGCCCTGCGATTGGCTGGCAACCAGTTCAGGGTGTACCCCGCCTCCTGCCCGATGATAGCTGGGATAGGCTCCAGCACGGCCGCGATCCTAGTGAGGAGAAGCGGTTCAGAAAATGGATGGATGGATGGATGGATCTTTTGAAAACTCGCCCCTCTCCGGCCTCATCTAATGCCTCTAATTTACTTTTCATTATTAATTTCAAAACTCTCCATGACGGAGAGAATAATCCAAATAAAGACTGTACAGACTGGAGACGTGGCCCAGGAGTGTGTCAATCATTTTCTCGTGTAGGCACATTTACGCCAGAAGGAAGCTCTGGGAATTATGGTGGACGCGGAGGCTTTCGGCGGCTATCCCTCGTTTGCCAACAAGTGTGTCTTCTAATACAAGGAAACACAAGCAGAGCAAAGGAACCAGAAAGTGTACACAGATGGAATCTGATAGAAAGAAACAAAACAGGAGGATACACATTGGACCCTCGACTCCCTGTGGAACTTGATGGACTCAAGTGCGACGTGGCTTCATTTCTGCTCGACGGGTAAGTTCATCACATACCTTTATGTTGAATTGATTCCTCAAAAATATAACTTCGCAGCCGCGTTCGTGTCTAGCACTCGACCACGCCAAATGCACAAACTAGTTCAGCAAAATTGCATTGATAGCTAACAATACAGTAACTACTGTATCATTATGACAAGCTGATCAGCTGTTGGACTGATTTTGTAAGGTGAGTTTTAATTATATCTTATGGCTGTCTCAAGATACAATAATGTACAAATATGTATAATGTAATTATAAAAATTCATGCTTCATGACATTACTGAGTAAATACATTTCATTAAAATTTCTCAATGACATCAGGGGCTAATAATTATATCTAACTTTCATGCCAATAACTTTCTAACTATAATGCTAGTTAGTTTAGCTAATATAGTTAGTTTGCCACTTATATACAGTATGACAATTTTTATTTTTTTAGTTACAGGTGAAAAAGACATGCTGAAAAATGGCAAAGTTGCTTCTACATGGTGACCACACTGAAGTCAACTGTAGACATGTGCGTGCACGCCTGCGAAGGGCGTGGATTCGGCCAGAGTGCAGTGGTATGGGAGGGAGTAGTCAAGTGAGGCTACATTAAAATTTTGCTAGCAGTTTCAACATTAAACACTGCACCTTTAAGTTACTGCAGAGATAACCGTTCAATTATTAAATATGTCAATGAATTCCAATGATTTATTTACACAGTGATAAATCATTACAACTCTCTCCATCTCCTTTTAATATACAGTATAGCACTGGTAGAATGTGGCATTTACAAGGAGGCTACGATCACAACTGCCCAAGGCATCATCCATCCATGCATCAACTGATCTCTGCCCTTACATCAGGTCCTGATGTCCACGAGGCAATAGTAAATGCCCGAGTGAGCTTTTAGCTGGCTTTTTTCGAAGCAGAAGCCCTACTTGCAGTCCTTCCACATGAGTACCGCCTCTTGTCATGAACGGAACAAAGGACAGGACCCAAAATGCACAACTCCAATTCAAATGGACAGTTTCAAAAAGAGAGGTTTAACAAACGGGCAGAGGTTGGTACATAGGCAGGCAATCCGAAAAGGCAACAGTATCCAAAAAGCGTGAGGCAAAAAGGCAAGGTCAATAATCAGAACAGGGTCTTGACTTACTATGAGTCGGTGACGTGGAAACAAGGAATGCTGAAACGTGACGACAAGGTACAACGAACTGGCGACCAGAAAGAATGAGACACGTGGTTAAATGCATGGGGTAATTAGGGTAAACGAGGCACAGGTGGGGAAGATGCTCTCAGGAGCAGGTGTGTACAAGGCAGGGGGAAGACAACAACCATAACACACACCCATGACACCTCTACTTTGAGCTCCAATTCTAAATCCAGAGGGCACAATCCACTTTTCTTATTTTAATTTTCATCCCAGCAGCTTCACACTCAGATAGAGCCTACCCAGTAAAAAGTTACAAATTGGTGAAGCATTCAGGATGACATTCTCTACAAATAGAGTAGACTAGATCATCCTTGGGTCACCAAATACAAATTCCATGTCTTGGCAAAGCCTAGCAATTCAGTCTATAAAGCTAATGAACGCTATCTTACTTTGTGCAATTGGAAGGGAATTCAACTGTGTCCTCCGCAGATGTCTGTGACGGATGTTCCAGGAGTACAGACTGTGGGGCCTGTTACTGCGATCCGTTCCGGTATAAACAGACATTTTGTCTTCATGTTTATAAATGCTTCATGGCAAGACTAGTGAAAATAATGTCCATCCATCCATCCATTTTCTGAGCCGCTTCTCCTCACTAGGGTTGCGGGCATGCTGGAGCCTATCCCAGCTGTCATCGGGCAGGAGGCGGGGTACACCCTGAACTGGTTGCCAGCCAATCGCAGGGCACATCGAAACAAACAACCATTCGCACTCACAGTCATGCCTACGGGCAATTTAGAGTCTCCAATTAATGCATGTTTTTGGGATGTGGGAGGAAACCGGAGTGCCCGGAGAAAACCCACGCAGGCACGGGGAGAACATGCAAACTCCACACAGGCGGGGACGGGGATTGAACCCCGCACCTCAGAACTGTGAGGCTGACGCTCTAACCAGTCGGTCACCGTGCCGCCTGAAAATAATGTAATAAAGGCAAATACAATGTGCATTTTTTTACTTGCAGCAGACATGTTTTATTTTGGTGTGTGTAAGTGTGGTGACCTATTCTGCTCTAAAAAAAAAACACAACAAAATTAAAAATATTTTTTTTTCAATCATTGTACTATTTGATAGAACATCTCATCTCATCAAAAAACCTTCACCATGTGAGCTAAGACAAACTAAGACAGGCAGGGACAGGCAATGTCATACAATAGGTTTAATATAGCATTGTGGTCATAAAATCAACTCCTTGACATGAGCTGACATAATGATAACAGAGAAGGGGCTTCCCATTATTTGGGAAGTTGCAAAGATGACAGGTTTTCTCTCATTTCTGGCGTACACTGTCTCTTGCCCTGTTAAGTCTCAAATGGGTCATTGAGGCCTCCCAGTCAACAACTCTGATCCAATTTTAAAATGCATAATTCCTCTTTCGCTTGGTTTCATGTTAGATCATTATTTGCTTAGTCATACATACATTCACTGTGCATAGTTCCTGGAGAAGTTGAGGAGCAAATGGGCCCATAATACATCTCCTGACATGGGCATAGTTGTCCTGTATAGACATATTGAAGAGTCATTTGTCTTCTCATTCTCAACCCATATTGAGATTTATGTTCAGCCACGATGGAGATGTTAATTTTAGAGTGCTAAAGGTAGGATAGCATTTTGACATTGGCCATCGTTTCCGGGTAACTGCAGGGCTAATACAGCACTATAAAGTTGCGAGTGTGATTTCTATATAACTACATTCAACGTGGCGTACAGTATGATGTCACTGATCACACAAGGGGATTTCACAAGGGCATCTGTGTCATTTCCGTACCAACATGGAAATCGCTGTTCATCTTTGGTTTGTTAGTCCATGAACAAGCACTTAAAAGTGCGGCATGTGACCAAGGGGACCCAAAGTTCAATACCATCAACATTGAGGCAGGAACCTCACCTGTCACTTGCAAATTTAATCACCGTTTTACTTCACTGTGTCATGATTTTCCAGACATATTACGTCATCTTATTTGGAGGTAGGTGGGTGTTTGGTCCAAATAAAACAATATTGCTTGACAACCAAAAATGAATGGACAGGCCATCTACTGTAAGCGCATAACCTTCTGTTCAGGAACATGTTCAATTAGCTTTGTGAAACATAGCCAGACATAAAATTTGGACCATAGCCCAGATTCAGACGTTGGAAATCAAGACTTAAGACCAAAATTAAAGTGCTCCTTCACAGAAATGCAAAGAGACAATATGAATTAATTTTTCCTTGTTTACAATCATTTTATTAAGCAAAGATACAATTATTAAAAACTATAATTTAGACTTAAACTCTATAATATATTACGTATTATGTACATCACTTTACAGTAGTTAAACGTGAGGACAAATAGTTTTCTTGGTGAGGGAGCTGTTCTTCAGCACCTGAGTCTTATGCAATCAAGTTAATTTCTCACACTCATATTTACTTTGATATGTTTCTTAGTACTTGGTAAGTGTAGTATTTCTGTTATTTTGCAATAAAATAAATCGCCCATCAAGTAGTCAAAGGGGTCTTTTATTGGCACTATTGAAAATTCACCTAAAATAAAAATTACAATATATTTTCCTTTTCTCTTTTATGTTTCCTTTAATTTTTTAAGTCATTATAACAATACAAATGAGCTCATGTTTTTACTTTAAACGCATCCATTAAATGTATAAACCCTTTAACTCTGTTGTCCATTTAGATAAAGTACGTCACAAATTAGTTAGTTACAGTTTACTCAACTATGACTTGGCTGTCTTTGTTTTGAAAGGGCAGCTCCCAAATAATATCGAAGTCAGTTTGGGTGCAACTCAGACGTTAACATGAGATTCCTCCTACCTCTGCACTCTGAGTTATTCATATGTGTGTGTTGTAAACATTTGAGGACCCAAATGAACTTCGGCACCATATTTAGCCATGGATAAGACAAGGCTATCAGTAAATGACTGGTAGTTTATGTAATTTTCCTCCTAATGTGACCAACTCCTGCAGAAAGGTCCAAGCAAGGAGATAGCTAGAAATAAAGCTTGTTGTCTAATATCTAATTCATCAGATTTTAGTTCACCTCTGTTTTTCTGCTGTTTGCATCCTCTCATTGAACTACATTCCCCCCCTCCCTCCCAGTGGACAAGCATTAAGATAGTTTGTAAGTTAAGAACCAACTTATTCTGGCTTTCAATTTGACTTAAGCAAGACTCACCATAAAAAAACAATTCCCTCACTCGGTTGTTTTGAAATCTACTTCAATGTCTCAAACTGGTGTTCTCTGCATAATAGGCTTTATCTTTTGATTTGAATAGCTCACTTTGAGTTTGAGACTCTTTTCATGTATAACTTGGCAGTGGTTCCTTTTGATCTAACTGTTGCCGGAGTCAAAATACTGAAATCATCAATCTAAAATTGTTTAAATAGATTTTTGGGAGAAGGGGATAAGGAAAAAGCTCAAGGTTGACTTCTTTAGTTTCCAATTACTCCTTTTAAAAAAAAAAACAGTGATGCCTCAAAAGATTAATGGATAATACAAATGTATTTAGCTCAAACCCCACCCCAAAACATAATTCACTTATGGTCTTGTTGTTTTGGTAAGGCAGTTATCATTCACTCTAAACAGGCTATACAAAGGCAGTATAGTAATGGCGTTATCATTCGGTGTGCTTCAGAGGACAAAACCAACCACGTTAACGACTCGCTGATTCTGTCAGAATTAGATCACACATGATAAATGACAACAGGCAATCCTTTGAACACAATCCGCTCCTGAATACTGGCCGACCTCCGATTTCTTCAAAGTAAAATAAATAAAAATGGCGCCCGGTTCTGAGGTCATGGGTTCAATTCCAGGTTCCGGCCTTCCTGTGTGGAGTTTGCATGCTCTCCCCGTGCCTGTGTGGGTTTACTCTGGTTTTCCACCCTACGTTTCCTCCTACATGTTCGTAGGTGTGAATGTGAGTACCGGTATGTGTGTTTGTTTGCTATATGTGCCCTGCGAATATCGGCTGGCGACCTGTTCAGGGTGTACCCCGCCTCTCGCCCAAAGGATAGGATAGGTTCCATTACTGAAGGCAAGTTGCCTCACATAAACATCAAAACACAGCTCACTTTCTGGTGTTCAGTCTGTTATTTTCTCATATTGTTGTTGCATTAGCCATATTGTTAGTACATGCGTTAAGGGCTTAAAATGTTATTTTCAGGGGTTGCAATGAATTCCATCCCCATTTCTATGGTCTTCATCATTTTTTTTTTCTCTGAAAAAAAAAAAAATCCTTCGGTGGCACACATGCAGGCACACACACACACACAAAAAGGGAATCTTTTAGATACCCAGTGAACTGAGGTTACCGTGTCACAAGATGTTTATGTGTGGGAATCTTCCGTAACGTAATTTTATGAAGGTGGTTTGACCTCTGGATTTTTGTCGGACAAATTCTGATTTGAAAGATTTCAATTAAATTTAGAGGCTCGCCTTAGTTAGCTCTTCTTTTAGAAATAGATGTTTTTCAATACCGGTGACACTGCTGCTGTGAAAGAATATGCACTATTTGGGGGCCACCACTATTTACGAGCTTACGGTTTAGCTAAGATTTTGATATGAGAGTACCTAAACCACCCCCAATAGTTGCCAGCTACAGGACATCTCCTCCAAGGACACTGATTGTTCCTTAAAAACTTTTGACCACCCACAATTGTATCATGGAAGATGGATTTGTGATATTCCCGTAATGACAGGAATGCAGGCCGAGTGGTAAGCACATTATCCTGGCAGTTCGGAAGTTGGAGGTTTGAATCTAGGCTCATACCTTCCAGTGTGGTATTTGCATGTTCTCCCATGCTTCCATGGTTTTTTTTTTCTCCAGGTACTGGCTTCCTTCCACATTCCAAAAACATTCATGTTAGGTTTATTGAAGACTAAAAATTTCCGTAGGTGTTAATGTGAGTGTGAATTGCTGTTTATCTACATGTGCCCTGGTATTGGCTGGCAACCAATCCAGGGTGTACACCACATCTCAACCAAAATCACCTTGGTATAGGCTCCAGTTCACCCACGACCAGAGGTGGGTAGTAACGCGTTGCATTCACTCAGTTACATTTACTCAAGTAACATTTTCGATAAACTGTACTTGTCAGAGTACTTTAAATGCACTGTACTTTTTACTTTTACTTGAGTATTTATGTGAGTAAGGATTGATACTTTTTCTCCATTACAATGATCGACATGCCGTTCACTACTTTTATTTCCATCCATTCTTGTGTGCGCATCTATTTTGAGACTCCATCTTCGACTTCCACATAGGGCACCGATGTGCCAATCCAACATGATCACTAATGTCATTTGAGTCCAATTCAACAATCAGATGACACAGCTTTGTCATGCAGCTCTTAAATTGTGTAAATTGTGGACATTTCAGCCCACTTCTAACTTGAGAAAACACCTTGCGGTAAGTTGCAGATGTTTCTGTTCTTGTTTTGGCAGTGGATATGGCAACATTAGCCCTATCCTATGGTGTTGCATACGCACACGCATACACAATCACTAAGTCTGGCCAGCAAACAGTTTCTTCATGAAGTCATTGAAATGAAAAAAGCGAATAATGTTTCTGTAGAGCCCAATGCATGTATTGTTGGGTTTTGGGCAGTTATAAATCGAAATGGTGGCAGGTGTGTGTCGACTGCCATATATTATAATTTTTTTAAAAATTTTGTTTGGTGTTCATGCTCTGATTAAAAAAAAAAAAAAAAGTTACTCTTGAGTAGTTTTTCCATTGAGAACTTTCTTACTCTTACTCAAGTAAATATTTGGATGAGTACTTTTTACTTTTACTTCAGGCATATTATTCTAAAGTAACAGTACTCTTACTTGAGTACAATATTTGGCTACTCTACCCACCTTTGCCCACGACCCAAGTGAGGATAAGCGGCATAGAAAATGGATGGATGAACATGAATGCATCTCAGTTAAAATTGCGAAATACAGAATTAATAAAACGCAGAATCTTGACAATGACAAGGTACATTAGTTTTGAAAACAAAGTACGAGTGAACCTGTCTTATGTAACAGTCAACAGTCAAAATGAACTGCAAATGCAAAATTGGCAAGAATCACTTTCCCAGGGTGGGAAAAGCAGCTTGTATTTGGAATGAGGGCATAACTCAAATCTCCAACTGATATAATCACTCTCAACATGCACATGGAACTGCATGACCCAGGCCGCCACCAATCTCTAGCACAGATCAATCAGAGCTCTTCAACACTAGGCCTTTCAGCACCGAGACCACTCAGGCCTGTTACATTGCTTCATGTATCCCCCACACACATAAAGCTAATAGAAGGCCAGTGTTACAAATGCAATCAATAAGAAATTCACAACATTTAAATGCATTCAGGCGGCACGGTGGGCGACTGGTTAGAGCATCTGCCTCACAGTTCTGAGGACCTGGGTTCAATCCCCGGCCCCGCCTGTGTGAAGTTTGCATGTTCTCCCGGTGCCTGCGTGGGTTTTCTCCGGGCACTCAGGTTTCCTCCCACATCCCAGGAACATGCATGCTAGGTTAATTGACAACTCTAAATTGCCCGTAAGTGTGAATGTGTGTGCGAAAGGTTGTTTGTTTCTATGTGCCCTGTGATTGGCTGGCAACCAGTTCAGGGTGTACCCCCCACCCTGCCCGATGACAGCTGGGATAGGCTCCAGCACGCCCGCGACCCTTGTGAGGATAAGGGGCTCAGAAAATGGATGGATAAATGCATTCAGCAGATTGTAATAATGGTAAAATCAACAGGACTCTAGTCCACATTGAAAGGAGTCAGATGAGGTGGCTCAGGCATCTGATTAGGATGCCTTCTGGACGCCCTCCTGGTGAGATGTTCCGGGCATGTCCCACCGGAAGGAGACCCCGTGGATGACCCAGGACATGCTGCAGAGACTACATCTCCCAGCTGGCCTGGGAGTGCCTCAGGATCCCCCCGGAAGAGCTGGATGAAGTGGCTGGGGAGAAGGAAGTCTGGGCTTCCCTGCTAACGCGACTGCCCTCGCAACCCGACTTCAAATAAGTGGAAGAAAATGGATGGATGGAGTTCATAATTCGTCCAAAGTCTTGAAGAATACCGTAATACTCCTCTAAAGTCATGTAAAACGTCATTGTTACAACTGCCATCATGTACAATGGTCAGCAAGCATCACCGTATTAACCCTGTGTTCTATGTTCTCTTAGTTTTTTGTATGTAGCTTTTTTCCAATGGACGTTACAGCTTCAAAAAGGGATCTTGCTGGAATAAGAACATAAGAAGAGATAATGGAGAAGAATGTAAACCAGGTATGGGACATAAACACACTCAAGACTCACCAACGCACATTGTAACTTGTTGACAAATGAAGACTACAGTATTTGACTGTTTTTACGTTTTACAATGGTCATAGAACCTGTTAGGTGAATTCTGAGATGTGTTTCTAAATACATTAAACATACAACCCCAATTCCAATGAAGTTGGGACGTTGTGTTAAACATAAATCAAAACAGAATACAATGATTTGAAAATCATGTTCAACCTACATTTAATTGAATACACTAGAAAGACATGATATTTAATGTTCAAACTGATAAACTTGATTGTTTTTAGCAAATAATCATTAACTTAGAATTTTATGGCTGCAACACGTTGCAAAAAAGCTGGGAGAGCTGGCAAAAATGACTGAGAAAGTTGAGGAATGCTCATCAAACACCTGTTTGGAACATCCCACAGGTGAACAGGCTAATTGGGAACAGGTGGGTGCCATGATTGGGTATAAAAGGAGCTTCCCTGAATTGCTCAGTCATTCACAAGCAAAGATGGGGCGAGGTTCACCTCTTTGAGAACAAGTGCATGAGAAAATAGTCCAACAGTTTAAGGACAATGTTCCTCAACATACAATTGCAAGGAATTTAGGGATTTCATCATCTATGGTTCATAATATCATCAAAAGGTTCAGAGAATCTGGAGAAATCACTGCATGTAAGCGGCAAGGCCGAAAACCATCATTGAATGCCCGTTACCTGCGATCCCTCAGGTGGCACTGCATCAAAAAAAGATATCACCACATGGGCTGAGGAACACTTTAGAAAACCAATGTCAGTAAATACAATTCGGCGCTACAGCCGTAAGTGCAACTTGAAACTCTACTATGCAAAGCAAAAGCCATTTATCAATAACACCCAGAAACGCCGCCTCATCTAATATGGACTGATGCAAAGTGGAAAAGTGTTCCGTGGTCCGACGACTCCACATTTAACATTCTTTTTGGAAATTGTGGACGTTGTGTCCTCCGCACCAAAGAGGAAAGAACCATCCAGACTATTATGGACGCAAAGTTCAAAAGCCAATGCTTTTGAACTTTGCTGAAAGGTACATACAGGTTTTGGAGAAACATATGCTGCCATCCAAGCAACATCTTTTTCATGGACGCCCCTGCTTGCTTTCAGCAAGACAATGCCAAACCATATTCTGCACCCGTTACAACAGTGTGGCTTCGTAGTAAAAGAGTGCGGGTACTAGACTGGGCTGCCTGCAGTCCAGAACTGTCTCCCATTGAAAATGTGTGGCGCATTATGAAGCGTAAAATACGACAACGGAGACCCCGGACTGTTGAACAGCTGAAGCTGTACATCAAGCAAGAATGGGAAAGAATTCCACCTACAAAGCTTCAACAATTAGTGTCCTCAGTTCCCAAACGTTTATTGAATGTTGTTAAAAGAAAACGTGATGTAACACAGTGGTGAACATGACCCTGGCCCAGGTTTTTTGGAACGTGTTGCAGCCATAAAATTCTAAGTTAATGATTATTTGCTAAAAACAATAAAGTTGATCAGTTTGAACATTATATATCTTGTCTTTATAGTGTATTAAATTTAATATAGGTTGAACATGATTTGCATATCATTGTAATCTGTTTTTATTTATGTTTAACACGTCCCAACTTCAATGGAATTGGGGTTGTAATTTAATTGCTGAAAACATGCGCAAAGATTGAGAAGAGTGTAGTATTCAATTTTTCACCATTTCAATTTTCCTGATGTTTTGAGTGTGACTAAAATGGCACCCAGTGGCACACTTGGGTGTCCAGCATGAGTCCCCCTCCCCCACGATACAAGAACTGAGTGCCTTTGTTCACATCAGGGGCTATTCGATGCAATTATAAGTTATTTGGTTATAATTACTTGCCCATTTCTATCACTATAGCGTGCAATTAGCTAGCTAGTTATCCATTTAAAAACATTTGAAAAATGCATCTAGTGTTGATGCCACAAATAACAGAACAGCTCGATGTCGTTATTTAAATTTCCAAGTGTTACATATTTTGTGTTATTCAGGCAACCGTAATATGTTTCTGTCTTGTACTGTACGATGTGTGAGCAATCGGCTGAATAACTTTTGGCGTTGTGTTGAATTGAACTTTCCTAGAAGTGTGTCTGTTATGTGGACCTACACACCAACACAACAGAAAGCGAGGTGGTGACGCATTGCATGACCCCTCCACCCTTCCACAATGTCTGGAAGCCTGTTAGTCCGCAAGCTAGCTAGTGGCTAGCGCCTCTCGTCGCGGTGTGGAAAAGGACCTGAGACGACTCGGTGGGATATATTCCAGCCACTGGAGGCTTTAAGCGGATATAGACATATTCGCCCACAGCGTCTCAGAGCTGAGAGAAAGGGTGAATTTTTTTTTTACGATTTTGAATCCTCATTTTATATACTTGATTTTTTTATTCAGCCAAATTTGGCATTTTTGTTAAAATTCTTATCTGTGGTGTGTCCAATTTATGACATTGAGATTTTCACTTTAGCAAGATGCAATGTGTATTATCAAATTACACTTTCATTATTTCTTATCAAGCTTAAGATTTTGTTTTTACATTTGAACTAGTCATGCACCGTAAATGAAAATTCGTGACCGAAAAAGAAAACCAAAAAGTAGGAACCCAAGTCCAAAAACCGAAACACTGGAAAAAAATTACAATACCAATGACTAGTAAAATTGTATGTATGGATATGACTGCAGAGCTGCCAACCTATAGAAATTCACTTCCATAACAATTTGTCTGAATTTCCATATTTAAATTTTTTTGAAAGAACATTACCATTATTGCAGAATATTATGTAATTGGATGAAAATAATTCTGCCTAATGTTTGATTGCACAACATAATTATTATTCTAGAATTGTAATCTTGAATAAATTATGGCTACAATATTTGTTATTTTAATGTATTTATTACATCAAACTTAAATGGCGGATGCATTTGAGGCTAAATGTCTTCTCTAGCATGCTGTTTTTGTATCTGTATCTACTATTGCAACTGCACTATTAATTATATTAAAGTACTTTTAACCTTATAAGCCTATTTTCTTAAGTAACATAGCGTACTAGCGGTGATGTACTAATTAATTTCTGGTTTCAGGGTCCGGTCCCTGTGTGCCCGTCTAGGGTTATCATGTATTATCGATTGTCAAGTATTTTCGAGACACTCATTAATTTGCCTGCTATTTTGCTCTTCAATGTTGGTTGCGCTACAATATTATGCAGTTCCAGGCAGACCTAAGTGAGAAGTGTACTGTATCACCCAGTCCCTTATTTTGGTGTTTTGCGACTTAATGTCAACACACACTACCCACTACAAGCCCTTCATAGCTTAGCAATTGGCATGGTGTCACATCTTTCTGTTAATTACTCCTTGTCCTCCCTTCGTGATAATGATATTTGTCAGAAGTGTAGCTTATTCCCTGCCATGTAGGGAGGCAATAATTAGTGACCTATGCTGCATTGACACCGAACGCGAAGCGAACATTTGCCTCTGTGGCTCAACATCATATTTTGTCGCGTTAGCTGTCGCTCGTAGGGAGCTGTTCAATGTGGACGCACTGTTTTTTAATTTGTGTATTTTTTTTATAATATAGTGTACATGACCATGCGCTGGCCACGGTTTTTGCTTGCATCATAAAAACATCCTGTTTTGGCCGTTTTATTTTGGTGACAAGTTTTTTGGTCCCAAAGTGAAAATGCACTTTTGGCCCATTTTTTGCTGGTCAAAATTTCGATGCATCACTAATTTGAATACTCACTGAGAACAATCATTGAGAATGCATACTGTATTTATGAAATGTATCAACTATATTATGCTATATGTGATAAAGCCTACTTAGAATTAAAAAACCAAAAAAAAAACATAGAATTTGATATTCAAATAAAGGACTAAGCGTGTTTTCATGTTTTGCAGTAGTTCAAATGTCAATTGTTTTTACTTTCGACTGACTTTGAACCTGGAATTTGAGGTTCAGGCAAAAAAATATTCTTTCATCCTCCCATCAGTCTCATTCGTTTTATCAGCCCTCATTCTATATTTGCTCTCTCGCTTTCATTCGTTGCCAGTCTTTCATGCTCTCTTTGTCTTAGTCTTCCTCACTCTCACCTTTCCCATGTGCTGCAGGCGTGGTTATAGCCAAATCCCGGAGTGAATGACTGAGAAAACATCTCTGGTTACCTCTGTTTCTGTGCTTATGCTCCTTACCAATTTTTACAACTGCTGTGTTTGAAATAATGAATGAAAAATGACAACACTCTCACTTTGACCAAAAAAAAGAGACTGGTGAGAACTAAGCGACTGGTGTGGAAACAGAGCATCGTTGTTTAATGCAAATTTTGGGGCCGACTTCCTATTTCTGAAGACCAAAGCACTATGTGATCTTAGTATGACACTTACATGCATCTGCATTTTGACTTTTCAAGGTGTTTACTTTGCAAAACCTGTATGTCAATTCACTAAGATCCAAGTCATTCCCCATTTATTTGTATTATATTTGATTTGTGAATACACTTAGTGGCTTCATAACACTGGCCCCTTTGACAATGGATTACTTTGTTAATATTCGGTGTACAAAACTGAAGGACATCTAAAGACTACGACAAAACCCTTTATTGTCACTGTTGATATTGTAAGACATCACATCAGTAAAATATGGTTTAGCAGGTCTTTGAGGCCCATTTTTCTTTTCCTTCTGGAATGGACTCCATCTTCTATCTTTATTGCACTTAAAGATTGTTCTGTATTTGGTATGTCATTTTTCCCAGATTTTGACTCGGTATCTTTACTGTTTCTCTCCTGTAAGGAAAGTAAAATTTATTTTCCTTGTAGAAGATGCAGGTAATTTTGTTATAGTAGCTTCAGAACCTGAAGACATAAAATGTGAGGTGCTCCTACTGTATGCTCCACGCTAAATGTCTAAGTATTTTCTAAAAGCAGTGGTGAAAGTCCCTGAAATGAAGATAAAGACTTTATCTTCTGTGTTGCGAAACAAGGTTCCAACACAAAACTGCTCTTTGTTGTTTTCCTTAGACAAAAAGTGATTAGCTCAGAATTTCTCCAGTAATTGGCAGAGCATTAAATGCTTTGATGTTGACAATTAAAAGCCAAGCTTGCAGGAATGACTGAATAACTTATCTTTAAATGAACAACATTGCACTAAATGCACGCCTACACATTTCCCCTGCTCCCTAATAGGCTTTCCCTTTCTTGCCTGTTTCTCGGCTTGTAAATCCATTTCAGAAAAAAATATGTACATTTGTGGTCCCAAACTAGCAGGAGAGGGGATCGAGGGTAAAATGCTGTTTTTGCATGCGACTGAAAAGATAGAATAGAATACTTGTATAACTAGACCTTACAATGGTATAACACCTACCGCAATGCTTGAAAAGAGGATGTGCTGTAACTGTGCTGTAGTTATTAGTATGTTATTACATGAGTAATGTGTTGTTCCAGTGTTATTATAGAAGTCCTGAGAAACTTACGGATCTGATGATATAGCTTTAAACTCAGATAATATTATGGTTGCAATTTCACATAGTAAAGTAACCTAACCCTAACCCTGTGCTCCATCTTCAGCAGTTCTGATGTTGTTTGGGTGACAAAAAAAAAAATAAAAGTATGCGTGTTCAGCCCGCTTTGGGAGGTTAAACACTGAACAAGTCTCCTTGTATCATTCAACTGCCTAAAATAAACAGCCCACAGATGAGATTAGGGTTATTCTGTAAAAGTGTGACCGTCTGCAACAGCTTCAGTGAAGCTATGCAACTACACAGCTCCTGAGGTCAAATTTGTGCAGTGTGCTCATTAAATGGCCTTGAGTGAGGCACTTAACTCACCAAATGAAAAGTGTTACTATAAAGAAACATTGTGATGAGAGGGTTCCTGGTTTGTATCCATGCACCAGCTGGGAGACTCTTTGGGCAAAATGAGCAATATGAAGACCTTTTTCCATCAAGAGGGAAAAAAGGAGGGGATGGTAAGACTGGGGAAATAAGGAAAACAAGGTTTATTATGATGTAAGAGAACGAAAAATAACTTGATCTTGCTTTAACCATTGTGTGCTCCTCTGGTCTCGTTTGATGGTTTTTACAAAGAAAGGCACAATAACTTCACATTAAACAAAAATACACAACCCTTTTAATATAAATATGAAGCAGAAAGCATTCAAAAAGTCACGAAAATTATAGATTATATAATATGACCCCAATTGTCTTTGAACCCAGTCAGATGATGAAGATGTATTAGAAATATTTTACCACAAGTTGCAATCTTTTTGAGTGGTGCTGAAGGTACAAGCTCTCAATGTTCTCCTTTTAAGTATAAGTTGTCAGCCAGCATCACTCCTGTCACCTTCGGGACTTGCTGGAGACTTGGCTGTGTGTCACCTGAAGACAATAAGTTTTGAAGTTGCTTTAGATGGGTGTTACAGCATCTTACATCAGGACATGTCAGACAGGCTCCAGTTTGGGAAGCACTCTGTTGGATCTTGTGGTCAGTCATGTTGGAGCATCTCTCTATCATCTTAAAGGTACACAATTTTGATACAGTTCTCTAATTGACTCTTATTAGATTATTTTTTTTTGACAGGTAACTTGAGTTTCCATCATCTCCACTGACTTTATTGCTGCAAGTGTACTACAATACAGTTGCCATTAGCTAAAAAATGGGGAAAAAAACAAAAACATTATAAGATATCAAATACTGTAATTCACAAGAAAGGTTTCCATCACGGTATCTGTTATTCTAATTTACCCTTATTCCTTGTCCTTCTCTGCAAGCAGTGAGGTCAACACAGGTCATCTGTGGTGGTCATACAAAATATGATCAATGCGACCTTGCATAAAGTCCCCCATGTGACCCACGAACTTGGTCAACAAAACTCCAACAACCCAAAACGTTTTCAAGAGAATATCCTCACCCCGTTTGGCTCCTTATTATCTTTACTTGTGGGTTTTGGGAGTATGTTGAACACACTTCCTGTGAAGCTGTGTGGTATTTCTTACAGCCTCTTTTTTTTGTATGACTTGAGACATATGGATTACAGTCTATTTATCCTAGAGGTTATTCTCTACTTTTGCTGTTTTAAGGGCCACAATAGGAAGAGAGAAATGAAATCTAAGATGTAGAACCTAAATTGGTAGCAAATGTACAGCTTCCAACCTGCACTTGTTCACAAGTAAGTACAACTGTGAAACAATATTTCAATAGTAGTCGCAGACACACAACTGGCGCCATCTCTAATTGGGCTGCTCCCATCAAACTGCATCACAAGTGATTTTCATTTAATTTCAGGGAATATTTTGACTATATTATGCTTTTCTGTGTAGTGGACAAGGCACATGAGCAAAGGTTTGCAGATAAAACATTCAATAGCGATTCCTATATTGGTACAAGTTAGGTATTTTTCAGAGAGTAGTGATTCAAGTTTGAGATTAAAGTGTATGAATAAACTTGTATAACTTTTAAAGACAATTTTATTTAACCTTTATTTATCCAGTTCAGCCAATTGAGAACAGATTGTCATTTGCAATGCCGACCTGGCAGCAGACAACAGAGTAAAAGAAAGCAAAATAAAAGCAAATACAAATATATACAGTAAACTGTACAGTGTGATATACAGTGCGGTTACATAGTTACATAATACATTACATTATACCACACATGTACAACATCCCTCACTAACTTTTTAAATGATGATAATGGAATGAATGAGGTAATATTTTTATTTGTTGAAAATGTTGCATGTTTGGGGCAAAAAATCGAAAAGAATATTGACCAAAAGCAGTGCTGATTTTAAAAACACAAAGAGCTTTAAAAAACTGCTGTTAATAAAATTCATAATCCTTTACTGTATTGATTAGTACATTCCTTAGTTTGTATTCCTGCCTGACTTCCTGTTCCTGCTGGCATCCTTCTATCCATCCATCCATTTTCCTCTACTTATCTGAGATTAGGTCACGGGGACAGCAATTTAAGCAGGGAAGCCCAGACTGACCGCTTCCCAGCCACTTCCTGTAGCTCTTCTGGGGGGGGATCCTGAGGCGTTTCCTGGCCAGCCGAGAGACATAGTCTCTCCAGTGTGTCCTGGGTCGTCCCCGAGGCCTCCGCTCGGTGGGACGTGCCCAGAACACCTTACCAGGGAGGCGTCCAGGAAGCATCCTAACCAGATGCCCGAGTCAACTCATCTGGCTCCTCTCGATGCGGAAGAGCAGCAACTCAACACTGAGCCCTCCCGGATGACCAAGCTTGTCATTCTATCGCTAAGGGAGAGCCCGGACACCCAGTAGATGAAACTAATTTCTTGTTCTTTCGGTCATGACCCACAGCTCATGACCATAGGAGAGGGTAGGAACGTAGATCGACTGGTAAATAGAGAGCTTGGCCTTATGGCTCAGCTCTTTCTTCAATATGATAGACCGATACAGAGTCCGCATCACTGCAGTCTCTGCACCGATCCGCTTGTCCATCTCCCGCTCCTTTCTTCCCTTGCTCGTGAGCAAGACCCAGATAAACTTGAACTCCTCCATTTGGGGCATGATGTCCTTCCTGACACGGAGAGGGCACTCCACCCTTTTTCAACTGAGGACCATGGCCTCAGATTTGGAGGTGCTGATTTTCATCCCAGCCGCTTCGCACTGGGCTGCAAACTGTTCCAGCGAGAGTTGGAGTTCACGGCTTGATGAAGCCATCAGAACCAATGTCATCTACACAAAGCAGCAACGCGTTACTGAAGTCATCAAAGCGGAACCCCTCAAAACCCCGGCTGTGCCTAAAATGTCTGTCCGTAAAAGTAATGAACAGAATCTGTGACAAAGTGCAGCCTTGGCGGAGTCCAACTCTCACTGGAACCGAATCTGACTTACTGCCAGCAATGTGGCCCAAACTCTGACACCGTTCGTACAGGGACCGACCAACCCGTATCAGGGAGTCCGATACCCAATACTCCCAGAGCACCCCCCATAGGATTCCCCGAAGGACACGGTTGAATGGCTTCTCCGAGTCCACAAAACACATCTAGACTGATTGGGCGAACTCCCATGCACCCTCGAGGACCCTGTTGAGGGTGTGGAACTGGTCCACTGTTCTACGGCCAGGACGAAAACCACACTGCTCCTCCTGAATCTGAGATTCAACTTCCTGACGGATCCTCCTCTACAGAACCCCTGAATAGACCTTACCAGGGAGGCTGAGGAGTGTGATCCATGTTGATGTGTACACCACAAGCATGTTGTGGTTTCACTATTGTGTATTGGCTATATCAATGGATCTAGACTCCCATGGATATGTTTTCCACAAATGCGCTACTGAGTATTTGAAAACATACAATCTTATTGGAATTGGCACCTTGTTAATTCAGTCATTGTGGTCAGCCATTTGCCCCCCCAAAAAAACTATTTAGTCTCCGTCTGACATGAATGCACCAAAGATGTTTGCATGGAGGCTCAATCGCAGCACTGCTGCTGTTCAGTTCTCTTCAAAGGGACTTTGAAAATCTAATTTTCATTCAAATTGCTCCATGGAGTCACATTTGCTCTCTGCTTTCCTGTGCAGCCCAAAAGGCTCAATAAAAGCCAATGGGCTGAGGGGAACTAGTTGTTGTTGTCACAAAGAGCATATGTTTTGCTCAGTGTGGCTGCTCATGGACAGTTCTACTTTGGCTTCATTTCATGTTGTCTTACAATCTGGGCCATTATGAAGTTTACTACTTTCAAGAGTTTATTTCATGAATATTTGAAAGTAGTAAGTGTACAAAGTACTACACAAATTAATAGGAACAAGGTCACTAGACACGTCAATGGGTACAACACATCTAAAGCATTGCAGTCAGAAAACTTTTAACATCTGAACTGATTTTTAAAATGTTGAAAAAGAAAAACTACATTGTGATGGCAATTTCTTGTGAACACTTATCCTTGTCATTTCTATTGTGGTGAAAGAACTGGGAGAAACATATAAATACTAAATTATCTTTAAGCGTAACTGTGAGTGCGAATGGTTGTCTTGATGTCCCATGTGTTTGGCTGTCGACCAGTCCTTGTAGTATAGTATTTTAACTCTGGACTTAGATCAACATGGTGTGACGATATGAGCATATTACAGATGTTTCTGTATCTCTTTATCAAAGTGAAATAATGGTGGTTATAAACTCTTATCAAAAAGTTCAATATGGAAAAGAAATATTTTTTGTAATAGGTAATTTTTCATTACAAAGGTTTTTTTTTTTTGCACATTCTCCTCAGATGTTGAGCGTCACACACTTGGCGACATGAAAACCCAGCTAGGATTTTTGAGATTCCTTGCCAAGAGAATTGCCACAGAAAATTGTGTATTCACCAGCCCTTTAAATCGATTCACAGGTACTGAGTGTAAATGTGTTCACACTGTCGTAAATCAAAACTTTATGGCTTAGTGTGTGTGTTGGTTACACACTATGTACATATTGGCTTGAGCTCCCAGTGTGAACCTGATACACGTGTTTATCACCTCCTTTTGCAACATATTTACTACATTAAGATTGATGTGAGACACGTGCCTTGGCCAAAAATTATTAACAATTTGAGCTGTAAGAACACATGTAAGGTGTGCCTTATACACCTTTCACACACATTTGTTTTCGTTTATTTGAATGCATTATGCATTATGAAACGAGAATTAAACTACAGATGAGCAAGCAAACTCTGAAAATCCCAAATTTGCGGTTTTGTATCATGATCTTC
Source organism: Phyllopteryx taeniolatus (assembly GCF_024500385.1). Lineage (NCBI taxonomy): Eukaryota > Metazoa > Chordata > Actinopteri > Syngnathiformes > Syngnathidae > Phyllopteryx > Phyllopteryx taeniolatus. The sequence continues at coordinate 19,634,833 of NC_084508.1, read as the reverse complement.
AAACTGTGACCACTAGGTGGAGAGTCAGTACTGCTGTAGCCGACTTAATCGTTTACCCCCATTGTTTCTAAACGCCCGACATAAACTACTGAGTAAAATACACTTGAGAAGCATACCGTGGGGCAAAACTATTTAGTCTGCCACCAAATGTGCAAGTTCTCCCACTTAAAAAGATGAGAGAGGCATATAATTTTCATCACAGGTATATACCTCACCTATGAGAGACAAAATGAGAAGAAAAAAAAAAAGAAAATCCAGAAAATCACTGTCGGATTTTTAAAGAATTTACTAGCAAATTATGGTGGAAAATAAGTATTTGGTCAATAACAAAAGTTCATCTCAATATTGTGTTATATACCCTTTGTTGGCAATGACAGAGGTAAAAAGTTTTCTGTAAGCCTTCACAAGGTTTTCACACACTGTTGCTGGTATTTTGGCCCATTCCTCCATGCAAATCTCCTCTAGAGCAGTGATGTTTTGGGGCTGTCGCTGGGCAACACAGACTTTCAACTCCCTTAAAAGATTTTCTATGGGGTTGAGATCTGGAGACTGGCTAGGCCACTCCAGGACCTTGAAATGCTTCTTACGAAGCCACTCCTTCATTGCCTGTGCGGTGTGTTTGGGATCATTGTCATGCTGAAAGACCCAGCCATGTTTCATCTTTTCACTTAAAATCTCACGCTACATGGCCCCATTCATTCTTTCCTTTACATGGATCAGTCGTCCTGGTCCCTTTGCAGAAAAACAGCCTCAAGGCATTATGTTTCCACCCCCGTGCTTCACAGTAGGTATGGTCTTCTTTGGATGCAACTCAGTATTCCTTCTCCCCAAACACAAGTTGAGATTTTACCAAAAAGTTCTATGTTGGTTTCATCTGACCATATTCAGACAGGCCTGGACATGTACTGGCTTAAGCAGGGGAACACGTCTGGCACTCCAGGATTTGAGTGCCTGGTGGTGTAGTGTGTTACTGATGGTAGCCTTTGTTACTTTGGTCCCAGCTCTCTGCAGGTCATTCAAAAGGTCCCCCCGTGGGGTACTGGGATTTTTGGTCACCGTTCTTGTGATCATTTGGACCCCACGGGGTGACATCTTGCGTGGAGCCCCAGATCGAGGGAGATTATCAGTAGTCTTGTATGTCTTCCATTTTCTAATAATTTCTCCCATAGTTGATTTATTCACACCAAGCTGCTTACCTATTGTAGATTCAGTCTTCCCAGCCTGATGCAGGTCTACAATGTTGTTTCTGGTGTCCTTTCACATCTCTTTGGTCTTGGCCATAGTGGAGTTTGGAGTGTGACTCTTTGACGTTGTGGACAGGTGTCTTTTATACTGATAACGAGTTCAAACAAGTGCCATTAATACAGGTAACGAGTGGAGCACAGAGGAGCCTCTTAAATAAGTTGCAGGTCTGTGAGAGCCAGAAATCTTGCTTGTTTGTAGGTGATCAAATACTTATTTTACCGATTAATTTATCAATTAATTCATGAAAACTCAGACAGTAGGATTTTCTGGATTTTTGTTCTCATTTGGTCTATCTTAGGCAAGGTATACCTATGATAAAAATTACAGGCCTCTCTCATCTTTTTAAGTAGGAGAACTTGCACAACTGTTGGCTGACTAAATACTTTTTTGCCCCACTGTATGTTACAGAAGCCCACACTGAAAAGAGTAGTGTAATTACAGTTCCGGCAGTGATACAGAAAACACCGTTTTTCAATTTGTTGGTACACACTGTACATACCAGACAAACTATTCAAATGAGCCTTCGGACATTGGCATTACGTGACAAGACTGTAAAACGGCAGGCTGCTGCCATCTACAGGAAAATATTATCTGTTCCATTGCCCAAAGTTTTCCTTTGTGCATCCTTATAATATTAGGTCAAATACTGTACATGTATTGGCTGTGGTGATTGTTAATAATACAATGACAGGTGACAGATTTGCTTTATGTACAATGATCACTGATTGATCATTGATTACTCAGGAATAAAATATTTTAGATTAAATTAACTTTTTGTCACTTTGTGCACAAGTCAGAAAGAATGTGACATTTCCCATTATCTTTACATTCTACAAAAAGCAGGGATGCATGTATATTTATTTTTCTCGGTTCAATTGCCTTTCAAACACCCGTAAGTTACCAACAAGTGACAAAAGATAGTCCATCAGAGATGTAACCTGAACATCAAAGTTATTCATCAAATGGCTGTGATGACAAAGAATTACAGTAGAAAGGTACTATTGAGGTAAGGTACAACCAATGGTAAAATGTACTCATGATTTCTACCGATCAGATAACCTTGTTTGGTATTTGTCTTGAAAACCTACAGTTAAAGTGAATTGAGCCCCATTGCATGCAAATGTCCAGAGAAGAACCGCTATCAGTTTTCAGCAGATTCTTTTATGCTTTACACATATTTCCAAAATAGCCCAAAATGTTTCCAAGAATAAAAGTGTAGAAAGGCTGCTACTATTTCCTTGTAGCTCACACACTTCTACTTCCCACTACCGAGGAACAGTTCATTTTAACAAACTACTTTTTGAGTTTTGTCAAGAAAACGTCATGGAATGGAAAAAATAAAAAACTGGACCCCTGGACACAGTTCAGTCACTGTCTGATTCACTTGAGCTGGAGGAGGAGGAGGAGCTTTCCTGTTTCTTCTTCCTTTGTCTCTTTTTATGCTTCCCATGCTCCCGTTTGTTCTTCTTACTTTTCTTCTTGTGACTTTTCAGTTTCTTTTTCTTTCCGCGCCTCTCATCATCAGACCCGGAGAGGGACCTGCTGCGTTTCTTTTTTTTCCTGGTAGCTTCTTCATCACTTGATGGTGAGGAATATCTAAGAAGTAAAACAAATTTTTAAGCTTATAGCAAAGCGGCTATTAAATTACGCTAAGAGAAAACATGTACAGTACTAGAAAAACGGTAGTCATTTCAAAAGTTCTTTGACAAACTAATATATATATATATATATATATACACACACACACACACACACACTTGTTACTATTAAATGTTGTAAGTTACAATCATATTCCACTCCAGCCCTGCAGGTGGCAGTAATGCCCACCACAAAATGTTTGACAACTGTCGTAAAACTAAAGGAGAAGAGATTGTGTTAATAGTCATCAGTGGAGTTTTTGCAATAATATACAAAAGAGGGGCGGCACGGTGACCAACTGGTTAGCACATCCGCCTCGCAGTTCTGGGGTTCAAATTCGGCCTCGCCTGTGTGGAGTTTGCATGTTCTGCCCGTTTATCCTGGGTACTCTAGTTTCCTCCCACATTCCAAAAACATGCAAGGTAGGTTAACTGAAGACTCTAAATTGCCCGTACGTGTGAAAGTGTGTGCGAATGGTTGTTTGTATACGTGTGCCCTGTGATTGGCTGGCAACCATTTCAGGGTGTACCCCGCCTCTCACCCAGAGTCAGCTGGGATAGGCTCCAGCACACCGGGACCCTAGTGAGGATAAGCGGTATGGAAAATGAATGAATGAATATACAAAATAAAAAAAAATCCAGGAATCTTTATATTGATGGCCCATGCCACACCCCTCCAACCATTTGAGGAATCATTATCATTAAGTAATTTTTGGAAATCATCATTATGTAAACTGACAGACGTTGTCCACCGCTCAATGAAAATAACGTACCTCTTTCTTGATTTTCTGTCTTTGTTCCTCTTCTGCTTCTGCCTCTCTTTTCTATGGTCATCAGCAGGAGAGTCTAACACATGGAAATTCAGTCAGAATTACAGTCAACAATCTTGTGGGGATGCACCGATACCAACAACAGTATCAGTACCAATCTGTACGTCTGTCCTCGTACTCTGACTCGAAAAAAAATCAACCGATACAACTTTACCAGCATGACAGGTGGAGTAGGAGCCATGTCAGCCGTGTGGAGATAAGTTAACGTAAAGACGGATGACAACACTTTGTTAGCAGACTGCAGACAGAGGCGGCCAATCAGCGAGCAGTCCCACATGCAGCGAGTTTGTCGAGTCCCATTCACCGTTCCGTCTGAGCCAGCCAAGCTACTGTCAAAAAGCTGACGGACTGTGGGCAATGCGCTGTGGCGAGTACAAAGAAGTAATCAATGGTGTAAGTATCACTTCAGTTGTCCTGTCATAGTTGTATTTGGTAACTTGGGGTATTCTCAAGAAGCAGATTTGTATTTTTTCTTACTCACTTTCTTTTGTAGCTAACACACAAAGGTAACACTGCTCGCATACCTACTTGTATATCCAGTAGACACGATGTTCATTTTCATCTCCTATCTAGCTACTACTTTTCCATAGTGACCCGCCTAGTGTTCAGACTGAGACCCCATATAACTGAAAGACCTTGTGTTACATTTGAGGTAAATATGTGGCATCCAAGGCAAGCAGTTGGATGTGAAAATGGCAGTAATAAAATAAAAGGTGTTATACAGCATTTGAGTGATGCTTATACCATGTTCAAGAGAAGTTTGTTTTGTTTTTCTTAACAAAATTTCATTACAACAACAAAAACAAAAAAAAAAAAAAAACAAAAAAAAAATCACAATTTCAAGATGTAATGGCATTATCAAGTATCGGTACTTGTTATCAGCGAGTTCCCACGCGTAGTACTTGTTCTCTGTCTGAAAGAAAGTGGTATCGGTACATCCCGAATCTCATGTAACGTGTAAGCAGACACAAAACCAACCAACAATATAACCAACCAATCATTGCCATGTATATCAGACCATGTGTTGTTAGTGTTTTGAATATGATCTCTTACCTCTACGACTTTGCCCGCTTCTACCTAGGACTTCCTCTTCACTTTCCTCAGTGCTGGTGCTACTTACATCCAGAACTATGTCTTTCTGGGGGTCAACTCTCACAAAGTTTCGGCACTCAAAGGTCAAGTGGCCAGCTTAAAAAAAATAAAAAAATAAAATTTAAAAAAGAGAGAGCGAGTGAAAGAATGATTGGACAATAATTGCAAAAAGCGCTAAGAGGCTGTTTGGTCTTTGCTTCAGTTTAACTTAAACGAATCACTGCCAGAATGTATGTCATCCAAGCTGGGGTGAACACATCCTGTGACTAGGGAGTTTTGGTCAAATGTATACTTACGATATCCGCATTTCTTGCATCCAGCTCGGATACTGTCCTTATTCGGGCCTGTGTCATTAAACAGGATAGATAGAGATTGGTATTTTGGACCACAACGGTGCAACTGGGGGCATCAAAACATTTCGGATATGACATGCATTGTTGAAGTACTGCGTAACTCACACCGGCACCTCAAATCGATCCGCAAATACCAATAATGCAGAAGGAGAAATTCAATCGTATCAGTACAGTGCTTGAGTCGGTGTTTCGGCTAGTAAAAGTTAGCAACTTCCCTACATGCTAAGAAACTCCCGGAGTATATTAAATAACCCAATGTAAACCGTATAAACGTAAAGTTACTAAACTGATACTTACCAGGAACCGCCATAACCGTCCGAATGGTCAGAGTTGTCACCCAAAATAAAACCGGGTAGACTTAATAGTTCCGGGAATAGAATTGTTCCGCCCTGTGTACCTCCCTCTCTTTACTTCAGGAAATGCACGGTAGGCATTCTTGTCATAATAAAAATTGTTACACTATTGCTGATCATTTCATGTTGTCAATACTGGGGAAGAGGAATTGGGAATCGTAAAAACAAAATACTGTCCAAACACGACAGCCTCGAGAAAGCAGAAACCGGACAGTCAAACGCCAACACTATTTTACCACTAGGCGTCGCACGTTAAGCACTTTCTAATCAAGTCTTTTTTTTTTTTACCGTGTTCAAAGTGTTCAGTACTGCCAACAGGAACGACAACATTCATTAAATAGTGAAAATAATTACACATTTAAATACTTATATGCAATTTGAAATAATTAAATGCATATTGAAATAAAGAAATACTGAAATAAATACATCATGGCACGTAATTATTTAATTTATTTCATTTTGGCACTCTTGGTAGTGCATAGCAAACTACACTCACCGTCCACAACACCGGTTACACTTGCACAATCCAATGAGATCTAATACAATGACACCATCAACAATTCTACAGTACCTTGAGAAAAATAATCGTTCTCACTTTTTATTGACACTGTTAAAAGACGTGTTATTTTAATGTTGTGTTTGTAGAGTTGCGAGGAGATAATAAATAAAGATTCAGTTTCAAAAGGTATATGAACTATAAGACCTTAGACGTTAATGTGAGTAAAAATTAACAACAAACAATGGGCTTTCACAGAATATATTTAAGTCAGCCTGTAGAATACAGCGGCAAAGTGCAGCTGTATTCTATTGTTACTCATGCCACTCCTGCTTTGAATCTGCCAAGAAAAAAACAGAAGTACCGTAACCTTCAATGGTCAAAAAGGGATATACATAGGTAAAGCCATCCATTGTAAAAGTTGGACTTGTGAAGAGTTTGTTAGTTCTCATTAATACAATCTGTCTCACTAAAATATTCAGTAGACCCAGAAGTGCATAACAATGTGTAATTGTGACTGCTGTAGGGGGAGTTAAACTAGCGCTAGCCCATGATGACCTGGCATTTTTGTATGGCTTTTAAAATAAATTATATATTTTTTCATACTTTTGCTTAATTTCAAAGTCCTACATTACTTTTACGAATTTGTATTGTTATTAAAATAGATTAGAAGAGTTTACTCAGAGATACCAAGGGTGGGAAAACAGCTCTACTTATGTCTCCCTGGCCGTGGATCCAGGTGGTGCATACTATTAAAATGGACACTTTTCCACCTCAAGACGGTAGGCCACAAAGCCATCTGGATACACTTTTTTTTTTAAATACAGGATTTGTATGAAATGGGTGATTTACTTTGAGAGGGTGGAACTTTAAATAGAAAATAGGTGTCATAGTGTGTGTTTTGGATTGACACCTTACTGTGTACTATCTCTTGGGCTTTCAAATAGGCTGCAGTGTCTCATAGACAGTAGCCAACCCTCTGACAATTTCGCCTCTGCCACCTCAGACTAGAATAATCAAAGCAGTTTAAACCTTTCCTAGTCTCTATTTCTGTGTGTAGTAATTTAGTGCATCAAATTATCATAATATTTACCCTATACCTGATTGCTTTTCCAGTTAAGTCTATTGTGGTTTCTAAGGAGGTTACTGGTAATTGAAGGCAGCCAGCAAGAGTTACACTGACAGATGGAAAATGTTGTCAGAACACCCCCAACACACACAGACACTCACTCTCACACACGCGCGCACACAGATTTTGATCACGTCATCAAGCTAAAATATAACAGACAATGTTACCTACTTACTTACATTAGTACATGAGGCCTAACCACAAACTCAAAATGGAGTACCTCTATATATTTTTCCTTTGCATTTCAGTCACAGTTAAGGTTTAAAACAAGCATCTTACTCATACTGACTAAACTGGGATGTGGGATGAAGAACTTTTTCTGTTTTCATGCTCACACTTTGAAATAGCATCCCCTTGCTGTAGAGGAGAAGAGGCCTCAAAATAATGTCCAGACATATGGAATAGCAGCTTCAGACAGGCTTGTTCGGAGATGTGTTTATGTCTCCGCCAAGACATTCCATTGAGGTTTAATGCTGGTTCTTTCCTTTCGTGCTTATCTCGGCCTCATTTCTATGACTTGGGATCTGTCATCAGTTATATGTATTTAAAACAGAGTTGTGTTTTTTTAATGAACAGTGTGACAATCAGTTCATACTTTGACAGATAAAATTGAAATTAATTTACAATAATATTGAAGTCATTCCGAAATTGGATCACTTTTTCTCAATTTTAGCTTGAAAGGAGTCGTCCATAAAGTTAACTTACATTTGTGGGGTGGGTTTAGTCCTGTTCTGAGTCTCACGCTGTTCAAGTTGGTTCTGATGGTCCTATGGCCTGACCCCCATACAGTGTACTGACTGGCTCTAATAGTGCTGTGTTCTGACCTCCAAAATGTGTCCTAATTTAACTGGTTCTATCTGTCATTTGAATGTTAAGTAAAACATTCATTCACATTTTGAGTTAAATTGTGTTGTATTTGGTTGATCAGTATTGTTATTTTCAAGTATTTTGAAAAACATTTTATTAGTTTTAAAGTGGAAAAAGGCAGTGGGTCAGTTTACCACCTTGATTTCCCTGGTCTGTCTTGTTTTGACAAGATCAGTTTGAAAAAACCCAAAACACATTCATATATTCGCTGCCCTTTGTCCTGAATATGTTCTGATCATTTCCATTGTGAGGAAATATCCTAAGTTAATGGGAAATGTGTACATTTTACTTCTTCATCATCTTAGCTTGCCTAGAGGGGAGCGTGAAAAAAGAAAGTCTCACTTTACCCCATTCTCCCCTAAATAAGAAAATGATCCAATTTAATGTTCATATTTTCTTTTTCATACTGTATTTTAATATGTTAATTATTGTTTATGTGGCTGGACAAAAACATGTTTACATTAAAGTTCAGAATTAATAATTGGAAGGATTATTAAATTGCATTTTTAAATCCCCACATTTGCATACATACACTTATTCTGGTAATTTATAACATTATGTTATTACAATATATTTGAGAATTACCGACCTTAGTCTCATGAGTTGATGTTATGGTGGGAGTCAAAGGATTTTCAGATTTCAAATTGGGACCTGCCACTCTTTAAGTTTTGGGAATGACTAGGGTAGCGTTTGAGTCAAAACATCAGAAAATGGGCAAAAAAAATTCAAAAATCAGTTTTCTTAAATCCAAGCTGATGTCTATGAATGTTTCGGTCTATTATTATTATTTTTTACTAATTTGTCTGCTTTCATGGAGGACTAAGGAAATCAGATTATATTCACATTTGAGTCTGAAATCAGAGGGTTTGTACTTTTTAAAATAACATTTAAAACATGGTTCAAGAACTTCTCTCCATCTTGTGTCCAATCAGTTTGCTGGCAACTTTGCTATGTATGGTTTTTTTTCTTTCCCCCCCACTGATTCTTTTGTATCATCAGAATTACCTGGCTGCATTGCTTCACTGTCACTGTGTTGGACACGTTGATTATTTAGTTCTTTGGGCACTATAGAGTGATGCAGTTGAATGCAAGAGGAATGATTATCCTCTTGCATTCAATATTGCATTATTGCATTCTAATAAAATTTGGCTTGCTCCTGAACAATTTGCCCCCACCCCTCAACTTCTGAAATGATGTCTTCACCCTTGAGTCCCAGGATGATAAATCCCAGATCTATTACAAACCATGGGTGGTCTGTGTCGCTCACAAGGTACTGTATATTTGTTTAGTGTATGCTTTATTGTTAAGATACAAAGTAGATTGTGACGGAAATGCTGAAATCGAATGTCAGATGCATCTCATCTCACAGTGTGTCTGGTCAGCACCTGGCGGACACTGCGGCCAACATGGAGGATGTTTTTGGATCGAGGCCCACCAGGCTTCAGCAAGGCTCCAACGTGTAAATAAACCTATGCCTAACCTCAAGCGCCAGTGTGTGCAGTCTCCTAACCACTTGACACAATGTTCCTCCCACAAGCATGATCCTCAAGACTGGGTGGCCATGTAGGAAAAGGAAACTGGCTTTGGTATGCATTCAGAAGCATAAACACAAGCCCTGTAGAACAGGCGTCCAAATTTACACCCAACAAATGAGTGGACATCTTGATTTATTAACTGAATTTGATTTGGCTTTCATTTATTTAAACTCAAACTCAGATATAAAAAAAAAAGACCTTTTTTATCATTGTATCCATTATATCCATTATTTTACTGTTTTTCCCTCACTACTGTAGGTCTCAAGGCAGACCTGTGCAAAGTACGGCCCATGGGCCGCATTCAGCCCATCCACAGAATCTACTGTAACGGGCCCTTGCTCTCTCTATATAGTCAAAATAAAATTTTAAATATTCAGTGCTTTTATTTTGAAAGCGGTTCTTTAATTTTGATGTGCACATGTGTCGACAATGAGTAAAGGGGACTGAATTGGACAATTGCAATAAAAAAAAAAAATTTAAAAGTCGGCCAGTCCCCGCTTCACACTAAGCGATTGACGTCACACATATACTACAACCAACTCTGTCACGATCTGATGTTAACGGGACCCGGAAGCAAGCAGAGGCTGAAAGGGTTGTGGTGAATGGTTATTGAAGCGGATATGAGGATGGATCCTTGGGGGTGGGTCAGCAGGCGGTGGCGTGAGCAGGTGGATGGCTTGACGGAAGGCGGAGGAGGTCAGCATGGCGGGGAACACGGCGGGAACACTGAGGAGAAGGTAGAACGCGGGGGTCACAAGGGAATCTGAGACTGGCGTATCTTACATGCAAGTTGAGAGCCGTTGTACCGCAGGAGAAACATTAATACTCTGGTGACGATTTCCGGCATCTGGGAGGCTTTAATGCAGGTGGTAATGAAGGCTGATTGGTGACAGGTGCACGGCCGAGGAGGTGCTAATTACTGCGAAGAGAGAGAGGGGAGGGGAGAGAGAGAGAGAGGGTGAGAGAGGCGCAAAGCTCCACCTGAGCTCCTGAGCATTTCCACCACACGTGTTGTTTCGTTTGGTCATGCTGTATGATGATGGTACACCTGACCTTTGTCTTTAAAATGTTGCTTGATTTTTCTTTCCTTTTGTATAGATTTTCCATGAATCTTCTCTTTTTTTTCAATATACTTCTCCCCTCTCACCGACTAAATGAAAGTGATGTGGTCTTCTGTGTTAATGTGACGCATCTGGTGCAACTTGGTGCATCTTGGGTGGAAATTATAAACCCCAAAGTCGGGACATTATGAGAAAAGGGTCACTTTTGTCAAACTATAAACGTACTGCTGATGGAAAGGAAAACTTCGATGACAACCATAGAATTAGAAATGTCACTTGTATCAACATAATCACTCAACAATGATTATAAAAGAAGAGCGTGAGTTGCACTTAGTAGTTATGCAAAGGAGCCTCACATACTCTCTGTTTTCTTTGTGTTTGTATGTTTGTCATCAAAGTTATTGGTGAGAATGTAAGTTGTTGATGTGTCTGGTAAATAAAAAGCGGAATGGATTTATTACATTTACATTGTTTCATAGGGGAATTTTTTATTTTAAATTGTGCTCGATCTTGGAATTACCATTATACAGTTGATATAAAAAGTCTGCAACCCCCTGTTCAAATGCCAGATTTGTGAAATATAAAAAATGAGACCAGTAAAAATAATTTTAATACTTAAACCTTTAATGTGACCCATAACCTTCAAGAGGGGAAGTAAAAACTAACAACTGAGATGTGGTTGCACACCCTCTTGAAATAGGGGATGGGCCTGTTTTCAGAATTGACCAGTCACATTCAAACTCATATTAAATTGGAGTCAGCACTCACATGCTACCATTTAAAGTGCCTCTGATTAACCCCAACTAAGGTTCATCTGTTCTAGTAGGCTTTTCCTGTTCCACAGCTTCAGACGGATCTAGTTCTTTAAAGGTATCAGTCAGTCGGAACTTTATTTGGGGTTAATCAGAGGCAGGTATGCGATGCCCCGTTTATCGTGAGTTTGAATACAATTGGTTAATTCTAAACACAGCCACATCCCAAGTAATAATGGGTGTCCACAATTTATTTTTCCACTCCCTAAAAGATTATTTCTTTCTTTCTCAATGGAGTCATAACAGGTTAAAGGTTACATTAATGGTGGAAAAAGTCTTGAAATTACATATCTCTGTCTCATTTTGTTTTTAGATTGCAAAAACCTGGCATTTGAACAGGGTCATGTAGACTTTTACATCAATTGTATGTAAGAAAGATGCAGTTCCCCCAATGAATTGCCAACTGCCTGCCTCCCTCCAGGCTTCTTTCCTTCCAGAATCTCTCTGCAAATGTGAAATGTCTGTAGACTGTAATGAGGGTCTTCGATGTGAATGGGATCCTGGCTAAGCAGGGAGCTTAGTGGTGAGGGAGGGATGCAAAGATGATGAGTGAGTCAGGTACTCCACGAATGTGTGTTGATTAAACTTCTCTGGGGGGGTTTTCCACTGAAGTTCAATTCCCCTACAATCTTTAATACAAATGTGCATTTTTTTATAATCTTCCCACATAAATTCACTTTTCAAGTCATCATTTAACACTTTTTAATACAATATGTTTATTATCTTGCTTTGTAATGTATATAACCTTGTTTGTTTCTCAGGAATCATTCAACCCGTTGTCCTACTTTGACTACTCAAAAACCACTCAGATTAAGAGATTCATCGCTGTGAAAATTGCCTAGTTTTCTAACTTGATGAACACTTTTAATGCAGTGGTGGTTGAGAGGCAAAAGCATTTCATGATATGATACATAGTGTCAAAGAAGTGCTTTCCTTTTCTGCTAACACCTTAGGAGATGCAAAGAAAGGATCAGTGGTGGGGTCTCTCATCAGCTTTCTTTTTTTTCTTTCTTTCTTTCTTTTTTTCCAAAAAGTGCAACAGTGCATACGAACAAGAGAAAAAGGTCTGGCATCTGAGGAAGTTATTCCTCTCCTGTATATTGGACTCCCATCACAGCTATCACCGTCTTCTTTCTTGGCCCAGTCTTTCTGCTTCATTGTTCATGCATAAAAAAAAATTTTTTCCCCCTTGCCAACTTGTTGAAGTCACTGAGAAAGATTTGGCTCTGTCTTTAAAAAGGTGGCTGTGTGGTCTGGCACCAGCCACTCCAACACGTATATACTTGCTTCAGCAACCTTATATGAAGCGTTGCCCTCCGTGATATGTAATTTAGACTTAAATGCGGACATGTTAAGACCACTGAGGATAGAGGTAGACATGTAGTTTAACATTTATAATTGACTGAGAAGAGTCTGGCCCAGGATGCAGGTGTGTGTGTGTAGGTGTGTGTGTGTGTGTGTGTGTGTGTGTATGTCCGTTGATGTGTTCATGTGTGTGTACACTCGACTGTATGTGTGAGTGTAAACTATAAACATATCAATAGGATTCTATACATTTAGGTTCCTTTACATAGAAACTTGAAGTCAACCGCTTCAGTGAACCTCTCTGACATCGTCAACATTTACTTTTTATAGGCGGACATTTTACATATTCGATAGTTTTATATTACCAGTACAATGCTTTATACTGTATATTTCGTTGTATGTTGTTTGGATATTTCATTCATACTTTATATTTTACGTCCTCATTTCCACCTTTTATTTAAAATGATAAATGACAATGTCATATTTACAACTGTGGAAGATTTGAGGTGTATAATTTTTCAGGAAAAGAAACTGCAATACAAAAAAAGGGAGCTACTTCCTATATTTTTGGTCATTCAGAATTGAGCGACATTAATGGTTTTAATACTGAAAGAAAATGGTAACCACAAAATTGACTGACTTCCTGTTAAATGGAAAGGAACGTATCACCGGTACATATTATTGTACTAATCCAATAAACGACAAATGAAAATCCTAATCAAATAACAGATTTTTTAGTGTGTGTATATATATATATATATACACACACACACAAATGTCACAAAAAGTATGAATACTGAAATAATGATGATCTCGTCTCAATTTGGAGTTTGTATTAGAATCGTTTTTATTGTTGCACAGTGGACTATTATTTACAAATGTATTTACTCAGTGTGAAATCTCAGGCCTGTTAAATTAAACAAAAAGCTGATATACTCGCAGAAAGCCATGGCCCCACAGGTTAGACCACTGTTGGTAATTTTGAAGATCAGCGTAGGCTGGCAGTTCTGGATGTCGGCGGGCTGCGCCACTGTGGGAATGTTTACAGCCGACTTCATCCGCTGCAAATCAAAACGGCTCTTCTCATTCCCTTTAAATGTGGTGCAGAGACAGTCTTGAAGGAGACATCTGTCCAGAGGACGATGCGTAATCGCAGCGATCCGCACGTGAGTAGAGCATTGTCACTGCTCTTGGCCAGTGTGGCAACTGCCAATGTGAGCAGCTACCCTTATTAAATACAGAATGAGTTGGTGATAACCGCTGGCGACTTTAAATTTGTCTGAGGACTTCAGTATCTGTCTGTCTGTGATCTGGTCAAATTCACTAAACTGGGGTCTACCTTGTGCCAAGATTTAGACATGGTCTCAGCAGGTCTAAGTTTAGATCAACTTTCAGCCAACAAATTTTCACTTCTCCAAAGACACACCCTCGTTGCGCCGGAACACCCAACTTGGTGCAGATTGGTCTGCCAAATTGGGAAACAATGTCTTGTGCTTGCACGAAAATCAAAATTCGCTGTCGATGAAAATAGCCATATTATTATGATACATGACTTATACTATTCTATGAATGGCAGCAGGTGGATACAAAGGTCAATTATGTACCTTCTGCCATGTAGTGGAAAAACATTGAATTGTTCTGCCTGTCACTATATGTCACTGACATAAATAGATGAGCAAAGATACATTTGTAATAGGTAAATAATTATTTTCTGACAAATTATATGAACTAGGATATTTTCCCATGGAACCCCTGATGATCTTTCATGGCACATTAGTGTGCCACAGCACTCTGGTTGGGAATCACCAAGTTAGGAGGTCTGCCTTTGAGGGTTTGCACCTTTTCATGTGGAGTTTGCATGTTCTCCCCGTTCTTGCTTGGGTTTTCTTGGGGTAATCCAGCTTCTTCTCAAATTGTAAAAACATTTGGTAGGTTTAGTTTATTAGGTTATTTAGTTTATGGACAACGTGCACATACATTAATCAATATCGATAAACATGAAAAGATGTGGCCTCCCCTGTTTGGAGTTCGCATGCTCTTCCCGTGCCTGCATGGGCTTTCTCTGGGTACTCCCATTTCCTCCCACATCCCAAAAACATGGATGGTATGTTAATTGAAGACTCTAAATTGCCCGTAGGTGTGAATATGAGTGCAAATGGTTGTTTGCCTATGTGTGCGCTGCGATTGGCTGGCGACCAGTTCAGGGTGTACCCCACCTCTCGCCCAGATTCAGCTGGGATAGGCTACCCTAGTGAGGTTAAGCAGTGTGGAAAATGGATGGATGGCTGGATGGATGAAAAGATGCTTGCACCAGATTTAGCAGAAAGCTAATTTCCATTTGTAGTGCAAAAAATGGAATAATGAAAAAAAAAACTAAATCGGGGTACACAATGACAAACACAAACTCATAAAATGTACAGTAAAAATGCATCATAGATAAAATTATCAAAACATACAGTGCAAGAATCGGGACAATGTAAAAGGCCAAATGAAGAATAACCAGTTCACAATATAACAACAGACTTTAAGACCCTGTCCATTGGTCTGTCATAGGTGTTAATGTGAGTGTGAATGGTTGTTTGTCTATGTGTCCTGCAATTTGATGGATGGATGGATGGATGCATGCATGTAAGGGTGGGTGGATATGTTTTAGATAAAAACAGAAAATCCACATTATTATGGTATGTTTTGGATGCTGGAAAACCACCAGTGAACAAAACCAGAGAGTTCACTGCCACTGTACAAGTCCTGACGGCTGCTCTAATCACTGTCTGTACGCACCTTTGCGTGGATGGAGGGGCCACAGTGAAAACAGCCATCAGCTATTTTCACTTATTTTTCAGGGAGCTAATTTCACTTTCCCAGCATGATTTGGACTTTCTCTCAGGGGCCGACCCATGACGAATGGACAGAGGAACATGCTTTGCAAGTTACTGTGTCATGGTCATGCATGCCGCCAGTGGTATTCCCAGCTCATGTGGTGTTGGCCTCTTTTACCCGGATCACAGCTCTACAGTACAGTTAGACCGCACTTTTCATTAAGCACTTGACTAACCATAAAGCCTAGTTGGCAACAGCTGAGCGGCTGGCAGAAAGAAGAGATGCTGTAATGAGGTTCAGGAGGTAAGAGTCGTTCGCCTGAAATGTGATTCCTCTGGCCGTGTTGAACAAGAGTCGGCTCAAATCACCTAATTTCACACGTTAACTCTTGTGCTTGCGCAGAGGAGAAGCATTTCCATCCTGCAGGCGGTCTGTGCTAACTCATGGTAGAAAAATGCTAAACATGGAAAAAAAGCCAAGTTGTTTTGGTGAGAGGGGAAATATTGGTCAGTTTTAAATGCAAAGCTAGAGAAGGGAGGTGGACATGGAAATGCAACCATTTTCCACTCATATGAAGTGGAGCACATCAAGAATCATTCTCAATCATTCTCAAGAATAGCATGGATTGTCTTTTCGAGGGGCAGGGGGAAGAAATGGAAAGAGAAATGGTCATGGTTTGTCTTGAGGTGGATGCCAACAAAAATGCTTTAGCAGTTTTGCCTCCTACTCATTTTTCTCCCATATTTAAGCCAGCTGCATGCTGCTGGTAGACATTTACCACATCAAAGGCCCATTCAAGTTTCTATCACTCGCATTTGTGAGAGGGGGGAAAGGGGAGGACTGCATTAAAGTAACCCCTTTAAAACAATAAAAGAGGGTGGAGAGGGACTGTGATGCTACAGTACTCCTGTGTGGTCTCTCTCTCTCTCTCTCTCTCTCTCTCTCTCTCTCTGGTTCCTCCTTCACTCACATTCTCTCCAAGCCTATGAGCTGGCGAGGGCCCTTCCTTACTACACACCCTGCGGGGCTTTAAAAAGGGAGGTCTCACTCTCTATGCGCTTCTGCCTTTTTGGTTTTGCCAATCTCTTCTGAAAACCAGTTGTCTCCAGCCTCTTCAGCCTCCAGGTCACATCACACCAGGGATGCAGACACCACATCGCTGGCCCCAGAATCTCCCATTCATTCTTCTGGGAACTATGTTGCTGGCAGGAGATTGGGCTGCTGTGGAGAGCCAAGGTGAGGAGTCAACAGGGATACTAGTGGTCCCTGTGGTTGGGCTATTTCTAGCACTGTGTGTTCAGATGCAGGTAAACTCAACAAGGTAGTGTGTGTGAGGACAGACTCTGCCTCAGAACAGAATGCACAAACTCAGGTGTGTAAGCAAAGACAGACGTCAGCAATCCTGCTGATGGATAAAAGTGGTGTGGCGCATATTTTTTTACTGTGTTTAGCTGTTTACGGAAAGTGGTGCAATGTTAACTGTTAATATTTGTTTTTAGTATCTGTGCGTCTTAATGGACAGAAAATGTTGTTTTAGTTTGATTGTATTCAAGTTGAAATGCACAACAGGTGGGTAGTTTAAGTTTAGCTTGATCGTTCTGTTAGTACACTAGACTAGACTGTTAATATCAATCCTCCTACACATGCATTTATCCAATTCTTGGTCATCTTCACAGTCCTGTATGAACATGAAAGAGAACCAGCTTACTGGGATGCCCAGGCGAAGGCGACACTGGATGCTGCGTTGAAACTCCGCCCTCGGGAGCACCAGGCCAAAAACGTCATCTTGTTCCTCGGAGATGGTAGAGTTACTTTTTAAAAAATATTCGGTCAAAAAGCTAATGCAGTCTCGTTGGAGGGTGACTTCAAAATACAGCATGACAGACTACAGAAAAGTAGAGTTCATCTTTGAAAACAGGACAATGTGTATGTGTGGGTAGTAGATAAGTACTCGTTCATGTAGGATTGAGTGGATTTGGATGGAATAAGAGGGCCATGTGCCTGTGCTCAGCATGAAAATGACAGCCAAATGATTAACCATTGAGAACATATTGTGGGAAGTTGATTGAGGTTCAGCGTTCCAGTACGCTGATTAACAGGATTAATTCCAATAAATACAGCTCTTGGTGGAGTGAATGAAAAAGGCCAATGTGAAATAATGACTGCCGCACAAACCGGCACCTGAATTTGAAGTCCACCTCAGGGATACAGACAAAAGTATAGCAACACATGTCCATTGTACCTAAAGTCAAACCAAAAAAAGCATGTGGAGTGTATCTCCCCTTGGCAGATATAACAGCTTCCACAAATCTGGGAAGAACATAGATAACATAGAGTGAAAATATGTATTCAATATATCAAGTAAATTTATTCAATCATCATTCAAGATTCAATTTGTCTGGTCACTGATGTTGGACAAAAGAACTTCACTCAACCTCATTCACTGTTGTAGTTCATTACAAATGTATTTGATGGGGTTGAGATTCAGGGCTCTCATGTTCTTCCTCATCAACCTCATCTAATCATGTCTTTATAGACCTTGCCTTGTGCATTGGGGAATAGTCAGGCTGGACCAGAAAAAGCCCTTATCCAAAATGACATTTAATTGGGGCTTGAGGAGGTTCTCAAAGTATTTCTAATCCATTAAGTCTATTTTACAGCTCAATTTTAGTATGAATGTAGTTAATTGTTTATCCCTATTATTAGTCATATGTCCACCATATTGACCAGCATTTTGTTAGAAAAGATCCCAATAACCTAAACAATTGCTTATATTTATCAGTTGGCCATACAATATAAATGCAGATTACCCAGTATGTCAATCAGGGATGAGGACGTCTTTGCCGCAGGATCTTAGGATATGGAGCGACAATTCAAGTGGCAATGCCGAATAGTGCAGCCATGGTTGTCAGATTAGATCTGTAAGATGTGACCTCTTTCAACAACGGAACTCAAGTGATGACTATTACCAATGGGAGAAAAGTTCCCTTCTAATGTGGAATGGCATAGTTACTGCTGTTAGGCATTTTCTATGTATTTATTTATTTATTACTATTATTATTATTATTTGTAGGTGTTCCCGCTACTTGAGCATCTGTTTTAAATAAAAGCTTTTCAGGGTGATCATTGATGAGTTAGTTTTGTTTCACCAGTAACACAATCACAAGTCGGTTTTTACATGCATGATGTTAAGCGTGAGTTCTGGACATCATAATAGTTGACCAAAAAGATGAAGTACACTATTCACATATGGATCAGATACAAAACTTTGGCATTATTCATCACAAAACACCAATTTTTAGGTGAGCAGTCTTGAAACAGACTTAATAGACATAAATAAATAAGCCTTGGCATCTGATTGCAAACCTTTGCTTGCAATAATTGCAGGAAGGAATTGACATAACATTTTTGCAGTCCTCTTTTGTCATGCTTTTCCAGACTTTCAGTGTAGCCTCCTTCAATGTTGTTTGTTTCCCTTCAGTTTCTTCTATTCTTTTTGATAAGACTGTATGTCTTGCATCATCTACTGTACTTCTCTGTTTACTTTATAGTTACTGATGTCTTGTGCAAACAATAGATGGTGATACATCTATTCCTGCTCTGTGGAGGTTATTGCGCCCACTTTCTTTACAGCTCTCACAATGTTTCTGTCATCATGTACTGTTGTTTTCCTTGGTGTACCCATGCAACATCTGTTACTTTGTACACCAGTGGTTTCTTTGGAAATTCTAAATGGTTGTACTGACTGGCCATATTTGTGCAATGACTGATTTTTCCATCTTCTCTAATCTTGACAGTTGCTTGTTTTTATATTCTTTGACAGCTCTACTGCTATGGTTTTCATGTTGGTTCCACCTCTACATAGTGTAAATGTAGTCTTTACAGGTAAAACCCAAATGTGAAACTGATCATAGACATTCTATTCAATAATCAATGTAATAGGATCCACATGGGCAACAAACCAGACCTACTGTGTCAGTCCCATGGCAAATGGTTGGAGTTAAACAAAAGGTGATATCTTTCTTATTGGCGTTGTTGTCATCCAATAAGTCACCACCTCACTCGGTTTTGTGTCGCGTGTGGGTCCACATAGCATAGCGGTCTACCGGGCTAGTGCTCTAGCAAGCTAGTGAGCGGACCGGTGGCCGGGTCATCTGGAATGACGGTGCTCAGTATTTGTATAGTGGGGGGAGGGCCGACTTATGCCACAAAGCGGAAGTGCATACTTGGGCTTGGTTTTGGCCACGTCCCAAAAATCTGGACAATTGAAATGGTGAAAAATAGTTTCATGCTATATCTCAACAATTCAGTACTAAGTTGTTCTCAGTCTTTGCACATGCTTTCAGCACTTATCTTCAAACACATTTAATGTGTTTAGAAACAAATCACTGAAAACACTTACAGGTTCTTTAACTGATCCAGATGTAAATACCTGGAAATACTGTCAAGCTGAAAAGTAGTCTTCCATATATTTACTTGAGCAAGAAAGTTTCCAGTGAAAAAAATATTCAAGTAAAGAGTAACTGGTAAGGTCTGATAGAAAGAAAAAAAAATCTGAGCATGAAAATCAAATAAAATGAAAATTAAAAATATATGGGAGTCCAAAAACACCTGCCACCATTTACGTGGCCAAAAACCAACAACACATGCATCAGGGTCTACAAAAACATGTTTTGTGAGAGAGAGAGAGAGAGAGAGAGAGAGAGTGAGAGAGAGAATGAGAGAGAGAGAGAGAGAGAGAGAGAGAGATTACAGCATGGCACATACCCCAAAATATGCCTGTTTTACAGTGATTTATGACCATAAAATAGGGCTAATGTTGCCATATGCACTGCTGAAACAACAATACAAATATCTGCAATTTACCGCAAGGTGCTTTCTCAAGTTAGAAGTGGGCTGAAATGTCCATGTTTCGGCAGACTACACTTCATCATAAAGCTGTTGTTTTTCAGTCTCTAAAGTAAACACTCACACGGCTGATTTTTTTTCCAAAATTAGTTACTATGATTGGCCTACAAAGGCTTTGTGTGCAGTCATGTGACTGCCTTGTGCTGTCTGATTAGTGAATTGGAGTCAAATGACACTAGTGATCACGTCGGATTGGCGCAACGGCGCCCTATGCGGACGTCGAAGACGAAATCTAAAAAATGGATCGTGCATGCAATAATGGATAAATAAAAGTAGCGATCGGCAGGTCGATCAATGGGATGGAGTAAAACTCAATAAATTAAAATTCAAACTACTCTGACACGTACAATTTATCCAAAATGTTCCTTGAGTAAATGTAACAGAGTAAATGTAGCTTGTTACCACTCACCACTTCAAAGCAGTAACACATTTTGACACGACTTATTCTTTAAACAGTGGTCTTAATACTTGCCAAATGCTGCTCTCTGTGAAAACCACTGACTTAAATGTGCCGGTCCGTTTGCACTTTCAGTTGATGTTAATGGCATTCACTTTGTTTACTTGGAAGACGGTCAAATCCTCTTTTTACCTCCATTTGACAGGAATAGTCTTGAGTTCTTCAAACAAACATTTTTTTCTATTCAAACAAGGGGGGAAATGTCTGGTTTTGATTTAGGATGTTCATAAACTGAGGACAACTTTGGAAACTTTTGAGGGTCAAAGAGGTCATTATCTGACAAAAATAAACAAAAGAATAACCTGAAAATAAATGTAATCATCATGATCATCATCCTTCCGTCTTTAACAAAGTCTTCAAATGTGTCATTAATAAAAAATAAATAATTACAGTAATATACTCAATGGAAGACTAAAAGGCATGTTAAAAAATAATTATGATTTTACAACTCTGTACAATACGCCATGATGTTCTTTTTAAACTAAGAAGAGGAACCTATGACTCTGATTTGGCTTATTCAAGTGCTGTATGTTTACTTTCCCACAAACCATATTTTCCTGTTTGTGACATTAGATTCTTTTAGCCTGTTTGCATCATTCAAATATCCTCAAATAAAGCATCTAACAGTATTTTTGTGTGCTTATGTTCATAATGTTTTATCTTTTATGCACAGTGTTGATTTTTTTTTAAATTATTTAAACACAACAGTGATAAGTGGAAACTCAGTTAGGGAAGCAAAACAAAATCAAACAGCAACTCAATAACCTGTCAATCATTGTCTTCCAGGGATGGGAGTGTCCACTGTGTCAGCGGCTCGGATTCTGGAAGGTCAAATGGAAGGCAATGCAGGCGAGGAGACGGTACTGGCCATGGACACCTTTCCATATGTGGCACTCTCTAAGGTGTGAAGTGAAAACACAATTAGGGCTGTCACTATCAAATATTTTTAGAATTGATTCTCCTATAGGTTATTGATCGAATAATCTAATAAAAATCGCCCCTGCCAAAAAAATATTTTTTTTCTTCTTTTTTTTACTACTAACTTGCATTCTATTCTGATTTATGATAGATTGACTTCTATCCTTAAACTGCATATTTCGGTACTGAGTGTATGGTTTAAATTTGGTGGACACAATGTGAGACAGTCAAAAGATAAATGCTAAATGGTTAGCAATCACTATTAGCATTAGTGGGCTAGCGATTACCATTTTAGGTCAAAAACACTAAAGTCCATTCAGCTCACTCATACATCATGTTATATGTACAGTACATTACACCTAACAGTGTCTTAAAAATCACTTACAGACGCTCCTCTGTTGTTTTTGACAAAGTTTATCAGAATCAGAATCATCTTTATTTGCCAAGTATGACCAAAAACACACAAGGAATTTGTCTCCAGTAGTTGGAGCTATTATCACCAACCCAACACTGCGTCCGTCTGCAATAAATGTCTGTGTGAAACATGGGTTCCTGCAGCGCAAACATGGTTCCGGGCAGAACTTTTTTGTTTGTTTGTTTTGGTATCGGCGGAGCTTCGAGGCCGAAATTTTGCGTCAACCTATTATTGAAGTCGACCAAGGCCCGGTACACACATAAAGACACTCGGGCCTGTTTTTGTGCCGATTTTGCCCGACCGAGCACATCAAACGGCAAACAATCTTATAAGTCTTAAAAGTCAAAAGTCTTATAAGATGATCCTATAAGATTGTTTTTAGATGTGTGTTAAGAGTGAATTCGTCCTGATTTTAGGGTCCAAAACAGGTCGGGGCCGACTAGCTTAGGTAAGGAACGTGTTCAATATTCATTACAAAAAGTCTTTGTGTGTGGGGGAGAGCCATGAATTGTAATGTGGAACGGAAGATAGCCAATCAAGAAGCACAGTGACTCAAGAAAAGGAAACGACTGCAAATAAAAATAAGCATGCCTTACCCGATGTCCTTTCTTTGTATAAAAGTGGGTTTCCCAGACGGGAAGAAGTATTTTGCAAAGCAAGTCGTTTTTTATACGGCTACCGTCTCGGCAACCTTCTGGAACACTTGGGAAACATCGTCTCGTATCTGGAAGTGTTTCTTCGGTTTTGTGAGATCATGTGTGATCATGCAAGATTTCGAGTTCGGCATTTCAACAGAATCTTTATGTGTGTGATGTTCTGTGTTGAGGTTATAGGAGCACAACACACACAATACGACCAAAACTGTTTATGTGTGAGGTCTGTCACAGATTTAAAAAACTTTTTTAAGAGTAGAAAAATCTTTGTGTGGACCAGGCCCTAGCTGAGTTATTCGATTTTTTTCCCAGCCCTATTATAATCGCAATTATAAAGCAACACTACATATTTGATAAATATATCATAAAAACAAATATTTTTCCCCTATCATGTGCTGAATGTAATTTAATTCATACCTCGCTGGCACTGTCCATCAAAACTGAACATTATTTTTGTCAAGACAGCTCTTGAATTGGATCTTGTTAAATTGTGCAAGTGACGAGTTCATTTTTAATTTAACCACAATCTGGGAGATCTGGTCCAATGTATCCAGTACATATGTGAAAGGAAGCTCAGTTGTTAGTGTATCTGTGTGTACGTTTTTTACATGATTAACTCCCGTTACATGTTGCCTCTTGACTCATACCTTCTCACTAAAACCTCAAGATGGGTAAAGTCAACAATTTAAGTCAAAATCCTGACATTGTGGCAAAACAAGAGAAAATGGGTTGAAGGTAGGATCAAAGTTGAATCCAGCATAGTAAGTCTTTAATTATGATAATCATAGAGAGAAGGAAAGTTCAAAGTTCTACTTTAGATGCTAAATATTTTCTCGTGTGCTAGGGCTAGTCTGTCTTTATCAGAAATATTATATTTTTTAATGCAACTCACAATAGGGTTACTTTTTGGTAATGCAGCAAGAAAACCAAACACATTTTGAAAGGGAGAGCTGACTGACATACCAGCACAGTAAAAAAAAAAAAAAAAAAGTGTCAGTGACGTTTTCCCAAGTTTAGTTAGAATGTATCTTGTTTTTAGCAAATGTATTTCTTCTCACCAGACCTACAGTGTAGACAAGCAGGTGGCAGACAGTGCTAGCACAGCTACAGCCTACCATTGTGGAGTGAAAGCCAACGCCAAAACTGTTGGACTGAGCGGCAATGCAGTGGCCTATGAATGTAACACCACCTTTGGCAACGAGGTCTACTCCGTACTGCGACGCGCAAAAGCCAAAGGTAAAGGTGATATAATAGAAATGCATGTGTCTTGTAATGGAAAGGGTCAGCAGGTTCATGTGATATGATTCTTATCTGCATAATAAGGTGAATAAAACAATCATCTGGTAAGCATGTTACTGTACAAACAACAGTTAGTTAAATTTTTAGAGTAAGCCTAATTAGGAGATCATTTTGTATTGCTTATTAAATGTCTGGAGGGCTATTAAAGAGCAGTTTTCATGATATTGACCTAGTCCTTGAGTATGATTGACTTTTTCTTAGCTTTCTTAAAATACAGCCTGATATATATTTAGGTTAAACCTTGCTAAACAAGGATTACATTCCATAGCCAAAAAAGACAAAGGCTATATTGTTACTGCAGTAAGAATGCCCTATTCTGATTTAGTGCCGACTGCATATCAAATTTTATTGATTGTCTGTTCCTGATGTTTAAATTATCTATGTTTAATTTTACTGAAGACCTGAAACAACACACATACTGCATGCACATACTTGTAAAGCGTACTTTATTTACTTTATCCTAGTGGTCTTAAGCAAGACTGAAATTGTTTTTCCCTTTGCAAATTGGCTCTATCATATATGGGCAATTTCCCATACAAGTTTTGAAGATAGCATTGCGTTTTAATACAATAAAGGTGCTCCACTTGCTAAAAAAAACAAACAAACAAACACTTGAGTAGCAGGTAATGTCAGCATCTCAGACATTATCAGCAGTCTACTTGCAGGTAAACACAAATAACAAATCATATTTTGTCTTCACTGTGCAGGTAAATCAGTTGGGATTGTGACTACCACTCGCGTCCAGCATGCATCACCAGCTGCTGCCTATGCCCACTCAGTCAGCCGCAGCTGGTACAGTGATGCGGATCTTCCCAGTAGTGCACGTCATCAAGGGTGTGTGGACATCGCCACCCAACTTGTTACCAACGTTGACATTGACGTGAGATAATCTCAGTTATTTTTAAAAATATATATGAGGATTTTAGAGTTAATTTTTTTTTTCCCCAAAAATTATGAGCCATCGTTTTTGAATGTGGAATTGCATAGGTGGGTCGTAGGGTTGCGCATCTGCCTCACAGTCAAAATGATTGGCTGGTGACCACTCTAGTGTGTACCTCAAAGTCAGTTGAAAATAAACTGTAGACAATTGGTGGATACAAAATACTTTGTATAAAGTTTATTGCTTAGCGGTACAGGTGAATCTTTATTATTTTGTGGCTCTATTTTCTTACAGTGTAATGGGTGTGCAAGGACTTTGGTGCTCAAAGAACATGGGATAGACAGTCAGAAACATACAGTATTGTATTGTCATAATTATGAAAAGGGGTTTGATGCATTTAAGGGCTGTTTAGCATTTGTTGGGGTGGTTATTAAGCACTGGGGTTGTTGGTGCACTTGACTCAATAAGATTTGACCAAATACTGTGAATACTACTTGCATATTCGTTCACAGTGTTCAGGCAGGTTACAAATACTTGCTCAGTTGACAACTGTGTCTATCAGCTGTTCCAAAGCCAGTGTACAACAGCTTTTTAATCCATTTGTTCCTTTCAAGCCATCCAATTGGCTCGTTTAACCCCTTCGACACAGTCCTTTGACTAACGTCATCAAGGAATCCTTATTCCCGGGCTAGCACCTTGCCAACTCCTTTGTGTTTCCCTTCTTGACAAATTAAAAGCCACTTTTTAGTTTGCTTTCTTGGCGCTTGGTTTTCCAATGTATGTGTACAGTGGAAGGGCAATACGCCATGTTGGAAAATATCAAAACCTGTTTATTGTGAAAAACAACCCATACAGTTTGAGGTTTCTTTTCTTGGCTAAGGCATCTATTCCTGCTTGGCTAGAGTTGACATCCAACAGCTGTCATTAGTATCTTCTTTGACACAGAGTTTGTCTAATAGTGCCATAAACATGAAACTGACATTGTACTGCCTCATTATGCGTTAAAACAAGCGAAATAGTGTATTTTATATAGCATTTTGTGATTGAAAACAACAGCATCAATGACTTAAAGAACTGTTTTTTTTTTAAGTACACAAACAATGGTGCATTGCTGCATGAATGTAAAAAGACAATAGAACTGTTCAGCTTGTGTAGTCCAGTATATAACGACTTGACGTCCTTTTAAGGTGATCCTGGGAGGAGGGCGGATGTACATGACACCAAAAGGCACTTCGGACCCTGAGTATCCAACCTCCAACTCTCGCAAGGGGGACCGTAAAGACCGGAGGAACCTTATAGACGTCTGGTTGAATGCTAAACCTGTAGGGTCACTTAAAATGGCTTTAAAAATAACACAAGTAGTACCTTTTATGACACTCAATGAAATGACACAAAGTATATATTGTCAATGCTATTTCTTATGTGTACTCTAATGTGTCTTTCAGAACAAGAATTCCCACTATGTTTGGCACAGGAAGGAGTTTGATGAAATAAACATTAGAACTACTGACCGGCTCATGGGTGGGTAACTTTTGACTTGCACATACAAATAAGACGGACAAGCAGGCAAAATGCAAGCTTATACTTTGTACTACTATCAAGGCATTGGAAACATATTCTACACGTCCAACATTTGCATATCTATGTCCAGCATACCTAGTTGTTGAGAGACAGAAATCTAGTTTATCTTATATTGTGAAACCTTTGCAAAGGTTCAGAAACGAAATGTCAACTTTCATCTTAACAGCTATATGAAGTCATCAAAGTGTGACACTGTAATTTGATAGCTGTATGTCATTGACTCCTTAAAATGGTGATAAGAACCAAAGGGCATGTTTCTTGCTCTGACTAAATGCACCATCTTGTTTCCTTCCATTTGACCAAATAAACAACCTTCTGAGAAACTTTGAAATAATATTCACATTAATGTCGATGAAAAGGCTAAGTGTTCACTCATTCTTTATTACCTGCCTGTTACTCATTACAAACAGTTGGAAGCGCAGGTTTACGATGTTGTTACATCACGATTTCTGGTAACTTAACCCTATACTTTGCATTTGTACAAGCAGTGAACGGGAACCTGTCACTTATCCATTTATAACTATTTATAGAGGCACTAGCTGTTGGCTTTCAGTACTGGTCACTAGTAGTTCAATGTTCATTTTCAGCCATTTTAGATTGTATAACACTACACTAGAATACCATGGGCCAAATATAATTTTACTGTATTTTCAATGTGTTCTTCTGTTGTCATTATAGTGCAACACAATTAAAAGTCTCACCGTCCTTACCTGTGAACAACTTGGCATTTCCAGCCAACCCTGCCAATGTCACCTGTTAACGTTTTTCCTAGCATTCACTTTGCTTTCTCTAGCTTATGTTTCCACCACCTAAACCTTTTGGGAGTTGCAAAATAAATAAATAATTAAATTAATATCCATCCATCCTTTATCAACATGGCTTATCCTGTTTAGGGTTGTGGGGCGCTGTAGCCTATCCCAGCTGACTTTGTGCGAAAGGCGGATTACACCCTGAACTGGTCGCCAGTCAGTTGCAGGGCACATATAGACACGGACAACCATTCGCACTCACATTCACACCGTCACTGAGTGGGAACTGAACCCACGCTGCCCGCACCAAAGTCAGGCGAGTGTGCCACTACATCATCACTGACCCAATAAATAAATAAATAAATAAATATTCATCTTTCGTGCCAATAAAAACTTAAAGCAAATGTCAATGTTTTTTCTGGCGTATGTTTGTTCAGTCATTATTTTACTGATCTAAAATGTACATATATGATGAAATATTTGAAATACTACTCAAAACAGCATCTAGAATCTCACCTTTTTTGTGTGTTCCAGGTCTGTTTGAGCCAAAGGATATGCGATTTGAGGTTTTCCGAAATACCACCCGTGACCCCTCTATTGTAGAGATGACAGAGAAAGCCATTCAAATCCTGAGCAAGAATCCAAAAGGCTATTTTCTTTTTGTGGAAGATGAGTGGTTAATACTAACTATATAAAAAGGATGTCTCACTACATACTGGAACTTCTGGAACTGAGATACCATACCTTTATAAATACACAGAATGCATAACATTATGGACAGAAGTATTGAGAAATATCTAATCAATCAATCACTTAACCAATTGGCATTTGGGTTCAAACTCTTGAGTTCCGTCTGAATCTTAACTCTTCACCTTACCAAGAAATTTTGGAACATTCAATGCTTCAATTGTAGTAAAGGTTCATGTTTATAGCCAAAACATGATTTGGAACTATTGACTTAGAGCAAGGTGGCACGGTGGCCGACTGGTTAGAGCGTCAGCCTCACAGTTCTGAGGAGCGGGGTTCAATCCCCGGTCGCGCCTGTGTGGAGTTTGAATCTTCTCCCCGTGCCTGCATGGGTTTTCTCCGGGCACTCCGGTTTCCTCCCACATCCCAAAGACATGCATGAATTGGAGACTCTAAATTGCCCGTAGGTGTGAATGTGAGTGCGAATGGTTGTTTGTTTGTATGTGCCCTGCGATTGGCTGGCATCCAGTTCAGGGTGTACCCTGCCTCCTGCCCGATGATAGCTGGGATAGGCTCCAGCACGCCCGCGACCCGAGTGAAGAGAAGCGGCTCAGAAAATGGATGGATGGACTTAGAGCAAATGAATGTTGGTGCCAAATAATCACAACAGTATAACAAAACAAAACAAGAACTAAAATAATATATTCTTTCTTGTTTCCCGTTACGAGGGAGAATCGATCATGGACACCACGATGGCATAGCCAAACTTGCACTGACAGAGGCTGTGATGTTTGACCGAGCAATTGAACGAGCTTCGCAGCTCACCAGAGAATCTGATACATTGACTGTTGTCACGGCTGACCACTCTCATGTCTTCACTTTTGGCGGCAACACACCCCGCGGAAATCCAATCTTTGGTATGAATCATTTAAATTCATGATCCGTTTGACCAGAACATTATTATTCTCATTTACCACCATTTTCTTTTTGCGACCCAGGGCTAGCACCAAAAAAAGCAGATGACCAAATGCCTTTCACCAGCATCCTGTACGCAAATGGGCCTGGTTATGTGCATATAAATGGAACCAGAGGGAACATCACGATGGTGGATTACTGTAAGGACATGATAATAACTTTCAGATGCAGAACTTGTCTGTGCTTGGGTATATTGATTTAATTACAGCTTGCTTTTAATCACTGGGATGCAAAAGTTCAGCTATAATATTTATAGGATTCACTGTCCCGCGCTCTGTTTCGTCTTAAACTCCTCTGTGTAAAAGTGCAGTATATGTACCTACAAACGATTTGTGTTTCTTTGTGGAACACTGGACATGCACTGACCCATTTCCTCCTTCTCCTGTTCTGCACCATTTGACTCAGTCATTGCATTATATACTCTTTGTATATTACTCTTTCTTGGGATGAATAATTTTCACAAGCCCTCAATTTGGCTGCCTGAAAAAAATACACATACTAAAACGATTTGTTTTGACAGGCACAACACATCTGGTACGTTGGTTAACTTGTGACTACAACTGAGGGATTCATTTGTCAAATGTATAATACTGTATTTGTCTAGAGAATTTGTATATTGGCAGATTATTTTGATAACGGTATGACTTCGGCTTATATTTATATGCTTTTTTATATATATGTGATTCACTTATGGAAAATGCTATTGAGAGAGAGAGAGAGAGAGAGCGAGCGAGAGAGGCTGATTTGATTTGCCGAACGTTGGTTCTGCAGTCCACAGATGCAGAGACAGCTGTGCATTCGTGTCTAAAAATACACCGTGTCCAAAAGGCCCCATGTTAGATTTCCCCAACTGGCATAAAGATATGGGCTAGGGTAGTGACTGAGTGGCACTGGAATGGATCATACTTGCACTGGCAAAAGAGGCTCGCAATTATGGTTGAAAAGCAAAGCAGTTAATTATCTTATTGGCAAATGCAAGATTTTGACTTAAGACGGAGATTTATGGTGTTTCTGTGTTTTCTTTGTGGTTTCACAAGGGTAGCGCTCAGTTACATTCACCTCTCTACTCATTTTATTTGCAGATGACGAGGAGTACATGCAGCAGGCGGCTGTCCCACTTGATGCTGAAACACATGGTGGCGAGGATGTCGCCATTTATGCCAAAGGCCCCATGGCTCACCTGTTCCATGGGGTGAAAGAACAGAACTATGTGGCTCATGTTATGGCCTATGCTGCCTGTTTGGAACCCTACAAAGACTGTCCCCCTCAACCTCATTCTCACACATCTGCTGCATGTGTGAGCACACCCTCAAACCTAATGTTTGGATTAATCAGCCTCCTCTGGCTGTCCAGATGACATCAACACACAAAGACACATGCATCAGTTCATACGTCTATAATAATGCAAGTACCTGGCATGCTTGCAACAGACACATTAGGCAATAATTAAAGTAAATGTGTATAGATCCATCTTATTTTAAAATTCAAGCAACTATTTTATTGCAAGCAATATTGTCATATTATGTTGGCAACAAAAATGTGCTAGTCAGGTTTCTGTCCTTCTCTCATCACTCAGATTTTTTACACATCAATCTGAGGCTGACACACCAAGAATAACTTGAAGGCAACAAGGAGGCTGAAGGATCACTGTTCAGTTTGTTGATGCACATGTTGACACTGAATGGAGCACTGGACTCTGAACCAGGAGCCATCTTGCCATGCCAAGCTGGAACCCCAATAGACCTTAAGAATTTAAAATGGTACTGTATGTCTTTCCAGGTTTTTAGGATTATTATTTTTTCTTTAATGTAATGGTGTCAAATCTGGACCTCGTTGGCACCACAGTTAATTTTTTTTGTTTGTCCAAGTTGCTGTTACTAATCTATTTTAATTTTCCATGAATGTATTTTATATGCAAAATGTATTTTTATACACTTTTTTTGCAGAATGTTTGATATAAAAATAAACAGTATTAATGGTCCCTTAATTATTAATTTTGTTCTTTAAGCTTGCATCATTGTTTAGTCATATTAATCAAGTAATTGGTCTCCAGCTTTTCAGTTGGATAAGATAAATGACAATAGTCACTGACTGATAGTAGAGAATATATAAATAATACTTAAATAATACTTTTGCAGTCATAAAACATGTTTTTTATTATACTTTTTATTTATTTACTTTAAATTTTAGATCGTTAACTTGTTTTTCAATGATTAGTGATTCAAGTTGTGAAAGAAAACTTGATCAGAATGTGTGAACCTTCGCAAAACATTGCATTGGTGTGAAAGAAATACATATTAATTATACATATTTTGTATGTTCCACGTTATATACAGTTTATGGGGCATTTGTTTAAGAATTCTCATGCCGTTTTAGCCACGCCCAAAAAAATCAGGAAAACTAAAATGGTGAAAATTAGTTAACGCTATATCTTCACAATTCAGTACTACATTTTTCTGAGTCTTTGCATGTTTTCAGCAATTATCTTCAAACGTATCATGTATTTAGAAACGAATCTCTGAATTAACTTTACAAGGTCTTTAATACAGTCTTCCTACCTGCTCCAATGCACTGGCCATAAAGTAATGATCATAAGCATGTAATGATCAACAGTATAAAGAAGATAAGATAATAGACCACTACAACTCCACTAACACACCTAAAGTTAAGTGTTAGTTACACGTGATTGTATTTGCACGTGGAGCTCATAAATATCATATAATCCATTCATCCCTTTTCTGAGCCGCTTCTCCTCACTAGGATCGCGGGCGTGCTGGAGCCCATCCCAGCTATCATCGGGCAGGAGGCGGGCTACACCCTGAACTGGTTGCCAGCCGATCGCAGATCACATATAATAAGCCTTAAAAATATTTGTTGCAGGTTACTTACATTTTCTAGTAAAGTTGACGAGAGTTGCATCAATACACAACCTTGTGAACAATACCCAAATCAAGGCCAAAAACTCAAATGATAAAGCAGCCCCTACTCCAATTCCTTGTGTGTATGCTATTATGTCCTATTATGCCTGTTGTAACAGAGACCTTTGTTCCTTCATTGAGGTGATAAAAAGACCAAGGTGCGTGCATGTCCCCCAGTGCAATATTTTCAAACTCAAATATAGTCAATAGCATGGCCGGGAAACATGTGTTTGTTTTATGTGGATTACTGCTTTTCATTTCAATCCAGAGGACTGTGTCTGTTGACGGTAAAGATTTATCACTTATTTCATAATAATTCATTTAAAATTATAGTTGACTATTTATCATTCCAGGATGACATACAGGTGTTAACACCAAACCCTGAACACAAAATTTGTCTTAATTGTTTGTAATTATTGGTATCTTTCAAGTCCACATCTAGATGTTACTCACTCACTGTTTCTTTCCTCTCTAAAGAGGAAGAGCTCCATGCCAGTTACTGGAACAACAAAGGGAAGCAAGCACTTCACGCTGCCCTCAACATTCAGCCTAATCTCCACCAAGCCAAGAACATCATCCTCTTCTTGGGGGACGGTGAGTTTAGGGAAGATATTATCTCCCTAATTAAAGAGCCTCTTGGAATTACTAAGTAAAAGTTCAATCACTGTGGTACAGTACAGTTCTCAAATAAAGTGATTAAATTAGTGTGAACTAAATAGCCCAAAAAGGAAGTTATTATGGCAGAGGAAGATGACTTTTTGACTTGTTATACAAATTGCTTGGGGAAAAAAAAAAAGACGAAATATTTTTGAAGGTATTTTCTATCTTAGATTTGGAGCATTTCCAATGATTGAGTTCTGATAGCCTTGTCGAGAACAGAAACCTTGGGGTCAACAGTATCCATGCTCAATATTAATTGGTTAATATCTATAAAATGGATTGTCTGTTTTCTATTCACTTGTGGCTCCATTAAGGGGCAATTCAAGTTTTATTTATTTATTTCTTTAGTCCAATAAGGTCAACAATACTGCAATATGTCCCTTAGAAGGAATAATACTATTGGAGCTGTGTAGAGTTCATAAAGTGCAATGGCACCCTTGTGGCGTGGTTGTCGATGTTATCGATAATTCAGGTTTCCCACCCACTTCCAGGTATGGGACTAACAACAGTTACTGCTGCCCGCATTCTCAAAGGCCAAATGGCAGGGGGGTCTGGAGAAGAGACCAGTCTGGTCATGGATACCTTCCCTCACCTGGCATTGTCTAAGGTCAGTGCACTCATCATAACTCAGGTTACAAATACAGGATGCTGTTCATTTAAAACCTAGATACAGCGTTTATATGCGTAGGGCTCATAGAGACAAAAAAAAAAAATAAAATCAAGCATGAAGCAAAAGGACATAATCTTGCACAAGGAAACAGAAATCAGAAGCAACACATTAAGACAAACACTGAAATCTAAACTAAGATAACAAAAAGTCACTTAATCTAAGGTCAAAGAATGAATAAAAGGAGAAAGAAGTAAAAATATATTTTTTTTAAATCCCAAACTGTTCATGACACATGTCCACAAAGTACAACGTACTATGACAATACCTTGGTTAATACCAACTGAAACTACTAAAGTTAAAGTACCATAGACATTTTTTAGAGTTGTGAAAATAACTAGGATACTATTGACATTTTTACACTAGATACAATTTAAAATTTGTTGAACTCATTCATTTACTCATCTTCCGTACCGCTCATCCTCACTAGGGTCGCGGGTGTGCTGGAGCCCATCCCAGCTAACTTTGGGCGAGAGGCGGGGTACACCCGGAGCTGGTCGCCAGCCAATCGCAGGGCACATATAAATAAACAACCATTCGCACCTACGGGCAATTTAGAGCTTTGATCTAACCTAGCATGCATGTTTTTGGGATGAAACCGGAGTACCCAGAGAAAACCCACACAGGCGAGGGCGGATTTGGACCCGGGTACTCAGAACTGTGAGGCGGATGTGCTAATCAGTCGTCCACCGTGCCGCCTACTTGTTGAACTTGCTTTCTAATATCAACATGACTATATGACCAGATTTTTTTTGGTTTTGCCTTGCAGACATACAATGTAGACCAACAAATGCCAGATAGTGCTGGCACAGCCACTGCATACTTATGTGGAGTGAAGGCTAACTACGGCACCTTGGGAGTAACTGCTGCCACCCCAAGGTACAACTGCAGTGCCACCTATGGTAATGAAGTCAAATCCGTGCTGTATCGGGCCAAGCAAGCAGGTAAGATGAGTTTTTGCTATTTCCCACTCTCGGTCTAAACTCTCGGTCTAATTCAAATGTACTGTGTTTACACTGCAGCAAATCCTCAAGAGTTATGCTACGAATTGAAGAGAATAGACTTCGGGGAATAAATTCAATTTCATGGAATTTGGGTTGTAAACTTAGGTCAGTGCTTCTGACAGTGTTTCGGCCAGTGAAGAAGGCCTTCCAAGCCCTGGCTGATGCTTGACTTTGGTGCAGGCAGCATGGCTTCAGTTCCAAATCAGCATCTGTTTCAAACAGCATATCCAAGAGTAGTACAGTATAGTCTTCTTCTCGCATCCACTGTGAGCCGCAACAGCAAACCAATAAAAGAAAAAGAAGTCAAGGACGACAACATCCATTTATGTGTAGCTGTATTTCAGTTTTTATAAGAGAGCAGATGGAAAATGAATCCAAGATAATAACCCTGTATTCAGAGAACGCAAGAAAAAAATTGCTGCACAAGGGGAACACGTCAAATCATTTGAGTCATCTCACCACCAAGAATTGCATACATATGCAAGGCTTTTAGATTTAAAATTAAATATATCACTGTCAATTGTAATTGCATTTTGTGGTTTCTTGCATGCATATAAAATAATTTTGTTATTGCTGTTTACTATTTTAAATGTGCAAAAAGTACTTTGGTTTGCTGGTTTTATATATATTTTGTACTCAAATTAAAACTTGGTGGTGTGATAATTTGGGTCACATAATTTTGACTGTCTTTACTATAATTTCTTCCATGTTGCAGGTGATTAACGTGTGCGGGAATTTAAAAAAAAGAATGCTTCTAAAATTGTACAATGTATGCTCAGTTCAGAGAGACTAAGAGGGGACAAAATGTTAAAAGGTGGATGACAGAGCAATGTACATATTGATAGCCAGTGTTTGCAATAAGAGCGGGATGTGATTTTTAGGTCCCATAATTGACAGGGGCCCGAGGCCCATTCCAGACAGGGCACCTTGTGGCATTGAAGCAGTGAAGCAGTCTCTCTTTTTCTTTTTTTTTTTTCCAGTTGTTGCCCAAAACCCTGGCAGCACCCTGACGATAGCAGAATCAACAGTAGTGACAGTACCATATCATGATATGAAATGCAAAGTAAAATGACAATCTCCCAACTACTTCTACTGCTACTACTGATAATACTGTAATTCTAAAGTTAAATGAAGGATTGCTGTTTTTTTGCAACAGATTGGTATATCACAGAAAAATAGCTCCATATAATTTATATTGGGTACACTCAGCTACTATACTGTATGTATTCACATAACCACAACTTGTTTTTGTTTCAGGAAAATCAGTTGGGATTGTGACTACAACGCGAGTGCAGCATGCATCTCCAGGTGCAAACTATGCTCACACTGCCAACCGAGGTTGGTACGCTGACTCGGATCTCACCTCTGAGGCCGTCGTAAATGGTTGTCGAGATATCGCGTACCAGCTTGTTCACAACGTTGAGATAAATGTAAGTTTTAAAGCAGAGAACATTGATAATTTCACTTTAATTGTCTCAGTATTTTACCACGACATGATCTTCATCCTCATTTATACTTCAAAAAACAAAATATAAAAAAATAATGGAAATTGCTCACGTCCTTATCAAGGTCATACTTGGGGGTGGTCGAGTTTACATGTTTCCCAGAAACATGCAAGACCCAGAATATCCCAGCGTTAAAGGAGATCGAAATGATAGACAAAACCTTATTGATGAGTGGCTAAAGACTAAAAAGGTAAAGGGTGTGTTTTATATATACGCTTGTGTGCAATGTCCTTACCATTAAACATTTTAACATTCATTACAATCTGCAACTTCTTTCATGAGTTTATTAGTGTACTTTTCATGGCCAACAGAACGCGAAATATGTTTGGAACAAAAAGCAACTTGATGCTGTCAATCCTGTGAATACAGACTTCCTGATGGGTAAGTACAGTACACAAACATTAAGCTTACATTGTGCAATAAATTCAAACTTGTCATGCTCATAATAAAAGCTGCCCTATTTGTCCTTAAACAGTTATTATTCTCAACTTCTTTAGGCCTTTTTGAGCCCAAGGACTGTCGCTATGAGCTGGAGCGCAATCCGTTAACAGATCCATCTTTAACTGAGATGACAGAGAAAGCCATTGAGATTCTTAGCAAAAATCCAAAAGGATATTTCCTTTTCGTGGAAGATAAGTATAATTGTTTGACATCCAATACAACCACAAAATATAGATATTATACAGATCATTGCAATACATGATGTTAGTAAACAGGTTATTCCAGAAAGATTTTGAAAAACTGACAATTTAATTTTTTGTTTTTTGTTAAGTTTTCAAGAAAACATTTAATTTGACTGGTCTAGCTCAACAATCAGCCGTTCACGTCTACATGATATTTTATTATTCAAATCATGTCATATACAGTACATTATTTTGCTGTGTTTGGCGCAACCCTGTTGAAGGTAGTCGGACACCTGCTGAACATAGTAAAAATAATTTCTAAATTAATCCTTTACGATTTAAAAAAGAAAGTTACATTTTATTTGAATACTAATTTAATTTGAGTATTCGCTAATTTACAGTAACACGGTTGAAAGTAACAGAGTTGAGAATCAGTACTATTGTTAGAGTTTTTGCTCAAGATTCCATGCAAGCTGTGTTAGCAGCTATGCTTACTGGTCAAGAATAAACAAAATCACAGTTCTGGGGACCGGGGTTCAAATCCACCTGTGTGGTGTTTGCATGTTCTCCCCGTGCCTGGGTGGGTTTTCTCCGGGCACTCCGGTTTCCTCCCACATCCCAAAAACATGCGTGGTAGGTTGATTGAAGACTCTAAATTGCCCGTAGGTGTGAAAGTGAGTGCGAATGGTTGTTTGTGTTTACGTGCCCTGCGATTGGCTGGCGACCATTTCAGGGTGTACCCCGCCTCCCGCCCGATGATAGCTGAGATAGGCTCAAGCAGCCCGCGACCCTTGTGAGGATAAGTGGTAAAGATAATGGATGACTGGATGGATGTTTGATATGTAAGTTGGTCCGGTACAGTTAAATTTTGTCTCAGGACAACTGATTTACATAATAAGAGTATGTTTGAGTATTGTGTGCAGGGATTATTTTAAAATTTCATGGGGTGGTTCTGGAACGATGCCCAAAACACATTTGTGATCCCGAGGGTTATTTGTCTTTGTAATTCAAGTGGAAGAATAGACCATGGACACCATGGCGGGAGGGCCAAAAGAGCTCTCACTGAGGCTATTGAGTTTGATCGAGCCATCGGGCGAGCAGCTGAACTCACAAGTGAGCTGGACACCCTGTCAATAGTCACTGCAGACCACTCGCACGTCTTCTCCTTTGGTGGCAATTCACCCAGGGGAAACCCCGTTTTAGGTGATGCTTTTACTGTACAGTGTACAGGGGTTGAGTGGAAAAAACACTTTCTGATACTAGTTTATCACTTGATTCACAGGGATTTCCAGCGACGTTGCTGAGGACAACAAGCGCTTTACAATTGCTGGATATGCAAATGGGCCAGGATACCAGTTTTACAATGGAACTCGTCCAGATGTAAATGAGACAATTTCAAGTAAGTGGACTGTCAGAAGGCCTTTTATAGAGGACAAAGTAATATAGTAGCGCCATCTTGTGGTGTAAGATGTGGAGCCCTGGATATTGGGTGCAGCATTTCCCAATATTTATTGAGCCAATGCAACCATTTTACATCAAGAAAAATCTCATGGCACACCATGAAACAAAAACGTTACAAAAGTAAGTACATAAAGTATGCCTACAGTATGTATGCATTTGATGTGATTTATGCCATAAAGGGTTAGACCAACAATTCTGTCTGTATGTGCTTCAGAAACTTCCGGAGTCCAGTTAACCTAATCCACTTTTCCTCTCTCCTTCAGTGGATGATATGTACCGTCAACAGGCTACAGTCCCTCTCAATTCAGAGACCCACAGCATCGAGGATGTAGCCATCTATGCCAAAGGTCCAATGTCACACCTCTTCCATGGGGTCCATGAACAGAACTACATTGCCCATGTGATGGCTTACGCGGCTTGTCTGCCGCCTTACGAGGACTGCAAACTCACCCCTCCCAACCACGCTGGATCCTTCTACCCCAGCCTGCTACTCCTCCTCATTGGCCTCATTATTTTCTCTGGCTTCTCGTTGGAATTGTGACCGACATTACTTGTTATTCTAACAATGTTATGGATAGGCTACTGTCTATAGTGGTAAAACCCACTACAAATGGCATTTCAAGTAATGTGTATTTATTGACATTATAATGACTGTGTGTTATGACATTCAAATTCGATGTCAGCCATTGCTTTCAAAACACCATTTTTCATGTGAAAGAATTGTAATTATTTTTCTACACATTTTGAATAACCTGTACATGTTATATCCATCCATTCATCTTCTATGCCGCTTATCCTCACTAGGGTTGCGGCTGTGCTGGTGCCTGTCTCAGTTGACGCCAGGCGAGAAACGGGGTACATCCTGGACTGGTCACTGGCCAATCGCAGGATACGCAGACAAACAAACATTCACACTCACATTCACACCTAACGACAATTCAGAGCAAGGGGTCACCGAACTTTGTGAAACTGAGAGCTACTTCTTGGGATTTTGTTAGTAACACATTTCTAACAGACTTGCTCAAAATATATTAAATTAAAAGTTATTATTAAGAATTTATGTAATCATCTTTGTAAAGACATGCACTGATCATGTTTATGAGTTATCATTGATTTATGTGCGACGTAAACGTTAAATAAAAAAAAAAGGTCGAATGAGGACGCCGGTAGGCGGGACATCCGTATCCGCCATCAAAAGTGAAGGCTCGTTTCTTTTGGAGGGAAGTGTCATAGATAAGAACATAGGGTAGATATGACACGCCCCTCCCAAACTGCGTGCCTTTGGGTACGCTGGGCTAGTAGGGGCAAACTCGTCGGCGCATTCCGTATGTGGACGGCAAGAAAATATAGGATACCGACACATTCTGCCGCATACGGTTGCGCACAAGTGAGAATAACCTTTCACCGGTAAAAATATTTTATTTCGACTTTGTTTTCAAATGCTCTCTATTAATATAAATCGTTTTTTTTCTTGACACACAAGTGAACCACTTAAGAATCGGCTAAATAAATTAGCAAGTTACGACTCAGTTTCAATGTCCATGCATTGTCTTGTATGGGAACGTCGCCTCTGCCAACATGGCCGCTACGTTGGCACGTTGTTTAGGTGACTTCCTTAGCGCGCTGACTGGCGGATCTAGTCTTTTATTCAAATCTGTGGGGAGTTTTATCGAAAAGCTGCCATAATATCAATTTCAGAGGTGTAAGACGACCTTGCATTTAATTGTGTAATCAAGGCACATGGCAATTATATTGAACTTCTGAATGATTATGTCGAAAAGCCAACTTTTCGGTTTTTAAGTTAGCCTGTTAGCTGCAATTGTGTTATCGCGATCATGTTACTGCACGGGTGTAAATAGTCCCACCGTGAAGATGCTAATAACTGAGAATAGGTGTATGTTTTGAACGAATGTGACCATGGATCGGAAGAAAAGGAGACTGGAGAGTCAACTGTGTGCAGCAGTGAACAATGGAGAACCTAGGTGATGTACACATACTCTTTTTGTTTTTCCTAAAGATGCCTGCCTCGTGGCTCGAGTCCAATTCGGACA
This sequence comes from Phyllopteryx taeniolatus, assembly GCF_024500385.1. Lineage (NCBI taxonomy): Eukaryota > Metazoa > Chordata > Actinopteri > Syngnathiformes > Syngnathidae > Phyllopteryx > Phyllopteryx taeniolatus. The sequence continues at coordinate 19,594,887 of NC_084508.1, read as the reverse complement.
AATATTTTGTACGTCATTTCGTCGATTTTACGTTTTCCTGGCCTTCGTTTAATTGCACTTTGGGTGACGTATAATGAGAGAGGGAGGGAGGTCGGATAAATTACTGGTCCCATAGATATTGTGTTGGCGATGCTGGTACTGTGTGCTGGTCTGAAATGATTTGACTGCTATTATTCTGTGTGGAAAAAAACAAAAACAAACCAGCACATGACATGATGTGGAGTATTTTTCGGTAAGAGCGTCATCAGAAGTGTCATCAGGGGCGATTCTAGGATCCGAGGTTTTAGAGGTGCTCAACTCCCGGCCAGGAAAGATACATTTCACTGTTTTGTACATTTTAACGTAATTTAATTCCCGCATTTATGAAATTTAAGCACAGCACATTTTGGAAAAGTCTGTGACAAACCCATCAAATCTGACAAAGGTTATTTAAATGCTGAACCACCACAAAAGATGTATGGATTGCATTTATAAAAGCAACATTTTTACTATACTAATTTCCCTTAAAGTGAGTACTAAAAATAAAACAAAATAGACCTTGGACTCGATTTTTTTGTAGTTCTATATGATATGCAAGGCACAAGTTGGAAAACACATGAACATAAATTGACTTTTGTGAATACTTTGAATGCTAATACAGTATTTAAGAATCCTCTATTTGCTCCTCCCTCTCTCTGTCCTAATAGGAGTTAGAATGTTGAATTGGCATCCAGTCAGTTAAGCTTGTCACTCGCACCTTGGCTGTAATATTAACATGTGCCCATGACACATCAGGTAGCTTCTCTCATTTCATTTCAAGCAGAGGACAGCGGTGCTGTCTCTGACCAGCCGCAACATTTCCTAACAAGAAAAACTAAACAAAAGCAAAAACGCCCACTAACTTCTACTCAACAAAAGAAATGGTGAGCTATGATTAAATGCAGCAGACGTGAAGAACGATAATGATAATAGTGTGTTAGTATTGTGGGGTAGAAGCTCAGAAATGTTCCCCATATCCTGGTATAAGACAGGTACTTAACACCACGACTGTAGAGACTGTATATAACTGGAACGGGAAGGCAGCATATTGCTCTGTGCAGAAAGTGATTTCAGAACATGGTCAGGCAGAGGTGGGAGGGATTGGGTGGAAAAAAATATTTTGGAGGCAAGGGGGCTGCTGTATTTTTGGTGTTCCAATATGTTTCAACCAAGTAAGTATGTTCATACACTTTTCTAGCTAGTTTAAAAAGGATATGGGCTAGAAACGACTATGGCCAACATTCAGGGTCCATCATTTTTCTTATTCGCTCACGCATGTCACGGCATTTACTACCTAGATGCTGCATTGTCATTTGCTAAATGATAAAGTTGGTGTATAATGTTGCTGTTGTCCCAGAGGAAGTTTTTTTTTCTCCCATTCATTCATCCAAGCGTGCATTTTCTACAAAGCTTGTCGTCTTTAGGGTCACAAGTGACCTGGAGCCTATCGCAGCTGACTTTGGGCTAGAGGCGGTACACCCTGGTCTGGCTGCCAGTCAATCGCAGGGCCACATAGAGGAACGGTCATTAACACTCAAATTCACACTTAAGGACATGGATTCTTTAATTTACCTAACATACATGGTTTTAGACATGTGGGAAGAGGACCCCGTACCTGGAGCAAACCTACACAAGCACGAGGAGAACATGCAAACAAAGGCAGGAACCGATATTCGAACCCCGAATCTCAGATCTGTGAAGCAGGCGTGCTGACGACCCCACTGTGCCTGTGCCATAAGTTTGATGCACTGCCAAAAGCATATCACTTAATTAACAAAATCTATAGTAAGATTCATGTTTTAGAAAATGTAAGCAGGACAAGAATGTCAGAATCATACCTTCTGGATCTTTGTTACAGGACCTATTGCACATCTGCATGTCTCATGAACCAATGCCTTAATTCTGATGTTGTCGATTAGCGTCCTCTCTGAATTTGAGAAATGATGAAACATGACTAGTTGTAATAGGTGTCTCTTCATCTACAGATCTGTGAAGCTACTTCTGTCCCAGGGTGCAATCCCAGACCTTGTGGGGAGTAAGGGGGTGGCTGCAATACATTTGGCTGTGGGCAAAGAGACTGAAAAGAACATGCGATGCTTGAAACTGCTACTGCAACATGGTGCAGACCCAAATGTTAAGTGAGTGACACATAGTGCTCGATGTTGGACCAGCCTTTTGTGAGTTTACAACATAATCAACATTGTGGACAGCAAATAATTAATTTAATTGTATAGGGGAACATGTTTCCTTAGTGTGGATTTGACAATAAACACTTTACATGGTTAACTGATTGAACATGTATGTATCTGTCATAAGATGCTATTTAATTAGTTAGTTGATTATATTTCATGGCAATATTTTACAACCCTTTGAGTTTTTATATTGCCAGCAAAAAAGAAAAGTAATTTTGCTGTTTTCCTCACAGATCATCAGATGGCCTAACTCCCCTTCACGTTGCTGCAATTTGGGGATGCTATCAGAATCTGAAGCTGCTTTTGATGAATGGTGGGAATCCCAACATAAAAGATAAGGTAAGAAGGTCTACCTATATTTGGCCACACAATGTACACAATATCTTAAAACACTTCTTCATTCATGCAGGAAGGAAATACACCAGTGCACCTAGCAGAACAAGAGGACAACAGAAGGTGTGCTCAGGTTTTACAGGAGTATCTGTGCAGCTCTGTGGGCACGGAAAAGGAGGACCTGCCTCAATTCAAATACTGTAAGAAAATGTTTTTGAAAAAATAAGCTTACAAATTATTATTTTTTAAATGTTAAAAAAAAACCTGTTACGGCATAAAAGGGATACAGATTTTCCATTCTGCTTGACCTAACAGCCGAACAGGACAAAAAAAAAATAAATAAAAAAAAAAATAAAAAATTAATTTATGCACCACTCAACTACAAAACAGTACAATATACAGTGGACCCCTGTTATTGGCGGGAGATGTGAATAATTGACGTCCCCCCTAAAGGTGATAGAATTTGTGATAAGGATAAAGTCATAACTGCTTATATTAATAGTTTAAACCACAACAATACCACAATCTGTGATCCTTAAAGACTAATAGAATGGATGAATGGAAAAATCTTTAAGCATTGCTGTACTCTTAAAAATGCAGTACTTTACAACACACAAAACAGCTTATGGCAAATCATCAGTGTCTGCTTTGCTTGCTCTGTGTAGTCAAGGCGTTTCCTACTCTCCACTTGACTTCCGTACTTCCGGTAGCATGTTACAAAAATAAGAGCATCCAAAAACAAAGTTCCTCCTCAGCCTCAGTATTCACCACGCCACCAGTCTACGTATAAACAAGACAGGGAGAGAGGCGGACTGGGCTACATGCGAACCACCGCATAGAGATTAATAAACGTATTGTATCGAACTGGGTTAGGTTGTGTGCTATTCTTATTTGTTACTGTAGGAGGGATTTTAGCGAGCCATGTCTTGGTCTGTTTTATTGAGCGTGGATTTTCCAATGTGTGTTTGAACGCATCACCGCTGCCGCCGTGGCACTGTAGTTTAAAACTCGGCACACTGTTTTGCAAACAAACAAATAACATTGCTGGTTGATTGAATTTGATAGTTTATGCATGGACAATAGTTTCTATTTCTATTTTGTGAATGTACTTGTATAGATGTTTTCTCTTGGATGCTACTTATATATTTATATTTCCTATATCCACTATTGCTACTGAAATGATGGAAATTTCCCCATTGTGGGACTAATAAAGGTAATCGTATCTTCCTTCCATCCCAAAAACATGCGTGGTAGGTTAATTGAAGACTAAATTGCCCGTAGGTGTGAATGTGAGTGTGAATGGTTGTTTGTTTATTATGTGCCCTGCGGTTGGCTGGCGACCAGTTCAGGGTGTACCCCGCCTCCCGCCCGAAGATAGCTGGGATAGGCTCCAGCACCCCTGCGACCCTTGTGAGGATAAGTGTTAGAGAAAATGGATGGATGGATAGTCAGTCACAAATTTACTAGAAGAAAAAAAGAGGAAAACAAAATTCCGAGGAAACAAGTATGGAATCAGCATGTAATTTTCAGTTCTAAAACAAACACCTAGATCAGATTGAATGTGCTCATTAGTCAGCAATTAAATAAGAGTGTTTGCACCTTGGAGAGCTGTTGCATCAAGTTGATTGACATGAATAGTGACTCTAACATGAGAGATGTCAGTTGAAACAAAGGGGAGAATTTTGTTCATCAAGAAGGTAAAACATCACAGAATGTTGCAGAAGATGTTGGTTGTTGCCACTCAGCAGTTTCTAAAATCTGGACGAAGTACAGACACAATGGGAGGGTTGTAAAAGGGAAGCATCCTGGTAGACCAAGGAAGACCTCCAAGCATCAAGATAGAAAAGCAATATGTCTTGAAAACAGAAAATGCACAACAAAACAAATGAGGTACAAATGGGCGGAAACTGGAGTCAACAGTGTCCGAACTGTAAGCAACCACCTAAAGGAAATCGCATTTACATTCAGAAAAGCCAATGAAAGCCATCCTTAACACCAAAACCAAAAAAACAAGGCCAGAGTGGGCTAAAGAAAAGCAATTGTGGGTGATTGGATGAAAGTGATATTCAGTGATGAATCGCATTGGGCAAGGTGATGATGCTGGAACTTTTGTTAGGTGCCATTCAAATGAGATATATGAAGATGACTGCCTGAAGAAAACATGCACATTTCCAGTTATTGATCATATGGGGTTGCATGTGAGATAAAGGCACAGGGAAGATGGAAGTCATTACTTCTTCAATAAATGCACACGTTTACATAGATATTTTGAACACTTATGATTCCATCAATTGAAAAGATTTTTATCGATTACATTTTTCAAGATGATGCATCTTGCCATTGAGCAAAAACCATAAAAACCTTCCTTCAAGAAAGACAATTTCAATGTCATGGCCTGCAAATAGTCTGGATCTCTATCCAGTCAAAAATCTGTGGTGAAAATTAAAATGGTCAATGATAAGGCTCCCACCTGCAAAGCTGAGGTGGTAACAGCAATCAGAGGACGTTGGAGCCAGATTGATGAACAATACTGTCTCTCACTGGATAAATCCATGCCTCAGAGCCTCCAAGCTGTTTTAAAATCCAGAGGTGGTGAACCAAAGTACAACTGGTGTAGTGTTCTTGTAGTGTTTTTCATGATTACATATTTTTTTCCTCAGTATTGAGCGATTCTATATTTTTTTTTTCCTCGACTAGCTCTAAAAAGAAATTGACTGATTACAACAATACTCTTTCTTGCTTTGTTTTGTGTTTCTTAAAGCCAGAAGGTTGTTATTTTGAATGAAAATTGTTTTGTGGAACGAAGCATCAATGATTTTCAAATTATCATCCTCCAGGAACGGTAATTCCATAATTTTTGTGAGGGGTTGTATAACTAGTGGCTCTTATGAAAATGTGATCAGGAAATTTATAGCTAAACCTTCTCAGCACTCTACTGTGACAGTCATCAGTTTCCTCTTTATCTTTTATCTCTCCATAGCAGTATATTCCGACCACAAAGACACATCCGGCTATCCTGAATCTGGCGACAGCTTCACTTCCCAGTCGTCTATGATCAGTGACCTTGGTGAAGCCCCTTTAAGCAGCACAAGGCGGTCATCATTTTTTATCAACTCGAACATAAATGGAAGGACACTTTGCAAAGAAATAATGTATAACAAACTCTTTGATGGGGACACTGAACCACAACATAATCAGAACTGTACCACTTTCTTACACTGGACATCTGAAGATGCCTCCCTTTTATCAAGTACTCGCATGTCTACAGCGGGACCCACAATACCATTTCCAAAGGGGAATGATTTGTTCGCTGATGATGATGTGCTTTTGTCAGAGGGGGGTGTACTTAATCTACCCACAACAAATGGACGAATCACTCCCACCAAACTAGACATGCTTACCACATATCTGTCCAGACAACCGAACCGTAAAAGTGTCAGTTTCTGTAATGTCGATGAATATTTTCCTGTTTTCAGCCCAGAATCTCCCACAAAGATGCCGGCCGTTGATGGTACACAGTGTAATGGAAGCATGTCGTTCAACCCTTCTGAGTACTCTACCTTCCTGGATTCAGAACGATTGGCAACTGTTCTACCCCAGCAGGGCATAGATGTCACCTCACCAGACCATGTCTTTGTTTTCTGCCGGGAGATTAGTGAAAGCACAGACGAAGACATGGAGAAAACAGTCATTAGTCACTCTACTTTGCAACACAGTGATTGTAAGGGGGATGCAGGTGTCAAAGAAGCTCAAGAGAATATAGAACAGCCAGCACATTGTAGTGGAGGCAGCAGTAGTTATAGTAGTTGTGAAAGTGACCATTTCAGCAGTGCACTGGATATTTTCATGCATCCTAAACAGCCATCTCTATCTGAAGAAACTGCCAAATATGCTGATAGAGATGTCGCACAAGCTCAAGATGAACCTCCAGTTGATGTGTTTAAACTTGATAAACAGAGCTTGACTGAGGATAATTATCTAAGCAATAATGTGGCTAAGGCTTGCATTGATTCTGCTGTAATTGCTTTAAGTGAAGCAGACCACCCATTGGAAGACATTCAGTTAGGGAATCCAGCTGAAGGCCAAGAACAATTTACACCAAGTCCATTTGTAACAGGCCGGACAAAATCGAGGCAGAGTCGCTGCTCACTTAACACTAGCAGAACCCCCGAGAGCCTCTTAAGCACCTCTTGTCTATTTGAGGAGACTTTACGGGAACCAATACGAACTCGGCAAGCAACTCACAGATTTCAGAAAAACATCTCCTATAGTTCACCACGTGCTCAATGCTTCACATCATCAAATTCAAAGAGTAGCACAGGACCAGACTCCTTTCCCAGAGACTACCCAGATACTCAGTCCAGCACCCTGAGAACAGGTTCATGTATGATCTTGAGCCAGCCTGATACCCTTATCCTCCCCAAAAGCATCAGTGATACATTTGTTGAGTCACAGAGTCTTTGTGACACAGTTATTCTAGAGGAAAATCACAATTCCTCAATGGATTTCTATGAAATAAATCTTGCAGAGGTTATCCAGGCCCTCCAAGGACAAGAGTTTGGACTTTCTGAAGGTAGGGATTTTTTGACAGATGATGTGACAAGTACGGATGAGGCAAAAAAGAAGGCAAATGATCCACCTGAAGTACGTTACCAGCAACAGGAAGACGTCAGGATTACGGGGGACGCTAGCTCTCAGACGGAATCTGTTTCGTCTTCATCCAGCTCCAGCTATTTTTCCCCAAGGAGGTCAAGGGAAGACTCAGACATTCCGTGCACTCCAGGGACCGGATGCACTCCCAGATACAGCATGAGTCGGCTGTCAACTCACTGCAGGTCACAGCACCTGGCCAACCTGTCTTACACCCCTGGAGGGCGTCCGCACATTGAGGATGCAGATGAACCAGTGGAGTACCTTTACACTGATACGGAGCAGGGTCACAAACTTATTGAGGCCCACATTCCACCTACGGCTAATACCTCATGCAACTCCAGCATGAGTACCACTAGCAGTGAAGAGACCATCATCTATGACTGGCGCTCCATGCATGCCGATATACGAGACTGCAAGGAAAACCGGAAGCCATCGGAGATCCCCAATAACAAGAAGGTAAATGAGGTTGAGTGCAGATTGTTGCTAGAGACCGATGGGATAACGGATAAGGAGCTCAGACGGAGGTTAATAGAGGTGGGTGAGAGTCCTGGGCCTATTAGCCGTCGAAGCAGGCCAGTCTACATACGAAGGCTGTGCCGCCTGTTGCAGGGGTCAAACTCTAAACCATCACAGCATCAAGATCAAGTGGAACAGCCACAAACTGGTATCAGTATTGTCATACTGTAAAATTGTCATTTAAATTTAGTTGCCGTATCTTAACAATCTTGTTTTGGTTTCCCTTTTTCTGTGTGTAGCACCTTCAGGTTATACCGCAGAACTGAATCTGGCCCTGAAAACTTTTAAGCTGCCTGACTGTCAGGATGACGAGCAGGCCTTGTGCCAACAATTTGACCAACCGGATCAGAACAGAAAGTGGAGAGAGGGCATTATCAAGTCCAGCTTTAACTACCTGCTGCTCGACCCAAGGTGATATTCAGGATTCACTCTTAAAAACGATATCTCTAGAACAAAATACCCCCTGAAATTCACCACTGTTCTATGTTTTCTCCATGTGCGGATAATGGCTCTCCCTATGGTTCGCTGGATTCCTAAAGCTTTAGAAATGGCTTTTGTAACCCCTTTTCAGACTGATAGATGTCAATTTCTTCATTTCTCAACTGTTCAGGAATTTCTTTGGATCGTGTCAATTTGTTGCAGCTTTTTTTAGATCTTTTGTCTGACTTGATTTTGTCGGGACAGATTCTGTTTAAGTGATTTCTTATTGAACAGGTCTCGGGGAAATAAGCCTTGGGTATGATCAGTGTAAATTAACAAAAAATTGTGATTAGCCACAATTAATTCATGATTTAACAAGTGGGGTAATTTTTCACACAGGGCCAGGTAACTGAATATTATTTTTTCTTAATAAATAAAATCACCATTTAAAAACAGAATTTTAAGTTAACTTGGGTTATGTTTGTATGATATTTAGATTTGTTTGATGATCTTAAACATTAAAGTGGGGAAATTATCAAAAAATATTAGAATTTAAGAAGGTGGGGCAATACTTTTTCACGGAACTGTAGGCCATCTGGATGTCAGAGACAAATGAATTAAGACAAATCAGTAGAGAATTATATTACAGTATTTTAGACTTTCTAGACATTTGTCCTGTACAATCACTTTTGAGGTTTATTTTACTGATGGATTTTAATGAGATAAAATTAAATTTATTTTCCTGTGCTTTTTTTCTGTCAGAGTGACAAACAATCTTCCATTCCGGAGTCATAGCATGACTCCACAGGAGTGTTTCCAGACATTTGTCAATGCCATCTTTTATGTGGGAAAAGGAAAACGCTCACGCCCCTACAGTCATCTTTATGAGGCGTTGGAGTTCTACAAAGGGGATAAAACCTCTAAGGTAAAGTCCTAACAATTAATTTAATGTGAATAATTATATTTTGAATAATTTCACTCATCTGAAATGTAGAGTACATTGTATTCAGAAGTTGAAAAGTCGCTAACACTCACATCTATTATAAATATTAGGGCTTCAACGATTATTTTCATAATTGATTAATCTGTTGATTATTTTTTTATTAATTAATGAATCAGACAAAAAACATTTTTAAATTTCCATCCGTTTATTCAACAACAGTCATAATTTCTTATTGACAGTGCAGAAAAGTGCACAAACAGGTTGCTGCAAGTAACAAAAAACATGAATAATAAAAAAAAAACTAAAAACTCTAATTCCATTTAAGCTGGGACGCTGTGTAAAACGAATAAAAACAGAATACAATGATTTTCAAATCCCTTTCAACCTATTTTCAATTGAATAGACTACAAAAACAAAATATTTAATGTTCAAGCTGATGAACGTTAGTTTAAAAAAATAAAAAATTCCTCATTTTGAATTTGATGCCTGTAGCACGTACCAAAAAGCTGGGACAAGGGCATATTTATCACTCTGTTACATCGCCTTTCCCTTTAACAACACTCAATAAGCGTTCGGGAAGTGAGGATACTCGTTGTTGAAGCTTTGTAGGTGGAATTCTTTCCCATTTTTGCTTGATGTACAATTTCAGTTGCTCAGAAGTCCGAAGTCTCCATTGTCATAATTTGTATTTCATAATGTGCTACATATTTTCAGTGGGAGACAGGTCTGGACTGCTTACAGGCCAGTCTTGTGCTCACACTCTTTTACTACAAAGCCACGCTGTTGTAACACGTGCAGAATATGGGTTGGCATTTTCTTGCTGAAGTAAGCAGGGATGTCCCTGAAGAAGACGTTGCTTGGATGGCAGCATATGTTTGTTTATGTACTTTTCAGCATTAATTGTGCCTTCACAGATGTGCAAGTTACCCATGCCATGGGCACTAACACACCCCCATACCATCACAGATGCTGGCTTTTGAACTTTGCGCTGATAACAAGCCAGATGGTCCTTTTCCTCTTTGGCCCAGAGGACACGACATCCATGATTTCCCAAAACAATGAGAAATATGGATTCGTGAGACCACAGCACACTTTTCCACTTTGCGTCAGTCCAATTTCAGATGAGCTCTGGCTCAGAGAAGCGTTTGTAGGTGTTGTTGGTATATGGCTTTTGCTTTACATGGTAAAGTTTCAACTTGCATTTGTAGATGTAGCGAAGAACTGTGTTAATTGACCATGTTTTTTTTTTTAAGTGTTCCTGAGCCCATGTGGCAATATCCTTTATACAACGATGCCCGTTTTTAATGCAGTGCTGCCTGAGGGATCAAAGATCACGGGCATTCAATGTTGGTGTTCCGCCTTGCCATTTTCGTGCAGAGATTACTCCGGATTCTCTGAATATTTTGATATTATGGATTGTGGACGATGAAATCCTAAAATTATTTGCGCTTGTACGTTGAGAAGCATGATCTTAAACTGATGTTAGCTGATGACTATTTGACCATGCAGCTGTTCACAAAATGGGGAACCTCAGCGCATCCTTGCTTGTGAACAAGGGGAGGCTCCTTTTATACCAATCATGAAACTCCATTGTTTACAATTAACCTGTTCACCTGTGGAATGTTCCTAACAGGTGTTTTTTTGAGCATTCCTCAAATTTCCCAGTCTTTTGTTGCCCCTGTCTCATCTTTTTTGGATCATGTTGCAGGCATCAAGATGAGAGATTAGCAAAAAACAATAACGTTCATCAGTTCGAACATTAAATATCTTGTCTTTGTTGTGTAGTCAGTTGTATATAGGTTGAAAAGGCTCTGCAAATCATTGTTGTCCGTTTTATTTACGTTTTACACAACGTACCAACTTCACTGGAATGGGGGTTTGTACTTTAGAGCAGGGAATAGACTTCAAGTTAAAATTATTTATTTTCATGCCCAGTTATACCGTAGTGAGTATGTATCACCTTTAGTACATTCCTAGCAGTCTTCATTTGTTTGCTATGGATTAGTATTTCTATTTTTGGGTTTATTAGTTCAAGCAACACACATTATGGACACTTTAAGTTTGTCTCTTCAAAAATACCTTCGTTCTCCACCCAACCCCCCCGGCTCCCTCCAGTGTAATCTGTTGTGAGTGACATGCATCTGTTGCAATTTGAAGAACGATTCATTAAATGCTGGCATGCAGTTTTCCCGTGTCCCCATAGATGGTTATTGTACAAGTTAATCGTTTAATTATTTGTTTTATGTGTCAGTTTTACTGTAAACTACAGCTGGGAGTGACAATAAACATCTTGAAGCAATAATGTTTTACCTCTTATTTGGAATTGACTGCTATGTGTCAAAATGCACATACCCACTCTGTGAAAAAAAATCACACTAAAAAGACATATCTTCTTTGAAGGCGAGGTACTGTGCAATCCTATCACTTCCCCTTGAATGTACAGGTAGATGGGAACACTTGTTTATTTGCCTCCTGCATCGCAGGACCTGCAATATGGCTATTGTGCACACGTACGTAGCGATGATGATCTCAAACGATATATTGCACAGCTCTACAACACATATATTCCGACATCAACAATAAGTGATGTCGGACAAAGCACAGAATCTATACATGACACCCGCCTGAACAGTTAATGGGAAAAAAAAGATGTAAATACAAAAACTTCTTCTTTAGTCTTGCTAGTCATAAGGTTATTAGGACTCCCACATGCGATCCTGGCAGGACATGTCTTACTCCAGGACACACGCCGCTGCACTATGATTGGGTGCTGTATCCCGGTATAGCCTGCTTCCAGAGGGGAAAAGAACTATGTGATTTAAGTGTGGCGGCATTAATATACACTAACCCTAACCCACCTTAATCCCAGCCTTAACCCATCCTAATCCGCTTTAGCCCTAACCCTAAACCTAACTATAACAAACTTCTTTGTTTTTATTTTGTACAAATGTGATACAGAATACATTTGGCATGGTCATCTCGTTATGTATGTGTAGCCTGCCCGTCACACGATGCAGGAGCCAATCATGTTGCAGCGGGTCATGTTTTGGAACTCACGTGGGATTCCTAATAATGCAGGCAAACTACACTATACCTGCTCTTCCATTATTAACGTGATAGCGCTAATGTAAGTTTAATGAACTCTTCATGCTCGTCAAGATGGACAATACAAGGTGATTATACACCAAGCACTAGCAGAGGCTAACGCTACATGTCCTCACTTCAAAACAGAATAAAGTAGGATTCCGTGGTGACTTACCCTGTTGTTGAACTATGCGCTACAGTATCTGTGGTGTTTTATGGATGAATACATCACCTGCTAAACTCATGTGAGCCCCATAACATAGTGTGAGACTGACATACAGTATTAATTGCATGACACAACAAATCAATGATGAAATTCATTGCCAACACTTTTAATGATCAATTGTTATTGATCTTATAGATTTGCTTTTGGTGCCCGAATAAATATAAATGAAATACTGTATTGATGTAACAATTTCTTTCAACTTTGTGACAGAAACTGTGCCCCAAAGTGCAGCAAATACTTCAGGTATGGAATGCTGAGCAGGGCGTCATCTCACTGCATTGCTTCCAGAACGTCATTCCAGTGGAGGCTTACACAAGAGAGGCCTGCATGGTGGAGGCAATCGGTAAGTGGAAGAAGGAACCCGCTCTTTGTATTATGCTTGCAAAATGCCCTTGCTGTTGTCTACTATGAGGTGTTTAGTTTCAGGTAGTTTTCATACTGTTGGTGTGTGATTGTGGGGAAAAAAAGTTCCTAGAATGTAACTCTAATTTTCGTGGAGGAAAGTCAAGGTTACTGTCATGTTACATGCAAATCATAACCCATCAAGCAGTTTGTTATGAAATCCAGTTTGTCAACCTTACTCCCTCCTTCTATTCATGTCCCAGGGTTGAAGATGCTCACGAACCTGAAGCGTGGGGATTTCTATGGTGTGGTGTCAAATTGGCAGCTGAAGAAAAAGCGTGAGCTGGGTGTCCATCTGCTTTATCGGGCCATGCAGATATTTTTGGCTGAAGGTGAGCGACAGCTCCGGCCAGCAGACATCAGACAGTAATAAGCAAACAGAAAATAGACTTCTTGACACAAACTCAAATTCAAACTTAAACTATTTGTGATGGCCTTTGATCCCGATGATCCTTGAACAAAACCTGGAATTACTTTATTGTTGGGAACATATGAGGACAGACATCTACTCCAGTGATTTCCAACCTTTATGGAGCCAAGGCACATATTTTACAATTAAAAAATCTCACAGCACACCAAGAAACAAAAATGTCACAAAAAGTAGATTAATGAATTACTGTATGTACTTTCTGCCATCTCATAGAAGAGCATTCATTTTTTCTGTCTGTCACTATGCCTCACTGGCATAAATAGATGAACAAAGATACATCATTTCTTGTAAATAAGTAATTTTTTGAGCAGTTATGTAAAATTTTATGATTTCCCACAGCACACCTGAAGAGCGCTCACGGCACACTGTGCCCCAGCACACTGGTTGAGAATCACTGATCTACACTCTCTCACACGCACGCACTCACGCACGCACTCACGCACGGACGCACGCACGCAAAACAGTATTCTTTTTTTATTTATGTTAAACACAACGTCCCAACTTCATTGGAATTGGGGTTGTGTGTGTATCTCTCTCTCTCTCTCTCCTCTCTCTCTCTCTCTCTCTCTCTCTCTCTCTCTCTCTCTATATATATATATACACATATATATATATGTGTATATATACACATATATATATATATATATATGTGTATATATACACATATATATATATACACACACACAGTGAGTACGGAAAGTTTCCAGACCACCATAAATTTTTCGCCATTTGTTTCGCCATTTGTTAAAATCATTTAAGTTCATTTTCCTCATTAATGTACACACAGACCCCATATTGACAGAAAAAAAACGTAATTGTTGAAATTTTTGCTGATTTATTAAAAACGAAAAACTGAAATATCGCAAAGTATTCAGACCCTTTGCCGTGACACTCGTATTTAACTCGTGGGGGCATTGAGTCCCTGCGGCCCCCAACGGGTGGCCATTTGTCAGGACGTCTCGGTGGGGCCGGCGGACCGCCCTGGTCCCTTGGTGTGGGACGTGTCCCGTCCAGCGGGCTGCTCTCAGGTGGACCCCTGGGCCTGATCCCGCCCCTCGATTGATTGGGTGGGGTCCTCAGCCTCCGCGGTACGGGCATAGCAATTACAGGACACTTTGTGCGTGTAAAACGGTGTCAATTCACTTGCATGCGTCCGCAGGCACACACCCCTGGGACTCTTTCACTGGGTGTGGGGTAATGCACTTACTGCGACAAATAACTCATGAATATGCAAATCGCTTGTGTATCCCCTCACTTATACTCTCTTTCTATAGACTTTTATAATTTACATAGTCAATCCCACCGCACTTCAGTTGTACAGCCGGGTTCATGACCCTTGTCCTGCATGCTTCTTCTCCTGTCCTTGTCGGGTTCTAGCTTGTCCTGTCCTTCCCTCACATGGTGTAGCACTACGGGCCCATGCAACATTCATATTCAATGTTTCATTGTTGTAGATAAACTTTTCTCATCTTGTTTACAATTAGTGCTTTGTCTTTTGTCTTCGTTTGTCTCTCTCCCCTCTAGAAACTTTGTTCTATTCGACTCTGATTCTCAATAAACTTCAATTATAATACTAAGAAACCACAGCGGAAGCTTAAAAACTCCACTGTGACACAGTAAAAAACTGTTCCGGCATAAAAGGGATACAGATCCTCCATTCTGATTAACCTAACAGCCGAACAGGACCAAAAAAATATAATTGTAAGCGGTATGTGTGGACAAATCCAGGTACTGCTCATCACCTGTCCAATACACTCCCACCAGTGAAGCATGGTGGTGGCAGCATCATGCTGTGGGGGTGTTTTTCAGCTGCAGGGACAGGTCGACTTGTTGCAATCGAAGGAAAGAAGAATGCGGCCAAGTACAGGGATATCCTGGACGAAAACCATCTGCAGAGTGCTCAGGACCTCAGACTCGGCCGAAAGTTCAGCTTCCAACAAGACAATGACACTTAGCACACAGCTAAAACAGCTGTTCTTGAATGGCCCAGCCAGAGCCCTGACTTAAACCCAATTGAGCATCTCTGGAGAGACCTGAAAATGGCTGTCCTCCAACGTTCACATCCAACCTGACAGAACTGGAGAAGATCTGCAAGGAGGAATGGCTGATGATCCCCAAATCCATCCATCAATCCATCCATTTTCTGAGCCGCTTATCCTCACTAGGGTCGCGGGAGTGCTGGAGCCTATCCCAGCTAACTTCGGGCAGGAGGCGGGGTACACCATGTAGTGTTTGCCAACCAATCGCAGGGCACACATAAACAAACAACCATTCGCACTCACATTCACACCTACGGGCAATTTAGAGTCTTCAATCAACCTACCACGCTTGTTTTTGGGATTTCCTCCCACATCCCCAAATCCAGGTGTGAAAAACTTGATGCATCATTCCCAGAAAGACTCATGGCTGTATTAGCTCAAAAGGGTGCTTCTACTAAACACTGAGCAAAGGGTCTGAACACTTATGGCTGTTTGATATTTCAGTTTTTCTTTTTTAATAAATCTGCAAAAATTTCAACAATTCAGTTTCTGTCAATATGGGGTGCTGTGTGTACATTGAGAAAAAAATGAACTTAAATGATTTTAGGAAATGGCTGCAATATAACAGTGAAAATTTTAAGGAGGTCTGAATACTTTCCGTACCCACTGTATGTATATATTTTTATCTGTGTCTAACTCATACTGCCCCCACGTGGTCAACCTGCGCACAACAGTCCGCAGCACAATATGCATTAAAGGAGAAAGTGACAAACAAATATTTTTCATTCCATTTAATTACATTACTGTATGTTTAATATTATCGATGGCTATTTTTCTCAGAAACATTACAAACGTGGCACGGTGCACGACTGGTTAGCACATCTGCCTCACAGTTCTGATGGCTGGGGTTCAAATCCCGGCCCGCCTGTGTGGAGTTTGCATGTTCTCCCCATGCCTGCGTGGGTTTTCTCCGGGTACTCCAGTTTCCTCCCACATCCCAAAAACATGCAGGGTAGGTTAATTGAAGACTCTAAATTGCCCTTAGGTGTGAATGTGAGTGGGAATGGTTTGTTTGTTTGTATGTGCCCTGCGATTGGCTGGCAATGTACCCTGCCTCCTGCCCGATGGTAGCTGTGATAGGCTCCAGCACGCCCGCTACCCTGGTAAGGATAAGCGGAATGGAAGATGAGATGACATTACAAACATTTTGTGTTGTTGTTTTATTTGGGTGACTGGTTAATGGCGTCTTTTGGGTGCTTTGAGTTGGGTCAAGGAATTAATTAAGCTCACATCACAAGGCACTACTATGTATGGATTATTGCATAATTGTATTCTGATATTAAAAATGATTGGCAAAATATTGCAATTTTATATAGTTACTGCACAATTCCCACCCCTAAGTAGTAGTCTGGAGTGTACCAACCAACCAAAGTGAAACATTGATTGCATAGATTTCTAACTTTAGATTATGAAGCACGCAGACTTTCTTTTGATCATATTTATAAAAACATACATTGTGCATGGTTCTGCTTTTATGAATCTCACTCATAAAATATAGGCACTAGGACAGAGTCTTGGTTCCATTGCCAGAATTAACCATTCATGGATGTAGACACACACTCAATTAGTGGTTCGCTGGTTAGAATGCTGCCTGGTCTGCCAACCATGTCACTAATTATGTTCCATGGGCAAGGTTTTCTTCCGATAGCCGAGCGGATGTCATCGGCTTATTCGCGCAACATGAATTCATTCCGTAGATCACAAATTGCATCACATTTATTACAAAACATTGTCATTCGCTTGAATCACTAACATCAGCAGCATCGGTTGTAGAATTTTTTTTTTAATTGTTTATTCAATGACAGCAATACCATCATCTCAACCATCATATGAAATGCTTTGTTTTGGTTTACAGTATATTTCTTCATGTTTCCTAATTTAACCTGCTAGTTCCTAGAAGAGAAACCATTTCAATTTGTTGGATTGTTGGAATATTGAGATGTTTATAAAGCTAGCTGGTACTAGCAACAGTGTTTTGGGGGGGATTGTTGTACCAGTATTGGCTGAATTGTGAAATGATTTGTTTACATTATTTGACTTTTGAGTTGTATGTTGTATCGCTATTTTTTAGTAAGATCCCACTATACACTACGTTAGAGGACTTGATAACTCCCGGGCGCTTCAGCTACCCCCTGCTCCAGTGTGTGTGTGTTCACTGTGATGGGTAAAATGCAGAGAACAAATTTCATGTGCATGCATGCATGTTCATGACAATAAAGGTGATTCTTCTTCTACTGTAATACAAATTGTCACTGATGACAACATGAATGTTTATGTACATCAAAGCATGTGATCATGAAGGGGAGTTGGTCTTGGACAATACTGATAATATTGTTTAATAATCTGATGTCATGTGTGATGTCAAGCATAATCAATTCCCCGAATTCTGTTTTTTTTGTCATGACTTTGATTGTAAAACAGATTTCTTTTCATCGTGATTACCGATTGTACTCTTTCTACCATGTTCTTGTTCAACTTTCAATCTTTTAATTTGTATAAAGGAGAAAAAAAACAATACTTGAACTAGATGGTGTGCTTTTGTTGTGCCGTAATTTATGTAGTTCCACTAGTGGCCAACAGATGTCACACATTTGTACCTAGAACCATAGCTGTTATCGTGTTACAAGCAGGTGTACTGTTAACATAGCAAACAAACAGTGTTAATGATATTATAAACAAGCCTTCATTTTGGTATTCATAATAATACAAAGCTGTTTTTAATCACAATGGTCATACATTGTCAACTAATTTTAAATGTTTTCCAATATAACTGTGACCTAGTGTGCTCGCCTTTCATCTGGATTGTTTTCCCTTGACCTAATGCAGGGATAAATCCAAGCAGAGATGCATATGGTCTGAATAGTTCTCAATGTTGAACCCCAAAGATAAATATATTGTACATTAAGGGTTGTACAGACCAGTTGGTTTGTCAACTTACTACTCCACGTTGACGTTTGGAGTGTGACGTCGACTCGTCGCAAATCATGTTTTTGGCTTCAGGAGAAGGCAGAACCTCTTGCAGCATCAAATGAGTGCATAGTGCGCTGAATGAAATTATTACATGTTAATTGATTTAAATTGTCTTCCATTTCTGAATGTGCAACTTTGGCATGTGAGGGAGAACCTGTAAGAGGGGGAGCCAGGCTTGAGCGGGAGTTTGAACAACTTTTTGACGCCAACACTGTTAAAGTGTCTTGATTATTTGCAAATTCCTGCCATGCAGAACCCACAGCTGTGGTGGTCCCAGAACAAAGACAAGTTTCCCCATTTGGCCAAGTTGTGCAAACTTTACCTGGCTGTCCCAGTGGTAAACCCGCAGAAGGAGAGGATATTTTTCTCTGGCTGGAAATACCATCACACAACAGCGAGTGAGCCATGTCAATGCTCGTGTTCCAATGTGTGAGTTTGGTGTATGAGCTCCCCATTGTCGGTGAATATAGATTATTGTAAGCATTCCCTCATCCGTTGATTTTTTATTTTTATTTTTTAAAATAAATCTAGGCCTATGTATGATGCTATCAGTAACTTGTCCATGTCATCTTGACTTTCATCACATTAGTTTCAACTTTTAAAAATCTGGTCTTGCAACCCCTACTGAACATAAACATATTTTAACATTAAGTTAAGGTATTGCTGTAATGCAGATATTTTAAAATACCTGGTAAAAAACAAAAAAATCTATTTGTATTTATATTCAATTTTCTCTTCGTTGGACAAATGACTTCAATGGAGACATACAGAAGATACGATGTCACTGTAAAGAATGAATATCCAATGATGTACTTATTAAATGGAATTGTAAAATTACATTTTATTGCAAGACGACTAAAGATAAAATTTGATGAGTCGGGGCTGGTAATTTCAGGTTCAGCTCAATATTTAATTATTTAAAAAGACAACTGTTTAGGTGGTGCAGCAACGTTGCGTAGTGGTTGGCACATCTGTCCCACAGTCCAGAGGCTCCGGGTTTGAATCTAGATGGAGGCGGTTGTTCATAGGTGAAAATGTGAATGTGAGCCGTTGTGTGTGTGTGTCCTGCAATTCACTGGCGACCAGTCCAGGGTGTGCACCGCCTTTCATCCAAAGTCAGCTGGGATGCTCCAACTCACCTTACTTTAATGAGGGCAAGCAGTTGAGAAAATGGATGGATGGATGGAAAACTAATCTGAACCATTGTAGTGGATGTTGTTTGATATAATACGAGCAGCAAGTATTGTAACAAACAATGACGTTTTAATAATAAATACAAAAGGGAAAAAATCATTCTGTTCATGTCCACCTTTATTAAAAAAGTATTTGTTAAAAAATATATAAGTGGAAAAAACACTCAAGGAAACTTGTTGGGTACATAGGGTCATCTAGGATATATTTATTTGCTTCAGTTAATATTTTATAATCATATATCAAAAGTAAATGCATTTTTCCCCCAACTATCTCTGCATCCCCCCCTCCTTCCTGTTCTGCTTTTGTTGTGAGACTCGAACCCCTCCAGCGCAGCCAGTGAGACCGAGATGCAATCTGAACTTCCTGTCAGTTCGCGCAGGCCGTGTTTGCCTGTTATTGGTGGTAGGCTTGGAGCGGGGCAGGCACAGATATAAACAATAGCATCATCAGCATATCGTGACATTATTCGTTGTGATGGTCGGCTGAAATCTGGGACACAGTTGCATTCATCGTTCAGTGAGCTCTTCTATACAGTTAAACCCACCGACAGCAATGAATGTTGATTGTGACCTTTGTAGTTGTTTTTCTTTTAAAAAAAAGAAAGAAAGAAATTGTCATCTTGCCTGTAGAAAAGGGTCAATGAGTCATTGCCAATGCCTTTGTGCAGGATCTGCATATTTATTTTTGGGGTAACAGCCTGCTACAGGGTACAATCAACGGTCGATGGTTTTCCAATTTAGCCAAACTCACCGACAGCGTTGAATGTTCACTGGGGCAAGCACAAACCCAATGGTTACCAGGGATAGCAAAAAAAAAAACACAGCCGCAATGTTTCTATGTCAAAAAAATGCTCTCACGGTTTTACCATACTTTAATACCGTCTTCTTGGCTTGGCCACAATGTGCAAATGCCTACAGTATACACACAATGCTAATTCTAAACACAATTTCATTAGTAAGCTTACTTGACATATTTGTATACATATGCATATATCCCGTATTTACGTGTGCACTACTGAACCTGAGAATTACAGTAAAAGAGAATTAAAACAGGAACTTGTATAAACGTATTATTAGAGCCTATGCACACTCCATGTTCTCCACTAACAAGACCCTTGCACAATTAACTGGCTTTGCTTCACTTATTATTAAATGCCAGCAATGTCAACACTGGCCTGTCATGAATTGTCACCAAGTGTTGTATCCACATAACTCCTATAACACATTCTCATTATGACACTAAGTGTCAGTGTTTCGAAACAGGCTTTATTTCCTTTAAAATAGCATGAGAAAGAGAAAGATGTCATCTCGTAACTGCTGAGTCATGGCAGTTTTTAGGTGTGGTGTGGTCTACAGGGCGCTATAATGTCAAGAGTGCATC
This sequence comes from Phyllopteryx taeniolatus, assembly GCF_024500385.1. Classification (NCBI taxonomy): domain Eukaryota; kingdom Metazoa; phylum Chordata; class Actinopteri; order Syngnathiformes; family Syngnathidae; genus Phyllopteryx; species Phyllopteryx taeniolatus. Next base: position 19,574,087 of record NC_084508.1, on the reverse strand, counting down.
TTGCAACGTGCAGGATGAAACTGTCTACTCACCTAAATTAATAATCAGTTTTGCTATGATGTAAACCTTGCTCTTCAACGACTAAAACTGACCAACGCCTTGCGTGAAAGGTTTTACTAAACATTGGGGTGTTGTTGCTTTTCCAGGCAACATTGTTAATCTGCTCATAGAAAACATGTAACTGTAGATCAGAGGCAAAGAGTCCAGATGGGGCCAGCAGCTAAGTATGCAATTGGGAAACCTTTAAAGAACAGACGGTCACTAAGTTGATTAAGCAATTTGAAACAAAATACCACGCTGATAACAATCATTAAACTCCTTCAGATATTCATTTTATACATGCATGGTGCGCTGTCTAATTCTCCTGCATTTTCATCTTCTGCCTCTGTGCCTGCGCAAAAAAAAAAATCCAAATTAAAAAAATCAAGTGGTTGCTTGCCACTGCAACACCAAGTTTGGACCCAAAAAAGCACAGGCCTTGCTGTGAGGGATGTTCAAAACTGGACTTCTGTGCTCCCTCACGAAACAGGATTTGAATGACAGTGTTGGAATTGACAGAAGTGGATGAGAAGGATGTTGCTTTATAAGGTCTTCTCTGGCCTGAGGACGAGGGTGACAGGAAGAAAGATCTGGGCCATGGAGAGAGAGAGAAGGAGAGAGGGAATGGCCCTGAGCTGACAATGTTGCCCTAATGTGAATGACAAGGTCTGTGCACAGATCAGCCCTCAAACCAGCCTGGATGTGTGGGAGATGGATGATGGCGGATGAAGGCAAAGTCAGAGTGGAAGCGAGGGAGGAATAAGAAGAGACATGGGGAGGTGAGGGTGGGGTTTGAGGGTGTCCAGCCTTCAAACGCGTTGGCCTTAATGGCATGGACAGCTCTGACATTTAACCACTGAGTCATCTTTGGATGAGCGGAGGTGGTGGTTTCTTAAAAATGTAAATGTTCACGAGGCGCTTACCAACAAAGTAAATCTGCACAGGAGAAGGGAATTGTTAGCACTCCTTATTTAGTCCCTCCTAAAGAGTTTCCCTATACTCGGTTCTGCTTGGTGGCCAGCTCAATTCTCACACCACTACAGCTCATAATACACAATAGGTTACCCGGCCAAAGGTGCCCTGTGGAGTTCCCACAATAGCAAACTAGCAGAACAAGTCTGGGTCATTGATATCGTCAAAGTTTCCCTATTGATGCCGGTTACCTTGTCATAACATCCTCGTTATTCCAGAAAGACAATTTCATACACGGATGATCAAATTACTCCAAAGTAACAAAGGAAGTGCCTGTCGTCAATATCAGAGTACCATGTGAATGTGTGCTGAAATATAATGACAATAGATAACCTTTTCTTTCTTGGCTCAGGTTGAACTTGAAAGCAAAGTACAGGAGGGTAGAGCAGTTTCATTATCTGAGCGATATTCTTTACTTCACCTTGGTAATGACCACCACTAAAGAAGCTAATATGGGGTTGCCATGGCAGCCAGTGAAAAAAAAAAAATCACAGTTTAAAGTACAATTATAGTATTACTGCAAACAATTGCTTCAGAAGGGTTCGCAATACATAACACTAAGGATTTGGTGATACTTTTTATTTATTTATTTTTTAAATCTCTTTATGGTCAACTGATAGCAAGATCACGCAAAAATCAAACGATGACACATTTAGGGAGAGTTTTTCTTCCACTTCTGTGCAGCATTGCAAAGTTGTGGAACTCTTGCCTTAAGTTCTCATTGAATTATGTATGAATTGTAATCACAAAATTCAAGCATACACAAAGTGGGTATTTGATGATGTTGCTGATGCAAATTAGGTTTGTTATGATTTGGTGATGGTCTGCTTTCCTATGACTACCATTGTAGTTTTGCTGATCAAATTTGTGATGATTAGTAGTGCAATTTGAAGACGTTTTAGCCAGTCACGTTGGTGTTTGAGAGGAAAGCCTACAGTTACATTTATGTGTCTCACAAGCGGGAGGACATTCCTGGTGAGGGTGCTGCTGACTGCCCGCAGGTACAAACCGGCCTCCTCTTTCTGTCTGCTGATATCAAACCGCAACGTGATCTGTTTAGTTGCCTGACTTAATGCCCACCTGCTCACACGCCTCTAGTGTGTGTGTGTTTGTGTGTTAACGTCTTGACTTCCTCTGTCTCGTCACAGATGGAATGTTGCCTGTCTTTATCTGCAGCCCTGCAATTACAGACATACAGACACACACAGGAAATTATGTATGGTTCCCTGCTGGATAAACAAAAGCCTAAACTGGACACGCCCCTGTCTGAATCTTGTGCTCATTTGGGCAATTTTTGATCACTTGATTTGGTGGCACCTGCACAATCTTGAGAAATGCAAGATACACTACAAGATACACTATATATAGATAGTCAGAACTAGGCATTTATAAAGATTTTTTTTTATAAATGCCTAGTTTTAACTAACTGCCTGATATCTAAATAAATGTTATTGTGGTTACAATTTGCAGTCGTGTGTGTGTATATATATATTAGACTTTACGGCGATCTGATCGGTATTGGCCAATAATTAGCATTTTATGCTGATTGGCTTTCATGTCATAATTCGCCGATCTGATCAATGACGTCATCGATCGGCTCTGCACGAGACATTGAACTCCGCGTCTTCGTCGCGTTATGAATCCAAAAGCGAGTTTATTTTTAGCCTTGTCACGTGTCTTGTGGCGCAGTACTGTAACTATCTGACGGCCAATGAAGTTTTTTCAATCTTGGTGTGTGGGACTATTTTGCGGTGTCTCAGACAAACACGTAAGTTATTACGTTATACAGTCTATGCATAACTGAAGTATGTCGTGACGAACGTCATCGAAATGCTTCAACATAACAAATTTGATCAGGCACCTGAAGAATGTACACGAGGAGGAGCATGCCGCGTTCAAGCAACGCAGCGTGGGGGGGGAAGGAAAAGTCAAACTGACGCGAACTCTGGACAACACCCGTCCATATAGCCATATGAGAACGTTAGAGTAAGCATGTCATTAACAGAATTTTTTAAAGTAATTTAATTACAGTAAGTTAGCAGCCATTATTTCTGTCATGTTGTAATGTTGAGTTGACCTAAATTTATGTCAGTGGCCAATCCTTGAAGGCCCCCTAGAGGACATTGATGTTTTAACTTTTGTCTAAAATGCTAGAGAATAATTTTGAACATACAGTACTCGGTATACAGTACACAAGTATATACAATAAATGAACAAGTCATTTAAATAGACACATTGGACAGCTTCCCTGTCAATCACAGTGTACATATAGTCAAACAACCATTGACACTCATATTCACACTATAAAAACTATTTCATCTTCACTGAACATAAGAAGCATGTTTTTGGCATTTGGGAGAAAGCCGGGGTACCTGGAGAAAACCCACGCAAGCACAGGGAGAACATGCAAGCTCCACAAAGGAAGGCCGGCATGTGGATTCAAACCCCCAATGTGCGACCCACAAGTGTATTGTGTTGCCAAATGTAGAGCATTGTCAATAAAAATCATTGAATCCTATGTATTGTATTTATTTAATGCAATTTAACAGTGTTACAAATATTTCATGGCTTTCAATTTGTTGATGTAAGTTTAATCTTTATTTTTTTCTTTCAAATATATATATATTTTTTTACTTTTAGGAACGAGCTAATACCACTATGTTTTGTTTTTTTAAATTGATTTTATTGTTCTCAGTTTTCCCTTATTTTTGTCCGAAGACAATGAATTGCAGACCTTGCTATTCATTAAACAACATTTATTACAATGTAATTTTTTTCACCGCGAGGGGGGATTACTAAGAGTACATAAAGTCCATGCGTCTGTGGATTTTGCAGTAGAGAATAAGAGAGGAACAAACTGAGGAGAAAGAGCGAGAAGTGAGTAATAGCCACTAGGTTGCAGGAAGAGTATACATCTCCCTCACTTTATCCCTCCCTTCCTTTGACATACACACACCTAAAATGCAAGAGAGACTCCTTAGGGCACCAAATAATAACGTCCCCTGTCATTATCGTCACCCGGGCGAAGCACCCTCCAGTCTCTAACACAATCCGTGCCGTGTCATTGTGTGGTAAAATGGGGACATCAATAGCCTCATCCAAAAGCAGAGCAAGTCCCTTCCTCTCTGATTCTCAAGTGCTTTAATAGCCGGCAATCACACTCTTGAGTTGTGCCTTGTCAGAACTGGGAAGAGAACGAGCGACATTCAGCCAAAACCCGACTGATGAAACTCAGCACAGCCAAAGCTTACCTTGAAACCAGTTGTTTTAATGCAACAATCTTGCATTTTCAGACAGGATTTCAAGAAAAACCTCATTAATTTATATTGTCACAAAAGTTATACTCACGGGAGGGGTACCTGCAGCTTGTAATTTGGGTGCTTGTGCTTTTTGCGGGAGACTGCAGGATGCTGAGGTTTGGGAGGGGCACCGGTTGAGTTTGGGGGGTGTTGACTATGAAGGGGTTTGTGGGATATGTGGTGCAGCTGTTAAACCTAAGGAGATTGGTTGGGACTGCTGAAAATAGACAAGATGAAGCACGCACACTCAGGGGCCAATGCTTTTGCACGCATATTTACTTATGTAAAAGGCCAGTGAATTGAGATCTGTCATAAAGACCCATATTTCATCAGAAATAAACAGTAACTTGCCACAAAGGCTCGGCATCAACTCTTATAAAGGCCATCTCCACCATGACTGTCCAGTTTGGTTAAATGACTGAATTTTTCATTTTTAAATTAATAGAGAGAAATTGTTACAAAATACAGGTAAAGAAAAAAACAAGTCTATTTGAAGCATTCACATCCATAGCATTGTAGTCATCTTTTTGCTGCATGGCCTCATACCGTAAAAGGAAATACTGTGTGTGGCATGCGGCGACAAATGCGGGGATGGCGAGCATGTTATGCTGGTGTTAGACCACAGACAGACCCAAGGTGCCGTCGTATGTGTGCCTTCATCATATCTGGACCTGGGCAGAAATAGAATAATACAAAAAATAAATTATGATCAGAATCATTTTAGGTGTTGGTTGATATTACACGCTATTAAAATGTCATTTAATACACACACTTAGTGATCCAGCACACACAACAAATTTAAGGTTTTCTTTCATATCATTTCATACCACGTTTGTAGTGGAAATGTGTGTTTAGAATTACTGGCTAATGAGTAACATAACTCGATGGAATAACTCTTCAGTAATGCCCTTCATCTCCCCTATATAAGTCAAACAGTGTTTTTTATATGTACAACAAGCCCACTCACAACCTATAAACACTGTGGGTGGTCTTGAGAAACAAAGATGAAGAACCCACTTGAGTGTACATTTGCACGTGAGTCATCTTTTTTTATTTATTTTTTTTTATTTTATTTTTTTCCCTTAAAGCAGTACATCAGTTACGTTTCAGTGATCTCAGCATGTTGGCCAAAATGTATAAAATTACACCGTCAGCTGCTTTGTTCTGCATCTTATACACAGCCGGCCACTGACTACAAAAAGTGTCATTTTTAGAAGTTGTGTTGAAATGTTTGCGAGAGAGAGAGATTGAAAGAACCCACCCATAATGAAAGGGGTGTCTGCTGAAAAGATCCGACATGTCTCCAATTGTAAGTAAATTCTGGGCTCATTTGTGGCCGCTTAGCCCATTCAAATTCCAGTTGAATATAATATTTAAAAGTGTATTTTAAGCCACTTTGAACACAATACTTTGGAAAGATTTCTCAGAGATTTTCCCCACCCTATTCTTTGCTCTAAGAAGCATTTGGTTCTTGGCAAACATTCGGCAAAGGTTAGTGCAAGAGCTTCTATCTAAAAATATACAAACGTGCACAAATGCTGTGTTTAACCATTTTAGGTTTGCATACACAACAGGCCCCCCCCCCTGATCTTAAAGTACAAATTTGCATGCAGATGCTAAGGCCAATTTCAAGGATCTCCTTTTACCCATATAGCAAGTCTCTTTCTTTACAGGCAGTAAGTCTTTTGTTATTTAAAGCAGTCTACACAATGCTCTGTTGAAACCCATGCTGCACATAAACGCTGTTGTAATAAATTAACTTGATAATTCAAAGAAATTATAGCGACAAACTGTAAATGCAGTTGCTAAAGAAAACACAAATCGCTCTTTAAAATGGTTGAAAGGTGGCTTGCAACAAAGAAACTTGTCAGTAAAAGTGTGGGGTGGGGGGTTGGGGGAGGGGCCGAGGGTAGGGGTGGGGGGGGGGGGTTGGGGGGTCGGGGGAAGGGGGGGACGTTGGGGGGTGGGGGGGCATGAGGGGGGGGGGGGGGTAATGTGCATAGTGGTGTTGTTATTTGGGGGAAGGGGGGGTGTTTTTGAGTGGATTTTTGGGGGGGGGAGGTGGGGGTGGTGGGTGTAATTATATTTGGAGATTAGGGTTTTGGATTGAGGGGAGAAAGTATAGTGAGGGGAATGAGATATGGATGTGTTGGTGGGTGGAGGGTGGAGAGATTGAAAGTATGGAGAATGAGAGGGATGATGTTTTTGAAATTTTGTTTGGGTGTGGGTGTTGGTAATTTAGTTGGGGTGGTTAGGTGGGGTGGGGTATGTAGGTAGAGATATTAGTTAGAAATGTAAGTGGGGGATTTGTGGGGGAGAAATGGAAGTGGATAGAAAATATGTGAATATTAAGGGGTGTGGGGAAGGAAGTTGGAGGGAAGAATAGTTATTGGAGTGTGTTGAAGGAAGAATTATGGGTTGGGAAGGTGTGGTAGGAAGGTGGGTGGTGGGTTGGTTTAAGTGAAGTTGAGTTGATTGATGAATGGGTCGGTGCGTGCTAAACAAATAGGCATTGTCTAATGTCTTGGTCTAGCAGTATTATGGACCACTAAAGGATTGCCATGGCTACTTAAAATCAAGTGTTGTTCCACCAAGATCATTACACAGCTGTTTTTTGTGAAATCGGTAGTTTTTGTGGACAATCATACATTGGATTAATAACCGTCCGCCCTTTTTGGGAGCAGTACACAGGTTACAATTTTCATTTGGATCACATTCAAATGTGTGCGTTTGTAACGGTGCTTAAGCTGCTTTTCCTCATTGAATCAATACCATCCAAGAGACGGGTAACAGTTTCATTTAAACTGACAATATTATTGGATTCTGGTTTGTTTTGTTGAACAACCCTTGCACATCATAAAAATTAGAACGTATCAGGTGGCATACGTGATGGTTGTTGCCTATGCATATCCAGTTCGCTTTTAAGTTCCCTTCTTTTTAAATGCCTCCCAATTGCAATTTACTTGCAATCTACAATTCCTATGTTGGAAAAAAAAAGTTGTTCTTTCTTTAAAATTCACTTTTCTGCTCACTACATTGGTGCAAATTATGGGATAAGCTGCATGTTTAGGTTTTGTTTAAACCAAATGTGCTGCCAACTAAATGGGCCGTGTTACAAATGATCAGACGTTTGAACGTTTCATAGCCACATGGTATTAATCATAAAAATGCTGATAATCACGACTGACTACTTCAACTTCTTGCTTTGGTATTCACTGGTTGTAATCTTTTTCAATACAGTATACTGTAGGTAATCTTGTTTGAATCACAATTTGTTTCTGTCTTGATCATCCTTTGGCGGTCACTTCATTTGAAGGTGTGCTGCTTTGTCAGCTCTCAAGTTACATTCACAAGACGCTGAGCGATTATTTTAGGCTATCCCGTAGCCATTTTTTCTCTCCTATGACAGCAGAGTCAGGCAGGCAATAATCACAGGGCTTACGAGTGATCAAGGGCGGGAATGAGCAAAGGAAAACAAACATGAGAGTTATGAATCCAACTCTCACCAAACAATTGAGGGCTATGTTGAAAGTTTGATGGACAGATGTTCTCTGTGGAAAGTAACCACTTTTTGGGCTTGAAATAAAATTTAATAACTGACATACAATTGAGAAGCATGGGTAGAAATACTAAACATGTTGGTTCTTCTTGTCAAAACAAAGTCAGAACCAAATAAAAGCGGCATAATAGGCCATAGCATATACTGCTGATAATTGCTATTGATTTTGGTTGAGAGGTTAGTTAGTTTTATTAAGTAAAACATTTTTAATACAGTACATCTGATCAGTTTTTATCCTGAAACCCATTAGGGCCGAGCTCCAGAGCTTGCTTACATTATTTACCTTATTATGTTTGATTGTGCAATTAACACACTGACTTTGGTAGTTTATCAGAATATATCTGGTTTTACCATATTGTGTCTGTTTGTAATGAAACTAGTACAGACATCATGTAGCACTAGACCACCCAGAACAACTAACTTTCCAAACTTAAAAAAACATCACAAGTGTTAATTATATCCATCCTCTGGGTGTGTCTCTCTGCTCAAAACAGACATCTGAGTGAACACAGAGGCCTTTTGGAGAGAATTGTTTGGTTAACATGTTGCCCAAATGTATGGCATACTGCATGGACATTTTTTGCAGAGATTGCAAATACACGCACACTGTATATTAATAGTTGTCGGATGGTCACAATCACCCAAAGACAGGACAAAGTTTTTGTACTTGAAGTACACAACAATGAAAGGGTAAGGGCAATGGCACAAAATTGGAAATTTTCAAACTGATTATTGTGAAATCCTAAAGAATTCCACAAAACTATGAGTCAGTCCTGAATCAGTCCACTGATTCAGCAAAGTAGAACAGAATGCCATAATATTCATTATTGGAATTTTGGTCCAATTGATCCAGCCATACTTTTATCACACAATGATCGTGGCTTCAATGAGATGCACTACAAGACTATACTGTATATAAACTGTGTTCATTTATTTGTACTAGATTTTTAAAGAATGAACATTGGTGTGTTGACGTTTTTGGTTGATTGGTAAATTATTGCTCTAAAGTGTCAAAACATTAGACATGTTTTAAAAAAATCTATTCATTAGTTTGTTTGTTTGTTTGCTTTTTTACATTTTGACACAAAATTTCATGCCCCCCATGCAAACAAAAAAAAAATTAAGTATTCTGAATTTCAAGTTAATTTGAATGCTATAGATTATGTTAGGTAATACTGGAATTGTGTCGTAGTGTAAAAGAAAGCATTTCTTCGAAATTGTCAGGTCAAATAATTTGGGGGGGAAAAAGTGCTAAAAATGACAAATCATTTCCTTTAATTTCTCTAACGTCATTTTCCACTTTCTTCTCATTTCATGCTGAAAGATATACGTGTTCAAGAACTAATAACAAACAAACATTTACTTTACTTCAAAATTCAGCCGGGGTATGAATCCTTTTGGGCTGAACTGTACATGCAAACGATCACCTACACCCCTTTGGATACCTGTTTCAGACCAAGAAAAAACTAATCTATTGCACCTGTGTGGAGTATACAGCTGGTGGCGTTCATTCAAAAAGAAACCCCCTACATTACACAAAGGTTAATGGCAATACAAATTCACATGCTGGGTTGGCACTTTGCCATCATTGATAAATTCTACACAAACACTGAGGCAGCACGATGGTGGGCTCATGTTTACGATGATGCCGCACAATCTCAGTGTAAATGAGGCAATAAAGATGTGGAGTTAGTGTTCACTCAGAGCTTTGATCCTGTGCTCATTTGTCCCTGGGATTGTTGTTTTTGAAGTGAAAAGGATTTCCATGTTCTAAAACCTAAAAATGAGGACACCCAGAAGGAACTAATAATCAGTAGAGCAGCACAGGCTCACAGCATCTGACCTACGATGGAAAAGAATACCAACAAAAAACGTCCATTATCCCTGTCCACTGCTTCCCTCATAATGTTTCCAATGTGCTATCCGCCACAGATCAATGGCTTAATCGTGCTCCTGTTGTATTTGGGCCGGGATGCTGTTGAAAGCTATTTGCACCATGTAGGGAGGCAAATGACCCTGATGCTCTTTGTTTGGCCGGGAGCTCTGATCAAGCGAAGGTAAGTAAACTCATGTATTCTCCAGGGGCCAAGCTAATGAGTGGGAATGAGAACACGAGCTATGCTTCATCATCTACTTAGCAAGTTTGGACTTTTGACCTGCTCGTACAAAGATAATTGCAGTATTTCAGTAAAAGTGATTTTTAAATAAATCAACGACCTTAATCATTACTGGACAGTGACACTTATGCTTTGCAATAAAATCTGGATATTTCAGATTTCATTCTTTGCCATATTAGAGTATACTTATTACTTTTAATTGCTTGAATATTGACAGTACTAAAAGTACTATATAAAAGTATAAATAACAGCAGTCTGACTAAAATCAACATTTAATGAACAGTAAAACTACAAACAAAATTTACTTTAGAAAACCTACACTCTGCCATTATTTTTCAGGGCTACACTATTCTGGCACCATGGAGCCATGCATGTCACACACGAATGTCATGTTGTGTTATGGTGTGATGTAAGGTGGCGTGAGTTGTGCTGTGATTGAAAGGATTTGATTCAAATCAAGTCTGGCTACCTCTCACTACTTTGGCACGCATAGAAATATTTAAGCTTGTGAATATAAAAGAAAAAGGGCAAAAAAGAGTGACTACAAGAATAAGGACCCAAGTGCACTGTGTATATGTGTGTGCATAAGCGCTTTAGTGTGTGTTGGTAATCCCTCCACTGGCAGACTAATGATAGGTCTTATCGACACCCAGCAGTCAATGCGAGCCTTTGTCTCTTCTCAGGAGGCTTGACAGAAAGCCTTGGAGGGCCCCTGCCTCTGACTCTGTTCATTCTTTCAGCCACTGATAAAAATGAATGCTAAAATCGCCACTGTTTTAATGCTTCATAAGCACAATACATCCCAATTCTTTTTTTCTCCAAGAAAAAAAAAAACACTCTGCCACTCAGGATGGTTTATGGACTTACAATCAAAAAGATTTGTTGAAAGTGCACAAAGGTTGGAATGCCCAGATAGAACTAATAATATATAAGTACTGTTCTCTAAGGGATAAAAACACTAGTGTCAAGGCTTCTTTTACTCCGATGGCATGTTTTTTTTTTTTTTTTTTTTTTTTTTTTTACAGTTTCAGGAGTTAAGCGTAAGGGTTTTGGGGAAGCTATTGTTTCCTGCTGATTCTTGACCTCAACCTCATTTACAACTGGTTATTGCTTCACTCCCTATGAAAAGGCATTGAAAAATGAAAGAAAAATGACTGATTGTACTTAAAGTTGTACAATATCTTTTCACACTGGAAATTGTACAAACAGTTCTAACGTTGGAGGACAATTATAGTATTAGCCTTTTGAGGTACAGTACAGCCCTGCGATTGGCTGGCAACCAGTTCAGGGTGTACCCCGCCTCCTGCCCGATGATAGCTGGGATGGGCTCCAGCACTCCCGCGACCCTTGTGAGGATAAGCGGCTCAGAAAATGGATGGATGGATGGATGGGTATAGTACATTAGTTGACATTGTTCCTTGTTCAATAAAAGTAACCTTCTCCTCTACCCCTTAGTTCACAGCTTAGGAGTAGAAACACTTCAATTCTACCTTATTCTTTTGTTTACTTTGAAAATCGACTAAAGCCGTGAAATAAATATCAACAGACTGACTGAATGCCTTTTAAATTACAATACCAAGTAAAACATGATTATGGTGCATCATAACTGCCAAATCTCTGGTCTGGTTTACTGTAGTCACAAATTCTTTGTGTGTTTCCAAATTCTTTGTTTTCAACATACTTGGTCAATGAAGAGGATTCTGATACACTGTTTATGTAACCAAATACTAATATCCACACACCCCTTAAATCATTTTGAGACTTCTGCCTTGTCAAAGTCAATAAAATGGGAGGTCCATTAGGTTTATTCTTTATTGTTGATGACGAACGGAGTCATTTTGTGCCCCTCACCGCTGTAAACCGCCGCCCGTCTTCCGCTCGTCCTTTTGGAGCGAGCGTGAAAGTGACAATGACTCGCTCTGTCCCGCTGTCCTGCAGTGAATCAATCGGACTTGACTGAGTGACTCACTTGGCTGTCACTTCCCGTAAGCGTCTTTTGAAATATGACACCATGTGACAAAGTGTGGCGTTGAGCTCTCTGCCTGTGCACGCGAAAATAAAGCCACCCTACTTCTTTTCGTCCTGCAGGTTTAGAGAGACTTGGACTCAAAGAGCAAAGAGAGAAGACACTCAAGAGGAAATGAGTGGAGAGTGGGTGGTTTGAAGATACTGTACTTTTTTCCTTTTTTGTTCTTCTTCTTCAGTCCCTGGCTTTACGTGCTTTATTTGAGCAGGTTCCTAAAAAAATAGGCTGGTATGTAGTTGTGCATGTGTCTACATTCATTCTAGTTTGTTCATGCATGGTGCAGACATCAAATCCGATGAATGAAAGAGGGGGAACAAAAACAATTTCTTGATATGCAATGTAAGGATGTGTAAAAAAAAAAAAAAGGTCCGATCAAGCAGTCGTTGGACCGCTGACCTCTTGTTTCCTGTTTTTGTAAAGGCTGTCTTTGGAGGCCACAGGAGATGGAAGAAAAACCTGGAGCCATGCAAAGGCAGCTCTCTGCTGTGTCCAGGCGACAGGAACAATTATGGTGAAAAGAGAAAGATGGCACACGTGTGTGTGTGTATGTGTGTGTGCGTGTGCGTGTGTGTGGGCAACTAAAGTGAAGTGACCAAGAAGATGTGACTGCTAAAGAAAGAAAGAACAGAAGGGAGGTATAGTGTGTGTGTGTATGTGCACTCAAATTATGTTTTGCGTAAATGCCTGGACATGGATACAGAAAAAAATTAAAATAATACAATGCATACGTCTCAACTATATAAAAGAATAAAATAAAAATTAGGACCATAAATCTGAGTGTGGTGTTTAATTATGTGTCCAAAACTATAAAAGCTTGGACAGCGATGCAGTCATCAGAGCTGGTGACCAGAGGTTGTTGTCATGACAAAGGGAAAGAAAAAAACATTTTCTTCCCTTCTCCACCGCATCTCCTCTTTTACTACCCCCTTCTCCATGCTCATCTTGCATGGGTCAGTGTTTTAGTGGTGCACACAGACAGACAGACAGACATAGAGAGCGAGTGACAGACAGAGAGAGAGAGATGCAGTTAACTAAAAGGTGGCTCTTTTCCAGTTTTGCTAGTCTTTTGCATGTTATGCTCTACAGTATGGTAATTATAGCCTATTTAGGCCATCTAATGGATGTTAGGGGAGTTAATAATGCATTTGGTTACAGTCTACAATATATATCATATTATATTATGCTATATTATATGATATTAAATGAATTTCTCATGTATTCTTTAAAAATCGATACAGCACTTTATACATAGGTAGAGGGAAAATGAAAAGAAATGTCACATTGCATAGACATATACCAGTACCTCGGGGCTGTGAGAAAGGTGTATGTTAATTAAAATATGTTATGTAATCTCGAATGTTACAAATTTATATATAACACGTTAAATTTTCACTGTTCACAGAAATTCAATCTGACACGCTAACTTTTCCGCACATTCCAACAACAGAGCTCACTCAGAGTGCAATTCCGAACGCACGCCGAGAATCATGACGGCCTCGCTGGCACCGCCATATTGATAGCTGTTATCATATCATATCATATCATGTCTGTTGCGACTGCATCCGTTTAAGCTTAGCTCACGAGACGGCAGATTTATTTCTTGGAACCACTTCACAGAGCGCATCTCTCAAGTTAAAAAATGTCAGGTAAAAGGGCAAGTTACGCTGCTCCTTTCAAGAAGAAAGTGATCACTATTGCCGACCAAGATGGGAACCGTGAAGCAGCTTGGCAGTTTGACATAAACAAAGCTAATGTGAGATTATGGACGAAATCCAAGGAGAAGCTCCTACCCCATAAGACTACTATTTCCAAACAGCACTATATACAGTGGGTACGGAAAGTATTCAGACCCCCTTAAATTTTTCACTATTTGCTGTTTTGCAGCTATTTGCTAAAATCATTTAAGTTCATTTTTTTCCTCATTAATGTACACACAGCACCCTATATTGAGAGAAAAAGTCACGGAGTTGTTCCGAAGCCACTCCTTCATTATTTTAGCTGTGTTTTTAGTTAGGGTGATTGTCTTGTTGGAAGGTGAACCTTCGGCCCAGTCTGAGGTCCTGAGCACTCTGGAGAAGGTATTCATCCAGGATATCCCTGTACTTGGCCGCATTCTTCTTTCCTTCGATTGCAACTAGTCGTCCTGTCCCTGCAGCTGAAAAACACACCCACAGCATGCTGCTGCCACCACCATGCTTCACTCCTCGGACTATATTGGACAGGTGATGAGCAGTGCCTGGTTTTCTCCACACATGCCACTTAGAAATAAGGCCAACAATTTCTATCTTGGTCTCATAAGACCAGAGAATCTTATTTCTCACCATCTTGGAGTCCTTCAGGTGTTTTTTTTTTTTTTTTAGCAAACTGCATGCGGGCTTTCACGTGTCTTGCACTGAGGAGAGGCTTCCGTCGGGCCACTCTGCCATAAAGACCCGACTGGTGGAGGGCTGCAGTGATGATTGACTTTCGAGAACTTTCTCCCATCTCCCGACTGCATCTCTGGAGCTCAGCCACAGTGATCTTTGGGTTCTTCTTTACCTCTCTCACCAAGGCTCTTCTCCCCCAATTGCTCAGTTTGGCGGGACGGCCAGCTCTAGGAAGGGTTCTGATCGTCCCAAACGTCTTCCATTTCAGGATTATGGAGGCCTCTGTGCTCTTAGGAACCTTAAGTGCAGCAGAAATATTTTTGTAACCTTGGCCAGATCTGTGCCTTTCCACAATTCGGTCTCTGAGCTCTTCAGGCAGTTCCTTTAGCCTCATGATTCTCATTTGCTCCGACATGCACTGTGAGCTGTAAGGTCTTATATAGACAGGTGTGTGGCTTTCCTAATCAAATTCAATCAGTATAATCAAACACAGCTGGACTCCAATGAAGGTGGAGAACCATCTCAAGGATGATCAGAAGAAATGGACAGCACCCGAGTTAAATATATGAGTGTCACAGCAAAGGGCCTGAATCCTTATGGCTGTGTGATATTTCAGTTTTTCTTTTTTAATAAATCTGCAAAGATTTCAACAATTCAGTTTTTTTCTGTCAATATGGGGTGCTGTGTGTACATTAATGAGAAAAAAATGAACTGAAATGATTTAGCAAATGGCTGCACTATAGGAAAGACTGAAAATTTTAAGGGGGTCTGAATTCCGTACCCACTGTGTGTGTGTGTGTGTGCGTGTGTGTATGCGTGTGTATGTGAATTAATGAAGTACTAGTTTCATGAAACGTTTTTAAAAGTTCAACCAGTAAAAGGTAAAAACAGCAGAATGTTTGTGGAAAACAAGGACATGCTGGAGATGACAGACCACTAAAAGGTAAAAACAGCAGAATGTTTGTGGAAAACAAGGACATGCTGGAGATGACAGAGAGGATGTAGGAGGTGAATCAGGCAGGAAGTTAAAGTCTTCACTCGGCAGCTGTGAATCAACACCAGAGAAACACACATCCAAATATACACAAAACATGCAGACGAATGCAAACAGAAGATCCCACTGCAGGTATACAGCTGAATGAGGCAAACTGTAAGAAGGTCACCATAGGTCACACAGTCAAGACAATGTGTAAGCCTGGGGTAAAGTGAGTTCTCTTACCTCTCTTTCATCACTTTCGTCTTTTCCCCCTCTGTGTTGGAGGCACTTGTTCTTGATTCTTCCTCTTATGGCAGCCCCGTACATGACCTGAACTAGAACAGAGCCAAGAAGGGAAAGACAGGATGAAGTTAGCCCATACTATAAACTTAATCATCAACTGGCAAGAACAATTAAATATATATCCATTTAATCTCCTTCGAGACTCCTGTTATTGCCACTTCAAGTCAATCTCACCACAGCGCGTCAAAAAAAGTATGAAAAAGATACGCGCAGATGGCGGTCATGACTAACTGCAGAATGTGCTTACATAAATGTCAGGTATATTTACTTTGTTTTGTGTTGTATTCAATCTTTTAAACATTTTTGGAAGGCAGAAGGAAAACTTGTGGTGTGTTTGAGGAGAGGAAAAAAAGTTTGCCCTGTGTAACAAGGAATGAGGTTCAAGTTAAGGTCAGGTAAGTCAGACTGGCAAAGTAGCAGTAAAGACACAATATACAGTAGAATGATTATTTTTTTCTAAATAAGGCTGCCTCGTTGCCAGTCACAGTTTGCAAACCTGTATTGACTTGCTACTGTCTGCACACAGTGCTGCACACGTCATCTCCTTCCTATAGTAGTTGACAATTAATTGTGCCACTGGGAAGCATGATTATCATCACTCCACTGTCTCACAAAATGACAGGGCTTGTGCACGCGAGTATGTATATGTGTACAGGGCGTCTGATGAATTTGCTCACAGATGTGACAGCTGCCATCACGTGCACCCGCACACACACACACACCCACACACACAAGTGTTTTGTTGTCTCATTTGTATTATACAGCTGCACAGACAAAGCACTAAGGTTAAGCAAATTCTGTATAATGGCCAGTAGACAATGCAACATTCCCATCCATGGCCTATCTCACACACACTATCTTCGTGTTGGAAAAACACTAAAAACAATATAAACGACTTGCACTGTCTGTTGTCTTTATTCCTGTGAACAAAACAGACAGCCTCGCTCCTCTCCTCATTCATTTTAATGATAAAACCTCCTCAGTCACTCTTTTTCCAGCTCCGCCACCACCATCCCCACCCCCATCCCCAAACCCGCACCGCACGAGCTGGGTGGAGACCCTCCCAAACAGCCACGCAGAAACAGTGATCCTTTGTTTAAAACACCCCAAACCCCCAGTCCACCGACAACACCCCCACAACTCACCACTCTACTTCTCTTTTGTTTGCCCTTAACCATGCTGTGGACGAGACTGTTTGGCGTTGAGGAAGGCATGCCTCATGACGAAGACCATGACTAAGCTAGGGATGTATGGAAGGTATGGAAGGGGGAGATAATTGGTGCTGGAACAAACAAACCAAAAAAATAATTGTCCTTTTTGCAATTGAGATTGTCCTCGCCTTCCGTTTTTTCTTGCATGTGTCACTATGACACTAAAAGCTACCTTCGATTCTACAGTCATAAAGTCAGTTGACTTTTTACCATTAGTAATTTTAAAACACTAAAGCAACAATGTGGAAAAGAGAAACAAACCTGACTCTTGGTTTTATTTTCGCTTCATAAGAGGAAAAACATAATTTTACAAACACACAGCTCCAAAATAGCTGGGTTATATTCCACACAAGTCGCCCATAAAAATAGTCTCAGTACACAGTTTCAATATTTTTCTTCCAGCAGAGAAAATACTCAACTTGTCCTAGCAGAGTTAATTTTAGCCATTTCATTTTAGTACTGAAGCCAGTCCTGCGAATAAAACAAGTTCTTCTCTTCTAATTGGTCTCAAGGCAAGTACCATTTCAGGTGGTTTGGGTTTGACAGCGCAGTCTAAAAGTTCCTTTTTTTTTTTTTTTGTTTGTGCCAAAAACATAAATGGACAATTGGGTACAGATGCCATGGCAGCTCGGATCATTAACCCAAACTAATCTACAAATGTCAGGTTTATAAAAAAAACATATACATACATATATTATATATATATATATATATATATATATATGTATATATATATATATATATATATATATACACACACACACACACACACATACACACACAGTGAGTACGGAAAGTATTCAGACACGCTTACATTTTTCACTCTGTTATATTGCAGCCATTTGCTAAAATCATTTAAGTAATTTTTTTCCCCTCAATGTACACACAGCACCCCATATTGACAGAAAAAAAATATTAAAAGAGAATAACTGAAATCTCACACAGCCATAAGTATTCAGACCCTTTGCTCAGTATTTAGTAGAAGCACCCTTTTGAGCTAATACAGCCATAAGTCTTTTTGGGAGTGATGCAATACGTTTTTCACACTTGGATTTGAGGATCCTCTGCCATTCCTTCTTGCAGATCTTCTCCAATTATGTCAGGTTGGATGGTGAATGTTGGTGGACAGCCATGTTCAGGTCTCTCCAGAGATGCTCAATTGGGTTTAAGTCAGGGCCATTCAGGAACAGTCACGGAGTTGTTCTGAAGCCACTCCTTCGTTATTTTAGCTGCGTGCTTAGTGTCATTGTCTTGTTAGAAGGTGAACCATTGGCCCAGTCTGAGGTCCTGCGCATTCTGGAGAAGGTTTTCGTCCACAATATCCCTGTACT
Source organism: Phyllopteryx taeniolatus (assembly GCF_024500385.1). Classification (NCBI taxonomy): domain Eukaryota; kingdom Metazoa; phylum Chordata; class Actinopteri; order Syngnathiformes; family Syngnathidae; genus Phyllopteryx; species Phyllopteryx taeniolatus. The sequence goes on along the minus strand of NC_084508.1, from coordinate 19,555,888 downwards.
TGGCCACATTCATCTTTCCTTCAATTGCAACAAGTCGTGCTGTCCCTGCAGCTGAAAAACACCCTCACAGCATGATGCACGATGCTGCCACAACCATGCTTCACTGTTGGGACTGTATTGAACAGGTGATGAGCAGTGCCTGGTTTTCTCCACACATATCGCTTAGAATTAAGGCCAAAAAGTTAATCTTGGTCTCATCAGACCAGATAATCTTATTTCTCACCATCTTGGGAGTCCTTCAGGTGCTTTTTAGCAAACTGCATGTGGGCTTTTCATGTGTCTTGCACTGAGAGGCTTCCGTCGGGCAACTCTGCCATAAAGCCCCGACTGGTGGAGGGCTGCAATGATAGTTGACTTTCTAGAACTTTCTCCAACCTCCCGACTGCATCTCTGTAGCTCAGCCACAGTGATTTTTGAGTTCTTCTTTATCTCTCTCACTAAGGCCCTTCTCCCCTAATTGCTCAGTTTGGCCAGACGGCCAGCTCTAGGAAGAGTTCTGGTCGTCCCAAACATCTTCCATTAAGGATTATGGAGGCCACTGTGCTCTCAGGAACCTTAAGTGCAGCAGAAATGGTTTTGTAACCTTGGCATGCACTGTGAGCTGTAAGATCTGTGTGACTAATCAAGTCCAATCAGTATAATCAGCTGGACTCCAATGAAGGTGTAGAACCATCTCAAGGAGTGTCACAGCAAAGGGGGTGGCACGGTGTGGCTGGTTAGAGCATCTGCCTCACAGTTCTGAGGACCGGGGTTCAATCCCCGGCCCCGCCCGTGTGGAGTTTGCATGTTCTCCCCGTGCCTGCGTGGGTTTTCTCCGGGCACTCTGGTTTCCTCACACATCCCAAAAACATGCATGGTAGGTTAATTGACAACTCTAAATTGCTCGTAGGTGTGAATGTGAGTGCGTATGGTTGTTTGTTTGTATGCGCCCTGCGATTGGCTGGCAACCAGTTCAGGGTGAAGAAAAAAATGAACTTCAATAATCTTAACAAATGGCTGCAATATAACAAAGAGTGAAAAATGTAAGGGGGTCTGAATACTTTCCGTACCCATACCACATACCAATGTGTGTGTGTGTGCGCAACATGTATCTCAAAATCTAAACGTATAGTATGTGTCATGGCTGCCTGCAGTTAGAGACGCAGATGGAGCATGACAGACAGTGTGTGTGTGTGCATGCAACTCCCAGTGATGCAGCTCAGCCTTGATCTTGACTCCCGCCTCCCTCGGACTCTCCCGCTGCACCTCCTTCATTAATCAATAGGATGGATGAAGACAGACTTCTGCTGGGATGCGAGGCAAAACAATAGATGGCGTGTGTGAGTGTGAATGTAAAGGAGGCAGAAACGTCCTCGGGGAGAACCTGGCAGACATGATGCAAGGCTTCAAGGCTTCCTGCCCACACAAAATACATTCGCATTGGATTCGCTTTCTTGTACCAGCCTAAAAAACAGACTCAATTTGATAGATGATTTGCATACATTATGTGTCTGTACGTGTGTGTGTAAGAACCCAAATCAACTGCAAACGGCTTCATCCAAAAGATGAGGAAAAAAAATAATCTTCTTTGATCAGGTGAGATTTTCACCCCAAATCCAAAAACTGTGCACGCACACAAAACAGTTATCACGTCTGATGTGTCAGTCTACACTCTTAACCCTTAATACGCGCAAACTAAAGAAAGAAAACAAACCTCTTTAAATTAACAAAAAGTAAAAATGGAAACTTCACAAATGACAAGCCTGTCGTGAGACCATCTGAAGACAAAAGTAGCTAATCTTGTGTGTCACCACAACTGATCTACTTGGTGTATCTATTGAAGCACACCCTTGAGGAGAGCACGTTGTTAGCAGTGTTCATTGTAACTTGGCAAGTGACATTATTTCTCATTACTGTGAGTCAACTCTAATTCAACTAGAGTAAAGCTGATGCAGAAAGACTAACATTATTATTGGTCACAAAACTGTGGAAAATTCTAGCAAATCAATCATGACATTTTTTTGATAATTATAAATCATCTTGATTTACATGTATTATGTGTCTATGTTTAGGAAGCATGCACCAATACACTTCACAAGCCATGCTTCAAACTGACTTTGACACCCATCAATCCATTTTCTGTACCGCTTATCCTCACGAGGGTCGCGGGCGTGCTGGAGCCTATTCCAGCTATCTTCGGGCGAGAGGTGGGGTACACCCTGAACGGGTCGCCAGCCAATCGCAGTGACTTTGACATTTGTATTATAATTTCCAGTGGAAGAATACTGTTTGGACTATTACTTAATTTTAATGTAACCTATTTCAATCACATGGTCCACTATATTTAAAGCTTTTTAATGACCTCTGTAAATCAATTTCAAGACTTTTACTGACGCAATCCTGAAATACGTGGCATGTGGTTTCAGTTAGGAGTTACATTTGAGTTTTCTTTATAAGTAATCAGATAGAATGTGTGTTGTTTCCTGGTCTTCCAAGCCAATCGAAGCTAATCATATGTTATACAGCACTACATATACTGCATACAGTTGTGTTATGGCTATTATGTATACACTCATTTGCACCCTTCGTCTCAATATGATAGAGGGGAACAATAATCAATTAGTCAAGCAATTGATCGTTTTGAATTTAGTTGATGATGTCGAATTGATTGTTGATTAATCAAATCTTTAAGTAATTGGGGTAAAATGAAGTGCAGTAGTTGACTGCGCCCAGTAGAGGCACTGTTAATTAAGTCCCAACAACTTTGTGGACTAAAGAAGAACAATATTACATTACCTATGGGTGTTTTTGTTTTGTTCCATGTTTAATTGTTGAAACAACTGCTAAAAAAATCCCCTTAATAAAGATGTATTTGTAAAAAATTACTTTTCATTAACAAAAAAAAGCATAATTTTATACCGATTAAATAAATGTGATTCATTACCCCTAGTTTTGATTGTTTGCCTTTCTCGCAAAGCAAAATAAACTGACGAAAATCAATCATAATGAGGATTATTTGCTTTGACAAGGCAGATGATATTGCTCTTGTACTGAATCAGTGAGTGTGTTTTATTAGCTTGGGTAGTGGAAGAGTTCACTTAGGTCTTCCTTTAAGGTACTTTTCATGTCGAAGAATCCACGTTAAAAGTAGCTGAAGCTTTAAGGACCTATTGACAACCAGCTTACACACCCACTCAAATAAGACAAACCAGGGTGGTCTTCTGCAGAATGAAGAATGGGGGCAAAACGGCACTGAGTATCGATAAAGTTCTCCCCATTATGTTCCATTTTGTATGCAGGACAGCAGTCTGTAATTTTTATGGACTTGCTGCATGATACTGTGCATTTGGTTTAGGAACCGCAGTGCCTGTTTGCTGGATTGCAATTTCGTGCCTGTCAATTAACTTGTACATTTCAAGTGACTCCTATATGACCATGTTTACATTAACTGATCACTTGAAACAATCCGCTTGTGCAACCCTCCAAATTGACAACTACAGAACACAGCTGTCGGAGCCAGGCAGGAACAGCACGGAAGTAAACGATAATAATAAAAAATAAAAAATTACATAACGTTTTGTTGGACTGGCCTGACTGGGCTGGGCCCGTGGACTTACAGAACATGGGGGTAACGTTGGTAATACTCCGCTGGTCATCAGCAATTATTTATTATTAGATGATGATGACAAATCTAATGTATCATATTTGGACCATACTTAATGATGTATGCTTTTCCAGTAGTTTTGATTTTCAGTGCTTTTAAACATGTTCATTTGTGATGTTGAGGCAGACACAGAGTGTAAAACGTCATAAATCGTTGTCTTTCACTGACATCAGACAGGTGTTGACTGGGTAGAGCCAGTCTGTTGACAATGAAGTCGCATTGGTAGATATCGGATACATACCAAATTTTTATCTACAGTACATTTGGAGAAGGCGTGATTCCAGTCTGAGGAAGAAAAAAATAAAAATAAAATTAGGAACGGATTCATTTGTTTTCTCTTTACGCTGCCATGACGCAAATGCGAACTGTGGTGCTTTTGGGCAAAAAAAATCTGAATTGTGTCCCTTAAACCTTGTAGTGAAACAATAGACAGAAAACATTGTCAAGTTATCTGAGATCAATTTAGGAAAATTAAAATAGAATTCTAAATTTGGAGGTTTATAGCACTAACATAGTCAGTTGTAAATGTGTATGCCACTACTAGTTTCCAACTATTAAACACATTTGATGAAAATTACAAACTCAGACAAACTCCCGTGTTACTTTCTCACCCGAGATGCCCTGATTGTTGAAGTACATTGTGTACTGTGACATTGTACCCATGCCTGACACACAGACAAAGAAACCAATGTGGCCCTCGAGGGCAGATGACAAACACTCCTAAACCATGGCCAGACATAATCCCTCCCCTCCCGTCAAACCCCACAACAAACGCACAGTGGAGGGGGGCCTATTCAGTGCATATTAGGGAGGTGAAGGAGGCCAGGCACTGGGGGACCCTCCCCACACGGCTCTCCTAATCATCTGAGACAACTCCTCCAGAGGCAGACCGCCACAAAATCCATTCCCGCCTCAAACCATTTGCCGCCATAACACCCCCCCTTTCGCCCTCGTTGTACCCCGCCCAACATATGACCCAGACACATCTAGTGTTTACAAGCGTGGGCGGCCACGAAGTGGGGAAGCTGACCGAAATGAGCAGTCTCTTGGGAAATGTAGCATAATTGTCCACCTTCTTGGGCCAAATTAAACAAACTTGAGTGAATTCAAGTATCCATACATCTAATGACCCCCTTGTCATTTTAACAAACCGGCACGTTCCGTAGAGCGTGCCACTGATGCAGAATGATGAGCGAGACCCCGTTGTCTCGTTATATTGTCTTCAATTAGGTAGGAGATGATGAGAGACAATAAGAGAAGCGCTCGTAATCATGAGGCTTCCCGACTCACGCTGGGAAACAGAACTTCATTACGCCCGATGGTCCCACATCAACGATAAAACACAAAATATGTATGGGCTCATTCATGGGAGGTTTTCAAGCACAAAAGGCTCAGAAAGTGGAAAAATGAAAATGTCACTTAGGATTCTGAAACAAATGCTAACTAACGATATCTACCCGAGTAATCACACATCCTCATTTCATGTTAAATTACCTGACTTCTCATCCTTAACCCATGTTATTTTGGGTACAATTTGTGGGTAAGCCGGAACAAGAAAGTATCTGCTTTTGCACACAAAAGCCATAGGAGGCAGTCATGTATCACAGACAGAGCCTAAAGACAGCATTGTACTCGTTCCTGTTGTGACAACAAAAATGAACAGAACCTGGGCTGTGTAAAATACTGCATCTAATTTCGTACGACAACTCCGGCTCACTTTTGCCTCTTGAGATATGAAGTGGTAGTCAACTAAAAACATGCGCTTATAAAAAGTACAAATAAAAAAAAACTTTACAAGAAGGAGTCAGTGGTATTTTTAGAGATAGATACTTATAGTGGAAGAAGAGACGAGGGCTTGAGTGAACTTCTAGGGAGGAATTTGCTGACATGAAGTGAAGCGATGATGTCTTTTCATCTTCACTGCCGCATAAATGTTGTACAAGCTTAGTCCTGAGAGAAAAAAGCTCAGACAGTGCCTACGTCAGCTCAAGAAAAGTTGAGAGCACAGGAGAGCGTTCAGCTGAAAAATGACTAACCTGACATCTTGCTGCTTTCATGGAGAAACCTCCTCATTTGAATCATATTAAGCTTTGCAAGGACCAGCCGACAAATACGTTGCTATCATAAAACTGTGAAAATTCTCTCTATTCAACCTGGCAGCTGTATTGTCCTATCCCAGTCCTCTTACAACTACCCTTTCACTTCTGATTACAGTACAAAGAGCTAATCTGAGACGAACACTTTGTCAAAAGTAAGAGGATTTTATTTTCTTTAAATCATTAATTGAAGAAAATGGTGAAAGCCCTTCCCCAAAGAGGCCAAAAGAAGGTTTTCAAAGATAGGTCCATTTATTTATTTCCATGCATCCAACTGGGATTATTATGACCCCCATTACTCATTCCTACCCTTCAGCGGTTCTTCTAAAAAGATGCTGCTCACTTTTGGTTTTGTACATTTGTAAACCACAGTGCCAATAAAGGATGGTTGTCAAGTCAAGCTGCCCTCGGGCCCAATTACCTTCCCATTAGGGCTTCGCTTCCTTATCTGATTCCACCAGGCAGGGTGCGATTATGGCCATGCCAGCCTGATTACTTTTCAACTATATCCCTGTTTTCACTCAGTTTCATTGATGGAAGCCAGTCTTCTTTATGCTGTTACAGTAAAAGAGTGTATCAAGAATGTTCTTTTTATGATGCTATCAGCCAAAGGTCCGCAAGTGACTTCCTGTCTTCCTGGAAGTTGTGTGCACGTGATTTTGTGGGAGCCGGAAGAATGAAATGGCTTCAAACTGCCTCCCGTGGACAAGTTAGCATGCGTTAGCGTTATCCACCGGGCCGTAACTTAGCTCACGAGGCTGTGTGAGCAAAGTCATTGTTATGCGCAGTGGATTCTCCTGTGCTGTCAGGGAAACTCGGCATTTGATGCACACGAGAGTCGGTGTTGCCACTCCAACCCGCGTAGGGGCGCCACTCGTCGTCGGAGACCATACCGAGAAGAATAAAAATCCACCCGAAGGCAAAAGGAAAACCACCTACTATCCAAGTGGAGCAGAAAGGTTCACTTTTTGAGTGTCGTGACTCCGTTGGAGTGGGTGCACACGTATTGATTACAAGTGAAGAAATCAAATGCAGTCAAATACAAGAACACTCCACACAAAAAGCTTGAAAGCTTGAAATACACAGTACTAAGTATGAGTAAAGTACAATTAAAAATATAAATTGAAATAATATGGATAAAATATTACACTCCTTGTTAATTTTTAATGCCAAGTGCAACTAAAGTTACCTTTGTTTGGACAAATATAATGATGAAAACGAAAATATAAGAATTGAATATAAGAGCTGATATCTAGCTCTTGCTATTTTCCATGGTTTTCGTGATAATAACCAATATGATATTTAATAATACAATTAAGCTTTTGTATTCTTCAGGTAAACTGTCTTTAGTGGTACCAGGTAATGTAATGAAGAAATTGAAGAAACAAGGGTGGTCTAATATTTTTTTTCATGTCTGTATATATATCATACTTATATTGCATGTAGATGTACAATTCTATATACATACAAGCACACACATATTTGTGATGTAATACAGTATATACAATATGAAAATCCAGGCATTGATCTAATTTTAAAAATGACTAATGTTAAGAATAGGCTAATTCCAATATTACATATTTTTTTTTCCAGTTTATTGTAATATTTTGAATGAATAATAAAAATATTTGAAGTTGTTTTGTTAGTTTATATTCCACTGCTTTTACTGAGGCGGCACGGTGACCGACTGGTTAGCACATCTGCCTCACAGTTCTGAGGACTGGGGTTCAAATCCCGGCCCCGCCTGTGTGGAGTTTGCATGTCCTCCCCGTGCCTGCGGGGGTTTTCTCCGGGCACTCCGGTTTCCTCCAACATCCCAAAAACATGCGTGGTAGGTTGATTGAAGACTCTAAATTGCCCGTAGGTGTGAATGTGTGCGCGAATAGTTGTTTGTTTATATGTGCCCTGCAATTGGCTGGCGGCCAGTTCAGGGTGTACCTTGCCTCTCGCCCGAAGATAGCTGGGATAGGCTCCAGCATGCCCGCGACTCTTGTGAGGATAAAGCGGTACACAAAATGGATGGATGGATGCTTATACTGTTTTAGATTTTTGCTGTGGTATTGTTTCAGTCCCAGTATCGAGGTACTTTATGCAGGTACAGTATCAAAGTCAGAATTTTGGTATTATGACACAACTAATGGTTATACATTAATCTCCTTTTTATTTATGATCACTTGTAATGACTGTGTCCTTGTATATGCAGACAGGAACAACATTTATTCATTTAGCCAGGCAGTTTTCAAATTTAAAGATAGTTTCTTTTTTTTTTCATGGGAAGCAGATTGTAAATGAAAGTGTTTAGCTCTGCTATAGATTACAATTTAAGGTGTGCGCCATGATGTGTTAAATATTTTTGTTAATGGGCACCCTTTGACCTTCAATAAAGGTTGATAACATGATATTGACCCGGATTAGGTTTAATAGGCATTCTTACGCTATACCGAGTGAACAGAGAGGGTCATGAATGGCCTTAACGACAGGCCAAATGTTAAATGTGTTCATCAAGCTGTATGGTGCCGCCATGTTCCTCCATGCATGGTGCAACAGTGTCGAGCAGCGAGCATCTGCCTTGTTTCTCCTCCAGATGGTAGCGGCAAGTATGAAGATTAGTTCATTAACCTCACAGTGCTTTAACCAGTGGCCCATGCAGAGATCTTGCTCCTTCCACGTCTTCTTGAAATTTATTAACACTTATTAATAGCGCGGGGAAACTTTCACTAATGGCCCGAGGTGATTTGTGTTGCTGTTATCAAACACTGCAGTAATTATAGAGTACATGACATGCTTCTGATTAGCACTCCTGTGATTATTGCACCATGCCAAGTCATCAGGTTTTTTTCAAACCCCTTTTTGAAAGATGTGGAATCAATTTCCAGAAGAGGAAACATTTTAGAAGAGAAAAAAAAATACTATGACTTACTAGCAGACTTTAACCCATGACAATAGCATGAAAATAAAGAGAAAAACATCTGCAATTTTATTCCCCTGTGCTCACAGTGTGAAAATGTAACTTGTAATACTTGTCTGTGTGAGAGCTGCTGACATTGAAGGCTTGCACCTGAAGAAAGAAGGAGCATGCAAGGGGTCAAGGGTCATCTTGTAGGCTAAACCGGAATGGAGTGCTCCTTCTCCCTGCAAGGACCAGGCAACTCCTGCGGTGGGTTCACACAACGCGAGGCTTTCACACCCCTTGCTTGCATTTCCGCCTCCACCTCCTTTTCTTTTGGAACGGTTGCGGTAATCCATAGTCGGCCCAATTATCCAACCCCCCGTGCCCGTTCCTTTCAACCGTTTTCTCCCCATGGATGGAGATTCAAAAACAATTAACCTCTTCACGGCTCGGACTTTTCCCAAGAAAGGGCATGGTGGTAATTGAATGACTCTGCGCTGACCATTCCTTCACCACTTCACGCATAAATCTGGTTATTGAAAATCCTAATCTGTGTCTTTATGATTGTCCAAAGTCATTAACATGGAGGTTGTTGGCTCACACTAGGTAAGCACTATTTCACTGCAAGGAGGATTTAACAGGTCTGTTTACATTTGACCTACTTAAACTGATTGTTTGCATAATTTGTGTTTCTCAATGCAATTCTGACATTTTTCGCGCAGAGAGAAAGACCTTTATTTCAACGCAGCAGTGCTGATTTGCGTTAGACTATTTCACACCAAGTGTCTATAAGTCGTAAGAGCATTCCCCCCCCCCCTCCACATCCTTAGCCTTCAATAAAATGTTCTCTTTTCCCCCTTCGTTTTGGAGGGGCCTCCTATTCATCTCCAGGTAGAAAGCCTCAAAGTGTAGGAGGGAGAACAGCTTGTTGCACCCATTGAACTTTTTATTACTTCCCCCTTCAAAGGGTGGTGGCGGAGGAAGAGATATCCTCAATCTCCTTGACGCCATGACAAACAAGTCAACTTTCAGCAAACGCACAAACAAGTGTCAGCATTGCGACTGGACCCATGTGCACATTTTTTTCTACACTTGTCACATGTGACAAGATTACGTACGCTGTTTTGGAAGCTGAGCCTAGAAATAATCCTCAAACAAACATGTTTACCAAAACTGTCAATGTTTGGATCAACAGCATCAATGTTTTTTTGACAGCTGCAAGAGATACTAAATAACATGATATTGTTTTTCCAGGGTTATGAAACTTATACCCCATAAATATATGTATGACTGTATAGATCTACCTACCAAACTAAAATGACTGTTTTCCATGAAATATTCTGTCTCATTATCACACAAATGCAGCAGCATGAGGGTGATGTAATCCCTAACCAACACATCAAGACGTCTGCCCTCCTCTAAAGGAAGATGCTTTTGAGGAAGACGAAGTCAAAATGAATGTATGCTGATGCATTTTACCTATGACCTCCTATAATTAGAGTTTCTTTCTACTGGACTTCAGAAGCAACTTTCAGCCCCCCTGCTGAAAGCCCCCGGCCTCCTGAGTGGAGCGGAGGTGGGTGCGGCAGTCAGCAACTGAGCGTCTTACTTAAAAAAATAAAATAAATAATAATAATAATAAATGCAAGAAATGGCATCTAATCTTCAAAGTTTGTTTCATTTTGGAGATTTTTGACATTCTCCTGAGTGCATATACAGTATTTATGAACATAGAAGACAATCCAATGTAGCCCTTGTACATTCACTTAGTGGACAAAAAGACACAATAACTACAGTTTTAATGTAGAAGAAGCGTGTTCAATGAAACTAGCATACACCCGGAAATGCATGCACACACACACGTACAGAACTCTTTGATGTTTCCTTGTGAATGTCTGCTGCAGCTGTGTGAGTCATTCGTCCTTCAATCTAACATTTATGTAGTGGACCCCTGCAAATTCACGGTTTGGCATTCCAGAATTCACTTATTCACAGATTTTATTTTTACGCAGAAAAATTTGCCTATTCACATAATTCCGTAACAAGGCAAAAAGTCTGAAAATTAACTTGGTTTTATTGCTGTGGCAAAATATTGTCTATGTATGATACTTATTGTATTGTCTCTTTAATTGAGACAACAAATAGTTATTTTCAGCCATAAACACGCCAAAAAAAACATCCAGCCAGTTGTCAGCTCAATCAAACTTTCGCAGCCGAAGGCAGAAGGTGGTAGTTCCGCACACCCACATGCTAACTTAATCTAAAATCATAAATCTAACAGCAGCAGTGTTAGATTTGTGATTGACAGTAAGTGGGTGAGGGTATATAAGATGGTGGCACCCATGTTTGCTGGGACTGCTTTGACTCCAGATAGTTTCGCCAAACGAGGACTAAACACAGCATCAAAGCTGGTTGAATCCGTAACAATAGCTAACTGGAACATCACTAAACCTATCTAAGACCACCAGTTCGTGTTGTCATTGCATGGATCAAGCGGTTTCGGGTCAGTAAACACAGAAGCGTAACCATTCTGGGCAACCTCGGCCTACGAAGGAGCAGGCTTCTGGACCGCCCCAAGGAGCTTCAGCACCACGATGTAACTCAGTGCTTGGCTGTGCCGTCAAATGTTTTTTTTATGCTAAAATGCACAGCTAAAGTAATTCATCAGCATCATTGTTGACGTGTACGTACAGGTACTGCACATTGTGCGTTTGCGTGCTTACCTGCAAGCTAAATTTACTGTAGTGTATTTTTAAGGGTACAGCAATGTCTGAAGACATTTGTAAGTGTTTGAAATGCTATTAAAAGGTTTTTGGTGGCATATATACATTTTAAACTGTTAATATGGGCAATTCTAATCACTTTTAGGGCAGTGTCAATTATTCGAGGTTGGGCTCAATCCCTAACCCCCGCGAATAGTAGGGGTCCACTGTAGTCTACACAACAACAGCAGTGGCGTAGAAACTGCACGCCCAGCTGCCACATGAGCAGCAACTCCTAAACAACATTGCGTGCCTTAAAAGTACAGACAAGGATGTGAGCGGGGGCCAGCTGGAGCGGGAGGAAGACATAAAAAGAATAGGAAAAAGCAAAGGAAATGAAAGAACAACCTGTGTTTCAGGTGGACTGGAACATCTCTTGATTATTATGTCTAGCCTTCAGGTGTCTGGTATTTAGAGCGACTGTTAGGTTGAGGGTGGTGGCGTTTGGGTGGGTGCACACATGCACAAAGAGGGAATAAGAAGGTTGCCTACATACCACCAGCATCAAGGAAGGGAGGGGGTGAGAGGGGTGCAGGGAAGAAAAAAGTAGGCTCATAAAGATTTGATAAGAAGATCTTCAGCTAAGTGACATTCTGTGTTGCTTTCCTTTTTTAATAGATCAGCTCCCCTTCTTTGTAGCTCCTCAGTGCCGCCTTAGAGAATAGGGCAGACACATTTTATAGGTCCTAATTAAAGCCATATGATGCCTTTTAGAACATCAAATGACGCTGGTCCTGCGCGCCATTGCCTGTGATTGTGCAGAACAAACGCACGATCACAAGGAACTCATTTTTAGGCTAGACTTTAAAATTTAAATCAATTCTACATCCCCCACTGCACAGAGCCTGTTGACCCCACCAATTTCAAATCAATAAAGAGGTTCTGGGAGTGACATGACCTCTCTAGGGTGCAGCCGTGGTGGTGGTGGTCGGGGTGGGGGGGGGAATGTTGTGCGACCGGGAAATGGACTGAAGTCAGTAGAGCATGTTCTTTCTGAAAATGTATCTCACATTTTCCGAGCGTCATCGTGAATACGTTTACATATTTATTTCTCTATCGAGCTATTTACTGAAGTAGTCTAGTGCTTTGAACCTGACAAACGACGTTATGGACTGTCCACCCTTATCCTGCCCTGAGGGTTGAAGTGAAGTGCAGCCCTGTTTATAGAGTCCTTTAAGAACTCATTTTTCCCCCCCTCCGGCCGCCCCAGGCCCCCTCCCTAATTGTCCTCATTGAGCCTTGTGGAGCGGGTGCACAGCCGGCCGGCCAGCCAGACGGCCAGGCTCGGGTCATCGGGTTTACCGTGTGCTTTTTATCTATATTTCATGCTATGGCGCTGTGCAGACAGCCCAACCCACCCCCACCCACCCCTGCATGTATCACAAAGGAAAAAAGCATGAGGGTGCACAAAGAGAGGTGACATGATAAGCACACGTGCAGATCACATTGTACATTTTATACAACACTAATTGTGCTTATTTCCTCTTTGAATGCAGACACTTCGGGGGACAAAGTATTACATTTGAAAGAAAAATATTGACCAGGTTCTTAAATTGCTGATATTGAGATTTGCCATTTTTTAAATGAATTTCTAGATTAGCATCAAACAGAAAGAAAATATATCAATATGTTCTACTTACGATTCATTTTAGCAACTTATGGGCGTTTGTGTCTCGACCCGTGCATCTCCGGTCGTCTGCTTGCGGAAAAGTGTGTCGTCCTTCCTCGGCAGTGAGAGTCATCATGTGCACATCTTCATGTGATGGATTTTTTTTTTTTTAAAGCACATTGTCACTGCACACCGTAGATGTTGGACGTCCCATTTGGCCGGTGTCAAGTCTGCAATGATGCCTGTGTTGGTCGCTATTGAGCATTGAAAGGAGAGCCAACATATAGAATGGCGTCATGTGAGCAGGGGGGGCGTGCGCCATTGGCCAGACACGCACACTGCGACCAAGCTGCGCCGTGTGCCATTGGCCCAGGACGCTATGCGAGGCGCCTCCTCACTTGGCCGTGCACCACAGTGGGAGTGCGCCTCTTCTGTTCATATTTTCATCCGCGGCTGCAAGGGAGGGGAGGGGCTGTGCGGTTAGGACGGGTGCACTCAATTCAGAGAGTTAAAAAAAATAAATATATGTATATATATATATATATGTTTTTTTTTTGTTTTTTTTTGCAGTAGTAGTCGACCACCATTGTCAAAATTACATTTTTAACTTATCCCCATCATGATTGCAAAAATAGGATGCCATGCAATTACTATACAGTAGCTGTGGAATTTAGTGGGACTAATTTGTGTCAGTTCCTCTTTTTCTTGAATAAAATATATTCAATTAGTGAAAAGTGGTCAAAATCTGTCACACCGAACACAAATTTCAATAATTGCTCCTACTGTATGTTGGATAGACCTAAACCAACCTTCCTAATCTATGTTTGATGGTAATGAGGTCTGAAGACATTTATTATTTAGAAGGCAGGGAGCTAATTGGAAGGCACAAGCAATAGGTTTGGATGCCAAGGAGATGCTTTGATCTTCTCTATACAAACAAAGGGACCATTAATTTACTATTTATTATGTACTGTATATTTTGTTCTCATCCTCCATTGGTTTGTACACTGCTGGACTTCACAAAGGCCAATGAAAGAACATCCTGTCACTATCTCCATCTGGTTCTCGAGAGTGTGCAGGCAGAGGAACTCAAGGTTCTGTATGGTTGGGAAATAGAGCGCATGTAATCTGGAGCGCACATCTTGCCGCCCTCCCCTGCTCCGGCTGCGCCATTAAATCAATATTCCGCAAAGCTTTCTCTTGTTTTCACATTCACTTGACTGCTGCCATGATGCGCCACAAGGGTCGGCAGGCTCTCCCTGATTTTTTTGGGCACTTGCAAACCCTCATCACCATGACCTCCCTTACCTTTTCCATCTACTTCGTGGCAGACACCCTTATTGCAGTAGCTCCTAGGCATGGCGCCCGTTCCATTTGTCCCCTGCCATAACAGGAAGTGACAGCAATAAGACAACATGCTATTGTGACACAAAATATAATTTCAGCGACACCCCTCCAATGTTGCCAGACAACACTTAATAACTGCTTGAGGAATATGTTCACAACAGGGACATTAAATAGCTTTCAGAAAACACAAACCAAAACAATTAAGCTCAAATATAATGATGCTTGTGAATATTCTCAGCATTGAACTTTTGGATTTATGGATGATGGTATTTTGAGTGGATGTTTTGTCCAGATTATTATTATTGTTATTATTATTTAACCAGACAGCATCTTAGTACTTTTCAAGATTCAAAAATTGTGTCGTGCTACATCACCCTGTTGCAAGCTACTGGATATACATGCGCTCCTTCACACTCCATCGTTATGAAAGCAAAAGCCTGCCTCTGCAAAATGGGTCAAACACACTGCAGTCGCTCCATCTCAGCAAATGCATTGTGTCTGTGTAATTGTGCGAGTGGCGGGCTTGCGCATGTGTGATTGCACATCAAAGGCAAAAATTCAATATTAAAAAACGCAGTCTTAGCCGAACGAACCAGGGTTTGAGAAAGTCAAAGCATTTACTGTTTTCAAAGGGCGGGGGTTGGGGGCTCTTTGTGAATCTGTACGACATGGTTAACCCCCAAAGCTGACATGTCAGTTGTTAATACCTTTAAACAGCCAAGAGGGAGATGCTCACCCTGGGAAAAATCTCCAGTGGCGTCATATTTCCTGTACCGCATTGCGTCGCATGCCCTAGACACCTACCAGACATTTGAATGCACTGGATTTGCCCCAAACTCTGAACTGTTATTCACCCTTGGTTCTTAGGAAAAGATACAAAGTAAGACTCCTAGGTAGACACGTACACACCCACAGATATTTACTCACTGAATTCAATCCGTGGGGTTCAAAGCTGTGTCAGTCAAAGCGGGAAGAAAGCTGCATGCCGCTGTCTTCGAGACCCATCACTGTGTGGCGTTAATCTGTTTCATGTTCCATCCCTATATTTAGACTCGTGTTTTGTGAACACTTGGCCTAATTCTCTGAGAGGAAAGGAACCTTTTCAAAGCCGTTAACTAGTTGCAAGACTCATCTGGAGATTTTCAGCTGCGCATTCCAACAAACACCTGTTCTTGTCTTTGTTAGGGCTAAGAAATACTCTCCTTTTCAGCGAGGAAATTGTTTATTGTGAATAAAGAAGATGATGCAATGAGTCCTTGAGAAATGTTGTGATGAGCTGACTGATTGCTCAAATACAGATATTTTCCAATTACTTCCAAAAATGACATACACTTATGTTGCCTTTTCCACTTTAAGAGATGTTCTGCTCATCACCATCATTACATTACCCTAAGGATCATTGAGGAAAACAACATTAAATAGACAAAATAATTTTCGGACATTATAATCAGTTAACTATCATGTGGAGTCGTTCCTCTTTTGCAGCAAAAACTACTTCTCTGTATCCTGTAGAAAATGGCTTTGCCCGGACGGTTCTCAGAAAGTTAAAAGCATAGAATCGTCCAAAATGTCTTTTAATTAGCCTTCAGGTGTCATTGTGATACATGGCCGTTACGTCATACCCCATTATTTGAAAGTGGTAGGGAAATAACTGGCTAAAACCTATCCTTTTATGAATCCTGATCTGGTCCAGGTGGGAAAAGGGATGTGGTTCTACTAAAAGCTGTTACCTTCATCCTCTGCACATTTACACATGGACACAAAGATGGACTATGAGGTTCAAAAGCTTGTCCCTTAGGTATTAAACGCTACAAGCTTTGTCCACAGTAACAGGCTACACTGGGAGCCTACATGGCATCTGCCTCCCAGCTTCTGGAGCCAAGGCATGAAGCCAAGGGAGGGGGCCTGAAGCCCAGATAAGCGCTTCCTCCCCTGGTCACCGCAACGCCACAGGGACCGGACAAGCCTGGAGCCTCAGCTGAGCACAACTGATAATATCCACATGAGTATGAGTATGGGTGGTTGGGTGCATGGGTGTGAGAAGCTCGTTTATAGGGTTGTGTGTGTGACTTGGTTAGGAGCATGCATGGATGCACAAGCTTGCATGTTGGTCTTCGTGTTCATATTTAACAGCTAAGACACCATTGCCTTTCCCAATCAGAATAAAAGTGATAAAGCCTGATGCCAAAAGAAGTGTGTTCACATGGATTTCATCACAGGAAACCTAAATGGCGCAGCACCAAGCCTACAAAGACAAGATGTATAGATCTGTATTTGTAACCAAGAACTCAATTCTATCTTTTATAAAAATAAAAAATAAGAGTAATTCTTATTTGTTATTATTATAAATGTATAAACTATTTTTTAAATAGGAATTGTAAGCAGTTTTTAAGTAGGGCAAAAAATGGTGTACGAACATATTAAATTCAGCACATTTGACATTTTATTTGGTTTTTATCCCTTTTTTTTACATCCCGAGAATAATTACAACATTGTGTGCAAATCAATGCTGTCACCATTGGTTTTTTCGAAGGCGAGGAAGGCAAGGCAAAAACGTGGAGGACCCAAGTGCAGCGAAGCAGGGAGGCAAGGCAGGAGTGTGGGAGTCTCAAAAAATAATATTTAATCTCCCAAAACGGGCAAACAAGGAACATGGATAAAGAAAATTAAATGAAGTCCCACAACAGATAACCAAAGTAACAAAGAAACACTTGAATAAACCAAAAATGGAAACAAAACATGACTGGTGAATAAGAACAGTCAGTTTGACGAGACAATGAGGAACACCTGGACAAGACACGAGTGGCTGGAGAGAGCCGATTCGTCGACATAAGGTGGAAGGTTGACGACAACAGGTGGACACAATAACTAAATGAGCACACAACAAACATGGAACACAGGAAAACATGGAACAAAACTAAACAACCCAAACCAAAACCCAGACCATGACAAATGCCCTATTATTTTTCTCTAATTAATTATTTAACCTGATTGTAATATAGTCTTATTTCAAATGATTTTAAAAAAGTCAAATTTTTTTCAGCAGTTTTGACCTTATAATTTTAACTTACTTATGTTTTGAGCACTCATTTACTTGTCATGCTGAGAGTCACCCCATAATGAGGGAGCGAGGCCAAATAAATATTTTTTTTCACGTAGACATTTAAAAAAATAAAGATGAACCAATCACTTTTTATTAAAATGTGTTCTCAGTGTTGAATTATGAATCAGTTTCACATGAATGCCAGTTGTTAATACATTTAAAGAGCCAAGAGTAAGAAAAATATATGACACAAGAGTTGCAGCATTCTGAAAAGATGACTCTGATGGTAAATATACAAAACAAGAAGAGTCCAGTTAGAACTAACTACACTAATTACACTATTTAATTTAGACACACAAATAAGTACACTTAGACACCTTGGTTGAACTGCACTAATTATACTGAGAAATGTTTCTAATAATGAAAGTAAGAGAGTGTATTCGAATAAACTTTGGTGCAGGAAGTAAAAATGTTACTTGCCTCATGTGTATCCAATTGTCAAGCCAAAAAGAGTGTTTTTGCTTTTACTGTGAGAGACAAAAAAACATGCTGCAGTAAAACAGACAGCTCAAGAGATAAATGTTGCTGCAACTAGAGTTACATAACATAAACATTCCAAAAGGTCACATCAAATAAAATTCCAACATATTTGCTGATTCTCAGGTGTCACATTGGCCTGGTGTATTAATTTGCTCTGTGATCTAAAAAGCTTTACATTCCAAATTCCACATAGTTGTTTGCAATATTAAGTTATTGTAAAGACTGAGGTATTTTCCTTAACTGCATTGTATTTTCAGTGTATGGCATTGTGTGGATGACAAAACAAAGCTTAATTGTTTCAACTATTATATAAATGGTAGGTTTAACAGTGACTGTGTTGTCGCCTCCAAATGAGAAACCCCATATTAAATCAGATGACAAACAACAAGCATGAGAGGGAGAGAGCCATAGAGCGAACTATCCAAATATTCAGGTCAGCTTTGAGGCCTCAGCTGGAGCGGAGGCCCACACCTGTCAGCACCCGGGGGCCTCTCGCTCTCTGTCGTCTTTCTGTCTCTCTTTTTCGGTCCAGCTGGACGTGCAGAAGCTGCTCAAACCCCCACCCAGCCTTCACCTCCTAGATCCAGGCCAATTCAGCCCAGCCATGCATGACCATCTCAGGGAATTCAGTCTGGATGCTTCTTGTTCATTGCATCCATTCCTTTAACTCTCTTGGTAGCTTGTCACTCTGTCCCCATCGCTGTGTCTTTCATTTTACTGAATGTCCCATCAACCATATAGTATATTATTTCCATATCTAATTTTCTGGCACATGGCGGAACATTTCATTGTTACCGCCAGCTTGTAGATATTATTTGAGTTGACTTATCTATTTGTATGCAACATAAACTGGGTTGCGCTGGTATGATTGTTCACGCGACTGTTTAGTTAGTCTGGGAGTATAGGCGGGGGTGGGGGGGGGTGGTGGTATTACGGGGACGCGGGGGGTGCTGTATAGGTTATGGAAAGAGTTGGATTGAGTTTGAGGGTTGAGGAATTTTTTGTTTGGTTTAGGGGGTGTGGGAATGAGTAAGGTGAGTTTTGAGTGGGTGGGGGGAGAGGGGGGGGGGGGAGAGATGATTTTGAAGAGGGGTGGGGTAGGGAGGGATAATGAGTTTTGTATTGTGGGGTAGGTTGGTTAGGAGGTTGTATGGGGGGAGATTAGGATTGGTGGAAGACGAGACAATGGGATATAAAATATGATAAGTGGATATAAGAGGGGTAGACATACCTTGTGGGTACAGATTGATTTAGAGGAGGGATATGGCGGGGTGGATGGATATTGCTTGATGGGAAGTAAGGAGGTGAAGATAGTGGAGCGGCTGGATTGAGCTTTTAACGGCGTTGTAGGCGTGAGGCACTGAACGGGGCTAGAGACATGCGCTGGATCTATAAACATTAAAATTTAGCTCTAACAGGAAAACTCTAAGGGATTTGAGAGGGGGATAGGTCCTACTGTGCATGTTTTGGGGATGTGGGAGAAGACTGGAGCACCTGGAGAAAACCCACTCAGGCACCGGGAGAACATGCAAACTCCACACAGGCGAGGCCGGATTTGAATCCGGGTCTTCAGAACTGTGAGGCAGAGGCGCTAACCAGTCGTCCACCGTGCCGCTCATTGTGTTTATTGAAATTGTATAAAGCAAAAGTATTTGTGGTGATCTGCACCCTGTGCCTCCCCTGCAGAGCACGGGCTTTGCTCCGTTCCTCTCTCTCCCTCCTTCTCCAGCAATTACCACCTTCTTGCCTGCGCTCTCTGGATCCAGCGCCAGATTATTCCTGCACTTATGTGGTACATTGGCCTACTCGTTGGCTGCACTTTTGATTTGAAGGAAGTTGCTTGATTGCCTGGGCTTACACTTACACTCTTGTGTTCTCCTTCTCCTCCAGTGCCTTCCTGTGTCTCCTGCGACGTCGTCCCCCCTAACCACACTGCCAGGCTCACTCACCTGCTCACCCTTCAGTCTTCCGCACGCTCCTGCTCTCACGGATCACCCCCACGCCTCTGGATTTGGGATTTAGCACCATCCACAATAAACCCCCTCTCTAACTGCTTCTTCTGTCTCCGTCCAGTTTAAAACATCTGGTTATCAACCTTGACAGTATTAGTGGTATCAGTATTGGTGAGTACTTGAGTGAATAAGTAAGTCCTCCTCGGTAGTAGTACTACACTGCGACCGTTTGACACATCGGCAAATCATCATGTGGGTCAGCAAGTAAGATCACAATTATCTGTCATTGTGTTTATTGAAATTTTATTGATCAAAAGTACTAGTGGTATCAGTATCAGTGAGTATTAAAGAGTGAAAAAAAAGTGGTATCGAACAACCCTTACTGTGAACCCATAAAAATTTAGGATAACTTAATATTACTACATATACACAACACATACATGGATACCTAATTTTGAAATCAGAAACCAGCAAAAAAAATAGACATATAAAATATAATAATAATCATAATAATAATAAGAAGAAGAATTTTACAGGAATAAATGTTTCAATTTATTTTAAAAAGTGTGATTGGAAGCCCAAAAAATCTTGTAACATCACAATATACAGTTCTGGTATTTTAGGAAGAGAAGTGAAGTCGACGCACATGATTTGCTTTCGCTGGCCACATAAAATGATATGGCAGGTCAGATGTGGCACCCAGGCCATGAGTTTGACACCTCTGCTACTGCCATTTAATCCGAGCAAAAGGGCACTCTGTAGTGTTGTCATCGGTACTTCGTTTAGATGTGTTTATGTGTAACTCATTCATATATTATCAGCATAGAAATTGTCTCTTGTCGTGTATTTTAGAAGTTGCGAAAGTACTCATACAATGTACTTAAATAGAAGTACAGATGCTTGTGTAAAAAAGGCTCTGATAAAAGTAAAAAATACTGATTCAATTCTAAAACTTGAGCAAAAGTAAAAAAGTATATATACAGTATACCCGTTTTGAAAACTTGGCACGACAAAAAACAACTCACAAAGTAGTTTCCCTCATTTTACTCTATATAGTGTTAGAACTGAAACGAAGGGGGAAAAACATATCTCGTTGTTTTTTTTCAAGACCAAGCGCTAGCTAGCATTGGGTCGACTTTTATTCTATCAAAACAACGTGTTCCCATAGCTCTGTTAATGTTTTCAGGGGCCGAGCTACGTGGTGGTTTTCTGTCGAAGTTAAGTCAGCCACCATTGGTACCGGGTGCGGCCACTCTGTGGAAATACTTCTGGCTGGGTCCCTGAAAGTTGCGACCTGAGTAAATAAACAAATGAAAAAGTTACATTAGCTCATGATAACAACTGAATTAAAAAAGAACAAATAAACAAGTAAAAAATAAAAAGCCTAATTCAAAGAAAAAGATCAAGAAAGTACAGAATTTGTGCTGCGTATTACGCTTTGTTAGTTCCCAGCACTGGTATACCTCCACCCGCGACCCTAGTGAGGATAAGCAGTACGGAAAATAGATGGATGGTATACCTCCAGGCGGCACGGTGACCGACTGGTTAGCACATCTGCCTCACAGTTCTGAGGACCAGGGTTCAAATCCCGGCCGCGCCTATGCATGTTCTCCCTGTGCCTGTGTGGGTTTTCGCCGGGCACTCCGGTTTCCTCCCACATCCCAAAAACATGCGTGGTAGGTTGATTGAAGACTCTAAATTGCCCGTAGGTGTGAATGTATGCGCGAATGGTTGTTTGTTTATATGTGCCCTGCGATTGGCTGGGGACCAGTTTGGGGTGTACCCTGCCTCTCGCCCGAAGATAGCTGGGATAGGCTCCAGCACGCCCGTGACCCTTGTGAGGATAAAGCGGTACAGACAATGCATGGATGGTATACTTCCATTTAGCTCCAGGATATCATGTAATTTCTCTACCTGCATTGCTTTGTATATAAGAGTATATATAAAAATGGAGATAAAAAAGGATACAATTTAGTGGTATCCCTTTGTCTGTGTTTGTATTCATTTTGGGATAAGTAGGTTCCCAGCAGTATGCTGTTTTTTGTCTCTCAATGAAATTTTCGGTCAGTTTCCTGAAAGATGTATTTAGTTATTTTAAGTGTAGCTTCATTAACCTAATCGAATCTCCATTTTGTCCTGCAGCAAGATGGAGAAGAGAGTTGAATAACAGTGGGTTATTTTCTCTCGCTGTATTCATGCTGGATCCTAGCTGACAAGTTCACTGCTAAATTATTTAACTGTTGGTACCTGTGAGGCAAGCAGTCCGTGTTAAGGGCTGCCCCCGTATGATCTATAATTAAGTATAATGCAACATGAAAGTGCATAAGTCATGAGAGTAGGGTTTGGACAAGTCACTCAGACTTCCTCCTTGTTATCCATTTGGTTCGTATGCTGACTCCAGCTGTTTTCCTTTTGAGTCATATTTTATAGACTTTTGCACTGCCATTTTCCCTTCTGCTTGGTTACTTGCTGAATTAGTGCTGTTCAATGTTTGCTATCAACAGTTGACACTCAGGAGCCAACCATATCACGTCATGTTTGATCATGCTATTATTGCCTCGCTCCTTTCTGAGTACACCGTATTAGATCCAACAGGCCCCCTGTCTCTTGGGAAATGTTTGTTTTGTTCCTCCTGGCAGTTCTATCTTAAATCCTTTCAAAACTCTCTCATGGAAATAATCCTTCTGTGCCTTTTAAAAAATGGCCACCTCAAAGATGTTTGGTGGCCATTTTAATTTCCCATTCTTTATTACTCAGCATCCATCCATTTTACTAAGCAAGCATCTGGCTTGATAGAGGTAGATGCAGTTGGATTTGTAGCTTTGCGTCAAAGAGCACCTTTCATGTAGCAAATGCAACCCAGCAAATTTACTAAAGGCAGTTTCCACCAAGCTTTACAATTAAGCTTGTTATGGTTTGGAACGCTTCAATCACGAACTCACCTGCATGAGCTCCATAGCTTGACACAATGTGATCTGTAACAAATTCAATGAACAAACATATCTGCCAACCCGTGAACATTTTTGTGACAGCTTACACGTTTCTGGGTAACATTGTGATGGAACTCTGACTAAAGCCATGCCCCTCCCTGCTGTGCACGAGACCTGCGGTGTACGTAACTTGCAGTGTAAACAAGCCGACGTTAGCCACGGATGCTACAACGGTAGCATGACTTATTCCTAATGGAGTGTTACTATGACATGAAATGTTATCGGCTTCAAGATTGATTTTTTTAAATTTAATTTAACAATTAATGAAAATTTTAAAAAGAAGTGATAATCTTACATGTCAAGCAGAAATGTTGCTAATTCCACGTCGGTTCTCAAGCCGCATAGCTGCCTTTGTCCCCTCCACGTCTGAAAGGTAGCGCCTTCGTCCTGGTTTTGTCTTGGGATCGCTCTAATTCTTTCTTTTTAACTTTTGGTACTAACCAGAGGTGGATATTCCACCACCAGTTTTAGCAAAGCTCCTCCAACATAACAGGTAACAGCATAACATAATGATGTACTCAAGACGACACTATCTGAGACCAATACTTGACCAGAACTTCCTGAGACCAAGACAAAGTCGAGATCTAGTCAAGACCGAGACATGTCGAGACCATAACATGACCATAAAATTAATTTTAAAAACCATGACGAGGTTGAAATTAATATTATTTTAAATACATTTGACAGTCAAGAAAAGGGTGTCTGCAACTCTTTCAAAGTACAACATGCAAATATTTCTTGCAAAACAATAGATCCTTGTATGTATGTATTTAAAAATGAAGATTTAAAGAAGAGCTTGGTTGCATTTAATAAAGATAAGAGATTGCAGCATTTTGTGACCTAACCAAGGGGCCATTATTATGAACCCCCCCATACGAAGAGTGAAAGAATAGCCAATTTATTTGATTTGGCACAAGCTTCAGCCCAAATAAATACATGTCTGTTAAATAAAGCACTCTACTAAAAGGCGCTTGTACACAAATTTCTCACACACTTGTGAGGACACTAAAATAAGTACACTTCCACATTGGCCATTGTGTGTTTGGAGAAATGACAAAATATGCGACTATCTGACCTGTCTGCAACATACATATATTGTTAAGCAGCAATGTTAAAACTTTGTCTTGTGTCTGGGAGTAAACACACGACCATGTATATGCATATGTATTCAGCAACTTTGAACAAAAAATAAAATAACGCATCCACGTTCTGGCAATGGCATCCAGCTTGTAGGCTCGCGGTGGGTCATATAGACACTAGACGGCTTCTAATTGGCCAACCAATAGGTCATTTCCTACATTCATTCATCTATTCATCTTCCGTTCCGCTTATCCTCACGAGGGTCGCAAGCGTGCTGGAGCCTATCCCAGATATCCTCGGGTGAAAAGTGGGGTACACCCTGAACTTGTCACGTATAAACAAACAACCATTCGCACTCACATTCACACCTACGGGAAATTTAGAGTTTCCAATTAATGCACGTTTTTGGGATACGGGAGGAAACCGGAGTGCCCGGAGAAGACCCACGCAGGCACGGGGAGAACATGCAAACTCCGCACTCTGAACCCCAGTCCTCAGAACAGTGAAGCAGATGCGCTAACCAGTCTCCACCGTGCCGCTCCATATCCTACAGTACTTACAAATTAAAAGTATACTGTACATATTAACTCAATGAGGAAAAGTGCTACTGTAACACAATAATCAACAATACAAATAGATTATGTTGAGTAATGCAGCTCTATCGGAGGTACAAGCCAGTGCAAACTGTAGGCCGGTCCCAAGCCCGGATAAATGCAGAAGATTGTGCCAGGAAGGGCATCTGGCTTAAAACTTTGCCAAACCAATATGAGCATTCATCCATAGAATTCCATACTGGATCGGTCGTGGCCCGGGTTAAGCATATCTGCCACCAGTGCCGTTAACCTTCAGAGCGCCGATGGAAATTCAGCTACTCTTGAGTCGAAGATGAAGGAGAGGTGGAAAGCAGTTGCTTAAGCAGAGAGAACATGAAAGCACAGAACTGAACTGAACTGATTGTGGGGACTTTGAATGTTGGGACTATGACAGGAAAAGCTTGGGAATTGGTTGGCATGATTACTGGGAGAAAGGTTGATATATTGTGTGTCCAGGAGAGCAGGTGGAAAGGCAGTAAGGCTAAAAGTTAAGGGGCAGGGTTCAAATTATTTTACCATGGTGTATATGGGAAGAGAAATGGAGTAGGGGTTATTTTAAAGGAAGAGTTAGCTAAAAATGTCTTGGAGGGGAAAAGAGTGTCAGATCGAGTGATTCCTGAAACTTGAAATTGAGGGTGATATGTATAATGTGATTAGCAGCAATGTCTCACAGGAAGGAGCCGGAAGAGCCGGTGACCGGGAAGTGGAGGGTTCGAGAGGATTTTGCACGTTCTTGTCTTAGTTCTGGTAGCGTGCAAGTCCTCAAGGGTGGGTAGGGGGGGGTACCGATAATCCTTTCAGCAGTTTTGATTGTCCGTTGCAGTTGGAGTTTGTCCTTTTTTGTAACAGCACCAAACCAGACTGTGATGGAAGAACACATGATTGATTCGATGACCGCTGTGTAGAACTGCCTCAGCAGCTCCTGTGCCAGGCCGTGCTTTCTCAGAAGCCGCAGGAAGTACATCCTCTGCTGTGCCTTTTTGAGGACGGAGTTTTTAATTACTTCAGGTTCTGAGAGACTGTAATTCCCAGGAACTAGAAGATCTCGATGGTGGACACAAGGCAGCTGGACAGCGTGAAGGGCAGCTGTTGCAAAGGATGCCTCCTGAAGTCCACGATCATCCCTACAGTCTTGAGCGTGTTCAGCTCCAGGTTGTGTCGGCCGCACCACAGCTCCAGCCGCTCCACTTCCTGTCGATATGCAGACTCGTCACCGTCCTTGATGAGGCCGATGACCGTGGCATCCTCTGCAAACTTTAGGAGTTTGACAGCCAGGTGCGTTGAGGTGCAGTCGTTCGTGTAGAGAGAAAAGAGCAGCGGAGAGAGGACATAACCTTGGGGCACCCCAGTGCTGATGCTGCGTGTGGATGAGGTGGCCTCCCCGAGCCTCACTTGGTGTGTCCTGCCCGTCAGGAAGCTGTAAATCCACTGGCAGATGGCATGATGGTGTTGAACGCTGAGCTGAAGTCCACGAACAGGATCCTCGCGTAGGTCCCGACATTGTCGAGGTGTTCTAGGATGAAGTGCAGTCCCATGTTGACTGCATCATCCGCAGACCTGTTCGCTCGGTAGGCAAACTGTAGGAGGTCCAGCAGGGGACCTGTGACGCTCTTGAGGTGGTCCAGCACGAGATGTTCAAAGGACTTCATGACCACAAATGTCAAGGCGACAGGCCCGTAGTCATTTAGACCCGAGATTGTAGGTTTCTTGGGGACTGGAATGATGGTGGAGCGTTTTAAAAAGGATGGTACTTCGCACAGTTCCAGAGATCTATTGAAGATCTGTGTGAAGACTGGAGCGAGCTTCATCTGTTCATCTTTTGTTGTTTGTAGATGTGTCTCACATCCTGTTTGTGGATGGTTAACGCAGAAGTCAGAGGTGTGATTGTGGTCGGTGGTGCAGCCGGGTGGATGTGGGGTGTGAAAGTGTCCTTTTCAAATCTGCAGTAGAAGGTATTGAAGTCATTGGCTAGTGTGCTATTGTTCTCAGCTTGGGGGGGCATCGTCGCTTGTAATTTGTCAGCGATTGCAATGCCCTGTCCCTGCTCTGATATGCGTCCTCCTTAGCTTGGCGAAGTTGCTTAAGTTTGGCAGTGAACCACGGCTTGTTGTTGTTGAAAGTGCGAAATGATTTTGTTGGTACACAAACCTCTTCACAGAAACTGATATAGGATGTGACAGTGTTCGTATATTCATCCAGGCTGCCAGCTGAATTTTCAAAGACACTCCAGTCTGTGCAGTCTAAACAGCTTTGAAGTTCCATCTTTGCTTTATTGGTCCACTTTTTCACTTCACTGTAGGCTTCGCGCATTTAAGTTCTTGCCTGTATGTCAGTATTAAGTGAATTAAGCAGTGATCAGACGAGCCCAGTGCTGCACGAGGTTTGGCACGGTATTATGTGTTGTTTAGCGTAGTATAGCAGTGGTCCAAAATGTTATTTTCCCTGGTAGGACAGTCAATGTGCTGCTTGTATTTAGGGAGTTCGTGGTTGAGTTTAGGGAGTTCGTGGTTGAGCTTTGCTAAAGTCCCCAAGAATAATGAGGGGTGAGTCCGGGTGTTTTTCTTTTCAATTTCGTTGACCTGTTCGGCGAGCATTAGCAGTGCACCGTTCGCGTTAGCTTGAGGCAGAATGTATACACCAATGAGAATGAATGATGCAAACTTACGCGGCAAGTAGAATGGCTTACAGTTCAAAAACAGCGACTCCAAATGCGGGCTGCAGTGTGTGCTGAGCTCAATGACGTCCGTACACCAGTTTTCGTTGATATAGAAGCATATCCCGCCGCCTTTTGTTTTCCCCGATGATTCCATGTCACGGTCTGCCCTGTGAAGATGGAAGCCGGGAAGCATGACGGCGCCATGGGGTACAGCGTCACAAAGCCAAGTCTCCGTAAAGCACATGGCGGCGGAACGTCTGAAGTCTTTACTGGTCTTTATCAGAAGATGAAGCTCGTCCATTTTGTTGGGTAGGGAGCGTAGATTCGCAAGGTGGATGGACGGAAACGACAGTCTGTATCCTATCTTGCAGAGTTTCACCTGGATGCCGGCTCGCTTCCCTCTGTGGCTCCGCCTCCATGCGCCAAAGACCGCAGTCGCTGCTCCGGTGAGTAACTCAGGGTAAAAACTGAGCGGCTTTGCGAAGGTTGGTAAAAGAAAGTCCGGAGTAGACTCCTTGATGGTTAGCAAGTCTCCCCTTGTGTAAGTGAGTCGTGTAATGTCTTCAAAGACGAACGAAAAACACAAAAACAAAAACAATACTAGAGAGCGCGTAACCGAGGCGACCACATGGGTAGGCGCCATCTCAAGTAACCTAAAAAAAAGGAGCTCCTTTTCAAGTCAGCCACAAGACGACAAAGGTTGCAATAATTATATGGTTGGTTGGTGGTTAGGAACTCATGAATTGAATGTATTTGTTGTTTTACCAAGTGCTTCTCCTCCTTCTTCAGAAGTTGTGTAATACCAGTGCTGGTCTTGACCAGTCTCGACGGAAAATCCAGAGTCCGGCCACTTTGAGACCGAGGCAAGAACAAGACCTTTGGGTGTTGAGTCCAAGACAAAACCAAGACCTTCAAAATGTGGTTTCAAGACCAGTCTTGAGACCAAGACCACTCTTGAGTGTTACAACACTGGCGTAACAATGTAACAGTGTAAAAGAGTAACAACATGAAGCCGCCTGCTTGTGATTGCTATGAGTGTGCCCGCTGTGAGTGTCTCCCAAAAAGCATTTTTTTTTCTTAATATTGCTAACTTCCCCTTCAACGTGACAGACTAATTTCATTCAGTGCACTCATCTCTTGCAGCAAGCACCTGTGCCTCTTCCGCAAGCCAAAACGTGATCAGCAACGAGTCGACGTCATGCTCTCAATGTCACTGTGGAGTTGTAAATTTGACGAGTCGAAAAATTAGTCGAAAAGAAAAAAAGAAAAGAAAATTACAGATCAATTATTTTGGAATGTTTAACAATAAAATCACAAAGAATTCTGACCTCAACCAACCTACCGGATGGTGGACAGATTTTTCTTGATACACATTTGCAAAAAATA
Organism: Phyllopteryx taeniolatus; assembly: GCF_024500385.1. Classification (NCBI taxonomy): domain Eukaryota; kingdom Metazoa; phylum Chordata; class Actinopteri; order Syngnathiformes; family Syngnathidae; genus Phyllopteryx; species Phyllopteryx taeniolatus. Next base: position 19,527,301 of record NC_084508.1, on the reverse strand, counting down.
TCTAAAAAACTTAAACCTGCAAATACACACACAGACACACCCATGCACGTACACGCAAGCACGCACACACACACACACACACACACACACATACACACATGACAGTGGGATCCATGCGTCGGTCCAAATGTGAACGGCAATATCTCCTCTTTGCAGGCGGCTACATGGAGGAAAGGCTTAGCGTCTTGCTCACTTTCTTCCTTCAGTGGCTGTGAAGTGGAGTCTGAGGTGTCACTAGTTTTTTTTCCTCCAACCACCCCCAAACAATCTCCCTGCATTTATGTATCTCACTCTGTCTTTTCACTGTAAAATATGTAATCAATTCTGTTCTTTATATGGAACGCTGTGACGGCCTGATAAGAAGCTGAAAACACATATGTACATCATGTGTATATGCAGAAGATAGTAAAGAATTGTATCCAGTTAGTATGTGATACAGAAGCTGTCTCACTATCTAAAATATAATCAAATTGATTGTCCTGAGCATTTATCTGTAAAGAACTGCAACAACATGCCTAATTGCGGATTCGACTAGTTTAATTGACTCTTACATCACTGTTGTGTAGAAACAAATTGATACTTATTCTGATCAGTGAACATCATCCATCCTGAAGTCATGTTGTGTTGGGAGATTTTAATGTATGCATCTACTCGGAAGTTTTTAACACTTCGCTTTTACAGAGACCAAGCAATTACTTGTGGTTTGCTGACACCCTCAATGCCAATACAAGAATGCCCCTACTCTGTCTTTTCTGACTCCCCCCAAGCTCGTAGTCCTCGCCTAAATACCCCACACACCCCCACCCCGTCCCCCCTGCTCCTCTTCCCGGATCCAAAGTTGGCTATGGTTGTCATGACAACGGGAGTTGATAAATCCAACTCTTCATCTGTTGAAAATTACCGAGAGGATTTATTTTTAAGAAGAAAAAAAATTAGTTTGAGGAGTAGTACACGGAATAAGAGAGGAGAAAAGATTTGCTTGGGGGAGAAAGAAGACTGACGTAGGTAGGAAGCCCCTACTCCCACTTCCACTGCATGTCCCACCGAAGCAGATGGCGTGACTCGATGGCCGTGCCTTCTGAGCGCTATAGCCATAAGGAGGCAGGTTAGGAGGAGATTTGGAGTGGCAGAGTTTGGCAAAGGCTACAAAGTAAGAAATGCAGGGCGGGAGATGTCGCTCTGTGCCTTAGGCTGGCACTAAGGTGAGCTGCTGTTATTTCTCTGTGATTTAAGGCCCTATGGCGCAAGTAGTGTAAACATTCGACATGATTAGGATGGAATTTCACAGCAACAGGGAGCTAAAAGAACTGACTCAATGGGAAGCAGTGATGCTAAAATCACAGCTTATAGTATTACATTTGTGCTAAAGAAGGACATAAAATAGAATAATTGTAACTTTCTTTTTAAATTAACAGCCTCGAAATCATTCATTCATTCATTCATCTTCCGTACTGCTTGTCCTCACTAGGGAGGCGGGCGTGCTGGAGCCTATCCCAGCTGGCTCTGGGCAAGAGGCGGGGTAGACCCTGAACTGGTTGCCAGCCAATCGCAGAGCACATATAAACAAACAACCATTTGGACTCATGTTCACACCTAAGGGCAATTTAGATTCTTCAATTAAGCTACCATGAGTGTTTTGGGGATGTGCGAGGAAACAGGAGTACCCGGTGAAAACCCACAATGGCACACAGGTGAGGCCGGATTTGAACCCGGCTCCTCAGAACTGTAAGGCAGACGTGCTAACCAGTTGAATACCGTGCCGCCTCCTCATAATCATTTAATGGTAAATTATACTTGAAGTGTCTATATTACACTGGCAGGTGGCGAGTGTAAAAAGTACAGTAAATGTGGAAAGAAGCGCACGGTGTCCATCTGGACAGGCAAACTGATACGTCGTCATTTTCTGATAACATGACAAAAACATAAAAACTACATACATACTACAATAAAATACAATGTACTCACCGGAGATGCTGATAGAGACACAGAGACCTCCTTCATATTCTCCTCCGCGTTTGTGGAAGCTAGCTGTCATGCTCATACATGCTGCTCTGAAAGTGCCTCAAAAAATCGTTTTCAGGGTTGAAACAAACCAGACAGCAACAATGTTGGTTTGACGTTGCCTCACAAAGTCAAGTTTTTCTTCAAATGTGAGCTTTGAAAATTTATTTTTAATCATGTCCGACATCATCCTACCCAGTAAATCAATCTAAATGCGCATATTCAGCTCAACCAATCACAGGGGTAAACACAGTAGACTATTTAGCTGAACCAATCAGAGGATGGAAAAATGCCCTCAGCACCCTTCGTGAAGGCGCAGAGTGGTGAATGTAAAATATTCTGTAATTGGTTCAAAAAAGAAACAATCAGGATCATCTTTATTGAATTTACCATTTCATACCATACCATTTCAAAGGTGTGCGTATGCGTGTGTGTATGTATGTATGTATGTATATATATATATATATATATATATATATATATATCCATCCATCCATCCATTTTCTGAGCCGCTTCTCCTCACTAGGGTCGCGGGCGTGCTGGAGCCTATCCCAGCCGTCATCGGGCAGGAGGCAGGGTACACCCTGAACTGGTTGCCAGCCAATCACAGGGCACATAGGAACAAACAACCATTCGCACTCACAGTCATGCCTACGGGCAATTTAGAGTCTCCAATTCATGCATGTTTTTGGGATGTGGGAGGAAACCGGAGTACCCGGAGAAAACCCACACAGGCACGGGGAGAACATGCAAACTCCACACAGGCGGGGCCGGGGATTGAACCCGGGTCCTCAGAACTATATATATATATATATATATATATATATATATATATATATATATATATATATATATATATATATATATCCATCCATTTTCTTTACCACTTATCCTCACTAGGGTCGCGGGCTGCTGGAGCCCGCCCGTCCGCCCGGAGAAGGTTTTCGTCCAGGATATCCCTGTACTTGACCGCATTCATCTTTTCTTCAATTGCAACCAGTCTCCCTGTCCCTGCAGCTGAAAAACACACCCACAGCATGATGCTACAACCACCATGCTTCACTGTTGGGACTGTATTGGACAGGTGATGAGCAGTGCCTGGTTTTCTCCACACATACCACTTGGAATTAAGGCCAAAAAGTTCTATCTATCTTGGTCTCATCAGACCAGAGAATCTTATTTCTCACCATCTTGGAGTCCTTCACGTGTTTTTTAGAAAACTCCATGCGGGCTTTCTTGTGTCTTCCACTAAGGAGAGGCTTCCGTCGGGCCACTCTGCCATAAAGCCCCGACTGGTGGAGGGCTGCAGTGATGATTGACTTTCGAGAACTTTCTCCGATCTCCTGACTGCATCTCTGGAGCTCAGCCACGGTGATCTTTGGGTTCTTCTTTATCTCTCTCACCAAGGCTCTTCTCCCCCGATTGCTCAGTTTGGCCGGACAGCCAGCTCTCGGAAGGGTTCTGATCGTCCCAAATCCATTTAAGGATTACAGAGGCCACTGTGCTCTTAAGAACCTTAAGTGCAGCATACTTTTTTTTTTTTGTAACCTTGGCCAGATCTGTGCCTTGCCACAATTCTCTCTCTGAGCTCTTCAGGCAGTTCCTTTGACCTCATGATTCTCATTTGCTCTGACATGCACTGTGAGCTGTAAGGTCTTATATAGACAGGTGTGTGGCCTTCCTAATCAAGTCCAATCAGTATTATCAAACACAGCTGGACTCCAATGAAGGTGTAGAACCATTCTAAGGATGATCAGAAGAAATGGACAGCACCCGAGTTAAATATATGAGTGTCACAGCAAAGGGTCTGAATACTTATGGCTGTGTGATATTTCAGTTTTTCTTTTTTAATAGATCAGCAAAAATTTCAACAATTAAGTTTTTTCCCCTGTCAATATGGGGTGCTGTGTGTACATTAATGAGGAAAAAAATTAACTTAAATTATTTTAGTAAATGGCTGCAATATAACAAAGAGTGAAACATTTAAGGGTTCTGAAAACTTTCCGTATCCACTGTATATATACAGATAAATTGGCCCAGTCCTTGCCTGGAGCCTCCCTCACACACACTGGCTCCATTCTTCCAGGCCATGAATTGGAAGGGGGTTGCTAAACCTTTTAAGTCTATGGTAAAGAGTGTATTGAGTGTATTGGTGCAGACAGTGCATGAGTTCAGCTGGAAAGTTGGAATGAATGTGCGCTCATGTAAACTCACGCAAAGGCTGCAGCTGAATGTTTTATGTATTTGACTGTGTGTGTGTGCATGTGTGTGTGCGTTTGTGTGTGTGCGTGTGTGTGTCTGCCTTTCTGTCTTGTCTTTCTGTCTGTTTTATGTGCAGAGGTCTGAGGGCGCAGCTGGGTTTCATGCATGTGGGACCAAATGTGTGCATGTGACACAAGAGAGAGAGGAGGAGACCTACAGAAACAGCATGTCAGGATGTGTGCAGGAGTATTCAGGAAAGATGACCCCATGCACCCCTTCTGTTACACACACATTCAAACCAGTGCCTTCACTCACCCTGTAGCCCCACCCACCAATGCTCTGGCCGGTACATAATGTTCTCACCAAGCGCTCCTTGTCATCTCGCTACACAGAATGTGAGATGACTAAAGAACAGCAAATGCAAACTTCCCAATGTACATGTTTAGGTTAAAATAAAGTTTAGATTGACGTAGCTGTTCCTGCCTCGTCCAATAAAATATTTCCTCAGTTACGACTTCCAATCGCTGATAAAAGTTGAATATACAATATTTTGTAGGGTTTCTTAACAACCCTAAAAACTGTAAATGATGATGATGATGATCCACAGTGAAGAATGGTAATGATGAAATAAAAAAACTAAAGATGAAACAGTGCTGAAAGTGATACTTGTTAAAAGGTAAGATTGATGACTGTAATGTCACAATAGTCACGATTGTGATATCGTGAAATTAAAAGTGCGTGGATATTGTTGTGGTCTTGTCTCAGTATAAAATAATGATGGCTAAATAATTGAATTCCAATGAAGTTGGGACATTGTGTTAAACATAAATAAAAACAGAAAACAATGATTTTCAAATCATGTTCAACCTATATTTAATTGAATACACTACAAAGTCAAGATATTTAATGTTCAAACTGATAAACTTGATTGTTTTTTTCAAATAATCATTAACTTAGAATTTTATGGCTGCAACATGTTCCAAAAAAGCTGGGACAGGTGGCAAAAAAGACTGAGAAAGTTGAGGAATGCTCATCAAACACCTGTTTGGAACATCTCACAGGTGAACAGGCTAATTGGGAACAGGTGGGTGCCATGATTGGGTATAAAAGGAGCTTCCCTGAATTGCTCAGTCATTCACAAGCAAAGATGAGGCAAGGTTCACCTCTTTGTGAAAAAGTGTGTGGGAAAATAGTTGAACAGTGTAAGGACGTACAATTGCAAGGAATTTAGGGATTTCATCATCTACGGTCCATAATATCATCAAAAGGTTCAGAGAATCTGGAGAAATCACTGCATGTAAGCGGCAAGGCCGAAAACCAACATTGAATGCCTGTGACCTTCGATCCCTCAGACGGCACTGCATCAAAAACCGACATCAATGTGTAAAGGATATCACCACATGAGCTCAGGAATACCTCAGAAAACCAATGTCAGTAAATACAGTTCGGCGCTACATCCGTAAGTGCAACTTAAAACTACGCAAAACTAAGCAAAAGCCTTTAATCAACAACACCCTGAAACTTCTCTGGACCCAAGCTCATCTTAAATGGACTGATGCAAAGTGGAATAGTGTTCTGTGGTCCGACGAGTCCACATTTCAAATTGTTTTTGGAAATTGTGGACGTCGTATCCTCCGGGCCAAGGAGGAAAAGAACCATCCGGACTGTTATAGATGCAAAGTTCAAAAGCCTGCATCTGCGATGGTATGGGGCTGTGTTAGTGCCAATGGCATTGGTAACATACACATCTGTGAAGGCACCATTAATGCTGAAAGGTACTTACAGATTTTGGAGAAACATATGCTGCCATCCAAGCAACGTCTTTTTCATGGACGCCCCTGCTTATTTCAGCAAGACAATGCCAAACCACATTCTGCACGTTACAACAGCGTGGCTTCATTGTAAAAGAGTGCGGGCACTAGACTGGCCTGCCTGCAGTCCAGACCTGTCTCCCATTGAAAATGTGTGGCGCATTATGAAGCGTAAAATACGACAACAGAGACCCCGGACTGTTGAACAGCTGAAGCTGTATATCAAGCAAGAATGTGAAAGAATTCCACCTACAAAGCTTCAACAATTAGCGTCCTCAGTTCCCAAACGTTTATTGAATGTTCTTAAAAGAAAAGGTGATGTAACACAGTGGTAAACATGACCCTGTCCCAGCTTTTTTGGAACGTGTTGCAGCCATAAAATTCTAAGTTAATGATTATTTGCTAAAAACAATCCAGTTTAACAGTTTGAACATTAAATATCTGGTCTTTGTAGTGTATTCAAATAAATATAGGTTGAACATGATTTGCAAATCATTGTATTCTGTTTGATTGGCTGGTGACCAATTCAGGGTGTACCCCGCCTCTCGCTCGAAGATAGCTGGGATAGGCTCCAGCAGCCCGTGACCCTAGTAGGGATACGCTGTAAAGAAAATGGATGGATGGATGGATGTATTCTGTTTTTATTTATGTTTAACACAACATTCCAAATTCATTGGAATTGGGGTTGTAATAGTGGAAAAAAATAACACCATATTTGTCTTTGTCCTAATATTTATTAGCTCGCAGTCGCCTTAGTGGTTTATGGAGGATTAAGAACAGACAGGAGGTGAGACATTATGATAACTCTGGGAGGTGGACCGGTAGCATTGATTTTGACTAACAGTAAATTGTGACTCAAATGGTAAAAAAAATATAGAAACTATACATACCTGTATTGGTACTTTTATCCAGATTGACGCCATTTTCTTTCTCGTGTCTTGTAATACCCCTTTTTTGAAATTGTTTTTTGTTTTGTTTAATCATGCTTCATGTATATGTCCTACATATCTGGTTGATATGCCAAAAGGAATGATATACAAAAGTTACATGATTAAAAACAGAAGTTGGTCTATTTATGTGCTCTTCTGAAACGAAAACACTTTAGTAAAAAGAGCCAAACATTACATCCTTCTGGTTTTACAAATGTGAGTCAACAAACAGGACTAACTGTTTTTGTGTTGTGCCCGATTGGTCTTTATAATATCTGTAGATGCGCCAAAGGCTAGTCCACCAACATAATGTCATGAGTGTGTGTTCTGGTTGTTGTCTTCCCCCTGTCTCGTACACACCTGCTCCTGAGAGCATCTTCACCACCTGTGCCTCATTCACCCGAATTACCCCTTGCATTTAACCTCGTGTCTCATTCTTTCTAGTCGCCAGTTCGTTGTACCTTGTCGTCGCGTTCCAGCATTCCTTGTTTCCACGTCACCGACTCACAGTAAGACTAGACCCTGTTCCGATTATCGACCTTGCCTTTTTGCCTCACGTTTTTGGATACTGTCCTTTTCGGATTGGCTTGGTCCTTTTCGGATTGGCTGCCTGTGTACCGATCTCTGCCCGTATATTTAACCTCTCTTTTTTGAAACTGTCCATTTGTAGTGGAGTCATGCATTTTTGGGTCCTGACTCTGTTCCGTTGATGACACATAGGGCACTGAAGTACACTGTAGGTGACCCGATCTGCCACGGATGTAATAACAATGGTGTACACTCAGGGTCTTCAAGGCCTTCTCTCTTGGCCTAAACACTATCAAAAGCACTGACCTACATTTACAACTTCATTATATTATTTATTAATTGTTATTAATATTTATTATAATATATGTATAATATAGTAACAAATATATAATCATAAATCGGTATATTCATTTTTTGTCTTCATTTCAGAGCGTGTCTTGGCTGCCCAGCTTCTAGTCGTATACAGTATATGTAGATTTTTTTTTTTTTTTGTGTCCAATCAGATTTGAGCTTCTGTGTTCCCATGTACAATGTGTACATGTAATCTGCCCAAGACCTTCACAATCCTGAGTGTAGGCATCAAACACAACCCCCCCCCCCCCCCCCCCACCCACCCCAACCCCACCCAACACACACACACACACAGGGCCACATGTATTGTGATGCAGGAGGTTTGCAAATATGGTCACTTTTTGTTTTGGAAGGGAATGTATGAGTAAATTTTAAAAAGTGACAAATCTAGGCCCTCATATTGTTGAAGTCAAACAACAGCATTCTGGGGAATCTGTCGTCGCTTCTCCAAAGTACTCCATTTGAAGTTACAGTTGATTGTAAAGCCTAGTTTCATAAAATATTAAAATAATGGCTGCTTCCTTGCTAAATTTAGAAGCCTGTCATGAAGCAGCACTCAAAGGATTAGCACATAAAAGCACTTTCAAAGAAACGGTGAATGCCCAATGAAAACTATCATTCTCTGGTCACCTATTTGTTAGCTGAACCTACACCGAACATCACAGAAGAACCAACAGCAGCCATTTTATACACACATGATGCTGACAGCTGTAGAGGATGTGCTTGGCCCATATAGAATGGCCCATATAGAACATTTATCTAAAATCTGGATTGATTTACTAACTCCATTAATCAAAGGAAAACATTTTGCTGAACTATGATTTAAAATCCCTTTGCCTTTTCACCATCTTTGACTCAGCCATAAAGTCTATGATAAAATTGCTTACATTGTAATTTCTTGATTATTTAGATTATTCATCATTTACTGATAGTTTTTCTTTCAACTTTTATGACACTCAACTGAGATTCGAATCAGCAAGGATTCTTGTGTTTCCACTGTGTGGTGTGTAGACCAGGTGATCTGCTTCTACTTTACTGCATCAGATACCTAAATAGGGTGACATTGTAGGACTGCGACTATAACTTCAGTTTATTTCGTAAATACAGAGGTTGTAATACAGAGGAAGAAGACAAAAGACAACCATGGAGGACATTCAGAATTTTTTTTTGGAAGGGTAATGTTACTACCATTTGTTTATTTCTGTTGCCATTGTGACAGTCAGTTGATTACTGTCTTCTTAGAACGTAGTGTATAAACTGATGATCTGATTGGTGACTATAGCATTTCGATAACTACAGTAAAACTCCAAATACTATCATCATGATAGCATCATCAAACAAAACTGACAAGTACGGTATAGAACCCACGACTGCATCAAGAGCTGGAAAAGGCTCCAGTGCACTCATGACAAGCGCTACAGGAAATGGATAGGTTCAAATAGAACACCCAAATTCCAGGAATTCCCTTGACAATTTTTCGTTTTGTACAATATATATGCAGAGGATTCCAGTTATCCAGGGTGTCCAATGTTCTCATCATCATCACTGTCAAGGATTTCAGGGAACACACATGAATGGTAGAAGGCTGCTGTTTTCTCAAAGGGAAGTAGGTGTCTCAATGGCAAGACCATTTTAGAATTGTGTGTATCATCACTCCTGTGGAGTATTACACATCTAGAACACGTGTCTGTTTTCACTTAATGATAAAAGTATTATAAAAAAAATAGACTCCTGAGTTTTACTGTTCTTCTAGGTGTACAGTATGTTTCAGGTAGGTATATCATGAGCCTGTACATTTCACAACAATGAACATAAAAAAACAATATGCCTCAAAGTTTTACTCACTGCTTTTCAATCCATCCATTTTCTTCCGCTTATCCAAGGTTGGGTCGCAGGGGCAGTAGCTTTAGCAGGGAAGCCCAGACTTCCTTCTCCCCAGCCACTTCCTCCAGCTCTCAAGGCGTTCCCAGACATAGTCTTTCCAGTGTGTCCCGGGTCGTCCCTGGGCTCTCCTCGGTGGCACGTGCCCGGAATCCCTCACCAGGTAGGCGTCCAGGAGGCATGCTAAACAGATCCCCGAGCCACCTCATCTAGCTCCTCCCAGGAGCAGCGGCTCTACTCTGAGCCCCTCCCGGAGGACCGAGCTTCTCACCCTATCTCTAAGGGAGAGCCTTGACACCCTGCGGCGGAAACTCATTTCGGGCGCTTGTATCCGGGATCTTGTTCTTTCGGTCACGGCCCACAACTCGTGACCATAGGTGAGGGTAGGAACATAGATCGACTGGTAAAGAGAGTGCTTTGCCTTTAGGCTTAGCTCCTTCTTCACAATGGACCGATACTAAGACCAAGTCCACAAAACACATGTAGACTGGTTAGAATCAGAATCAGAATCATCTTTATTTGCCAAGTATGTCCAAAAAACACACAAGGAATTTGTCTCCGGTAGTTGGAACCGCTCTAGTATGACAACAGACAGTCATTTGACAGAGAACACTTTTGAGACATAAAGACATTGAGAAAAACAGTCACTGAGCAATAAAGGGTTGCTAGTTATCTGGTAATGCCAGTACAATTATTATCCATCCATCCATCCATTTTCTGAGCCGCTTCTCCTCACTAGGGTCGCGGGCGTGCTGGAGCCTATCCCAGCTGTCATCGGGCAGGAGGCGGGGTACACCCTGAACTGGTTGCCAGCCAATCGCAGGGCACATAGAAACAAACAACCATTCGCACTCACAGTCATGCCTACGGGCAATTTAGAGTCTCCAATTCATGCATGTTTTTGGGATGTGGGAGGAAACCGGAGTGCCCGGAGAAAACCCACGCAGGCACGGGGAGAACATGCAAACTCCACACAGGGGGGGGCCGGGGATTGAACCCGGGTCCTCTGAACTGTGAGGCTGACGCTCTAACCAGTCGGCCACCGTGCCGCCACAATTATTATTATTATTTTTATTTTTATGGACAATTATGCAAAAAGAGGCAGAGTCCTCTAGCACTTAGAGCAGTTTGAAATACTAATATAGCAATAGTCCGGTGCAATGACCATTGTGCAAAGGTCAACTTCCATGCAGGCTTGAGGACCCTGCCGAGGGTGTAGAGCTGGTCCACTGTTCCACGGCCAGGACGAAAACCACACTGCTCCTCCTGGATCTGAGATTTGAGTTCCCAACGGACCCTTCTCTCCAGCACCCCTGAATGGACCTTACCAGAGAGTCTGAGGACTGTGATCCCCCTGTAGTTGGAACACACCACCCCAGTCTGCCAATTCAGAGGCACTGTCCCCGATGTTGAAGAGGCGTGTCAACCAGGACAGCCCCACAACATTCATAGCATTTAGGAACTCTGGGCAAATCTCATCCACACCCGAGGAGCTTTTTAACCACCTCGGTGACCTCAACCCCAGATATAGGAGAGCCCGCCTCAGAGACCCCAGACTCTGCTTCCTCATGGGAAGGTGTGTTGGTGGAATTGAGGAGGTATTCAAAGTATTCTCCCCACCGCCTCACAACGTCCCGAGTCAAGGTCAGCAGTGCCCATCTTCACTATGCACAGTGTTAATGGTGCACTGCTTCCCCCTCCTGAGACGCCGGATGGTAGACTAGAATTACCTCAAAGCCGCTCTGAAATTGTTCTCCATGGCCTCACCGAACTCCTCCCACGTATGAATTTTTGCCTCAGTGACCACCAAAACTGCATTCCGCTTGGCGAGCCGGTACCCATCAGCTGCCTTAGGAGTCCTACAGGTCAAAAAGGCCCAATATGAATCCTCAGCTTGACAGCATCCCTCACCGCTGATGTTCACAAATGGGTTCGGGGATTGCCGCCACGACAGGCACTGACTACCTTACGGCCACAGCTCCGGTCGGCCACCTCGGCAATGGAGGCGCGAAACATGGTCCACTTGGGTGAGACGTGGGTGAGGTTCTGCCGGAGGTGGGAGTTGAAACCCCTTCTGACTGGGGATTCTGCCAGACGTTCCCAGCAGACCCTCACAATATGTTTGGGCCTGCCAAGTCGGACCATCATCCCCACCATCGGAGCCAACTCACCACCAGGTGGTGATCTGTTGACAGCTCCACCCCTCTCTTCACCCGAGTGTCCAAGACATGCAGGTCCGATGACACAACCACAAAATCCATAATCGAACTGCGACCTAGGGTGTCCTCGTGCCAAGTGCCCATGTGGACACCCTTATACTTGAACATGGTGTTCGTTATGGACAATCCGTGGTGAGCACAGAAGTCCAATAACAGAACACCACTCGGGTTCTGATCGAGGGGGCCGTTCCTCCCAATCACGCACTTCCAGGTCTCACTGTCATTGCCCACGTGAGCATTAAAGTCCCCCAGCAGAAGGATGGAGTCCCCAGTGGGAGCGTTCTCCAGCATCCTCTCCAAGTACTCCAAAAAGGGTGGGTACTCTGAACTGCTGTTTGGTGCATAGGCACAAACAACAGTCAGGACCTGTCCCCCTACCCGAAGGCGGCGGGAGGCTAACCTAGTTAGAACTTCTCGACTTCACACACCAGCTCAGGCTCCTTCCCTGCCAGAGAGGTGACATTCCACATCCCTAGAGCCAGTTTATGTACCCGGGTATCGGATTGCCAAGGTCCCCGCCTTCTGCCACCGCCCAGCTCACACTGCACCCGACCCCTATGGCCCCTCCCACAGGTGGTGAGCTCACAGGAAGGGGGACCCACGTTACCCTTTTGAGCTGTGCCAGGCCAGGCCTCATTGGTGCAGGCCCGGCCACGAGGCGCTTTCCTTCAAGCCCCACCTCCAGCCCTGGCTCTCACTGCTTGTGTTTGCACATTTTTTAGCACATATTCATTGTCGTTTGGAAAACTACATCCAAATTTGGTCAATTTCTTATTTTTTTTCACAAATCTATACTTCTTGTCAGTCGCCTCTGGGTTTGTTCTTTTTACTAATTATTATATTTTATTACTTGCGTCTTGCTCTCCTGGGGGTGGAGTGGGGGCTTGTGGGGTGGTGGGTGGGGTTGGCTGGGGGGTTGGCATTGGGTCCCTGCGGCCCCCACTGGATGGCCGGTTGTCAGGGCGCCTTGGTGGGGCTTGCGGACCACCCTGGGTCCCTCGGACCGCCCTGGGTCCCTCGGTGTGGGACGTGCTCCGTCCGCCGGGCTGCTCTCAGGTGGACCCCTGGGCCTGATCCCTCCCCTCGATTGATTGGGTGGGGTCCTTAGCTTCCGCGGTGCGGCCACAGCAATTAGAGGACACTTCTGTCAGTCTTTGTGCATGTAAAACGGTATCAATTCACTTTTATCCGCAGACACACACCCCTAAGACTCTTTCACTGGGTGTGGGGTCACGCACTTACTGCGACAAATAACTCATGAATATGCAAATCGCTTGTGTAACCCCTCACTTATACTCTCGTCCTGCAGACTTTTATAATTCACATAATTAATGCCAACACACTTCAGTTGTACACTCGGGTTCACGACCCTTGCCCTACATGCTTCTTCTCCTGTCCTTCTCCTGTTCTATCTTGTCCTGTCCTTCCCTCACAGGGTGTAGCACTACTGCCCCATGCAACACTCATATTTAATGTTTCATTGTTGTAGATAAGGTAATGATTTACTTCTCTCATCCTGTTTACAATTAGTGCTTTATCTTTTGTCTTTGTTTCTCTCTCCCTTCTAGAAACTTTGTTCTGTTTGACTGATCAAGTCTGGTTCTCAATAAACCTCAATTATAATCCCACAGTAGAAGCTTAAAAACTCCACTGTGATACAGTAAAACTGTTCCGGCATGAAAGGGATAAAGATTTTCCATTCTGCTTGACCTAAAAGCCGAACAGGACAAAAAAAAAAGAAAAAAAAGAAAGAAAATGGCTTGCTCTCTTTAATGATGCAATGGTAATGGCTCAACAAATTGTGTCGTTTGTTTGGTTCCCTTAAAAAGCGATGGTTTTGAAGATACAGTACTATGATTCCGCCTGACACCAGCCATATGCATCTTAAGGTTCAAAGCACAGTCTACATGGGAAAAAGACAAAGACAGATAACATTAAATATAATTGAGCCAGCAAACTATTGGAGGGCCTAGTTGAAACAAACATAGCCTCACTATTTCAAATGAAAATAGCATATTATCTTGAGAGAGAGATGGGTGGGACTCGAGTCAACTTTGACTTGCCACTTTTATGACTCTTGCACTTTTTTATGAGTTTGCATGTTGTCCCTGTACCTCCATGGGTTTTCTCCGGGTGCTCCACATTCAAAAAACATGCATGGTAGGGTAATTGAAGACTCTAATTTGCGAATGATTTTTTTTTTTCCTATGTACCCTGCAATTAGCTGGCAACTAGTTCAGGGTATACCCCATCTCTTGCCTGAAGTAAATTGAGATTGTCCACGTATTTGTTACGTCTCGACTATTGTAACGTGCTGTTTTCTGGTCTTCCCATGTCAAGTATTAAAAACCTAATGTTAGTACAAAACGCTGCAGCAAGACTTGACAAGGACGAGAAATTTCAATCATATTACCCCCATTATGGCCAACAAACAGTACATCGGCTCCCGGTCTACTTGAGATGTGATTTTAAGGTCCTGTTACTTGCTCATAAAATATTACACGGCTTAGCACCCTCTTATCTCGCTGATGTAGTTGTACCATATGTTCCATCCCGAAACCTACGCCGCAAAACGCTGGTCTTTTGGTGACCCAGAGAGCCAGAAAGAAGTCCGCAGGCATTTTCTATTCCCTACCCTCAGATATTAGAGCTGTTACCTCAGTAGAAATGTTTAAATCTCAATTTAAGACTTATTTCTAGTCTTTCGCATTCAGGTAAAATACATGTGTGCCTGTTTTACTGCTGCTTGTCCTATCTCCTCCCCCCTTGTCTCCTGCTCGGAGAGATGGCTAGGTGACGTTGACCGAATCTGAGGCTGTTGCTGTTTGGTTTCTGCGCCGACCAACGGGGACAAGATTTGAGGTGGACCATTTCTCCCGGAGTCGTTGCCACAGAGGATTCTGCTCTGACCGACTGGGCCAGGTCCTGAGGCAAAACCACCGAAGGCGTCTACCCCTTCTCTCTTTAATTGGACTCTTATGCCAGCTTAATGAACATTCTACAGCAACTTGCCATCGTATTTAGCATTGTACAGCACCAGACTATCTGATAAATGTTGCCCACTCAACATCCATTGCAGCCTGGTCATCTTGGAAGGGGGATCCCTCACATCTGCGGCTCCTTCTCAAGATTTCTTTTTCCCCCAAATGGGGTTTTGAGTTTTTCCTTGCCCGGTTGGGGGGTTTAGATTAGATGTCATCAATCATTGCCAACTGTGGGCCTGTGAAGCCCTTTGAGACTCTTTTGTGATAAAGGGCTATGCAAATAAACTTGACTTGACTTTACTACAGCTAAGTAATGTAACTAGGGGTGGGACGGTTTATGATAATTGTCCAAACCTTTCGTTTCAGTTCATAGGCACGCAATCTCTCTTTTTTTCTCTTTCTCATTTACTAATGAGGCAAAGCGGTATGTGCTCTAGAGCAAAAAGTAGCACCTAAAATATAATGCCAACTGCTGAATGCAGAAGTCAAGCGGTGTTGCTAGTGGTTAGTTGTGGAGATAAAAAGAAAAGGCTTGGAGATGTTTGCGGGCATGACGAAAGAGTCGGTGCTAGAAGATGTCAGGTATAGGTCTGCTGTATCGAATCACAACAAAAACAACAGCTTTTACATGCAATGTAGTTTTTGTTACTGCCCAAAAGTGGGTATAACTTGAGAAAACACCTTGTGGTAAGTTGCAGATGTTTTTGCTGTTGTTTTGGCTGTGCATATTGCAACATTAGCACAATGTTATGGTCAGAAGTAACTGTAAAACATGCAACTTCTCTGGTACATTATGTGCTCTCGCTCTCATTCTTTCTCTCTCTCTCTCTCTCTCTCTCTCTCTCTCTCTCTCTCTCTCACACTCTGACAAACACACACACACACACACACACACACACACAGACACTTGATCAATGAGTCTGGTTATCAAAAAGCTTCTTCATTCAGTCATTTTAGTGCATAAACCAAATAATGCTTCTGGAAGGCCCGATGCATGTGGTGTTTTTTTCCACTTAAAAATTTAAATGGTGGCAGGTGTGTGTGGACTCCCATTGAACATGAGTTTGAATGTGATCTGTTACTCCTAAACACAGCCACATGCCAGTTATAAGATGGAGTGCATCTGTGTGCAGCCAGATTTATTTGTATTTATTTTATTTAAACTTTATTTAACCAGGTAAAGTACCAGTTAAAACAGAACATCTCTTTTGCAATGGTGATCCTTTCCAAGAAGGCAGCAAGTTTAACATCAAGTCCAAGTCAATCACATTCAAGTTTATTTCAGTTGTTTATTTTCATCTCCCCTCTCAAAAAGATAAAAAAATAAATCAGTTGAGTTATATAAGTTATAGGTCACATTAATGGTGGAAAAACTTTCAAAATAATTTATCTCGGTCAAAATTATTTTACAACACCAAAACCTGGCATTTGAACAGGGTTGTGTATACTTTTTATATTCACTGCAGCATTTTCCCTGTTTTTGTAATCTCTGCCCGGTGAGCCTATTGTGGTCATTAACAAGTGGAAACAAAATGGTGTAAGACCATTTCTTGGAGCTGAATTTGCCTTAATTTGTTATTTTACCAAGATTTTATTTTATAGATTTTTTTTATTATGTTTTAGATTAAGTGATATTGTTCAGCAATATCTGAATTTGCACAATCATTCATTCATCCATCTTCTGTTCCGCTTATCCTCACTAGGGTTGCGGGCATGCTGGAGCTTATCCCAATTTGCACATTCATATTTTATTTTTTTATTTATTTATTTTTTTATTTTATGTGATCTTCATGCTCTAATTTTAAAAAACAAAGAAGTTACTCACTTGTTACTCAGGACTTGAGTAGTTTTTTTTACTGAGTTCTTTTTACTCTTAAGTAATTATTTGGAGGACTACTTTTTACTTTTACTTGAGTCATATTATTATAATGTAAATACTCTTACTTGAGTACAATACTTGGCTACTCTACGCACCTCTGGTTACAAGGCTGTCACCCCAAAGTACAAGGCATAGTTTGTTCAGAAATAAAGTTGAGTTAAATTGAGTAGAAATACAACTTTGAAACAATTCAGTGCAATAATATCAATCAATCATAATCTCAGTTGTTGTTCATTTAACTTTTTGTGTGTTATGATTTGTGATTTTTTTAAAATTATTATTACCACTTCAATATACTGTATGTTGCGACAGGAGCAACATTGTATTGATTGTATGAGTTTACTTGCGCGGCACGGTGGCCGACTGGTTAGAGCGTCAGCCTCACAGTTCTGAGGACCCGGGTTCAATCCCCGGCCCCGCCTGTGTGGAGTTTGCATGTTCTCCCCGTGCCTGCGTGGGTTTTCTCCGGGTACTCCGGTTTCCTCCCACATCCCAAAAACATGCATGAATTGGAGACTCTAAATTGCCCGTAGGCATGACTGTGAGTGCGAATGGTTGTTTGTTCCTATGTGCCCTGCGATTGGCTGGCAACCAGTTCAGGGTGTACCCCGCCTCCTGCCCGATGACAGCTGGGATAGGCTCCAGCACGCCCGCGACCCTAGTGAGGAGAAGCGGCTCAGAAAATGGATGGATGGATGGATGAGTTTACTTGCGACTTACTTAAACCAAGTAATGATTTGACTCGACTTGATTTGCTTGATTTATTTCCTCCACAGTGACTTGGGACTTACTTGAGACTTGCACATATGTGACTTACTCCCACCTCTGTACTGAAAGCAAGAGCCCTAAGTCACACAAGTTTTTTCCAGTTTTACCTTTCTCCCTGTTGGATAAGGACCTTTGATGGAAGTGGTGCATGAGAAAAGGTAAAGAGGGTTTGCATGGCAGAGGAGACAAGTATAGAACACTGGAAGTGTGACCCAAGATTACTCGCAGGGTATTAGATAAGCTGATTGGTAAACTAGATTGTGGAAAGATATGCATCTAATGCCTTGGGACTAAAAATTGAAATATGGAGAGAAGTGAGGAAGGTCTATCCTTCAAGGAGTCAAATAAAGATCCATGAAAATGGGCATATCTTGCATAATGCCAATACTTTGAAAGGGTTCAGCATACAGTATTTGCCTTTGAGCCATCAGACAAGAAACATCAAACTTTTTTAAAAAGTGTCCCTTCCACCTTTAACGCATGAGTTATAAATATAGTTCAATTGTTCTCATTCGTGCTAAACATCTGCTCCATCCACAGTGAAAAAAAAGACTAAATGTACGTTGACATGAACACTCGGTATGAACAAAAATGTGGAAGTGCTAACAAACGGTTGAAGACGTGGTTTTGTGGTTTGGCCTATGTGGCTGATGAAGGAAATATTCGTTAGAGAATAGTGGAGATCTGTAGATGGCACAATGGAAAACAGTGATGTATAAATATAAACATTACAGTATACTGTAAGAAAGGTGAGGGCTGAGTGAGTAAAATACTGTAAAAGGCAAGGCCTGACCTGTATTACATACTATTTTCCACCAGTAAAACTCAGTTGGGAACAAGTTTGAGTGCTGTATATGCAAGATAATTTCCTTGTTCCATTAGAATTTGTATTTAAACAGTCCTCTTTATCATGCTGTTCACATTTTGACATCATGAGACCAAGACAGCACCTAACAATAGATCAATAATACCTCACCGTTGCAACGCTTCAAATCTAATGTTCTCAATGGGAAATCGCTGCTTAAGAGTGTCACAGTGTCATCAGCAGGTTGCAAGAGAGATACAAAGGGACTGGAAGAGTCACAAAAAGGCAGAGAAGTGGATGTCCTTGGACACGTATTGGTAGATTCATTGACCACATACATGTGAATTTTGCCATTCAGCACCTTATGAGAGAACAGCAAGTTGTGCAAAAAGTTATGAAACACTGAAGAGCTGGATGTGCATTTCAAAGCTTGGAGAAGGTTAAATTTAATAAATTCACCTGTAAACGATATACTGTACTGCATTTTAAGTTCTTCCTGTCATGGTCTGTGTTTTGGTTTGGGTTGTGTTTAGTTTTGTTCCATGTTTTCCTGTGTTCCATGTTTGTCGTGTGCTCATTAGGTTGTTGTGTCCACCTGTTCTCGTCTACTTTGTGTCGACCAATCAACTCTCTCCAGCCACTCATGTCTTGTCCAGGTGTTCCTCGTTGTCTCGTCAATTTGTTTGTATTTAGTTCCCTGGTTTCTTTCAGTTCTTGTCGGTTCATTGTCGTTGTCACATGTCTTGCCATGTCATTGTCGCTCAGGTATTTCACCAGTCATGTCTTGTTTCTTGTTTTGGGTTCACTCAAGTGTTTCTTTGTTACTTTGTGTTTAGATTTTGGACTTTGTTAATTTAGCATTTAGACTTTTTCATGATCTTTGTTTTCCTTTTGTTTTTGGAATTAAATATTATTATTTTGAGATTCCCGCACTCCTGCCTTGCCTCCCTGCTTCCCTGCAATTGGGTCCACCATGTTCTTGCCTTGCGTTCCTCGCCTTCGCCCTAACCATGTACGTGACACTTCCTCCAATTTCACCCAAAAGCTGAATATCCTAACCTTTGTGCGTAGTGTATATTGATCAGATGTTTATCCATATTTGTCAGAGGCTTGATTTTGATCTAAGGAAATACGATTTCACGTTTTTTTTTTTCTTTTTCGTTCTCCCTTTATACTGCCATAATGGAGCCTCAAATTGTCTGGTATCGGCCTTTTAGCAATACCCAGAGTCAGACCTAAGACCCACCGCGAGGCCTGGTTCCAGGTCCACGGCCCTCATCGGTGGAACACCCTACCAGAGGAATTCAAAGAGCGTTGGTATTTTTATAATGAATAAAATTAATCAAGACTCCACTTTTTGTCTAAAAATGTTTTAGGTTAGAGTCATTGTCTTTCTTTACCGGTGAAGCACTTTGTGGTAATTTTCTAAGTATGAAAAATTTACAAATAAAGTATTGACGTGAAATGTGTAGAACATCCATACTTGTAGGTACTATATATCGATGTATACATTTTTATGAGATGAATGATTGTGTTGTGGAAGAGTAGCTATACCATAGGCGTAGTCTTTGCAGCTGCTTCGCTCATATTCAAAACAAAATTTCCCAGAGGGAACAATGACGTTTATCCTAACCCTGATACGGGACTTTATATCATCCTCATTCATTGTTTGAAATAATTCTGGAGATCCCACCATTCATTTTTTGTTGCGGGGAGCTGGGGCCTATCCAAACTGACGAGCGAAAGGCAAACTACACCCTGGATAGGTCACCATGCAGTCAATCACAGGGCGCATACAAAAATACTGTATCTATAGAGATATACAGAGATATACAGAGATAGAGACAACATTCACATTCACCCTCCCTGGAAGGAAGTCAAACAAATGCAGGGGTATAGTTGGGAGGGGCACGGGGGGACATGAGCCCCTGAGCTTTCTGAATCTGTCCTCTCTGTTCCCCTCACACTATACAGCTGTTAAAACACTTTTATTTCTTTTTAACATGTCTTAACCCGTTTTTCCCAGCTGCTCTTAAAGGTATCATGAACAGTGGCTGCGCCATCAATCACACACACAGCAGATGAGACGGGCAGATATGCTGAAAAAATCTTGACATAATCAGCCTCAAGAGGCAAAAAACTTTGCATGGATTTTTCAAAACGAGCGATGTAAGTTAAGTGAACCTGTTACTGTTGAAAATCTAGCCAATAAATGACAAATCAACAGGCAAACTAAACAAAGAACATGTGGAATGAGTTGGTCATTGTTGTCATAATTATCATCACTCATCTCTTTAGATAAAAAGGAGTGAGTTTTTTTAACTGTACTGTACAGAATATGTCATAAAGTCCAAACTGCAATATGTTTGACTGCTGTGGCTCGCTTATTTTAGCTTGTTGCAGAACAATAGTGCGAATCAGAGCCCTGATGCTAAAACTAATACAATAGTTTTGACCTACAGTGTGTTAGCTTGCTTGCTAACGACAGTACTTTGAAGCTCGAACACACTCAATCCTTAGATTCTGATAAGAATTTGCGCTCACTGTTTTGCACATACAGTCCAATATACAGTACCGCTTATCCACACTAGAGTCGCGGTCATGCTGGAGCCTATCCAAGCTGACTCGGGAGGCAGGGTACACCCTGAACTGGTCGCCGGCCAATCACAGGGCACACAGAAACAAACAACCATTCGCACTCACAAATTACACCTACGGGCAATTTAGAGTCTTCAATCAACCTACCATGCATGTTTTTGGGGATGTGGGAGGAAACCGGAGTACCTGGAAAAACCCACTCAGGCACGGGAAGAACATGCAAACTCCACACAGGCGAGACCGGATTTGAACCCGGGACCTCAGAACTGTGAGGCTGATGTGCTAACCAGTCAACCACCGTGCCACCTATTTCTCTTTTAAGTTGTAGTCATGACAGCGTTAATGTTTGTTGAAAACATTACAGACGAGGCAAAAATGTTAATCAGTTTTCCTAAATCCAAGATTATGTCCATGAGTGTGTTTGCTTAAAAAACAAAACAAAACAAAAAGAGCAATTTGTCTGCTTTCATGGACTACTAAGGAATTTGGAAAATATTCACATTTGAGTCTGAAATCAGATGTACTTTTTAAAATAATATTTTAAAATGTTTGAAAAGTTCGTCATTTCCTTTACATTTTGCATTCAATAAACTTGCTCACAATAATTACCTTTTATTGAATATCTGTGTCATTTTAATTATCTGGCCACTTATGCTCTGCCTGTCATTTTGTCTTACCTCAACCAGAGTTTGACACTTTGGTTATTTAGTTCTAAGGCCACTATGGAGAGGAGCAGTTAAATGCGGGAGGAGAATCATCCATCCATCCATCCATTTTCTGAGCCGCTTCTCCTCACTAGGGTCGCGGGCGTGCTGGAGCCTATCCCAGCTGTCATCGGGCAGGAGGCGGGGTACACCCTGAACTGGTTGCCAGCCAATTGCAGGGCACATAGGAACAAACAACCATTCGCACTCACAGTCATGCCAACGGGGGATTTAGAGTCTCCAATTAATGCATGTTTTTGGGATGTGGGAGGAAACCGGAGTGCCCGGAGAAAACCCACGCAGGCACGGGGAGAACATGCAAACTCCACACAGGCGGGGCCGGGGATTGAACCCGGGTCCTCAGAACTGTGAGGCTGACGCTCTAACCAGTCGTCCACCGTGCCGCCGGAGGAGAATCATTTGCTCATAAAAGTTGGCTTGAAAAGGCTTGATCAAGTGATATTACTCAAACAGAGATCAATAATCAGCAACAGTAGGTACGAGAAAAAACGACCCATTTTAATTTAACGGGGGACATAAAGTAACATTAAAAATAAGAATTTACTACAATTAAATTCTTAGAAAATCCTGAAAAATAACTAAAACCAACAATAACATAAATATATATTTAAATTGAAACAAATCCACTTCTTAACTTAACCATAAGCATATACTACATTTGAATAGATTAAATAAATATAAATTAGAAAACCATCAAAAATAACCTCAATAAATAATGAAGACAAATTATACTTAAAATAACAATTAAACTTCAATTCAGTTATTATTTACTGTCAGTATATGGTGGAAACCGCATTTGCTTTCTCCACATGTGCGGCAATACACTTTAGTTTTATTGACGTTATCGTGGCGGTTAGGAGTGAGGCTCGATGTGCTTAGCTCTCTCTGTGCATGCTTTGGTGAGAGTGCTGTTCCTGCTGTGCAGGTCTTGACCTCTGACAGGGCAGTGTGGTTCACGCAATGAGATACACATTTGCAGTAACAAAGAAAGTAGAAGAAGTCCATCCAGCCAATAATTTCTGTAACACTTATCCTCACTAAGGTCGCGGGCGCGCTGGAGCCCATCTCAGCTGACTCTGAGTGAGAGGCAGGGTACACCCTGAACTGGTGGCCAGCCAATCAAAGGGCACATATAAACAAACAACCCTTCACACTCACACCCACGGACAATTTAGAGTCTTCAATCAACCTACCATGCAAGTTTTTGGAATGTGGGAGTACACCACATAGGCGAGGCCGGATTTGAACCCAGGCCTCTGAACTGTGAGGCAGATGTGCAAACCAGTTGTCCACTAATTCAGAAGAAGAAGAAGTTACGATCAAATATGAACTTCAACTAAAGTGTCAATAAAAGACTGTAAACAAGCAACATTCACTCTTTTTCCTTGCAACTATGGTAGCACCTTAGCATCCTGTTGTTGTGATCAAGTGGACTCTGCATGCCGTCTGGGTGCTGCTGGATAGAAGTGCTGGAGCGGCGCATGGAATGGACTGCTTGTATAGATTTTAGATCTAATCCGAGACACGTTTTTTTTTTTGTTGCCATCACTCTGATTTCTGATCTCAAAGATCAGATCGGGAACGCCTGGCCCCGGGCAAATGTACTCCTACATCATCAGTGATCGTTGTTGACCCTTTTTAAAAAAAACAAAAAAAACAAAAACATTGTAAAAACTGTCAAACAGGAACCCTAAATACAGTATGATCAACGTTGTCATCATTTTCGAGCAGCCTGTCACTGTGATGGCTGTTGTCATTGTAATCCTGCGGTGGATATCTTTTGATCGAAGTGTCTCCTTTCTCGTGTCCTGTGACCTCAATAGATATTTTACAATCCTCCTAATGCAAAGCACTCAATGTTCGCATGTGGTTGGATCCCCGTAGTTTTACTCTCGCAGGGTTTGGAATTGCATGAATATGGATGTGGTGATGATGAACCTGATGGTGAAGGTAGTTTGGTTTTCCTTGAGATAAGCGCTAATTGCATTTAGAAACCATGGCAGCAAAGCTAGCTGTAAAGTTGGCTTGCGGCATATGCAGGATAGGGGGCTAAAGGAGACTAACAAAAGTGTGTATATGTGTGTTGGGGGTTAGAAAATTATACAACGCAACCTTGAAAGTCTAAACCTAATAGGAGTCAGATCTCTGTAGTGGGGGAGTTATTATGTAGGATCTTATCTGAACACACATAATCCCAAAATGTGGGTTGATCTTTTGACTCCTCCCTCCTCGCTCAATTATTCCTCTTTCTTATTTCTTCTTTCCTTCCTCCTCCACTCGTACTAGAGTTTTCGGATTCCACCCAATGTCGCTTGACACTGACGAAGGAGTGGAATAAGGGGTTATAATTAGCCCACATATTCCTATTCATATTCAAATTTCATCTAATCTCACCATGGATTTATAACAAGGAAATGGAATGGGATGCCCAGTCACATCACAGAATCTGATCTGTTGTATCACATTACTTATATTTCTCTTCATATTTCCATGATGTGGGGTTTTCATTTAAAAATAGTTATTTTATTCCCAGAATATGTGCCCTCCATGCATTAGTATTTAGAAATACTCTGCTCCAAAATTATCTATTATACACCCCAATTCCAATGAAGTTGGGACGTTGTGTTAAACAAATAAAAACAGGATACAATGACTTGCAAATCATGTTCAACCAATATTTCATTGAATACACTACAAAGACAAGATATTTAATGTTCAAACTGATCAACTTTATTGTTTTTAGCAAACAATCATTAACTTAGAATTTTATGGCTGCAACATGTTCCAAAAAAGCTGGTACTGGTGGCAAAAAAGACTGAGAAAGTTGAGGAATGCTCATCAAACACCTGTTAGGAACATCCCACTGGTCATCATCTACGGTCCATAATATCATCAATAGGTTCAGAGAATCTGGCGAAATCACTGAATGTAATCGGCAAGGCCGAAAACCAACATTGAATGCCCGTGACCTTCGATCCCTCAGGCGGCACTGCATCAAAAACCGACATCAATGTGTAAAGGATACCACCACATGGGCTCAGGAACACTTCAGAAAACCAATGTCAGTAAATACAATTCAGCGCTACATCCGTAAGTGCAAATTGAAACTCTACTATGCAAAGCAAAAGCCATTTATCAACAAGACTCAGAAACGCCGCCGGCTTCTCTGGGCCCGAACTTATCTAAGATGGACTGATGCAAAGTGGAAAAGAGTTCTGTGGTCCGACGAGTCCACATTTCAAATTGTTTTTGGAAATTGTGGATGTCGTGTCGTCCAGGCCAAAGAGGAAAATAACCATCTGGACTGTTATGGACGCAAAGGTCAAAAGCCAGCATCTGTGATGGTACGGGGCTGTGTTAGTGCCAATGGCATGGGTAACTTCCACATCTGCGAAGGCACCATTAATGCTGAAAGGTACATACAGGTTTTGGAGAAACATATGCTGCCATCCAAGCAACGTCTTTTTCATGGACACCCCTGCTTATTTCAGCAAGACAATGCCAAACCACATTCTGCACGTTACAACAGCGTGGCTTCGTAGTAAAAGAGTGCGGGTACTGGCCTGCCTCCAGTCTAGACCTGTCTCCCATTGAAAATGTGTGGCGCATTATGAAGCGTAAAATACGACAACGGAGACCCCAGACTGTTGAACAGCTGAAGCTGTACATCAAGCAAGAATGGGAAAGAATTCCACCTACAAAGCAGTTCCCAAACGTTTATTGAATGTTGTTAAAAGAAAAGGTGATGTAACACAGTGGTAAACATGACCCTGTCCCAGCTTTTTTGGAACGTGTTGCAGCCATAAAATTCTAAGTTAATGATTATTTGCTAAAAACAATAAATTTGATCAGTTTGAACATTAAATATCTTGTATTTGTAGTGTATTCAATTAAATATAGGTTGACCATGATTTGCAAATAATTGTATTCTGTTTTTATTTGTTTAACACAACATCCCAACTTCATTGGAATTGGGGTTGTACAACGACAACCATATTTTATTTGCATTGAAAAATGTTCTATATTTTCTATTTACTATAAGCTAGCAGTTGAGGAAATTGTGATGAATTAATCATTAACTTTTTTTTAATCTAATGTACACACAGAACAGATTTAAACAAATCATTCAATAAATCCACTCCATCATACAATATTATTCTCCTGTTGTGTTGATAATAGTATGAAAGTATCACAATTTTGTTCTGAATAATGTTTTATAATGCATCAACACAAGTATTGAAACTACACTTTTGCATAAGTACTTTGAGAGACACAGTAAATAGATTCAACTAACATCATTCTAATCATCATTCAGAATTTTATTGACCAAAACTATTAGAATGACAACCATATTTTTTTTAATCGCACATTGCATGTTCTCCCCGTGCTTGCGTGGGTTTCTCCCGGCACTCCGGTTTCCTCCCACATCCCAAAAACATGCATGGTAGGTTAATTGACAAATCTAAATTGCCCGTAGGTGTGAGTGTGAGTACGAATGGTTGTTTTTTGTATGTGCCCTGTGATTGGCTGGTAACCAGTTCAGGGTGTACCCTGCCTCCTGCCCGAAGATAGCTGGGATAGGCTGCAGCATGCCCGCGACCCTACTCTTTCTTATTGATGGAGACAATTAAGGCCTTACTGACAATGAGGATGCGGTCCTGGATGCTGACTATCAACCACAGGAGTGAAGCAGCATGAGGTTGGCACCAGTGATGAGGACCCATTGAGCACAGCAGGGGGCGTAAACAGCTTCAAGTAAGTTACCTAGTGGATATTTGTTTATTTTAGACAGTTAGGACTTCAGGGCTAAAATAAGAGGATTTGGGGGAAAACATACAGTAGATACATTACCATTCAATGTTTGTGTCAAAATGCTAATTTACAAAGCCAGGTACACGTTCAGACGATGACGCTGTCAAAACTGATAAAGGCAGAAAGCGGTACCGCAACAGAAATTTCCACTGCAGATGTAAAGTTGTGCGTCATGAAGTGGTACAACAACAAACCTCTACTGTGAATGTCTGGTGTTCTCAATATACAGCCTGAAGACACCTGCCAGCGCTGGGACAAGACGGTGAAACGGGGCTGTCTCATGACCAAGCATTGTGTGTTTCTAGATTTAGTTGACTGAATGATAAATGATGATATATATATTGTGTACGTGTGCGTGTGTGTGTGTAACACACAATGTTGTCATAGTGTGAGAGATTTTCGGCATAATTACACCTTATAAAACCAGTTTATTGCTTTACAACCTCTTGTATTATCTCTTGTGTATACTGTATGTATTTTACAAAGCAGCTATTTTTCTTTATTAAAACATGCAACAAAATGGTGGCATTTCAGGGGCTGCAACGGACATGACATTTCCATTCATTTTAATACTGAAAATGTATTTGATATATGAGTAAACAGAGTTAGAAGCTTGGTCATGGAACAAATTTAAAGGTACCACTGTATACCCACATAAAATGCACTACAGTGAATGTACACATATTTGTGATTTGGCATTCGCAAATTCGCCTATTAATTTTTTTTTCACATGAAAAAACTCACCTAATCGCTGTTTATGTGCTTAGACCAAAGCAATAGCAGTATTTCTGGACATTATCTAGTGCTATCTTGGTGCCAACTCTTCAAGTGAGTTGAGGCACTTCACTAGGACAAAAGTAGTCATTTGCCGGTTTTGTGGCATCGAGAGTCAATTACAGTACCCTATAAACCTATTGTGAGGGGCATCAATTACTCATGAATAGCGGGGATTCACTGTATAAATATTTACTCACATAAGGTGCAATAGTAACGCACAGACATGCCATTTTTGGTTGAACTGTGTGCTTCTTTTGAGTTCTTTAAGAAATCAGTTATTTCTTCAAATAATAACTTAATCTTACCGCTGTAATTTATTCATTTAATTTGTATGCTTCATTTCATGAATCAAACCACACAAGTACTGTATTTCAAACGGCAAACTACTTTCTGAAACTATCACTTTTCTTGCGGCAATATCTTGATTGATGTCTGTTCCTGATTATATGTGATTACGATAATACTTCCCCCACTTGATGAGAGTAGGATTTAAATCTTTCTTGGTTAGAGGATAGTATGGGGTTCAATCCCCAAAGTCATACCATGTTAGTACTGACCCAGATGTGAATCCCCACTGTGACAAAAATTGAAGCGGTTGAGGTTTGACTTATCCCTATGCTGTAGTCATGTCATAGTTAAGAAATATACAGGATAGGGATATTTTCCAGTATTCATCCCTAATGCACTACTGTATTTAAAAATAGATAAACACCCAGCCCTTTTATGGTTATATCTGTAGTATTACTGGAAAAGATGTAAATCCGTTTACGTCAAAATCAAAACAAACCTTTATCTTTGCTTTTCTACTTATTTTTTTTCCTCCAGATTGCTTAATTCTGTCTTAAATAAACAAACATCTCATTCTTTTTTTCCCAGAAACTGAACAGTATCAAATCAAAGCGTCCCCATACATTGTCAAATAAAGAACTTTAGTGAATCAAAATCATCACTCGAGAAGAATTTCATTGCACTTCTTATCTGTTTTTTTTATTTTCTTAAATTAACAAAACATACAAAATTATCCCTCCACAACAAATGTTGTAACAAATGAGACTTTATTTTTCAAGTACAATGTGTGTCTCGGAAATACAGTACAGTAAAAGTATATTTAAAAAAAAAATCTTCCTTTGTTTACAATTACATTCTTGCTTTGAAAAAAAAGCTATTTGTGAGAGTGCAATAAAATTCAAAAATAATTTAAAGCCTTAAGTCCAAAGAAGTAGTGGTCTATGTTTGATGAAGTCGCGAGTATCGATCAATATCAATACCCACATTGATATCGTTATCAATAATTGAATTATCCCTACCCCTCCTTGAGCCGTCACCTTGTCGTGGTGGAGGGGTTTGTGTGTCCCAGTGATCCTAGGAGCTAAGTTGTCTGGGGCTTTATGCCCCTGGCAGGGTCACCCATGACAAACAGGTCCTAGGTGAGGGACCAGACAAAGCACGGCTCAAAGACCCCTAATGATGACGACAAACAATGGACTTCGTTTTCCCTTGCCCGGACGCGGGCCACCGGGGCCCCCCACTGTAGCCAGGCCTGGTGGTGGGGCTCAAAGGCGAGCGCCTGGTGGCCGGGCCTGCACCCATGGGGCCCGGCCGGGCACAGCCCGAAAGGGTAACGTGGGTCCCCCTTCCCATGGGCTCACCACCTGTGGGAGGGGCCATAGGGGTCGGGTGCAGTGTGAGCTGGGCGGTGGCCGAAGGCGGGGACCTTGGCGATCCCATCCCCGGCTACAGAAGCTGGCTCTAGGGACGTGGAATGTCACCTCTCTGGCAGGGAAGGAGCCCGAGCTGGTGTGTGAGGTCGAGAAGTTCCGACTCGATATAGTCGGACTCGCCTCCACACACACCTTGGGCTCTGGTACCAGTCCTCTCGAGAGGGGTTGGACTCTCTTCCACTCTGGAGTTGCCCATGGTGAGAAGCGCCGAGCAGGTGTGGGTATACTTATTGCCCCCCGGCTCGGCGCCTGTACGTTGGGGTTCACCCCGGTGGACGAGAGGGTAGCCTCCCTCCGCCTTCGGGTGGGGGGACGGGTCCTGACTGTTGTTTGTGCCTATGCACCAAACAGCAGTTCAGAGTACCCACCCTTTTTGGAGTCCTTGGAGGGGGTGCTGGAGAGCGCTCCCGCTGGGGACTCCATTGTTCTGTTGGGGGACTTCAATGCTCACGTGGGCAATGACGTGGAAGGAAGGACGCGATTGGGAGGAACGGCCCCCTCGATCAGAACCCGAGTGGTGTTCTGTTATTGGACTTCTGTGCTCACCACGGATTGTCCATAACGAACACCATGTTCAAGCATAAGGGTGTCCACACGTGCACTTGGCACCAGGACACCCTAGGTCGCAGTTCGATGATCGACTTTGTGGTCGTGTCATCGGACTTGCGGCCGCATGTCTTGGACACTCGGGTGAAGAGAGGGGCGGAGCTGTCAACTGATCACCACCTGGTGGTGAGTTGGCTCCGATGGTGGGGGAAGATGCCGGTCCGACGTGGCAGGCCCAAACGTATTGTGAGGGTCTGCTGGGAACGTCTGGCAGAATCCCCTGTCAGAAGGAGTTTCAACTCCCACCTCCGACAGAACTTTGCTCATGTTCCGGGGGAGGCGGGGGACATCGAGTCCGAGTGGACCATGTTCCGCGCCTCCATTGCTGAGGCGGCCGACCGGAGCTGTGGCCGTAAGGTGGTCGGTGCCTTTCGTGGCGGCAATCCCCGAACCCGTTGGTGGACACCAACGGTGAGGGATGCCGTCAAGCTGAAGAAGGAGTCCTATCGGGCCTTTTTGGCCTGGGGGACTCCTGAGGCAGCTGATGGGTACCGGCTGGCCAAGCGAAATGCAGCTCTGGTGGTCGCCGAAGCAAAAACCCGGGCATGGGAGGAGTTCGGTGAGGCCATGGAGAAAGACTTCCGGACGGCTTCGAGGAAATTCTGGTCCACCAGCCGACGTCTCAGGAGAGGAAAGCAGTGCACCACCAACACTGTGTATAGTGGGGATGGGGCGCTGCTGACCTCGACTCGGGACGTTGTGAGTCGGTGGGGAGAATACTTTGAAGACCTCCTCAATTCCACCGACACGCCTTCCCATGGGGAAGCAGAGTGTGGGTTCTCTGAGGCGGGCTCTCCTATCTCTGGGTTTGAGGTCACCGAGGTAGTTAAAAAGCTCCTCGGTGGCAGGGCGCCGGGGGTGGATGAGATTCGCCCGGAGTTCCTAAACGCTCTGGATGTTGTGGGGCTGTCCTGGTTGACACGCCTCTGCAACATCGCGTGGACATCGGGGACAGTGCCTCTGGATTGGCAGACTGGGGTGGTGGTCCCCCTTTTTAAGAAGGGGGACCGGAGGGTGTGTTCCAACTACAGGGGGATCACACTGCTCAGCCTCCCTGGTAAGGTCTATTCAGGGGTGCTGGAGAGGAGGGTCCGTCGGGAAGTCGAATCTCAGATTCAGGAGGAGCAATGTGGTTTTCGTCCTGGCCGTGGAACAGTGGACCAGCTCTACACCCTCGGCAGGGTCCTCGAGGGTGCATGGGAGTTCGCCCAACCAGTCTACATGTGTTTTGTGGACTTGGAGAAGGCGTTCAACCGTGTCCTTCGGGGAGTCCTGTGGAGAGTGCTTCGGGAGTATGGGGTACCGAACCCCCTGATACGGGCTGTTCGGTCCCTGTACGACCGGAGTCAGAGTTTGGTCCGCATATCCGGCAGTAAGTCGGACTCGTTCCCGGTGAGGGTTGGACTCCGCCAAGGCTGCCCTTTGTCGCCGATTCTGTTCATAACTTTTATGGACAGAATTTCTAGGCGCAGCCGAGGCGTAGAGGGGGTCCGGTTTGGTGGCCTCAGTATTGCATCTCTGCTTTTTGCAGATGATGTGGTTCTGTTGGCTTCATAAAGCCGTGACCTCCAACTCTCATTGGAGCAGTTCGCAGCCGAGTGTGAAGCGGCTGGGATGAGAATCAGCACCTCCAAATCTGAATCCATGGTCCTCAGTCAGAAAAGGGTGGCATGCCATCTCCAGGTCGGGGATGAGATCCTGCCCCAAGTGGAGGAATTCAAGTATCTTGGGGTCTTGTTCACGACTGAGGGAAGAATGGAACAGGAGATCGACAGGCGGATCGGTGCAGCGTCTGCAGTGATGCGGACTTTGTATCGGTCCGTTGTGGTAAAGAAAGAGCTAAGCCGAAAGGCGAAGCTCTCAATTTACCGGTCGATCTTCGTTCCTACCCTCACCTATGGTCATGAGCTGTGGGTCGTGACCGAAAGAACAAGATCCCGGATACAAGCGGCCGAAATGAGTTTCCTCCGCAGGGTGTCCGGGCTCTCCCTTAGAGATAGGGTGAGAAGCTCGGTCATCCGGGAGGATCTCAGAGTAGAGCCGCTGCTGCTCCGCATTGAGAGGAGCCAGATGAGGTGGCTGGGGCATCTGATTTGGATGCCTCCCGGACGCCTCCCTGGTGAGGTGTTCCGGGCATGTCCCACCGGGAGGAGACCCCGGGGACGACCCAGGACACGCTGGAGAGACTACATCCTTCGGCTGGCCTGGGAACGCCTCGGGATCCCCCCGGAAGAGCTGGATGAAGTGGCTGGGGAGAGGGAAGTCTGGGCGTCCCTGCTGAAGCTACCGCCCCCGCGACCCGACCCGGATAAGCGATAGAGAATGGATGGAGGGATGGAATTATCCCTAAAGTTTATTGTTATCCTTTCTTCAGTTAATAAATAACAGAATGACTTGCTAAGTGTCAAAAATGTGTTCAAATGTTTGGGTTTGCAATGACTACAAGAACGCTTGAAGCTACACCACCTTCACAATTTGTAATTTACAAATTCCAATTTGGGCTGCAAAGAGGCTCATTGCTCCCTCGGTGAAATGTTCAAATAAAATCATCCGCACTCATACATCAGTTTAGCATTATCGATAGAATTTTACCATATTCGATGTGGCTATTCAGTCTATTTTATTCAGCATAGAAAAGACTCAAGTCTTGGTAGCATTTGTGTCACAAGAATGCAGTGAAGCTTGCTTGATGTGTGTGTTGAAAAAAAAAAAAAAAAAACTCACCTCGGGGTGTGTGCTGCATCCAATGGCGAATGGCCTACATGCTCTCTCAAGCATATGCTGATA
Organism: Phyllopteryx taeniolatus; assembly: GCF_024500385.1. Taxonomy (NCBI): domain Eukaryota; kingdom Metazoa; phylum Chordata; class Actinopteri; order Syngnathiformes; family Syngnathidae; genus Phyllopteryx; species Phyllopteryx taeniolatus. The sequence continues at coordinate 19,494,917 of NC_084508.1, read as the reverse complement.
TTGCCTCAGCCTTTCTGGTGATGCAAGTCATAGTTTTTCATTTAATTTTCAAATGGATTTTCTTGATTGTGGTAAAAATAAATTAATCATTTAAGCTGTCGTTTTATTTCTTTTGCACATTACATGTTGCAGCATTGATCGTATTAATACAGTGTACAATGAATGTCAGCTATTTTTATGTGAAGCTCTTAGCAAGTATTGATTGACAAAAATGTTATATTCACATTAACAACAAACATTTGAGCAAACAATTCTGACCTATCCTGTCTAGGGAGGAAAGTGTCAGACATCATCATATTCAGCCTGTCATGTTGTGACAAACAATTTCATAGATTTGAACCATCATCTGTCACAATGATCCATGTTTCCTCCTATCTGGAAAAGCATGATGACAAAATCTCATAGGATGAAGTCACCTTTGACTTGATCAGTGCCACCTTAGATCGAGTTCACCCAGTGATTGAGAGCAATAACATTCCATGGCTGTGAGGCATTCTATCTGAATACTTTGTCTCAAGCTTGACCTGTCAGCTGTGTCCTTCCCTTCCCTGTCAGGTTTCCTGTCTTGATAGTTTATGTCAACAGTGGATTTTTACTTGAAATGTTCTTTGTTCGTGCTAACTGTTGTTCAACTGTCCAGGCTTGAATAGAAACTAGCAATATTAGGTCACGAGTGACACCGACTGATAGGTCAGAATTTTTAACAATGCATTAAGAAGCTTGGGTGTGGGGGGACTTGTTCTAATGTTTTATTAAAATAAAAACCACACTTGTTAAGAGATGTGTTGGCATACGATTTACTTTTCGTAGTAACTTTTGAACCCCTAGTGTCCTTGGTTGTCCCCAACCACCGGGCCTAGTACCATTCCGCAGGTCATTTGGTATCGGGCTGCAGGAGAAGAAAAAAAAAAGTAATTGAGTTTAAATGCAGAACATCTGCCCACTATTAAATTTTGAAAAATGTCTATTTCCGTTTGTTTCTTTCTGGCACTAAAATTGCTGGAGAGCTGCTTTGAAAAGAGGGAAAGTACACTCCATAACTTTGAACAAACAGAACATTGCATTAATAAAGACAATTCTTCATGACAGCAGGTGATTCATGTGAATTTTGTTGGGATATAATAAAGACGAGTGAGATGGTAGGCCCCTCTATAACGACCTCTCCAAAATAAGTAAAAGCAGAACCGTGCTATTTGCAGTAAAATAATTCTCATGCAAGACAACAAAGCATCCCATGCTGCAAATAATACCATTGAAGCTTTAGCTTTTGGGTACAAAGGGCGAAAAACTCTTGGGGCCTGATTTACTAAAGGTTTGCATGTGCAAAAACGGTCGCAAACTTGATTGCAGTCACAAACGGGAAAACTGATCGACTAACCGGGAGTAACCAGGATTGAGTCTGCCAAAGTCACTAAATTGCGGCACAGTTAATTTTGAGCATTGTGGGAGGAATATATGCAAATTAATTAATCTCGTATGCACAATGTTAATTATCAAACCAAACCTAAGACGAATTGTGCTGGCTGAATTGTGTCTTTAAAAACTGCGCCTCAAAGGCAGATGGAACCCAGCATGCAAACCAGTGCAAGCGTAACCAGGCAAATTCAGAGGAGATGAGCAAAACTTTCCTGCCTGTGTAATTTTTAAAATGTCAGAAAAAATTATCATAACATATCATGTAGTCAGCAATTTCAGAACTTCTGAATGATCTAAGAACTGACTTGGAGGCACTCACAAGAAGGGGTCATCCCAACTCACATATGACCAAACTCATTTTAACTCTGCATTTCCATGGCTCTGGGTCATTTCAGCACACTGTGACAATTTGGTGCTGGCCTATCACAGAGCAGTTGTGTGCCGTTTCAAGTTTTAAATGCAATGTTACGCATTATGGACACAAACTTGTACATCCAATTGCCACACATTGGGGCAGAGTGAAATCAAACAAAGCATGGATTCGATGCACTTGCTGGCTTCCCCAAAATTATCGGCGTGATGAACACTTCCAATTCCATCACTTCAAACTTCATTTTGTACTTTCAGTTCCCCCCCCTAATGTTCCGTAGTGATTACCATTAGAGCTACCTAAAGCGCAAAACACTGCTCTGCAAGACTTTTTGTTGTTGTTGCCAATAGCATGCACAATAAATTAGTATTGAGTGAACACACCATTTAGCTTTCACTATTTGGGAGATTAAGTAAAAGATGCCAATTTTATCAAATGCAACACATCCAGCAACAGCGCACATAATCTGTTAGAGCAAACAAGCAATTTAGCAGGCCATATTTGGGATCTTTGTAAGTCAGGCCCTCAGTGTGGCCACTATCGTTCCTTGACCTCAAACCTATTGAGAGGCTGTGCAGCATTCTTAAAAGATGGATGGCAGTATACAATAAAACAGCAGCTCTGGGAGGCAGTTTTTGTATCCTCAAATGAGATACAGGCAAAAGCTATCCATGGAATTGCAGTTTTAATGGATAATAGAGTTCTTAAAGTGATCATAATTCTAACCTTTTTTTTTAACGGTTGTGCTTTATAATTTGGAACATCAGCATAGGAACCTTGTCATGCTCTCTATGACAAATTGATATTTATGTGGGTTTTTTAAAATTTTCCTCAGAGTCACTGATGGTGTAGTGGTACACTCGCCTGACTGCCGTGGGTTCAGTTCCAACTCAGTGACGGTGTGAATGTGAGTGCAAGTGGTTGTCCTTGTCTATATGTGCCCTGCGACTGACTGGCGACCAGTTCAAGGTGTAGTCTGCCTTTCTCCTGAAGCCAGCTGGGATCGGCTCTAGCGCCCTGTGACCCTAACCAGGGTAAGCGGTGTTGAGAATGGAAGGATGGATTTTCTTCAGCTTCTTTCAATTGGTATTTTGGTAACTTACGAACAGTACATGCAGTCATCAGACAACGACGGATATTCAGATGTGGTGGTATGAAAAAGGTGTATTTTCATCTTTATCACATTCATGATAATAAGCAACACTTATCAAGCACTAATTTTAAAAGCATGCACTCAAAAGCCATTTATATCACAATGTAACCATCACAAAAATCATAACATACAAGCCTTTTCCTAAAATATATAATTTTGCCGGGTTCAGTGGGTCTTCCATTATGTGATAGGAAAGCATCTAGTTTAATTACAGCAATGTTTGGGATGACCTGACAACATCTTGAGCTGCGGTGGTCAGGATGGTAATTACTGACAATTTAGTGACTGCTCTTGGCCTGCTGGACCACAGTTAATTAGGGCAGAGAAGAAAGTAAATGTCAGTGATTTATTTTCTGAGCTGAATTTTAATGTGGCATTTAGAGAGTGCATTTGTGTAGTGTACAATTTTTTTCTATGCTGTCCGATTGCACTTCCCCTTTTTAGCTAAACCTTTTGCCCTACGAGTGTCCTCACATTTATGATTCACTCCGCCTGCTTCCTGATTACAGATTTGTTTTCCAGGCCACTCGCAATACCTTCTGTATATGGATCGCCGGATAATTGGTCTCTGGAAATTATTTTGATGTAATGTATATTCTGCTTCTACGCCTCCATTAAATCAAGAGAAACTGGGTATTATAAAGATGCTTCCTGCATTCCTATGTGACAATAACTGAAAATAATTTAAGGCTATACAAGTGTTTGCTGAAATGTTCATATTTAATGGATTAGAGGAGTATTTTTTAAAGAACATTAGCTACCAGAAGAAGGCATGGTGCCAAACACAGATGTCAAGATGAAAGCAAAATAGCATTCGGTTAGTTTCCAAATGTAATTTTGAGATGCACATAGAAAAAATAAAGTACAGTAATACAATTAGACATGAAGAGTGGCAATGTCAAGCCTTCAGTCAGCATTAGAGGATAAATCGCTCATCTGCTTCCCCCATGCTGGCAAAAATAGGCAGCCAATTTCTCTGTGCTTATCTAAAATATGTACAGTATATCTCTATTTGCACATAGTGGAGTTATCACATATATTTTTATCAATGCCTGTGAATGTTATCACACTTCCAGAGAACTGATTCACACTAAACTGTGTACATGGAAAACACCCAACTCCTACAAAAGTGTACATTGTTGCACCTCCACTGTTCTATCGTTCCAGTTTTTACACAACTGAAAATTGGCATTTGGTATACACAATTTATGAAATCTTCCTGTCACATGTTAGACTGTTGGTGCTTGATGTTTTTTTTACAGAAAGTATCAGGAATTCAGTGATAATTTGCTATTGTCCTTGACAAGGGCACATTTGACATGCCAGAAAGTCAATCAAATGCAGTTAAGTTAATGAGACCTCAACTTGCTGTGATGTAGGATGAAGTCACCATTATGTATGTATTTGAAAGTTCATGCGCACGTCTTTTGCAGAAGAATAAAACAATGGATGATATTTGCTTGTTTTGTTTCAACATTTAATAACTTTTATTCATCCATCCATTTTCCATACCACTTATCCTTACTAGGAGAGTGCTGGAGCCTATCCCAGCTGACTCTGGGCGGGAGGCGGGATACACCGTGAAGTGGTCGCCAGCCAATTTTATTTAACATGCTATTAATGCTAAATGACTTTTTCAGAAGAAACATCACTCATCATTAACTGTACAGTATTTCTCCTGCTCATCTAAATCATCTCTCTCTCTCTCTCTCTCTCTCTCTCTCTCTCTCTCTCTCTCTATATATATATATATATATATACACACACACATTATATATATATATATATATATATATATTTCATTTTTTTGTTTATTTTTTATTACTATTTATTTATTATTAGTTTTTATTAAGTACAATCATGTTTACCATATATATATATTTTTTGTCTTCAAAGAAAGAAATGGGGTGAGCACCGTGCAAGGTGGGCCACTGCCCCAACGCCCTCTATTGACCAGCCGCCACTGTTGGCCGGTCATATGACTCATTCATGCAAACACAGGTCAGTCTTTATGCCCATCACTCCCCACAGCAACAAGGAGTTACAGTAGCACATGGAATGCAGACCAATTAAACTTATTTGATATTAAGAAATATGTTGTTTGGTATTGTTGTTTTGGTTAATGGTTACAGCTATTAATATGGCAAAGTGAAATGTGCTTGCTGCTTTAATCCTTTGATGCATTTTATCAACACATTGATATTTTTGTGCTGCACACATGTTTCTCACCACTGATGTATTTACAGTATTCTGGAAGTCACAAATAGCTGCAAAGGGGCCTATGTGATCTTCCAAAACCTTCTCTATGGATTTCTGTCTAGTGAGAAACCAGCCTAGATTTCATGGGTGAAATAAATCCAAGCCTTGTCATAAATTTTATGGAAATTAAATAAAATCCTTCGCATACACGGGAAAGTTCCTGCCGCAAAGAATACATGGAATTACTGTAGGTTTAAGCCATAGCTAACTTTCCACTGATGGGATGTGCCTTGTCTTTCCAGATGTTCGATTAATGTCCCATATGAAGTTTTTCATTTGAGTCGGCATATTCAGACAGTGGAAGTGAATTAAAGAAATAAAATGCCTTCACTTGAAGACCCTATCAGAGCAGTCGGGATGTATCTCGCACAACGCCTCTGGGATGATCTCTGTCTCAATTAAACAGAAGCGTAGTCTCTGAAAACTTAAAGCCTCATTTCAAACTTATATCTCAGTTACCATTTCAGCAGGTTGATTCGATATAGCAGATTTTACAAGGTTAAAAAATGTGGCCCAAAACCAGATTACCAGGCCCAAAATAAAATGAACAGTGGATTTAGCCCTGTTTAACTCCACCCATGCAAAGCTACAAGTCAACAAGACCCAAGGGAAAGGGTTTTGGGGAGCCGTTGGCATGTAGGCCCAAGCTACCTTTGCATCTTATTGGCAGAGAGAATTTGCCCTCTAGCTATGAAGCAAAAAAACACTGTAGCCTGTTGTTGCTGTCTATTTGTGAGGGGAGGGAGAATGCTAGTGACTCAGGCAGAGAGTCGGAATTACGGCCACCTTCTCTTCCTCTCTTACACCGCAAGAGATAATACGAATGTGTACAAAATAACATCCCCCATCTTGTTCTCTTTTTTTCACACACGTGCGCGCACACGCACACACACACACACACACACACACACACGTAAGGACAACTCATGACAAACCATTTGTAGTCGTCCACAGAGGCCTGAACATGAAAGCGTTGAAAAATCTCAATAATGAATTGAACAAGTAGGACACTACTCATTTGAGATGCCTTTGTGCACATGCGGCATGGAGCGTTCAATATTTTCAGCTTCACAAATTCTTTCCTGATGCATATCACAAAAGCAATGTTAATATGTTCTCATTTTTTTACAATGTGAAGATTACTTAGCAGTTTGTCAGGGGTAACACTACAGTAAAGGCAAAGCTGATGATAATGATCCCTAATATTTGCTTTATATAGTTAATGTTGTTCTTTTTTCATGGAAAGATGCAGTTAACAAAGCTGGTAATGTTTCCATATAAGCGATATGTGTTTTGTCTTTTTCCTCACGTGTACAAATTGTTAGTAATAACTAGATAGTAACACTAAGAAAGCCCATCCTGAAAAATCGAAATATTCCGAAACACAAGTATCAAGTTAAAAATGTTTGCTGAAGTCTCCCACTAAAAAGCACAATCTAATTTAAAAACAAACTTCACTTACTCCAGCTTTTGTACTGTTTTTTTGTTTTGTTTTGTTTTTTTATCTCACAATAGAAAAAGGGATGTGTCTACCGAAATCCTCTGGTCTCTGGTCCATGCTCGAGCCTTTGCTGACTTAAAATCCTCATTGAATGGACACTTCCTGTATTTTAGGACTGTAATTAAGCAGCCTGGATGCTCCTGACCACTTGTCGCTTTTGTCCTCAGTATGACTCACTTCCCCCTGAGAGAGACTGCAGCAGTGGGACAACAGTGCACACGCAGGCCTTTGCAAAGAAACTAGTACAATCATGTTAACCAAGTCTTGTTTGTCCTCCATTGTGGTTTGGAAAAGTAGTTTACTAAGACCTCATTGCAACAAACTGCTCAACATGTTTAAAGCTCTTATGGCCCCTTTAAGGCCAGGCCTTCAATTACAATGCTATTGAGAGCCTTTGTGTGTAATTAAACACAAGCCATCCTTCACGAGGCTCTGTTTAGCACATGAATGGTTCTGCAAAAATAAAAAAATAAAAATACAAAAAAAATACAAAATCTGGTGGGCCCTTGACTTACAAGTTTAATTTGTTTAGTGACCACGTTCATTACTCAAATTATTCTTACCTTAAATCAACTTTTCCCATTTAAAAGAAATGGATATAACATTCTGTTTCAGCCCTCCCAAAAAAATCCACAATTTTTAAAATTATTTTTATTAAGAAAAATAGCACTGTATTTTTAAATATAAATATAAAAACATAATAAAAGAGGGCGGCACGGTGGGTGACTCCTGAGAGCGTCTGCCTCACAGTTCTGAGGACCGGGGTTCAATCCCCGGCCCCGCCCGTGTGGACTTTGCATGTTCTCCCCGTGCCTGTGTGGGTTTTCTTCAGGCACTCTGGTTTCCTCCCACATCCCAAAAACATGCAGGGTAGGTTAATTGAAGACTCTAAATTGCCCGTAGGTGTGAATGCGAGTGCGGATGGTTGTTTGTTTCTATGTGCCCTGCGATTGGCTGGCAACCGGTTCAGGGTGTACCCCGCCTCCTGCCCGATGGTAGCTGGTATAGGCTCCAGTACTCCCGCGACCCTTGTGAGGATAAGCGGCTCAGAAAATGGATGGATGGAATATAATATTTAATATTGCAAGTCCTGCTTGCAATAATTGCATCAAGCCAGTGTCCCAATGACTTCACCAAAATTTAGCATTCTTCATTTGTGATGCTTTTTTAGGCTTTCACTGCATGGCTTTTACTTTAGTTTGTTTTGGGTATTATTCCCTTCTGTCTTCTCTAGCTGGTATAATTAATTATTTTTGAATTTCATTTTCATTTGTCTGAAGATTGACTTGGCCAGTCCAAATCGAACAGTTCTAACCCCGGATTCACGTCGTTGTTTTGTAGAGTTTCTACAAAATTCAGCAAATTAAATGTAAGACTGTTAAAGAACAAAATTGAATACCTATATAACAGCATAAAATCTAAAAGAATGGTTGTCAGAGATTAAGAATTCATTCAAATGTAATTCTGTAATCAAGTTGCTTATACCGTTACTCACTGAATTACAGGACTGGAAAAATTAAACAAATTTTTTTGAGGTTGAAAATCCTGAACAAGCTTATCCTTTTAAACAAGTAATATGCCAATAACAGCTGTGTTGGGAGTAAAAACATTGTGCAATTGCATTGTGACCAGTCCACATTTTATTTAAGGTAAAATCATTGAGAACAATTTATCAAGTTTGTATTCCTTAACAAAAATTAAAGGCAGTATAAGCCTGCTCGAAATATTTTTTTTTTCACAATCCAAATATGATTTTGCTTTCCTGTGACTCAGTTAACTAATATTTACTCTTACTTGTAGTTGTTACAATTTAGTGCATTATTGATGTCTTCGTTTTAGTTGAGAATGCAGTAAAATCAGCCAATGGCTCTTCTTGCAGTCTGAATGCAGAGCGGTGAAAGTCTCCTGCTCTGGAAGGAGTCTCAGAGTGTCCAAAAGTCACGATAACCCCACATAAAATTGCCTATCCCAGCTGACTTTGGGCAACAGGGTCAGTGCATCTTGAATGGTCGATAACGAATCGCTAGGCACTTATAGAAAAAACACATTCACACTCACATTGATACCTACGGACGATTTAGAATGTTCAATTAAAAAGTAACATGCATGTTTTTAAACTGTGGAATTAAACCCCTGCGATTGGCTAGCGACCAGTTCAGGGTGTACCCCGCCTCCTGCCCGAAGTCAGCTGAGATATGCGCCAGCACACCTGTGTCCCAAGTGAGGACATGCGGTTCAGAAGATGGATGGATGGAAACCCACACAAGTACAGCGAGAACAAACTCCACACTCAAGTGTCTGAGCCAAAATTTGAACGCAGGAGTGCTCAACAGATGTGCAAATCGCCTGCTTCCCCGTGCTGCCCTGAGAAAATTCATATTTGTTTGAAGACGTGGAACACAGTGAATTTAAGACTTAAGGTTAAGGCCTTGATTTCCAAATGTTAGACTTTTTAAGACACTGCAGATCTGTTGTCTTTGTTCTGTTATTATCTTGTGTATGATGAAAAATCACGCAATCAGTTGATTACACCTTGATTTAAATTGTCTGACAACATGCTTCTGTAGACTTCTGCAGAGTTCTTGTTGCTGCCATCATGTTGTTCATCAATAAAGCAAAGTGACCACATCCCTTGTGAAGCCATGCAGTCGATGTTACTGTCCATATTTCTTAACTCTGGAAAGTGGATTTGTATTCTCTTTTTTTGTATTAGGTTACTGTATCTTTTTATTACAGTAATATGCAGTTTTACTTGTGTAAGTTTATCACGGCAATGTGCAGTTTTATAGCCACTGCATTAGCAATCTGTGTATTGCTGCATGTGGTTGCAGCAATTCAAAGGCCATTTAAAGTACTCAGTACCATACTTTTATTTTCCCCAAAGGAAAACCTTAGCTCTTCATTTAATTGATATCAAATGTGTTTGTGTGTGTGCTCCCACACACCCTCACACACCCTTTGTCTTGAACCAATTCCTTAGTTTCGTCTCCAATAAAAGATCTCACACTCACCATGTTTACAATGGCCCTCTCAAGCATGACCCCTCATTATGTCCAGGCCCGCCCCTTACAGCTGACAAGCCCCCTCAGGGCATCAAGCATCAACGGCAGATAAAACACATTTGCATGTGATTTGATTATGCTTCATGGTTCATTCATGGCCCTGTGAACCTCTGTTCGAGGACCATTTATGCAAGCCTGACACACTTATTTGTGCATACTGTTTTTGTTTTTTTTCGTTGAAGATCTAAGTATCTTTTTTCGAAACTTTTTCAGAGTTAAATAAAATTATGGCACCTGAATGTGTCTTTGCTTTTGCATCATCATTTGGAGCCCACAATGGACAATTCGAATGTATTGATTTTCTGACGTGAAATTAAAATTTTGTGGACACGCTCACTTCAATGAGATATAAAATAAAATAAATTAACTAGCTATCCATGATAGGAGACAGCTACAATGTATTTCGCTGGACAGATTCTTTAAAATACCCCTCCCAATAGATAAATGGATTAAAGTACAGTTGTGATTGTCATTAAAATAGTTCTTTTGACAAAGAAGTGATTAGGTGCATCAAGATAATGTTTTTACTTTGAATTCCTTGTAATAAGTGAAAAAGTACAAAATACTAGGTAGTACATGTGCATTTCATTTTTTCATACATTAATAATACAGCGACAAATAAATGTGTGACATATGTTCATCATACCGTGAAAAAGCAGATGCAACTTCATGCTCTGTCCCAAGAATTTTGACATTCTTCCAGAAAATCCTGAAATTGATTTGTTGGGGTCACTAACCAAAGCTTCGAATACAGTGAAACATGTGATTGGAATCCATATCAAAAGATTACTGTGAGAGTTCTAATATTCTTCAACGGCATAATAAAATACAATATCTTGAAGTGACTTTAAGGCATGGTTGTGTTCAGGATGGTCACTAGGTTTTAAGGATATTTTTCCTACGTCTTCCGATAATAAAATCCCTTCACTCACTCCACAATATTGCTGCCAAAAACATATTGCTTTGCTAGTGCTCTGTTAACTGTTGATGTTTGCTGACGACTAGCTTAGCTGGCGAGTATTCTGTTAACTTCGGGACACACCTGAATGTGTGAAATTTGTTCTCTGCTTGCCATTCCTGCAGAGCAGCAGGAGGCAATCGTATTGCACCCCTGGGACCGAATCCAGATCACGTGTCAGCACTTTGGTCAATGGAGCTGACTGGAAATTGACTGCTTTCAGTTGTGAGAGGAAACGTCAGTAACCAGAGAAAACCCGCATGCTGGCATGGACACAACATACAAACGCCACAGAGAAAATAACAAAAACAGGTGTTAAGAGCTGTCCATACTGGAATCGAACCAAAGACCTTCTTGCTGTGAGGCAGCAGTGCTAACCACTCTTTACCATGTAGTACTCTTGTATAGGATCTCCTTAATGAAGTGTCCAGTAAGTAAGTACTCCAAGCAGGTTTGTGATTGTAATAAATAGAAGTTCCCCCTGCTCCAGTGTGTTCCACTAACGTGTATGTGTTCACTGTGATAGGTTAAATGCAGAGAACAAATTTCGAGTACATGCATGCATGTTCATGACAATAAAAGGTGATTCTTCTTCTATATATACATATATATATATATATATATATATATTATATATATTTATAGGCGGCACGGTGACCGACTGGTTAGAGCGTCTGCCTCACAGTTCTGAGGTCCGAGGTTCAATCCCCGGCCCCGCCTGTGTGGAGTTTGCATGTTCTCCCCGTGCCTGCGTGGGTTTTCTCCAGGAACTCCGGCTTCCTCCCACATCCCAAAAACATGCATGGTAGGTTAATTGACAACTCTAAATTGTCCCTAGGTGTGAATGTGAGTGTGAATGGTTGTTTGTCTATATGTTCCCTACAATTGGGTGTTCAGTTCAGGGTGTACCCCGCCTCCTGCCCGATGATAGCTGGGATAGGCTCCAGCACGCCCGCGACCCTAGTGAGGAGAAGCGGCTCAGAAAATGGATGGATGGATGGATATATATTTATATATATATATGTACACACACATACACACACACATGCATATTTCCATTTTCTACAGCGCTACACCGCTCACTAGGGTCACGGGTATGCTGGAGCCTATCCCAGCTAACTGCGGGCGAGAGGCGGGCTACACCCTGAACTGCTCACCAGCTAATCGCAGGGCACATATAGACAAACAACCATTCACACTCACATTCACACCAAGGGACAATTTATAGTCTTCAATTGACCTACCATGCATGTTTTTGGAATGTGGGAGGTAACCGGAGTACCTGGGGAAAACCCACACAGGCACGGGGAGAACATGCAAACTCCACACAGGCGAACCCGGGTCCTCAGAATTGTGAGGCAGATGTGCTCACCAGTCGCCCACCGTGCCGCCTCATTACTGACAATGAGTAGAAATGTTCTAAAATACAAAATTGTTTTCGTGAAAAAATAAATAATACAATTGCATGTTTGAGGTTTTTCAAATGCTACACTTTCCTGTTGCTGTTTGCCTGCATGGCATGCATGTGTGTGCGTCTGTGAGTGCATATCTGCAGGGCAGCTGTGACCCCAATATGTAGGGACCTGACCCAGCTGTCACAGCATACTGTGAGAGGTCGTGCTGAAAGCACGGAAATGTATGTTCATGTCTCAGCGGAAACTGCCAGGCAATTGTCAGTAGTTAATTTAAATAAATGAGTCTCTTCAGAGCGTACCTCAGCCTGTATTTCACACTCTACTTTACATAAAACTTGCCTTCCTTGGAGGATTGTGGCGGAAAAAGTAGTTGCTGTGCATGGAAGTTTCAGTGTCTCATTCCTGTAAAAACATGAAGACATTTTCTGCTTGAAAAACATAACATTTAGTTCCTCTGTTAAATGGCATGTCAATCTTGAAAAATTATTGAAATGATAATAAAAATAAGAATATTGTTTTGAAACAAATGACCCATGTTGCTGTTATTATTGCACCAATGTTATGTTAGTGCTTTTAAAGTCAGGTCATAAAATGTGTTAATGTCACACACAAATTAGATCTGTTCTCATAATCATCATGTATTCTTCCTATTGTAGAACACTGCATAAATTGTGCATCGTCTGTCCATTTTCCCCTTAGTCTACAGTGCACACGCAGTGCTCTAGGGTTGAACATAATGCGGATGAGCCCTTTAAAGCAAATATGATCTGAAAGGCTGGCAAAGGCGAGGGGACGCAGCTGTCGGCGAAGCATGTCTTTTTTAAGGGCTGCCCCTAATGATTGCAGACAGTTGGCAGTTATGTAAGTATTCACTTTTAGGCCACCGGGCTGTACACTGTTCCGAGCCCCTCAGACCATGGCACACAAGCAAAACAGGAAGGAAAAAGACAGCGAGGAAGGTGGGGGTAGGCGAAAAAGGAACGGTGAGGTTCAGGGTTTGCCGAAGAACCAACCAGGGAGAAGAAAGAATGCGTCAACATATAAAAGAAAGCAAATACATGTATAGAGAAAGCAGCACAAGAGGAAGGCTAGAATGAAAAGGAGATAATTTTAGCGAGAACATTAACAGTTGCTCTGTCTTGTGCTCTTCATGGAAGTAGGAAAGAGGTCATTCACACTTTGAAACTGTTTTAGATTTTATTCTGACATTTGGAAATCATAACAATAACTCAAAATTTCACAAGCTTTACATTTTTCCCATAGTAAAAAACTGTAAATCTAGTGAAGCAAGCCACATCATGGTAAAATGTTTTCTAACTTATTTTTGACGGTGGTATCATCATAAGAACACTGTAGAATACAATGAAGTTGGTCAGGCAGATATAACAATAAGGAATACTATTTTCTTTCTGAGACAATTGTTGACTTTTAAGTCACTGCAGAAAATACAAATGAACAGCCATAAACATTCATTTGTAATCAACCAAGACAGAAGTTCAGGTCAGATGTTCAAGAACATGATCACTATCAAAACTGTCTCCTTACTTTTTGGGAGGAGGTAACTTTTGGAATTATCATTCAAATGTTTTAGAAGCACTGAACCTCATTACATTGTTATAAGACTAGAATTGGGACAATTAAAACAAACCATTGTATTAACAAAACCACAAGGAAGCAGTACATTGAAAGACATATTCTCTTCGGAGACGGTAAAACATTTTGAACGCATACAGTGAGTGTGCATAAGCGTTCTGGTGTTTTACCAGTGTGACCTATTTGTAACGTATTTGGGAAACATGATGAATTACCCTAGCAGGCGATGTTTAGTGCATTATCAGCAACATGGTAAATATTACATAGTTTTGGTGTCTTTAAAGCTGAGGGTGCAGGCGTGGCCCCAACACCTGTTATTCATTTACAACATGGAACATTTGCTACATGCACACAAACACACGCACACACTAACACTTAGCACTCTATTCTGTTATCACCAATGACAATTTGCAGCGTCATTGTCAGAGGTGTGCCACATCAATCATGCCTCGTTAATATGAGGGTTGGGCATTTGAAAATGAAATACAAAGATAATTGAAATGTGCTTCAATGAATCATTGCAAAAACAACCAAGAAAACGCCAACTAAACTTTTGATAAATTCCTGTGAGACTTTGTCTCAGGTGAAAGATAAACAATCGTGAGAAAAATCGTCCATCTTATCCCAAAAACGGTGCTCATACACCTCACTTTGAGATAGGAACAAAGACGAAGAACACGACCAAAGACAGTCATCGCACCGTGTGTCTGCCTTTCACTGTGATCGCTGCGCAAACCAACTAATAGGAACCCACAATGAAATAATATCAACATTACATCATCCACATCCAACAACCACTATCGTCAGGGCCAAACACAAAGGAGATGGAAGAGAAAATAAAATGAAACGAATGGAAACCCTAACTGTAAACTTGCATTGATAATGTAACTCACCTCCAGCTCCCTGTGTTATCTTAGCATCAAAAGTTGACTGTGACATTGCTTGTCGTCAGTGGATACAACCAAAGATATCACAGCACTTTTTGGCCTCCTTTATGCAGTTTCTTCATGACATCTCAGATTAAAAATGAAACATTAATCCTGTCATCATATGTCACCAAGCAGACATTATTGTTGGACGAAGTTGGAGTTGCATTGCACACTGTACTTCAAAATATGCTCAATTTGAGTTGTGACAACATGTACTGTATAGGTTCTGTAAAATATTGGAAAATATGCCACTGTAAACACCTGGCGTTCTTAGGCTATTTGCTGCCATGTAGTTAATTATGCTAGAGCGCTTCACTAGAAAGTTTTGCATAAAATATGACCTTGTTACAAATGTTTATTCTTGATATCAACTAAATCTCATTGATCAACGATTCTTTGCTATCCATAGTTCATAGTCCACCATCTTCCCATTTATAAATCAAGATTATATTAGACACAGATTTTCAGACTGGATGATGGAAGGCGCCAAGGAACCATTCATTAGATTTGCATTTGTACATTCTCCGGAATGTTTCCGGAAATATATCAGGAACTTGGTCAAGGTCTCACAAAGACGTACGACGTCATATGCTGCATGTTTTGCATGTTTGTTTGTTTGTTTTTTTTTCATGCTCGCTGTTGCTTTTGAAGGTCTCTGCAATGTAGGGAGTAATAAACCTACCACTGAATCCAATCATGTTTTCAAATATTTATAAATGGTAAGTGTAACAAATGATTCTAGGATATTGAGAACTACTGGTTTGATATGTTGAGCTTCTCAATGAAATTTGCACCGATTATGACTGCCTATATTACTTATAATCATTGATATTTATATAAAAAGAACATATGAGAAACCGAACATGAAACTCAGTTGCATATCTGCCAGTTCTAAATGAGTTCCATTTGGAATCTGGTTCTCCGTAACCCTGAACAGGATAAACGGTATAGAAAATGGATGGATGGAAGCCTATTATTAAGTAGGTGACACTGTGATATTTCACATTTTTGTTTGTGGTTGTATAGTCCAATCATCCAGCCCGTAAAGCCCACTTATTCTGCTGAGAACGAGTTAGCAATGGTGACTGGTGTTCACTTGCACCCTTTGATTATCTTTGTCTAACTATGTCCCAGTGAGGAAGCGGCACCAAAAGAGCTGTGTTGATTCCCTTCGACGGTGCTTGTCAAGTGTGGTTTATTAAAGCACATTATTCTAAAAATATAAAAAGTCGCAGTCAAAAACCAACTCCCAAGCAGTGTGTTTAAGTCACACTTGACTCAGTCGCAATTTGCTTCTTTTAATTTTTCACAAACGTTATCATTTGTTGAATCTTATTCTCATAGGTCAAAACTAAAAGCAGAATATAATATATTTTCATCACCATTTACCAGACATGGGACCAAGTCATTGCTTGGCAAGTCACAAATAAGTCTCAAGTCTTTTCCCTCAAGTCCCGGGTCAAGTCTCAAGTTGAGACATGCAAGTCCTGAGTCAAGTCCTACACCTGGAGTTTTAAGTCCTTTCGAGTAATTTTAACAACAAAATACAAATGTATCTGAATATATATATAATATTTATATATTTAATTAATATGCATTTATGATATCGTGCATTTATATATTTAATGTATTAAAAAAAAAAATATTTATGAAAACAAATTTGATAAACAAGAGCATTAAACCTTTATCAGCAAACTAGGAGGCTGATCAAAATGTTTGCAGCTCCAAAGCCAATCGTCAAGGGGGTGTAGGGGGTTTAGTTTAAGCCATTACTTTAGCCCCTTCAAAACCGATCGATAGTACGTTTGCAGATATTCTATGAAAATGCGATGCTATGACTTACTTTTTCTCACTTTTTTTCTGAAGTGACATTATAAAGACCTGTCACAAATAAGAATTTGCTTCCAGTCAATTAGTCATTGAGTATTCTATGACAATTCTATCGGCATAATCAAGTGTAAGGATAAAATATAATTTTGCTTGTTTAAAGAGCCATAATGAATACAGAAGAGAAAATGAGACATTTCACTTACTAATGAAAGAACAATTGGTTTTCTCTTTTAGATAATCAAAACTTTTTTTCTTAAATTCACATTGCGTATACAGTGGGAAACTACATTTTCTTGTCTGCAAACATTTCTAGTGAGGCAACTACAAGCAGACATATGAATAGGCATTTCTTGTGAGTATCAAAAACATAAGGCAATTTTAAAAAAAGAGCCCGTTGATAGCTGGGATAGGGTCCAGCATTCCCGCGACCCTTGTGAGGATAAGCGGCTTAGAAAATGGATGGATGGATGGAGGAACGCAAGTTTGTCCTGTTGTAATAATGCCACAATTGTACCCAACTGTCGTATCTCAATTGGAACAATAGAGGGCACTATGTAAAAATATTACATCAGAAAGAGGTGAAGAAGAAAAGGACACGAAGAATCGAGAATGTAGTTCCATGTCGAATAGATGCTATCTGTGTCCTGATCGATCAGTAAATAAAGTGAATAAAAAAAGAAATACAAGACTGATTCTTGAGAACACTACACTGACTAAACCAGACACCGCATGGCCAGCCCACCATGTAACTATTTGCGTGATCGCTCACAAAGCTAGTGTGCTAATTTGTATTTTTTTTTGGGGGGGGGGGATAATTAACGTCCTTATTGTTATGTTAATTTTCGTTGTCATTTCTGTGTATGTTAACAGTGGTTCTTGGTATGTATACTTTATTTAACTGTCACATTTATTGCTGACATATGTTGTACGTTCCTTTAAGAGAGTGTGCCCATCAGAGCATTAACGGTATAAAGATAAGAACTACATATAGCAATAGTGTAGTATAATGTGACCTAATAAATAATCAGTAAGATCTGATCTCGTAGATGGCATCAGATTTTTGTCAAGAATGACTCGGAACATTTGCCCATTCATCCTTCCTTCAATAATGTGAAGTTTACCAGTACCATTTGCTGAAAAGTAGCCCCACACCATCATGTTCCCACCTCTGAACTTAACTGTTGGTATGGTGTTTTTAGGGTGATGTGCAGTGCCATTTCTCCTCCAAATGTGGTGTGCTTTATGGCATCCAAACAGTTAAATTTTACTCTCATCCGACCAGACTATATTGTCCCAGTATTTAACTGGCTTGTCCAAATGTTGTTCAGTAAACTTTAAACGGGCTTTGACATACTTTTTTCCAGCAATGGGGTCTTGCGTGGTGGTGAGCTTGCATACAGGCCATGGCGGCGGAGTGTATTACTCACTGTTTTCCTTGTGACAACAGTAACTGCTAATTCCAGGTCTCTTTGAAGCTCTCCACAAGTGGTCCTTGGCTCTTGGACAACTTCTGATTACTCTTTGCACTCCTCTGTCAGAAATCTTGGAAGGAGCTCCTGATCGAGGCAAATTTATGGTGGTATGATTGGCTTTGTACTTACGTATTATGGACCCAACCGTGCTCACTGGAATGTTCAGAAAGATACCACTGGTAGAACTCCACTGCTTATATTTTTACTTACCTTATTTATCTACATGATTCATGGAGTCATAGAACTCCATCTCTTCTTAACTCTGCGGCATTATGTCACCTCAAGATTGAATGTCTGTATGTGCTTTAGACTGTTGCTAGGTTCTTTTTAACCTCCTCAAAAATAAATGCCGTAGTCAAAAAATATAGCGTCGGTATAATTTATTGTGCAGGCCTCCCAAAGTGCAACACAGTGGATATTTACAGAATTGCCAAAAAATACTGTACATTAAAAAGTGAAAAATGCTATTCATTAAAAATATATGTAGTGTACTGACTAAAATGTGTTGAACTGTATTTGTTTGAATTGCTGTTGTGAAAACTAGTTAAAAGTTTGTTTGGTTCTTTGTGTGGATGGATACTGGGGTGTCCTGCGTTCCGAGGGGTTTGTGAACATTTCAGGGTTTTTTTGTTTTAATGATTGATTGAAGGGGTGGTGCGTCCAATGGGATTGGGGGAAGGAGGTGGGTCGTGGGGAGGAAGAGCGGGAGATGCGGCGGGGAAAGAAGAGTTTTTTTGGGGGGTCTGGACCTGTTTTTCTCGACGCGAATGGATTTTTGACTGTTTTCAACCCGAACGGATTTTTGACTGTTTTCAACGCGAATGGATTTAGTCTTTCAAAGCCACGGGTCCTGCTTGCTCAACGCCACGGGTCCTGCCTGCTCAAGGCCACCGGGCTGCCGCTTCGACGCTACGGGATCCAGTCGCTGTGCCTACTGAAGCGTTTTGAGGGCGCGTTCCTATGACAATCGGTTTGGGTTTCTTTTCCCCAGTGAACTGAGGGTTCAACGGTTTTGTGAGTACTGCCTTTGAGGGCTATATGTGGGGGCTCGTCCGGGATTGTTATTGTTCACTAGTGTATTTGTGAGTAAAGAGAAAAAAAAAAAAAAAGAAGAAATTCGGTCAATGTTGACCGGGGTTGTAATAGTACTGTAATCACAATACTGAGTGTGTTTTGTGTGACTTGTTTTGAAAAAAAAAACAAAAAAAACAAAAACAAAAAAAACTCAAAACAAAACATGGAGTCGGAACAAATAATCAAATGGTGTGACGACAAAGGTATTGATGTTAAGAATTCTATTGTGCTTAGTGGGGTTTCTCTTGATGTTACTGATGAGAACATTTATAAGGTACTTGATGAAGTTAAAATTTTTGGTCGCACTAAAATCAGAGGACGGTGTCTAACACGCACAAACAACAATCAGTCTTTATTAGTTGAGACCACAGATGACATGACTAAAACTGACTTACCTGAACAGTTGATTGCTGGGGATCCGTCAGACTTGTGGGTAGTAAGTGTCCCTGATTTTCAGACTTTCCATGTGACTAGTGACAAAAGAGGTTTCCAATCCAAACTAGTATCATTCTTAGCCAGTGAAGGAAAGACTTTAGATGATGTGACAGGTTTGCTTAAGACCACGCCTGCCCCACCCGCTGTTCCTGACTTGAACACAGAGCTTGTGAATGCCATCTCTTTGCTTGTGGAAAAATGTCAAGCACCGCCTATGGACGGACAAGGCTATCGTAAACTTCGCTTCTTCTCGGGCATAAAGCCAACGCTACCTGGAGAAGAGGAGTATGACTCTTGGTGCCCTTAGTGCTGTCTCCTGGTTGGCGTGCCAAAATTTGCGGGGGGGGTTTTCTGGTCAGGCTGTTCTTGTAGAACGCCCAGAGGAGGGTTACTTCCCTGAAGAACTGTTAGTGATGCCTGTTGTTGATAAAGCAAGCGCTGTTCATTGTCGTCGTATCACAGTAACCTTGAGAAATGTATCAAATCATTCTGTGACATTGAAACGTGGTATGCAAATTGCTCATTTGCACAGGGTGGATGTAATAAATGCAGTCCCTGAAAAGAAGTCCTCTAAGCCGTCCACATCTCAACTATCCCCCTCGTCTTTCAACTTCGCAGATTCTCCTGTGCCTCCTGAGTGGAAGGAGAGGCTGTGTCAGAGAATGATGGAAAGGAAAGAGGTTTTCTCCAGTAGTGAGTTTGACGTTGGTTGTGCAAAGAGCACACAACACAGCATTCGAGTGACGGAGGACAAACCATTCAGAGAACGCTCTAGACGCTTACCTCCAAAGGATTTGGAGGATGTGAGAAAACATTTAAATGATTTGAAAGAAGCTGGAATAATTTCAGAGTAGAAGCCCCTATGCGTCACCTATCGTTGGGACCATACGTATGTGCGTGGATTACAGGACATTAAATAGGAGAACAATTCCTGACCAGTATACAGTCCCACGTGTGGAGGATGCCCTGACATGCCTGAGTGGTAGCAAATGGTTCAGCGTGCTTGATCTCCGAAGTGGCTACTATCAGATCCCTTTATGTGATGCTGACAAAGAAAAAACGGCATTTACTTGTCCGGCAGGATTTTATCAATTTGAGAGAATGCCACAAGGCATCTGCGGAGCACCAGCCACGTTTCAGCGTATCATGGAAAGGACGGTTGGTGATATGAATCTGCTGGAAGTGTTAGTGTACCTTGATGATGTCATTGTTTTCGGGAGAACAATGGAGGAACATGAGCAGCGCCTTCTTAAAGTGCTTGACAGATTAAAGGAAGAGGGACTTAAATTATCTTTGGATAAATGTCAGTTCTGCTGTCCCTCTGTAACCTATCTTGGGCATGTCGTTTCTAGCAATGGCATTGCTACTGATCCTTCAAAGATCGAAGCTGTGAAGTCGTGGCCACGCCCAGAGAACATCACTGCTCTCCGTTCTTTTCTTGGGTTTTGCGGATACTACCGACGGTTTGTGAAAGATTTTTCCAGAGTCTGTCATCCGCTCAATCAGCTACTGCAGGGCTGCATTGGGACTGGAAGGCCAGGAGGAAAGACTAAAATGGAAAAGAACAATAAAGAGAAAGAGAACTCAAAAACAGAGTGGTACCACCCCTCAGAGCCGTTTGGGGCAAGGTGGAATGAAGACTGTGAGAAAGCTTTTGAGAAATTAAAGGTCAGCCTTACAGAATCACCTGTCCTAGCAATCGCAAACCCAAATCTGGTTTATGTTCTGCATGTTGATGCAAGTAGAGAAGGCTTAGGATGTGTCCTCTATCAGGACCAAGGAGAAGGTTTGCGCCCGGTTGCATTTGTAAGTAGGAGCCTCTCTCCGTCTGAAAAAAATTATCCCACGCATAAACTTGAATTTCTGGCTTTAAAATGGGCTGTCACTACCAAGCTGCATGATTATATCTACGGAGTCAAGTTTGAGGTTCACACAGACAATAACCCCGTTAACATATGTCTTAACCACTGCTAAGTTGGACGCAACAGGACATAGATGGTTAGTGGAGCTATCAATGTATGATTTCAGCCTGAAATATCGCTCTGGAAAACAAAACATTGATGCAGATGCATTGTCACGGCGTCCTCATGCTGACAGCGATGTGTCTGGTGAAGAGGAAGTGTCCATGTCTCCTACCAGCGTCCAAGCTGTCTGTCAATTAGAACACCTCATCCTCACCGTTGCAGAGCTGTGGATCTCCTGGGCTTATCCAAGCATGCTGTACCCAGAGCTTATTGTAGTGTGTTATCTGTAAGCACTCAGCCACTGCCCCAAATGTCTTTAGCTGACATCTCACATTCTCAGCAGGAAGACCCATGCATCGGAGAAGTGTGGTGTGCTGTTGTGCAGAACTTTGCGGACCGGGCTAACAAACGAAAACATCCGGATGTGTCATTGTTGTTAAAAGAGTGGGAAAAGTTAAAGGTCAAGGACTCTGTACTGTACCGAATCAGTAAGCCTCCCAACAAACCAGTTCGACAACAACTCTTACTCCCACAGAAGTTCAGAGAAACTGTTCTTCAGTCTTTGCATGACCAGTCAGGTCACCTTGGGTTTGACAAAACCTATGGGTTGGTGCGAGAGAGATTTTACTGGCCTCGTATGAAAACACAGGTTGAGACGTATTGTAAAAATTGTCCAAGGTGTATTCAGAGAAAAACGCTGCCCAAGAGAGCTGCTGAGTTGTCACATCTTACCAGTGAGGGGCCGATGGATCTTGTCTGTATGGATTTCTTGACAATTGAGCCTGACTCCAGAAACATTTGTAATGTGCTTGTAGTTACAGATCACTACACACGTTATGCTCAAGCTTTTGCGACTAAGGATCAAAAGGCGTCAACAGTTGCTAAGGTCCTGTGGGAACAATATTTTGTCCACTATGGTCTACCGAAGCGAGTACACTCGGATCAAGGCAGAGATTTCGAGAGCCGCCTCATTCATGAACTGTTGAGTATGCTTGGTATAAAGAAGTCTAGAACCACACCCTACCACCCGCAGGGTGACCCGCAACCTGAGCGTTTCAATAGAACTCTCAACATGCTCGGTACTCTTGATGCACAGGACAAAAGTAAATGGAGTAAATACATCAGTCAGCTGGTGCATGCATACAACTGCACGCTAAATGAGTCAACAGGCCACTCGCCATATTTTCTCATGTTCGGTCGAGAGGCTAGACTGCCAGTAGATGTGGCATTTAGAGTCTCAAGTGATGGTACATCCACCAAGTCCTATCTGAAATACGTCAAAAACATGAAACGAGAATTACAGACTGCCTACCAGCTCGCCGAGAGCATGGCTAGAAAAAAAAATGAAGGGAACAAACAACGCTATAATCAGAGAGTTCGTTTCTGTCCATTAGTCTCTGGTGACAGGGTGTTAATCAGAAATCTTGGACTGCAAGGAAAACACAAGCTAGCGGATCGTTGGAAAGCTATACCATACGTTGTGGAGAGTCAACTCCCTGGTTTGCCTGTGTTCAAGTTGAAGCCAGAGAACGGACAAGGCTCTAACAAAGTATTGCACCGAAATCACATTCTGCCCATTGGACAGGAAGTGAAATTGAATGTGGAAAAGAACGAAGATACACTTCAACGCAAAAGGAGAGCCAGCAAAAGACTTAAAGCAAAGAGGGCTGAAAACTGTAATCTTTCTGGTGTACCAGCGCATGATCATGTTGAAAAGATTGAGTCTGCATCTGACTCAGAAGAGGATGAAATGGGTGTGTGGTATGATTATCACTCCATATGTGAGTCAAGACAACCGGAAGCTCAGGAAACTGTTCAATCAGAACCTGTCAGCATGGATTTGGATCAAGTTGTCCCTCCAATTAACCAAGAGATGGATGAGGTTACAGTTGAGGCATCTGCGGCAACAGATGACGATGGATCCGTAGTGCAAGATGAGACTTTTGAAAGTACTGTTGATACTGGAAGGGACACTGACGCACAGACATTTGATGTAACGACTGCGAGACAAGACAGTGTTACAGAGAGTTCAGACGAGGCACGACGGCCTCAAAGACTGAAAAGGGTTCCTACCAGACTAACCTATGACTTGTTAGGGAGTCCAAGCTCTGTGGCAGTTAGTACTCATACTGTCTCTCTAGCTAAGGTTGATGATAAGAGAGATGGCTTATCTCCATCACCTTTGAGGTACAAGAGCACTTTTTATAAGTGGATTGGTTTGAGAGGGGAGTGTTTATCCTGTTCATAAAAGGTTATGTTGTTATACATGTCATGAGGGCATGACCATTTTTTTTTTTGTGGGGGGAGAGTGTAGTGTACTGACTAAAATGTGTTGAACTGTATTTGTTTGAATTGCTGTTGTGAAAACTAGTTAAAAGTTTGTTTGGTTCTTTGTGTGGATGGATACTGGGGTGTCCTGCGTTCCGAGGGGTCTGTGAACATTTCAGGGTTTTTTTGTTTTAATGATTGATTGATGGGGTGGCGCGTCCAATGGGATTGGGGGAAGGAGGTGGGTCGTGGGGAGGAAGAGCGGGAGATGCGGCGGGGAAAGAAGAGTTTTTTTTGGGGGTCTGGCCCTGGTTTTTTTGACGCGAACGGATTTTTGACTGTTTTCAACGCGAACGGATTTTTGACTGTTTTCAACGCGAACGGATTTACTCTTTCAAAGCCACGGGTCCTGCCTGCTCAACGCCACGGGTCCTGCCTGCTCAAGGCCACCGGGCTGCCGCTTCGACGCTACGGGATCCAGTCGCTGTGCCTACTGAAGCGTTTTGAGGGCGCGTTCCTACGACAATCGGTTTGGGTTTCTTTTCCCCAGTGAACTGAGGGTTCAACTGTTTTGTGAGTACTGCCTTTGAGGGCTACATATATACAAAAACATTGAATGGATTCAAACAATAACATCCACATTCAGTCAATATAAATGAGCAAACGTTTCTACTACTCTACTGTATAATTCAACTCCGTACACTCCACACTACTCAATGAACCCTTTCAAATGGCCCCTTATACAGGGTACCCTAGCCCCTCCACCTGGGCATCACATGGTACAATTTATCATCCATCCATGCATCCATTTTCTGAGCCGCTTCTCCTCACTAGGGTCGCAGGCGTGCTGGAGCCTATCCCAGCTATCATCGGGCATAATGCGGGGTACACCCTGAACTGGCTGCCAGCCAATCGCAGGGCATATACAAACAAACTACCATTCGCACTCACATTCACACCTGCGGGCAATTTAGAGTCGTCGATTAACCTACCCTGCATGTTTTTGGGATGTGGGAGGAAACCGGAGTGCCCGGAGAAAACCCATGCAGGCGCGGGGAGCACATGCAAACTCCGCACAGGCGGGGCCGGGAATTGAACCCTGGTCCTCAGAACTGTGAGGCAGACGCTCTTACCAGTCGCCCACCGTGCTTCCACCATTTAACATTTATCTATTTATTTTATAGTATCTAGGTCCTTTTAGACATATTTAGTTCTAAATACATATTTGTACAAATACAGTCGCGCATTGTCAACTCATAAATAATGAAAGTTCTCTGGTCACCTGACCTACAAAAGGTCACATATGAGCCTCATTTACGGGACTTGTATTTGGACTTCTTGCTGCCTGAATTCCTGAATTCCACGTGTCACATCAATGCTGAGTGCAAATGTTTGTGTGTCAATGTACACTTCAAACTACGGTAGAACAACTGAGTGTGCGTGTATGAGTGTGTTGCATGCTGTCAGTGATGGAGCCACTCCTTCATATAGACAAAAACGAGTACAAATAGTTAGGTTAGATACATTTGAGAAGGCTTCTTTTGTTAAAAATCAATAGCAAGAGTAATTTTTTGTTGCAGAAGGAAGCCCGTCAGTCAAGAAGGTAAATTTGTATCCAGATTACACTGTATGCTCATTTTATATATTTTTTTATTACATTGCATATAGCTCTTAGACCTTGGAAATAACAGTTAAGGAAGATGCTCTACCCACAGTCGTTATCTGTTGTTCAGTACTGAAGCTATTTTCTCATGTTGGGGGGGCTCTGCACAAACACAGATTGGATGGACACGACTGGTACAGCGATGTGTAAATAACGTTTTAATCAATAACAGCATAGTAAATCATGTTTTGGTTTGTTTTTAGCAAGTCAAATTACCTATTATGATGCACTGTTTGTTAACTCAAGTAAGATGGTGTGTTTTCTTTCCTGAAAAGTAGTGGTTTTATAGCTATAAGGATTCTGTCCCACAGAATACATTCATTTAAATGTCGGTCAAATTCCATGTACAATCAGAAGCCACAATGTATACTCCCAATGTGCTCCTTGATAAAAACCTCCATTGATCTAGGGAAAACAATGCCAACAGAGTGGCTATTGCATAGACAGCAGCTTTAAAGCCTATAAACCTCATTTGCATGTTTAACTTTATGCATCCTCAGAACTTTGTGGCACACTGGCGAGCATGTCTCCTGCCTCATCACACTAAATTCCAAACGGATTACCCTCACCAACACCCCCCACCCCCCACCAATCTCTGACACGTGGGTAAGAAACCGATTCGATTAAAAAAATGTAATAAATAATAACTCACAGGGCCGCTTGTCAAGGCGCGATTGCTAATCTGTGAGGGAGGATTTGAATAAATCCTCAGTGGCTCTGTGCTCTCTCTCACCACTTTTCAGCCTCTCTCATCCCTCTCTTGGCGGCCGCCTCAGAAGGAGGGCGCCTCTTCGAGAGCCCATCGTGCTAAGTGAGATTAATTTCAACATCATAAATAACCGGGAGCAGGTCACGGGAGGGAGCTCAGATTGTGTGTTGCCTTACACTAACAAATGTATTTGACTTTGCTTTACCATTTCAATCCATGCTTTTAATCCCGTCATTGTTTTTGTGCAATTTTAATAGCCAGGCTGGGATTTCTCATGATGACATGCTGGCTGCATTGTCTCTGTTGCCGTCATTTAAATGGGTTCCTCAATGGTATAAATAAGTAATAAATAACCCGTCCTCTATTGTGATAATTATCGTTATCCTTATGAGTGGCGTATTTCAAACCTTGTCACGCTGTAAATCAGCATCACTGAAAGGTGTGTGATCAATTTGTTAAAATCGTTTGTGGAACTGTCACTTTGGTGGCAATTTCATTTTAGTCACTAGTTGCCCTTCATTGGCACATTTCAGACATGAAGGTTTTAATTATTAGCAACCTATTCCAGGCGTTTTTTTTACTACACAAATGAGCACGTTCATATAAGGACAGACACTTATTATTAATGTATTTATTTACACTTTTATTGACAGTAAAACACATGCCTATGCTGAATGGGGGCCAGAGGTATATCAAATATAAGATAATGATCATTTATTATTATTATTATTATTATAATTATTATATTCTGGCAAATTGTTTAGTTATTTGAGACAAAATTCATTAGAACACCAAAATCAAAAATAAAGTATAAAAACTAGGTAATTATTGAGTATATTATCGCATTTACTGGCTTTTTCATTTTTTTTTAGTATTGAAACAACTGAATCAATTGCAATGGTATATAGTACAGTAATGGCATAATATCATCATAAATGATTTGTACCTTTTTCATGCACTCCTGCGCTTACTGGCTCTTGTGGAGTTACATTTGCATTTAAACTGTGTGTATAATCTAATATGGTTCTTGGGTGTCATTTTGTGTCATCCAGGTGTTTCAAAAATCCCTGCAGTAATTTGATATTGGGTATTTTCGCCCACAGGCTTCTGTCCAAGTGGTGTCTCAATATTCAGGTGCCCATTGTGCTAAATCTTTGTGCATGACTTACAATCGGCAGTGGCCAGCACAGACACACACATGCCCTCACACACACACGCACGCACACACACACACACGCACGCACAATATATGCATGACAACACAAGCAAACACTACAATGTCAGATTTAAGAATCCATGATTCCCTGAGCAGAAAAAGTTCTGCAAACAAAATTAAAAGAAACGAAGATGAAAAAAATTGTCCGACAACCAGCAATGTAATTTAAACAGGATTGACCTTAACTCAAACAACCCGCCTCGGTATCTGACTTTGCGTGTGTTGGGTCTCTATTTATTTGTGGATGTCAGAGCCTGTTCCGCCTTGTTTACTGTTAAGGGGATGAAAATGAACAGTCAGTGCTCCTTTTATAAGCCTGTTTATACATTCTAATACCAGAGGCTGTTTCGCAACCACAGCAGCACTGCTGGATGTGACTCAATCAACACAACGGCACTTCCACCTCCATGACACACACACACACACACATGCATATCATCATCACCAGGAATGAAATTATTTTAAGATGTATAAATGTTGTGCAGTGACTAATACATGGTGACCCTTTAATTGAAGGCTTTGAAACATAGATCCCTGTTTGTAGCGTTTTATACACTTTCCATTTAATTCACATGGCCTTTCCTATACTTTCAGGGTGTGAGAGGTCTTGCTGCCAGTTTTTACTAATACTGCGCTCTGTCTTAAGTCATTTACTACAATCCCTCCACAGCTGCTTTGAAATGGCATTTCTCATATAGAAACACTACAGGCCATCTTAAGCGTTGCTGGCTTTTCATGACTTGAACTATTTAACTGGGAATAACTCTAACTTAAAAATACAGTGCAGCACCATAAAGTATTTTGAATTGCTTCATAGAGTAAACGTGCAGCAAGAAATGTGTTACACGCTTCAGAGAAAGTGTCCGTGGACTACAATATAAAAATCCACTAAGCCAATACACTTACAATCTCAAGATGTCCATCCATCCATTTTCTGAGCCGCTTCTCCTCACTAGGGTCGCGGGCGTGCTGGAGCCTATCCCAGCTGTCATCGGGCAGGAGGCGGGGTACACCCTGAACTGGTTGCCAGCCAATCGCAGGGCATATCGAAACAAACAACCATTCGCACTCACAGTCATGCCTACGGGCAATTTAGAGTCTCCAATTAATGCATGTTTTTGGGATGTGGGAGGAAACCGGAGTGCCCGGAGAAAACCCACGCAGGCACGGGGAGAACATGCAAACTCCACACAGGCGGGGACGGGGATTGAACCCCGCACCTCAGAACTGTGAGGCTGACGCTCTAACCAGTCGGCCACCGTGCCGAATCTCAAGATGTATTTGCTCATAATGCCACTAAGTTATAATTTTGAGAAATTCAATCATCAAGGAAAAGTAATTATATTAAACCTACTCACTGTTGTCATTGAATTATTTTCTCTTGTTGTCCTTTTCTCCACATCTTTTGAGCTTCACAATACCCCCATGGCCTAGTCAATGATTTCAGCCCAGTCTGTTCCGAAGCATGGGAATATATGTGCATATATCCAAGCTCCAATCACCTTAGAATTAGTTTAATGTCAAAATCTTCTTCCCAGTCTTGTCAGTGTCAGACTTTATCGGCATAGACAGGGCTGAAGTCTCCATTGGGGGACTATGAGTATCTGTGATGTGTCCTTTCACAGTGGGAGAGAAGCCCAGGAAACCACCCCTGCCCTTACGCCCTGGGTCATCAAACAAAAGCATCCATCAAACACCTTTTGACAAGAAGAACATCAGTAAGCAGTAACAAAGTATGTGGTTCTACACCAGTCTCGGACACGCTCCAGGTGTCACAACAACAAAATGACAGGTTGTTAGACTTGTCTTTGTAAAAGACTTTGTTCCTTACTTGATTTTTTTCTTTTTACCATAATGACTTCCAAGAAGTATGCACTGAAATGTTTTACAATGAGATGCTATTTATGTCCTATTTCCATTTGATACAGAAGAGCTGATAATGGATCACAAAAGGTAATCTTACAGTAAATTCTCATTCAGTTACTTATCAAACCAATAATCAGCCATTTTGTAGGGAAGAGCATAATAGCTGATTAGTGAATTTTGTCAATATAGTATTAACAACAACATTAATAGGGTGCTGAATTAAGAGAGAGCTATTAACAAGGCAATGTCAGCTGGGTCTTGAAGCAATGGAGGCAAAATAGAATGCACTACTTGTCACCAACGAGCAGAGCTGTTCAACACATTGCTGGCTAAAGAAAAGAGAGAGAGAGACAGAAAATCACAGTGTGTACTATATATGAATAAGGGACTATTTCACGTGTTTTGGTACAAGAGATGGATTAGTGTATTAGTTGATGACAGAAAAGTATTATTATCAAGCATTTCTTGAGGGGCAGGAGGCACCCCACTGTGCTGACGCAGACTCCTGAGCCGGGCCGGCAGGGGAAATTCATTCGACTGCCTGGGCCACAAACATGCTCCAAAACTGCTCGGAGTCCATTTTCTATCGGTAGAAAGCCTTGAAAGAACGTGAGAAACTTCAGGGACAATCAAAACGTGACGGCCAGGAGATAACATAGTGTCATCTGTGGTAGACTGTGGGCTGAACCATAGTGCGCATTTGAACTCCCCTCACATCCTGTTATGGATGCCATGATAAACAGTGAGAAAATATATTAATATGAGGAATATAAGGGGGAATGAGGAATCTTGTATATATTTAAAAAAATATTATTGCTGTTGTTGTGACCAATAATTTTCACGGTAACAGGAAATTGCAACAACCAGTTTAGTCCCTATTTGCGCCTGTATTGCTTGTGAAGTTGCTCAAGACATTTTATAGCTCAGTCTGCCGTGAACATTTAGCGAGAGGACAGATTCACAGGTCCTCTAAAGAAGTGGCACCCCCTTTTTATTATTTGTCCTCTGACACTGTTGAAAATAAAAAAAGAATACAAATCCCAGAAGGCGTATGTCTTAAGACCATAATTCACAGCATGATTCAAAGTCAAAGCTTTATCTAAGGAGAATTTAGCTGTAATGTCATGACAGTTACCCAATTGGGTCATCTAGGGTTGAATTCATCACTTGGGGCTTCAGCCTACCGTGAAACTGGGAACGCTTCCAGGGGGGGGAGGGGCAAAATTTGGAATCTACAGTATATCCAGCCCTACTGCTGTTGGGTAGAGTGATGTGTGCTCACTCCAGCCCATAGAGTCATTATGCTGCATGTATGCGTGTAATAAGAGTAATACTGTACCGACCATACTAATTTCCACTTGTCAATTAGGCTTCAGATTTGTTTTATTTTAGTAGAAATCTGTGGATGGAAAGGGAGTCATTTTATTCAGCGACAAGGGTGACCATTAAACTGAAACTCCCATTTAAGAATGAGCCCACATTTCTGATGCTTTGCTTGTTTACAAAGAGGTTGGATGTGTCAAACAAGAGCATCTCTGTCTGCAATGATCTGCCTCACGGCTCCAACTGTCTCTTTTCTACAGACGTTGATTCATTTCTGTCACAACATCCACTGATAACCGAACAAGACATTGTTTCATTTAATCTCCAGTAAATTGTGGATGCTTGTCTTTTTTTTAAAGTTTTTTTATTAACCTCACAGTCACATTTTGTAAAATGGTATACACCTACATTGTGCCCAGTTGGCCATACATTTCAGAATCCATCCATCCATCCATCCATTTTCTGAGCCGCTTATCCTCACAAGGGTCGCGGGAGTGCTGGAGCCTATCCCAGCTGTCTTCGGGCAGGAGGCGGGGTACACCCTGAACTGGTTGCCAGCCAATCGTAGCATTTCAGAATCACTTACTCAAAAGGAAACATCCATTTGTAAAGCTCAGGAAAACTCCTCATTTTGGTTGAGGAAAACGTACAACAACTACAAACAAATATATACTATATATCAGAAGTCATTCCATTAAATTTTTGCACTGCAATTTTTTTATACTCCTTTGCATTTATTTCACATCCTCTGTTTATTACCTTCTTTTAAATTATCTCCCAAATGTGCCACAAACATCCTACTCCATTTTGTGGGAAGGCAAACCGATCGAATGGTGAACATTAAATAAATGAAATAGTTAACTAACAAACCATCGTGGCCATTTGGAATAACACTCTGTCATTCCCTCATTACAAAGGCCACTCCATAACGATCCCATTTTGGGGACTCATTCACTGAAATAATCTGCGCCGAGAGCAAATAGCCTGGACCCGGTGATTGACTTTGCCAGACATTTTCTCATTTAACTTGCAGTGTATAAGGCAATTATAGTAGGCTGTATTTGAGAGGATGGGATAAGGAGATTGAAGGCGAGAGAAAGAAAAATGTTGAAAAAATGAGACAGAATGTTCTACCATAAAGTCAAAAAAATAAAAATAAATATATATATATATATATAAACACATATATATATTCATACACACACACGTGTATATATATATACATAAATATATATATTTTTTCGACAACAGTGTGACTGTGTATATATATCCATCCATCCATTTTCTGAGCCGCTTCTCCTCACTAGGGTCGCGGGCGTGCTGGAGCCTATCCCAGCTGTCATCGGGCAGGAGGCGGGGTACACCCTGAACTGGTTGCCAGCGAATCGCAGGGCACATAGAAACTAACAACCATTCGCACTCACAGTCATGCCTACGGGCAATTTAGAGTCTCCAATTAATGCATGTTTTTTTGGGATGTGGGAGGAAACCGGAGTGCCCGGAGAAAACCCACGCAGGCACGGGGAGAACATGCAAACTCCACACGGGATTGAACCCCGCACCTCAGAACTGTGAGGCTGACGCTCTAACCAGTCGGCCACCGTGCCGCCATATATATATATATATATATATATATATATATATATATATATATATATATATATATATATATATATATATATATATATATATATATATATATATATATATATATATATATATATATATATATATATATATATATATATATATATATATATATATATATATATATATATATATATATATATAAACCAATGAATGATACTGTTCTGTAAACTTGTATCTGGTTTTGCATAGGGATTAAAACCACATTTACTACTAACACTATGCACTATGCTTGGCCCTCCACAGAATATCAAACTGCACTCATGCATCGTTTGTATTCCCCTAGAAACTTAGGAAAACAATGTTGTTGGTCTCCTAAATGGGGAAGGGTGGAGCTGGCTTGGACCCCATCTGAGCTGGCTTGGACCCCATCTGATCAGGACATACGTTGCACGATGTTGCCTGTCTCATTAGGATTCACATTTTAATCGCGCTTGGCTCGCTGTAAAATGTGTCCGTTCACATGCAGATGCACAACATGCACATATGGATCCACTTTTACATGGTAATGAGATCATTTTATTATAAAGCTGTATAAAAAGCCAGTCGCAGCAAGGGGTAAAGTGGGAAGTTGGGAAGAGTTAGTCATTTGCACACTATTAGTTGTAGAACGTGCTGACTTAAACCTGAACGAAACACTGTTTTAACTTCAGAGGTTTACGGTGTCCTTGCACGCTATTACTTACTAACATGAAGTTAGAGAGAGTCATTTGAGAGGAAATATTCCTGCATGCATGCACATGTGCTTGCACATGCACTGGCATGCATGCATGCACACTAATTTTGATGGATCGCTACTGAAGCAAGCACTTTAACTATACACACTGGATGCATATAATCGTGCACTGTTGAATTAGTTTTAAAAAAAGGTAATAGATTAGATCATTATTTAAGTTTTTTTAGGTGAGTTTAATATTTGTACTTGAAGGAGTGGTCATAAATTGTCAGTTGGAATTTACATTTTCTTTTTAACAATATTTATTATTAATGTGGTCATAAAAAATGCTCAGGCAGAATTGTGCGTTATTGTAATTAATTAGATTGTGCACAAGGTAGCGGTCGGTGAGTGTAAGTAAAATAAATTATTTTAAGGCAAATGTTTCAGGGGTGAATTCCAGTGTGGGTCATGTCACACTAACCATGCCATATTGTTTTTGCAGAACATTCCACCAAGTACTATTGAAAATCCTCAATCCATCTGATTAGGTGTCATCTGTTGATTTCAATGAGATTATGATCTGAAAAAGCACTAAATGACACGTGACATCAGCCATGGTAGATTGAGCCACATTGTCGCAGACTTCCACTATGACAACATCATTCTGCTCCAATCCAACACTAGCATCAAAATGGGAGTTCAGAACATCAACAGAGGCCATTAGGAATAGCAATTAAAATTATAAATCTAACGGAAATTTTTCCCATGGTCAAAGTGCAGATTAGTAATGAAAATGAATATCCATCCGTCCATTTCCCGTACCACTTATCCTCACTGGGGTCGTTGGCGTGCTGGAGCCTAAGCCAGCTGACTCTGGGCCAGAGGCGGGGTACACCCTGGACTGGTCGCCAGCCAATCGCAGTAAAAATGAACAATTATTAATATTTTCATTCAGCAAGCATAGGGAAAGAAAAAAATATCTTTATTTCCTGCACCTCAGACATGGAGATGAACATCATTCCTTGTCTGGTTATAACACAAATCAACCTCTCAGGATCAAATCAGAAACTGTCTCAAAATCCAAAGTGCAACGGTGACAGTGAGTCCAGGAGCCTGTCAGCTTCACTCACATCTTTATCTTTTCTTCTTTCTCCTGCAGAGAATTTGAATGGTAGAAGAGCCTGCCTGTGGCGTGTGGAAGAAGGAAATGTCCAACCTAATATCCTGTCTGAAGCGTGTACGCTCTCCATCAGCCTCTATCAGTAGATCTGGCGGATGGGTGGATCAGGTGGAGGGACGGCAGAGCTTCCATCATATCTGATTCTCTTTCTCTTTGCTCTCCTTTTGCATGGAACCTGTTAAATGCATACAGCTAATTCATGGGGAATGAAAGCACATATTCGGTATAATTTATATGTGGGAACAATGCAGTGAAGATAGTGAACATAAAGATTAACATAAAAAAAACTACATTTGGATCAAATTATATTAATTACAAGCGGTGCATTCAAAGTCTGCCTTGACAAAGATGATAATGCTCATTTTGATACTTTGACAGGGTTTTAATTAAAAAACAGTGGTTATTTGTGTAGTTTGCAGTGGTGAATAACAGCACTGCATCACATTGACGTCTGTCAAATATTTATTTGAATATTTCTGCATTATTATTTGCATACATTAACAAGATAAAATAATCTCTCTTGAGATCCAGGCATTTGACATGACTGATGCGTGAATAAAAATGTAAATGCTCTAATTATTCTAAATTCCTGTCTTGTGCTAGCACATATGGAGACCGCTAAAGAAATATTGACACAGAATGCCAGAAAGCAATACACTGTTTTGTAAACAAATCTTCAGCCCGTAATGTTCTGATTTAGTCTAGTGCAGACAGTATTTTGTGACAGCTAAAATGAATGCACTTTTTTTTTTTATTGGAGGTCTTTCTCATTCCTTTTGGCCAAGGAAAAAAAAAGGACAAAAAAAGAAAGGACAAAAGCAAGCAGACAAAAAAAGAGACTAAATGATGGGGGCATAACTGCCATAGCCCTCTTCATGGTCCCTTTCCATCTCGACTCATATGACCTTCCCCCAAAAACACAGGCTGTAAAATTTGGAACTGTTTATAAAATGTATTTGCTAAATTCTACACCTCCCTGAATTATGCAACTTTTCTTTCGTCCCCTTTTCTTCCCTCCCAACACTGACAATTTAACACCAAATTCATACTGACAATGCCAAAATGAGGTCCATCGAAGGGTGAGACAAAGTGGCCGTCATATGAATACATATTTTAGGGTGTACACAACGTTTACTTACTGAGTGTATTATTAACATAAAGCGAATGCTCTGAGACAGGAGCGTGGGTATAAAATGTTCTTTTTCACATATTTTTGTCAGCAAGCGGAAAACAATGACGTTTTGTAAACATAGTCATGAATGAGTGAATGTAATAATATAGATTTATGATTCTAGTTCAATAATTTTTTTCATTTTTAGGAAATAAATGTTATATAGACTTCAATCACAATTTTATTTAATTTACTTGTGTGAAAGAAAATGTATTCAAATTGAACAATATAACATTTTAGTTGAACAAAAGAAGATTTCCCCTTAAAAAAAAGTAAATTTAAAAAAGATGACATACAGTTAGAATTTCAATTGATCAGCTACTATAAGCTCTATGGGAAATGCTTCAGATGGAAGAAGCAACATTCAATACCTAGTCAACAGCATAATTAGGGCATTGCAAAACATGTATCACTGTAGTACTGCGGTTATGTCATGTTGTAACATGTTCTGCAGTTAGGGTAAAACAGAGTTTTAATCAAATTATGTTACCATTATTGTTGACGTGTTATTTATTTTTCCTTTTCCTGACACTGTCAATGAAGCATTAACATGTGCAAGTTTAAAAGTAATTCACCTTTTAATATTCATCATGGTTACAAAAATCTTTCATGACCATCGGCTCAAATTTAGTTTTTGTATTTTGAGTGGATGAGTGTTTTTTTTTGTTTTTGTTTTTTTTTTTCCGCGCGATTCTTTTTTCAACATGCTGGGCTATAGTCGGGGAATGGGTAGTGGGGAAGGCTATGGGTGGGAGCTAAGCTTTGTGTTTGGGGCCTCTTATACAAAAAACAAAACATAAAGACAGCCCCAGTCATCAGCATGGGGTGCAAAGTGCAGCTGCCCTGCTAATGAGATTTTAAAACTGGCCATAATGTCCCTTCAAATTGCCCTTATATGGAGAATTATATGCTTCATGCGTTGATTTATTTAAATGGGGACGGTGATTCGGTGAATGCGCAGCATGTGTAAATGTGTGTTTGACATCAATAGCCCGCAGCTAGAACCAAACTGTGTTCTCGTTTGTCAACTCACAAGGACAATAATAATACTAATAATAAAAGCAAGAAGAAGAAGAAGAAGAAGAAGAAGAAGAAAAATAATCTATTATGGCATTACCCATTAGTGATAGGTATTTAAATTTCCTTGATTAATGAATCAGAAATTAACAATCTATGTTTTATACTTTATATAGATTGTTTTTAAATCTATATAAAATATGAAATCTCTATTAAAAAAAGAAACATATTTTTTATCAATTCATAGTCCACTAGTCAAATGTTAAATTATTTGTCTGAGGAATATAAAAATAAGTAGCAGAACAGAAGAGCACACGGAAAGACATTGGACCCAGATTTGTCCAAATGTCATTAAATTCAAATGCACATCAAAGTAGCTGCATACTTATTCTTGTTGAGAAATAATGTTATGTCAAAGGGTGAATTCAGTCCATTGTGAGTCAGTCGAGCAGCTCAAAACATCGACTCCAAATGTTTCAAATCTGAAATTACATAGGTATTAATGTGCTAAATTCACCTGCAAACATTGCACTCTCTTTATGCGACAGTACTTTTCTATTTTGACATTATCTGAAGTCCATTTGGACAGGAAACTAGTCTGGCTGAATTACTACTCCGCTGTTTCTGTCAAGTAATGAAATCCATTCGTGGCTTCATTATTTCAAAGAAATGCAACAAAATTAACAATGCTATCGAGACTGATCGATTTACCAAACTCCACGCAATCGTCAAAAATCTTGGTTACCAAAAAAGGAATAAATCTTACCCACACTGTTAAAAATTAAACATTACTCAGTAATTATAAGTTTCAGCCAGCATAATTTACCATAATAACACACCCAAAACACAAACACACAAATCAGTTCCTTTTCAAGTGAGGCTCACGCCACAATGAGACAATGAGGTAATGTTTGGATATACCCACTGCGTACTTACAAATGATACACAAATATGTAGAAAACTCGCAAGATGGTACTGTCTCACGTTACTGTGTGAATATGTCAATGCACAACACAAGAATGACTGTTTGTAGTCACTCAAATGGGACTGTGTGTGTGTGTGTGTGCGTGTGTTTGAGAAAGAGGGGACAGAGACAGAGGGTTACAGGCCTGCATGAAGACGTCCTTTGTATGTGTGATGCTTGTTCTTTGTGGGGGGAAAAATGAAGAACATCAGCATGAGAAAAGATGGCGAGGGCTGCGTCGCTGATCATTGACACTTGCTGAAAAAGCCCATAGATAGAAAATGACAACCAGCAATGCACTCACACACACACGCGCACACACACACACACGAGCCGTGTGGTAGGATTCATGGTTTTCAGTGCACAAAGTGGCATCGCTTCGTCATAAAAAAAATAATAATAATAAACATTTTTTACGTCACTTTTTTCAGAGGCTGATGTAAGTGCCCTCTAAATGTTCTAATTTCGGTGTCTTTGATCTGTACTGTGTTTTTATATCGCGTGCGTGTGTGTGCCTGTTTGTGCACAGGCATCTGTAGGATGTCTAATTAGAGAGTGCGTCAGTGCCAACCTCTTGTTTTTAAGATCCCATTTCAAAGCAAAGGCTTATTTTGGGCGGGGAATGCGTCGGTTTCTCCTCAAACCTCACTTGACTGAAGAACAAGGTCGACGAAGACGTGACAAGTGATGTGTAAGCTTGAGTTTGTGCAATCACATGTTGGGATTTGGACAAAGGCCTTCCATCTGTAGTGCTGAATGTTGACACTTGTTCAATGTGACACTTTGTGCTATGCTTTATTTAATTAAGTAATATTTTCCTGTTTCTTTTTTTGTTTGTTTTGTTTTTTGTTTGGGGTTTGGGGGGGCAATCTGACACCAGGGCTAAACACTGCCCCCATGTGGAAAGACACAGACAGCTCATTGCCCTTGAACGTCTGGTTGATGAGACCTTTAAAAGAATGATTGATGTGAGCCTATATTTGAAATACTGCACAATTGAAGTCAGTTTCTATATTGTTGCCAAGCACACGCAGCATTTTCGATCTACAGATGCCAGTGCTACATATAAGGCTCGTGCCTGCTATCCCTTCTTCTTTCAATGAATATTTGCGCTAAGAGACTAAGTGCAACAGAACAGTTTAGGGCGTTTCCACTGTGCTCCTTGTTTTAAAGAAGAAGATGCTGTCCTCTACTGGCATGTTTTATTATAGCAACTAATGTTGATCCAAGAGCGTCTCTGGTATAATAAATAAAGAAGAGGACAGGAATAAAGGAAAGTATGTAATTATTGTGAGACAAGTAAGATATTACCAGAAAGGGGTTTTTGTTTGATGGAATTGAATTGAAAGGGTATTGTGATGAGATTTCATCTTAAGTAACACAATAAAGATGACGTTCCTCTTTGATGAAGATTTAGGCTAACATTTACGTAGAAAGACCTCTGTTTTAGTAACTATATTTTCATTTGCGAAACGTTTAATAAGCTGCCTCACAATTGATAGGCTCTGAGTTCGAATCTTGTGATTCGAACAGATCGGCTCGGGACTTCCTGTGCCTCGTATGCATGTTCTCCCCATGCTTGCGTGGGTTTCCTCCCACATCCCAAATCATGCATGGTAGGTTAATTGAAGACTAAAATTTCCATTGGTGTAAATGTGAATGGTTGTATATATATATATATATATCGGTTAACATCAGCTCATACTGTATTTAATAAGGATACCATTATAGTTAGTTTTTATTTCAATGTTACTTTTCTTTTTCAAATTGATTTAGTTTTAATTAGCTTTTACAGCAGGTTTGTTAGTTTTTATTATTATTTTTTAAATGCTTCATTTTAGTTGAGTTTTTATTAGTTTCAGTGTTAGTTTTGGGGATTTGTCAAGTGTGAGATAAAAAAAAGATCACGTCAGGTATTGTGTGATAAAAACTCAACAAAAAAAATCCCATTTAAAAAAATATATATTTTTAACTTTCTAAAAGATAAACAACCATCCACAAATCAATTAATTACAGTTACTGTACAACAGTCCACAAAATTCGAATTTGAACTTGAATAAGTGCAGTGCATAATATTGCTTCTAAGGTTAAATTAGATGCATCACAACGCACAGTAAAACTTTTCATGAGACACATCCTCTCGTATGGCCTTTTTAAAAATGTGTTTATATTTTTTCATTTGTATAAAAAAAATTATTTGCCTGTTTTCCTTACCTTGTTGTTAAATTGCAAACTTCTCAAGTGGACTTTCATATTTGTGACTGTTAGATAGAAACTAAGATTGCTTTTACCTTCTGTATCTCCAGTAAAAGTGCACCCAGTCTGTTTTTTTGTTGTTGAGTCCAATGATTATTGTCACAAAGCTTATCAGGTTTTTCTGCTGTTGAAGTAGTGCTGTGAAATTGTCCTGTTGTTGCGGTAGTTCCATCATCTGCTGTGTCAGTGAGACAAACTCCTTGTCTGCTTTCACATGTGCCTTTCGTGGCAGGAAACAGCAGCATTATGAGACTCTCGGCAGTTGTACGTTTTTCTGAGTTTTCCCAAAAAAACAAATAAACGTGCAGGTTACCTGAAGGCACTAGCTGGTCAGTAGCCGTCGTAGCCGTTTCTGTTCGCAACACGTAGCAACACAGCTAGGACGTACAAGTTAGCTTCACAGCAAAACTTGTGCTTGGTCTGGCGAGATGTCAATACCACAGCACTGCCCGATGATGTCACTTCTAGGCGACACACAGTGAGTGAACTACAATTCCCAAATGACTGTTCGACCTTTCTCCCGTAGCCCTTCTGTCTATATATTTATCTGAAATAAATACATTTATAATCAACGCTGAAAGCTCATGTATGAAATTATTCAACGAAGATGAAAACAGAGGAAATTTTTGCTATGATTATAGTTAGTTTTAGTAACTAAACGTAAAATGTAGCTTTCGTTAACATATTTTTTTAAAACATTCTCGTCTTTATTTCATTTACGAAAATGTTTGTCAATTGTAGTTATTTCGTTCATTTTTGTTGAGTATAATAAACTTGATACCCGTCCATATCGTCGGTTGCAACACCAGCCAAGAGCAATGACATGCTCCACGCACGCATAGCTGCGATTTCGCATGGTCCTTTTCTGCACAGAGACATCTTCATGCGAGACTGTGAGTGCGGCATATTTAAAGGGAATAAAAGGCATTTACACCTGTCACGAAAATAGAACCCAAAGTTATTTATTATCTGTTCAGTGTCGTGAGGTGGAACCTATCACTGCTTACTTTTGCCAAGAGTACACCCTGGATGTCCTCCTGTCCAATGAACCAAACAAGCATGTTTTCTGATTTTGGGAGTAAGCTGCAGTACCCCAAGAACCCACGCAAGCACAAAACATGCAGCTAGCCTAACAGTAAGGTTCCATGTTTGATCCTCGGCTCAACCCTTTTTGTGTCCGTCATTCCCTTCACACTGGTCGGCAGCAACAATGTCTCTCCACTACTGTCTGTCTTTTGGCCATTTTCTCTCCCTGGTATGGTCTTTATGGTTTTTGTGTGGAAATTGCAAATTTTTTCTGGGTTTTCTGGTTTCCTCGTACATTCCAAAAACATACATGCTTGTTTGATTGAAAATTAAAATGCCCAGGATAGGTGTGTAAGTCAGTGTAAATGTTTTGTTTGTCTATATGTGCCCTGTGATTGACTGGTGACTACTCCAGGATGTACCCCATCTTTAAACCAAAGTCAGCTGGGATATATGAAAATGAATCGATAGATGCATGTACCGTGGCTCCTTTGTCCAGCTCATCCAGCCACACAGCCATTGTCTGTGAGAGGTGGGGTGGTGAGAGGGGGTTTAGATAGATGAGAACCAGCGCACACCACACCACTTCACTTTCCTTCTCCTTCAGCCTGACAGGACCTGAATTACAATAAATGATAGCCCTCCTTGGTCACAAAGCGTTTTGACCTACCACCGTCACATTCTGTACCCTCTCACCCACTGCAGCCCCCTTTTAATGGGTCCCACATGGGCGACCAAGCTCTCTTAGGACCCCGCTGGCAGTGAAGGCCGCTCTCACGATAGGGAAAGACCTGCAGAAGCAATATAGTCATGTGAAATAGCAGAAATTACATTTTTGTGTAAATCTATGAGTCATCAATAGAATAAAACAATCATTGTCTCAGAATGCTAAAATTATACTGGATGACAATGAAAAGGGATCATTTATACTTTTCAGTAAATGTAAAGCAAATATAAAGGTTGGGGGAAATTGGAAGCTGGGGGAGTGGCAGCTGCTTGCAATGTGCTTTTATGAGCCCCTTGATATTTTTCAGATGACACCTTCATACCGTTTTCACCTTCTGACCTGTTTTATTGCTGCAAATCTACATTTAATCACAGAGCCAATAAAATATTTTTTTTTCCCTTAAAGGAGGGACGAAATTGGACGTAAGAGGAGATTTGATGACCTTCCTACAACCTGCAGAGCAGGGTCAGATGTGTCACCTCATTCGTCACGATTTCTGTGTACAATTGTCTGTGCACTTGAGTCTTCTGAACAAGTGCCATACGTACATTTTCCGTGTACTGAATGTGTTTAGGCTTTGTCCCAATTAGAAAATTTTGTCATTACACTTACCTTGTCTATTGTTCACACTGAACTTCTCCATTAGTTATTGATTGATTGATTGATTGATTGATTGATTGATTCAGTCCTGTTTAGCTGTTTGGTCAAACAGAAAGGAGGATCTGTATCCCTTTTATGCCAGAACAGTTTTATTGTGCCACAGTGGAATTTTTAAGCTGCTAATGTGGTTCTTTGTATTCTGATAGATTTTTATTCAAAATTGTAGATGTTTTAAAGTTTGAAGTTTTAAAGGGGGAAAAAAAGGACAGTGAAAAGATAACTAAATAATTTATAGGAAGTTAAGACAACTAAAGGCAGGACATTAGCTTTAATAAAGATGAGGAATATTATAATTATATGCCTAGTACAATGACATACAATAGATTTGAGTGTTGTACTGTATCTGGCAGTAGTGCTACACCCTGTGAAGGAAGGATAGGACAATATAGAAGAGGACTGGACAGGACAAGGACAGGAGAGGAAGCATGCAGGACAGAGGTAGTGGACCCGGCTGTACAACTGAAGTGTGTTTGGAGTGGCTCTGTAAATTGTACTTTAGAAATAGAGTGCAAGTGAGGGGATACCCAGGAAGTTGGCATAGTTATGAGTTATTTATCGCAATGAGTGAGTGGCCCCACACCAAGCGAATAAGTCCCAGCGGTGAGTATCTGTGGACACATGCAAGTGAATTGATACCGTCTCGCATGCACAATAACCTTCAGAAGTGACCTGTAATTGCTGACCCCATCCTACCCTGCCACAGTGTCCCCCGCATGGTGGAAAGGACGCCCAACAGGAGAATGATTAGGGGGGCACCCAGGAGAGCAGCCATGGGGCATGAGAGGGCTGCCCCCACCCGAGCAGCCATCCAGCCAGAGGGGCCCGGCCCCAGGAGCCTAGTGGAAACCCACCTCCCCCCGTTACTATGATTGCCATCTTTCGAAGATGCATATAAGCTGCTACAATAATTGTAAAATATTTTATTTATTTCTAGCGGTGACTGTGTACAGTTTCCATTTAAATCTTGAATGGCTGTAATTAATGATTTTTCTTTATCGCATTGAAATTGTTTTGCAAAAAATTTGCCCGATTTATTGTTGTACTCAAAGTTGGTGTAAAGGTATCTTAACTCTTGTATAAATTCTTTTTTTTTTTTGTTATGACGTTGTCTAATTGATGTTTTGCCTTTTGGAGTTGTTTTTTGAGCAAATCTGTGGGATTCCTTGCATACTCTCCTGTGAGATGTTTACTTTTCCCCTCAATTTCATTTTGTTATTTTAGGTCGTGTTTTTTTTTTTGGGTACTAAGACTATGATATGAGTCGACTGGTTTCACACAGCAGAGATGGGAATATGGTAGGGGAGTCATTGAATTTCAAGAAGTCATCCCATTCTTTCCTCAAATGAATAAAAGTCAAGGTCTTTCAATAAAGACGTGTCAAACGGCCATGTTGGGGGAGGTGCCACATTTGACTCCATTTTTAGGTTGAGAGAAGTTGCTGCGTGGTCACTGACGATGATTGGATGTATTTTTTATGAAATTATCCATCAATCAATCAAACTTTATTTGTCAGCACTTTTCATACAAAAAAAGCAACACAAAGTGCTTTACATTAACTAAAATATAAAAATAAATAAAATCCGTCAATTATTAAGAAATGAATTAATAATTAGCTAGTTATTAAACTATGCCAATTATTAGTAAAATTGCATTCATGTCTATGACTGCAGAGCTGCCAACCTATAGAAATTAACTTTCAGAACAATTTTTCTGATGTGGCTGAGTGGTGCCAACCTTGTGATAGGTGCCAGGTCACTAAAGATGCCCAGCTGGCAGCCCGTAGCTTCAGGGGCCTGGCCGAATGAGATCTTAGCCATAGATTACACCTTGCTGCAACCTACCCATCACGGGTTAGCAAAAGTCCTGGTTGTTACTGACGTTTTCAGTAAATATATAATTGCAGTTCCCAGACGTGACCAAAGAGCTTCGATCGTGGCTTTTGTCTTGGTCAACAAATGCTTCTCAAAGTTTGATGTCCCGGCTTGGATCCTTTCTGACGAGGGCCGCAGCTTTGTGTGCTGAATGGAATAGAGAAGTCACGCACAACACCATACCACCCTGCAGGCAACGGTCAATTCGAACACAACGCTTCACAACTTGCTGAGCGGAAGAGCGACTGGAGCTCCTGCCTGCCACAGCTCCTGTACTCTTTTAACACTGCACCCCACCAGTCAGCAGGTAAATCTCCTTTCTTCCTCTTGTTTGGGCAGGAGCCCAGGTCCCCTGTTGACATTTTGCCGGGTAGAGTACAGGAGCCGGTGGGTGGCACTGTCCATGAGTGGATGCAGGAGCACGAGATCTGGTTACAGATCACTTTCAAAGAGGCCAGAGATTGGTTGAAGAGCGCAGCAGATTGCAGAAAGAAGAACCATGACCAACATGTCAGAGATGACCCACTGGAGAAGGGTCAGCTAGTCTTGTTGCGTGACTTCAATGCTAAAGGGCGTCATAAGATCAGGGATCTCTGGCACTCTGTAAGGTGCAACAACAGGCTGGATGTACAGCGTCAGGTGTTGCATTAATTAAAAGAAAACGCATGTCAAGATATTTTACGAGGTTTAAAGCACTTTGTTACACAACATGTAATAAGACAGCAACCTACTACATACCTGCCTTGGTGTGACGAAAGCAAACGCACAAAACCCGGAAGTGGGTTGTCGGGCCAAAGCTCTATGTGGCATTAGAGCTGGAAAGTAGCGCTGACAGCCTATCTTGCTACATTTATCTGATAAAGATTTTATATATTAATGTACTTTTAAATTATAGTTTCATTTTCTGAAGTAACGTAGCAGAGGTGACGTACTAATTCATTTCCAGTCCCTGTACAGCTGTCTAGAATTCTATATAAAATTATTTTCCCCTATAAACACGTGCTAATTAGCCTGCTATTTATTTTGGCTAATCTCCACTCCAACGCAGTACCAGCAAGACCAATGTGACAAGTTTAATGTAC
This sequence comes from Phyllopteryx taeniolatus, assembly GCF_024500385.1. NCBI lineage: Eukaryota > Metazoa > Chordata > Actinopteri > Syngnathiformes > Syngnathidae > Phyllopteryx > Phyllopteryx taeniolatus. The sequence continues at coordinate 19,450,182 of NC_084508.1, read as the reverse complement.
CACCCAATCACCGTAATTTTCTCATGTATAATGCGCACCAATGTAGAATAAGCACCCCCAAAGTTGACCTCAATATTCTGGAAAACCCTTCTACCTATGTATAATGCATTTTAAAAATGCATGCTTTCTTTTGCTTCTACCCATATAATCAAAATGACGTTTTAACTTTATTTTGTTAGTTTTTTTTTCCAAATAATTATTCAGAAGTTAAGCACTTTATTTGAACATGTAATACTTGCTTTTTTTTATTTACTTGCTCTTATTTTGAAATTCACAGCCCCACTTTTATTTAGTAAATGAGAAAACACACAGTTGTGCTCATATGTTTGATTACCCAGGCAGAATTTGTAAGATGGGTACAATTCTTTAAAGAAAAGGTGAAGGGCCAGACGAAACACATTTAATTTTATTTTAATGGGATTCAAATTAAACTGTCAAGCATTTCATAAAAGCATTATCATTAAACAAAACATGAGCATAAATAAATTAATGATGGTTGTTGTTCAGTCATCAGTCGTATTAAAAAAAAATAAAAAATTCACAAATTCTGCCAGGGTATGTAAACTTATATGCACAAATGTACATATATGCAGTCATATCTATCCCTGTCATCTTGGAGTGAAAGTGGAGGCTACACCTTTTTTCATAACATCTAGGTGGCGGTGGCATATTAGAATGAAAGTGTACACCTTTCTCGTAAGCTCTAGGGTGGCGGTGACATATTAGATTGAAAGTGTACAACTTTCTCATAACCTCTAGGTAGCAGTGGCATATTGGAATTAAAGTGTACAGCTTTCATTCATGGTATGTTGATTGAAGACTCTAAATTTCACATACGTGTGAATGTGAGTGCAAATGGTTATTTGTTCCTATGTGCCCTGCGATTGGATGGCAACCAGTTCAGGGTGTACCCCACCTCTCGCCCGAAGATAGCTGGGATGGGCTCCAGCACGCTTGTGTCCCTAGTGAGGATAAGCGATACAGAAAATGGATGCATGGCTGCAAATCTGAACTATTTCAGAAAATAGACGTTAATTTTACGTTACCAGTAGTTTGTTCAATGCATGTGTTATTTAACATTTATGATTATTTCACATTTATGGTTGATTGATGGCACTATGGCACTATGTTGTTATTAAACCATGAGTGTAGGGTGTGTGCAGTAATGTGACCTCCAAGTCAATTCAACTGGATAGTCAGCAATGCGCTATAGGGCAGTGCTTTGTAATAGTAAAGCATTCTTTGCTCTGAGGTGTACACACTCGTGCGAACTGGCTACCAGTGTGTTCAACATGTATATTATATATGTGACATGTTATTTTGGTTGAACAGTCTTACTTCATGTGACATGTTATTTAGATGCCACAATATGTTTTTCAGGTTACTGAGTACTGTATCTGTAACAGGGTTGCACAAAACATATTACATGACAAATACAAGTCTGATAAAAAGTGAACCGTTGATGGTTTTGCTAAACAAATCAAACTAAATGATGGTTTATTATACATTTTTCTTGAAAACAAAAACAAAAAAATAAGAAAAAAATGGTCCTTTTTTTAAAAATGTGGGTGTGTAAATCTTGAATGGCTCTCACTCGTATCTGAGTGTCTGTTTGTTGGAATTGATGACTAATGTGCCCGTTTAAAGCTGGAAAAGGTAACGAGTGCTCTACCTTTTAATAAGTAAGTAAAAGTAAAAATAAATAATTTATTTTCCCTGTGTCAAGGGTGCCCCATCAGTGCAGACGTGTGGGACAAAGGTGGGAAATCATTTGCTTGTCTAATATTTTGCTGGTCCTGTCTGAAAACGTTATATTATCATTCTTTTTCTGGATTTCCAAATTAGATATCATAAGTGTCAAAATAGTACACTGAAAGCCAGCCTTTGAATTGACAAAGCTGGATATACAATTTAAACAAACACACTTTGTATAGCACTACTACCACAGATGAAGAGTGTTTAATGGTAACAATGGTTGAAAACGTTCCGTAAATTGGATCAAGGCCAAAGCCAACTTTCATTATCTTTGTTCTGAACCAGACTAACTTTGTAATACTGTACTTGTATACAGAGTGTGGCCATTTTTCTGTCTGTCGTTAGATGGCAGTATGGTGTCAATAAAGGCTCTCAAATTTAAATGCCATTTTTTTTTCTCAACTCATTTATAGCGTACATTTAAAAAAAAAAATGCTGCTATAACAAACTGCACAGTAAAAACCGAACATAAAAGACTAATAAAAATAAGAGAATGAATGAATGAAGAAATAAAATATTTTTTTATTATAATATACAAGAAGAGTCCCCTTCACGTTGACATTTTTCATCCACATTATTAGCACATTTGTCAAAGCAGGACACGACAAAAATATGCTACATCAATTTAAACAAATGGGCAGCATAGGACCCATTCTATTTCGATTATTATACCCTCATGCGCTCTAACATAATTGCAATAATAAATGTAATTGCTGACCCACGCAGTGGTACTGTGGGCTGAAGAGGCATTTTACTAGACTGCTCTGTTTCCTTATCGGTGACAAGGGAGACAGCAGTTCGGTTAGGTAAACCAGATTGATGGAGGAGGGAGGCTTGAGCATGTCCCAAGTTAGATCAACTAGTTGTAATAACTCGGAGGAGGTGTGAGGGGCAATTAGTCAAAGAGAGGTCAGTAACAGCCACCAAAAATGAGACAAGACTTCCTAGATTAATTTTAGTAACACTCAAATTATTTGGTAATACGTTTAAAGGAAATTTACAATAAACACTAATACTGAAACATTTACCGTAAAAGGTTTGTCTAAGAAATTGAAATTTTTTTTTAGTCCATGATGCTGAAATTACAACAATATCAGGATTTTCAGTGTGTACAAATGCTATTAGTGCATCAATCTTGGAAAGGAGACTGCGGAAATATTAAACCAAAATTACAAGGATTTACAGTTTGTTTGTCTGAGTGGTTGCGCAGAATTTCATTGATATACTTACTATTCAAATTATCGCTATTTCCATAAGGATAGTGGCACAAAATGCAATTCACGCTTACACCAAAGGCAACACTTTTATGGGGTTCAATTTATGGTCTGTCGTCAGGTCAAATGTGATTTGTCAAATGTTAAAGAGTTGATGAGCCGCCGCACTGATTGGTCGGGCCAGGCAGCCTAACGCACCACACCAGGGCCCCCAGCTGGAGAAGAAAAAAAAAAAGACCTTGAAATGCTTTTCCAGGAAGTTGATTTTCATCCGTTTTGACTGGACGTGTCTCAAAATTATTTTTCAGGCTGTTGCTACAGAAAACCTTCCACACCACACCTGGGGTTTCAGCTGTTTTGTTAGGACCATACCCGTCACTCAGTTGCGTTTTTGTTGTTGTTGTTATTATTTGTTTTTAATAGTGAGAGATTTATTTTCTATTCTGTGAATAAAGAAAAATAGCTAAAGTATTACAGACAATGCTTCCAGGGGCCAGTATCAGTCAGAATGGCCAAGAAACCTTCTGAGGCTCCACATGCATTTAGGCGGGACGAGTGAGCCATGTTATGGGTAATCTTGAGGAAATTTACCTGTGATTGAATCTTTCCACATTCATTTTTACTTGCTTCTGAACATAATGGTTTGTGTTTCCACAACAAATTCCGCTTATGCTATAAAGATTTTTCACATTTGAGATTTGGATAAGTTCCCTTATTATCATTTTGTTGTTTTGCCTTTATTATGTAGACAATAGGTGAAAAAAAGGGGGGTGTGGTGGTGCATGAATTGTTACAGATGAAAACACATTCCATCTATTTTCCTTTTAGCTTAACCCCAACTGATTCAAGTTTCACCTTGAGTAGTTTCCAGTCAATCTCTGAGCAATTATAAATGGGGCATTGAGTGGGAATCAAGCCGAAAAGTCAGCAATGTGATCCCTTACATCACCAATAACCCTAAGAGGCAAACATCCCAAAAGGAAAATTATTGAATCCAATATAATTTTCATCTTAGCTTTAATGAGACACAAGCTATTCAGGGTGCACGTTAAGTTGAAAGAAAACAGTCACTGGTGGCAACAGTGCTGATCCATCAAGGATAGCAGCACTTTTTACCCTGAAAATTCTGCCAACTCAGGAGGGCAATTAACACCTCTGTAGCTTGGGTCAGAAACAAGCTGAAGATATCTCCCCTGTGGAAGCTGTGGTTGACCACAGAGCTCTTTGCTGATGCTCTGCTTTACATGTTGGAGTGGAGCGTGTGGCTGTGTGTGTGTGTGTCTTTATATCTCTGGTGCTGTGCATCTGGTAGTGTGCGCGCTGGGCGCTGACAGGCGATGAGAGTTGTGCAGGTAAGGTGCACTGCAACAAAATTATGCATAACCTCTGGAGAGTTCACACTTGGGTATTGAGTGTAGGTTTTGTTTATGTTATACATTTGTTTTCCTTTCTTTTCCCCCTCACCGTCATTCACATCAATGAAATATCAAACGCACCTCTGTGGATCGTGCAAGGCTGAAAAGACCATCATCTGCATATTAGGCAAGAGGGAAATGTGGTCACGTCTTTGCACTCCAGACACACGTTTCCTAAATTAATATGCACTTGATAGACTGGGAGAAGAGGTTTCATGAATATTCATCAGGCTTAATGTGGATGTCTGCAAATGAAATCACCATCTATTAGAATAAAACAGTGGTAATGTGCTTAATTGGCCAGAGTCCCATGACTGCTAAGTTTCTCATTTTATAAACATTCAGCATGTCGAAGTCCAATCCACCAGCCGAACCACTTGAATATCATAGTGTCTGACCTTTGATCAAGGAAATTAACCTGCTCTGTCAATTATCAAATGATGCATAGCACATCAGATTCATATTCACCTACAGAATAAAATTCAATCTGACATAGTTTCCTTTACCTGGGCCAGAGTGTACAAAGAAATATGATAATGTGAGTACACAATTTCAACAGTCAGACAATTTTGGGAGCCAGTTCACCCATGCTCGTAAATAAATGTGGGGAGGACTTTGAGGGTGGGGGTAGCGGACGTCTGTTGGGGTTGCAATCCATCACAGCTCCTTTGCAGACTTGTACTGGAAGCCCAAGAAACCTGAGCCTCTATTAGACAAACACATGCCACTTCCGAAATAACAAGGACAGTGACTACTGGAGCGGTGTGCACATATGAAAGGCATGCTGACACTGATACAGTATGTCCAGTACAACATACAATTGTTACCAGGAGCTGAAGTGCAGACCACCAAAAATGAAATACCGCCAAAATTATTGGCTCAAAACCACTGAGGTTCTTGCTCTGACAGAAATAATTCCTGAATGGTTGAAGATCACTCTAGTATAGTGCTGAAAAGGGACATGTAACTACTGTTCTTAGCTGATATATCTAGTACCTCACAAATTCTGGGTCAAATATATTTTAAAATCAATATTTTGAAAAAACAAATACTTATAGAGCTGCACAGCAAACTGCCCATTGTCAGAGATCATTCAAAATAAGTAGGACAATAATCTTGGAGCGCTTGTTCAAGATCGCCATGAAACCTATTGATCTGACCGTTAATCTTGGCTCAAACATCTGAGTAAAATCATCTTTGTGTCATGGTCTGTGTTCGGTTTGACACTGGAACAGATCCTTTGTTATGGATTATGTTATGAGTGTGTCTTGGTTTTCCTTTTTCTTGGGTTTAGTGTTTTCCTGTGGATTCATATTAGTCTGCTAGTCATGTCACCATCTCCATCTGGTCTCATTAGTTCTTCTCCCCTTGTTTTAGCCAATCAGCTCCCTCTATTCATCTGTACCTGGGCATTGTCCTATGTCATGTCGTCTATGTGGCTTTAAAGCTGTCCTCTATGTTCTTTTTTTCAAGATTCCTCTGCACTCGTCGCCTTCCTTCCTGCTTCCCTGCGCTTGGTTCTACCTTCCTTTTTGGCCTTCACTTACCCACAACGAACACTTGTGACACGCTAAAATAGGTTACTTTGGAAAAGATCAGCTGCTAATGTATGATGGAATGACCAAAACATCTATAGATGGGATCGTTACCCAAGCAACCACAACTGTCATGTGATGTGTTCAAAGCATTTGGGTTCTTGTTCTGATGAAAGGCCCTGGGCCTGATTCGTCACAATTTTTTGCAACAATGACCTTAAATGTGGTCTTTGAAAGGTTCTTCAGAGAAAATCCAAGTGGAATTGCTAACTGTACAGACAGACAGTCATATACTGCAGATACATTTTATCTCACTGCAACATTTAGTAAATTATGTTGGTCATCACTGTGCTATGGCAGCCAAGCGTAATGTGGAGATCATCTGGAGGGGGAAGTATTCTGTCTTCTTAGAGCAGGTATCTTTCAGCAGTTTGGATCCTTTTGGGTTCCAGGCGGAGGAAGCAGTTTTGACCAAGCCCTCCTGCTCCATGCAGCTGTCTCGCAGGGGCAGGCAGTAAATCTACACAAGCACTGCACGCACGCACACACACACACACACACATGCGCACACACGCACACACACACACACACGCAGGCACGCACGCACGCACACACACACACACTTACGGCAAGATGGTATACACACATGCATTTCCACCTGCACAGCATATATTTTTGTGGTCTATGTTATAGGCTGATTAATAGACATGAATTTATTTTTAATTTTTTTAATTTTCCAGTGTCCAGAGTTTCTCAATAAAAGCAGTGAAGTGCATACAACGCTCCCTTATATTACCTTGTCGATTGCACTCATAAGAAAATGCTAAAGTAGATGCTTCACTTACTTACTTTTTACCACTTCACCTAAATTACAATTGACAATACCATTTGCAGCTTCTTTTTGAGGTTGTTAAGGAAACTGCATGTCTACTCGCATATTTACATGCATTTTTCTGTTAGAAAATGCTGTTTAAATTACAGACCTTTGCAGACCTCTTGTTATTTGAATAGTTCTGGGTTTTGAAGAAGTTTCATAAGATGTGGAACCTAATATTGGAGGAGACATTTAAAGTTAAATACTGTGCTAATGTGCACTACAAACACACACACACACACACACACCCCAGACTGGAGGAGCAGGGACTATGCTCCCCCTTAAGGCCTGACCTGATTTTCTTGTAGCTGCTCAGATTTACAGGTGCCACTGACCTTTTCATCACAGGAAGTCTCTAGCTTGCCTGGGCCTTCACTCATCATCTCTTCTGCTCCCATCCATTGCTCTTTGTTATCCCACTTTTTGTTATTTTTAGTCATCTTAAACACTGCTGGAAGATAGCCATATTCTCTAAAAGTCATATTCTCACAGATTATGAGTTTTAAAGGAGAGTAGTGCTGATCACTGCGTCTACTTTTGTGTCTTTTGCGCTCAGTCTCTGAGAGTAGTAGTTGTCTTCCGACTTGTCCTATTTGATGCGTCCCGGACCAGCAAGCAAACAGAGTAAAAAGATTACCCACATTGTAGAAGAACAAGACCAAAAACAAGACATCAGGTGCATGTTTAGGCTACGAAATGTGGTGGATCACTGAGCAGATTGTTTTACCTACAAAGAGATGACTAGGTTAGAATGGGGTGGGCTTTGATTTTTATCAGAGTGCAAATGAAAAATTGTTACAAGATTGTCACCATGTATGTAGAGAATGATATAAAAAAAATTGCAGTGAAGATGAGCAACATGCTGAAACCTTAGGGTCATCTCTGTGATTCATTTTGATTGTTGAAGTACAAAGATTTGCTCATTTTATTTTTACAGTATCCAAAATGAAACCCGTTACAATACTTTCAGTTAGAATGGCTAAAACATTAAATATGAGAGATAATACAGTTCGTTTTCAATCTCTATAGTCTCATGTTGCTGCCTGTAAGTGTTAATTTCCTTTTTTTAATTTTCCATCTCAACATTTAGATTTTATTCACATGTGTACGCTACTGAAATTTAGACTGCAAATAATGAAACTACATTTATCCATCCATCTATTTGTGTACCACCTGTCCACTTAGGGTTGCAGGCAAATGGACCCTATTATAGATAACTTTTGACAAGAGGTGGAGTACACCCTGGACTGGTCCATAACCAATTGCAAGGTACATATAAGTTGTAGACAAACAACCATTCACACTCACATTCACACCTTTGGGCGATTTCAAGTCTTTAGTTAGCATATTTGTGTGTGTGAGGAAACCGAAGTCTTTGGAGAAAACTCATACATACAAACTCTGCATAGAGATGTTCCAACAGGGATTCTGACCCAGATCTTCTGACCACTATACGTGACCGTTTACTACTAATCTTCATCAATAAAAATAATATTTTACTGAAGAAGTTATACATTTGTTGGATATATCTGTTATAATTACACTCTTTCTAAGAGCACCACTTTTACAGTGTATCTGTCTTATGATCTTATTGACTGTCTTGATAGCTCTCAAGCCACAGGACTGTTGTGGTCCACCCCACCAGCAAGATTAGTGCAAATAGCCGTTTGTGTACCTAAAAGGCAATTACACTTCCATCCTTGTAATAATGAACTCATGAACCCAGTTCAATGGGAACAGCCTGAGAGATTGGAATCAATAAATAGAGATGATAAAGACAAGTGCCACTGTGAGCCAGCTTCAATATCGCATCAGGGAAGCTTCCACAAACTTCTATTTATTTGGATGTCGATAGGCTCCCAATGAATCTATCGAGTGAGCCCGCTCGGCTTGTATTGCTTATTTGCAGAGCGTGTGATAGAAAATAGCACACAAATTCAACTCCTTAGGATGGAGTTTATAGACGTTTTCAGAAGGATGTCATATTAATGACACAACAATTAATCTTTGATACGGGTCCCATTCTGGAATCTTGCATAATGTAGCTATTTGTGCCTATGAACTGAACCAAAAGGGGAATTAGTCAGAGGTCGTCCTAGGAAGACATGTCGCTCATACATACACACACACACACACACACACACACACGCACACTCACACACGCACACACACACACATTCACACACACACACACACACACACAAAAGCTAAATGGAACCTAACCCGAAATGGTCCATTGACCCCCGTACTCCATTAAGGAGAATTAATTTCCCTGCATATCAAAACACTATTAAAAGACTGAGGTCAGAGTCAAATGGGTCCAAGATGCTATTGATTTTGGAGTTCACATGCCTGCACAGACAAATGGAATTCCGTGCAAAGACATTGCTGTCTTACCTCAGTGGTATAAATCAGCGGGAGATGGACATGAGAAAATGGTACTGACATTAAGAGGCTCATGGTACTATGTGTGATGTAAAACTATAATTAAATCTCTAAATATTTCCACAAATATTCCATCTATTGACTTGGTCATTAAGGATTATAATATGAAACGGCTGACATTAAGTCCTCCAAGTTCTCTTTTTTTATTATGTCTTCAAAACCTTAGTATTGTACTTTCAATGATGAAATGTTGGCGTCCCTTTTCCTGTAAGGGAAAGGTCAGAGAAAGTCAGTCATACCGCCTGTTGTCATTCTCTCATCCTTGTTTGATGCAAATGAGCCACTGCTCACCCAACAATTGATTTTATTACTGAATAGGTGTATTCCAATAAATCTGACCTTACAGTATAGTACAGGTGAATATGCATGACTACTATAGCTGCATACCTACACCATTCTTCATTCATGATCCTATTTACATGAAGACAAACTATCCAGGTTATTGTTGTCATAAATGCTGTTTGCATGGTAATGTCCCTCAATTTAAGTATTCAGTCTTTGCCAAGACTCTGTGTTGCTTTTTGTGTTGCTCTTCGCAGTAAGCTCACTCTATACCACTTCTTGGAATTCTGTTGACGCAACTTCGCCTTCTTGATGACACACACAAACATTCCATAGTTCCCATTTCAGAGTTTGATGTTGGTTTGCCATTTTAAACAAAGATAAGATTATTTAATAAACACATACACACTTTGTTTAACGACCCGGGGCCTCAGACCATTGAAAGTTTCCTCTGATGTGGACTTTATTGTGCTGGTTGTCCTTTTTCCTGTTAAACGCTACCTGGCGCCTTTTTCCTAACATGGGGATAGTGGCATGGGATCCTCAGGATGGGACGTAACCGATTTCAGCACTTCCTCGCGTCATCTGCCTTTTCTGTCTGTAGTGTGTTTTATTGTGAGGCCAGGGTAAGGGTAAAAACAAACAGGAGCTTGGCTCAGAAGCTTTGATCTCCCATTTCCTGGTTCATTTTTTACGTCTGTTTCTCACAGGGCATTTTTTTCTTTCACTTGATTACCATGCGCTTCCTCACACATTTTCAGTTTGAACCAAAGACAATGTGTTGCAATATAATGGTTTCGTCTTACAGGAAGCTATAAAGGCCTTTCGGGGTTGTTGTTTTTCTTTCTTTTTTTATTTCTGACATATAAGAACTTGATCATGAATCATTTATGCATCCAGCAAGTATAACAATCACAAATCATATGATAATTTTTATCCCCCATCCATTATTAGAATATAAATGGCAAGTATAAACTATATTTGATCAATCCTGCAAATGTAAATCAAATAATTAGAGTTAGGTAGCGTGGCAAGGTGTCTGAACATCTGCTGCCTCACAATTACATCTCAAAGTAATTATTTATTATTTTTATTTATTATTTATTATTTTTATTTTCCTATGGGAATAAAGGGGTGACCAGTGTCCTGTTTGACTTTGAAGGTTTCAGAACTTTGCAATTAAACTACGTTGATTAAAAACACAAAAAGATGAATACAATTTATCACTTGGTCCTGAAAGTGCCAATTTTGTGGTCTGGAGTTATACATTTCAATTTGAAGACCTTCTCTAGGCTCGGCCTGATAAACACTGAGCAGGTGGCTGTTCAGTGGAACTCAACAGATGAGCAACATGAAATTGGTTGAAATTAATCGGAGTCCATCAGCGGTCCGACCATTGGGATAAACAGCTGGTCTCTCCCCTTGACCTATCTGGTTCAACATGTCAGCAGATGGATGAAAAAAAAAAAAGTCTAATTAATAGAAACTGCTGCTTTATTTGCCATGATGCTGTAGACATCCTTAGTTACCTTAATACCAAGGGTCAAAGCAGGGACTGCTTTGTCCCTCAGGTTAAGCTTGATGTACGACGGAAAGTGTTTTGGGGGATGTTGCACACAAACTACATATGAAACCTTCCGGTTTCTTAGCTGTGTGTGCATGCCCTTCTCTTAAGGGAAACACTTGCTGCCCTCATCCTTCCTGGATTGCTGACAACACTTCAGGTCACTTAATTCAATCCAATATGACACAACAGAATGGTTACATTATTCTTAACATCTTATATTTGACTTTATATTGTCAAAAATATCTGATAAAATTAAACAATTTGTATACAAAATAATCTGACATCCCATGAGGAATTCTACATAATTTTAAATGAGATCCAATACAAGAGCTAAAACTATCAAAAATCTAGCTTTTACGATACAAGCACTAAATATGATTGACACATTTAGAAAGACGTTAATTTAGCAACGTGTTTTTTGCTTGTATTTGGCATGGTAAAGAGATAAACAGTATTGTACTGAAAGGTGTTTCCAATGTTTGACTTGTTTTATTTACCCAAGAGGGAGAAAATGTTACATAACAATACCGCTAACGTCAGATGAAGATAAACTCATGTTCTAACCTACTTAAACTACTACAAATATAATAAGATTTAATTAAAATTAATACATCTCTGACAGTGCCAACCAAAACAGAGCATTATTATGTCTGCAAAGGCATATTTTTGGGGGTTAATATTGGATAACACTAGAATGAAGAAACATTTGACAGTCGTAAAGTGAGCAGTGATTTCTTCCATCCATCCATCCATTTTCTGAGCCGCTTATCCTCATAAGGGTCACGGGAGTGCTGGAGCCTATCTCAGCTATCTTCAGGCAGGAGGCGGGGTACACCCTGAACTGGTTGCCAGCCAATCGCACAGCACACCGTTCGCACTCACATTCACACCTACAGGCAATTTTGAGTCTTCAATAAACCTACCATGCATGTTATTGGGATGCGGGAGGAAACCGGAGTGCCCGGTGAAAACCCACACAGGCACGGCGAGAACATGCAAACTCCACACAGATTGAACCCCGGTCCTCAGAACTGTGAGGCAGATATGCTAACTAGTCATTCACCGTGCCGCCCAGTAATGTCATTAAGTGAATCTCTGGGTACTATGCCACATTTTATGAAAGTAACTAAGCTCCAGACATAGAAAGTTTGTTTTTGCTTCAAGGAGTTGTTTCATAGTTGGGAAATCACCTGTCATTTCACATTGCCTTGCATCTGGCGGTCAGGTTCTGGTATCAGGAGCAGTGTGAAGAACATATGGAGGGATATGAGTCATATCACTTCCTGACCAAATCCACGACACGTGAAATAATTGGACTGTGTTTGGGGGTCTTTAGACCAACATATATAGAATAAAGGCCCCTGTCCAACATTAAATAGCTGAGGGGGAGAAAGTGACAAAGAGCTGGACAGATCGAGAGGGTAGGCTGGCCAAGTGAGCCTGGCATTTGCGTGTTTGAATGTAACAGTTGGGACCCTGATGACAGAGTGGTCTTTGGGACTTTAAGAGCAACGGCTCAGAAGTGGGTGTTTCCCCCCACTCAGGACTTTGCCAGGAAGGAAGGCTTTGGCTTTCAAAGCGTTCACAGCTTTATTTATGTTACATATTTTCATCGCCAGCACTCTTTTCAAAGGCAGGCGAGGGATGTTTTTAAATTTCCAAAACTTTTTGGCCTCATGTCCTTTTCCCTACACTGTCCACTGCAACATATTTATTTATGGAAGGTGTTTGACTGAAGTTTACATGGAAGGATTTAATTTACTACTGAAACAGAAAGTAATCGACAAAATAATGTGTACAAAAGAGTGAATGGAGGTTGTGTAATTGTTTTTGCCTCACCTGTTGTCCAGTGGGGGAGAAAGAACTAAGCTAATTGAACAATAGCTCAGATGCTGTATGATGAAAGCTGTCATCAACAAACCATGGAGAAATCCAGAACGTTTGATGAGAGTACCCATTGTTCTTGTTTTCTTATTAAAACCAAATGTACTTCCTGGCTAAAGGTTCAAACAATAACAAATAGTAATGGTTGTATTGTTATTATGCTAATATTGGTGTTATCATATACTGAAGCCTATATTCTGTCAGTGGCATTCAGAGTTCACGAGACAAAAGTGAATTTTAGGTCAGGTAATAAAAAAAATTATAATAATCGACAGTTTTTACTGAATGATGTTTGAATTGACTCATTGCATGAATAAAATGTTTCTCCCATGCATTCAGCCATTAATTTTCAACACCACATTTCCTCATTGGGGTTGCAGCTGAGCTGAGGTCTTTGTAAGAGGTGGGGTACAAGCTGAACTCCTCACTAGTCAGTCGCAGCAGAAGCATGCATCAATGTTAATTTCAAGGAAAGTGTTCGCGATACAGTAGAACCTCAATTTAATGGATTAATAGGGGGAGGGGTCGTGCATTAAAGCTGTTAGTCGTTTAATTTGAAGCACTTTTTTTCGTGGCTTAGATGCACACAAGTACAGTGCAAAATTATTGTAGTTTATTTAAATGTGAGCAATCAAGCAGTAATGAAAACAACTCATGACGGCAACTATCAGACACAAACTAAATGTAACACATAATCTGGATGAAAAATTCCAATCCAGTTTCGGGACCGCACGCAGTCCGGAGACAGCCTTGACTAGGGTTACAAACGATATGCTCATGGCCACTGACCAATGCTCGCCTTCACTCGTCCTCCTAGAATTCTCCGTTGCCTTCAACACAGTGGACTATAGTATCCTCCTGCATCAGCTCCACTCATTTGTTGGAATCACTGGCACCATCCTCAAGTGGTTCCAGTCATACTCGACAGGTAGACTGAGTATGTCTCCATAGGGAATGCAAGATCTCTGGCCCACACAGTCAACTGTGGGGTGCCACAGGGCTCAGTGCTTGGGCCATTCCTCATCAACCTCTATATGTTTCCACTGGGCCAGTTCATCAGTAAACACCGTGTCCACTATTACTGCTACGCTGACGACACTCAACTGTGGATCTCTCATCTCTCTTAAACACAACGACAGCTCTCTACGGGTGCCAAGAGGAGATGAAGGCATGGATGACATCAAACTTCCTCCATCTTAACTGCACTAAAACCAAAATGAGCCAATTTGGTACCCCACACTAAACTCAGTCTTCCCCCATCATTTCCCACTCCCCCTCTGTCACAAATTTTGGTGTAAGTTTGACTCGCATATTTCCTTTGACACCCACATCTGCCATCTCACCAAAATTCACCTCGAAAAATATTGTCAAACTCCGCCTGTCCCTTTCCTTAACTCACGCTGAGAGACTGGTCCATGCTTTTGTCTCCTCCATGCTGGACTACTGCAACGGGCTCCTTGTTGGCGTCTCAGGCAGGATCCTGCAGAAGCTCCAGCACACACAGAACTGCGCTGCTAGGATCCTGACGAGGAGTCACAAATACGAACACATTTCACCAATTCTCCGGACTCTCCACTGGCTACCTGTCCACTACCAAATCCACTATAAACGCTGCCTACTTACCCACCAATGTCTCTATGGCAGACCTCCCACATATCTTAAAGAGCTTCTCAGCTCACATACCACCACAAAGTGCCTCCGGTCCTCCAACACCTACTCCCTTCTCCACACCAGGACTAAACTCACCATCATGGGAGACAGGGCCTTCCAAGCAGTGGCACCACGTCTTTGGAATTCCCTTGTTGAGTCCTTGAGGGCTCCAGATAGTGTGGAAATGTTTAAAAAGGGACTACAAACTTTTTTATTCATAATTGCTTACTATATTATAAAGCAACTCTTAACACTAAGTATGTTTTTACCCTAACCAGCTGATTAAAGTACCATTAAAAAGTATTTGACCCCTGATGTCTAATTATTATTGAATAGCTATCCATCCATCCATCCATTTTTTGAGCCGCTTTTCCTCACTAGGGTCGCAGGCGTGCTGGAGCCTATCCCAGCTGTCATCGGGCAGGAGGCGGGGTACACCCTGAACTGGTTGTCAGCCAATCGCAGGGCACATACAAACAAACAACCATTCACATTCACAGTCATGCCTACGGGCAATTTAGAATCTCCAATTAATGCATGTTTGTGGGATGTGGGAGGAAACCGCAGTGCCCGGAGAAAACCCACGCAGGCATGGGGAGAACATGCAAACTCCACACATTGAACCCGGCTCCTCAGAACTGTGAGGCTGACGCTCTAACCAGTCGCCCACCGTGCCGCCTATTGCATAGCTATCACATTTAAATGTCTCAGATCATCAAACCAATTTTAATATCTCACAAAGACAATTCAAGAATATATAACTGGTGTCCCCCAATGGGTTAGGGGATTGCCGCCACGACAGGCACTGAATACCACAGCTCCGGTCAGCTGCCTCAACAATGAAGACGGGGAACGTGTTCCACTTGGAATCAATGACTCCTGCCTCCCGCTGGACGTGGTTGAAGTTCTGCCGGAGGTGGTTGTTGAAGCTCCATCTGACAGGGGACTCTGCCAGATGTTCCCAGCAGACCTTCACAATATGCTTGGGTCTGCCAGGTTAGCTAACACACCACCAGGTAGTGATTGGTTGATAACCTCTCTTCACCCGAGTGTCCACGACATGCAGCCGCAAGTCCGATGACATGACCACAAAGTCGATCATCAAACTGAGGCCTAGGGTCTCCTGATCCCAAGTGCACATATGGATAGCCTTATGTTTGAACATGGTGTTCATTTGGGGCAATACGCGATGAGCAAGTCCTATAACAGAACACCGCTCGGGTATCTGATTAGGGTTCTTTCCAATCATGCCCTTGCAGGTAACTGCCCCCTGAACAAAATAACTGGTTGTGCCACTCGTAGCAGCAATAAATTAAGTATTTGCGATAACTGGTGATGTCTTTCTCATTGGTGTGGAGGGATTTTGGCCCACTCTTCTTGCAGAATTGTTTTAAGAGGAGCATGAGGGCACAAACTGATGGCAACATCACGTGTGACTGTTGGCATGATGATCATTTTATCAAATGCTGTTATTTTTACGCCAGATGTAACAGGCCACACACCTTTCAAAATGTTCAACATTTGTCTCACCAGTCCACAGAATATTTCTAATAATAATAATAGTCTTGGGGATCATCAAGTGTCTTTCTTATGGTTGTGACTAGAACATTAAACGTAATTGAAGCCAGTGAAGCTTAGATTTCTATGGATGTCATTTTGGGTTCTTTTGTGGCCTGGATTGGATCGTCCTTGCACTCTTCAAGTAATTTTAGTTGGCCAGTCATACCTAGGAAAGTTCACCACTGTTACCAATTTTCTCCATTTGTAGATAATGTCAATGGTTCGCAATGGTTCGAGTCCAAAAACCTTGGAAAAGAAATCACTTTGTTTCTCACTTTTTTGTTGGGTCATGGCATGATGTGGTGCCTACTTCATTATGTCTGACAATCATGATTTAAGTGATTTCTTGATTCAACAAAAATGGCGGCAATTAGGCCTAGGTGTGGCCAGTGAAATTTAACTCAGCTTGATGATTTAACAAGGAGGAGGGGGTAATTACTTTTTCACATGGGGCCAGATTGGTTTGGGATCTGTTTTTCCCTTAATAAATAAATTTATTAATTTAGAAAAGGCTTTTTTTTGTATTTGGGTAATCTTCATGAGATATTAGTATTGGGTTGATGATCCAAAACCTGTAAGTGCGCTAAATATGCCAAAAAAAAAAAAAAATCATTAAGTCATTCATTCATTCATCTTCCGTACCGCTTATCGTCACTAGGGACGCAGGCGTGCAGGACACTATCCCAGCTGACTCTGGGCGAGAAGCTGGGTACACCCTGAACTGGTCGCCAGCCAATTGTAGGACACATAGAAACAAACAACCATTCACACTCTCATTTACACTTATGGGCAATTTAGAGTCTTCAATCATCCTAACATGCATGTTTTTGAGATGTGGGAGGAAACCGGACTACACAGAGAAAACTCACGCAGGCACGGGGAGAACATGCCAACACCACACAGGTGAGGCCGGATTTGAATCCAGGTCCTCAGAACTGTGAGGTAGATGTCCTAAGTCATCCAGCCAAAAATAATCAAACATTCTTAATTAAAAATTACAAACAAGCGTGAGCCAGGAGAAAAGCGTGCAAAAAAGAAAGAGAATATTCAAAGTTTAAATGAAATTAAAGTTTAAATTACAGAACTGCACTTCTGTGGTAAAGTAAACATTGTTAGCTCGTTTAATATAGCCTGCCACCGCTAGTTAGAACAACTTGTAATTCCTCCACCCATAGAAGGAGAGACACAGCTGCCAGTGCACTTTCAATCACTTTATTCAACAAAAGTAACAAAATAAGCACATACTCACACACGGCCTGCAGTTTGCCACACCGAGTCATTCAACACGCATGGTTGTTAATGGTTAGCCAGTTAACAGCTAGCCAACTCAACACTGTGATTTACAGAGTCCCACGGCACTTAACAGGTGAGGCCCCGCCTTTTAAAGTTACACACATTCAGTCAGAGACACAGTACTTTAAAATGAGAGGATGGCGAACCCAAGTTGAACAAAAATAATACCTGCCACTCATATGCACATACAGTAACTATTGTTTTTATACATAAAGCTTTAAAACATATGGGTATTTTTTATATAATTTTATCAATAACAGTTAAAGTCATGTCCCAATGATTTTTTTTTTATTTCCTATTTGCAGTTGTTATCACTGAAATGGTAATGATTGTTTCTTTTAGTATTCTTTTCAAACTTTTTTATTGCTAAAGTGTCTTCACCTTTGAGTATCCCAAATTAAGTTTTCTGAAGATGTGAATTACAGTTTTCAATATATATATTTTTTTCTCCTTTTGCTTGATATGCCTATTCGATGAAAACTTATGCCTATAAATCTTAGTGTCTTTTTTTTGCTTCTTTCACAAATATTCCATCTTTGTCACTCAAGCTGTCTTTACTTTGTTTTTATGTCGTACAAATGTGATATATGTTTGGGATGGTCAACTCATTACATCTGCGTACCCTGCCCTTCCCACAATGCCGGAGCCAATCATGTTGCAGTGGGGCGTGTTCTGCCTATAAAACCAAGGTGGCATAAAAAACAGCAAAATAGCTAAATTAGATTTTTTTGGGGTATTTCTTTTTGGGAAAGTGTCTTTACCATTATTGTTCAAATTATATGAAAATATGTATAAATGATATAATAAATGGTCTGGAATGTAACGCCCTCCATAAATGAGTGATTACTGTATTTGATATTAAATGCTGCTATTTGTTATTTTTCACATTAAAACCCTAAAAACACGGAGAGCCATAAAATTCAAACGCGCCACATTACTCCCTGTTTGACAGTTTACCCTGGTCGAAGCACCCAGGGCATCTTTAACCATCATTAAGATGAGACAGCTACTGATAAATTAGTCATCCATCAAAGGCTCCCATATCATCTTGTGTCCCCTGATCATTATTGAAGGCAAACAATTGTATCGCCTGGTACTCCATCAACCTCCCACCACGTCCCATTGCTGCTTCCTCTCGGGGATGAGCCACCCACACATCCAATCAGCATCTGTGTCTCAGAGGAATAAAACAAATACCTCGCTCAGCTTGTACTACATGTGAACAAAGTATGTCCAGCTCCCTTCTAAGATGCAGGGAACTTCCTGATTGGTGGTCAGGTATATGGTGGTCTTATAAAAATATAAGAACATGTGGCTGGGAACGTTCTTGACTATTTTGATGGCAAACACAAAACCACAAGTTGCAAAACTATTTTTTAAACATTTGAGAGTTAATGATTTAAACTGAGGCTGCATGGTGGTCTAATGGTTAGTATATCTAATTTATGTAATCTACTGGTAATGTTAGCTAATGTTCAGGGTTGAAATCTCAGCTCCAACCTTCCTGTGTGGAGTGTGCATTTTTCTCCTTGTGCTTGTATGGGTTTCAAAAACATGCATGTTAGATTAACTGAAGACTAAATTGTCCATAGGTGTGAATGGTTGTTGAGATTGACAAATGCCTCATCCATGGTGGACCCCACCTCTCGCCCAAAGTACAGTATCTAGGATAGTCAGTCCCTAGTTCACCTGTGATCCTAATGAGGACAAGTACAATACAAAATGGATGCTTGAAACTGGAGAGGTTTTCCTCTAAGACATTATTAAACGTTTATTGTTAAGTGTAACCTCTCCTAGTCTGTAACTCCTTACCCACATACCTGTAAATATAGAATATTCATCTGCATGAATAAAATAATTTTTTTTTTACAAAAGGGTATGGGGAAAAATCATTTCGGCCGAAGTAAATAAGCAATCATTTTTAAACAATATATATATTTATATATTTATATATAGATGTACATACTGTAGGTATGCATATTTTACACTGTATGATGTGGGCCCTGAACTGAGATACACTTGCACAAAATGGTGACATCAGGTAGCGAAGTGCCCCTGAGCTCATGTTCCCAGATACTTAATTAATTAAGAGGGGCTTGCCAGTTGTCCCAGGACTCTGGGGTAATCATACAGGGCAAATAACAGCATGTGGAGATGCGGATCAGTAGCGAGAACTCCCTGATGCTGTTGTCATTGTTGATTAATTTGTCTGTATAGAGCCTGACACCACTGTGCATGTGTAAATTGTCACAGAGCTCCCATGTTTCTTTTCATCACTGTGTGGGAGGTGTGTGTGTGTTTGTGCTTTGGTAGAGTGCAACTCAGTGTGTCTTCTGTTACTGTGTTGACATGACATACAAAGTGCAGTGTGTACAACTAGGCAGTAGTGTGTGTGTCTACATGGTAACACAAGTTAGTTCAATTAAGCTGTGGAGTGTATCTATTTTTTTTAACGTTATGGCTACTGAATATACCGATGTCTTATGTATATGCATGTGCCTGTGTGTGAAGAAAGCATGTAAACAAGATGGTGATGCCTGATAAGAAAAGTGACTTTCCGGATGACAAATGTATGATAACGTCGCAGGTCGGGATGGCAGGGGGTGGCTCTGTGAGGAAGTGTATTGATTAGCCTTATTACCCAAAGCATCCGTCTTGGGAACGAGCAGAGAGAGAGAGGAGGGGTGAGAAATTAGCCGGACGCCACCTCTGTTGACGGACTGATTACTCCAGGGTCCTCGAAGAGAACAAATGGCCCCCGCCTGTCCACACGCACACGCATGCACACGCACACACACACACATATTGTCATTTACTTATTTTAAACACCTCTCAGTTTAAAGCAGACTTTTTGATATAGCTCTTCTATTGGATTTCATGAGATTATTCAGGGACGCCACTCTGGAGCATGCCACGTGCACTTCTGATCTCCGTTTTCTTCCGGTTCTTGGGCTTTCCCCTGCATAAAGTAAATTTAAAATGCAATTTCACTTCTAAATTGCCTTGTATTCATAGGCGTGAATGTGAATGGTTATGTGTCTATATGTGATTGACTGGCGACCAATCCAAGATGTACCCTGCCTCTTGCCCAAAGTGTTAGGGAATAGGCTGCAGCTCAACTGTGCCCCAGAATAGGATTAAGCAGTACAAAATAGATGGATAGATTTTGCAGGCTGTGGTGAAAGAGTGTACATGACAGAAACCATGCAACGATACACCACAAGACTACATTAAGCTTCACCTGTTGAGAATAAAGAGAAAGTTTTGAGAACGGGCAAATAGGAAGTGATAAGAGAGAAGGTGAAGGTCCCAGAAAAGCTTCAAAAGCTTCAAAAGGTGAATGACGGAAGCAGAACAGGATAGAGGCATCCAGTGGTCAGAGAGGGCAAATTGGGAAAAAAAGATAAAAAGATCACACATCTTCCGATCAACTACATGCAGGAGAGTTAATTGTATGTGTGATTTGTGTAAAGCAATAATTTCAACTGAATTTGCTTGTCATTTTCTCTGAGGCTACATTCTATCAGCATGTTTGTAATTCACTTCAATTAATTTCAGTCCATTTATCTGCATGCCTTTCCTCGCTACCCTTCAATTTTGGTGTTAATCACATTTCGCTATAATGATCTATCTTTCCGGAGCTTATTGATGAAACCACCTCAATTACTTAGCTCAATATTTCCAACATTAGTTGGCCTTAGAAGTGTTTCACACAGCCATTTATCTACATGGGTTTTTAAGAGGCATAAAATCGGCTGCAAAGTGCATTCATATTTTATTCTATTCAGACGTTGCTTAGCTGATGGGCTGCCGGTAATTCACCACCCTAAGTAGGCATAATAGCCTGAAGAGTACAGACGTTCCTGATAGGAAAGTGGTCTCCATGGAAGGGGTTGCTGAGCTATAAGCAATTCAATAACCAGTTTTACTGTCAAGCAGCTATGAAATATTGTGTTTGTTTTCTTACACTGAGACAAAAATGATGATAAAATGCTTTTTCTGATAGTTTTGAGGATTTTTTTCACCGATTCTGCATTATCACTTCTTTTTTGTGACTGATGAGTGGGAAATTACTTTTGTAAAGTGCTGACTTGTGTGATACTCGGTATGTTTGGGTCACCATTGGGGTGACCATCTTGGTACTGTAAAAATGAGGTCATTTTATTCTGCTGTCTCACAATTTTTTCTCAGTGGACAGAACAGCAGCACATAAAGTATCCACCTTTTTATCACCTACAAACTATACAAATGGATTACTTCTTTTCCAACTCTGATATTGACTAAAGAATATTTTTGTTGTTGTTCATTGAAACAAAAGAATTACCACCATGAAAAACGGTCAGATAAATTGAAGGCCTCTGTACAAGCTTGTGTGTATGTTGTCCACTTAACAGAGGGTGATAATCATTGTTAAATTATGGTTTCCAGTGCATTATTCTTAGGAAAAGCTCCAGCTTCATTAAGCATCCCCAGTTGGAGTGAGGCAGTTGATGCAGTGTTAGAGTGATCAATCAATAGCCATCTTCCCCTCATTTTACTGTAAACATGCTAAAGTATTTATGAATTAATTGACTTCCTTCAACCAAATATTACTAGCATATCAGCGCATTGTAAACTGTGTGCTGGTCAATTTATGTTTGGAACAATGCTTCGTGCCAAAAGAAACACACTTGAACCTTGTGTTACGAATTTAAGTGGTTCCGTGACCCCGTTTGTAACTCGAAACCTTCTTGACCTGAGGTAATGTTTCCCATTTAAAAGAATGGAAATGCGAATAATCCGTTCCGGCCCCCAAATGAAAATATACTTACCTTTTTTATTATTTATTTATTTATTTTTATTTATTTTATTTTTTTATCAGTGTGTGGTTAAAAATAAATTAAGTAAATATAGAAATAAGTGGAAACACACTATTTTAAAGAAATAGAAAAAAAAATATTGTGATATGCTGATATTTTGTGTGACTTCATGCATGATAACAGTCCAAATTCTGAAGTTCTCCGTGATCTGTGTGAGCACCCTTTTAGTGACACACTGGAGCTCTGGACAATGCCTGAGTGCCAAAGGAGCAATTGGGGATGTAGAGTAGGTGGCAGTGGGGGGGGGGCACTGATCATTCACTCCCCTCACCCATATCCTTACTCTGGTCAGAGGAATTGGGCCTGGGGCCTCTAGTCACAACCCATACTGTATTCTTATCCACTTAGTCCGCAGATGCCCCAGGAAAATGCAGCGATAATCAAGGTATTTTATGCTACTCCAGTATTTTCTGCAGAGTTGACTGATATTCTTAATTGCTCCTTGTGCCCTTTTTATTTGTTTTGAGATGGGGAATCATCAATCTCTGCAATAAAAGTTGTACTGTGGAGGGTTTTTTTTTTTCTAAAAATACTCTTGGTTTCACTTTTCAAGGAGTTAAAGGTCTTCACGTGTGGTTTCACCTAAAAGAGAAGAGTTAATATCACAGCTGGAAGGTGGTGAACTCTGTGGTGAGTGCCAAAGTAGAAACAAAAACTCCACCCACCCCCCTTACCCCTTCAAAAAAACGTGTACATATATATCACTCAACAACCTGTTTTCATTCACAACAGTTGAGGATAAATGTTTACATACTGTATATTTTGGATGCTCAAAAAGCCATGGAGAATATTTAATTGTAGGCAAACCTCCCCCAACTATATCTTCATATCCAGCCTCGCATCATAATTTCTGGTCAAAGCACAATGTTATCTCAGGGTGGTTAGTTACACTGGTCTCCTCCCACAGTCGCTTGACCATTGCAGAGGAAGAGGTTTTCAACATGTTTCCCATTTTAAAGTCAGTCTTCCCCCTTGCCTTCTAAGGGTGAGGTGTCACCAAAGCAAAATTGCAACGGCCAAATATGAACGTGATGTAATAGGAGAGAAAAGGAGGTGGTTCCCCTGGATGCAAAATTTCAAGAGGGGGAAAATAGTACAGTAGTAGACGTAGTAGAAGTTTTATTTGGCATTATTTGAAGAATCTGCATTTCAGAGTTGCAATGGATCCCTTAAAAGCAGCCCTGCCCTACCTGAAAGTTACGTTATATACAGTACAGTGGAAACTCGGGTTAAGACAGACTCTGTTTATGAACAATTCAGGTAACAAACAAAATTTTCATAGTTCGTAGTTCTAGTTCTAGTTACTTATTTTTTATTTATTTTTTGCGAATGGTCTTGGTAAGGACAAACGGAAGGAACTATGTTGTACTTCTACTCGCGCTGGGTGATGATCATTGACTCTATAACGCTTGGATGTAAGGCGAAAACTAGTTGTCTGCTCCGCGGCGTAAGGCGTAAATTAGTTCTAGGCGGAGGTTCCGCCTCCACATCCTCAATCATCCAATGACAAATCTAATAGCGTTTCTGATTGAAATTGCAACCCTCGAATTTCCTCGAAGCCGTCCGGAGGTCTTTCTCCATGGCCTCACCGAACTCCTCCCATGCCTGAGTTTTTTCTTCAACGACCACCAAAGCTGCATTCCGCTTGGCCAGCCGGTACCCATCAGCTTCCTCAGGAGTTCCACAGGCCAAAAAGGCCCAATAGGA
This sequence comes from Phyllopteryx taeniolatus, assembly GCF_024500385.1. NCBI lineage: Eukaryota > Metazoa > Chordata > Actinopteri > Syngnathiformes > Syngnathidae > Phyllopteryx > Phyllopteryx taeniolatus. The sequence continues at coordinate 19,426,142 of NC_084508.1, read as the reverse complement.
CTCCTTCTTTAGCTTGACGGCATCCCTCACCGCTGGTGTCCACCAGTGTGTTCAAGGATTTCCGCCACGACAGGCACCGACCACCTTACGGCCACAGATCAGCCGCCTCAGCAATGGAGGTGCGTCCACTCGGACTCAATGTCCCCCGCCTCCCCTGGGACGTGGGTGAAGTTCTGCTGGAGGTTGGAGTTGAAACTACTTCTGACAGGGGATTCTGCCAGACGTTCCCAGCAGACCCTCCCAATACGTTTGGGCCTGCCAGGTCGGACCGGCATCTTCCCCACCATTAGAGCCAACTCACCGCCAGCGGGTGATCAGTTGACAGCTCCGCCCCTCTATTCAACCAATAATAATAATAATAATAATAATAATGTAGCGGACATGCTCCCCGCAAACAGAGGTGACACAGTGACTCCCCACGGCATGATAAACTGCATTCTTCTAAGCGGCCCTGCTGTGAGACTGCCCCCAAGGAGACTCCTCGTGGACCCTAAACTAATTAACATCTACCCTCGAAGTCTGAACTCTCAAGCATCAAAGGCCAGATGTTTCTACTGGACCACCTGTCTGGGAATAGGAACAATTGCTGGGACAAGGCGACACCCGCAGGCGTCAAGAGGAACTACAAAGTCGAGCCGGGAAGACTCTCATTTGATGTTTAACCAAGGATAAATGTCTGTTTTGATATCACATTTTCCAAATGTATATCTTGATGTCTGTTTCAGTGAGTCAACTTTGCAAGTGCAAGTGTGAGGTTTTGACAATTGTTTGTCTTGATTTGACTCCAAGCAGCATGAAATGTGATTTGAACCATAAGCAGTTGATTTGCCAAAACTAAAGTATAAACAGTCAGTCTGATATACTTGACCTCTGACTAAAGAGAGTACCAAGTTGAGGTTATTCTATATTAATATATGATTTTTAAACCCATTTTATCAAATTTGTAAACAAGATTCAAGCTGAGGGGTGTGGTCTTCTCCTTCCCTCTTTGACACGCCCCTGGGGTTCTGGTGTTAGTTTTCTCTCTTGTGTTTTTGGCTGGATTATTAGCTTGCCAGCCACGGGGTGGCCACGGGCCACCCCGCCCCTTTCTTTTGTTTGGGTACACGGCTCGGAAACCGTGAGCCTTGGGGATGGAGACTCGGCTTCCCAGCCTATCCGTGGGCCACCGCTAGGCGATCAGAGCAGTTGCTCCTAAGGTACCAGGTATGCTTCCAGCCAAGCGTGATCGCTCTGAAATTGCCAGCGAGCCACAAAAAAAGGCAGGAAGAGACACGGTCCTTTTCCCCCTATGAGGCATGACGACCAACCATTTTTTTGTCTTCTGCCTCTTTCTTTCTGTTTCTTGTTTTATTTTTCTACATCTTTTTCGTCTTCAACTAAATCTGTCTCCTTGCTTCCCGAGACGCGCCCAGAGAGAGACTACCACCCACCAGCTTGAACCTACGCTCGTGAGTAGACATGGCAAACTTTTGCCAGACTGTACAATATTAGTGCCTAATAATTTCGGGGAAATTACTAGCTTCAGACAAAATCTCAACTTTGATCTCTCTCTCTCGCTCTCTCCCGTCCGCACTGGACGCAGTAAACTCTCACGTTTCCAACTTTACTCCAACACACAATGTTTTATTTCCCTTTTCGTATGCCTATTTTCCTTCTTTTTATCATTATTAGTGTTATTTTATTTCTTTAGTTAGACCCCTTTGTGTGTTTCCCTCAAAATCCATTGTAGATTTCATTAAATATACTATAAAATCCCACTCTTGGTTGTATTTTGTGTGTGTTCTGAGTTTAAGTAAACCTCTGTTATCTAGAACTCAAAATTTCATAAAGGGTAGCAACCTTCAGATTATGAGACTGATGAAAAGGTTTGTCGTCACTTTCCCTAAATTTTATCCACATAAAAAGGGACATGGTGCCCTTTTCGAGATATATTAGTTTGACTTTAACGATTAAACTCAAAAGTATGCTAAACCAGAAGTAACGCAGGCGTCGCTTCCGGCTTATTCTTTTCTCCTAAATTAATTAAAATTTTATTCAACCAATATACGCTACAATAATAATAATAATAATAATAATAATAATAACTTCACAACAAGTATCTTTACAGAATGCAATGATAACCAATGTGGATGTACAGCGAGTATTTGCTTGTTTGTGCAATTTGACATTATCTGCATCCTCTGTGGGCTAGGACACATTTCCGTCAGGGCGCTTCCAAAATAACTGACCCAACCCCCTTTCCCTTCTCACCCCCTGCATACTCACACACTTGTTGCTTCCTTTTAAACACAGCAGCACATCGATCAAGTCTACGTCTGAATGTTTAATCTCTTCCTGAGATAACCAGGAGGAACCTGACTGAAAGAACATGCAAATAATATTGAAAATGTTTTTTTTTTTTTTTTTGTCTTGCAAATATACAGTGACACGCAAGAAGAACAAACACAACAATGTTATTATCCCTTTAGGCAAAATGTTCTAACCTTTTAGGTTTACACACATGCAAAGACACATAATCTAGACATAATCACACATACAGTATACCTGTATTCACAACATATGGATACGCAAAATAAAAGCTAAGATGTCAGAGCACAATTAAGCAGTTTGCACTTTGCTCACTTTGGCAGTACTTGGCGACTAAAATGTCTCTCTCAAGTCAACAGTTCCAGTTTTGTAGTACCTAATAAATATTTGTTTTGAATAATTTGGTCAGGAGCTGCTCTTGAAGCAGCTACCTTCCTGTCTGTCCCAAATGAGCAGCTTCCACCTCCTATTGTTTAAATGAACATATTTTTAAAAGACGATTGAATAAATCTGTATGTTTCCTGGCAGAAGCATATTTATAGAGAAACACTTAAAGTGCAAGCCTACATTAAAGTCCCAGAGGAGACTAATAGTTTGAACCATATCAACAAAACCATTTCCTCTTGCCAGTGTTCCTAATAATTTCCTATTGTCTGTCTGGATGCATTGTTAGAAAGGCTCAAGAAGGTTCTCCATTTACCTGCTTAAAAAACATGTCTCACACCAGCAACAGATGAAACAGCACTTCTTTTTTCCCCTTACGACCAAGAATCTAGAAAGTGTTTTGTGATTATATACATGACATTGAAATATCATTTAAAGAAATGAAATATATTTCAACATCAGTTTGAAAGAAAGCTTGCTGTCAATGCTTGTCTTCGTTACGATAACACAGGAGTTCACATGAATTAACTGCAGTTTTTCCTCCTACAATCTTGTGTTTGGTGAAAATGTTGAGTGGAAAAGCAAACACAGTTGGAGACAGCAAATAAAGAGTGGCGTCCCAAATAGCTAAATATGTCACCCTGTTGTATATGGAACTGCCAAGCATTGTTTCCCACTACAATGGTATATTTTTTTGCCATTCATAAATGATGAAAATTAACAATATAATGTGTTACTTAATTTAGATGATTATCACTTAAACTTTAATATAATGCTATAGAATACCTTACAGTATGTTGTTGACAACGTGTCCTGTGTGTGTTTGTGAAGTAGGTTATTGAAATTTGGTACCTAAGTTTTTGTTTGAATCCACTTTTACTCCTTTGTACTCACTGCTGAATTTTGAAAAATGGACGATGCAGATCTTCTGCTGGAAAGCCAAGACCTTTACACAGATTCAAAACTATAGTACATGCACACAGACATTTGTAAAGATGGTTGGGTTGAAGACAACACTGGTAGGATGGTGTTTCAGTATGCTGGTGTAGCTCTTTCCATGTGTAGATCATATGGCCATGGTTGCAGCCAGCAGATTTCACACATCACATTTTTTTTTTCTTCACAGACCATTGCCATCGTATTTGAATGGTCAGAAAGCTGTAACAAAGGTGATGCGGTCTACCTACTATCTATGATTCTAAATCTTGTAATTTTATTTGCATGTAAAAATATATCAACGATGAGGACCAACCAATAACTCCAGGTTCTCCCCTGAGAACTAGAACAAAAATGGTTATGTGAACCCACGCTCATACGCATATTCCTGAGACATGTTTAATAGAGAAGCACATCGCTACAGCACAGAAAATTGTATCAAGTAATTATGTGTAAATGTATTGTTAGAACAATATTTTTTTTACACCGTAAACCATGAACTTAACAAGCTTGTATCCATGGAGCCTTCCATGGAGTTCTTTAGCCATGCATTTCAAAATCCTTCTTAGAGTACGCATACTGATAACGATCTCATCCAAGGTGGTCAAAAATTGTTATATATAACCATGTCTCAAGCCAAGCATTAAGTTGAATTTAATTGAATCGCGTAAACGGGCAATATTTTTGCTTGACATCTCATCTATCATTTAACATTGCCTATTTATCCTTTTTTAATGTGAAGTTATTATTGCTTGCAATAACGTGATAATTTCATGTTTTAACATGAAAAATATAACGATAAACTTAAACAAAAAGGCTTACTATAACATAATTACATGAAAAGTAATGAATACTTATGTGACACTGAGACTTTTTTGTGTGGCAGCAAAACTATTTTGTAATTTTAGATGTTTAGAGAGGCATTGGTGTATTTTTGTTTTTCTCTCTCTTATTAAGTATTTTTTATTATCAGAAACCTTTCTGAAAAATAGTTAAACTCCGAATATCCAAAGGCACATTTTTCAAATTTTTTTTTTTTAATAAAAAGTCAGTTTCACAAAAGATAGAAATTTTAGTGTATAGTGCAATCAATCCATACATCCATTTTCTATATCGCTTGCCCTCATCGGGGGTGAGCTGGAGCCTATCCTAGCTGACTTTGGACAAGATGCGTGGTACACCCAGGATCGATCTCCATCAAATCGCAGGCCACATATAGACAGACAACCATTTACATATACATTTACACCGCTGGACAATTTAGAGTCTTTAATGAACCTAAAGTGCATAATTTTGGAATGTAGGAAGAGGCCAGAGTAGTACCTAAAGAAAATCCAAGGAAGCACAGGGAGAACATGCAAACTCAACACAGGAATGCTGCAGACGAGATCCGATCTCGCTGTCTTTCTGAGGTAACAGCTTTTTTTCATGAATATAATGATAATTCGATTTGAATTTAATGAATGTGAGAACTATTGTGTGTCCTTTTTCAGATTTCAAAATAACCAAACATTGAAATAGACTTGGTTGAAGTCTTGTTTTATTATTTGAATTGTTTTGAAAATATGGCGATAGCTTTTTTTCTCGGCCCAAGTTCTACTTGTATATAAATAGAGCATAATTACTTTGGACAAAAATAAATAAATAAAATAAAATAATACAACTCAGGAATTTAAATAATTTAATTACTCTGAGGGTGTCCTAGTTTAGAAATGCATTTCTTTACTGCAGATGTCTGTTTTGGCCCACAAATGACAGAATGTTCAACATGTCTTCAACATCGTGGTTACGACAGAACAACATCCAAACATCAGCAGATGTTTCTAAGGCGTGAATGTAAACAGGGAACTGCGTTTTAACATGTTAATATGCGTCTTGTCTGATCTATTTATCCCACTCAGCACACGCAATAAACACACGATCAAATGCCAAAGCCTGCAATGAGGGGTGTTCCATCTCATAATTAAGAAAAAATCGTTTGTGGGGTCCAGTTGAAGTCCTCATCACAACTCCTACAACTCCCAGCTATAAGAAGAGTCAGGCTGGCCTCTCTTGACTTGACCCACAAACCTCTGCACATATTTCCTGAGGAAAAGACATCACCTCAGGCTAGACCGACCCGCTCACTGCTGAGACAGCAGCAGCTTGAGCCCACAATCCACCACAGGCCTCAAGTCTCACTCTCTCCCTTTTATTTCCTTTTTCCTCTCCTTGTTCCTCCTGTGTCACACTTAACTGTAGCTGAAGCCATATTATTTCTATTTTTTCTTTCCTTTGCAAACATACTTCTCTAATAGGATGGAGATGCCATTACACAAGGCAACATTAGGCAGAAATTCCGATCAATAAAACTCACTTCCTTGCTCTTAACACGTCTGCGGGAGATCATAATGAACTCTATAAGTCATCCAAGGGTCCACCCCAAGAAAACTATTATCATTGCATGCTCGGGTCTGTTGGAACAGGTGTCATTTTAACATAGTAACATACCATAACCATAAAGGGAAACTGGTTGAGTGTTTGACACCCCAAATTGTATTTGTTTAGATTGCTTAAATGTAATAAGACATTGACTGAAACCTCTTGTTTCTTTGTTTTTCAAACTGATGTAAATTTACTGAAGCCTACTGCTTCCTCCTTATTCAAAACATGCACACTCAGTCAACTGGAGACTAAATTATCCAGAGATGTGAATGTGCGTGTGAATATTTGTTTGTCTATATTTTCCCTCCAACTGACTGGCAACATGGAAGTACCCAAAGTCAGCTGGGATAGGCTCCAGTTCACTCGTGTCTCTGAAAAGGACAAATGGATGAATGGATGTACAGATAACTTAGATAAGATAAAAGTTTAAACTTTACAGTATGTACAGTACATTAGTTCCAAGCTTCAATGGCAAATACCAGTTACACGTCCATTTGATATCGACAGTCATAAGCTAAAAGTAGTCACGCTAAGGAATGCATGCTAAAAAAAAAATGTAAAAAAAACTGGCCGACATGATGACATAATGGGTCATATTTTCATGACTGCCGTAAATCTAGTGCACTGGGTGCCACAACTGTGCGCCAGGGGCAGGTTAGACCGGTGTTGCTCTTTTCGTGGACCAGCCACTGTGGGTGTGTTTACAGCTGATTTCTTTCACTGACAATGAAAACAGCTCCTCTCATTCCCCTTAAATGTGACACAATGGCAATTGACAGAGACATCTTTGTGCAGAAGAGGACGATGCAGAAGAGGACAATGTGGAAGAGGACAATGTGTAATCGCAGCGATCAATGAATGCGTGGAGCATTGTCAATGCTCTTGCCCAGTGTGGCAACAGACAATGTGAGCGGGCAACCTTATTAAATACAGAATGGGCTGGTTATAACCACTGACGAGTTAAATATGTCCGCAGACCTCAGTATCTGAGTACCGGTTAAATCCACCAAAATCGCGTTAGAGGAGTGGTCTATGTTGCGCCAAGATTAAGACGAGGTCTTAGCAGACGTACATTTAAACCGACTTTGTGCCACCACTTGTCATGCCCCCGGGTGCATCTCCAAGGAGAAACACCCTCGCTGCGCTGGAATGCCTAGTTTAGTGCAGACCAGTCTGCCAACTTGGCAAATGAGCAGCGAGCCTTGCGCATGCATGAAAATCAGAATCTGTCAGCATTTGCACCCCACTGCAGATGTGCTGTCTACAAAAGAGAGCCCAATGTCTTCAAATAAACATTGTACATTCATTTAGTAATTTTCATTCCAACATTGTCATTGTATAATCAAGCAATTTGCCATGGCGATTCTTTGTTATGAGACTTGACTTTGTCTGCTGACCCAAATAATTCCTTCCAAAAGATTGCAAACATGATTGAAGAATCACATTTGTTTCTGGGGTTATGGTCTGCCATCTACACACATCGGGACCGAATCATAAATATGCCATTTAGATGTTATTTTAACACAAATAAATTGAATTTGTGGCATGAGAAATGAAAGAACATTTTGCAAATTTGCCCCATTAATCATTTTGTAATTTTGAAATGGCAGCTATTTCATTTTGGCTCAAAACTATTCAGGTGTTGATTGACCCAGGTCCTCTTCTCAGGCAACACCATTGTTGAGGCCAGAGCAAGTCAAGGCAAAGGGGCCCATTACATCGCATGGTCTATCTCACTCGGCGTCAGGACCATCCCACTTAGCATGAAGGATGACTCTATCTGTCCCCTGTCTCATTTTGCCTGTCCGAATGCCCCAATGCAACGAGACCACCTGCTCATCGTCTGCAGTGATTTGTCAAGATCTGATCCCAGAGATGATAATTGATTTAATTGGAGCTGATAAATGGCAGACCTTTATGGCATATGGATCATAAGTTAGTGACAGTCTGGGGGATAATGAGGAAAGTTTATGGGTCAAAAGCCAACATGAGCTTGCTGTGGGATAGTGAAGCTGTTTATGTGGTCTATGCTAGGTATTTTCTTGAATTGCTTCTACAGGGCAATGGATGCATTTAAAAGTGCAGTTCAAGTCCAGCTAGCCTTGAAGCTACAGTGGGCATGTGTTTGCACGTGTGTTTGTGTGTGTGTGTGTGAGTGTGTGTGTGTGCGTACGTGCGTGTGTGTGTGAGTGTGCGTGTGTGTGTGTGTGTGTGTGTGTGTGTGTGTGTGTATGTGTGTGTGTGTGCTTGTGCTGTAGCAATGGGAGGAGAAGGGTTTTTTGTCCATTCAGCTGGTCATTCCATTAGTCTTGTCAAAATAGTCAAGATTTTATTTTTAAAAAACATTAAGTATTTGTTTGACTGTATTATGTTGCACTTTCATATGCAGGGATACAGGCAGCAGGGTTCCATTTCTATTCCACAAGGTAAGTTGTACTCTCCTGTACCCCATAGCACTAAAGTAATTACTTATCTAGAATGCCAGTCGCACTTTGAGCAACGTGTCTGGACGAGACAGAACTGGACAATCGCAAAGAAATTACAGTCGCCAACCTTCCACAATCTGCCGGCAATCCTGAATTCACTGACGTGACCCCTGGAGTTCTGGCATTTTTTTTAATTTATTTTTATTTTTTTAATCTTGTCACCAGATGTCAAGATGGTGATCACGTATCCTTTAAAAATGTATACACGATGCAACTCATGCATAATGTTTTTTTAGCCACAGGCACACATGGATTCTAAATTCTATATCTTTAAGATTAAAAAAAAAACCACACACTTAAATAATGTTCAAACACAAATAAAATTTTACTTTGAGATATAAATGACCCAGTTTACGGGTTTTCCAAGATACGAGCCATTGATCACCAGATTCTTTTACTTTGAGTTGCGAGCGCAAACTTGAGATATGATAGCTATATAGTGGGAGGTGACTCACTTCACGTCACAACAAGCTGCAGTTTGACAGATATTCTTTATCCTCTCGAAGAACAACTATTATTACTGTCCGCGTTTTCAGACTTAAATTGAGAACCTCTTGAAACTTTACTTTCAATAAGCAATGTTTTAAAATTATGCCCTAAAATACATAGTTTTCCTGTACAAATGTTTGTAGAACGCGGCACGGTGGCCGACTGGTTAGAGCGTCAGCCTCACAGTTCTGAGGACCCGGGTTCAATCCCCGGCCCCGCCTGTGTGGAGTTTGCATGTTCTCCCCGTGCCTGCGTGGGTTTTCTCCGGGTACTCCGGTTTCCTCCCACATCCCAAAAACATGCATGAATTGGAGACTCTAAATTGCCCGTAGGCATGACTGTGAGTGCGAATGGTTGTTTGTTCCTATGTGCCGTGCGATTGGCTGGCAACCAGTTCAGGGTGTACCCCGCCTCCTGCCCGATGACAGCTGGGATAGGCTCCAGCACGCTCGCGACCCTAGTGAGGAGAAGCGGCTCAGAAAATGGATGGATGGATGGATGTTTGTAGAACAGAATAAGCTGGGACTGAAAGAATCGAGAAAACTGAGTTGAGGTGTCAGATGGAAGTAAGACTGGCTGAATTAGAAGGCTGATGAGGGGGACAGGAAAAGAAAGATAACAAGAACAAAAACAGAAGGAAAAAGGGAGTGAATGGGGTAAAGGCAGGAAGAGTTCTCAGGCCAGAAGCGCGTAGGGGCAAACAGGAGAACTCAAGAACAAGAGCAAATGACTCTAGGAAGTTAGTGGTGAAGCAGAAGAAAGAAACGGTGCGTTTGTAGGGTGTGGGCTGCCAGGATCCGATTCCCACATTCTTCCTATCACCACACCTAAGTCCTTAATTGTGTGACCACAGACAAAGTAGTGTAGAGACCACAGCACTCCTGTTGGCCGGCGTTTGGCTGCCGAAAACCTCGCTGTTTAAATTGGTTGGTGATCCCCGTCTGCATGCGAGTGGGCTTTTTGGAGAGCGCAAGAGGGAAGAAAGGAATGAAAAATAAAACCAGGAAAAGACAGGAGAAACAAATGGGAGAAAATCCTTTTCGGAATTTGAGTTTGGCGAGGGCAACTGAGAAAATAAATATGTACAAAGTTTCCTCAAATCAAATTACCACCACACCATCAGCATGTCAAATGTTTGAGAACGAGAGTGGCGCCTAACATTTCAATTATATCTTGTTAACATATACTTGAATGTAGTTTATCTTCCCCACTTGGTCAGATACTGAAGCCAAGGGATGAATGAAGTTTGCACATAAACACAATGTGGGTATCCACTTACAGCTGGTGAAATGGTAAAAAGCAGTGCAAGAATTACCCTTTGCCCTCATGCTTTGAAAATTTTTCTTTACATATTTAATAATGGATAATAGAGTGAGAAAACTATCTGTCTCAGATTGAGAGAATAAAATGAGAAGCCAACCATATGCATATGCACATCCTTAAATTTTGTCACCAAGATTAATGAACTATCTATCCATCCATCCATTTTCCGTACTGCTTATCCTCACAAGGGTCGCGGGCGTGCTGGAGGCTATGCCAGCTATCTTCAGGTGAGAGGCGGGTTACACCCTGAACTGGTCGGCAGCCAATCGCAGGGCACAGATTTACAAACAGCTATTTGCACTCACATTCACACCTACGGGGAATTTAGAGTCTTCAATTAACCTACCATGCATATTTTTGGGATGTGGGAGGAAACCGGAGTACCTGAAAAAAACCCACGCAGGCATGGGGAGAACAAACTCCACACAGGTGAGGCCGGATTCTCATAACTGTGAGGCAGATGTGCTGACCAGTCTTCCACCATGCCTATATTAATGAACTATTCACTGAAAAATTAAGGGAATTGTTGCAAAAATCATCTTAACAAATCTAAAATTAAATCCTGTGTCAGTGCCATACCCCAAGTAAACCAAACCTAACTTATAAACAGCAAAGACAGCATCCCATAGGGGAGAGCCAAAGGCCAACGCTGCACATGACTGGTTTTGTAATTCATCTAATTTATATTTCTGTAAATGTGTTAAGGATGGTGGAAACATGAAGGGTGGCAGTGCTCAGGTAACCTGATCATATTCCCCTTTTCCACACACACTGTAGAGATTTTCAACACTCCAAATTTCCCACAAGAAACATAACAATGAAGGAGTTTAAGTCTAATCACATCGGCCCTCACCTTTAAAACAAACAAACACTTGAAACGAGCAGTTGCTGCTGAAACACTACTTTATTACACACCCATGTATTAAAAAAGACGCTATGAGTGTTGAGAAAGTGCAGGACAGCAGAACGACTGGGTGTTGTGAAGTGTGTGTCGAGGGGCGAAAGTGGGGGTGCGGGGTGCTATCTAAGATGTAGAAAACTCAGTGAGAATAGAATTTTTCTGGAGGTCAACAGGCCTCAAAGCCCCAACACTAAGCCCCCACTCCCGACTCTACTCGGCACGTTGTCTCTGATCAATAAACCTCTATTTTCTCCCCCACACAAGGTTTCTCATTCAATACAGCTGCCACTGGCTTTAAAAATATAGAAGCATGATCCATTTATTATTGGCTCTTACTATGATCTATCTCCTCACACCTCCACTGCCACCATCTCTTTATGTTGCTCTCTATTGGGGAAAGGGCGCGCGGGTCTTTTTGTCTAATGCACGTGCTTTGTATTGACAGGCCTTCACTGAATCTGTCATCACACAGCGTGTGTGAATGCAGCATGGAACAAAATTAGATTCAGATGCTTCCTTGCCGGTTCTTGAAAACAACAGAAACACGCTATGTTTGTAAAACCGTCATTGTGGTGTTTTAATAGCAAAGTAGAGAGACGACTAACTCCAGAAGGTTTCTTCCGTGGGTGGCCAAACAGAACTCAATCTATGTAATGTTCCTGAGAACTAAAACTTTAACACATATGTTTTTTCTTGGTTTTGATAGGAAAAAAATGAGTGCCAAGACACATGTTAAAAAATGCAAGAACCTCAGCATGATTCTAGCAAAGTACTCCTCAGTTTGTAGGAATTAATCTGTGAGGTATCTGTGTGCTGGAGGGCAACACTGAGTGACAGCATGGCTTTTGTGTTTGCACAAGGTTTGCATTCATGCACAATTGTCTCAATCTCTTTATATTAGAACATACGCCATTCCCACAATTTAGCATGTGCATGGTCTTTGCCAAACCAAAGCTGGCTCGCCATTTTCTCCAGAGGACGAAGCTGTCAGCCCTCTGGCCGCCACGGGCCCAACTCCACCTGACCGCTCTGGAGGTCCTCATTAATGTGGTGCACATCCTGCCAACTTTTAATAGCTACACACAACCTTGGAAGACAAGGCACACTGCTCGATTTAAAAAAAAAAAAAAAAAAAAAAAAAACATTAATTAAGAACGGCCAGGAAAATAGTCTACAGACATTATATAGTCTAAGACATTGCTTTAACCCTTAAATTACTTTGTGTTATTTTCTATAGATATGGCAGACCCCAGGAAATTGAACATTCATAAATGTATCTATTCCAGGAGGTTCCCCAACCTTTGAATTGTTTAGGTTTTGAATTAATAGAAGTTTCACGGGTCACCACAATAAAAATACCAATACTTTCATGCCATTAGCTCAAGTCATAGCCTCTTCTTATTCGTTTTCTGTTTCTAGTTTTGTGTCTTCTTTTTCCATTATTTTTTGCTGTTGTCGTGCAGAGCTGAAAACCAACTGCTATTCTCAGAGGCTCTTAACACAGTAGTACTGCAATTCAAATAATACTAAACATCCCAACATATAGGGCTCTATTTTTGTGAATGGCGTAAATCCAGCGTAGCAGGCAATGCAACTTCGGCCAGTTTAGGCCGATGTTGGTAATTTCGTAGAGCAGCACAACCCAGCAGATCCTAGAGTGGGCGGGCTGCATCACTGTGGGTGTGTTTATATACAGCTTCATTCGCCACCAATCAAACCGGCTCCTCTCATTCCCTTTTAGATGTGGCACAATGACAGTCTTGACGAAGACATCTCTGGGAGAGGGACGATGCATAATCGCAGCGATCCGTGCATGAGTGGAGCATTGTCACTGGCCAGTTTGGCAATAGACAATGTGAGCGGATACCCTAAATACAGAATGAGCTTGTGATAACCGCTGGGGCCTTAAACATATCTGCGGACCTCAGTACCTGTCTGCCTGTGCCCTGATCAAATTCACAATAATCGCATCAGACCAGCCACCTACTTTGCACCAGGAGTTAGACTTGACTGTAAATTTAGATCCACATTCTGCCACCAAATTGTCCCTCCGCTTGGCACGTCCAAGCACACTCCCTCTGATGCGCCGGACTGCCCAGTTTGCTCAGACTGGTCTGCCAAGTTGGCAAACACGCTTGTGCTTGCATTAAAATCAGGATCTGTCAGCATTTGTGTCCTGCCACAGATGCAGTATACGCTAATAGAGCCCATAATGTCGAAGTGTCATAAGCATGTTAATTTTAATGAAGGTGTAAAAGGAAGTCATCCAAATAACTATTGACAATAAAACATGTTGCAAACTTTACCCTTTTTTAGTTGTTGTCATTACCATTTTTCTATTTTGTGTATAAACATAGAAGAGCAATTTTTTTTAAATTACTGGTGCTCTAACTCCCACTACCGCTTATGTGTGACATTTTCGGAAGTCTTCTGGAAATTGTTAAGTTCCCTTGAGATCAATAAAGTATCTACAGTAGCTATCACCATATAACATGATGATGTCATTGGCTTTAAACATGTTTCATATATAATTTTATTGTCAATATTGTCAGGACTGTTGAAGGGGCTTAAGAAATGTTCTTAAACTTAAAACTTAAACATTTGGGATAGGCTGCTGTACTGAGTAAAACATAAAAACACATACAGTAAGTAGAAACTTGTATGCGAGGGTGCCAAGGACCCGCTTTTTCTACCTAATTAAAGAGTTTTAGACCTAATTTTGTAAATATTTTCCTTGGAAGAAGGTTTAATTTGGAGTTGTTCTACCACCTGTTTGAGTTTGGAGGGACCTCTTTCTGTGGATGGATGGATAGATGGACAGCTGTGCAGACAAGCTAGGACTAAAAGAATAGAATCATGTGGAAGAAATTAAGGCATTCATTCAATTTCCATACCGCTTATCCTCACATATTAAATTATTAAATAATTATTTCATTAAATTAATTTAAAAATGTAAAAAAAGCTGTTGAGTCATATTCGCTGTTATTTACTGTATAGTTAATTGTGGAAGAGGCATTTAAAAGATATTAATTTTGATGTTCAAGGTCAAAAGGAACTGACTTGGGAATGAGCTGGGGTACAACTTGGACTAATCACGTCACTCACAGAATTGTATCACCAGGAAGAGAAAGATGCCAATCCATATGTAAAACAAGCACATAATGTAATTTAATTCCAGCTGAGGTGAAATTGTTTCTCTTAGTAATATTGCTCATGGTAGAAGTTACCGCAAAGACAAAAAGACACCCTCACGACTTACGTGTCACCTCAGAACTTGCTTACAACAGGATGTTTTGGCATATCAGCAAAAAAACGATGAAGGCAACCATTTTATCATCGTGATAAATTGGCCGGGCTGACAGATCACTTCTCACTACAACTCTTCCTTTGCCCTACTTTGTTTCTCTCGCTTCTATTTCCTCCACAAAACCCTCCACAATGAGTTTCCTGCTAACTGGGAATTTGGAGACGGTTTCTTAATGTGTGACAGAGTTATTGGCTTCAACAACAACTAAAATGCATTAAACCGCCATACCATGCCCAGACCATCTGCCAGAGAGACCTGGTTGAATAGTCATTCATTTCCGCTTGCGTGTATCAAGAGGGCAGGTCTTATATAAAGCCCCACAGCCTGTTTGTACGACATTTTAGTAGGATTGTACCTGAAAAGTAAGCAATGTAATTTTCTGCTAAGTACTTGCGGGCAGGCATTGACGGGACTGTCTCCATTTCTTACATCGACCTCACTTCTCCATTAGACTGCAAAGAGAGAATTCGCTCATTCCTTAAAACATATCTGGATTTCTTGCTGGATGTTTATTTACTTACTGTATGAACCACACGTGTAAGATTTGGCACTGCCGGGCCGAAGGAGGAACAGCTGGGAGCCATTTTCACCCCGGCCGATTATACCTCCTGCCTCATGTCAGAGAGCTTGAGGTTTGTCGTGACGGAGTTCACAGGTGTAACAACGTCGCCACCACTCCCCTCCCCCAACATGCCACAAAACCAACTCACACGTGGCCCATCTCAGCAAAGAAGTGAGGCATATGGGTGGTCCAAAGACGCATAATATACTGTATTTTGCCTATGCAGAGTATATGCACATGATGTTCGACATGATCTCTTTCTTGTCTCTTTAACATACAGTACACAGCAGGTGCTCACATCTGCATGTACAGCTCTGAAAATATACAAAAGGCTATACTATATAGATAAAGACTTTTTGGCTGTTTTTCAACCTGCAAGGTTGGCTTAGTTTTACGTGGACTTAATGTGGATCCCGTGCCATCGTATCACAAGTGTGCTACTCCATTGTGAGCACTGCATGGAGGCACTGCTGAAATTAGATTAGTTGGTGGTTGGTTTGACCATAAACTGGTATTACGTGTGGTTCAAATCACGCAAGTGAAATTGAGAATTTTAGAGTGAGACATAACAAACAAATGTGAAATGTGGCACAAAGAAATTAGTGTAGTAGTGAGGAATTTGAAGGCCAGTCATACTTGCATATAATAATAGAAAACTGCCTCATAGCTATGGGTGGCCCTACCTCTGTCTTGGCTCGGCCACTGGGAGTGTTGTTCAAAGTGAGACGATTGCTGGAGAGAGGCCAGTTTATGCTCCTGAAGTTCCCTTGAGTGTGGTACAAAACCCCAAGACCCTCACATCTCTTCGACACATTAAATGTGAAGAGAAGCACAAACGTTATCTTCTCCTTTGATAATTACAATTCAAACACAGGCTGTTAAAATGTGTACACAGGGGTTGAACGACCAAAGATTTTTTTGTAGTCGACTATAATTTGAGGAAAGTCGAAATCGAGTAATCGATGACATCATTTATACTTTTTAAGAGCAGTACAGTGATCCCCAACCTTTCTTGCGCCATGGATCACTTTCACCTTCAGACATTTTTTTCAACGGACCTGCATAGAAATAAACAAAAACAAATGTAATAAAAATTTTATGCTGAAGGTAGTTTTTGTAAATAGTGGGAGACCTGTGCATGTTTTTACCTTTAACAAGCTGGCTGGTCTCATTTTGTGTTCCGTAGCATGCTGTAAGACCGAACTGAAAGATCAAAATAATTGTCATTAACATATACTACTAAAATGCATTTTTTCACTGATGGATGAAAATCAAATTAGACAGAAGTCGATACTGTGTAAATTACTGTTTCGTCAACCTTCCACCTTTTCATAAATGTTATATTTATTTTTATATTCATAAAATACGAAGATATGACGGGCAAACAACTTTTTATTCTATCTATGCATGTGGGATAATGCAATTGATTGTTGAAGTAAGAAAGTAATGGTTCAAATGACCAAAACTGCAATATTTGGCACGAGCATATTGGTAAATATCCATCATTGTACATAGTATATTTCTTTTCATATCCGGATGTCTATATGTGAAACAGAAAGAGTGAAGACTCGAAATGAAGGTGGAAACATCCTCTTAAACCATTCCTTGTTGTCCCGTCCAATGATTGACTGGTTGGCTGAATAACTGAATTTTAATGGCAGCCCAAAGGCCGCCCCACCTACTGACTGACTGCTTGGATATCAAAATTATTCAATGCAGAAAAGACTCGTTCCAGATCAAATAAACTCCCATCTCAACTCTTCCTATGTAAAAACTTCTAGTTGTCAACTCATTGGTGTAACTCTTTCCTCCATCCCTCATGCCAGAGGGCTGTAGAATTTCTTTCACAGCGTGGGTTCTACAGGGAAGGAGTACAATTCATTTCAGGTGGTCTCAGCGTCTTTGTGAGAGTTTAGGAGAATTTACTGAGACAGTTTGTGAAGCCACCACTGGGAAAGATATGGTAGAGTATTGCAATGATAAAAGAGTTAGTGTTGGGAGTAATATGTTAAAAAGGTAACACAATTGCACGTTGTGGTACAATTTTCTCACTGGGATTTTAAAAGCAACTGCTATTAGAATAATTCAATGGTCTTGCATATCTACTCTCATTGTTACTTGGCTTTGGGTTTCTGTCTCACCACCTTCAGGTAGGGTCTGAATATACGGTCTTGGCTGATTTTTCAGCCGACATCATTGGATGAAACAGACATCAATCATCGTAGCAGCAACACTAAATGATTGTTTTGTCAGTCAGTGTGTTCTATTTAAAATGTTGATGTCACAGTGAGTTGATGTCACTGTGATTTCATTGGAGCGGTCCTATTGCCTTTTCAGGGGGTTTGCATGAAACCAACAAAATCAGTCATTTTCCACAGGACGTCCATTTTTTGGGACCATTAAACAGACTTTTACAATCATCCACAATTCCATTAACTCAGTCCAGCAGCTGTGTATTGCTCCTGTCTTCGTAATTGGTCTCTGTTTAAGACCTGCCTTCCTGCACGGTTAGATTATAATTTCACTGGCTGTTGGTGCTTCCCCTGGATGAAATCATTAAGCACCATTTTTGATTATTTATTCAAAATTCATCTTCTGGAAGGATGGCCATCACAGGGGCAAAGCACCAGAATCTGGGCCCCAATACATAATCCTTGTGAAGGGCCCCCAAACCGGAAAATGAGGGAGGGTGGGTGTTTATTGCTTCACTTACCCAACCTGGACATGTTCTGCTGATTGGTGGATGAGCAAGAAATTTAACAGACAACCTTCGGTCACAGCCCCACTTTGACGTTTGCTGTCAAAATTCATATTTGATAAGATAAAAAAGCAATCCTTAACATTTTGGGACCTTTAATGTTTGATGCCTGCATTTCTTTCTTTTTTTTATACAAGGTGATCGATTAAGTAATTTGGGGCTACTTAAGTCCATACCTTTACACTGCACTAATTTAATTACAATACATCATCTGCACAACCAGTTCAGGGTGTACCCCGCCTCCTGGCCGATGACAGCTGGGATAGGCTCCAGCACGCCCGCGACCCTAGTGAGGAGAAGCGGCTCAGAAAATGGATGGATGGACATCATCTGCATTCAATGTACTAGTCTCCTTGGTTCAAATCCTCTCGTCAGAATTCCCGCATTGAGTAAGAGGAACCTTTTCTCTCAATTACCAAACATTATATGCTGCAGTTAATCTTTAGGATCACTGTATACCCTCCATTAGCGCTTACCACACACACACACACACACACACACACAGTCATAATGAACAAGTGACTGAAACATTACCCACTAAAGCCTCACACTTTAAGGTGAGAAAAAAAACATGTAGAACAGTATATCACCAAAAATGACACCTTTTGGCATTTAGAGAGGGATAGGTAAACATAGACACACGAGAGTAGAGATTTATCATTGAAGAACAATGACCACTCGCCCACCACCGTCTTCTAAACCCATAAAGCAACTCTCTGTGCCTCTTCACCTGCCTGGTTTTATGGATCTCTGTGCTGCAATTAGGCTTTACTAGCCATTCCTGCATGACACAGCACAATAGGTAATCTAATTGAATGGCAACACATTGATTAGAGGTGTTAGCCTTTGTAAACTGGTCAGCATGTCAGTATTTAAACCTTTTTGTTTTTTATGTGATGTAAAAGTACAGTAAATGTGCAGAGAACTGTGTCAAACATGAATGTCAATATTTATCTTCTCCAACCTTTTCTTTAATTTGGATTCATCCTAAAAAGTAGGTATAAATGTGTACAATATACATTTTAATACAATATATATTTTTAATAGGTAGGTCATAGCAGCAGTTTTTGTATTGTAATGGAATTTCTTTTTTCTGAATTACTGCACAATACATTTTAGGGAGGGGTCTGCTCTCAGTCTTTTTGTGTGTGTGTGTTATACACATAAGTAGAACACGTACTTTTGGGGTTGGGGTGATTCGAAAACAATTCTCATAATTTCTGGTGTGATATTTTTCCAGTATACCTACAGTATTTTAGCGCAAGGAAGAAATATATGAACCATATTTTCATTTTGATTATCCCTTTAAAAAGGTTGTTGAAGTAGGCAAGATTATGTATCATCCAATACACGTGTGCTTGAAAAGTAATCAATCATTGAATGTTCAGAACTTCTTTTCCCTTCAATTTCTATGCAGTCATTACAGTTTTTTACTACTCCATATACACCTAAATTAAAAGTATTACAAGTATAATTATAATAATAATACAGTATAATTATCAAAACCTTAGACTCTAGGAGCAAAACATCGGCTCAGATTTGCACCACCACGAGCCTCACACTTTTGCAAAACAACACACACAGTGATTTGCAAAACAGTACTCGTACTAAAACACAAAAGTTTATCATGATGTCACTTCCTTGCAATTCCAAAGAACTGACTGCCAAATTAGCTCACCCATGAGCCAACTGGTTAAATACAGCGATCACTGCGCATGAATGCATGATTGCTTAATTGTAGACACACCAATCAGATTTAAGCACTATATGTCTTCAACCAAAATGGAAGATGTCTATTTATGTAATGTATTTTAATTTTTTTCAGATTTAGTTTTTCTTTTCACTGTAATTGTAAACTGTTCGGTGTCACAGTGAACAACTGGTAAGCACATCTGCCTCACAGTTCTGAGGACCCGGTTTCCTCCCACATCCCAAAAACATGCATGGTAGGTTAATTGAAGAGTCTAAATTGCCCGTAGGTGTGAATGTGAGTGCGAATGGTTGTTTGTTTATATGTGCCATGCGATTGGCTGGCGACCAGTTCAGGGTGTACCCCGCCTCTCGCCCAAAGATAGCTGGAATAGACTCCAGCACACCCGCGACCCTAATGAGGACAAGCGGTACGGAAAACGAATGAATGTAGCCAGTGCTGGATACAGTATTTTATGTTTGTCTGATATTTGCTGAGCTTGCAGTGTTATGCGCAGGGGCGACGGACCCGCCCGATTATGGGCCTCCATACAGCATATTCATGGGACAGACAGAATTTTACCTCCTAATTTTTTGGTGCACGGAAGGGGGGGTTTGTCTTTTTCATTCTAGATATTATTTGTGAAGGGGGCTGGGGAACGGGCGGACAGTCAAATGTTCAGGGCCCTGGGACAGTTGTCTCCTCTTTGCCCCCTGTTCAGCGCCCGTGGTTATGCACACTACTGCAGTACCTTGAAAACTGGGACATGATTTGCAGTGATTCTCCATGTTGACGTTGACTGAATGGGCTATATGGAGAGTAATAAATTACATTTTTATCAGTCTGGAGCATTGATCTTGTCCAGTGTTTGGTGAATTTATGCACTGTATCCTTACACTTTCTATCTGTGCTTCACTTTTACAATACCCTCTAATCACTGAGCAGTAGAATTGCCAAACGTTTTAAGTTAGAAGAGCAGTGTGTAAATGGTTCAAAATCAAGTCATATGACACGAGTGTTTCATATGACAACAAAATGCAGTTTTAGAAATGAGAGTATAGTTTTTACAAGGGTGTTTCATTTTGCAAAGGATCGAAGGTATTCTTCTTCTTGTGTGTGTGATTTTCTGAAGTGTGTCTAGTGTTTTGAGAAAATGAGCCCTGTTTTGAAAATCGTGTTTAAGCAATCGTAAAAAACTGTAAACAATAGACATGAGTATAGAGTATCTGAGAAAACACAAGCTTCTTCCTAAAGCAGAATATGTAAATGTGAATGGACAAATTAATAAAGTTTGCATTTGTAAAGTCGATGTTTTTCTCTGTCTCATTAGTGTGATAGTAAATGTTGCAGGAGATGTGTAGTAAAAAAGCCCTGGGATAAAAAGAGGATATGACACTTCATTGAGTAGAATTCCATGTGTGTGTGTGTGTGTGTTGTGTAATTATATATAGGTGTGTGTGTTAGTGCAAAGGGTCAGCTAGAGGGGATACAATGTGTCTGTCACAAGTGACCGCTCAGCCAACACAGACACCATTGGACCAGCCACCAGTAATTGTGTCACAGGCAGAGAACACGAATCAGTTCAATCCTTCTCGGGCACTTTTTCACCTACCCGACTGTTACAGCCAACCGCACACTGACCTCAGTTGTTGTCGTGAGTGTGTGCCTGTGTGTTTGCGTGTCTGGCAGCAGAGTAGAGCAGTCCACAACATACACAATCACCCAGGATCGACTTAGACAAACAGCAGTGTGGATAGAGAAGAGGTTTTTCGTCAGATGTGTGTGTGCGTGTGTGTGTTTCTTGTATAAGTGCACCCTTGTCATGAATGACCGCACACTCACCTGGTGTCTGAAACTGATTGTGGCCTTGCTGTATCCAAATCACCCAGCTTGTGTAATGAATGTGAATGATGGGGTTAAAGGATAAATCCATCTAAAGATCATATGCAATATATCATAACCCTACACTGCTTCTTCCATTATCATTCTATTATAAGTTTTGTGATGTAGTGTACACATACATCTCCACTTTACATTATCCTGGTCCTCACTTTTTTAGTATCTCCATCTTTCCTTATGTGTTTATTTATTTACTGTAACAAGTGTGCACGCATTACAGATTACTGAAAATTATGAAAATATCCCACTTCGTTCCAGTCGAAAGTATACGAAAAAAACATTAATGATGACCTGGATTAGCATGTTGCCTACCATTAGAGTTGCTGCATATTGTAGTCAATTACTGTTTCGCTGAAAAAACAAAATTAGATGCTGGAAAAAGCTGTCCTTTTTTTCTACTGTACATTGGTAATCCTCTTTAGGATCGCGGGTGAACTGGAGCCTATCCTAGCTGATCAGAATGCTTATCTTTGTGGGACACCACCTGTTGGCAGGTGCTCTATAGTAGCTCATTGACAAAAAGTAAGACAATGTCGAAGGACCAAAGTGGTGCTTAAGTCTCCTTGTTGTGACGGTAGAATCAAAAGTAGCACTAAATAGTGTAACTTTGATAAAAACCTCTCAGTACAGAGAGGGCTTGGACATGCAGAAGTAACAATTACACCCTCTGGTCTTAAAGTGTCTGGAAAGAAGGAGACACATTAATTATCATTTGCAGCATGCCAGAACGTGTGTGGGTGCATATGTATGTCTGAGAGTGTGGACGGAGAAGTGGTTAGGTTGCGTAAATCACAGTTACCGCAGCACATATTCCAGGACATTCTCAGAGAAAAATGTTTACGCTAAGGAGAATTATATGTGTGTGTGACTACTTTCTCATACTGCTCCACTTTCTCATTCGCCATATTTAACGTCTCCTTGCCTGAGTTCTCTCAGATCTGACGTCTCAAGTTGGCCTGTCATTTTCGTACTTTGTGAAATGTATTTAATTTATTATCTAATAATTTAATGAAAGTGGCACGGTGGAATACTGGTTAGAGCGTCTGCATCACAGTTCTGAGGACTGGGGTTCAATCCCCGGCCCCGCCTGTGTGGAGTTTGCATGTTCTCCCCGTGCCTGCGTGGATTTTCTCCTGACACTCCGGTTTCCTCCCACATCCCAAAAACATGCATGGTAGGTTAATGGAAAACTCTAAATTGCCTGTAGGTGTGAATGTGAGTGCAAATGGTTGTTTGTTTGTATGTGCCCTGCGATTGGCTAGCAACCCAGTTCAGGGTGTACCCCGTCTCCTGCCCGATGATAGCTGGGATAGGCTTCAGCACTCCCGCGACCCTTGTGAGGATAAGCGGCTCAGAAAATGGATGGATGGATAATTAAATGAAACACAGAAATATTAAGTTCTATTCTATGAGCTTTTTTCTATCCTGGATTTGTATTAATAATGCTGAAGATACACTCCATCAAAGCTCTCCCTTTGTTATCCATGAATATGCGTTGCAGCCTTGCAATAAGTAACAAGAACTAATGCGCAAACTTAAAACTTAAAATCAGGGATATTAAGTTTTAAGTTTGCGCATTAGTCTGGTGAAATCATAGATTTGTTTCACCAGAGGCGGGCTAGACCAGCGTTGATGATTTCGTAGACGAGTGTAAGTTGTCTTGTGTGCTTATTTTATTAATATAGTTCATAGCAACTATTCACTTTTGAAGGAAAGCCTCGTAAAATGATTTTGCATCGTGTAAGGTACCATCATTTTCATAGTGCATGTATACGATGCTATCTACAATAGTCATATTGGATTGACAGTTAACAGTTGAGGTTTCAGCACATTCAGCAGGCATGTCCAGAGTGTTTGAGAATGGAGACAAAAGCTTAATTTTTGATCATTTTAAAGTCTCCTTTTTAAATACTTATCGATCTTTTGTTTTTTTTACCATTTGGCAGGGTTGATAACAATACTATTTTCTGTGGTGTGTCAAATTTACAAGAGATATTTGTTTTTGCTTTAGAGGGTTTTTAGAAATGCGTGACAGTAGCCCATGTGAAAGGACTTGGGCTTTAGTCACGTTTCGAGTCAAGCTGCGTCCCAAAAAATGGCAACCAGATGTTATTCTGCTTCCTGACCACTTTAAAGGTGCCCTTGAGCCAGGCACCAAACCCCCAACCCTGGCTCAAAAGGTACAGCACTGTTTGCTCAGCCCCTCACTCAGACATCTCTCCTTGCACTTGTGTGATCTGGTTCTTTGTGGGGTCTGTAACACAAAATATAGCATGGGGTATACATTGAATTTCCCTTGTAAAAGAGATTTTTTTTTTAAATTATGAATTAATGTCAGAGTACAACTGTGACAATATCTTGACAGAATGCTTATTACGTCTCCACTGTCACCATAATTTAGTTATGTTATTATGTATGTCTTTTATGACGTGTAGTCTGTATATTTAGCTTGTACAATAAGTGTTGTACCGTTCCACTGATCTTACCAATCATACACTGTCTTCATCTTTTTTAATATTAAACTATTTACAAAGGAATTGGGACTATTCAGTGTTTGGAAAACACCTTTTGGATGAAATAAATCAGACTCGAGTGTGACCAGCCAGGCCCTCTCCTGTTCTTTCCAACATTTAACCTCACAAATTTTTTTTTCTGAATGAATGGAGCAAAAAAAATCCCACATATCAAAATCTTCCCAAAAGAGAGGAAGCTGTTACAACTGACATGGGACATCAAGTTTTAGTGAGTGACTAATAACTATTAATATATATTAATATGTTTATTCATATATGTGTTGATGCAGTTGGTAAGGGAGAAGTAATCAAATCTTGCTGTTATTTTATTAAGTGTGAATACACTACTTGAGCTTGAGTTTCATTCTTGAAGACAATCAAAGAGGTGGAATGTATTCCAGGGAATTCAGTCACTCACTCAAATCCAACTGTTTACACCTCCACTTGCTTATCAGACCATAAATTGTGATGGTCTAACAGAGGAGGAAGTCTATGCCGAGATATCTACTGAACAGGCTGGAGGTTAGCCACTTTTTAAGCCGAGCTCCCATGTTCAAAACATAAAACACAGATCTTTGTGTGATTGGAGATTAACGCCTTGTCATGGTTTTGCATAATTGTATGATATTTTCTTTCTAGCCTTGATTTGCATGGGTACGCCGCATAAATTGCTTCATGTTTGATGCACTTGGAAAATGCATTGAGTTGATGTCCAAACCTGCATCATCTGAGTGCTGATGTTGGGCAAGTCGCTGGACTTCTAACCCCAAGAAACTTCCTCCCTTCTCTGTGTTGTGGTCTTTTCTTCTGCGTTGATCTTTCATCTTTGCGTCATCTTCTGCTCTTCCTTCCTTCTGTGAAAAACATTAACGCTGTAACTCCCCACTGAGCCTTGCCTTCCCAGATTCACACCACTCTTTTACTAAATTTACCATCTGGTTTACTAGCCTCCATTCTGATTTGACTGACATTTCATCAGATGTGAGGAAGTGTCGGGCCTTGACCTGCTCTCTGGGTCATCGTGGTCCATCATATTTTTTTCAATTTTTAATCCCCCTGGACCATTAATATCGATAATGTTCGTAGCACTTTACTAACTTATAGCTAAAGATTACTATACCATTGTAATAAACCTTGCTGAGATGCATTTGTCAAAACAACAGGACAAGTCTTTTTGAAGAGGTTTGCCATTGTCTATACTAATTGTTTATCTCCTTCAATATATAATATGAAGATTTATGTTGATTTTTCATATCTAGTCCAAGACGAATCAGGTCGAAAGACACATCAGAAAGAGTTTCTACTTTCAGACAATGTACTTTAATTGCTACACTTTTGCATTTTAAAAATCGATGTATTTTGGAATATATCAACAATTGGTTGACAATTTTTTACAAAAGGCTAAAATGTAAATGCACAATGCATGTGATCAGGCCACTTGTAGATTGTCCCAGAAGTGTTACTATAATAATGTTTTCTTTTCTTTTTTTTTCACATACTTTCACATTAATGACTTGGTCAGTGTAAATGTTACACAGATACATATAACATCATATGTATTTTTAAAAATGACCAATTTTAATATCATGTATAAGTGTGCAAATGTTGTGGATAATTATTAATCAGTTATATGTTGATATTGTTTTGTTGTTGTTCTTCTTCTTTTGTAGAGATGATTCTCATTAAAATGTTGCTGCATGCGCTCTGTAACCTTCTGACTTGCCTCACTTTCATGTTTTTGCAGCCATTTGGGAAGGAGATAACCAAACCCTCAGACGATAGCAGCGTCCTTCCACTTTAGGTTGTCAGCAGCAAAGTTGCACCACTGAAACCTTTCTGCACATCTACGCACACACGCATGCACTCCACTCAAAGGGGACAGTCTTTGTTTGATCCACCGTGAGGTTTATCTCCTAAACCCAAATGTCAACACTTATTGTTGACACACTCAGTTTCCTCCAACAATCCAGTGCGGTCCACAGTGGAAGGCCTGCGAGAGGAGCAAGTAAAAGTAGTTGACCTGGGGCAGAATGGAAAGTCAAAACGAATATGGACAAATGATACTGATCGCAAAACATAACATAAATCTGCAAATGTACACAAGCACACCGTTTTTCATGCAAAAAGAAAGTAGCGACCAACATGTGCTTGTCAGGGAGTGCAGCTAATTTCAAAACTTGGACCAGTCCAAAGTTTGAGTGTATTTTTGAGGGGGCACTGTCATTCCTGTTCCTCTTTTTGTCACTTTTTCAAAAACAACACAAAGTACATGCATTTGTCATTGTTATAAACAGCATTTAATAAAAATCAAAAGTATTTTGTTGTTTTCCTTAAAGTTGGTCCGCTGTGTTCCAGCATGACTTGAAAAAAAATATTTCACCTGTGTGTTCCCCAATGTCTTTCACCCCAGCATCCAGAGTGGAGTTCCCTCACTCCTGCAGGTTAATCATTCCAGCAGTGCTATCTGTCAGACGAGGCCTTATCTAATAGCCTTACGTGAAACCCCACCTCTTTCTTTCAACCCCCTTTACTAGTAAACTTGCATGAATTAGTTTTATATGGGGGGGGGGGGGGAGACTGTAACGTGTGCCGTGTGACGTTTAGTTTATAATTTGAAGCACACCATTTTTAAAGTACATCATGAGTAGAAAAGAAAAACGCAGCAGCAAAGTAACTGAAATGTAGTCTTGTACTTTAGTGATAGATGCATTAAGATGATAACAGTCGAATATTTCTCATATCAAAATAGAATTTAAGCTATTCTATACAGTACAATATGCTGATCATGATTAGCCCAGCTGTCTAAAAATACGGCGTAGGAGCCCTCGTGGACGGATCTTATTAAAGCAGATGACGGATTCTTTTAAAAAATGGTCCGTGGTGTATACATCAGGGATGAAAACACATTTAATACAGAATACATCTACAGGGTAGCACGTTAGGTAGAAAGAAAGAAAGAAAGAAAGAAAGAAAGAAAGAAAGAAAAAGAAAAACGTTTTACACCATTTGCAGGTACATGAGATGCACATAATGCACACACTCACCAAAAAAAAAAGAGAAATGAAAAAACTAATTCTACTGAATCTATGGTCGTGTGCGGATGCCTGCGCGTCCATGTGTTCGTGCACTTTTAAGTCAGGAACGCTGAGCTTTAACGTCCACCACTCACGGCATCTATCAGCTGAGATTTTGGAGAGACGAACCCGATGCCATTGAGGCGATGTGTCCCGGTCCAGTCGCCTGGTTGGACCGGGGGTGTATGACGTCAGACGACCGCATGAGTCCAGGATTGGAGGGAGGGGAGTAAACAACTCAGCCAGGAGGAGGAGGAGGAGGAGGAAGAGGAGGAAGAGAGGTTTCCACAGCTCAGACAGTCCGGCTTGACGCGCCGAGTCTGATTTTACGCACAGGCGAGCGCGCAGATTTGCTGGTACAGGCTTCAAAGTTCTTCACAGTAACTTTATGAGTTTATCGCGCCTTCAACACATTTGGAGCTGACACAAGAACACTTATTTCGTGTTTTGATCCACGTCGTATAGGTTCAGAGACACATTTATCGTGCGCAACAGTGACTGCATATCGCAGGATCTTCTCGTCATTGGTTTTTTGTTTGTTTGTTTTTTTTTTTTTTGTTTTTTTTTGTAGCTAAATGACATTTTTGACATTTAAAATTGCGGTCCCTTTGCAAAGGACGATTGCGCGTCTAGCCCGAGATATATAAGGGCAAAACGTCCGCGACAGCAGGAGAGAGACGTGGGCCACTTTTGAATAAGAAGTGCGCCCAAGTGTCTCCCGTCGCTGAGCTAAGGCCGGCGGCGCTGACATGCTGCCCAAAGTCGAGACTGACTCGCTGGGACTCTCTCGATCGTATGGGGAACAGGGACACATGCCAAGAAACGTGCAAGGTAAGAGTTGACACACCTCTCAGTTTAGACAACAAACGTACAAATCGTGTTTTATTAGGGAGAATGAAGCGACAAACGTCAATATTTGTATGCCTGCACATATCAAGGCGTTTAATTTTTGGGTGACTGTCAAACTATTACTGTATGATGGAAGATGTTGCATTCTGTTTCTTCCCCCGAATCGGAATTGAAGTACAAATGTTAAGTGTAGATTTGACACTGGACTCACTGTGTTGCTTGCGATCACTGATCAATTGAAGTCATGCTTGTAGTGGATGCGCCTTACGCCGGGAGCAAAAAAAAAAAAAAAAAAAAAAAACGCGGTTTAACTTCATAAGTCTAGCAGCACCCACAGTGGACCCTTTCGCTTGAATTAATGTACAAAAGAAACACCGGTGTTTACCCCCTCAATACAAAATAACAAAGTAGGCTGCACAGGTAATTTCTTAATCTCAAATTTAAAGTCTTTCGTTTTGTGATATTAGCCACATCAACTATTTAAATATTGCACGAATTCATTTCTATCTTCAGTTAATTTCGGAAAAAGTGAAGGTACACAGCTGTTATTTAAATATTGTTAAGAAACAATCTGAAACATTACCAAAGTTTTATATATATATATATATATATATATATATATATATATATATATATATATATATATATATATATATATATATATATATATATATATAGTTTAGTGAATGAACAATATTTCAGCGATTCCTGTGTTGTTATTTTTATTTCACCTGCGTATTTGGCCTTGTTCTTGATTTTTTTTATGCTTACAATTTTAACATTTGATTACTATTTTCCGAGGTAAACAACTACATCATTCTTATATGTTGTTCCAATTCTGCGGATGGAATCGTTGCGTATAGAAAAGTGAAAAGAACCCGAGGTGGTGACACTTCTGTAACTGCGTCAAGATCAAATTCACGCTGCACCTCGAATTCCACTCTTGTCATTCCGCGGGGATCTAAGCTGGCAATCAATTAGCCCTCGCGAGTTTATGAGATGCTGATAACGGAGCCAAGACTCCCTGAAACGTCAAGTCAACGAGTGGCTTGTTAGAAGGACACTTATCTGCTTTTACGCACGCAATAAAACAAGGTAGCTCTGGACACGTTTTTTTATTTTCATGGGAGCATTTTGATTTTGCAAATCCCAGATATTTTGGAGAGGGTTTATTGCCTGAGCAAAAGGCCAACAATTGGATAGAACAGTTTCTGCAATTTAAAGGTAACTGAAAGTCTTTCTTTTCCAAACCGAAACGTGCGCAATTTTATTCTCTTTGATTATAATGAGCGGTAATCGGTACAAAAAAAAAGCACAGCAGCTCACTAGTCTTATTTTTCTATTGTTATTAATTAATCTCTCTATACTCCATATTGCAACCTCTTTCCGAATAATGCAAAGTGGTTTTCGCGTGGCAAATTGTGTGAATACATTGCACAAATGAGAAAAATTTATATATCTAAAGCAATTCATTTTAAAAATGTAAATTTTCTTCTTTTTCTATATGCAAACTATCCCAGCGGCGCAGTGGAACTTGTTGCTCTGATCCACATATATGAACGTTTTAATTTCTCCAAAAATTATTATAGTTTGAATTAAAAAAAATAATAATCACGCAAAGGCCTCAGCGAAGTGCCTAGAAAGACAAAAAAAAAAAAAAAAAAGGCATTTTTGGACCGTTTGATCTTTTATGATTAGAGGTGTAATTTTTGCAACTGTTTTAAATGTCAGTCTCTCATTTTTGCTGAGTGGTGCAACCCTTTTATAATAAATGAGATACACATTTGAAGAACCAGGCAATAAAATAAAATAAAATAAACTACCCGTTTTAATGGCAGTGATTCATAACCACAATACTATATATTATTTTGTCGAATAATAGAGGAATAATTGATGTTGCTCTCTATAAAAGGTTGCCTTTGCGATTATGCAGAACTCGCGCCAGGAAGTTAAAAAAAAACAAAAAACATTGAAACAAAAAATAAAGAGGCCTTTAGCATTGCGTTTGTTAGCGGGAATAATCATGTTGGTTGTTTCTCTGCTGGCCTGCAGTGATGAGCGCTTGTGTGCGTGTGTGTGTGTGTGCGCGCGCGCGTGTGTGTGCGTGCGCCCGCGCTTGTGTTTGTGTGTTTTGATCTGTCTGTGGGCGGCAACATGTTCTCCTGCGCTCCTTAACGTTAATATCTCTCTCAATTCCCCAGCGGGCTCGACGTGGATGCATTGCATATTTATGAGACTCACGTTCATAGTCTTCTTTTCAGACGGCTTCTGATTTGCAAGCGAATGTGCAGGAATTAAACGAAATAATTGACAGCGTCTGTCTGTCTGTCTGTCTTTCGGTGGGCGACCGGTTAATACATCCGCCTCACAGTTCTGAGGAGCCGGGTTCAAATCCGGCCTCACCTGTGTGGAGTTTGCATGTTCTCCTCGTGCCTACTCCGGTTTCCTCCCAAAAACATGCATTGAAGACTCTAAAATGCCCGCAGGTCTGAGTGCGAATGGTTGTTTGTTTCTATGTGCCCTGCGATTGGCCGGCGACCAGTTCAGGGTGTACATTGTAATCGTTCTCTCTGTGTACGCATGTCCCTTGCAGTTCCACAATTAAAAATGATGGACTACTCCTATGACGAAGACCTGGACGAGATGTGTCCCGTGTGTGGAGACAAGGTTTCAGGCTACCACTACGGACTACTCACCTGTGAGAGCTGCAAGGTTAGTGCATTGGCATTTTCTGCCTATACTATGCGGGGGTGTCAAACTCATTTTGGTTACTTTCCCTCAGAGGGCTGTTATGACTGTGAAACCATATAAATGTTGAATCACCTCATAACATTATTATATTTACATTAAAACAACATATTAAAAAAATGGTACTAGCATTACCAGATAACTAGCAACCCTTTATTGCTCAGTGACTGTTTTTCTCAATGTCTTTATGTCTCAAAAGTGTTCTTTGTCA
This sequence comes from Phyllopteryx taeniolatus, assembly GCF_024500385.1. Classification (NCBI taxonomy): domain Eukaryota; kingdom Metazoa; phylum Chordata; class Actinopteri; order Syngnathiformes; family Syngnathidae; genus Phyllopteryx; species Phyllopteryx taeniolatus. Next base: position 19,395,278 of record NC_084508.1, on the reverse strand, counting down.
GTTGTCGTACTAGCGGCTCCAACTACCGGAGATAAATTCCTTGTATTTTTTTGGGACATACTTGGCAAAATAAAGATGAGTCTTATTCTGAGATTGATGGATAACTACTTTTAAAATCAAAAGTCAAGGATGTATAGTTTGTTCAACTATTGTTCAAGTAACTGTAAAAAAGTGTTTTGGTAACAAAAATGCTTGCAATATCTCAACGTTATTATTTATTACATATGACAATTTGAAGCTTTGGAAGAGAATTTAACAAGAATCAGGGAAGTTGACAGCCATGATTTGCTTTTGCGGGCCACAAAAAAATGATGTGAGGTCTGGATCTTGACCCCGGGTCTTGAGTTTGAGACCTGTGGACGATAGTGTGGACCCTGTGTGTGTGCACGTGCGTGCGTGGGTTCCTTATGGATATTAATGTCAGTGACATGCGTTCATAAGGTGAAGTTTGGCTTTTGGATTTGCACCATATTCTATCCTTTTCCAGTGTTAAATCTTCTTTGCTCACGTTCGGGGAGTTTTTGTAACCAGCAAACAAGAAGCAAGTGTCATTTAACAAAAGAGAAAACATTTTCAGAATTGTGGCTGTACATTTTGCAAACGCCAATAGACAAGTGCTAATACAAAGGATGATGCCAGAGAAGGCAAGAAAGATATTACACTCAAGGCCAAAACATTAGCTACACTCACACAACTTAACGAGATCCAATACAATGGTTGTATCTTAAATTTTGCCTTTACAAAAATGATGCCTTGAATGGCACACACACACAGAGTACTAATTGTTAATGTGGGTTTATTATTGTGATTATAATTTGCAGAGGTGTAGAAGTGCACTGCATCATACCGAAAGCCATTTCTATTTTTTCGGCCCCCACATGTAAATAAAAGAGGACACTACAATAACAGAAAAAGTTATGAAAGCAGTTTTACAATACTGCAAAGACAGCACAGTAATGGGAAACGAATACCTCTCTGTCAGTCAAAACAGTACATTACTACCTTCATAAAGGAAGAATGTTAATAAAAGCTCTTGCTGGGATGTCAGGATGTTGTAGCTATTAAGTGTGCAAATCTCTGTTTGTATACTCATGCGTGTATGGAACTCTCATCACAAGTTCATTAAGAGCCCAACAACAGCGGCTGCAAAGGCAACTGTTTGAATTGGAGCGCCATCAGCACACTTTTGTCCCATTTCCTCTGCTCTCCTCATACAGGCATTATCAGGGCAAATTATTATATATATATATATATATATATATATATATATATATATTTAAAACACACCCATATATATATATATATATATATATATATATATATATATATATATGGGTGTGTGTGTGTTTTAAATTCTTATTTATTTATTTTTAAAACACAGTATTGACGCAGTAGCATCACATTTCTTGCCTATGTGGTCATTATTTAAAGCAGATGTTATAGATTCGATTCCATATTGCAACCTTGAGATGCTATAAGCACTTGCTTGGAAGGAGACGTCAGTGGCATCTGTGCAGCTTCTCAGCCTCCACACACCCTCACACCTTGTGTGTGCGTGTGTGTGCCTGCAGAGTGCATATGAAGAGGTATTTTAATGAAGCACTGTCTATCCTTGTTGAAACATTAATAATATTGATATTTACCTCCAACCAGTCATTGAGTCGCTCAATAAAGCGGCCACCCTGATTGTTAACGGCAGCCCTGTAATTGTCAGGCTGATGTATCAGTTTGCTGTCAGTTTTTTTTTCCTCAAAAACGTATGCACACATCATAGGCTTCTCCTTTGCCGCTCATACGACATCCAAGCATTGAGAAAACAAACTCAGGATGAGGTATCGCGGAGAGAGTTGCCTGAAACTTCGATCTTTGCAAGAAGTCAGTGAAAAGGTCAGGGTCAAGGTGCAAAGCAAATGAAGTTCAAGTATATAGGCACAACTAATAAGCATTTTGAAAGTAAATTCAACTGAATTTAATAAACTTACTGCTATTTATACGTGAATGAATGAATAGTGAGGGCTACTTCGGTGCAAACAAACACAATTTCTAAATAGGATTATTTGGGGTCTAATTTTGTCACTTTTAATGGGAATCCTTGTTGCATGCAACATGACAATGACCTACAGTATTTTATGCAGTGATAGATAGATAGATAGATAGATAGATAGATAGATAGATAGATAGATAGATAGATAGATAGATAGATAGATAGATAGATAGATAGATAGATAGATAGATAGATAGATAGATAAAATCACTATTTCACTATAGTCACTCTACTTTATAACTGAAAAGAAACGTTTGAACGTGTTTTATATGCAGTTACTTTTAAATTGAGTGACTTTCCAAATGTTTGGTTTCATGTATTTTTGATGGATTTTTATTTTTATTTTGTTTTTATTATTTTTTTTAGCCCTCAGTCCACTTCATGTTTTATTTCATCATGCAGATTGTCAATTAAATTTGTGTTGGGTGAAATATTGACAACAGCAGTTTCTATTAATTTATTTTATTTGGGAGGGGGAAAGAGCAGAGTTTATACTGCATATACTCGTTCTACATTATGGATCTAGAATACATTACCTGCTCCCATCCTTCCTCTTTTTGCTTTTTGATTTTCATTGCTTCTGCCAATAATTAATTCCATGTTGCAGTCAGGAACTCTATTATCCCGGAACTGGGAATTATGTAAATATATTGGATATTTTTGTGTGTGCTCGTGTGCTTAAATCTTTTAAAGTGGAAAGTTGATTTCCCTCAAAAGCTGAAAGGACACTATCATAAATAGTTATTTTTTTTAGACAATTTTATACAAAAATATGCTATATGTGTATTTTTGTTCAAAATGAATGCGGAATGATTTGAGATTTTAATTTATATAATTTTTTTTTTTTTATCTTTGTTGTTGACCTAGAAATGAGTGCCGTATATGCTACTTTTTTCATCAACTGTGTGACATAGCTGTGTGTGTGTACATGGAGCCAGTGTGCGTGTGAATGGGTGCATTACCATCACATGGACGGGGTCAAGCGGGTTGACATGTTAATTGGTTCCCTCCGCAGGGCTTCTTCAAGCGCACGGTCCAGAACAACAAGCGCTACACATGTATTGAGAACCAGAGTTGCCAGATTGACAAGACTCAGAGGAAGCGCTGCCCATACTGCCGCTTCCAAAAGTGCCTCACTGTCGGCATGAAGCTGGAAGGTAAAGCAATACACCCACAATTAGAACATTTCAGATGCCAAAATGACGAGAATATGTTTTTCCTGGTCTTTTGCTCATGTAATTCAGCATCTTTCCTGCTTCAGCTCAGGGTGTGTGTGTGTCTCCGTTTATGTGCTCTCCATTAAAAAGCTCACTAAGCTAAAATTTATAAATATATGGACTAAACATTTCTATCTGCTTATGTTGTAAGTCACTGAAATATTTAAAACAGCTCTGAGTGTGAGGCAGTGATGTTTTACACTACTGCAAACTAAATTCACAACAATAAACATACAGTATTGTTCAAAGAATACCTCTCTTACAGTGTTAATCAAAGCTGAAGATCTTTGCAAAAGCATATTAGACACTTAACTTGTTGTTTTGGAGCTTATGATCTCCAAAACGTCTAAATTATATGCACATATGCTGCTGTGGGGAATGTAGTGTCCGTCAAGCACAAAAGCATTAACACACTTGATGGATCAGGCTGATTCAGACATATTTAAACTGTTATACTGTTTATGCTGTACGACCAGTAATCTATTTACTGTACAAATACATGTATGTACTTCACTTTGCTCATTATGGGGTTTATATGAGAACACCACTCCGTAAAAAGTAATCTTGAAGCTGTGCACATCTGCAGAAGTGAAAAGGCAAAAGCAGGCAACATTCTTTGCGAAGCATTATATACTTTTCAAGATATGATGCCTGTTTGCAATTACTGATGCTGAAAAGTGGAAGGAAAAAATTATTGCATGGAGCAGCTCAAGTATGAGGCTGACTGCCTCTGGACGTCCACATAGGTGTTTTATAAACTTTTAGCGTTCTTGTGAAATGACAATTTCGTCATTTTCCATTAAATCACAGTTGAACGTTTTATAGTGGAACCCATTCATGCTTTGGCTTGAAATATATTCTTCCATTATAATTTTGGAATGTGAAAGGTTTCAGTCCAAATTGAGATCTTCACACAAATGCATTACACAAGTTGAATAACTTTGACGATAAAATTGTCTGCATTTCTTTTTTTTTTTTTAACACTGTAAAGTTGACCACTGGAACACCCCTCCTTTCATGCAGTGTGTTGAAAACTAGCAATGCTTATTAGCATTTTAGATGGGGGTCAGAGGGAGTTTGGGGGTATTCGGTAGCTGCTGGACACTTAATACCTGCCAGACAGGGAATAAAAAAAAAGAAAAATACAAAACTTGGCATGAGGCTGAGAATGGTAATGATGATACTTTTGGCCGGCCAGTTTGAGGCCTCTTTGTTTAATTTGAACGCAGCTCAGAAGCCCGCTCAAACACAGCTAAAGCTGAATAGTGACAATGATGGCAGGGCAAATATTCTTCCGGTTCAAGGATAACATTTCAAATCAATTATTGTTTAGTTTTACTCTTAAACAACTAACTCTGGCACGTATGTTGGCCTATAGAGGTCTCTTTACAATGATTGTAAAACAAGATTTAAATTATTTAACAGAGAACCCATATTGCTATTCCCTATGGTAATGTATAATTCTTCATGGTATTTATAAACTACCAGTCAAAGGTTTGGACACACTTCGTAGTGAAAATGAATGAGAAACTGTCCAATATTTTGGCTGGTAGTGTATGTTAAATTCTTGTCAAATGTACAGGCTGGCAGTACCTACAATAATCACCAGAAGGGTGTGGTAGAAAAAAAAAAAAAAACTGCCTAAGGGAAATTTTTCCGGAGGCTTCTCCCTTCTTCCTGCCATGTGAGGTGTAATTAATCGCGCTCTTAATCATGAATGGCCGCTGGGCAGAATGTCCCAGCCTGCCATTTTCCAGCTGATGTGGGCGCGCAGTTGGCCGTGTTTGGTTTGTTGGCAGGAACTTTCAGCTCGGGGGCACGGCAGGCCCTCCAGCACTCTGTCAAGGCCCAGGAGCTCCGGTGGGCGACTCCTGCCACAACCAGTAAAGCCCTCCTCCACAGGAAGGCTGACACCCCTTGCCACACACACACACACACACACACACACACACACTTACACACACCTACAGACACACACGCACACACACAGACACACACACAGAGACACACGAGTCCTTAGCAAATACATGTATTCATGAAAAGGCCAAAAGTGTTCAGACAGCCACAGGCGAGATCGTGTAGCTGCCATTTCATCAAAAAATACAGTAATGGGGAAAGATAAAAGCCCATTTGGATTTGTGCTTCTTTCATGGCATGACACAGCAGCTCGTAGCAATATGTGAAATGAGTGGAAACCAACTGCGTGAGCGTTTATTTTGATTATCTAATGTTTGTTGATTTGCCAGCAGTTAGGACAGTCCGCTATTTACAGTTTGGAAATCTGTGTATTATTCAAGATATCATCATAACTCAAAAGTTTTAATCCTCATGTTGGTGTGGAATTTTAGGAGGTGTTCAAAATTTCAAGAGAGGAAAATATTTTAGAAGTACTGCAACTCCTAGTAGTAGAAGTAGAAGTTAGTAGTTGTCAGCTTTTTAGAGTTTCACTCGAGCCCTTAAAAGAATTGCCTTCCTCACGCCTCCCCTTCCACTATGTGCTTTGGAACTACCGTGGTCCTCAAGAAAGAAAACATATGGGGCCTGATTTTCTAAAGGTTTGCAAAAATGGGTGCAAAGTCGATTGCTGACACAAACAGAGCGCTAGCGGGGCTACTTACTGGGCACATGCAACATTGTGTCTGCCAATCGTACAAAATTGCTGCACAGTAGATTTTGGCCATTCTGGCAGGAGTATATGCAAATAGATAAATTCAGCACGTGTAATGTGATTAATCAAACCTGAAATGAATTGCAATAACTGATTTGCCTTTTCAAATACCATGTCTGAAAATCAGGTGCAAATCAGCACGCAAATGAGTGGGAGCGGGGAGAACTTTTCCGCTAATGTTTACAACTAATCAGCTATTCAACAGTTCAATTTTGGAGGTTCTGAATGATCTAAGGGCTAACTTAGAGCCAGTCACAAGAAGGAGTCATGCCATATCCCCTATACTAAAACTGTGAATCAACTCTAAATTTCCTTGCGCTGTGTCTGTGTCACATGGTGACAATTGGTGCTGGCTTCTCCCAAGTTTTAAACTCAGTGTTACACGGGGTGGGCATCTGCATCCATGGACTTAGGGAGCGTTAAATCCAACAAAACACGGCTTTTATGCAGTTGCTAGCGTCCCCAAAATTTTGGGAGCAAAATATGTATTTTGTGTAACTCAGTAATATGTTTGTTTGTGTTCCACAAACACTTCTAATTCCATCACTGCAAACTTCTATTTTTGTGCTTGCGGTGGTCTCCCAAAGTCTCCATTTTGAAAACCAGCAGTGCTACCTAAAGTGCATAGCCCTCTTTTAAATATCGACCACTTTCACAACTCTTGCCAACGACACGTGGAATCTGTTAGAATGAATAATCACGCCGTTTAGCGCCTGCCTTTTGAGATTTCTGGGAATTAGTATCGAATGGCCATATTGAGTTAGTATCAAAGGGCCATCCTTTTTTTTTTTTTTTACTTCTTCTTTTTATTGTTATAGGGCATTAAAAATAACAACACCTCTAAATTCTAATTACTTGAAATTAAGGCTAAATATACAGTATTGTACCACAGTTAGAGTTTGTTCATGTTGCTGAAAAACATTTTTTTAAACCAACAATGGACTAATTGCTCAAAAGAATACACACCACACAGACAGATGACAATGGATGTGAGTTGCCTTGTTTAACCACATGAAGACGCTACTTTGCTAACATGTGCATTTTGGGCATGTCATCCAGCTGGAACATTGGGGAAAAGAAACTAAGAATCCACCAAGGTTTCAAGCCATTAACACTGGAGCAGATGAAGCGTGTTATATAATCAAGAAGTTACCTTGATTACCTACCTGACTGACTGACCTGCCTAATGTCTCCTTCACTTAGCGGATGAGCTAAAAGATGCAGTGTGGCTATGGGCTGTTTGGGCAGGTTCATAATTGCAGCTAATTGACCTTAAAAGACCCGCTGGGTGTTAGATCTAGTACGCCTAAATATAACACATTTAAGCATACTCGCCAACCACAATATTAGACCTGTGTCAGTGTTTGCAAACAAAATAATACTTTGTTTTGATTGACACCATCATCTTGGCCAAAGTTATGTTTTGTTACTGTTTTTCTTTTTTTAATTTGCATCTTCATTTACAGAAATGTACAAAAAATAGTCAAGCTAATTTCCTTTGTGAGGTGATTGGACATTGAACACGGAAGAAACCAAACAATTTTGTTGTGCCTCCAGATATTGGTGCAGCTGTATTAATATTGCCAGATGAAAAAATACTTTTGGTAACTTACCTTAATTTGTCAGTAAAAAAGGTGGGTATGCAGGAATTTGGCCGATTTGGTGCTGATCCAAATTAGAACAGTCAGTTAGTTAGTGTTTGGCCTTGGCAACAATATGCTCCACTGAGTGCCATTGTAATTTTAACAACATGTTTATTGAGGTTGTTGTTCGCAGTGGTGTAGAATGGCAATAATTTGGTCACCTTGTTCAGTTACACAATTTGGGCACATTAGGGAAATTCCTCTCATTATGATGCAGTTCAGTGATACACTGGGAACTACAACTGAAAACAATAAAGATATTGTTTAACTAACGCCTTGCTGACAAACAGTTTACATTGAAACCTTTTTTTTGGGGTGGGAATACCAAATAATTTCTTATACCGCTCCTGTATTGGATCTCATGAGATTGGTAGTCAGTTTGTGTATTTATTGCATGTTAACCACATGGGAAGCTATTCTTACGGATTAATCGTAGTAGTAGTAGTAGTAGTAGTGACAAAAGATTTGTATATTCCTGTTTAACCCACTCCCATTTCCGCGTCCTTTTTTATCTCCTCTCATTCTGCCACCACATTGATTCGTCTTCCTTCAGACTCCTGCTACTTGCACTGTGAGCTAGGCAGCTGTACCATTACTTGTGCATAGGTATTCATGTGTGTGCACAGGATAGGGCACATCCGGAGCAGTGGCCAAGGCCCCGACATGACAAACAAGGTGTCAGCAAGGCTCTGCAGAAACCATTAATATGCTTGAGACCGTCAGGGATCCTCACCTGCATGCATTTAATATTCCTGTATATTAAACAACCATAAATCAGAGGAAATAAGCACTAAGCGGTGTGTGTGTGTGTGTTTGTGTGTGTGTGCGTGTAGGTATGTGTGTGTGTGTGTGTGTGTGTGCGTGTGCGTGTGTGAGTGTGAAAAAGGCATTGTGTGTGGGAAGCTGTGCATGGTGCTCCATCTGTGCCAAGAAAATAATGTATGTAAAAAAATATATATATATGTATATACCCATCCATTTTCTGAGCCGCTTATCCTCACAAGGGTCATGGGAGTGCTGGAGCCTATCCCAGCTATCATCGGGCAGGAGGCGGGGTACACCCTGAACTGAACAGTCGCAGGGCACATATAAACAAACAACCATTTGCACTCACACCTACGGGCAATTTATAGTCTTCAATTAACCTACCCTGCATGTTTTGGAGATGTGGGAGGAAACCGGAGTGCCCGGAGAAAACCCACGCAGGCACGGGGAGAACATGGAAAATCCACACAGGCGGGGCCGGGGATTGAACCCCGGTCATCAGAACTGTGAGGCAGACGCTCTAACAATCCATTCACCATGCCGCATATATATATATATATATATATATTATTTTTTTATTTTTTATTTTTTTTAATATGTCAAAAACTACGAAATACATGACTAAAATGTGCAGGGTCAGAAAAAAAATATTTTCAAAGGTACAAGACACACAAAATAATCTAATTAAAGTTGCCTCACATTTTGATAAAAAGAAAAGCTCAAAAGTGAACAAAGAGGCAGGAAATGCACGTGTGCTTTTATGTTTGCGCGTTTGTGTGTGTAGGGATATTAGTGGGCATATAAGCAACACCCATAATCCTTACTTTCCTGATGCGTCCCTGCAAAAAAGCTATACGACCCTCATTTGTCTCCTAGTTGGGCCAGCGATGGGTTTCGTGGCTCATTAATCATAAATCGTCATATAAATCATAAATATTTTAAAAGGCCTCACATGCACAATCAGTTAAATGGATACATTTGTCACATCTCGCGATTTGTTTTTTATGTTTTATATGTTGTCAGTAGGTGGCACGGTGCTGAATGGTTAGAGCGTCTGCCTCACAGTTCTGAGGACCGTGTTTCAATCCCCGGCCCCACCTGTGTGGAGTTTGCATGTTCTCCCCGTGCCTACGTGGGTTTTCTCCGGGCACTCCGGTTTCCTCCCACATCCCAAAAACATGCATGGTAGGTTAATTGGAGACTCTAAATTGCCCGTAGGTGTGACTCTGAGTGCGAATGGTTGTTTGTTTGTATGTGCCCTGTGATTGGCTGGCAACCAGTTCAGGGTGTACCCCGCCTCCTGCCCGATGATAGCTGGGATAGGCTCCAGCACGCCTGCGACCCGCGTGAGGATAAGCGGCTCAGAAAATGGATGGATGTAGTCAGTAATCTTTAGATGTTTATGATGATCCCTGACAGTGCCAGTTCCAGCGAGACTGTTGTCTGTCAGTGGACGATGCACTACGTATGCATTAAAAACTCATTGAGGTGTCAAGACTTCATGCTCCTATCTATGTCTGTGATCAAGACAAGTGTATTGCATTGAGTGTATCAGAGAGTGTCGGCATGTGTGTACGCGTGTGTGTGCATGTGTGTGTGTGTGTTAAATCCTATCGTTCAAATCAGTGACAGACACTTGTCTAACGGAGGTCATTAAAATCACTCCCAAGGCAGCTTTGGAGTGCATGAAAAGGAGGTGGGTGGGGGGGCATCCTTTCCAGTCCTCCACACCCACTCTTCAGTCGTCCTCAAGTGTTATTTTACTAATCTATTAAGATATTATGAGCTGTAGTGGACCATGGCCAAGTCACCATGGCATCCCAGGAATCAAAATCTAACAGGGGCCAAGAGCTGCAAATACTGCAGATGGCAGAGGTTTTCTGTTGTTTAGTCCCCGATATATATTAGCTCATTGAACGGGGTCGGAGTAAAGGGTGATTGAATATGAATAATTAACTCCCACGCCCCCAACTGGGAGGCAGCAGAGCAGCTTCGCGATGGCGGCAGTCAGCCAGATCACACATGGCCCCCGTAGCAGTCCAATGTGTAACCATCTCATTCGTTTGACACACCAACAGTACGCACACATTGTGATCCTCGCCACGGGATTCTGCATGAGGATCGTAGAGCACGGGGTAGAACCTCCATGCAAATTCGCAGCCTCGAGTTTTGTCTATCCAGGCCAGTTTTGAAGCTTTTAGATATCATTCATTCGTCAGATGCCTTTAAAAAGACTTTTCTTTATATTTGTAGCAATATTTTTCATTTGTATTTCCATGCAGGGAGGTTTGTGTCTTTGGTCAATGAATAACTACACTATCTGGTAGACCCGTGGGCTTTAAGAGTCAACAATGTCAAGTGTAATCATCGCAGGAAAACCTTTGTCCTACATAAACATTACAATTATTGAGTTCACCTCCATAATGCTATTTATCTGTGGACAATTTTTTTTAAACATATTTCTACACAGAAGTCTACAATCGCACAGGACATGTTTTCACTACCACAAGGCTCATTTGGGTTGGCACTTTGTCTATATCATGTGCAGAATCCTAACACCAATGCATTCTGAAAACATGGAGAATCCTGCCATAACACTGAACAACTAAATTTTGGTATTGTGATATTTTGTCATTAATTCAAATTAGGGCAGTGGTGGCAAACTCATTATTGTCACAGCCAACATCATAGTTCTAGTTTCCCTCAGAGGGCCTTTATGACTGTGAACCCATATAAATATATGATCGTCTCATTTTATTACATATCCACAACAAATTGATGGATAGCTAGTTTTGCAATCAGAAGCCAGGAAAAAAAAATGTGTTCAGTTCAATTTGTGATAACAAAAAATGCTTGCAATATCTTAATGTTATCAAAAGTTAAGAGAATTTGTAATTTTGGTATTTGAGCAAAAAACAATAAGTCGACACATGATTTGCTTTCGCAGGCCACATAAAATGATGTGGCGGGCCAGATCTGGCCCCCAGGCCTTGAATTTGACACCTGGGTTAGGGTGACATGGTTAAGATGGTAAGATTCATTACCAAAATACACCAGGTTTATACTAATTTCACCGCGTTACTTTTCATAGAAAATCCTATTACCATAATGCTCAATTAATGGCTAAATGTAATGTTTCTACCTCTTTCTGTATCCTTGTCATTCTGCTTTTTCAGCTGTGCGAGCAGATCGCATGAGAGGAGGGCGCAACAAGTTTGGCCCAATGTACAAACGTGACCGGGCCCTCAAGCAACAGAAAAAGGCACTGATCCGAGCTAACGGCCTGAAAATCGAGGCCATGAGCCAGGTGATGCAGACTGTCCCGACTGACCTCACCATCTCATCAGCCATTCAGAACATTCACTCAGCTGCCTCCAAAGGCCTTCCACTGAGCCATCACGCCGGCCACCATACCAGTCACCACCATCATCACCACCATCATGCCACCGCCTTACCCCCAACAGACTATGACCGCAGCCCTTTCGTCACTTCACCCGTCAGCATGGCAATGCCACCGCATGCCGGCAGCTTGCAAGGCTACCAAACAGCCTACGGACACTTCCAAGGCACACGCACCATTAAGTCCGAATACCCAGACCTGTACACCAGTTCCCCAGAGTCCATCATGGGCTACGCCTATGTTGATGCCTACCAGTCGGGCTCCCCACCCAGTTTCCCCCACCTGATCGTAGAGCTGCTCAAATGCGAACCGGACGAGCCACAGATTCAAGCAAAGATCCTGGCCTACCTTCAGCAGGAACAGGCCAGCCGAGGCAAGCACGAAAAGCTCAACACCTTTGGTCTCATGTGCAAGATGGCTGACCAAACGCTCTTCTCCATCGTGGAGTGGGCTCGCAGCAGCATCTTCTTCCGTGAACTCAAGGTGGGTGGGCATGGTCTTGTGAGTGTAAAGGTTTATTTTAAAATTTGTATTCATAATTGTTTAGACTAAATATTTGATTTTCTACAGGCTTTACTTGAATGATTTGGTATCTACAAAAGACGATTGAAACAAAATCCATGGACATTCATTCAATCACTTGATTCGAGACATGCCATTAATCATATGCACTGGTTCAACACCAATCTTCACAGGTCTGTCAACGCATACTGTCCTAATAACTGATCAGCAATTCAGCACCCACTCATATTTTCCCCTAACATGACAAATTTTGGCTATGGGCTGTGATAACTCCAGGTCCTTTTTCATAGGGTCGCAGTCTGGGTGATTTATCTGCCCATGAGTGATTCCTCTGATCTGACTGTGCACGCTCCGTGTGATGTATCACTGGTTAGCATATTGACTGAAGAGTCAGAGGAGTTACAATAACAGAAAATGTGATCTGAAAGCACATCATGACTGACTTGATCCCCAGTAGCACCACTCTCTTTGTACCATTAGAAGTACAGTGACTTGTCCCTGGGCTGGTGCCCACAAAGGTGTTACTTTTGTACCTTTGGACACTTAATTTTTACACCTTGGCAACATACCATGTTTTTTTTTTGTCAATGGAAATGTCTACTAACTTATGTCTTTTTTTTTATCAGTCCTAATGGATACATTAGTGTAAAGTGTATTTGAAGGGACATCATTGGAGTCTCCTACAGATACAGTATATCCTTCTTTCTGACAATGAGTCCACCAGTTGACAAACTGGAGTAGTTCTCCTGTCCCAAAAAAATATAGTGTTGGAATTACCTCACCAACCTTCTTTTGTGAATTGTAAGAAATGCATTACTCCCGGTTTGCTGCCTGTGGAAAACTTACCTTTTATATGGCCCCAAATCACAACAAGTCTCAAATACACATCAAATAAAAATCACAATACACAATACTATTTATATGGACAGGCTTACGGTCACACTCTGCTCATATCATAAATAGATCCAACATAAGCAGCACTTTGGCAAATTGACAAAGGAAAAGCTCCCTTCCCTTCTAATGGGAAGAGACCTCGTCAGGATCAAGATTCAGCTTCGGGTGGCCATTTGCCACAACAGGTGGGGTTTGGTAGTGTCGCAAACATAATGTGAGCTTTTTGGCTTCATTTAGTTATGTTTGCTAGAGCAATCTGTTGTTTTATTGTCATCATTACTGGCGATAAATACATGCCTAATTTCTCCATGAATGGGAGAAAATAGCTGTGCTTGGTTCTGTTTTCAAGCTTCTAATATGCTACCAACTCTCACCTATTGTACTTGTTTGGCATACTAATTAAAGTTGTTTGGAATACTGCATGGATAATATGTTGCCAGGAGCCTTGTTCGTCAGTACAACACAATGCACGTAAAAGCCACTTAACATAACACTGACACATATGAAGCTCTCTGCAAGCCATTGGATCAGTTTAAAGGTGCTTAATGTCTGTCCTGTATTATGACCAGACATCAGACTTATTGTTGCATTAACACTTACATTGCGAATAGACCACAGCAAATCTTTTCAATTCTCCATATTGAATCAACCGATCAACAATTTGAAAACATCTACCAAGCTCTTTAAGCATTTGTTTGCAGTTACATATGCGGCCAAATGTATTTGTATCTACCTGGGTGAAGCAATGTCAGTGAAGGTACAAAACTTAAGAACACATTTTCCAAGGCCACGGTTCAACATAGAGTCCAAAGGATGATGAAGTTCATGCACCATTATGGTTTAATTTTCCCTCTGAATGAATTTTGAGCGACATGGGATTGGGACTGATCTGAGCTTCAACTCTTTTTATTGCTGTTTCTTTTGTCTGGCATAGCACTTTGCCAAAGGCTCAGATGCATATTAATAGGCAGTGGCCAGTTGTAAAATTACCCCTCCATATTAAATGTAATTTTATTTTCAAGATGGGAAAATAATACATGTAATAAATAATTTGTTGATATATAAAAGCGAGCCAATTACAAAGACCTTGAAAGCACATGTTGACATTTAGCACGCTGTGTGTCGCGGCTATTGACATTTTTTTGGATTTGCATTTGCATTCAGCTGGGATCCTCACTACAGTTACACACACACACACAAACATGCAAACACACGCACGCAGGCGAATCGCAGGGTGTGGCTACCTCTAATCATTGTGTACTCTTTGTCCATTAATTTTGAATGATCATTTTGCACACCATTATTTATCATACACTTCTCCTAATTCAATGAGCAAAACCGCTTGTGTTTGTCACTCCCTGATTAGTGGCAGAATGGAAAGTCTTTATGTTCCCCTAATGACAACCATATTACTGGCGCTTGATAGCAAATGAGCCAGGTGCCTGTTACAAAAGTAGAGCATGACCTGAGCTCAACAGAGGACTAGTCTCTTCCTGAGCATCCCCCCGCACCCCCTACAGCCTCCCCTGAACTACCTCCTCTTTTGAGATAGGTGGGGCATGATAATTTAGTTGATGGAGATACACCTACTCTAATGACAAATTTTCAAAAGACCCATCGAAATAATAGTGCACATGCTTCCCACACAGTGAACAAGCTGTTGGCCTCTTGTGGTTGCTAATTTTAAAAGCGGATTCTCTGTTACGTTTTACAGATTGGTTTGAATTTACATTTTGATTTGTTTGTGATTGTGCTAAAGGAGTGAGCCTGAGTGTATTTCATTACCCAGTTCTGTCACTGGCTTTTGCAGCTCAATGACAACATTTGAAAATCACAAGGACCGATGCCAGTATTGTATTAATAAATATATAGAAAGATACTGTATTTACACTTGTCCATTACAGTTAGTTTTGATGACGCCATCTTAAAAATGTGTATTCAAATTTTGATGTGCATCAGAATCCATCTGTGCTACTGGATGTGACTTCATGTATGTTAATTGTGAGGTTAGGCTCAGTACTACAAAGACGGGAAGCAAAGTAGAATTAAAAGTTTGTCAAAAGGCTGGCTGGCGTGAGGCTGTAGGTAACTATATATACACTTTCATCTCCCTCTCTCTTTTTCTGTCTCTCTTGCTCCTCATGCTCTCACGCACACACACAAACTGCGCTCGGACATTAAGCTCTCACTATTATTAGCACGGTAAGAACAAAAGAATTTCTTCGGTAATCGAGCCAAGCTCAGGGGGTGTGTACGAGATGTCTGCCCAAACAAGTGTTTAAAGATTTAGTTTCCGTAAGTTTACCTCTGTCACGGGACTCGGACACATTTAGCCATTAGTGGGGACCTTTTGAAGCTCCCTTCCGTCCTCTTCCAGTGTTGCAGACGGCCTTGTCTTTTTCTGGAAAGGTTGGCTCTTCCCAAATGACAAATTTCACATACCGAGCACTACTGCAGTGTTTCTCAACGTTTACGGAGCCAAGGCACTCATTTTATATTACATTCTATTCAAACATTCTACAATAAACTTAAATAAATTCCTCTGTCAATCAAATTCGAACATTATTATGTTTAAATGTTTTTGTTTTGTCATTAGATGTGCAAGTGTTCCTAATGTTGTAGTCAGCGAACAGGTTACAGCAGATTATATTTTTCATTTGAATTAAATTCAGAAAAGCTCCAACGCACAAACATCTGGTTGCTTTGGTTGAATTTCTTTGTTTCTTTCTATTGCACACCAAAGGCCAAATAAAATGGCCTTCCTTAAAAATTAAAATAAAATGTAGATATTCTGATGATATTACGAGAGATGGGCGTGCAGCTGTACTTCTTTTATGTCATAAAATAGCTTTGATGTTTTGAATAGGCGGCACGGTGGAAGACTGGTTAGAGCATCTGCCTCACAGTTCTGAGGACCGGGGTTCAATCCCCGGGCCCGCCTGTGTGGAGTTTGCATGTTCTCCCCGTGCCTGCGTGGGTTTTCTCCGGGCACTCCGGTTTCCTCCCACATCCCAAAAACATGCACTAGGTTAATTGAAGACTCCAAAATTGCCCGTAGGTGTGAATGTGAGTGCGATAAGTGGCTCAGACGATGGATGGATGGATGGATGGATGGATGGATGGATGTTTTGAATATAATTTTGAACGTTCATTCAAATGTTTTAGTTAAAGTAATTAGGTTTAAATAGTATGTAAGGTAAATAAAGAGGCCACACAAGACACTGTAGCTTTTTGGATTTTTCAATAAACAAGCATTTTAAATGGCTACGCTATGTGTTAGTTCAATTTCAGTGTGACTCATAGCTGGTCTTCTGCCACGCTCTCCTCCATTATTCCAGCATTATGGGATGGCTGGCCCGACGCACACAACAAACACAATGGGAGAGAGAATTTAGCAGGGAAATGTGGACGATCGACGTATCATATGTTTACATATCAGCTTCCCAACTCAATTCCCTTTTCAACACACCTCCCCGCTCCTCATTTCCTCTCCACACCTTTTCATATAGAGGATGGGTGTCTCATTTTGGAACCAGAAGCGCTTCTGTGTGCCTAGTCAACACACACTAGCTGGCAGGTTATATACTGGAAAACAGAAAATACTCCTAGAAATTATCCCATCGTCTCATTCACTTCTGCTTATTCAATTTGCAGATTTCGCTAAACAATTTCCCCTTGTCATGCTTTCACATGTAATAGTCTTGTTATCTTAATTACCTTGTCCCTTGGTTTAAAGAAATCTGTACCAGACCAATTATGGCATAACCAATTCAGTAGCATGCCTCAGAATCTGTTGTGTTAAATGTGGTGTAGCTTTATGCATACAGTATATTTAGTCCATCAAACTGATAGAAGTGGAAGAGGTATGACAACCTGTGACATTTCCAAATGTGACTTCACTTTTTTTTTTTTTTAGCCATTTAGGGAAAGCTTTTGGATGGATCGAGACACTT
The DNA here is from genome assembly GCF_024500385.1 of Phyllopteryx taeniolatus. Taxonomy (NCBI): domain Eukaryota; kingdom Metazoa; phylum Chordata; class Actinopteri; order Syngnathiformes; family Syngnathidae; genus Phyllopteryx; species Phyllopteryx taeniolatus. The sequence goes on along the minus strand of NC_084508.1, from coordinate 19,378,172 downwards.
CTTTTTCTGTTTCTTTCTCTTTTTTTTGGTCTGCATGCAGAAGGAATTGCAAAAGCAGAATGGAGACCCATTAAGTTGAGGAGGAACTGTATTAGAAGTCTGGTTCCCTGGAAAAGCTCCCAGCTGAGATGGGCGGCCATATTGGATAAACAGATGGCCAGGGAGAGAAGAGAACAGGCAAAGAGAACAGAGGTGAAACAAAGAGGGGAGATGAGAGAGGACGTAAATAGACAAGGAATGCAGAGAGAACGCAGGGACAAGAGAAGAAAAGGCTGAGAGGAAGGAGAGAAAAAACATGCACACTGGGATTTTTTTTTTTTTAATATATATATATAAATGAATGGAAATGAATAAACTGTGAAGGCCTGATATGTGAACTTTGGAAGGAGAAAAAACACATACACACTGGGGATTTTTCTTTTTTTATATATAAATGAGTGGAAATGAATAAGCTGTGAAGGCCTGATATGTGAACTTTGGGGGAATCTATAACCAACTCCACACATGACCAAATTCAAAAGCTTATGCTGCAATGTCAGTGTTGTCACAGAGGTCAACAATATCCCAGCCGCCACCCCCTCGACACCCCTGCCCTGACAAACTGCCAGCATGATGGTTGGCGGCCATGTGCCTTTGCTAGAGATTTGTAACTGTGGCCCTACTCCACTGCATTTGAATTATTATTCTGGAGGATACGCACCCCACAACACACACACACAAACACACACAGACACACTTTACACTAGCCATATGGTGTAAAGAAAGTTATAGAGGCAAAGTGAGACGGGGATAAGGTGTTACAAGATGCAAGCATGACAAAAAAGTATGGGAGATTTTAGGATGGGGGAGAAAGACAAAGAAAGCAATTTTAGGTGAAGCGAAGATTTGGAAATAGAGCGATATGGTGATAAAGATGAGAGAAGTGGCATTAAGGCATGAGCGTGGGAGAGGGAAGGAGACGTAGAGGAGGAGAAATTATGAGAAGGCACTGTCAGGAGGCTTGGATGAGAGGAAGAGGGAAATGAGGAAGGGAGGACGGTGACAGGAGCAGGGGAGGGGGTTAAATGGGAAGATGAACAAGAGGCTGCGAGAGGCGGCGACCAAGGGCAGCAGCAGGAGGAGGAGGAGGAGGAGAGGGAGCATGGTGAAGGACAGCAGGGGGGTGAAAAGACGATCAGTAGATGGGGTTCGATGGGGGGAGGGTGTCAAAAAAGGTGGGGGGGTGGGGGGACAGGTGGAAGGTTAATGGGCCTGGAGCGACTCCACCAGACGCTCGTGTTCTTGATATACGGCGACGGGGACGGGCGCGGGGCGTAGGCTTTCAAAGATATATTATTTCATTTGAGGAGCAGCACCATTCGGGCCAACAAACCCCTCCATCGCCACCTTCCCCAACAACGTAGCATTTGTCCGGTGATAGATGACAGGCCCCCTCACTACCCCAACAGACAGATGAACACTTGTGTACAGTATCCCACCAGCACACACAAACACAAACACACCAAGCTGAGGAAAGTTGTCTAAAGCTTCACTGAATTTCAATTTTTTTTGTCCTTCTCTCACCCATCCTCCTTTCCTTCGGCTATCCGTCTTTATCACTGGCTGCTTTTAGGTTCTAGAGATCCATGTGGGATGCTATTTTAGTGGTAACAATATCTGTTTGATCAGTCACACTGGGAAGGAACAAGAATTTGAGCTACTTACTGTATGTAGGAGGAAGCGCGGGGCTCTCTCCATTCATAAATAATAGACCACCAGGCAGGAGCTCAACCTATCTTTTTCATAAATACTGTAAAACAAGCCTTGATGTGTCAGTATCAGTACAAACAGGAGTGAGTGGATTTAAGGATTTGTTTCAATAAAACGGTACTCAGATATAACAGTGAGCTACAGGTGGATTCTGAATGCATCCACGCTGTTCCCAGAAGAGGAAGCACGTATATGCATTTGTATGCAACATGACAAGATGGCAATTGCAGCCGTGTGTTATACCTGATGTCCTCTGGGCTTTAAGTGCCCACAGTGTCTTAGAAGTTTTAAGTGCGGACAACCCAAAAGTGAACTTCCCCCTCGGTTCCCTTGATGGTTGTAGACATAGCTTTAAGACACAACCTTCCCAAATACTGTAATGGTCCCGTAGGTCCGACCACAGGGGACTGCTGGGAGTCGGAAGGAAGAGCAGGGAACTTGTTAAAAGGAAAGATTTAGGTTGGCCCCTCCCAGAGGACACAACGGGAGGTTAGCATGCTCAAAGTCTGCTCATCTACTTGTTGCTTTGATGAAGGATGAAAGTCTGTCATTAAAAGTACACGGAGAGCCGCTGAATGACTAAATCTACCTCAAAGATAATTTCCTGTACCTTTCTCATCATCTTTTGCATTACTTAATTTCTTTATTGTTTCAACATGTAACTGCTGTCCTGCTCTTATTATGAGCAGGTCAAACATAGCGCAAACATATCTGCTGATTAAGTCGTCTACAAATGTGTGGCTTTACCAGCCAATAATGCTCTGTTTTAATTGAAACTGGCAGACAGCGAAAATCAAATTAAATCAAATTAAGAACAGAGGTTTTAATCTGCAATGGTGGAGGACAGCAGGGTGTCATAATAAGGAGTAATATTTTCAATATGTGGGTTACCTTATCGAGCTACATTAGATACCAGAAACACCACACAATTTAAAAAAACACAATCATTCATGTGCAAATAAACTGATACCTCTCAGGCCATTTCAACCAAAATGGAGAATTAATCACACAGCAGGTATTCGATCTCAATTATTGTATTCAATCTCATTATTGTATGTAGATTGGCCGATAAAGTTTATGGTGTGTGTTTAGGTTTGTCAAATGGTTGCACCACCTAAATTTGAAGAGATGCATTTTTAAACTTCCATCCGTCCCTGCCTTGCTCCAATTTAGCCTCCTCTGACAAGCGCTACTAATGGAGTGACAAACGAAAAGCTAAGAATGCCTCCACCTGCACTACTTTTTCATTTTCGGCAAGTTAAGGCAGCCTGATTCACATTTGTGAGCACTCTGGGCGTTCTGCGGGTGAAAGCAGGTCGTATTTAAGTCTCGTTTGGGGACGATCACGGTAAAAGCCTTTTTTATTAGTAGGTCATCCTGCTTGTTAATGTGGTGGCGCAGGTGACGAGACTGCTTGGTTAGAGTCCTGTGCTGTTGTTACTGTCACAAGTTGGCAGTCAGATCAGGGAGGAAGCAGTTGAAAGATGGAGAGGAAAGTGTTAATAAAAGGCAAAGAAAATGAGTAAACGAAGTAGATATGAGGCTGCTGATCGAACAAATTAACTCAACACTTCACCCGCTCTAATAATGTAACAAAACAACTTTTTCCTCGTGCTTGTAGCTGGGAGCTGTGGTAAATATACATTTATTTTTGCTGAGTGCTTCCTATCTGAAACGGTGTAAACCAAATCTATTAGTTTACATAATTGAGCCTATATTTCCAAGAATTTAGTAGGGATTTGCTTGAAAAGTTGCTTTTAAAATGATGATGTTTTTTCACTGCACCTTCACTGTACTGTATATCATCAATCTTTTTCTAGTGCATTACTGTGAGAGTTTGTACACGGTCATTGACTTTGCAAGGTAGGCATCCATCCATCCATTTTCCGTACTGCTTATCTTCACTAGGGCCGCGGGCGTGCTGGAGCCAATCCCAGCTATCTTCGGGCGAGAGGCGGGGTACACCCTAAAATGGTCGCCAGTGCAAGGCAGGCAGTATCACAATAATGCTCATATTGTGTTGTCAATGTGCTTAACTTTCTAATAAATGATCATAGCACTTTTTCTAAATGTGGACATAAATAGGCAACGTATTTATTCATCTTGAAAGGTAATGTTGTGTGCGGGCAGCCTGCGTACAGTCTGGTATGAGGGTGGCCGGCGTGGTCAAGACAACTTCAAAGACAAGCACAAAGAGGCGGCACTTTGCCTCTAAATAGCCTGTGGCTATAAGGTTTCTCGGAGGTCAGAGGGGCCGAATTGTGGGTGCTGTAGCTCTATGCTGACGCTCAACCTCCAAACTAAACACAACACACACAACTTTGCAAACCTGTCAGCTAATCTATCTTCCTCTTTTACACATTTTTGCATCTCATTTCTGTAAAGACAGTTTAACTATCCAAAGTATAACTACCGAACTTCTAGAGGCAACAACAACAACAAAAAATCTATTTCCACAAAACCTCATAGAGGCAGTGCAATGACCCAAATCTATTCCATATTGCTTATAATGATAAATGTCCAGATGCATTTTGTTTTTACCATTTGAGTCATTGTGGAACTTGTGTACACCCAAGAGCCAGGAAGTATTCGCCAAATGCAAATATGTACATTTTCACTGAAATTAACAGGACAATCTAGTTACCGTATTTTCACGACGATAAGGTGCACCGTATTAAAAGGCGCAGTCTTAGTTATGGGGTCTATTTTTGTATTTAACACATACATAAGGCGCACCGTATTATTGGGGGCAGGCATGGTAAAACATACGCTAGCTTAAAACATACGGTAGCATGCATGCACGCTAAAACAATGTTTTTAAAAAGGCAGCGGGAGAAAAACTGAGTTCGGTTGTACTTTATTGAAGTATTTAACAATGTATTCACGTTATTTTTTTGATCAATCCTCATCCACAAATCCATCAAAGTCCTCATCTTCTGTATCCGAAATGAACAGCTGGGCAAGTTCTCCATCAAACACGCCAGGTTCCCTCTCGTCATTGTCGGAGTCAGTCTCGTTGCTGTGCGGCTCCTCAGAAATGATGCCGGCTTTTACGGAAGCTCAAACAACAGTGCAAGCAGACATGTTAGCCCAAGCGTCCACAATCCATTCACAAATGGTGGCGTAACTTGCCCGGCACTGCCTCCTAGTCTTAGTAAAGCTTTGTTCGCCATCTGTCATCCATCACTCCCACGCCACTCGCAACTTCACTTTGAACGCCATGTTTACACGGATGTCCAGCGGTTCGTCAAGCCTTCCGGAATGATGGCAAGCTCCGAGTTATTGCACTCAGTCGAATGGTGACTGTAGAGACGCTTCTCCCGGCTGTTCTTATATCATTAATCCATTGCTCGAGTTGGTCTTCCAACTCGGGCCACCTCGCGTTGTTTACGCTTTTTGTTTTTCTTTTTTTTCCACGGAAACTCAGCTTCATCTTCTTGACTTGGCGAAGCTCGTTTTCCTACTTCCTCCACTTGCGAACCATCCATTTGTTGATCTTGAATTCTCTCGCGGCTGCTCGATTCCCATGTTCCTCCGTGTAACGGATAGCTTGCAGTTTAAACTGTGCTTCGTAAGCGTGTCTCTTTGTAGGTGCCATTTTCGGGGGTCCTTAGCCAAACCAATGCACATACTGGAACTATATACCTACTGGGGGTGTGTCTTAAGCCTCCTCTGTCACACGCACCCGTCCCCCTTTACATCTGTATGCTCTCCACAGTCACGCCTTCCTCTATATAAGCAGCTCGTCGGCAGGAAATGTTCCCAGTCAGTCAAGCGGAGGGCTCATTAAAGTCACACAACAACATTTACAGATTTTGGAACTCAGTGCACACATAAGGCACGCCACATTATAAGGCGCCCCGTCCATTTTGGAGAAAATATAAGACTTTTAAGTGCGCCCTATGGTCGTGAAAATATGGTAACTCTTGTCATAATATCATTAGTGTAAGGCAACAAATCCAATGGTAGCGTAAGACCTTTGCAGAGTACAGTATCTTGTTGTTCCTCACAACCCATTTCGACACTGAAATGCAATGCCTCAATTGGTTTGTCACAAAAAAAGGCAGACAAGAATTGCACCTAGTGTCTTGTGTTCCAATGTTGCACGGCCGCAATAATGTGCCTGAAATCCGGTCTGCCTGTCTCTGCTTCTTTCCTCACAGAGCTGTCAACAGTTGTCCTCCGATGTCTATTTCTGATGCTTATTTGGTGCTTGTCTATTCTTGAAAGGGTGTGGGGACACTTTGGGGCATGTGTGTGCGTGCGTACATGCATGTGTGTGTGCGTGTGCATGTGTGTGTGCGTGCGGTTTGGGGGGGCTGCCCAGGAGACAATGTATAGACGACGTTTTACTGTACGTGCAGCAACTAGTGACACGGATGATTTAATGGACACACGAGTTCCACAGGGGTAACGTTGGATATTATGGTCGTGTTGTGAAAGCAGGCGAGAATTTTTAAAAGGAGCCGCGCGCTAAACAACAAGCTATGGAGAAAAACGGTCTGCTCTTTGCCTGGCGGCTCAGCAAAGTAGGACAAAGACACCTGTTCTGTGGCCCTACTTTGAGCATTCCTTTCTCTGCTGCTTTTAATTTCCTTCTTTCTTTCTCTACTTCTTTAACGCTACACCAGGCGATTTTATGAGTCTCACATCATTCACTCGTCCTGTCAATCTTTCTCTGCTTTTCACCTAAAACGCCATAGCGGCAACCTTGGCACCAGCTTTGGATAAATGATTCCATACATGCAAAATAAAAGCATCGCACTATTAATGGGCTTTACTGCTCTGCGTTCTTTTCGGATTGTCTAAGAGGGGCATAAATTTTTTTTTTTAAAAAAGGTGAAACGATGAGCAATAAATCTAATGTGCTGAAAGGGGAATTTCTGAAAAAGGTGTTGACAACACTATTAAAACTACAGAAATGAACCAGGGATGCTGAACAAAAACAAAAGAGTAGGGAAAATGGTTTTAAGGTAGTGGCCTGTTGTCTCAATGTCCCCCAGGCCTTTTTACTCAACATGCTGCTCTACACTTAGCTTAGACAGCACTGTCGAGTGGAAAGACGCCTATGCTCCAATACAGATGCATTTATGTCAGCATCTGTCAGAAGACACAAAGGTGAGGCACCTTAGGGAGAAGGAGGCCTCCGTCTGCTCTTCTGTCTTGTGCTTTGGGGGCCTTGTCTTTACACAGCAGGAAGAACAGAAATGCTTAATTAGTGCTTTCACATGTTTAATTTGCCTATCAAGGGCTTGAGCCACATTCGGTTACAGTATCTGCTCAAAAGGTTACCCGCACCTCCAGATCATCCAAAACAACAACAAAAATTACATACAGTATATTGCTAATGAAAACATCTATTTCTAATCTATGCATTTTAAAACAGCGTTCCTGAGGTGTGTAAAGGCTTTTTTGTTTCCTTGGGTATGCATGTCTGGGATTGTGTATCACCGTGATCGTTAAGAGGCCCTGTCTGTACTGTTCTGAATCATACAAAAGAGGGGAGTGGGAAGCCTTTATCCTGCTGTCTATGTTGTCTCCTCGTATTCCGGACTCCACTTCACTTTAACACACAGACAGCCAGGCAAGCATTATGGGGTCATTTCCCACTGTCTGTCAATGAAAGTCAAACACACACACAAAAGCACACGTACACACGTTTACATACATACATGCACATAAATCCTCTCTCTCACCTTTGTCAAGAGTCATGGAGGGATAATAAAGTGAATGCAACCCCCTCGCCGCCCACCACCACCACCACACACACACACACACACTTTTAACTAACGCACACACTATAATCTGCACCGTGTCATATTCAGACCCACCTACCTTTCACACTCAGCTCACACAACAATACTCAATAAATCGCAGCATTAATTCAAATAATGATTCCACAGTGTGAAAATCCAATGGCCCAAGCTTAATGGGTATCGGTCAGTAGATTAAGCTGGGGGTGCGTGTGCTTGGGGATTCAGCTGCTGCCGGATCAATAGGATTCCTCCAACTCATTTTACCTTTGGATGCATTTTCTCCATGTCTGATGTTGTGTGTTGGGGGGCAGATGATTGTAATGGCGGGAAGGGGCAGGATGCAGCACACGTGGCAGTATAATGATCATATGAACATACATGGTTGTTACTGTATATCAACATTTCAACATGTTTACTTAAAGTGTGTGTGGGTTTGTGTTTGTGCATGCATATGTGTGTGCATGTGTGTGTGTGTGTGCATGTCTGTCCGTGCACATTTGAGTGAAGGAAGAGGTTACTTTTGGGAGAAGCAGATCCCTGGGCTGCATGTGTATTAGTGGTCTAATGTTCATGTGAATAATTGATTAGGTTCTCTTTGTGTTTTTGATAATTAGTTGATAGCTTCTTAGCTCTAAGCCTTATGATTTCTAGTGTGTGGGGTTGTAAGTGTGTCTGTTGGGGGTAGCCTGTGTCTTGAAGGTATCCTGAAAACTATTGCGCTCAAGAAAGAAAAAAATGCTTTTTCAGCCACAAACTTACAGTATGTATTAATCTTCTAAATAAATACAAGCAACAATACATACATTTGTTTCTCATAGACTCATTAGTCTCAAGTGCTCACTCAGTTTTCTTTATTTATACAGTCAAGCATTGTTTAGTTGTGTAACTACAATATTTCAAGTCAAATTTGAGTCCATATGTTTCATCACCAACACAAGATGGTAAAGTTTATGTTCTGATGTTGCTTGTATTTTAGATATACACTGTGTTCAATTATGTACATAGGTTAAAGTTACATTAATATTTGTTTTTAGTTTTTCTGTGGACGTTTTTGCATATCCGGTCTCCTGTCAGTTTAGAACACTAATATCAATATAAAACAGGGTAATTGGATTCCCTAGATGATTACAGCAAAATTATGGTTTTTATACAAACCAGCTTGGTTTCATTGTGTACTGTATATGAAAAGCTTCAATAGAGGTTTGTTCTTATACCTTATTGATTTGTGTTTGATATGCTTATGCGTTAAGTCAAAACCAATAGGGAAGTTTTGGTATGCTTGCTTTTAGCCTCAAATCCTCATACTGATAGCAGATGGAGCGGAGACAAGTGCCTGTTGACATAACCAGTGGCCTTGACGGAACAACATGTTCTTCCTGCACCAACACAACAAAGCCCAAAGAAATATTTTGTTTTCTTGTCTTGACAATAATTCTTGCACACTCAAATCTATTATTTGGGTGTGCATATTTCTATGTCCTCAGCATCTACTAGTTGTCAATTTGCATATTTGCAAAGTACATATATTGCACCTATAGTTATTGTCCTCTGATATTTGTACTTGTAAGCAAGTGCTTTCCCCGTTTCTAAATGGGGCAAACTGAGTGTGGGATAGAAAGGTGGGATGTGGGGATGTGCATTCATAGGTTGTTCATCCTTTCACAAACACACGAGTGAGGATGTCGGGACGTGTGGACAGATGAGGTGAAGTGAACGTGCTCAATCGAAAGAGACCCTCTCGTTCTCAGGATCAAAGGTCACCCCGCAGAGTCAAATAGTGTAGTCACCGTGGGAAATGGTTAATTTCAGAGCCTCAGTATTATCAATCGTGAATGAACACTGTGGCAGCCTCAGACAAATGCGCTATGCACTATTAGCACACACACTCCACACACAGATACTTCACTGCAACAGGTTACCTTGATGTGTTTCTATGAGAACATTTGGCCATCTTCAGTGGACAACCAATAAATATCCAAATTATATATATATATATATATATATAAATTTAAAAAATAAGAATACATCCTTCATTTAGTCTCATTGTAGTTTCTTTAATATTATCATTCTTCTCTTCTGAAAACCACCACCACGAGCTTTACTCTCACCCCCGCCTTCTGATTCTAAGAGCCACCTGCTCATTTTCCCAGCTTTCTTATCACTCCACCAGGGGTACGATCGAAGCCCAAATGGACTGTATGCCATGATAAACAAGCGTTCGTTTGGGGGAAATTAGGATGAGGAGGAGGGGGCAAAGGTAATCATTTCTGTCCATTGCAGCAGCAATCCTGAGTGGATTTCATCACAACTGTTGCTGTTCTTCCCAGGGATATAGAACTCCTGCATTTGTGTCTTTGAAAAGCTCAAAAGCATTATTATTTTACTTGCAGTAAGTGGGTGCATAAAATGAGCCCTTCAATCACAGTAGAAATGCAAAAATTCTCCTAAAACAATTCCCCAAAACAATATATATATATATATATATCAGTCATATGAACAGTAACTTATCGCAACAAATAAAATATAGTCATGCAAATGTTTTATGTCGTAACAGTTTAGCTAAATATAATTGTAATGAAACATTTTTAAAACATGAACGAGAAAAGGGTCTTGTATTCCAATGACTGTCTTGGTTTGAAGCAGTGCCTAATACAGGTTAATTAAATGGCCAATCTGGAAGTGCGCACGCAGGCACGAGATAATTAAGCGTTTGCAACACTCGGAGAACAACAGGCGCCGTTTCTAGGTGAATTAATGTGTGTTCCCAGGTGAATACAGCGACTGTTTGGCTCAAGGTGAACAGATGCTAAGATAGCACAGCACCAAAGGATGAGCAGCTCGACACACAGCAACATTGAAGTCAGCTTCAAACCTCACCTGTAGTAGTAGTACAAGACAGCATTGATTCCCATCCAGAAGTGAGAGAAGCGGCGTTATTGTTCATGCGAATTTGTGCCAGATTAGCTCTTGGTGTCCAAATGTTACCCCTCCCCATGTGCAAAAAAATACCATGAATCTCTCCATTCATTAACGTCCACAGAAGGAGATTCCATTAATCTCTTCATTAGTCCACATCAAAAATGGAAGTACTTATTAAAATCAGATCCAGCTGTGTACACTCGTTAAAATCCGTCGCACCGTACGGCGCTTAACAATGCTCGTGGCACGATACCAAGACCAGGGCACAAGAAAGGGGGTAAGGTTCTACCACCCCGGCCTGTTTTGACTTAGCACCCATGATAATTGCTCTACTCTTGGCAGGGGGCTATGAATAAAACATGACGTTTGTCAGGGAGTATTTGAATGTGCCAATTTTAATTTACATCCGCACAGCAATGTGTGCTCTGAATCACCTTTTTTTTTTTTGCAATTTCCCCTCACATTTTCCCATTCCCAATCATCTTTATTCCCACTCTCACTCCCTTTACTTTCTTTTTCTACAGCTGGAAAATCCCATTAATCCTAGCCAGTGGTTTGAACAAAACCTATGGGCTAAGCAATTGATTGGAGTATTGGTTTCTTGGAGGATATGTATTTTTCATTGCTGGCCCATGCATGTAGGAGTCCCTGCTTGGATTTTCAAACCCCCTACTTGGGCTGATATTGTGGAGTAGGCCAAGCCTGAGAAAGTAATGCATTCAATTTGGGTTTTGAGGTAGATTTGAAGCATTTATTTATTTATTTATTTTTTAGGAACATCATTTGGCAATGAGAACGCAGAACATAAATTTTCTTTTTTGGTATAGTTCAAGGACAGATGTAAACTTGTGATTTTTTTAAATATATTTTTTTGTGCGCGTATGTGTGTGCACATTGTAAGCTAATACAAGAAATACTTTTATGGCTCGGCCTTTCGACAACATGGACATTTATGTGCTTTGTTTTTCCACCCAACCCTAAAATGGAGCACAGTAATTTAAATTTTTACATAAATCCTACTCAACATAATGACGACATCAGATTTGGACTAATTTCATACAGACTTCCTGTCAAAGATCTACCAAGCTACAATTCTGCCTAAGAAAATATGAAAACAGTTTATATTCCTACTCATTGTCTACTAATCCTAATGTTCAGTTGATTTGAATAGTTTTAGGGATTATTGTTCTGTCATAGGTAAAACCCAGTACAAAATTGCTGGTATTCGCACATACTACCTCATCTTAAGCTCTCCCCAAATATCTCCACTCCTATGATTCTATGATTTACATGTTCAACATTCGAGTATGCCAAAATATCTTTTTTTAAAAATGGCCTCTTTGTTAATGACAATATAGTGGGATTTCAACCCTTATCCATAGTCGTAATCGCGATAGCAACACAGTGATTACAAGTATTCAGTTTATGATTGCCAAAGTCAGATATACTTGTCTAAATTTTCCATCATCTTGAGATAAGATTTAACCAACTATACAAGTACTTTAAGGTTTATTGCAGGAGTTGAACCAACTGCTGTTTGAACTTTGTGGTATTATGTTCTGATTAAGTCAAAGAGCGATGAGTTGTAATCAGTAACTGGCAAAAGGCCAATCGTTTACTGACTGTGTTGGCCACATCTTTTGCACTGAGATAACGTATGTGACTCACTTACATATAATTACAAAACAAAGCATCTGACGCTGTGTCAATGAGTTCATATATTGTGTGGGTGCAAGCAGTAGATCTTGTAAGATCAGGCCCCATGCATGTTGCTCATTTGACAGAGCAAAAGGAAGAGCTTGTCAGGGAAACAGTTTGTGTCACTGGCGCTCGAAAGGTCAGCTGAATGAACCCAAATCCCTGTGCCGCCCTCATGTCTGTCTGTCACCGATCGCCCTCTTGCAGACGGGTGTCCCCTACCCCTCGTCTAGGCTGCTATCATCCGCTGCCATAACCCCCCTTTGATGACCCAGGCTTCTTGTCAGAGAGTTGCTTCCAGGCAGGCAGTCAGGACACCCCTTTGATGAGGACCCTAACACTTGCTCACACTGCTGACATGCGGTGGTAGTGGTGTTGAGCGGGGTGGCGTTTGAAGATCTTGAGCCTTACATGTACAAGTCCCTTCACAAAGACGCACGCACGCACGCGCGCGCACACACACACACACACACTCACAATTACACGAGCTTCCAGGGTCTTTAGATTTGGGGGGCAGAGAGAGGAGGATCGGAGAGTGGCTCAAAGAAACCCCTCCTTTGAAGACCTTCAATGCTCTCACATGGTTTTAATGAAGTCATTTGAATTTTGCTTTCGTGGTTAGCTGAGGGCGGCACGGTGGACCACTGGTTAGAGCATCTGCCTCACAGTTCTGAGGACCGGGGTTCAATCCCCGGCCCCGCCTGTATAAAGTTTGCATGTTCTCCCCGTGCCTGCGTGGGTTTTCTCCGGGCACTCCGGTTTCCTCCCAGATTGCAAAAACATGCATGGTAGGTTAATTGAAGTCTCTAACTTGCCCCTAGGTGTGAATGTGAGAACGAATGGTTGTTTGTTTATGTGTGCCTTGCAATTGGCTGGCAACCAGTTCAGGGTGTACCCCGCCTCCTGCCCGATGATAGCTGGGATAAGCTCCGGCACTCCCGCGACCCTTGTGAGGATAACAGACCGCAGACTATGTTTAAGAGTCATAACGGTTCTAATTAACAGTAGACACCAGAATTGGCAGTCAAACAGTGATGTGCTTTTCCACATGATATTAAATTGTTTTGCAGCATTACAAATGAAACCACACAAAGCTAGTTCAACAAAGAGATCTCCGTGCAGGTTTTCCGTTACGAATGTACAAGAACACATTCCTTTCAATGGTACCCACGCTTGCACCTGCTCCTTTGGTCAGCCTTTAACATCGATCCGCATTCCTCACCATTCTCAATGTCGTTGATACTAATGATGAACATCAAGTTCTCACATAGTCAAAATTGACAGAATAACTCCTGACACGACAGAACAACAGTGTATCCAGGAGGCTACATTATGTCTTATGATATAATATAGGGCAATGTTTGTTGATGGCAAAAAAAAAGAGAGACATTTTCCTCATTCCTTTTTTCCCCAATGTGGTCTATTTTGTTTGAGTCTCTCAATTGCTGAGTAATGATTAACATGGCCAGGCATGGGAAGAGGCTGGCTGTTACAAAGGAAGATGTTGTTTTGGTGCACTGTTTGACCTGACCTGATTCCAAAGCTCACCTGACAGGTCCATGGGAGCCAGCGGCTGCAATTCAGCAGGTGTAACTGTTTTTGTCTTAATCATTGGAACCAGCGGGATTACTCAGAAACTGTTGACAATGGGCAAACACAGAAACCTGGACCAAAACCTGTTAAAGAGGCACACAGTAACATAACCAAAATGAATGTGGAAAGATTCATGTGAGAACACTTTGGAGTGTATGCAGGGGACTTTTGGGCAAGATTGAAATAAACACTACATGGTATCAAAGTAATCAATATCAGTATACCTGTACCCCCTTACAGCAAGCCTAGACTGCTGATTTTGATATGCCAAATCTTTTTTTTTTTTGCTTTGAAAGTCAAAATTCTCAGCAATATTTTTACTGGAAATGTATGTGCTTTCTTAATTTTCCAGGTCGACGACCAGATGAAGCTTCTGCAGAACTGCTGGAGTGAACTCCTCATCCTGGACCATGTCTTTAGGCAGGTGGTGCACGCCAAGGAGGGCTCCATTTTATTGGTCACTGGCCAGCAGGTGAGTTATTGAAAATCTGAGACCAAAAAGCTTCATTTCTTTAACCTACAGCCATTGGTTCTGAGAGATTAGATAAAAAGGGCGCACAAGTACTTGATGAAGACAATTGTGGCATGGATAAATCAGGATTGGTTAGGTCCCATTTCTGCTAAATCAATTAGTGAACATATGAAGATGTTATGGACATATTTCATTGAATCCAGAGGAGTTTTTTTCCTTGTAAGGTTTGTCCATTACAAACAATAGCGACTTTTTTTAAATTATATTTTTAAATGTGGCGGCACGGTGGAATACTGGTTAAAGTGTCTGCCTCACAGTTCTGAGGACTGTGGTTCAATCCCCGGCCCCGCCTGTGTGGAGTTTGCATGTTCTCCCCGTGCCTGCGTGGGTTTTCTCCGGGCACTCCGGTTTCCACTCCGGTTTCCTCCCACATCATAAAAACATGCATGGTAGGTTAAGTGAAGACTCTAAATTGCCCGTAGGTGTGAATGTGAGTGCGAATGGTTGTTTGTTTGTATGTGCCCTGCGATTGGCTGGCAACTAGTTCAGGGTGTACCCCGCCTCCTGCTCGATGATAGCTGTGATAGGCTCCGGCACGCCCGCGACCCTTGTGAGGAGAAGCGGCTCGGAAAATGGATGGATGGATTTTTAAATGTGTTGATTACTACTAAAATGAAGATGCATTTTAAATGAGTAGCGTAGTGCATCCTGTAATGTATTTATTTTGTACGTTAAGCACATTTGCAAATATCTGTCTTTGATTCATCTCAGATTCATTTTTTTATATTTGGCCTCAAAACAAAGTGAACATGAATGTAATGTCATTCTCAGGGTCCCCAACAAAGGGGCAACTATGTGTGTGTGTGTGAGACTAGTTATTTTTCCTGTCATAGGCTCAAACATGAAATGGAGCTTATTAAAATTCATTCAAAGATAAAATGACAAATGGGCTGAGCTGTTGAAAGCTTCAGCAAGGCCTTACAGCACCACAGCCAGTTTCCAATATGATGACACTGATATTTTGACAGCCGAGTACTGCTGGTGTCCATGAAATTTCAATGACAAATATTTAAATAAATAAAAAAATAATAAAAAAAATTTAAAAACAAAAGAAAGGGGGAAAAAAATGTCCCACAACCAGTTGCATCATATTTGCTTTGGATGCTCTGCTAACACATAGCAGACCCACGTGAAGCGAGTCTTCCATACATTATGGTTCAGGATGGATTTAAATCTGAAGGTTTATTTATATTTGCCCAGGATGTCTCTACAAGGGGAATAATAAAGTAGGATTGATTGATTGATTGATTGATCTGCAGGTCACTGGGGTTAGTGCTAACTCTGCTATAGTGGCATTATAGTGTTTTCCCCTCTCTTTGTACTTCAGGCCAGGAGGCAATAACCTAAGGCATCACCATCAACAGTCCAATCCTTCAATGAAGTTATTTCATGCACAGTTGATTTTATGTAAATTGATTGACACTTTGGAAAGGGGCCAGCGTCTGCCACTCACTTGAGTCATAACTCTCTCCTTTATGAAAAGGGAAGAAGAAAAGGAGGTACAAAAGCAGTTGGGAAAAGAAATGTGCTATAAGGAATGGAGCACATACGTTATTAGAATAAAAGTACATCACTGTTCCATTAAGGATATGATGACCTGTGTGGTTGTACCCCTGGGACTTGGCTTTTTCAGTCTGTACATATCTGTACCTTTTTGGCTCAGTTACCTTGCAGTCCAGCAATTCCGGTTCATTAGTGCAGACTGGACTTTACGGATAAAAATAACTCACTCTACAAACAGAAGGGAAAGCAAAGAGTTTCACTAAACATTTTCAGATTACAAACAGTTTCATGTCATCCTACTTTCTAAATGTATATGTTTGAAATCCTTCTGTGTTGTAATTGCAAATTGAAGCTCACATAGACCCTCCTTTAGGAAAGACAGGCATCAACCTTTCCCTGGAAATGCTTGCACAGTCAGTTATGATAATGAATTGTCAATAAATATAAAATTTTCATACGGTGCTGTTTATAGTGAGTGGCAGCTAAGGGCTTGCCTCCCAGACAAAAGGGCTGTGGCTGCTGTCTGTCTGTCTGTCTAACTGACATTTTTAATCAATGTAAACAAATCATTTTATTATAGTAACTAGATGGCAACCATGAAGAGGAGCTTTTATAGCACCACTTTTCTCACTCTGATTGTTGCAGAGAACCACAAAGAAATTCAAACATGTTTTCTTTCTTTTTGCAGGTAGATTATGCAGTGATCGCATCCCAGGCTGGGGCCACTCTGAACAATCTCTTGAGCCACGCCCAGGAACTGGTGGCTAAATTACGTTCTTTGCAAATGGACCAACGGGAGTTTGTCTGCCTGAAATTTTTGGTCCTCTTCAGTCTTGGTGAGTCCAAACAGAGGGTTTTGGAAGTGTGGGGATGAGAGTAGGGATGAAAACCCTTCACAAAAATTGCTTTACAACCATTGAACAATGGGACATGGGGCACCCAGTCTGCTTTGGACTACAAGCAGGGCTTGACATTAACACCCGCCCACTCACCAAATACGCGTGACTTTAAGCAGAGGCGGATAACACCGCCACTCCCACGAGTTACTTTGGCTACTCATGAAATATCTCTTGGTCATGAAGGGTGCATCACGACTAAATGAGCGAAGATGGCAGGTTTACTGAACCTGCCTTCTTCGCCAGTTTCGTGTGGCAGTGAAATCTCTGGCCCTCATGTAGTAGTAATGCTGTTCCGAAACAAGCATGCTTTGGGGAAGAAAGGTCGACCTTTCACAGACTATGTGTGGATGTGAAAATCAGTGTTATGTTAAACGTGTATTAATAAATGAATATTGCCTTCGTTAATTAAAAGTAGAGTTTGGACTTATTGCTGAAAAAATAAATAAATAAATGCTAGCTAATGTTGTGTTTACAAATTGCAAAAAACAAACCTCCAGACTCTACATTTTAAGTTTGTGAGAAAGTGAGGTTATTCTTAATATGATTCAATTTGTGTTTTGTCCAGGTTGGATAAGAGAAAAGGCCTAAAGGTTGGATGTACTTGGAAGTTGGAAGTTCATATTTTATATTGCTGACAATGAAAGAAAAAAAAGAAAAAAGCTTAATAAAGAAGCACAATTGTATATAAAAGGAGTACAACCTCACACACAACCTATCAGTTGAATACTTGATAATGTTGTGTAGCGTTAAACTTTTGTGTAGTCTAGTCTTAATTTGAGTGTGCATAGGGATCATTTACATTTAAAAAGGTTGAACAGCTAGTTCAAATAAACTTTTGCATGCCATTGTCAACTTTAAACACAACTATCCAATAACAAAATTGTGGCTAGTGAAAATGCAGTGACTAGTAACTCTGGGAAACCATTAACCACAGTGGCTGGTGAGCAAGAAAGTTCATGTCAAGCCCTGACTATAAGTTTGTTTAGATGTTGTACTTGTATTGAGAGCATTATGTATGTATACAACTGATATGTTTGTCACAAGCTTTTTTTGCTCCCTGTTGCCAATATTTGAAACAATTTTTGGCAGTTGCTGATTATTGATTGAAAACTCATTATGAAGTATGCTGGATTAAACTTTTGGGATCAGCGTCGAAGTTATTGATGAATGGAGAGAGAGTGGGGTGCATGGTGAGTGGTGACAGTTTATTGTAGCGGGAAAGTTTGGGAAGAGAACAGGAAGGTGGTCAGAATTTGGGAAGCGAAAGGATAAGTTTTAATAGCAAGATGAGGAGTTATTTGGTGGTGGTGTTGATGTGTGTGTGAATGTATATGTGTGTGCGCACGTGCGTGCGTGCATGCATGCATGTGTGCGTGCTTGTGAGTGAGTTAGTTTTGCTCTGTACGTGTCTTCGCGTTGCATAGGGTTTGCTGGGACTCATGGTCGAAATAATTTGGCAGAAACATCATCCATAATGAAGGACTGACCTCAGGGATGTGTATAGCCCCCGGCAGTGCCTGTTCGCCAGCATTGCCCGCTTCTCCCACAGAAGAAACCCGACACAGGTGGCGTTGCATTTGCTGAGGATATCGGTGGTGGAAGTGGTGGTGTTTGGACTCAGCATTGCAAATCCTGGAGATTTAGCATTGAATCACACAGTGCGCAGCTGAGCCGAAGTGTATGATTGATAGGCTGATCTGAATAAGTGTGAGAGAACGAGAACTGAATTGCTCACTGCCAGCAGCACCAATTAAGACGGATAAATGCTAAATGAGGCATGAAAGTTACAGTTGCGTTGGCTGCTGATTGTGGAAATGAGCTCTAAAGAGGGATGAGGTTTATTTAATGTACACTGGTGAAATTAAGCAAGAAATTAGATTAATTAAGTGAACGCAGTGACCCAGGTTTGATTTCAGAAGCCCCTTTCTTTAACTTGAATTTAATTCATTGATTATGATATGTATGATTATCTGTGATTAGCTGTCATTAGCCTATCTGCTGCTTGTGTGAGTTCCAACGTTTTTTTTGTATGTCGGCACTAGTAAAGTCTTGTGCCACCTTTTCACACCCTTCCACTACAACTCTGCCAGATATATATATATATAGTATTAGGGGTGCAGTTCCCATTTGTCTTAACATGTCTGTGGCATGCTTTCCTCAAAATACCCCAACAATCAAAAATTATAGACATATTTTTACAGCATTTATATTGTGTTGGTGAACTCAGATCGTTTTATTAGCAGATCTGTCTCATGCAGCGTGCTAGCCCTCACGCCACCCAATATACTGTGGTTAGAATGCAATCAGTGTGTTGGAACGCATGGGTTTCAAGGGGGCTAGCCAGCGTACCTGATCATACTCAATGTGGGGGTTGCTATTATGTTAATTAGCCCCACTGTGCAGAGAAACTTGCTCACAGTTACATTTTCAGCAGTGTAAATTTTGATAGCAAATTTCTATGAAGTGTTATCAAGTCTTTTGACTACAATGTCATTTAGTTATAGTTGTAGTAATTTTGACATCTAAATTGGTTAACCTACTTTCAGTCTAGTTTTAGTTTAGGTGTACAATTCTAGTTTGATGATCCCAATTTTGCTAGTTCAGTGGTAGTTGGCGTGGTGTGGTTAAGTGCACATTTGGACCCACACATGGTTATTTAAGACAAACTGCCCTCATTCTTGATAGCTTTTTGACATCATCTCCAGTACATTTGTCTGTAATAATTGTTCTGTTAACCATTAATCTTGGCACTTAACTATGAGTGATATGGAATAATAGAAATCCTTCATTATTTTTCTGTGCCTTTACGTTGACTTTTTCCATTATTTCCCTTGTGAATGGACAGTCAGTCTTCACTGACAACAGAACTCTTAGTTAAGCCTGTGGTCAATAAAGAGAGACAAATATAGATGTCACTCCAACTGAGAGACTTGTTCTGACCTGAGTTTGACTGTCTTGTTTTCACTCATTGTATTATTTTCTACAGTCTCACTTCATCTCCTTCTATAGCGTCCTCTCTTTTTGCTGTCATTCTTTCCTTGTCTCAAGTGAAGGCTTTGACCCTCAATCAAGAGGGAGATGATCACTCTCCTAGCATTGATCTGTGTGTGGAACTGTGAGCAATGGCCATGTGTGTGCTTGTATGTGCGGCAGTAAAGTCACAACCATAAAGCTCGAGAGAGACAGAGTACAGCCTGGGTCAGAGTTCAGTAAAGAATTACTACTAGTTGTCCGGTGATAGAACACTCTTAATGGGTCTTTGATTTCCTTTTAAAAGGCTGAAGCGCTTAATAGAAATACTGCTGCGTTTGTTTTACAGGATCATCGGGTGACAGGTAAGCACAGAACTGACAGCTGGGCTTTAAATTTAAAAAAAGAGGTATTTTTAAGAAAAGATAAGATGATGTTTATTAGTCCCACAATGTTTTTGAAATTTTCAATTTGCATTTCTTGCTATTACTTTACAATTAAAGCTATATAACATGCTTATTGCTGTGTGAGTTCTGCAGTACGGTGCTCTGCTCTTTAGCACTTGCATTCTAACAAGTGGGTGAAAATGTGGGAGGCAAAAAAAAAAAAAAAAAAAAGGGGGAAGGAAAAACCATCACTTATCAATTTTCGCAAGTGTGGTGTTTGATGTAAATTCCCTCAGCCAGAAACAGACAGACCTCATATTGGCAAAGCACTTGCAGGCTCAGAGGTCAGAGCCTTTCTGCCAGCAAACAACTGGGCTCTGCGGGTCAGACCACGTCAGCGCTAATTGGGTGAGACATGCACTGCCAGTCCTCGTCAGCTGGGAGGAGAACCAGAAGAGCTGTCAGAGCAGTGCTGAGTGTTAAATGCTCCCAGCAGAGAAGCGAGATTTGTGGACACAACTTAGAATGATGCTTGCAAATTGTAGTGTTTAGGGGAGAAAAAAAAAGTTGATAGAGAGGTAAATTATTTGGAGGTCTACTAATAATGGTACACTTTTGGACTCCTAACTATCCATCCATCCATTTTCTGAGCCGCTTATCCTCACAAGGGTCGCGGGAGTACTGGAGCCTATCCCAGCTATCATCGGGCAGGAGGCGTGGTACACCCTGAACTGGTTGCCAGCCAATCGCAGGGCACATACAAACAAACAACCATTCGCACTCACATTCACAACCACGGGCAATTTAGAGTCGTCAATTAACCTACCATGCATGTTTTTAGGATGTGGGAGGAAACCGGAGTGCCCGGAGAAAACCCACGCAGGCACGGGGAGAACATGCAAACTCCACACAGGCGAGGCTGGGGATTGAACCCCGGTCCTCAGAACTGTGAGGCAGACGCTCTAACCGGACGCTCTAACCAGTCGGCCAGCGTGCCGCCGACTCCTAACTAATTTAATATTTTTTGTTGTTGTTGCATTTCATACCTAGAGTTAAGTAGAATTTCATCATTGTGGATGTTGTAAGAAGCAACATCAAAAATGCCTGCCTTAACAAAAACAACGTCAGAGAGCTATTCCATTAACAAGAGGTCACTGTCGTCTGTCGTTGTGTAGAACACTGCAAAATAATGAGAGCTGTTTCAAATATTTTGTTTAGCTACATGTCGGATGAAAATTCATTGGACATACTAAAACAATACGATAGTAAACAACTTTGTAAATTAATACATCTCTGACAGTGTCAGTGAAAACCAAATGTTTCAAACCCAATGTTTACATTTGTATACACTTCTTATAGTTTATTTTGTTGAAAATATTCGACTGCGGTGAACGTATGCATGCATTTCTTTAAACAAAGGTTAAGGTGAAGTATTTATCTATAGACTGTAGCTGCACAATGTACCAAACAATTTATAACACAGAAATTTTTATCACTCTTTATGATACTTTATTATTAGCACTCTATCATGTATATAATTAGGGGTTAACATTTAAAAGCCATGACAGTGTTTTAATTATCTTCCTATTTAATGCGAGAAACAAAGCCTTATTTATTTATTTACATACATAATACGTAATTTTATTTCATTCCTACATCTATCACTGCTCCCTCATTTTTCCAACAGGGACATCCTGACATTGTCACATATTGAAGTACTGCAGACGAGTAGACAAACATGGTAAATGTGACTGACCTTGATAAAACAGTGCACACCATTTCATGTCATGTCTGTCTATATAGACAGGAAGAAGAAAAACACTAAAATCCTAGACAGGTGGATCCCAATTAAGCAATACCCATAGCTGCTCAGAATCAATATGCTGATCCCTGGCCAGCATACAGCATACATCCCATCCCCGATCTCCCATCCACCATACGCACGGAAAATATTCATTTCCTGAAACGAACCGAATCATTTGAATTCGTCGGGGCATTGATTAACATAAGAAGACTGCAACGGTTCAATATTTGCTCCTATTGGGACCAATGTAAGGGCCGAATAATGGAGCATGTAAATGGCGTAACACTGTACATCTTAATTAAAAGCAACACAACAGACATGTTATTCTATGTTTCTTTTTTCCTTACTTGTTTGTGCCTTTGTGTGACATGGCCTATTGTATATATTTACAATAGGACAGTATTTACGTGGTTCAACACACACAAAAAAATATTCAAATGTATGCTTTAAAATATCTGACAAATATAAGCTTTTTTTTAATGTAAGTGCACAAAATCCTTTAGCTATTTTGTTTTGTTTAAAACGGACCTGAGCTGTCAGAACAATAAATTATAAATAATAAAGACAAGTAAAAACTGTATACAGATATACTCATGCATTCATTCATTCATTTTCCGTACCGCTATCCTCACTAGGGTCGCAGACATGCTGGAGCCTATCCCAGCCTTCTTCGGGCGAGAGGCGTGGTAGACCCTGAACTGCTCGCCAGCCAGTCGCAGGGCACGTATAAACAAACAACCATGTGCACTCACATTCACACCTATGGGCAATTTAGAGTCTTCAATTAACCTACCTTGCATGTTTTTGGGATGTGGGAGGAAACTGGAGTACCAGGAGAAACCCCACATGGGTGCGCATTATACACGAGAAATTACGGTAGTTATTTGTGTGAGCCAAATTCCCCATGTGTGATTGTGTGATTGTCAGATAGCAGAGTCAGTTAGTGGATCGGTGCAATGACAACAATAATGGAAAATGCAGTGGTGGTGATTGCAATGGAGGTGCACTATAGATTTATGTATAATGTTAATAAAGAGCAATCTACGCACAGTACATTGCCTTCTTTATCAGTCTGGTTTGACTGTCTTGTAAAGTGCTGGGCAAACACACGCTGATTGAAAACTGTTGGACTGCCAGCCATCAGCCTCCTACAGTCTCCATTCTGAGGCAGCAAACCAACAAATAAAGAAGTTCTTCGCCATTCACGCAAACTTTCTAGCCGACTGATCCAAACTCAACTAATCAAGTTTGAGTGTCCAGACTTCTCTTTCCTCTTGTTCTGTCTGATCAGGAGTAGGCGGAAATATGCCCTAAAGCAATGGACCTAATACTTGCACCTATTTTCTCTCAGTTTTAGCCAAGAAATATAACGCGCATCCCACTTTGTAGGGAATTCGGTGTAATCAGGCAGCAGAAAAGGCTTTCAGAATTGATGAAACAATAAAAGCTCTGGCTTGCCATCATTACCGACTGCAGGCTGTTGTCATTAAGACCTGTTGTAGTGACGTGTGTAGTTGTGAGGAGACAGTCAACCTGAATCTTCTTTTTCATCTCTTACATCTCACCTGACAAAACCCTCCAATTCTCAACATTCAACAGTGTCTTTCCAATCTGAAGCTGAAACTATATTTTCTTTAGTTTTCATCAAACGTGGACAGCTAAACAGTTTCATTGTGTTAAAGATGCTCAAAATTCACAGAATATATATATATATAAACACAGCGGCTGAAATAAGTACACGTCACCATTTAACATTAAACATATTTCCAAAGGTGTTATTTGACCTGACAATATCACCAGTTGTTGGGAACAACCCAAGTAATCCATATATACAAAGAAAGTAGATTATAAATTGTGCGTAATAATGTGAAATGACACAGGGAAAAAGTATTGAACACATGAAGAAAGCGAGGTGCCATCATAGCAATACAGTATACTTTATATTCTCATTTTCCAAACAGTCCCAACAGCTAAATGTATGTTTTTTCTTCCATCATTACCAGCTGTGTTACTTATTTACCAGAAAACCATTGGTGTATATAATGCATACAGTTGCAGCAGTTGTAAAGTAAGTTTTGCAACAGTCATAATCACCTTGTCCCACTTCTGTCACAACCATAACACGTGCAGCCCCGCCTTGCTCTTCATATAATATTGTGAAAGCAGTGTAGTGGTAGGAGGATTGCGCACACATTGTAACCTTAAGCACCTCTACAGCAATGCAGGAAATATCTTCCATGGTTATACACAATAACTACTTAAGCACCACAACTAGACATGTGCATTTGTAGTTTTTCTGAGGAAAAAGACATTTCCCTCCTACTACTATTGCTCTGCTGATGTCCTGTGCTCTACTCTGAGGTGATTTAAGGTGGCCCACCTTCTAACCCTACCATTCTACCTGTACCTTATTACAGGCTTTCGGTATATTATAAAACATTGGGAAAGCAGAGGGACACTTGCAGTTACTGTCCTATCGATCGGCATGGATAGATTCTGTGATATAGAGTCCACCTTGGCTCGTGCCCTCCGTGTTCTCGGTCTCCCATTTGCTTTGGCTATTGATGTTTCAACATTAACAGTTACAAGCTGCTACAGAAAATCAATTCTCAACTTTTATTACCGGCTGGATAACGCTGAGGGGGCCCCTGCCAGCCCATACTTAGAAGCTACAGACACTCCGCCCGGCACGTCAGGTGTTTTCTAAGTGGTATCGGCAATATCAATCATGTGTTGAACACACTACGGGGGCCTTCAGGGGCCAAAGGGGGGCCTGAAGAGTACGGCATTGGTAAAGCAATGTATTTTTGTATCCTGCATACTAATTTTCTTATATTGAATCTGTATTAACACTGTAAACACACCACAACCAGCTACAATTGCTTGATCCCCTCAACCAACATCACTGACCATCCATTCACAGGTTATACATGTGTGTGCATGTGTGTGTAGGCGTGTGTGTGTGTGGGTGTGTATAGAATGTGTACCTGCACCCAAGTAGTGTGAATGCAGAGAGGCTGAGAGACCTTTCAAACATTTATGAGGAGCTACCGAGCAGCAGTACGGGAGCCCTTCTGGGACAAACAGCCCCCGGTTCTGTGCTCGCAGTCTCGATCAATGGAAGTCAAGTTCATTTCACCCCCTTCCCCCTCTACCTCCTCCTTCTTCTCTAGTCATGGAGTGGCCCACCGGTGGGGCTCTATTACACTTACACTACTTGTTTTCGTGACTGTGTACATGTGTGAGTGTGTGTTCCCAATAGCCAAAGCTTCAGGTTATCATTATGTACAGGTCTGTCCGCTGCAATGTTAATACTAATACATTCTCAGTGGTCACGTTTTGGGTCTCAGCGCTGTGCTGGCTAGGAAACCGCTCCACTCCAATTAAGAGCCAAGGGATGCATGCTTGGGCCAGGGAGGACAGGTCCGGGCTACCCAGGGCCCTGCGGTGAACAGGCTCATATTAGTGAAATAAAACACATATTGTGCAAACACTCATGTTGTAGAATATCATACCGCCACCCAGTAATTTGTGGAATTGATATAATTAAGTACCTGGATTTTCCCTGCCAATTAATCCTTCATTTATCACATAAGCACATTGATCCAAATGCTTCACTACTATTTAAATGGTTACGTAAAGGTACCCACTGCATAATTGCAGGGCTCAAACTGAAACAAACATTTTCAGTCATTAGTATTTTGTGTTATTATCAAGGTAACGTAAATTGCAACAATACTGTCATGATTTTCAACGCTGTAAGAATCATCGTCTCAAGAGCATCATAAACTAAGACGAGCACCTGCCAAGAAATCTGAGCTGATTCTTACCGGTCAAAAACAAATCACTGTCTCTAGATTTACTACAGGGTTGGATCAAGTGTGGGATATGACAGCAGGGAAAGAACAACGGCCCCATTTGTGCAGTGTATCGATCAGCTCTCATGCCTCAATCTTCCGTGCACATTACATACAGTACAAAAAGAGCTACACAATCATAAATACACAGCTGTCAGTGAGTTATTTCTCTTTCACTGACATATTTCATTAATTCACATACAAACAAACTGTATTTATTTGTCTGAAGATTGAATCAGTGGTTGAGCAAAACACCTGATTTCTCCTTCCACTGAATTTTCATTTGTTCAGAGTGGAGCGGCTTCTTAGCGAGCACAGCACTGGGACTCAAGACGTGACCGGTGAGAATGTATTAGTATTAGCAGGCCTCAGTACCCTATGATCATGCTGAAGTATCCTTGAGATACTGACCCTCCCACTTGCTTCATTCTGTCTCAAATTTGAATGTTCTCTTGGTGCTCGGATAGATTTTCTCCAGGTATTTTGGTTTCCTCCCACATTCCATAAACATGCCTGGAGGGTGAATTAAAGATTGTCCATAGGTGTGAATGTGAATGTGTATAATTGTATTT
The DNA here is from genome assembly GCF_024500385.1 of Phyllopteryx taeniolatus. Taxonomy (NCBI): domain Eukaryota; kingdom Metazoa; phylum Chordata; class Actinopteri; order Syngnathiformes; family Syngnathidae; genus Phyllopteryx; species Phyllopteryx taeniolatus. Next base: position 19,351,934 of record NC_084508.1, on the reverse strand, counting down.
GTGTCCTGTGATTGACTGGCCACCAGTCCAAGGTGTACCCCACCTCTCGCATAAAGGTGTCCACCTTAAAATCAGACGTGGTCTGTGGGGTAACTGCACGGAGGCGGGTTAGACAGGGTTTTCATAATTTGGCAGAGGCACAGACAGTGTATCTATTATTAAAAAAAAAAGGCAGTCTAAACATTGTGGGAGTTCACACAGGTGACTTCAGTCGCCACTAATCAAAGAAGCTCCTCTCTTTCCCTTTAAATGTGTCGCAATGAATCTGGCATGGAGACATCTCTGTGAGGTAGAGCGATCCGTGCATGACTGAAGCATTGTCATAGCTCTTGGCCAGTCTAGCAACAGGCAATGTAATTAAATACAGAATCAGCTGGTGATAACAACAGGAGGCTTTAATATGTCCGCGAACCTCATGTATCTATCCCCACCCACATTCATTTGTGTGGTCCCCCCATAGCTGTGTGCTGGCCGGTGGGATGATTGTAAAAATATAATACTGATGATAATAATAGTAATGCATTCAATGGATTGATTTCTACAATGATTCAGAGGCTTAGCTGCCCACTATTCACATATTTTGGAAAGAAATACCTCTGTCACCCACACGTCCAGGGAGCTCGCATATCTGTCTGCTTGTGTCCACTCAAATTCATCAAAATTGCATTAGACAAGCTTCGCCAAAAGTTAAACGTGGTCTCAAAAAGAGTACATTTAGACCAACATTCTGCCACCAAATTGTCAATGCGCCGATCGCCCTGTCAAAGGACACACCATCATTGTAGGGCTCCTGGTACAACCATCATAGCTCGATTGGCTTTAAATTGGCAAACAGACAGTGAGCCTTGCGCTGGAACAAAAATCAAGATACGCCAGTTGTTGTGTCGTCCATGAGAATACAGCCCATAATCTCTAGACTCCAGCTGATGAGAAAATATGTCACTCTGGTACCAAATACAGCGCAATACCTTTGTATAAAATCCTGCTTTGCAAGAATAGGATTAGAGGAAGCTCATATATGACAAAATCATTGACAAATACCTTCCTTGTGTAAACACAAACCGCAACAGGATGCACAACAAATTGCAGTCGTGGGGCCCTCTGTTATGTGCACTACGGGTCAAATGTTCAAAAGTAAAAATGCAATCAGATGGCCTGTCAATCATTTATAAAGGTATAAACGGGAATAGGGTCCCATCAGCCCTTCTGTATATGTAAACTTTACAGTAACAAGTGTTCCTGCTGTCTTTTCTAAGGAAATGACACTACTTTGTCTTTTATGACTGGCTTAACTCATGAAGAGTCATTAGCGTCAGTCATTGGTCAGTAATTAGCAACTACTCTAATAAAAAAAAAAAAATAAGAATAATATGTTTAACCCTCGGCACGGTGGAGGACTGGTTAGCACATCTGCCTCACAGTTCTGGGGACCGGGGTTCAAATCCCAGCCCCGCCTGTGTGGAGTTTGCATGTTCTCCCCATGCCTGGGTGGCTTTTCTCCGGGCACTCCGGTTTCCTCCCACATCCCAAAAACATGCGTGGTAGGTTCATTGAAGACTCTAAATTGCCCGTAGGTGTGAATGTGAGTGCGAATGGTTGTTTGTTTCTGTGCCCTGCGATTGACTGGGGACCGGTTCAGGGTGTACCCTGCCTCCCGCCCAAAGATAGCTGGGATAGGCTCCAGCAGCCTGCGACCCTAGTGAGGATAAGCAGTAAAGGAAATGGATGGATGAATACTAAGCTGGAACGATGGCTGGGTGAGTTAGCTGTCGGGGGAAGGAGGCGCCCTCCTTTTCTCTGGGGTCTTACAGTCGGTTGGGCTGGGCCCACAGGAGTCTAACCTTAGTTAATATACTCTTCACATTTTTATTACTCACGCTGTAGATATTTCGCACATTGGCCACATTCACCTCTCATTCAGGGTACCCTGGGGGGCTGGCACGAGGCATGATGATGCGGACACCGGGCGGCGTCCTGGCACATCTGTGCTGGTCTTTTGGTCCAGTTGCTCCCCTTCTCTGCCCTGCCAGTCCTCCAGTTTAATGCATTATACGCCAGTCAGGGGGAGGGCAGTGTCGGGCTGGGAGGAAACTCAGCCAGGTGTTCCAGCACTCTGGCCTGTTCTTTGGCACGCCATGCCTTTCCCTCGCTGGTTTTTAATGCACCACATGGGTGGGGGTGACGGTTACGATCATAATTGCCCCATGTCCGTCTTGCCTCACCCCCACCTGTCTCCCCATTTGTAATGCACGGCATTCTACCACACATGATCACCGTACAGGGATAATGGTTGCCAGTCAGGGACCTGGTAACCATAGTAATAGGGTGGATGGTGGGTGTTCACATGTCTCTTAGCTTGACTCCTGGGGCCTGTGCACCCGACCCCGTTTTGGTTGTCTGTTCACGGAGAGAGGGGTCTCCCCGCCTTCCTAACCCCTCTCCTGGCACCTTCACCCGTCATTGCTCGCGGGTGGAAATTGACATGGGCTGGCTGTTGGTGGGCTGTTGACTTTTCAGATGGTAGCTGGCTCCTGCGTTAGGCCCTGTTGTTGGTTGGGTAAGCCCGTGCTTTCAGGGGGTGGGATGCGCTGGGTGGGGGGGTAATCCTTTTTTGTCTGGCTGAATTTTCAATAAATATCACAATAATTTAAAAATAATAATTAAAAAAGTGGCACGGTGACCGACTGGTTAGAGCGTCAGCCTCACAGTTCTGAGGACCCGGGTTCAATCCCCGGCCCCGACTGTGTGGAGTTTGCATGTTCTCCCCGTGCCTGCGTGGGTTTTCTCCGGGCACTCCGGTTTCCTCCCACATCCCAAAAACATGCATAAATTGGAGACTCTAAACTGCCCGTAGGTGTGACTGTGAGTGCAAATGGTTGTCTGTTTGTATGTGCCCTGTGATTGGCTGGCAACCAGTTCAGGGTGTACCCCGCCTCCTGCCCGATGACAGCTGGGATAGGCTCCAGCACGCCCGCGACCCTAGTGAGGATAAGCGGCTCAGAAAATGGATGGATGGATAATTAAAAAATTAAACAGAGGGAGTATTTCAAACTGGCGGCATGGTGGCCGACTGGTTAGAGCGTCAGCCTCACAGTTCTGAGGTGCGGGGTTCAATCCCCGTCCCCGCCTGTGTGGAGTTTGCATGTTCTCCCCGTGCCTGCGTGGGTTTTCTCCGGGCACTCCAGTTTCCTCCCACATCCCAAAAACATGCATTAATTGGAGACTCTAAATTGCCCGTAGGCATGACTGTGAGTGCGAATGGTTGTTTGTTTCTATGTGCCCTGCGATTGGCTGGCAACCAGTTCAGGGTGTACCCTGCCTCCTGCCCGATGACAGCTGGGATAGGCTCCAGCATGCCCGCGACCCTAGTGAGGAGAAGTGGCTCAGAAAATGGATGGATGGATGGATGAGTATTTCAAACTCCCCTGTTACACAGCAAAACTGTTCCAACACAAAAGGCATATAGATCCACCATTCTGGATGGACATGCAGCGGAACAGGACAGGTTAAAAAAAACAAAAACTTATTTAACTTATTTTAGATTTTTAACAGAAACTTTGCTCACATATTTTTATAGAAGTTGATTGTGGACTTAATAAATACAAGCCGTGTATGGTAAAGTCGAAGTGTAGATATACTGTATAACCTTGTACATGTACCTACTGCCCCCAAATCACAAATGGAGCTGCATGGCATCACAGTCTTGCATAGCATGAGGATTGTCATCCATTGTGTTCCTGTATGATTGAGCACAGTACACAACCATGTGTCTAAACTATGGTGGTGGTAAGCTAGTGGTCAGGTGGCTTCTATAATACCATGCTCCCTTTGTGTGTGTGAGTGCGTGTGTGTGTGTGCGTGTGTGTGTTGCTTCTTTGGACAATGTGGTTACAAGACACCTCTGAGCAGACAGAGAACAGCGGGGCTTTAAGGTTTTGTGAGTGTGTGTGTATGCGTGTAAGTGTTTGTGTGTAACCAGAGACAGTGATTAAATGTTTTAAAGCACAGATGATCCAACAGGTGCCCTGGCTCACTCGCTCTGGTTCTCCAATCCTCGCTCTCTGGTCGCTGACCCCAACAAGCCATCACAGCTCCTTATTGGTCTTTTCTTACCCTGAATAATATTTTTAGTAACAAAGCCACATGAGTCTACTGTCTACTTACACACACGCGCGCGCGCGCGCACACACACACACACACACACACACACACACACACACACACACACACACACACAACTGCCATAGCTGTCCAACTGACTTTTCCTTTTAAGAAAGATTAACACAGACGTACAACTAGGAGCTGCAAACAACTGTTTCATAATTAATAGCAAATAATTTCTGGATCTAAAATAATCAATGTAATATGAAGTTATATTTTTAGGCATCCTCCTGTCATCCATCATGTCATGCCCTGACTTGTACAAGCTGCATTGGTGCACAGTGCTTTAGTGCCACCTGCCACTGGCATTAGATATGAGTGTTGTATGGGGCGGTAGTGCTACACCCTGTGAGGGAACGGCAGGACAAGATAGGACCGGACAAGGACAGAAGAAGAAGCATGTAGGACAAGGGTCGTGAACCCAGCTGTACAACTGAAGTGTGGTGGGAGTGATGATGTAAATTCTAAAAGTCTATAGGTGAGTGTGAGTGAGGGGATACCCAAGCAATTCGCATATTCATGAGTTTGTTTATTGCAATAAGTGCGTGGCCCCACATCCAGCAAAAAAGTCCCAGGGGTGTGTGCCTGTGGACACATGCAAGTGAATTGACACCGTTTCGCTTGCATAATGACTGACAGAAGTGTCCCATAATTGCTGTGCCTGCACCGCGGAGGCTGAAGACCCCACCCAATCAATCGAGAGGCGGGATCGGGTCCAGCAGCCCGGCGGACGGTACACATCCCACACCGAGGGACCCAGGGTTGCCCGCCGGCCCCACCGAGGTGAGCTGACAACCAGCCACCCGGTGGAGGCCGCAGGGGCCCCACCATCCCCACCAGTAGCCAGAGCGGGAGACCCGGGCGGGTGCCAACTGGCACCGCCACAGCACCCACGGAACATGGGCGAGTCACCATCACACCATCAATGCACAATCATGAGTCCACTGTGGAAAAACAAATCTTCAATTGTATTTTGGCAACTTAAGCTTCAAACATCCAGTACACACACTTTTCAGCTATAAAAGGCGGTGTGCAAACATGTCATCTCACATGAATACCAGGGCGGTGGGATTGGTGAGCCACCACCATATAGCAATTTGCACTTTAGTTGACTCCACTTTTCATGTGACGGGGGACCAAAATCACACAGAGAGCAAAGAAGTTGAAAGGAGTGTGAAAAATATGGTCCCACTCTCTTTAGTCAGCACTACCCACTGCTTTCCATCATCAAGAGAGAAAGCTCGGCAGTGAGAGTGATTGTGAAACAAGAGAGTGAGAGAGAGGAAGGGGCCGGGGAGCTATGGATTAACTGTCCTTCATGCCGAAAATATACATCCCCAGGCACTTGGTGTTGAATTATTAATTCAAATTTGTCAGAAAAAGAATAAGAGGCATCTATTGACGGGGAGACGGGCCCTTTAATGAGACCATTAAAAGGGGAGGCTTCCCACAACAGGCACCTTACCGACTGCTGCAGGAGTTTTAGGGGTGGAGGGGGGATCGCGGGCGAGGTACTTGACCCCCCAATGATTTTCTGTCACTTTATCATAAACAAGAAAGGTTGACTTGCCCCTCCACTCGGCAAGCCCTCCCACAGCTACTAAACAAACCGTGTGTATAATTAGCCAAGGGGCGCAAAAGTGCACTGAATGTAAACAAGGTTACAGAGAGCATGACAATATCTGCCACTATATTGGGGGTAATGAAGAGCTGCAGTTCACTCCAGATGAGGTATTTCTAATATTTTGTCAGAGTCATCCAGTTGAAGAGGAAAACCAACATTTTCGATACAACTCTCAGTATGATCAGTTTTCACCACTTTAATCTAGAAACACAAATGTAGACATAATGAGCCTCATTCACAAATAAATGCGTGGAAATGTTCTTACTCCGCACACAAGTTGAGCGTATACGCAAAATCACCGTCGGCTTCATGACGCGTGTGTACCGGTATAACTTTATAACTTTCTTAATCTTTATTCCATTTTCAAAGGTTTGTATCATACCTCTGATCTATTTCGCAATCAAAGCATGAAGTTGCGCAAGCAAAGCATGAAGTTGCGCAATCTGCTTGTTCCATGACAACTGCCAACATAACGACGTCGGCGGATACACACATACTGCACATACATACAGCACTTACAAGCACTTGAACAGAATGAGGGTAAAAGACATGTGAAGTGTCCTTTTCACTGTTATTTAGGACATTGGTCAACTCATTAATAAAATTCCCGATTTAATTATAGTTAAAATTATTATTATTGTTTTTATGAATGACTATAGTTTCAATACATTGTGACTCTTTGGTCAAAGATGTTTGTTGTTTTTTTTCCAAAAGCTGATCCTTCATTATCTGTGCATATGCGTGGTCTGAGGAGGTTCAAAATCTGTTCAAGGAGTATGCACATATTCAAGTAAGAACATATTGATGAATCACAGATTTGTCTGTCAAATGTGCGTACGCACGATTTAAGCACAAATTTGTGCATACGCCCTGTTATTGAATGAGGCCCATTGTCAGACAGTTAATATCTTTGCAAAGAAAGAAATTGTTTTCCAGCATTTGGATCTCATTACATTGTGCATGTTTCCCTGATGATGTGTCCGGCAAGCATAAAAGTTATAGGTAGCAATAGTGGTTGAAATGAGCAATTCAATGTACAGTACATTGCATCGCCTCATTGTATGACAAAACCACCAATGTCAGTCAAGAACTAACAGCATTTGCACATCATTGAGTTTAAGGAGAGATGGACTGTTTGTATTGTTGAGACATTTTTAGGAAGGTGGGAGAGCATGGATCTTTGGGTGCATCTGAGATTAGCAAGGTATTTCAATGTGGTTTTTACTCCAGGCGGCTAAAGACGGGGCCCTAAAATGAGCAGCGGGAGGACGAGAAGGACCTCAAAGAGCTAGTAGCTTCATAGCTGATTCTGGACTCTCAGTGTCCCTCTGGCAAATTGATTTTCATTATGCTGAGACAACATGATATTTTGTTTTAACTCAGCATAAAAAAGGATGCTGTCAATATTTCATCCTGCGACTTTACTATTATTTGACTGATAATTCTGTAACAGGTCCTTCCAATTACACTATTAAGAAAATCGCACAGAGAGGAAAAATCAGTGTAAACAAATTGCTCAGCTTCTTTGTCCTGTTAATGTCATATGGCGTCCTGCCACTAATGCACAGTCACCACCAACCAGATATTCATTTTTAAATCATCCATCCATCCATCCATCCATCCATCCATTCCCTATACTGCTTATTTTTACAAGGGCCGCAAGTGAGCTGGAGCCTATGGCAGTTGACTTTAGTCCCAATCACGGAGCACACGGAGACAAACAACTATTCACACTCAAAATCCCATCTATGGACAATTTCCATTTTTTTTAATTTTTAATTGACCTAAGAAGCATGTCTGTGGAATGGGGGAGAAAACCAAAGTGCCTGGAAATAACCCTCACAAGGACGGGTAGAACATCCAAACATGGTCTCGAACCCCAAACTTTAAAACTGTGAGGCAGACATACTAACCATTCATCCACCGAGCATCCACTGTTTGAATCATACAAAACAGAAAATCAGCAGTCAAATAAATGTTGAAATCATGCATCCTTTTTAGACTGGAAGCTCCCAGGTGTACCTGTCTGTTGAAGAAAAGCAAGCATCTGATCCAGGATGTAAATTCACTTCAGGACAAATCCCTAGCACCTTGCAGCCAGCATAGACAATGAGGAAGCTCTTCTCTCTCTTTCTCCTGCACAGAGCACCTTCTCTCTTGTTTATTTTATCACACCTCGGGCAATTTTGCCTCTATTCCCAACTCTTGACCCCTCTCAATTGCCTTGCCGAGCCCGCCAACCTGTCCTTGGGCGACAGAACAGAACAGACCGCTACCTGTTAACAACAACAGCCATGTTATCAACCAAGGTGTAGATTTGACCTAAAACAGTATATCCCCAACTGAACTGCACTCAGTTCTCTTTCAAAGCTTCATGACATCGTACCTCTTGACTGGTTAAAGGGAGGGTTTGACAGCTGGATGAACAAATTGAGCCTTCATACTTTAGTCTGACATGCTGACAAATGCATGTCCCCTTCGATGGTGTGCTCTGAGAGAAAAAGGAAGTGTGAGATGTTTGTAATTATTCATTGCTCACACTGAGGATTGTCAGCCCCTGGACAATGGGCTGGACGTTAGCTCGAGGGCATGTGGCTACAGTAAGTTACTGTAAGCCAGTGCAATGAGAGAATCACAGCGGAGGATAGCTTGTGTTCAGAGAACTAATGAGGCTTTTTCTTGAATGTATAAGAAGTCTGAGTGTGATATTTGTCAGATTCTTACAGCCTATTAAATATAGATGAGGCCTTTCAAGGGCATTTGTGGCTGTTTGCCTGTTTTCCCAAATTAGTCATCATAGGCCAGACTCCACTCAAAATAAAAAATAAAAATAAAAAACAACAATTTTCTTGAAAAAGCCCAAAAGGTGAGATTGAGGACTCTTTCCTGGTATCACCAATTTATCGCATCTATACCACTTGTCCTAGCTGACTTGGGGCGAATGGTAAACTACGCTGTGGAATGGTCGGCAGTTAATCACAGGGCACATATACACATTCACGCTGTCACACTGAGATGAGGTGCTTTGAATAGTTTGGTTAACTTATTTATCAACGTAACTAGGTTTATGTGGAAGCTATAGAGCATGTCTCAGCTGACTGTGGGCAAAAGTCAGACATCCCGGATTTGTCGCCAGTCAATCGTATGGCGCATACCTATGCATACCTACTCTCCAGTCACTGAGTGGGAATCGATCACATGCGAGGTGCATGAAAGTCAGCAGTGTGTGCCACTACACTATCAGTGACCCTGATCAGTAAATTGTCACCGTAAACATGACATATGCATCTCATCTCTATCCGATATGCTGGAATTTGGTACTACACCACTGTAAACCACATTAAAGAAACATACAGTATACATGACATCTCTCTCACCACATCTGTGAACGTGTCAACTGAATCACTCCTTTTGAATTGTGAAAGTCTACAAAATGCTGTGGCCACTCAGTATACAAGTACTGTAGATGGTTGGAAACAGGAGATTAGTCAATACTTGGGAGTAATTGGTATCTGGACTATAATTAGTACAGAGGGTGCATTTTTTTGGGTAGCACAAAGGCACATAACGTAGTTGTCAACAAGTGTACGTATGCTTTTATATAACAATATTTAAATCATCCTTGAGTATTAAGAAAATGGCTATACAAATTTGCTGTATTATGATTATTATTTTAGTAGTAGTAGTAGTAGTTGTCGGAGTATATATTTTTTTACCATTGCTTATGTTTGTTAGTCTTATTTGCAATTCATCAATTCTTAATTTACTGTTCACGTTCACTATTTAATTGATAAGTGTTAGTTTCTAAATTAAAGATCAAGATGCAGTCGTTTAGCGCTTGATGAGATGATTCAATCTGTTCTCGCGTGCTGAGCAAGTCTGTGTATCCCATTAGTCTCCAGTGTATTGAATTTGACAGTAACCCCATTAATTGTTAAGAACCACATTCGGCACCAGTCGTACTCCTCGTTTTTCTTTTTTTTCTTTTTGCGTCTGAGAGGGAATTCCCCAAAAGGGACTTGGAGGAAAACAAGTGAGCCAAGCTCTCCAGGGTGCAACGCGTTTGCTGGCAAGCATAAATAGAAAAGCTCTTTAATGGTCTAATGGCGTGGCAATCTCCTGCTGAGGAAAGGCACACGTTCATGTGAATTGTAAGTAGAGTACTGATGGGAGCTGAGGGGAATGTAGTCCAACTGTGTGTGTGTGTGTGTATGGGTTTGGTTATCTCACGTGTTTATGGTTACATGAGTGTCAAGTGTAAAACATATTGTGATATTCTACGACAAACACAACTAATGGGCACTGTACCATAACTCAGTGGGCTACTTAAGCGAAAACATTATCCATGCGCCCGTTGCGCCTTGTCCCGTTCGTTCATTTGATCCGATTGCCCCTGCGGCTCTGATTGTTAGCATCACATGCACAAACGCACAGGTGCAGAAGTGATTTCCCATTGAAAACACACCTCTACGTGTCACCAACTGTAGCTACTCAGTCCTTGACTTGGTCCCTTTGTCCCACACAGTCAAAGGTCATCAGGTTCTCATTTATTGACACCCTTTTTTCTGATTGGAATTTGGAGCCAAACTGCTTGGTGAATTAATAATGCATAAAGTAGCAGAGGACGCTGTTGACATGATAACAAGGCAAGTGGGATGCAATAAAGAGGCCTGGACTCCGGTTCAAGTCCTCTTGAAAGTGCCGCAGTAGTAGCAAAGGGTGGTCCAGCTTTGATAGGCTCATATAATGGCCTATTGGAAGGCCAGAGCCTGATGGCGGAAGTCACTTGTTTGTCTACTGGTTTACTGACAGCACTTGACTCAATATCTGTTTATGGCCTGCTAGCTTTTATGTGTTGTTTTGAAACCCAGAGGGAAGCACATGTTGTGACACTTGAAAGGAGTGAATCGGCAGCATGTGACACAGACATTTATTGATTTGGGACACTGAAAGTGAAAGAACATGGACTATGTTTGTCATGTTGCCCTGACAGGCGGCAGCTTGTACAAGGAAGTCATGGCAGTAAATTGTAGTGTGATGAAGGAAGAATGGAGATTTTCTCTTTTTTCTTTGAGAAATTGTGTCAGGGGAAAGGGGCTATACTGTATTTGTGTTCAAGGTGGAGTCAAGCACTTGCATTAGTCCAGGTGTAGCGTGTGGAAATCCAGTAATGTGTAACCTCTGAAGTTGAGCTTGTACAAAAAAAACACGAGACATCCGTGCTGGAGCATCTTCTTTGGCTTTTTTTTTGTGATGTTTATTCCAAAAGAAGCATCACCTTCAACAAGGTGTGTTTTAGAGAAGAGCAGAATAATCTGAGACGCAATAATGAAGACAATACATCAGAACCTATGTGTGTTATGAGGACAATCATGAGTTACTGTCAAATTATTAGTTACAATACAGTGTTTCATTGTAGATAGCATCCATAATGTAACATGGCATTGATTAAGACTTTTTATTTTTTTTTATTTGTATATTTTACTTATTGTGTAGCAGTGTAGTTAAAGCGGATAAAAACCCAAGATGTCAAAACAGTATTATATTTTAAATGTGCATATCTTTATCAGCTACTGTTTACTTAAGTCGATGAAGTATATATTCTAAAAAAAATACGTTTAAAGCATAGCATTTACTAGCTTACGGGGGGCGCCATTTTCAGGTCTTTTCATTCTTGTCAGAGTGCAAATTTGTGAAAATTGACATATGTGCACCAATTTCTGCCTGCTTTGTTTTCAAAGAAAACTAAACACTTAGTAAATATTCAGCAACCACAAGCTATATATTGGACTTTATTTCATGGTTGAAAGCTACATAATAAACCATGATCACAAACATCTAGTGTTGTTGAGTAACTCATTACATTACTTTTATGTAATTTAACTACAAAATATATACAATTCCAATCCATTACATTACTGGGAGAAAATGTGTAATTAAATTACAGATGCGTTTGGAAATTTCCATGATTACAATTTTTGTTAAATTTGTAAAATAGCTGCAAAAGCCTGGATTTTCACTTCCTCCTTCTAAAGCCGACGCTTGTGGGCTTTCACCGCCATTCTTCGCAGTCTCAAACATGCCATACTTTTCCAAATACAACCTCCAAGCGCCATCTTGTGCTGCAATCTATTTGTCTGACATTTTGAAACGATTGGAGTTTGAACGGTTTCATCTTTTTTCTGGAACACGCAGTTATCTAGGTTGTCATATGATTCGATATTGTCTTAATCGTGCACACTTTTCAGTAGGTCAAAATAGTCTGGTATGGTGTGGTGGTTTTCCACATTATGTACAAATATAATACGAAATTTTGTTTTATCATGTAATGTATTTTGTTTCATCATGTTTTGTTATCAGTTTATTATTTGTGTAAAGTACAAATATATAGTTAATTCCAAAATAATGATCTATGGTTTTAATCCACTTTTTAGTGGAAACATTGAAAGGTCCTGTTGATGTATTCATTCAAAATTAAGAAAAGTCATCAAAATGTCATCAAATGTAATTAGATATATTGATTTGAGGAAGTAATTGAAATATTTACACAACTGTTACATTTTCAGCAGGGTAACTTGTAATTGTAAACAACTACATTTCCAAAGTAATCTCCCCAACACTGCAAACATCATCATCTACAAGTACTTACCGAGTTGTGAGCCGAGATGGATTTTTCTTTCACATCAAGAAGTTGGTGGACACTGCTTTCACTCTTCGCTACGCTTCCTCTGATGGCCGCAGTATGTTTTCCATCTCAGCGATGGTGTACGGAGGATCGAATGATTAAATCCATCGTTCTCAACATCTATCACCCATCATAATTCATTAGCAGCAGGCAAGGTGCAACTGCAGCTGCGACGTGATTTTTGGTGAAATAATCTTTAGCTGCAGTAAAGATTATTTCACCAAAAATGGCTGCTCGCTTACGTTCATTAATTATTCCGTTTAATTCTTATTGCACAAATGCAATATTAATCACCATACCGTGATTTGACTATTGCTGGCAATTTTGAGTTACGTTCAACTTTAACATGTTGTTACACTAGTATGACAGTTAATGACGAGGCAAAAGTACAAAAAAATTGTTTTTTTTCTTTGAACCTTTCCAATATTTTGTATTTGCCACTTTCAGAACAGTTCTGGTTCATTGTACTCGCTGCTTGAGTAAAATAAATCAAGTGAGAGGATGTTTTCAAAATGTATTCGTGTTCATTGCAAAATCAAACCATACGCACTGACGAGAATGTCCTTTTCTTATACCAACACGGTGCAATTAATTAACATTAATTATGCACGGTCACCTGTCCTCAAATGCCCCATGCATATACAGTCCATTTATAAACTTGTCCTTGCCTCTTGGAGGCGCAAAAGATACAAATATACAGAAAAAGTTACACATTGTTTAAATAAAACACATCTGAAATTGACTCCATTAGTTAAGAATGTTAAAATGTTATTCAAAACATTGCCTGCACAGTTTGTAATGTTCTTAATGTTTGCTGCTGTTTGATTTCCTCTGGGAATTTCCTTTTTAATCAAAACAAATCTAAGGTAGAACAGTTTGTGTTCCGTTTTAGAGGTTCCAGTGTACGTGTTTGTGTGTGTTACTGTAGGCAAGTTGGAGGGGAGAGAGTGTGTGTGGAGGGAGGGGGGGTTGGCAGTGTACCAGTGTAAAAATACACTTTGGCAGCACTGATAACATCGAGTCTTCAAGTCTCATTAAAAGGCACAGCAGGTTCTGAGAAGAGAAGTGTGTGTGTGCGTGTGTGTGTGTGTGTGTGTGTGTGTGCTTTTGCATTAAGTCACTGGCTTCAGTGTGATCGGCCGTCAAATGGAACAATGTATTCTGCAGGACCTCAGGGTTTCCATTTGAGTATTCGGACGTAGCGCTGGGATGAACTGTGTCTGTTTTATGTGTAAAAAAATAAATAAATAAATAAAATAAAATAAAAAGTTGCTAATTAGTCCCACTGTGACTGAACGACGAGATAGAGGAAGAGAGGGAGAATAGGCGCTGAGGTGGTGACGAAAAAGGAGAGCACTTAGCACACTTAACGCTTCGACCTGACACTGTCTGGAGATTGTTGATCGACTGTTGTTTTTTTGTTGTTGTTTTTTTTTATTATTATTGTCTCCCGTTATGTAAATATACAGCATATCATTTACTATGACTGCCTGCTTCCAAAATTAAGAGTTTGTTCTTTTCTTTTATCTTTTTTTGACTCATCACGTTTGCAAATTGTAGACAATAAGCAAGCCCTTCATATAGAAACCCACATTCATTATTATTTTTTTTAAAAGGGCCACTGATAATAATTAGCAATTAAAATGTGGTCTTTTTGCCTCACTTTCACCCTAATCAGCTTGACAGAGAGACATACTTAATTCTCTGTAGTAACTCCCTCCCGCAACAAACTATATACACACGCCACACACACACAAATATTAATCCATCTCATCTTGGCACTAATGTTGCTGCAGATGTTAATCAACTAAACAAAGACTGTGGCAGCCATGCAATGACCATCAAATCGCAATAAATCCAAAAAAAAATATTTTGAGGAATATGCTGTTTACTCATCATCAAAATTAATCCATTCTGGAGACTGCTGATCTTGATTCAAACTTTAAGTTAACAGGACATTTTGGACAATTCTATGCCTCCAGCTTTGTTGTAAGTCTTTTGGAGACGTGTTTTGTTCCGCCATGACTGCCCCAGTGCATAAAGCAATGTCCATAAAGACATAGTTGGATGAGAACACCTCCGGGATGAATTGGAACAGAGATTGTGTACCAGCCCCTCTCTTGGGTGTGTAACCTCTGACCTCACATATGTTCTTTTAGACAACCGTTTCCACAGACACACTTCAAAATTCTATCGTCTCTAAAATCCTTTGAGATCTGGCGGGTATGCAAAAAGGTGACAAAGCTTTTCTCTCATTTTACTAAAAGTTGCATAGCAAATCAGAAAATGTTCTTACATGCACCATTATAAAAACAACAACTTCAAATATGTCTATTTTTTTATTCCTCGTGTGACATCCCGCTGCAACACCAATGGGCCTGTTGCGTAAGACTAGGCGGCAGTGCTGGTGCTGGTCCAGAAATGTGGCAGCGGGTCACACGGCTGAGTGACAGCAGGAAAAAGCATGTCGTGTTTGTTTGGACTCCCTCTTTGTCACCCCCCTCCTCCTTCCCCACGCACGCACACCCCTTTCCTGTCCTCTTTTTGGCCTTATTTAGCCCCCCGCCGTGTCACGCTGAGGTCACGGTGAGCATGCGCGCGCGCGCACACACACGCACAAACACACGGCACGACATGAAACACAAGAGCGCCCACACAAACACACATGCATACAGATTGCAATAGCATGGTCGAGTGCATCATAGATGGAAGTGCCTTGAAGGAGCTGCTTCTCATACTCTCGACCTCATTAGCTGCTGATTTATCTCACCTCCCTGCTAATGCTCTGAGTAGTGTGTGCATGTGTGTGTGTTCGAGAGTAATACAGTGCAAGCGAGAAAGAAATATTGTGTGTATTTCCATGGATTAGTGTCTGATTATACGTGTGTCTGGGAAGTAAGAAAGATTAAGTGCATGCGATGGATGTGTGTGCACATTTGTGTGTTCGTACCATGTGATTGCGCATGTGTGTGCGTCTGGAGGTGTCAGAGAAACAGGGACGCTGTTGTTACGCATTAGCCTACATAAGCACACCCAACCTGAGGTCAAACATATTAATAAAAGATCTCTCACGCACACGCATACTGCAGACAAGACACACAAGAAAGTCACTGTGCTATCTCATTAAAAAAAATCCTTCAGCCCCGCACTTCATAATCATGACGCGCTGTAGTCCACCATTATCCATTTAGCACATTTTCCACTTGTCTTGCAATAATCTGCAGGAGCCCCCAGTGAGCTTATTATTGTTATTGCCAAGGAAAAGTGCTTGTGGCAGCAGACGCAGGTATGATTTGGGAATAATGCCACATTTGAATTTGCACAAGGAACCAAGAATGAAGAAGAAAAGAACCTACGCCAAAAACACTTGCACTCTTGTTGCACTCTGCAAGTGTTCACTTCTTGGAGAAGTCGTTTATTTATTATGACCTTGTTTTGATATGACAAAAAAGGATGGCTGTAAATCTGCCCTACATAATTTATTGACTCACAGGGATTGAATCTCAGGAGGACAATCCCTTTTTTTCTTCTTTTTTTAAGCCTTTACCTGATTTCTTCTGCACAGCAGTCCCAAGAGATAGCTGTAAGCCAAATAAAGGAAACTCGCATGTTTTGTCATACAGCTTGTGTTGAAACCAAACAATTCATAAAAATTAGGTTATGGGTGACTCATTTTTGTCTTGGAACTATCACCACAATGCCATACTAAACAGAGTAGAAATAGTGGTTTGAAAACCCTCACAGGTTTTTTTTTTTTTTTTTTTTTTCTTTCTTTTCCTTGCGTTGAAGTCAATTAATCACAGAGACGACTATAGAGGAAGTAATGTGTATTGTGGTAGAATTTGGTTACGATAGCATAGCTTTAAGATGGAGTGAAAAGACAATGGTGGGGTTAGATTAAACTGTGAAGAAAATAGCAATCTGAGTGGAGAATTCTGATCGATGAATTAAAAAAGGGGGCAAGATGACCGTTAATTTGTATAAAGATTATGTGCTGTTTAATTGTGCATTTTTCTGGGGCGTTGGTTGTGTGATAGAAAAATAGGAGTTGTAGCACGTAATTTATGATGACTCAGACAGGTAACAACGTCACAGGACGTTTTTCGCAATAGGACTGCAGCTATCGAAAATTTGACCTATTTGCTTGGAACACTTTGAGGTCAGAGCTCATTTAATAGTTTCTAATTCCTAGTTTTCTTGAATGCAGCATGAAGCTAGTCCCCGCTACTTTTTAACCTTTGTGCCACCATATCTCTCACAGAGAAAAGTTAAGTCGGCCAAAGCTTCATGACATGCAAAAAATCCAGTGGATCTGACCTCTTCATCTTTCCTTACTTTCTTCTGTAGATGTGAAGAACCTGGAGAATTTCCACCTGGTCGAGAGCGTCCAGGAGCAGGTGAATGCGGCGCTGTTGGACTACGTCATGTGTAACTACCCGCAGCAAACGGACAAATTTGGTCAGCTGCTCCTGCGGTTGCCAGAGATTCGAGCCATCAGCCTGCAGGCCGAAGAATATCTTTACTACAAACATCTGAATGGCGACGTGCCCTGCAACAATCTGCTCATTGAAATGCTCCATGCCAAGAGAGCTTAGGAGGGAACTGCACTACCCTCAACACCTTGTGAGGAGTGAGGCCAAAAATCTCCTGCTTTTATTTAAATCCACCTCAGCCCTGATTTGACAGCGTAAAGGAAAAACTTTGACAAATACACACAAACTGAGCGTTCACATGTATGAACAGCAAGAGGAAAAAAGTGCAGATACAGGACTCAAAGAGGAACACTTGAACTAAACAAAGATTCAGTGTTTATAACCAGTGACTCTGAGAAAGGACGTTGTATAGCATGTGGACTTGAGTTGAGACTTTACTTTTAGCTCTGGTTGGTACTGTACAGACGAGCGTTCATGTGGTCAACCAAAGCGGAATCTTACCTGCTATCACTGAACTCATCGATACAGCAGCGGCAGCTTGACCTGACCAAAAATGTGAGGAATGACTGTTAAAGAAAGAAAGCCCTGCAAATGAATTGCCCTCATTAATCAAAACAGTACTAGTCCCATAACAGAAATAAGTTGGTGGGTCCCCTTATTTGACCCCCTTGAGTCCTTTTGAACAATGTACCTCAGAAAGTCTAACAGTAAATATATTCCGTTAATAATATCAGCTAAAACAATAGTGTATTTTGATTTTTCCTGCAAAAAAAAAAAAAAAAAAAAAAAAAAACACACCCTTTTTAGTACCAAACAAATGGAACAAAACAAACTGTGGTTCGGGACGTGGTTATAGCCTGCCTTTGCCCAGAAAGACCAAAGCTTGCTGCAGAAGAAGAAAATTACACACAACCTTTATAATCAGTATTATTTAAAAAGGAAAACTGCAAAAAATGAAAAAAATATTGTGATGTCACAGTTATGTGAGTCTTGCCTTATTTCATTACCATGCTAACTAACTGTGCAGACGTGAATGAAAATATGTAAAAATATATATAAATAAAGTGTTAATGTTGTAAAATTTTAAAAAGGAATAATTACAGGTGTTTACATTCATGTGGTAATATGGGAGACAACTGTGATGATGCATAAATTGCAAGGCAATGATTTCCTAAAAAGAGGACATCAATGACATGGGGAAAAAATGGTTGCTTTCTTTCTTGTTGTTGTGTGTACAGTGTTTTTTATTTCCGTTTGAATCAGTACTTAAATTATGTCGTGAGACACTAAAATCATTAAGGAATCACATAAAATATTAATTTCTGTCTGCTGGCATTCAAACATGTCTCTTCAGTATTGCTGTATAAGTTTCAGCTTCTCCTTCCACTTTTTTGTACAACTTTTATTCATTATTTACAGTGCTATACCTTTTTGATGTACAGAATGTCACTGGTTATACTTAATAATGAAGATAATTTATTGCGTCTATTGGTTTCCATCTTTGTGTTACATGACATGAGGTTTCGGCGCCACAATAAATTTGTCTACTGTAGAATGTTCTGGTTTTGTTTCTACAAGCCCTGCCCCAATGAAGGGATTTCACACACACACACACACACACAAAAACACTGATTTAAAGCTTAATTTACTTAAAGGAAACACAAATGCCATTTTTCTGCACAATAAAAGCACATAAAGCAAAAGTTGGGGTGCTTACGTTCAAATGGAAATGTATACTGTTTGACAATATAGATCATGTTCAAACTACGACCTGCGGGCTATTCGCGGTCCGCCGTCCATTTTTTTACAGCCCGCTGCATATGCTGAAAATATTTAACACGCCTGCAACTCCAAATTTTCCCTCCCTCGATATATTGCCATGTGCTGTTTTCCTCGTCCCTCCCCTCCAAAGAGACTGAATAACAAGAGGGTTCACTCTGTGCATTGATCTCAGTACATGGGCGCATTTGTTTCATAGTGGAATGAAAGCAGTGATTCCCCTTGTCAGCCATCATGTCTCTTTGTCTATGTGGAAGGAGGCGGGGCTGCTAGCATACTCACACATGTAGCAAGTGAGGGGAAATTAGAGCAAAAAGGACAATTACATAGCCAAATATCGTGCCAGGTGTGGAACTATTTTGGGCCATCTGCGTTAGTGTTGGCATCACCCCAGCATAATTCAATGCTGTCCAATCGAAGCAGGTTATTACATACACTTTTAAAGCGGCACAAATAGTCCAGACGAGAACTCAGTTTCAAACGCTTAACGTAAAAAAAAAAAATTTTACATTGCTTAATGTCCAAAAACTGTGCTCAATCGAGACCAAAATGTATTGTATGTGGATATAATCGGCCTCGCCAGACCACTTTTGCTGGGGCACATGCCCCAGTATAAATGAGCTTTGCCCTGGCATGCGGCGGGGACTGGCCTTCTGGAGTGCCAAGTGTTTTCCCGGTGGGCCGGTGCGGCCGGAATGAAAAAAAAAAAATTTCTGTGTAGTTGTTAGTGTGTTGCATCCACCGCAGTGTTTCCCATTCATTTATTTGCGACCTGCTCATGATGGATGCGACCCTCCCCAAAAGTACCTGCAATGAATGAACCATGTTAGTTTTTTTAGAAAGGTAGCTTGTTGAAGTCTAGCTCGCTGGCAGTAAATTATGTCACATAAAATTAAAATATTAACATATACATATAATAACATATACTATTTCCAGCAGAATTAGTTGCCCACTGCCAAAACAAAATCGTAAAAAAAAAATTTAAATAACCATCATTTTCTCATTATTGATGAGTTTCAGTCAAGTGGGCAAACAAATGTGTTTGAAAGTTGAAACAAATGTAGCTTTTTGATTTTTAACTATTTATGTTGTACTGTAAATAACCTTATTTCAATAGTTCAAATAAATGTTCGTCTTTTCATTTAAGATGACTTGTTTTTATTTGTGTTTGTTTTGACCATGGTTGCCCCGAGAGAACGCATGTCAATCATCTGGAGAGATACAAAAATCTCACTGTATGTATTTTATTATTGGGTTGAAAAAATACAATTTACTTTAAATAAGTGTGTAGTTTTGTATTTGTACTTAGAGGCCCCATATTTTGGCTATTTTGACCTCCATAGAGGGACTCTAACATGGACTTAGTATAAAAGTGTCAATTTCAAGTGTGTTTGGAATACAAAGATAATACGTATCACCTTGAATTTCTGGTAGAGGCTAAATGTTAAATAAAATGTGAACATGGACTATTGGAGTCTTTACTGCAAATGGCTGTTCATTAATTATTCCACACAGATCTCAGTGTTTTAATTGGCACAAACTATTGTTCACTTACATGAACATACTGTATTAAAGCTAGCTAACCAAATATAGTATGCTTTTATTTCTTCTTAAGGTGCTTTGTTAAAGTTTTTGGACAACAAAAACAGCAACCCTCTTCAAATCAAAGGAGGATTTTATTTAGGTTTCTCTGTTAAGTTATAACTTTAAAAAAAAACTAAACTGTATTTGGAACTTTCAAAGCTGAGTCACAGCCCTAGTAACAAGTGGTATTGTTAACAAATAGTAACAATCCTGAACTATTTGCCTTTTTACCTTTAACCAAAAACTTTGATGTAGAAGCTTTTCAAATTATACAATAATATATATAAAGACAAAATATAATTGCTTGATGGATTGGATTTAGCGTGTTTAATAAATTTATAGTTGAAGAATTTTAAAGTGGTCCTTGCGTCCTTCAATTTTCTTTATACGGGCTTCGAGGAAAAAAGTTTGGACACGCCTGAGGTAGATACTACAATAGTACGTAAAGATGACTACATCTTTGTGTAAATGCATGCATGTGTGTGTGTGTGTGTAAGAGAGAGTGAGAGTGTTGCCCACACAGTACACACAAAACATCAAAACACAATTTTCTCCAACATATGACCTTTTTAAAATGTTTTTTTTTATTGTCACAGTACTAGCATAACAACATTGGAGAGCCAAAAGTTAAAAAGACAAAGAAAATGCCATTTGCTTCCATGGAGACTTGCTACATAACATATACCATTGGTACCAATTGTGAGATGACAAACTACTCTTTGTTTTTGATTGTTTGACACACCATTGTAAGTAAATACACATCCATCCATCCATTATCTACACCGCTTATCCTCACTAGGGTCGCGGGTATGCTGGAGCCTATGGTATGCCGCAGCTAACTGCGGGCAGGAGGCGGGGTACACCCTGAACCGGTTACCAGCCAATCGCAGGGCACATATAAACAAACAAGCATTCGCACTCACATTCATACGTATGGACAATTTAGGGTCTTCAATTAATTAATTAACCTACCGTACATGTTTTGGGGATGTGGGAGGAAACCGGAGTACCCGGAGAGAACCCACACAGGCACAGGGAGAACATGCAAACTCCACACAGGTGGGGCCGGGATTTGAACCCCGGTCCTCAGAACTGTGAGGCAGATGTGCTAACCAGTCGTACACCGTGCTGCCATAAATACACATTGCTGTAATCATTTTATATAATATACTGGAATTCATGTTACGTAGTTGTTTAATAACAAGAGCAATAAAAGAGTAGCCTAATTAAGTCTAAAACACGACAGTTACATACTGTATGTACATTATCGTACACAACCGGTTCACAAAGATGCTCCATTATTTCATTTAAGTGTTAAAATACAAACTTTCCTATCACAATCCAATTTGGGACAGTACTGATACAGAACCCTTACTAAAAAGTAGCGATTCCGATTCCGCTCCAGAAAAATGTAATCCCCGTTGTCATTAGTAAAGGTTAGGCCTTGATAAAAAAGGAAACATCCATCATACATACACAAAAAAAAAAGAGACTCACAATTTAGATTTGAGGGTAGAGTAGTTAGGCCCTTCTATGATGAAGCTGACGGTCTTCTAAGTTGAGAAGCAAGAAGCAGTAAGCTCCAGCTCCACGGGGACACGGAGACTGCAACCAGGTGGTGACGCTTCCGCTTGTTTGGGAGGGAGCTCCTGTGTCGGAGGAGGTGGGAATATTCATTTGCATTCAAGAATACAAGAGTTAAGTTATCATTACCAACAATGGGCTCTGCCGTATAGCAAACAATTTGGACTCAGTACTTTTTTCGGTATGCTACATGTTGTTATTCTCGGTTTATTTTGCTCAAGGACTTCCTCTACAGGACACAATAGTGAATACAACATTCATTCAATGATAAGCTTTACATCACAACTCATGAATACTTATTTAATATCCAATATCTAACCAAGGAAAAAGAAACAGAAGCACGAAGGTAAGGTCAAGTGCTAAAGAAACCAAGCTAATGAAAGACACCAACAGAACTTGCCTGCATCATAAAATCATATGCTGAAATACATTTTGTGCTGGCCGGTCCACCAATATTGTAGAAAGGTAAAGTAGGTGATCTGAGGTCACCATGGGAATAATAGATACAATATTATTTTTATTACAAGTCACTTTTCTAATTAAAATATTTTGAAGCTGTTCTCTTAAGTTACAATTACTTACTTACTTTTAACAAATGTAAAAATACTTTTGTATTATACTGTACTTTATATGAGGTTTATCAAAAGATGTATATTTATTTCTTTTGTGGTCATGTATTAGTAAAATAATAAAAATACAAATAAATAAAATTGCTAAAGTATCTCTATGTACAGTATCTGCAAAATGAATTAGTTTGAAGAAAAACATTTTCAGTGAATCTGTCATTTCACCAACAGTTAACTCAAACTTGAGGTACCTCTTCTTACAACCTACAATATCAATAAACACAAATGCCACTGATAATTTGAATCAAACATTGAATACTGCTGAGGATAATGGAGAATAATTTACGGGAGACTCAAAACTACTTCATTCCTTCCACGTCGCCTAATTAAAAAATACAACAGAATACAATATCCTGATATAAAGAAAATCGACGCTGACTCATAGAACTATAAATGTTCAAACCCACCACTCAAGATGGACCAGGCCTTCCCTTGTGTTGGTTAAAAGCACACGCACGCACACACACACACACAAACACACAGACACACACACACACACTCCCAGGACATACCCAATATGGGATCTGGTGAAACAATCCTGGTATCATGTAATAAGTCAAATTGGTGACTGCTTCCAGTATGTGCATCCAGCCGTCAACGCTTACCCTGGTCAGGGTCAAGGTTAAACTCGAGCTTATTCCCAGCTGACTTTGGGTGAGAGATGAGGTACACTGTGCACAGGTTGTCAGTCAATCCCAAGACACACACTGTACAGAAAAACAACCCTTCACACTTACATTTGAACAATTCATTTAGTCTTCCGTAAATGCTGTTGTTTTGGAAATGTGGGAGGAAGTCAGAGTACCCGGAGAAAACCAGCAATGAAAACATGCCAACTCCACACAGAAAGGCCAAACCCAGAACCTATGATTCTGGCGATTTCTTGCTCTGTGGAGGATTTTTGGAAAGATTTTCTTTTCCTTCAATAACACCAATGGATTGAGTGATCATATGATAGATATGTTCTCCTGCAGCATAATGCACGCTGGTCACAGCTGGGAAAGCAGCCAGCTCCACCAGCCCTGACTTGGAGCTTGGCTTGCAGTGCCTGGCCTCTTGGTCCATAAATGTGTTCAACCTGCCTGTCTTCACTCGCCCTGAATTTGTATAAATAATGTATATAAATGTATCTGCTCACTCTAACAAGTGCAGCCTCCGGTGAAAATATTCAGAAATGCATGCTGTGTGCATCCCCAAAGGTGGACATCAGCTCCTGACCGACCGAGTCCAAAGATAACCACAGAGATAGCAAGGAAAAAAAGGCGGGCGGGGGGTGGGTGAAATGCACATAAATAACTTGCCGAAAGCAACATAACACACACACGCGCACACACAGATGTAATGCTGTCAATTTCTAAACAGGCTTTCCTTCCCATCACACAAAGAGGCCCCGAGTCGTGTCTGCCAGCGTTATGTGAAGCTTTTAAACTCTGGAAGCTCATCACTCACCTTTACTGAGATGCACCTGCTGCGTGCTTCCTGCATGGTGACGCAGGAGCGAATGATGAGCGAATGAGGTTACAAGAGGAAGACAATTCACCTTTGGAAGTAGATTTCCAGGATGATTAAGGAGCAGACAATTTATTATGAAAATGCACAAACAGTTTAGCTGGATTAGTTTACAGTAGCCGGCACAGTGTACGACTGGTTAGCACATATACCGCACAGTTCTGGGGACCGGGGTTCAAATCCCGGCCCCGCCTGTGTGGAGTTTGCATGTTGTCCCCGTGCCTGGGTGGGTTTTCTCCTGGCACTCCGATTGGCTGGCGACTGGTTCAGGGTGTACCCCGCCTCCCGCCAAAAGATAGCTGGGATAGGCTCCAGCAGCCCGTGACCCTAGTGAGGATGAGCAGTAAAGAAAATGGATGGCTAGATAGTTTACAGTAAAAGTTGATAACTTGAACTATAAGAGCACGCACACACTCAAGAATGCCAACCTCTGCAGCAAAAAAATCTAAAATTAGGCAAAAAAAATCAAAATTGAAAAATGAAAAAATTGTTTGGGGGTTTATGGGCATATTTTTTAGGAAATAGATGTTATCTGTAAATTGGTTTATTTTTACTCATGACATAAAATTATTTTGAATGCAAATCCTATTCAATGTTAGTGAGAACAGGCACAGACCTAGCTGAGTCCTGGAATGACCACACCGGATTTTCTATTACAGCAGTATGCAATATTGGTGATGTTGTGTTAAAACTTGCATTGGTGCAAATATTACAGTTCAGAGTTGTGTGTATTGCTTTGTAAAAAAAAAAATTCGCTTTCAGAAATGTTAAAACAAATATGAGTGCTGAGAGTAAAGATTTATTCTTTGCCGTGACTTGGAATTACACTGGCTGCTATTTTACAACAGTAAGAGTAAAAGGTATTTATCAAAATGTTCTTAATGATATCGAGACTAATAACATTGTAACTGATAATATTTAGTACATTCACTAATCTCCCTCCATGTTAAAACTGATGGAGGCTCATCGAGACTAAAGAGAAACAGGAGATGTCTTCAGAGAGGCAATTAGCCAACTTTCAAATCACTAATAGCAGCAGTTGTACCTATTGTTTGCAGACTTGATGGACAAACTTTACACATGTAAATATTAAAAGAATAGGCAAGCATTGTTAATGGGAACACTCACAATTGTTATGCAAAAGAATCGCTGTGGCATGCTAAACAAACACACAAAGGTTTGGAAATGGGATGGTTTGAAGGCCGCTGCCGTTTCATTTCCAAGCATGCATTATACATCATTGTGCATAAAGAGGAAGCCTACAGCATTATGATGCTTTTTTTCCATGATTATCCTTTATAAGTAATTAAAAGGAGAGTGATAGAGGGGGAAAAAAATAAATTTTTTAAGCACCTGAACCTCGCTGCCAGCATTCCATTAATTGCCTACACAATGGGGGGAGCCTTTAGAGATTTTTCAATTTAAAAAAATGAGGAGCACACATTCAGTGCTCATGTTATACCGGCACTTAAATCCTACAAAGCTCATAAAAAAGGACTCAAGGTTGCATCCAATTGAAAGCCTCCAACTATAGCCACTTCAGAAATCCATTTAGCAAGCAGGGGGTTAGAACATCTAATTCAAAAGGAGTTGCTCTGTTAAAACGGTTGCACCAATGTCTTTTAAAAACAAACACAGACACACACACACACTTTCCGGCACACGTACTGCCACTGTGTTTGCTTGGCTCCATTGTGGAAAAAAATTAACCCGGCACATACAGAAATCAAGACACAAAGGCCTCATCTTGCCAGAGCTCAGTTGAGTGGTGAAGGTGAATGCTTCAATGCATATAGAATCTTGACCTTTGCCTCAACAGTGTCAAAAAAAATAATTCCCAATCTGTGGGATCGACCAAGGAAAGAGGTCTCCGGCCTCTGTAAGAAAATGACAACCTGAATGTCTCTACACACTACATCACTGATTCCTTGAATTCTATGCAAGTGAACATTTTCAAAATTAGACTTATTTAACATAAACATTATTTTTTGGAACGACTGGATTACTGCAAAACTTTAAAATAAACTTGAACAGTTAAAGAAATAGGAAATGTCGTCGGCCAGGCAAGTATTTATTTCATTCATTTCACTTGTAAAGACTGTGGGTCACTGTAAGCTGCAATGCACTCAAAATAAAACAATGTTAAGAGGACATTGGGTTTGTCATAGAAAATAACATTAGCTCTATCAAAGAGTCTACTTGTCCATCTGTTTTCTCTGATTTTCTTGTGCACATTTTTTTTTATTGATGGTCACTTAACATTTGCATCAAATAAATATATTTATGCAATGATGGTGCATTTAAAAAAAAAACTGTCAAATCTTTTGCGGGGGTCAATCAAAGCATTTTTTAAATTTATATTAAATAAAAGGTATAAAAATGTAATATAATTCAAACCTTTGTTCAGTAAGGAAGTAAAAAAAAAAGAGATCTTTACTACATCGGCGTGTATGTGTAGTAATGCAAATGACCAAGAGGAGTAGATCATAACCTTACCTATTTTTAACTATGAATTACAAGAGGAACTCAGCCCTAAGTCCTTGGTAAAATTATTTCGTTTTATTGAACACTGCTTCATGATTTATCACATTAGGATTAGAACTTGGTCAGATACCAAAAATTTGGTTAAAAAACAAATCTGCAAATATCTGAATTGACCTAAAATAAAATAACAGGCCTGAAGAATATTTACCAACTTTAAAATGTTCTTTTACAATAATGTCTGAGATCAGTGTGTGTTCTTTTATTCCAAAATGAATGAACACACAGTGAAAAAAATATATTCAGCTGAATGAACTGGAGATGTGTGATGGCTACAGATAGCCTCCCATAAAACCAGAACATTTCAAGTCCCATAGGAGCACCAGCAGCCTTGATCTGTGTGACCTACTGATGGAGAGCGTAGTAATCAACACAGAGTGGGACCATGAGCTATCACACATATGGCCCTTAGCACTTCCACACATATTTATTTACCAGCTATGTACTGTAGCTGTATGTCGAAGGGAAGGGATAAACGTCACATGTAGAAGAGCATTGGGTGTTGTCCTTTGTGTGAACAGCTACTAACAAAAGCAGTAAATCAATTTGACTTATGTCACTCAATGAACAGACTGCACCCCAGTGTCTCGACTGATGAAGAGACTTACAGCATCTGAAAATAAATGGAAAAAATGCTGTTGATGACAGTGTGTAGTCAATGTGATTGGAAAATTGCTTCAAGATTGCAATCAGTAGCACACGGACAAAAGAATACATGAACCAGTATGACTTTTGACCTGAGATAGATACTGTACATGTATCTATGGGTTTGACCTTTGACCTCAGGTTGGATAGACTTACTAATACTATTGAACGAGTTAAGTGGAGTAAATTGTGTCATAAAAAGTCCAGATTTTCATTTTGAGCTTTCTTTTTGATCACTAGAGGTCAAATACCATTCATTCCTATTGTGGTAAAACGAAACATTATATTATCAATAATTGTGTGTTGGCCTTAGCTCAACGAGTTGGCCATCCGTTCCCGAAGTTCATTTCACTTTGACATTTGCGTTGTTGCTGGTCACTAGTATTATGCTTCTGTGTTCTTCAGTCGGTTCGCTTTCTGACTTGCTACCGTTCTGTTCTACATGACAACCACGGAATCAGTGGCTTGGCTCTCCTTCCTCGATGTTGACCCCACACAAGAGGATTTTTATTTTATTTGTTTTACTGTAATTGTCAAACATTTGTTAACGCAAATATCGGTGGTGATCATTTTCAGAATACATCAGTGAGGGTAATATCACTTTTTCAGGACAGTATTCAGGGTAATCAGATAATCGGGTCCTTGCTAACGTTGGTCAGATAGGTGGAATCACGCTCAAATTCAACCGGATTATTTTACTGTGTGTACCCCACTTCAGTTGACAGTAAGTCAATAAAAAAGAAAATAATAATGAAGGGAGGATTTTAGGCTTCTTGTTTTGACGTCATCAATCAACTGGTGACTCTTAATAGATCGCTTAGGACTGCGACAACTACAAGACTGACAAACAGACAAGGGAAAAATCCTTCATTTATAGTCTAGAATTTAACCACTTATACCTGCTTCTTAATTCATTAATGACATTTTTCTTTAGTGCTAACATTTTCTTTTTGTAATGCAACATTGACATTCCACTACTTGTTTGCACCAAAGCACATAATCTGCAAGATATGTGATGCACTGCATTCCAAAGACACAAACAAAAGATTAATCTTCAATTTTGTGTCAGTCTGCTTTCAGTGTGTGGATGTGTGTATGTCTGTCCACATATGGATGTAAGTACTTATGTATGTTGTTGTACACAAACAGTACATCTTCTGGTGTGATCAATACAAAAATATGCCTGAATAGAGCTTTCATCCTTCCTCTTTTCAGCGGCTGCTTTTTGTTCTCCTCCTGTCTTTCAGAGCACCAACTCCAACTGCTGGCAGGCCTTCAAATGCCAACAGCTGCTCCCGAACTTTCACTGTGATTATTTAGTCTGCCATACCTCTCATGGGACAGCAACACTTTCTGTAAGCTACTGAGGACTCTAAAGAGTGAAGGTCCATTTCCAAAGTCAGCTATAAACACTATAACATCACAGACACATCACAGCTATGAAAAACATGAGCGTGGACCACTGGGAGTATCTGCCAGTTACATCCCTTCAGCATCTGTTTGAGTCAGTCACTCGGTCGTACACAAGTGCACGACATCTTAGTCACCTGGATTTCCAGGTTGTATAAAAAGCAGGTTAAGATTGAGTTAATTTTGTTGTGATCCAAATAATAACACTTTGACCGAATGTCAACCATATAAATTATTGACGACAAGTGAAGCTTGAAGTTTGACTGTCTGTCTGCCTCTGTGAACAAGGTATATCAAAAAGTTGTCAATTAAATTTGCTGACCGTGCACAGGAGGTTTTGGTTGGGTTTTGAGATGGATTGCAATGCAGTTGTTTCACGTTGCTTTACGACCCAAATCAAAGCACCATTATTTTTAAAAAATGCTGTTGTTTCTTTGGTTAGGAGTGTTTTACAATTAACCTATACAGTATTTCACCTAATCAAACATTACCTATACAAGTTTTAAATACTATGATGATGAATAATATGACGATGGCAATTACACACAAATATAAAAACTCCTCTTAAAAAAAAAAAAATATGTTGCAAAAACATGTTAATCAATGTAATGCCTGATGCCGGATTGTAAATAGGAAGGACAATCCATCAGTGGGTTGTGTTAGGCCAGGTACATACAAAGACAATCGGCCTTTTTTTGTACCGATACTGCCCCTTCCCAACGTCGTACGTCAAACGCCAGACAATCTTAAATCTTATGAAGTTATCCTATAAGATTGTCCTTAGGTCTGATGTGCGTTACGAGTGGATTCGTCCCGACTTTAGAGTCTGAAACAGGTTCAGGGCCGACAATCTTAAATAATGAACGTGTTCAATCTTTGACCAAAACGCTTCATGTATGTGGGGAACGTCAATTTATCCTGAGTCATGACGCCGGGAATAGTGGCGTGGAACAGGATGTAGCCAATCTAGAAGCACCCAAGTCTGACGAATACGGAAGCGACCGCAAATGAAAACAAAAATGTCTTACCCGATGTCGTTTTATGTAGAAAAGTGGGTTTACCCAGATGGCAAGAAGTATTTTTCAAAGCAAGTCATTTTTTAGGAACATCACCATTTTACATGGCTCTCCGCTCCAGCAACCTTCGGAAACATTGGCATGTATCGGGAAGTGTTTCTTCTTCTTCGGTTTTGTGAGATCATGTGTGATCACGTGAGACTTTGAGATTGGCGGATGAACAGAATCTTTGTGTGTGTGGTGTTGTGTGTTGAGATTATCGGATCACATCACACACATGACGACCAAAACTGTTAAATGCCCTGTTTTTTTTATCTTTATGTTTGGGGTCTGTAGCAGATACAAAGTCTTTTAAGAGTGGAAAAATCTTAATGTGTGTAACAGGCCTTAGCTTGTCCTTGAAAAGCTTTCTCGGTGGGAGAGTACAAGACAAGTGCCTAACAACCTACAGATCTGATATCAGGTGAGGGACATGAGGGAAGAGAACTGAGGCTTTGTGATGCTGGAGCATGGACACTGAGGGACTGAACATCAGTTCAATCAATATCAGCCAAAGATGTATGAATTTGGAATGGCAGACAGTAGGTAGCTAACACAGTCTTTATAGGCTTGGGTAAAGCATCTCAACAGGTCATAGCCTATTTGTCTGACTGTTATTAATTAAGAAATGTGAAAAAAACACTATTTTGAAATGATAGCTGGCTTCTAATGAGGAGAAGATAGTCATACTTAAAGACGCTAAGTGAGACATATTGTAGAACAGCTGAGCGTGAGCTCTTACAATTCACAGAAGCAGCTCATTTCTCCTTGCTATGATGACTCAGTAGAAAAGAAAAGAAGCATGTAAACTACAGGTTTCCAACGTTGATGAGAGAATGGGTCAATAAAAAATATATATTTTTTTTAAAAAAAGATTCATTTTCCAAAATAAAGATTCAGGTCAATTTTATCTTTATTTATTGTTAAGCCTGTTAATTTGCTTATTGCCGGTAATTAAAATTGTTAGGCCTTGTACAAGGTCTATGCTCTTATGAGTGCCATTGAGGTAAAAATAGTGTAATGTTACTTTATCAAAACCACAAGTATTATAGTTTGGCTGTTAGAAAGCAGTTAAAATGGAAGAGAAACTAATTTATTAAAATGTGACTTTTTGTCTGAATGACAAAGAGAAGGTGTACCACAAAAAGAGATTTAGTTAGTAAGGGGTTTGCACTACAACATTCTGCATTAGCAGGCCTTGTGTCACCTTTGGGGGATGAAGACAGCAAATGAGGCAGGGACCACTGTCAAGACCTCCTGACCTGCATTCAGACATAAACAGGAAGTCGCCTACAGGAAGAACGTTGTGTCTCTCGTTCTCTTTTTTTATAGTGGTGAAAACAGAATTGTGCTACACTTACATGTGATATTTAAACAAAACTTTTAATTCCTGGAGCAGCCCATTTGGTATTATCCATAGTTTGAAAACACAACATACAAGGTGTTATGTTTGTGTACTGAAAGAAAGCATTTGCCGTATCCTAGTGCCATTTAAAAAGACTCTGCTATGACCAAAGATAAACCTTTTTGTCTCTGCTTTTGCTCTTGGATGATGACCAAAGCACCAGCTCCAGACCGACAAGCATCTGTAGGAGGACGGGTTGGCAGCGTTTGGTGTTAATTGCACTTACATCCTTTACGATATGCATCACATTATTCACTTCCGCACTTACATAAACTACATGAAGAAATGTCTTGAAGCATAATCAATCAATCAATGAATCACACAGACACAATCAAGGTTTTGACTAAACTCCTTGGTTTCCCCTGAATCTTAATTTGTCAATTTGGTTGGATTAATATGGTGAGGAAGATGAGGAATAATTATAAATCATTCTCTCAAATCAATATAACTGACCTCACTAATCTAGTGGAATGTACAGCTTGGAAGCCGTAAAAGAGGACAGACTAAATAATTTCTTCCATTTTTCAGTTCCAGTAAGTTTAATGGTCAGATGACTAAAGACAGCAGTACCTAATACAGTATAGATGGACCAACACAGAACCAAACAAAAACAAATTATTAAAAATACTACTCACTATTATGCTGAATGTAATTGCTGTAATTAGTCGGAGCCACTTGTTTGAACACTTGTTTCTCTTGCATGGGCCAGTCCCATCTTTGGGTAATGAGAAACAATGACGTCTTAAGTGAGCTACTTATGTTCGGTCGACTCCGTAATTTAGTATTGGTTGCAGGCTTTGCAAAAAATCCTGCTTCACAATGATTGGGTGTTGGATATGGAGCAAAGGTATTAAGTGTTTTGGGGCCATTTTAAAGGCTTATTTGCCTCATTTTCAAGCCTGTCGTCACACAGCAGGCTAGATATGTGAGAATCATCCATAGCAATAACCCCGTATTCGATTCTAACTTCTTTCAGACTGATGATCAATAAAATCTTTTTTGTTCTGTCTCACTGTGGTGCCCAGTACCAAATATCCCACAGACCTGTATCATTCCGCGGCCTGGTGGTTGGGGACTGACAATCTACAAGATTGATAAAAAGTAAAGGAAGTTGCACAGTCCTGTATAGAGATCAAGAGGCTTAACAAACTGCTCTGTCTAAAAGAGTGATTTAACTGTACTGGGAGGATGAAAAGGTTGAGGATGGAAGGGGAAGTAGGCCAAAAAGGAAGTGATTTAATGTCCAAAAAGACACTTGTTTTCTCTCTGTCGTTTTCCTGTTGTGCTCTGATAGGGACTTCCTCTCCCCATTGGAGGTGGGGATGTGGGTGTCATCTGTCCATCCATACCACCCACTCCCATCCACCCAAAGCCCACGGAAATATCATTCTTCTCCCGTACATCCCAATAAGGCAGTCATCGAACACTTTTGAGTTCTACAGTAGTGCGCCTCTACTTGTGGAACTATTTAAATATTGGGGCATTTAACTGACGCTTTTATCTAAATCTGTGAAAATTTGACGTTAATGACTGTAAAAGCATCCAATAATGAGTTTAAAATGTCAAGAGATGAGTGAAATAATGGAAGTTATAATTCTAGTTGTGCTTTTATATACTAACACCCTAATCCATACAGTGTTGATATATTTACATGAACACTGTATATACTGAGCTCAAATAAATGAGCAATTGCCTGTGCTTTTACTGTGTCGAGAAAATAGACCTCAGCATCGAACCATGGCAAAAGCAGGATGATCTCTTCCCGTCTGTCTCAGTATCTCCGTGACCAACTCCCTTCCTATGTGCTAAAACACACGGTCACACACCCACACACATGCACTAACACACGCGACCTACCTACCGACGTCCTCTGTTATTCATTCTACACATCTATTGCACTTCTACAAAGCATATCGTTCTCTCTATCTCTCTCTCACACACACACACGCACACTCACACACAGATGGAGGAAGCTCTGCCTGTGTCTGCCGAGGATATGAAATGTAGTGATGGCACATTAACGACAGGTTCCGTGACAGCAGTATGCATCAGCCTCAATGAACAAAGCATGCCCATTTTTTAATTCATTGTGGATTGTGTATGTGAAACAATGGCCCTCAGCCCCACTGGGGATTAGGAGAGGGTGAGAAAGGTGAGTTTGTCAGTGGCAGTTTTTGTGTTTTAAACTGTGACTGATCCCGTGGGTTCTGTTGGATCCGAAATATCACCATGGAGCAACATCCGCTGTTTTTCAGGTAACCAAAAACAAAAGGGAAAACCACAATGGAAAAATAAAGGCTATTTGGATGCAGTGTGTGTCAGAATGCTAACATAACATCCAAGCTCTAGAAAATAAATACATTTGATCAAACCATTATGTTAAACTATAATGGAGAGAGCTGTTGAATGTTCAAATTCCATGTATTAGAAGTTTAGCAAATGCTATTTCCGCTAAGCTTTTTATTACTCGGTATTTTGTCTATTTTAGTTTCTACCAGAAAGTACCAGGGACTCCTTGTGAAAACTGTGCTGGTCATGGTAAAAAATATATTGCTATTTCACTTCATACAAAATATACATATTCCATATTATGTTTACTATCCCCATTAATATCACTGCATTATGACTAAACATTATACACTGTAGTTTGAGGTCATATATTGTATGCAGGGCTTGGCGATATAGCCTTGAAATAAAAATAAATAAATAAATAAAAATACAAAATCTGATTTTTTTCCCCCTTCGCTTATAGAAAACCAAATGACAAAGACATTATTCAAAATGAGTTTTGCGATTTACTTCTTTTCCCCCTTCGGGGATTTTCTTTATTTCTCTTGATACCAAATAATCTTTTTGTGAGAAGAGCAACTAATAACAATTCATAAAATGAGCCGTCAATCTGCATGGCTCAGCTGCTCCATGTCTGTTGTCGCCGTACCAGCGCATGCTCTCTCACACAGAGTTGCATAGCTGAGGCAAGGAGACCACAGCAAAAGAATATGTCTTTGAAGCACATACTTTGGGTCAAAAGTTTCCAACATGCCGATAAATCACTGCATTTACGATGTATAAAGTTATTGGGCAATGTACAGCGTGATTGACTCTGTGATTGCCTTCCACCGGGTTCCTTTATTGTCATACAGAAAATAATGAGAAAATTATTCCGCTCGTGTTCTCAGTTTCTTAGTGGGAACGAAACTCACCAGACACTTTTCTGAAAAATTGTCCCTAGAGGCGTCGGAAAAGCCACTAACTTGGGAACACTGACCCCCTCTCTCCCTCTCTCTCTCTCTCCCTGTCCACAGCCATGTTTTTAGTGTAAGCAAAAAAATGCAACGTGCAATATCACATGCTCAGAGGAGGTCTGCTGTTACATTGACACAAGGAACCGTGTTGTACAGTATATAGAGGTTGGAGTTAGTTTGGTGTGCCTGAAGTATTTCTTAATAATACTGCAGTTTGAAAGGGTTGATGTGAGGGCTCTCAATGCTCTCAACCAACAGTCATGATGGAACATAAAATAGTTCCCACAAAGTCAGGAGCATAAAATTGTCTTGGTAAAATGAAGAGTGCTAAGCCAACTATTGATTTTTTTTTTTTTTTCCATCGAGTTTATGATTCCAATTAAATTTTATTAACTGTAGAATTCTTCGTCATTCATTCAGTCGTACAGAAAGCTATCTTGGCCCAACCTTGGCATTCCTCACAGCCCGTGTGATCTATGCTAATAGAGTCCACTCATGCAGCACAGCTAGTCTTAATGAAAAACCTTTGGCTGGTGATCAGTGCTATTGATCAGGCTGAGCCACACCTTTAAACAGGGCTAATTGATCAATCCCCACTGCTTGCGTTGGATTAATGGAACGTGACGACTGCTTCTCCCACCATGAGTGTGTGTGTATGTTATTGTTTAAAATATAAACATGTCCAGGTATTTAAATTAAATAACTTTTTTGTGCATGGATGTGATTTATGTGCATAAATCCAAAGAAGCTGTGCATGCGTTTAATGCACAGTTTTTCAAATGTTTAGTAATATTTTCGGCTGATAAGACTTTTTTTTTTTTTAATCTCCAAA
Source organism: Phyllopteryx taeniolatus (assembly GCF_024500385.1). Lineage (NCBI taxonomy): Eukaryota > Metazoa > Chordata > Actinopteri > Syngnathiformes > Syngnathidae > Phyllopteryx > Phyllopteryx taeniolatus. Next base: position 19,316,816 of record NC_084508.1, on the reverse strand, counting down.
ATTAACACGTTTTTTGTGATGTGATTGCTGTTTTTAACCAAAAATACAGGGGATAATATAAAGTTGACATTTGACCTCTTATTTGATAGAAAGTATTTACATCCTAAGCAGAGCAGTTTCAGGACAAATTTCAAACGAGAAACAAGGTTATCAAGGCACAGAATGTTTTGACTAGGTGTCACAATGTCAAATGTTTAATTGCAGCGGGATAAGAAGCTTATTCTGTCATGTCCTATAATGTATACCATATCAGTTTACCTCTTGGGAAAATTGCATGTGTATCGTCAGTCCCAAAGATGACATGACACCACCAGCCCCCTGCCAGGAAGCACATGAGGCACATGGGCCAAAACAGGAAACCCCCAAAACACTCCTGACACACACACACACATTCATGCACCGCCCATCAAATAACAGAATGACTCGCCGGCCATTTGAGTGTGTGTGTGTGTATTTGGGGTGTCTTAAAGTGGGCGATCCAGCTTGCCTGTCATGGGTCTCCCAATCGCGTGTGAACAACAGGGGTAAACACTGAAACACTCAACAGGCTGCAAGGGTCAACTGGGGTGAGTTTATCTGGACAAAACCAGGAATATTGTTTTGTTCCATTGCAAGAATCTGTCCATTCTTTCACAAGTTAAAATGTTTTTCATTTGCATCAATAAAGAATTGCATATATTATGTAACAGATTACAAACATTTTATTAATATTCGGGAAACAGTTTCTTATTTATTGTAAATGTGTTGTCCTTAGGAAGCAAAAATCATGTTACTTGGAAATTAACTTAAAACCTGAAAAAAGAAATGCAGGAGCGAGCCCACAATAACATCTGCCCTTTGTCTTCTAACTAATGTATTTACATATTGAATCATTGTGTTTAGTTGCTGAAGGAAGTCTTTTATTGTATAGTTTTGGTTTATACATTAAACAAAAAATAAATAAAATTAAAAAAAAAAAGCACATTGTGCACTCACATTGTGAAAAAGCAACTAAACTTACACAGCAACTAAACAAATGGCTTGTCTTTCATTGCAAGGCAAACCCCTTCGAGGTAAAATCCGCACAATGTAGCATAAAACATTGCTTACCTCCAATATTTATTTCCATGATTTATTTAACCTTGACCAAATAACCTGCCAGCACTCCTAACCTCCCATCCTCTGCCTGATTTACCGCATTTTGCAGAATGGGACCATACTTCCATCCAATAACCTCTGGTGTGAACTTAATTGTGTATACTCAAGTATTGAGTTTCAGGCCATGGGTGGATGTCGTGAAGCTCAAAGAGAAACAGACGCTGTGAACTTGACAATGAGTGAAAAGGAGATAGAGTGGAAGAGAAAGCGAGAGACAAGGACCACCCAACATCTGAGAAGAAACAACAAAGCTGGATGGAGAGTAAAGTCAGCCTCATTCACTTTGGAGGTAGGACAGTCTGACATTGTTACGTAGCAGTTGTTTGGGAATGAAGCACACACAAAAAAATACTTTGATGGTGACAGATGTTGAACCGATTTTGAAAGATTTCTGAATAATTTCCCAACATTTCAACATATTTGAGATGAATCTGGAAGAGTGTATTTTTAATGTTGTTAAAACCTTTAAACTTTTTAAAAAATACTCTTATTATACCCTATGATAATAACTGAATTATTATGAGTAGTCTTTTACCTTGAGAACTACTGTGTACAACTACTGAACAACAATGATGCTTAATTGGCTTGCCTGAATTACCAAAGCAAATTGTTATCTACCGCTATCAAACAATATTATGTTTAGCTCTTAAAATGAATCAACATGAAGTTATAACTAAATACAAAAAAAGCATTGCAAATACAGTACACTGTATGAATGAAATTGTTGAAATGAATTGTTTAACTGTAGTAGTAAACGGTACATGGATGATGTAGTACCTACATTGGTCACTAGGGGGACATGTAGACAAATGCCATGGAAATCAGCGTGTGCTTGTGTGCAAATGACAGCTAGAGCAAGAGAAGGGTGGGTGAATTGGTTGAATATTATATGGTTTCTTATGATTAGATTATTTGAGACTCATCAAGTCATTTACATTTTTTTTAATGTAGAAGTACATTTTAATTAAAGTACAACTTTAGTTTAGAGACACTTTCTCATACTATTTAATGAGAAACCGTTTCCAAACATTTGACTCATGGTAGTGTTACTATATTAAAGTACAGTATAGTAGTATGAAAACCAGATGCATCTGACTAAACAACCTTTTAGAAATACCAAACTTGTGACTGTGTTTTACCCCGGTACTGTGAACATACAGCCTGACTTGAGTCTGTTTCAGTCCAATGGTTAAAGATCAAATTCACTTGTTAACATCCCCCCCACCCCACCCCCAAACAATCTGGCAACACAAAGAATCCAAGTCCCACATTGCAAGGGACTACATTATGTGTACATGTGTGAAGGGAGTCAGTTACCTTTCTATGCAGACGCGTGCCTGTGAAACTTTGGGTGGAGAAATCGGACTCCCTTGGAACAAAAGGAATGGACAGCCGAGCTGGAGACAGACACAGACATACACACAGTGTTAAATCAATTTAAAGTCAATCTTCTCTAACGACAGTCGCATCAGCATAGGGTTTTAGGAACAAAAAAACACAAAACAAAACAAAAAAGTCTCACCAACACAAATAAAAACAATCCTATACAAACAAAAAAAATAATTGAATTTCATTCAGAAATCCTAGTTCACAAGAGATTAAAAAATAAAACAATTATAGGATTAATTTAAGAAATTCCTTGCTCTAGTCTTCCTCTGTATCCAGGTGCATTGAACTTGTAATTCACTGACCATAGGACGAGACACAAGCTGAAGAGCGAATAACTGAGGTTGCCCTACAGGTGAGCAGTCATCAACTGGGGCCTATTAGAGCACAAGTGAGAACCTAAGGCAAAAATGGCTCAATCCACTCTTCAGACATGCATCTGAGGCTCTTTTCTGGAGTACCTTGATCCTCTTGTCGTCAGCACAATGATTCACTTTCACATCATTTTGTGACACAATTTCCCTATCGTTTGCAACTCCAGTGTGTTCTGGGCTCTCACTATCTACTTTTTTCCTATATATCTGGTAAATTACCGCTTCCTTTCCACCACAATTTGCAATCTCACTCCTACTTGGATTGTTAATCTGAATTGCTCCAGAAACTAGCTAGCTCCTGCCGCTAGCTCTCGCAGCTAGCTTTTCCAGCTGCTAGCATCTCCAGACTTGCAGCACAACAACGGCCGGCGAAAAAACAACAACCGGTGGACTATTAACCAATTACTTGATTCATCCAACGTAGCCTACCCGGTAAGATTGCATTATTTTAAACAGTACTATTAAAATGTTATACTTACCGTATCATTGAGCATTGATTTGAGTCAATGACCGTCTTTGTTCTTTGCTAATATAAGAACTTGAGTAGAAATGTGCAACGGGGAAGCGACACAAACGTTAGCAGATGCACACAGAGCAGAATATTTCTTTGAAAAACCTAATAATATATGGATAATACTTCATAGTTTGGACATGGAGAGGAGCAAATCGATGGCGCGTGTTATACATAAGTAGAATGGTTTTCATGATTTTTGGGGTACGTATTATACACAATAAATTATGGTAATCACAAAAAGTATCACATTAATCATGTATTAACCCAGATTACTCACACAATTTATTTTGACTGCACATGCTCCTTTACCTTAACCGCGGCTGGTTACCTGAAAGGTGGTGCAGGTTCCTATAAGATCAGTAATCAGGTCAATGCTTACGCCAGTGCAAAGATGAGTTAAGAGATTCTGACTCGTGTGGACGGCAGCAAACCTTGCTTAGAAAAAAGAAAAAAGAAAATCACCATGATAGGACTTTAGATAACACAAAGGTAACTTGCATCTATTACAGCGCTGGACTCTCTTTTCATCGAAGCACAAGTTTACCATTTCAAGGCGAAACACATTTTGAGGCAGCCTCTAGCAAGAGCTCTACTAGTACATGTGGCTGATGACAAATAACGCTGGTGGAGTGTAGGCATGGCAATGTTGTCAACATAAGTACCATGGATAAATTAAGCAACACTTTTGCAAAATGGATGGCCACAGCATGTATGTAAATATTGTTGTTGTTTTTTTTAAATCTTATTTTAAATTCTGCAAATAATTAACTGTGATTAATCGTGATTAATCAAAAATCACAACTGTGATTAATCTGATTTAAAAATAATCGTTCTACAGCCCTAGAAATAACATATTTTGGTATTTGAATGAAATTCATGGCCTAATTTGAATAATTGCTCTGGTAAAATTAGGAAGTGTGACCAGCTGTGCTCTTTTACCTGTACATTTCCACCTTTTGGTAATATTGTATGTCAATCATTATAGTAGCATGACTGTGACTCGATAGATAGATAGATAGATAGATAGATAGATAGATAGATAGATAGATAGATAGATAGATAGATAGATAGATAGATAGATATCATGTTAAATGTCATATATTCTTCTTCTGGAAATTGAAAAAGAAGAGTTGAAAGCTAAAACATTTTTAGGCAGATCATTTAATTTTAAGCGATCATTTTATTTGGTAATGTCACCAATTTTAAATGGTGCCAGTAGATTTATGGACACTGCATCTGTGCAGGTATATCACTGACATCGAATCATCCGCCCAATTTGTCTGAACTGCCTGTATCGCCTGTCGTGTCTGCTCTCGAACAGGCTCTCTGTGTCGGGATTAATCTCCTTGGCGGACGGTTGATCTGAAGATGGGTTGGGCAACATCAACTACTACCAAAACTAATTTCACTGTGTCACTGCATGACATCCCCGCCCACAACCCAAAATACTGCGAAATATCTTCATCGGTCTCTATCTCATCTACAAGTGAGAGGGCTGCAGGGCGGGGGGGGGGGGGGCAAGCCAAAGGGAGAAAGGTCAGCAAATCAGAGGAGTTCATCATTCTGAGGTGAAAGAGCTGCTCTTTAAAAAGGAAAGCAAGAGTTGGGGAGAATAGCATGGAGTTACGGAGTAACATTGGCGGTAGGGTGCTTGGGGGTGGGGCTTTGTATGGTTGTCTGGTTATTGGTTGTCAGCCAAAAGTTCATCGTGTGCTGCGGTGTTGGCTGACAGCCACTCAGTGCAAATCAGTCACAGTATTGTTGGTTTAAAACCTTCATGTGTTGCTTTTGATTGTCTCTTAATTAAGATCAAACTCAACACAGACATCATAGTCACACTTGGAATGGCCCTTTTGTGGCCAAAACACACGAAAGGGTTTCTTGCAACAACAAAAGCTGGTAGTCAAACATGTACATCCAATTCAGAAACAAATAGATCTTGTTGGCGTCTGGCATGAAGCAGACAGCTTTTAATAGAGTCAAGCTCACTGCGGTGCGTTTGGGACCATCTGTCCAGTCCATTGTGTTACTCTTTGAAAGCGCATCGAGTGACAGCTGAGGTGTGGGGTCCTATGAAGACCCCAGCCAGGCTATTTCTTTCTCTGCCTGTTATCCATGTCTTCCTTCTGTCTTATTTTCATTTCATTTCATTTTTCTTCAACATAGATTCCCTAATCATTGTGTAGCTGTTGGCAATTCTTAGTTTGAACTATTCTAATTTAGAGAGAAGGTGGAATGAAGAAAAAACTGTGAAACAATTGCATTTTAGCAGCATTTGCATAGTCTTTGGGAGCACTTAAAGGACTTAACTACATTATGACAGTAACACATTTCTGGTTACATGTACAGTATTGGCTGATGGCAGTGCAAATTGACAAGGTGGTGCAACGTACAGTACATACGCTGTTGAGTGAATATATTGTTTTGAGTACACTTCCAAGATACGTGTTTCAGTGTTGTTGCATATTAATTATAGCTTCCATCGACACACATTGAAGATTGAATGGCACCCTGTGCAAGACCCCCTTTTGGCGGATCCCATTTTCCACTGAAATTAGAAATTTCCAATAATTCTAATTATAGCCCTAGGTTGGATTAACTGCATTATGTTAGTGGATAGATGATTATC